>NW_024881293.1:14253311-15453311 GCF_018691265.1 Tyto alba | reverse complement strand
AGCCTGGAACTACCAAAATCGCTACATGGCTAGGAATACAGACTGCCAATTTTCAGTGCACTAGTTATTCTACCACACATTTTTGGAAGCACCCACTCACGCAGTCTATTTTTAACTGAGTGAAAACTCATTTCTGTAGGTTTCCATTAGTCGTCTTCTGTCATTTTTTTTTGTCCACTGGTCTCAGGAGATGATGATGGTTTCTAGCTCCTCCCTATGCCCTTCAGCCCAATGTTAAATCTGTTCCACATCATAAATTTTAACCACTTTTTCACTTTAATATTCTAAATGCCAACTTCAGAACCTGACATTCCACATAAACTGCTTGGTTCGCCTTTGGAGACAAGCAGTTGCTATCTGTTATCCTCCTGGCAGTTTTTGTTTTCATACTACAAGGTGTCCTTACAAAAAAGAAAGCAGCCTATTGAAGGATTTTTGTCAAAACATATTTTTGGATGCGAACATATATCTGAAGTATTTAATCACAGATCTTCAAAACTAGCAGTAAAAGGGCATGATTTTCCATTACAAGTCTATTGTGATCAAACCCTGTCAATCACAACATAGAAGTGATTCTATTTATTTCTAGTCTACCACATAGCTCTCAGTATGTTTTTGAAAAACTAGGAAACACTCCCTTTGCTCAGACCTTCACTAAAGATACAGATGACATATATCAGCTACTCTGAAAACACATGAATCTGAAGCTAAGACCCATAGCCTGAACGACAGCTTTTCCCCTGATCCAGTCCTCCATTCAGCAGCAACGTCCTTACACACCTGGCGTCATCTGTGATACCGAGAAGTCGCTTTGCTTCTCCAAAACACATTCATTCTTTCCCACTTATACCACGGTAACCACAGTAAGTCCTAGAAAACGTTCTGCTTGAGATCAAACTAAGTACAGTAGTTTTAGCACAGGTACTGGAGTAGCATGTTAATCTTAATCACTTTGCCCCCCAAAATACTGTACACACTTTTACATCCTCTTTTGGAAAATGGAAGCAAGTTGTTTTTTTTTTTTTTTTTTCCGGGGTAACTTCTTGAAGCTACAATTAATCACTCTGAATTACTTTTTACAGTTCTGCTTCATCTCCAGTTTAGTCATAAATGCCATCTAAAACTATCATTAGTCATGCAAACACTAAGAGAACACTGCAGAAAACCCACATAATCATGTTTGCATCAGACTGGGGGCAAAGCTCAGCCTAGGTAGATAGTCTGGTCCTGTGCTTAACCTAGTAAGATTCCTGGGAAGCACTGTACCGTTGTAAGGCTGGATTAGTCAGATCAACACTGCACCAGGCATCACTGCACCAGGCATCACACACCTTAAGCATACCCTTTAGAGTATAAAACCAAAAGGTTAGGTTTATATTTAAGCATTTCCATATTTGGCCTTTAAAGGTCTCTATGGTCAGCATCAATGCAAGAGCTCGGTACCTTTCTTCCACAGTAACTGAATGGAGCTTTATTACAGTTTCTATGACTAAGACACAGATTGCTATCTGAGCTAGTTCCTGCTTAAGACTTAAAACCACCATGTCTTACTGAAAAGACTTTTGATTGCAACAGAAAGGAACTAGAAGGGAAACAAGAAAAATAATACCTAGTTTTACTGATAATGATTTTCAGATACAGAATGTGTCCCCCCTGCTTCATTTGGCTTTATAAACCAGGACACAAGCCTCTTTCTGTTCTGTGGCCAAACGATGAATAGTCTCATTTATGAAAGTTTAAGGGCAAAATCGCATTGAACTGGTTTGGAAAGGCTGACCTTCAAACAACTCAGGAAAACACTACAAATTACAACTAAAGTGTCCTCTCCTCCATTTGCAAAATAAATGGCATTTGCCTTGAAACAAAGATGACTACAAGCAATTCAAACAGACACTTCTTGAGAAAAAAGTCAAAAGCTACAAGGCTAAGTTAACATAAGTCTGTTCTTTACCCTGGCTCAAAGAGACAGCTTCCAGGGATCTCACTGTCTCCAGAATATTTAAAAACTCAACCATATGCATCGAGCGACAGCTATAAATCCTGAAAACAAAAGGTTTAATATTTTTAGTAATTCCTTTAATTTAATGAGGCCCTTTCACACACTTATCATTTCTACATGTTCTCTTTATATTTATTCCTTTCTCTCATTTCCAGAACATTTTCCTATTGAGATTTAATTTAAGTTGCTCCAGGGCCCTTCCACATGAATAGCCAGCATCCTAATGCTGTGAAGTAAAAAGGATCTGTAAAGTGAACACAGAAAATACCAGGCCCAAAATTGTGCATGAATACCGCAAGCTGATTTCTTGAGGAAGTCTGTGAGAGGAAAATGCCTTGTCCGCTTACTTTAAGGTCTCATTTCTTCAACCTTTAGGACAGACTTTGTTCATCTGTAGCTGGAACAGAAACTTGACTATCCAAGATGCTGAGGGCTGAAAAATCCACTCCCCCTATCTCCTTAGGAAGGAACTTCAGCTTTCACATAAACAACGCTGTTTTAGCTGCAAACATTACAACCCAAAATCTTGGCAAGTGTTCAGAGTCAACACGATCACAGGTTAAGCTGAACTAAATTGTTATTCCGCAAAAACATACTGCTGTTCCATTAGAAGAGAAATAATGCATTCTAAGATGTGGAACAGTAACTCCCACTAAAAACATGTTGAGAAATATTAGAGTACAACTAAAGATTTTGCTATATGGCTCATTATTATGGCTTGATGAGGGAAAAGAAAGGCAAATGAAGCGAAGATGTCAGCTCTTGTAAAGCAGAGTACTTCATGTAATGGCCAGTACAACTGTGTTGGCCTTTTTGACTTTATATGCCTGTGTATCACAAGGAGGGATACTAAGTGTGAATATATTTAAACTTTTCAATGTCTTCAGATAGCGTAAGAGGATACCCACAGCCCTACAACAGTAGGAAGCCACCCTATATTACGTCAGCCATGCCTTAAAGCTTTCAGAGAACACAGTCAAGGTCCCTCAGAATGGCAGCACAGCCACCTGGTGTACCAGCCACTCCTCCCAATTTCGCATCACCTGCTAACATGCTGAGGGTGCAACCTGTCCCATCACGCAGGGGGGCATTAACAAAAATTTTAAACAGAATTAGCCCCGATATTAAACCTTTGGGTTCTTCTCTAGAGATTTGCCTTCAGCTGGACTCTGTGCTGCTGATCACCAGCCTCCAAGATTGGTTTTCAATTCAACCACAGGTCCTTCACTCAACACAGGTCCTCTGGCAGCGCACACCTGCAGCCATAAGAACATGTGTCTCTGCCCAGCCAGGCACTCCCTGCAGAGCTCTATCCTCTTTCAGTCAAGGCCTCAATATTACAGCTGCTGTAATGACTGGAGACTGTGCAGCATGTCACCACCATTCCGGAGTACACACAGGCCGATCACCACACAGTTCATGGTCACCATCTGCACTGCTATGCTGTTCACAGTGCTCTGCGAGCTCTGCTCTACACTAGACTGTTATAGAAGCCTGACCTAAGCAACAGCTAAGAAGGTGCTTGACTCTCCCTAACCAAGAGTCAACTAGAACAAAAGCTCCAACCTCCCTTTAATCAAGTACACCTGACAGAGCTCAGAGTAACCTGCTAGAAGTTAAGGTCTCCTACAGCTATCCCTTCCCGGCAGCAGCAAGCACTCCAGTTCTTCAGAGGGTTTCCAGACACTCCCAGAACAGTTAGAAGCAGAGCCTAGGAACTGCTGCACCAGCTGCTGCTTCTGCTAGCTGTGCTGTGAAACCACTTAAAGAACCCAAACCATCTTTACATTAAGTGTATTCCCATACCCTTGCTAGAACCCAGTTATTACCTCTGAGGTAGTTTATATGGCCAACCTTGATAAAGGAAATCAAGTGAAGCTGCAAAAGCTAGAAGGGTGTTAACATTTTCAGTATTTGGCCTATTTGCCTGAAAAACATTTGCACTTTTCATTCAGTTAACCATTGTTGCTAGGCATACTTGAATGCACATTTAAAGAAATTGGATACCACCAAACGTGATTTAAAAAGCTAGGGAAAAAAAAAATCCATGGGTAATGATGCATTCCAATTACGCAGTTAACAGCAAAACTGCATATGCAATGTCATGGATGTTGTCCATGCAAAAGGAAACAATTTCAGCCAAAGAAAGTACTTAAATACTTTCCACGAAACAAGAACACTTAAGAATTCTGATTCTAGACTGGAGTCCACTGCACTAGTGAAATGAATAGAGTCACCCTGTCATGTGAGCTAGAGAGCTGCTTAGTGCCTTTCAGCATCTGAAAGCAGTGCCATAAAATCTTCCCTCCCTTTTTGCTTTAAAAGCTTCCAAGGACACAGCCATTCATTTATTTTTCAGCTGCATAAGTTCTGTGAAAGAGTCTTCCAAAGAAGACATCATGAAAAAGACAGGGAAAAGGTGAAGATGCCAACTACCTAGAAGCAATTTCTTTTTGGTCCTGGAAGCAACACACCACACGTGCACCTGTAGTGCAAGTGAGCTGTAACAACAGTATTTTTTTTAAAAATAGACCCCAGATTTCTGCACACAACCTTAACAAGTCACCCCAAAACGTCCATTCTGCTCCACATTTTTCATCAACGGTGGAGCAATACCTTTGTCCCTGATAGCTGCTGATCAAAGAGTTCAACCTTAGCAAGCTCCAGAGCTCAAATTTACATAAGCAAATGCAGACAGTGGAGAGGAAGCCCACCGTCTCCTTTTGGTGTCTGCATAGATGGCCATGTTTTAGTAGCTGACAGATACAGATAGATCCTTTGGCACAGCCTGAAGGATCCTAGATTTCCTACATCAGAAAGTCATGAGTATTTTGTAATGAGTATTACAGGGATACATTATTCCCTGCTCAAGCAGTACAGAAGGTGCAAGGGAGGGAAAAAGAACCCTGAAGAAGTTGGATGCCTCCCTCACAAAAATCAACTGCCATCAGACAGAACACTTCTATAGAGTGGTGCACTCAGCAAACTTGTTACCAGGTTCTCAGAGCAGGGCTACAGGTGTCATGAGCAATAAACAGATCCCATAACAGTCTGAGACCCTAAACACATGGGAAGAGTTTAACCCAACCTTTCCAGAGCTTTAGGACAGTAGGGTTTGAAAGTACCAACATTTCAGCAGAGGAAGGGGAAGGCAGAGGAACTAAATGCAGCTTATGCTCATGGCAGACTAACTTTCAGCTTTAGCATTCCGTCCAGGACTGAAAGTCTGTGTGCACCTACAAGAACAGCTGACTGAAGACAACCAAGCACTCTCAGAAAATTTACAGCTATTGATTAGAAATGTCCACAGATATTCTAACACAATGAGCCACCCGCATCGGTGCTGCAAGGAATTTAGCAAGACTAGAGTGGCACAAAGACCTGGATTTCTGCATTAACAGATAGTGAAGGAGTAGAAATGCTTTAAAAACACTCAACTGGAAGAGGAGTCCAGCACAGCAGATTGGCTGGAAACCCCGATCCCAGAATTTGGCTGTCCCAGCAAAGTCAAGTAGCACCAATGCAAAATATGGTACAGGCCGTGTTTCTTCTGTTGAATCGTCTACGGCAGGAGGCAGTTGTTCCAAGAAAGACTACATTTTACACTATACACATTGCTGGGTAGAAAATCAGTACAGAGCACAAGTTTGGCACCACTGTGTCAGAAGTCAGTGCTGGAGGCCTACAGTCTAATCAGTGCAAACTGATCGGACAAACCCCAGAACCTTCCCTTGTTCTCAGCCTCATGAGCCAGAGCCACAGGAAGAGAGAATTTCATCAACTGAATTGGGTAAATAGCTATTCACAAGCCTCAGCAATTACCACAAAAGGCCAGGAGATACAACAGTGAAAAGTTGCATCTTGGACTTGACACTGTGCCATACTATATTGGGAAGTGACCTTCTAATGTTTCCCCAGGGCTCAAAGCCCCAAGGTATGGCTAGTGCTAGTCTTCAGATCTGACAGAAAGAACAACATCCAGTATGAATTCTATAGTTCTCTTCTGAAAATTCTCAATGTCCAAGACATACTTACCATAAATACAAGTACAGTGAGCAACAGAGCAACAGTCCAGTATTTGCCCACTGACTCAGTACCGATTCACTCATCACAAGTTAAGCAAAGCCATGTCTGGAAGTGCTTAGGCATGCAATACAAAAATTGGGGAGTGAAGAGACCAGCACCCTATCTCTCCAGTACGATCAGGAAGAGCTGAAGGAACACTGTACCCTGACTAATGTTCATCTACTGTGCACGAGTTTCTCTTTACAGTTACTGCAAAAAACAGAAAAAGCAGTTATGTATCAAATAACAAAACAAATTGCATAGTCATACTTTTACTAACTGTTATAATCCATATGTACACAAAGCAGAAAATTCATAGTAAGAAATGTAAACTAACACTATAGTTTGCTGCTACTTTCAACTTCCTATAGCATTCATCAATAAAGAAATAAAGGATGAGTAGTCTAGTGGTTTCAAAGAGTTTCTCTAAATTTTATAAGCACAATGTAATACATAGAATGTTAGACTGTTCAGTACCATGCTGTACCTGAAACAAAACCCAACAATAGATATACTGACCATAATGAAGTACTTTGCTCAAACAAAACAAAACTTTGACTTTCAAATCGATTCCTGAATCAAAGTAATCAATCACCAGAAAGCTAAGGCTAGTTCAGTAAGTCATTAAAAACTGTAGGGCAGAAAATATCTTCTGCCTGGAGTATATGTTTCATTATTAGAGAATTGAGAAAAATACACATATTGGTCATTGTTTGATGAAAAATAAGCATTATCAAGCAAACATTGATTTTAACTCTGCAAATCCAGTCAATAAAGGCAACTCCAAAGACAAAATGCTTTGATTTAATAGAATGTCATGGGAGCACCAAAACCGTGATTTCATTGAAAAGAACTGAACTGATCTAAAAAGTTTAATTCCAACAAAAGGAGAGGTTACCTCCCTCCTGTCCAAGCCACTCAACCCCACTACATCTTACATGCCAATATTACGACTTATGTGACCTCACAAAAAACAAGGTCAGGGAGCTAAACAGGTTTTTCTGCAGCTCTAGTTTCCTACTAGTCTGCCACGGGGTCAGAAGAATGCAAGTGGTGGCACAAGAAAAGCAGAACTCTGCCACAAGACTGTTCTTTTCAGGGGCAGACAAACATCAGACCTGCTGAGAGTGGAGTTTTACTGTACAGAAATCTTAATGCAAACAATGAAGGGGGCAGAAAGAAAAGCAAAAGGAATAAACAAAGTTGTACTTTCAAAAGGTTCCTGAAGAAGCCAATTCTTAGTTATTGATATTCCAAAACTATCAGTGATCATGGAGAAATACTGTGATTTGCTTCTAACAGTGTTGCAAGTGAATGAAAAAATTAGGTAGCAACAAAATTAAGGGGTCTGACCAACAGAGCCATGCAGAATTTTGTCCACAGGCACTCAAGGGCTCCATGCAATGCTAACAGGAATTTTACTTTTCATTCTTCAAAGGGCTGTTAAGAAAAACCTGAAGCACACAAGCATATGCTTTGGACTTTAAACTACCCAGTGCTGTCAAGTTCCCAGTTAAAGTTAACCAGACTTTACCGGAGTATTTGACGCTACAGGGAACAGTGTGACGTAGACTCTCAAACTTCAGGTCATGATGTGTCTTCCTTCCCATTTAAAATATCCTTACCTCCCACGCAGACGATTTTGTGCTTATTCAAAGTATAAAGTGTGGATCAGCTGTGGCATTTGAAGAATGGCTCGTTATCGTTAAAGCAGTGGTTTTACTTCCTTGCAAAAGTAGCCTCCAGAGCAAGCCTCTACTTGTAAGCATCTCAAACTGTATAACAACATCCAGGCTGAATACTCAGCTATCACAGTATTCAAAGAAATCAGTATTTTATTAAGCCATTTCCTGATGATTTTACATATACAGCCATCTAAATCTGTACTTAGAGAATATCATGTAAAGCTTCATCTGAAAAAAACAGGAAAACTAAAGACCTGGAAATCAGAAAAGCCATTCTGAAAGTAAATTCTGAAGTTTTTTATTATTCATGTTTTCGTGTCTATTCTCAAGCATATAAAGTACTAAAGTCAGTTAAGATAACACACAAAGAATTCTCATGTGTTTCATCAGCTTTCATGCAGTTTTTACAAAACAGTGAAGTAGTTTCAGACCTGTTTCATTATGGATTAGATAATTATCTAAATCGGTATTGCTAGATTCTGAAATACAAAATTGAACATGTGCAATAGAAAATTCCACAAGGCAATCACCTGCAGACTGAGAACAAACAAGCATGCATAGGCAGTTATCAGCACAATTACTTTTATTTACAGAATCAACCATGCTCTCCCATTAAATCCAAGATTCCATGAATTCTGAACAAGAATAACCAGAATTTGTAAATTAAGATTTTAATAGTGCAAGGATTAAAATATCTTCACAGAGCAGATAAAAGGTTCCTGAAACAAAATAGATATGTCTTATGGAACCAGTTGCTCTACCAGCATTTGTTTGTTTTCAAGGAAATACTAAGTTTTACAAATCTGAACTATTCACTCCTCGTTTTTTAAAGCTACTGCTAACAATCCTTTTTAAACAACTTACAAGTTAAATTCCTGAAGAGTGATAAGGCCTACAACAGTTTTAGACACATGCTACACCTTTATTTTACTGATCAAAAAGTTTGTTTGCATATTCAGAGATCTGGTAGAGTCAAAAATGCTCAGACTATAGAAAAAAATAAGCAAGCTGGGGACCAAATTCAAACTAGTTCTAGACATATCTATTGATGTTCAAATTTGGGAACTGTACTTCTTTGAATTCTTAACCATATACAAAACAGTCATCAATCTAGTCTTAAGTACTCTATCTTCCTAATACTGAATATCTAGTCTTAACATTACTGTAGTTATATGCATACTTGTCAGTAGTTTGATTATACACACAAATATTTAATATTTCCTACATTAAATTGCACTAAGTATTCGCTTGAGCAGTCTAATACAAACAAAAAATTTCTTATATATTAGACTATACCTGCAACTTTGTCCCGAATAAGTTTTGCAGATTCAACTTCGCCAATACTGCTAAATAGACTCCGTAACTCATCTTGCGTCATGTTCTGAGGGAGGTAGTTCACAATTAAATTTGTTCTACCAATATCATCCCTGCAATCTTCAGCCATGTGATCTTCATAACCATTAGACATTTTATAATATATCTGCAAAGAGAAAAATCTCAAATAAGTTCTAGATCTTTGCATTTCAATAAGCCAAACTTTCTCCACCTGAAATTTATTTGAATATTTTAAAAAACTGAGAACAAGCAATTGTTTCAATTACACATTTTTTCCACTCACCAAAAAAACCCCAACATCATTTGTTGAAATTTCTAGAGCAATTCATTGTTTCAAACTAACAAGCACGCCCTTTGACAAAGCTATGTACCATTAAAGAACTCTTAAGGTTTTTTTAACATTAGTAAAAAGCATCAAGACAGATTTTGTGTATGTTCCTGTAAATACCAAAGTATTCACTACAGCAGAGTTAAAAATCAGGTTCGCTACGTCCAAGCACTTGACTAGCCAGAATCAAAGCTTTCACCCCAATCTTAATTCCAACTTTATGCCCAGAAATCTTAAAAGACAGAAAGAGAAACAGCAGCAGCCAGATCTACCACAGTTTAGTATTTCAGCGGGGGCTTATTTATTTTCTAAATATTTTCTCCTTTACACATAGCTTATCCTGCATCCTAACGTGGTGTTATTGTTAAATGATTGCCTTCAGGTGACTGCTTAATTGCATATATGAAACAGATTAATCCATACTGGAACACCAATTCTGGTGCATATAAGGTGTTTGATAGAGTTTCTATTTTTGCACCTTTTTAAAGAAAGCCTTGAGAAAACATCCAGAAATTCCATCACATGAAGACACTCTCTGCCTTAGCCACCAGCATGGCCTGAATCCTGACATTTCAGATGCAGAAGACATCTACAACTCAAACTCACAGCAGACCCAAGCTGCTCCTCCTTCATGGCCTGCCAAAATAGATGATTTTAAAGCACTTTTATAACTACTTTGAAATAGTCACAGTCAAGATACCTAAACCCTATTCCTGCAACAGGAGAAAAATGAGGTCTAGCAGATTCAGGAAGTCTAGACTGGCACGTTCTTTCTGGAATCCACCACCAGGAAGCTAATTTCTTCTATGGTCCCAGACTCTGGTGCTCCAGTTTGCCGCTTTAGATTTATTCATCCTCTCAGTCTAAAAGCACTAAACATCTCTAGCTCCAAAACAACATAGTTTTGTTTAACAGCTCCTAGAAACAGCTGGGAAACACACAGAATTAACAGAAAAGCTGCTAAAAACCTGAAGCGAATTCATGGCCTTCCAACTCCCATTTCAGCATTCCTCCTCTTAAGTCATCACTATTTGTGCGTTTTAGCACAGAAGCCAAACACTCTGGCCTATTAGCAGCAGACACATCAGTTTACACCATAAAGTTGCGATAATGTTTAAGTATGAATGTGTTTCCAATTCAGACTCCACCAGTAAGAGGCATAAAACCAAACACTTATTTCTTGGTTAAATTAAGGGTGGTCTGAGAGGACCGAGTTTCTTCTTTAAGCCCGAGTTCTCGCTAGAAGAACACCACCACAAGTTTAGCTGCATATAGCTAAATCGGCAACGCTTACTTAGCTAATAATTTGTTCTTGCTATACTCTGTTCACCAACTCTGTAAATTCATATCCACACCACTGTATTTCCAGAATAAAGGTAAATGAATGCTTCACCTGATGCAAGAGATCAGTCTAATGACAAATTAAAGCACTAGAAATTTAGCAGACTTGCAACTCTTAACTCACTTCTGAAAGTTTGGTGTAAACTTCCCAAATTCAGGCTGAAATCTGCTTCTCATTGAATCTTTCAGTACCACCACAGAAGAATTCATTACCACAGGCTCAAAGGTGAACTTCATATTTACTTTAATAGAACTTTTGGCCAATACACTCACTTGGCCAAAAGAATAATAAAAAATGCCGTACATAAGCAACAATTATTAAAATTCCTCTAGCTGCAGTTTGCTTGAGAACTGAGAATATTATCTGAAGCAGATATCATTAGTACAGTGCTAACCTTACCTGAGGGGATAATCAGTCCAAGCTGAATTAGAACAGTTTAAGATATTGCTTCTCAGCCGCCAGTAAAACATCAGGTTAGGTGTTCAGAGGATGCAAAAGCTTCTGGCTCATCTCAATGCAGAGTGAGCCAGCAAGCCTTACAGTGCCATGTAGTCAATACTGCCTCCATCTGCCAATATATTTCTGCATTGAGATAGGTCAGAAGCATTCATATGATGACATATGCTTCTCAAATACAGTGGTTTTGTGTAACAACCATGAACACCAGAAGACAACTACATAGCATCAGCTTATAGGTTTTTGTGAAACTACACCCCTGCCCTCTGTGCTAAGGGCCTGACCAGCAATGGTACACTGCTTCATTTTACAGATCAGGATCTACTAAAGGACGACCCTTCCCAGAGACTGCACCACTACTGACAACGAGAAGTTGAATAATGGAAAAAAATCAGGAGCAGCAACTATAAATCCTAAGCTTATAAAGGGAATGCTGCCTGCAGGAAGGGACTTTTAGTCCCTTCACCAGTAGCTATTGTTAAGTCATGTTTGGCATTTATTTCACACTTTCTTCTTGCAAAGGTCAGATTTTTTTTAATATTTTTTTTTTTAAATAGAGTACACCATTTTAGAATAAACTATGACTAGACTTATGTAAATTTGAGATTTAGCACAGTATAGATTTAAACTGAATGGTTTGGGGTTTTTTTAATGTATTGAACCATTAACAGCTGGCAGCTTATAGGAGAGGTCTTGCTCCCCCTCAATTGCTGATTAGCCTTCTACCTCTCATTTCTGTGTTTCAAGTGGCAACACAAGCAAACCCCAGCACCCTTGTGTGCCCACAGGATAACCAATTTGTACCACGAAAGCAATGGAAAACTACACCAGGAGGGAAGCGCTTTTTGTTGTGTCAGCAGTTTTAATCTGCTTTCCTTGCAACAAGATAAGCACCAGAGCTAATGCCAGAGGATAGGAGAGCAAGAAGAAACTGCAAAGCTAGAGGGAGGGGAAGAGACTCCCCCATAGCATGATTTTAATCTGCCAGGTTGTCTCAGTTGTACTGTGAAATTATGCAATTAAATACAGATTCTCTTCCAGCTCTGTCAGAACTGTACGAGCACAACCTAAGAAAAGTTTCCTGTTCTGCTAAATGACACTCAAACAGCTGAACCTTCTTTGTTCAATGTATCTGAGCTATAAAACCGGATGACACGTTTTCAAAATTGTTTTAATGGAATGCAACTTTGCTTGCCTTTGTCCTGTATAAAATTCAAGCCCTACAAGCACAACACACCAATATGTTAATGAGTATGGAAGTTGTACAGTACAATTAGAGTATTTAGTAAGCAAAGGAAGAAGGGTTGAGATTTTTCCAGCTTTACAAAACAAAAGTTAAAATTTTCATTCATTTCAACCATATTTGCCCAAAATACAATACAAATCCTTCCTGCTGCCAAGATTCTCCTCCTGCCAAGCTGAAGATGCTACATACTTCATATACTTAAAAAAAATAGTATCTATTTTCCTTATCCTCCAAGGTATATCTACTGCCTAAAAAGGAAGCACCACAACTAGATACCAAGCACAGAAAACTCCCCAGCACACGATGATGGCAGGTTACCAGACTTATATCTAGCATTAAGCAAAATTGACAGGAGTTTGGCAAGTGGCTATCAACTAAATCATTTTACCACAGCCTTTAATCTCACTGTCTGCAACACTTGCTGTCTATATCGCCCCATGATAAACAAGGAGTGCCAAGGGCATTGTTGGTTCAGAAGCAATTAGAACTGTGAAGGAAGCTTTCCACCTGCTTTTATTCAGACATTAAAAAAAAAAAAAATATAGAAAGCCTTTGCAAACATTTTCATGGGTTACCAGGAACAAAAGCATGCAAAAGCAATAAAGGCATAGTAGAGAAGAGGAAAATGAGCAGAGTGCTGATAAAGAAGATGCTCCTTTCTTCCTAATCTTTCACCAAGCACTTACACAATCTACTGCAAGACTAACACTTTCTGGCCATCCTGGAAGTTAGTGGGAAACCATTTCTTCCACTGGTGGTGATCAGTTCTCATGCCAGTGAGAATACAAACAGCCCCTATAGAATTGTTAATGTTTGCATACTGAAAAGAATTCCAAAAAGATGGCGTAAGATGCTCAGTATGGATAAAATGAGAAATGCTACATAAGAAAACAAGTTTTTTATTCTGCTCTCACTGAAATATGTTGAGGGAATCTCCTGATCTTTCTTTATCAGAGAGAAAACAATCAAATTATATCAGTAAATATTCCAGACCTGAGAAGGAGGCATAGAACTAACTTGGATCTATGAGTTCATTAACTGACCAATCCACATTGACATAAATCAGGAGCCTGAACACACTTATATTCTCAGCAGAAAAGTCAAGGATGGAAACAAGGCCTAACATCTCCATTTGGGAAGGCTACCTGTAATGAGACTGGTACTTGGCAGCCTCTCCAAAAAGGCCTTCGGTTCTATGTCCCAAAAAAAGGAATTTTTAAGACTAAGTTCCAATGCACTGCAATTCCTAAAATGAGATTTTTTTAAAATTTTTTTTTAAATAAGCAAACCTTCTAACAGCTTGCTTTCAAAGGCAGCCTTCTTTTTCTTCCCTGCGTAAGGTGCCCTCAACCTTATGATGCCAAATATGCATAGAGCAACCAATGGGAACCATCTGTACTGCGCCCAAATCTTCCATTAATTCTGGAGGTGCTCAAATTCACATAGACCAAACACTTTACTACCTGCCTCAAAGACTGTTCATTCACCAACAGCCAGGTCTGCATTCTCAGGACTAGACTGAAAAGCTCTCCCAGGTATTTTTTTCAGAAACGTTGCGCTGACCATGACAATCACCTTCTCACAAAAGTGCACCAGATCCCACAAGGTTTAAAAGAAAAATTATACAAATGGTTCTGGCAGCAGATGGATAAAAGCTTTTTCCAAATGACACTCGTTATCTCCATTCAGAATTCTAGGATACAGTGCTATTAAATCTTTCATTGTGAAATGTTTGCTAAGAAGGAATACCTGTACAAATTTCAGGACATAATCTGAAACAGGAACACTGGCAAGACAGGTAACTGGCTGTATTCAAGATCAGGCAAGAGGCTTATTATACATTCACCTTGCTCGTAGATGTGCAAAAGCACAATACCGTAACTGGGATCACAAACCTGAATGTAGATACTTAAATAGATGATAATGGGAGTATTTTAGCTACTGAAAAATTTAAGATGGGAAATTCTTCCAGAAGCAATGATCTCTGTACTCCTCCATGCCAGCAATTTGCACCTTCATTATAATCCAGGCAGCAAGTCTTATCCCTCCAGCAACTTCACCTATTCTCATTCATGCAATCTAGTTCTCCAGAAAGTGAAAGCCATGTAGCGCTGCAGATTCACAGGCAAGCACTGAGATTAGCTGTGCGGAACACAAGGTCAGAGCTACCTCAAACATATTTCTTGTCTTTGATATCAGAAGCACACATACTACACCAATATCTGACACTTGCCCAAAGAGACAAATGAAAGTGTTAAAGTATCGTGGTACAGAATCTGTGGCACCTTCACTGGAACACTGGGAATGGGCCACACTGAGCACAGCATGGTTCTCAAACCACAGCAGAACTTGTATCAGCATGGGCTATACAAAGATGACACCTCCTCCAGTTTCTTCAGCACATGGATGATATTTGTTGATAAGCTCCTCTTCCCCCCCCCCCCCCGTCATGGTTGACTCAAACAACAGCTCTGGCTATCTGTCTTGGACACTGTTCTACCACTCAATTTTGAAGCTGCTGAGCAGTCCTCCTTGGAGATCACACCTGAAATAGAACAAAATGGACACTACTACATCAAGGGAAGCGTCAAACCAATCCACACAGCTGCAGAAGGCAGATGCAGAGATGCTCAGATATCTAGGTTTGAACACATGCCAAGAGCAATGTCATACACACAGAAGGGCCTGAAGGGCCTGCAAAGAGCCTCCACTCGTTTTAACTGTTTCAGGAAAACAGTTCCCAAGAATGATCCAACACAGTATTGCCATGCAAAAACCTGCTTTGCAGCGAGCTGTCAAGACAGGATTGAGAAGCAAGAGTAATCAAGACATAGAAGAGGCAGAGACTTGGGGATGGGGGGGAGAGGAAACACAAACATGCTTTCTTAGAAATCACTGTAAGGAACAGAATATGTTTTACCTTAGAAGCCACACCAGCTGAAAAACCTCCAAATGCCTTCCAGAAAAAATAAAAGTTTCCAAATGCTCCACAGACAGAATGTATCTCTCTTAAAATCTCTCCATTTATGCCACAGATCCTTTGCCATAATCCCCAAGAAAACCCCTTTTATTCTTTACACAAACTCATGTCCCCAACAGCTCTCCACATCACACCCCACAAGCACAGACCTCTCCACGGACATCCATACTGACTACAGCTCAATGACACCACAGTGCAAGACCCATGGCCATTTGAATCACACTGCATTCATACAATACTACTTCAAGTAACAGAATTTTAATCTTGATCAAACACCAAAAGCCAGTTGAGTAAAAGGGGAGAAAACAATAAATCACAAAATCCACAGATTCTCTTTTCAATTCAAGAGTAACATTTATAGCGCATATGAGGGGAAAAAACATTAGGTTTAACATAAAAGGTTATATTGGCATGTACATGCACAGAATAGGTCACACACTTCAAAATCTCAGCTTGGATCTGAGCTATATGCTTAAGTCTTTCAACAGATTATTTCTGTGCATACCTGCAAAGGCAGGTGATAATGCTTAATTTTACCTTATAAATAAAAATAATTTAGATAAAGTAGTGTGTCTGTGTTTGAGAGACGTCTGATGCTACTTCCAAAAAGCAAGTCCATGACCACACAGAAAGAATCTTAATCTCACCTTTTCTTGCTTGTTATGCTTGCTTAGGCTGACTAGCAGCTACTGTATTTTATAAGCATGAATCTTATGTTTTGTTGGAATGGCCATCTTCCTGAACTTTGAAGCATGTTTAGCTACACATGAAAACGTAAAGGCAGAAAGTGAGGCATCACAGATTCCTTCCCCCAAACTGCCCTGTTACCGTATTTATCTTTTTAGTCCCACAGTAATCAATAAGGTGAAAATTCTCTCCTGCACAGATGTCTCACCTGAATTCCTCTCCCTCTCAATTGCAATATTTTAAATCAGCAAACAGGAGAAATTTAAAATCACTATTCAATTTGATTCATTTGGCATTTGTTTACAATAAACAGATATAACAAAAAACTTATTCTTTTACTTGTTCTAGACCATGTCAGCAATTGGCTCTAGCAATTTTTTCACCTACAAAAAAAATCTGGAGACAAAGAACTGTTTTGTGAGGGAATAATTCCTTTCCTTATGCACAGGACACTTGCAGTAGGTGAGAAATGGACATAAGAACCGGAGACTCCAGACACATTCTGGCAACAGCTGCCCCCACACAAGGATTCATCCTTGGATTAGCAGCTGGTACTTTCACTTTGGTGGGACAGGAAGGCAAAAGTAACAGGAGAAGACAGCATCTAACTAGTTCACCAGCACAAAACACGTAGCTGGAAAGCCATCTCGAAAGGCTTGTTGAGACACTTGCTACTCATAGGATACAAAGAGGCCGTGGACCAGAGAAAAATTGTAATTCATAATTACTATGCCACTGCTACTAATATTAAAAAAAAAATAATAATAATAAAAAAAAATCAGCAAAACCACACACAAGAAAAACATCCCTGCCTTCTCAGCACAGTTTATTTCTACCCTATCCACACGCCCGCAAAAGGGCAGGTTAAAATCTAATTTTGCATACATCATGTATAACAAGGTTATATAATCAAAAGGATCATTTTGGCCAAGAGTTTGAAGCCTACAGGTGCCTAGGCATGCGCTTCAACAAGAAGTGCCCTGATCTATTTCCAATAGAAGGCAAAATTTAAAACTTCTCACTTGCTGAACTATGTCACTCTTCCGAAATGCTTAAATTGGTGGGAATCTCTAGCAACTGCCTTCCATGCTTTTTCTGAAGTACTTGGAAGTGCAAAAAGAACAAATTCTCCTAACATCTTTTTGAGGTCTGTACATATTGCAAGCTTGAGTTTTCCTGCAACTAGAAGTCTACCACCTTCATAGGTAGCTTATCCGCAAGACATGCAATCAGTGCAACATCTAGTAACGTTTTACTGTAATCAATTCACAGAGGGCTCATAACAAATAAGCAAGAAACAAGACAGAGACCAAAGCTTCAGGAAAGCAAAGAGGCTGGTGCAACATCTTAAAGAAAAAGATTCTGAAATTAAGATGACATGTCTCTGACAGGTCAAGACAAGGAGGGTTTTTTCCAGGAAGAAAAAAAAGTGACAGAACATGCAAGAACCAGCAAAGAGAAAATAGAGTGCTTTTATGAGGAGCATAGAGCACATTGCATGGTAAGCTAACACCAGCACTAGACACCGGCCACATTCAACACAAACAATTAAGTTAAGAAAGATGCTATACACAATATCCACATTTCCATTTAGACTGTGCTTTCTACTGTTGTACCTACAAACCTGATAGTGCATAAGACAACTCGCATAGGAAAGCAGTATAACCACATTTATCTGGTGCTGTAGAACCACCCACATCAGGGCTAAGTAACTAAGGCTATAAACTCACTATACAATATATTTAACAACCATAGCAGCTTAAGATGTTTCTGCTCATGTTCCAGTCAAGCCAAGGAGAGAGCCTATTGCAAGCACAGGTCGTAGTTCTGTAACCCAGGACTGCTAAACACTTTGAATCATGAAACCACAGACTCATTTGCATCATTATACAAATACAGTTACACTGCTCCAGAACAAAAATTAGGACAGTCACAGAGTAATGTATCATGCTGCATAGACTTACAGGCTCAGGAATCTGGACTGTTATCTATCATACAACACAGACCTAACCCAAGAGTAAACAGAAATCTAAGAAATCATATGAACGATATGGGCTTGATGAAGCCTATAGAACATATGCATTGCCCCAGTTTTAAAGAGAGATCCAAAACTCTCAGAACTCTGTTCACACAGATCTAGAAAGAAAAGTGGTTAAAACACAAATTCTGAGCAACAGCAGGTTGGTAAAGAGGTAAGAGCTGAGCAGTATGAGCAGTTAACATCTACATTCAGGGCATAAAAGGAAAAATGAACAGAACTACAGAGACCACAAAAAACAAACAAATGTCAACAACGAGCATTGACAGAGGGAATAAATCTCTACCCTTCACATTTCTTTCCTCCCTGGTTTTCCACAGATGCCTCATTAAGGGGATCACAGGATCCCAGTGCAAGTCCTTCACGCAACAAAACATTCTTCCCTTCTCAGCAAGTCTCAGATATAAGCCTCTGCCCAACTGATAATGCCACTCCACTACCCAGCATTACAGAATATGGTAGCCAGCACACACCTCCACACAACTATTCCACCAGAGCTCGCTAGCCCTTTCTCCAGGCTACCTCTACACCCAGTCCTTTCGCCCACCTCCTCCCACTGAATGGCCCCCTAATACATTCGTGCCTCTTCCAATCACTAAAAATGGGTAAGCGCTCTACTTTGAAAAGCCTCCGAGGACTACTAACAATAGTGGGCTGATACTTTAGTCGTCATTTCTTGTGGCCAAAAGCACTTAGTACAGCCTTACTGAACCCTGGTCCTAGCAGGCCCAAATCTACATTAATACTAACGTGTATCGACCACATTCGGAAGCCCACCCTCAGATACTGCCAGTCAATAAAGATGCGCCAGTCTTAACGAAGGTGGGAGATTTAAAAGCCGTGTCCGGGTAGACACAGGCAAAATAAATACGAAAGACAACGTTAACCAGAAGAAAGGCTCCGCGAGGAGGGGCAGACCCCGGCGGCGGGGCGGGCTCCCGCCGCGGCAGCCTCAGGCAGCGAGACCCACGGCCTTCTCGCCCACGAGAGCGGAGGCCTCAGGCCCCTCCTCCCCCGCCCGTGACCCATCCACCTCACGCCGGCCCCGCACGCCGCGGGCCCAGCCCCGGCCCGCAGGCCCCAGCCCCGGCCGCCCCGGGCCCGCGCTCCCCCTCCGGCTGGCCCCTCCCCCCCGCAGGCCCCAGCTCTCCCCCTGCAGGCCCAGGCCTCGGCCTCGCTGGCGCGGCCCTCGCCGCCCGCTCCCGCCGGCGCCGGCGGCACGGCCAGCGGCGGGGGCCCGGCGGGCAGCGCCCCGCGGCCCGCGGCGGCCCGGCCCTCACCTGTCGCCGACTCGGCAAGGCCTGTGCAGCGGGAGGCTAACGGCTCCGCAGCGCGCACAACAAGCCGCTCGCAGCGCCGCCGGCCACGCCCCCGCCCCGCCCGCCGAGCCCCGTTGGCTGCCGCACACACGTGTCCCGCGTCCCGTTGGCCCGGCGGCCCGTCCGTCAAGCGCCGAGCCGGGGGCGGCCGCGCCGCGCCGCGCCGCGGGGGGGGAGGGGCGCTGCGCGCGGCGCCGGGCCCTGCGCGCGGGCCGCGGCCTCCCGGGCACCGGGCCGGGGTTGGGGGGGGGGGGGGGGGGGCGCCGAGGGCAGCGGCTGAGCCGCCGCTCCCCGGACTGCGGCCGGGGGACACGGCCGGCCCCCGCGGCGGCCGAAAGGGCCTGCACCGGCCCGCGGCGTCTGCAGGCCGGGAGGGAGCTCCCGGGGAGCCGGCCCGAGCGGTCGGTCCCAGCCGGCCAGGAGCAGAGCCGGCGCTCTCCCAGCCTCGGCCCGCAGCGCTGGGCCTGCTGAGCTGGTGGGCAGGACCTGGGAGGCAAACTGGGGTCCTGCCTCCGTTGCGCCCTATGCGCGAGACCTTCCACGCTGCGCTTGCAGAAGACGAGAAATGCAAGTTTTTTCCCGGCGGCAAAAGTTAGGCTTGAGGGGAAGCTGTGACTGCACAGCCCCAAAGTCTTCGCTTTCAATGGGTGCCAAGTACCAGCTGTAGCTCAGGCAAATAGGGGAGCCTCCCAGAGCAGCAGTACAACCGAATTCTTGTCACTGATGAAGAGATTAAATTATTCCTGTTTAAATGAGATGAAAGTAATGATCTGCTGGAGAAGCTATAGTGGCCAGCGCTTTCCTATGCTGAAAGAAGTCCTGCAATGAGCTCAAGGGATCTACTGGTGGAGAGTTTTTCCTTTTGTCCACTGCCAGAAAATTTTTGGTAGCCAGGAGCACCTCTTTATAGCTGAACCTATTTTCACTGCACAGGAGGAGTCTGTGAATGTAAAGTTCCCCTATTCTGCAGGGAGCAAGTGTCTTTTTGTCATTAACACAGTATATATCCATGGTACAAATCCATACATTTAGTGTGCAACAGACTTGTAAGCTTGTAAGCCTGTAAATCCTGTACACTTGTCAGGGTACTCAACTTTGGTGAAAAAATCATGATATTGCTGCATTAAAATGTGTGACGTTATTTTTCATTCACAGCCAACTCATAATTTGAGTTTTACTTAGTAACATAACTGACAATGAAATTAAGGTACCTTTCTCTAGATTAGAAGAACAGTGAGATCTCACCTGAAGGATAGGAACTTGCAGGATAGCAGCAAAACCATATATAGGAGTACGCAGTTGTTGCCATTTCCTTGCACACGTGTGTGTGGAAATACTCTGTACCTAGTAATAATTACAGTGGAACACAAGGAAAATCACACATTGAAAATTAAAATATTTTTGCCTCTCTTGACGTGGCCTCTGGCAAGGCCTTGTATAGTAAATTCACAACACTGCACTGATGGTATCTGGTTTATCTGTGCATAAACCCCTTCAAGTGGTCCTGTTATAATGGGCCGTTACATATGGGCTCCTAACCTTCTATACATTATGACCTGGAAGAGCCCAGCTTCTGCCATAGTGCGAAGGGCACAATATCAGTGTATCAAGAAAATGTAATGGTCAGCATCATTAAATGAAGAATCCATCGAGGAGATTAATGATTAGGAGAGATGTTAAAAATGTTGCCATTTTCTTTTTTTCTTTATCATAGCTTTCAGTGCCAGATGGGGAATCCTCACATGTAAACTCCAAGCCTGGCAGGTCTGAAAATATCCTTCAAGGCCTCATAAAACATTGAAGATGTTTGTGTATCTGTTGGTTGCTCATGCTGCTATCTGTGCCAGCCATAATATCACAATTTTGTCATTCACATCAATAGCAGCTTTCTGTTACTGCAAATTTTGTATTTTCCCTGTATCATTCAGGTTTTAACTAAGTGTGCTGGGTTTACATTAAGCCATTCCATTATTGGTCCTAAAGTGGGTCTCAGATCTCCAAAAATTGAGGCCATGGGCACAAGACAATGTTGCATAGAGCTTTGATGCCTTTATCTTGTAACAGCACACTTGCAATCTCATCATATCATTTATCACCATAAACACTATGTTATTTAAAACTGTGATGGCAATTAGAAGGTATTATCCTATTAAACTGTATGTCAGTTTTTAAAGGAACGATCTCATTTTGCTGAAATATATTCATTGTCTGTTGCAGTGTTTCAGTTCAATATGAAAACACATCAGTCTGAAGGTTTCATGATGATGTATAATTTTAGAACATGAAGCTAGGTCTCCCGGTGAAATCGTCTTGCGATGATGCAACATAAATGACAACAGGCTTTTCACAGGTATGTTCATTCATGCTGTTTCTTGAGGTATGCTGAAACATGAAAAAAGCTCGCTGCGAACAGGGTAACGCTGGAAGCCCCTCGTCAACGTGGTTCTCCCATGGCAAGAAACTCCACAACGTGAAGCAACACACTGGCGCGGTTGCCACAAGGACAAATGGCTCTAACGGGCCGTGATAAACATCAGCTAGAAACTCCAGATTATAAAGGAAGGGAGATGGTTGCAGAGCTTTCTAAGAGCACGCACGCACAGCGAGGGCGGGCAGGCTCTGCGGGCTGCCGGCAGCGCCAGGCCTCCTCCGCTGCCAGGCACCTCTCGGCGCTCCCGTGAGCCTCCGGACAGCAGTTCTATCAATCTCCCTATTTTGATGTTGTTTCCGTTGTTATCAACACCCGCTCCTCTGGTAACTGCTTGGTCTTTCCCGGGGCTGCAGGAGGAGGTCTCCTGCAGTAACGCCGCTCCCCCCCCCCTTTCTCCCTGGGGGTCGCGTAAAATGGCGGCCGGGCGCGGGCGCAGCCGCCGGGCAGGTACCGGCGGGCGGGGCCGCCGAGGGGCGGGGCTGGCGCCCCTCGCCCCGCCCCGCTCCCCCGCGCCCTCGGGGTAGATAAAATGGCGGCTGTGGGCTCGGCGGGGGCGTTGTGCTCGCAGGCGCTTGGGCTCTGTCCTGCCTCGGGGGCACCCCCGGTGGGGGGGGGGTGGCTGCCCTGTCCCTGGGGTTTGCCTTGCTGTCCTGCTCTAGGGCCTCGTGTCCTTGGGCTGGGGGGCTGTCCTGCAGGTGCTGTAGTGTCTTGGGGAGCTCCCACCTCCCTGGTGTTACGCCCTTGTTAAGCATCTCCCTCCTGAAAGGTGTCCTGGTTCCTCTGCGGCCTGGCCCGCGCTGTGTCTTTATTTCCCTCTTTCAGGGTCTCGTGTTACTCTCCAATTCCTCCTTGCCGTTAAAGGATCACCTTCTTCACCAGGCTTGAGGGCTCCTGTATTGTTCCACTGTCCCTATCCTTCTGAATAACACTTTTTGGTTTTCCTTTTCTTGGGGTTTCCTTATGATCTCCTCGCTCTTTCTGGTATTCTGTGCTTTTGTCTTTGTACTTGAGGGTAATTTCCTCCCCAGAGATCTGGTCTGATAACATCCACTTGTTTGGAGTGATTCGTCCTCTTCAGAAGCGCTTTCTCCTGGTCCTTTGTAGAAGGATAGAGTCGTACTTCATTCCCATGGGAGCTACCTTCCTTGTGGTTAGCTGTAACTGCTCTTTTTCATTCTGCCTGTGCTGTCATTTCACTTGTGAGGTGAATTATATCACCGGGGGCACGTTTGTCTCTTCCTTGCACTGCTGTAAAATCACCCCCATTTAAATTTTCAGTGAACTGTAGGAGAACTTCTCTGGCCCTTGCCAGGCCTATGCAGAAGACGGTGGAAATCGCTGTGTTGAGCTTTGAAGTGGCGTGAGCCTCTTGAGTTAGTAGTGGGTGTGTTGGCCAGTGAACGTGTTGGTTCAGGTTTCTCAGCACCAAGCTTCTCCAATTAAATCAGCCACACTTAATCATTTGTGGACAGATGTGTATAAGTTGTAATTCAATTTAAATTTGCAGTTACTATAAGATGTTATTGAAGCTGATTTTTCTTTTACCCTATCTTTGATTTCCCTTTTCCTTTACGCATTAATAGGCTTTGTAAGAGTTCTCTTCCCCCTGCTCCATTTGTTGTGTAACAGCCACACTATCTATTAGCTTAGTTTCTGAAATCATCTCCTTTAAAATTTAGTATTGGGTAAGAGACCTCCATAGTCAGACAACAAAATGGAGGGAAGCAAAATGGAAGCTCTTCTGGTTGCCGGTAGTCATCTTTATGCCAAGCTCATAATTTATGAAGTTTGTGGTTGTGTGTAGTTTTATGCCAGTTGTGAATGATGTCTGTGTAAATTGTTTAACTTGATGTACTAATTTGTAGCATAGTTCTATTTGTCCAGTGAGCTGTTAGTGTTCTATTGCAATCAAAATCTAGAAGTTTTGATAAGGATTTTTATAATTTTCGTTCTTGCTATATATCTCAGACTAAACAGAGAATCAAATGGCTGGGAAGTGCTTGGGATATTTCGTGGCAAGTCTGATTATGCATTTATGTTTTGACACTTCAGATCCCTTCTGATATAATAACTTGCAGTGACTGCTGGTATCATGCTTTCATTTGCTCATGTCTCTGGTATATAGGAGCAAAGTATTACGTGTTTATTTGTAGTAGCATAAATCACTGCTGCATATTGCTTATTAGTTCTGGCCTGGGCATGAGACCACATTGCATGCTGTAACCTTGTTTAGCCTTGAAAGATAGGTTAAGCTTACTGACTGACCACATTTTGTAGTCTCAGCTTGGCGTGAAAAAACACTTTGTCCAACTGTCAGTAAGACAATATTAATTACGCTTCTCATCATCTTCCAGTCCTTGAAATTTCAGGATGATGTTAAGCAATAGTAAAATGCATAGTAAACACACTGTTTGATTTACCTTTTTTGTTTCACCAGACTTGGGGAAAGTGCCTAGTTTTTCTGTAGTTTGGAATGTTTGGCAAAAGCTACTGCTCAGGTGTCCACATATGAACTAGTAGCAGGGAGTTATGAAGAGCCTGATGTCTGCTTTAAGACTGGTTGTTTGGGCGTGGCTTGTTAGTCTTGAGATCAAGTCTTTATTGCCACCAAAAAGACCCCAAAACATGGAAATAGATTTACTGACCTGTGCTTATATGGCTCAAATGTCTACAGTGATCTAACTGCCGTATTGAAGCCACAGATTTAGTTTGCATGCATCAGCAATGGTAAGTCCATTGATACTGCTGCCAGACTTGGCACAAAGATTGTTTGGACCGGCAACAATTACATAGTCCTCTGTGGTTTTAATATATTTTTAATACATCTCATATGAATGGTTTGCGTTCACTGCCAGAGGTTTGTGGTTTCCAGAGCATGTATTCTTGATAGTCTTAAATACAGAAAATATGGCGATATGAACACCATAGTGCCTGAGGAATATCCCAGGGTTTATGAAGTAATTAGTGGACTTGAGAATTTATGGCAGTTGTGCAAGCCTTAAGTGTCTCTTATCACCACCATGGAAGCCATAAAGCACTACAGAATTACTGTTACCAGTCTTTGAGTGTCTTCATACTTCAAGGATGTATTTCAAAATTCTGAGAGACTTTGTAAAGTCTCATTATCATTAAAATATACATTAATTGCACAAACTTCACTTACATCGACAAAAAGAATTCCCCACACCAGGTCTTTATGGGGGAAAGCATGACTATACCTAAAAGTGTTTGAGAGTTTGAAAGATCAAAGCCTTGTTGAGTCTTGTGTTGTAGTAACGTGAATCTGTACAGGGTGCCAAAGTTTGGGAAAAGCTTGAGCGTCAAACTAGATCAGAATCCTATCAGAAAAGGATAATGTAATTGTTGTGCTAAGCATAGCAGTTTGCAGCAAATAGTGAAGCAATATGTAATCTTGATCTGTTTTTAACCCCAAACACATCGAGTTTTGTATTTGCAAGGTAAGTGCTTCAGATAATCCGTTAGCTTAATACATTACACAGTGAAGTGTGGATCTGTCTTCAGGGACTGTCAGTCAGCCGATCAACCTGCGGGCGATGTGTGGCTCTCCAGCAGCATGCCTGACAGTTGCTTTTGTTTGGTTTTTTTTTTCTGTTTCCAACATTACACTTTATATATGTTTACATGCTGAACAGTTTTCTGAGTAGTTGGGATGTCTAAGGGTGTCTACTCACACAGATCCACATTTTTTGTGCCTTTTAAAGGGTTTAACTTCAAAAATTCTAGTCATCTAGTCCCGAGTAACTTGGGTGTTACAACTGTCAGGAGATACTTATCATCAGCATAGCAGCAACAACCCAAGCCCTGTCTTCCAACAGCCCCTCCCAGGGACTGCTGGCGCGGTTTAGGTGCAGGCATATCGACCGTCGTGGCCACGTGTGAGCACTCAGTCAGGTATGACCGAAACCAGTTCCGAACGGTCCCAGGCATACCGAGCACGGCCCTCAGATGGTGTCACTACCTTCTGGTGTCAGTCTGGGAAGGTCTCTTCCTATCCTGCCGCCCCCAGCGCTGCTGAGTTTGCTGGAGCATGTGCACCTTTAAACTGTCTAACGTGATTTGGTAACTAGTTGTCCTGTAACTAGGATCTGCTGTGTTCTAACACGACCTCTCATGTTCCAGTCGAAGTTCAGCAGTAAATGTGGGTGTTACTTCTACTGCCTGTAGGATACAGCGTGGGGAGAGATTCAAGAGAGTTTGAACTGGGTGAGCAGTTAGCGGCTAAAGAAAGTAAGTCTCCTGGGAAATCATAATGCTTTAGGATCTACCTGGTAGCAATAAAGAATATATCTTTTCCTTATGTTATAGCTTAAGCTTGTGCATTCAGTGCTTTTTATGTTTGCTATTGTATTATATATTACCTGAGATAATACTCTAAAACATCTTTTAAGAATAGTACTGTGTTTAAAAAAAAAAAAAAAGCAGGCCAATGTGTTTAAGTAATTTATCTTTGATAAAAGTTACTAAATGTTCACCTATGCATTACTTTATTTTTTTTAAGTGTTCACTTGCACTCTAGAAGATGCCTGCACTTCAAAGTTTTGATTTATTTGAAGAGCTAAATCTGATAATAAAGTTATGTTGAGGTGATGATGTAGATTCAGTTTTCCTTCTGAATGACAAAATTCTGCTTCTGGTCAGGATGGAAAGCTGTTAGGCTTTTAAGACTTATGGCATGATGCTTTTGACTTCCTGAATTTTTGAGTGTACAAATTCTTCAGTATCCTTTGAAGTCTCTTTACAAGTATGATGATTCCCGTCTTCAAGGCTCTTCTCAATGAATGGAAGCTAATGCTTGTAGTTATTAAAGTAATACTAGTATTGAATTTTAAAATGTTTAAGTGAAAGCTATTGCCAGTGAGTTTCCATTTTAGTAATTTCTGAAGTTGGAAAAAGTAACTTTGTTACCGTAACTTCACCCATGCAATTAAATAACTAAGCATGGAAACAAGTGGCATTATAGACTATTAAAAAAAATGTTTGTAAATGTTGACTTTTTTAAAAAAGAAAGCTCTATTATTTAGATGTTAAGGTGGACTGTGGCTTCTGATTAATATATGTACAAGCAGTGGAGGTATAGCAAGAGGAGGAATGCTCTAATCGTTTTCTACCTTCCTTTGGTAAGGAGAGAAAGTGTATGACCTGATAAAGGCCTTTGGAGCAAGTTTTTCAGCCAATTTTCCTCATACAGTTGAACAATGTCATTTTGGGGAACTTGTTCTGTTAGCTGTTACAACTAATGAACCTTAATGTTTCTTCCCCCTTCAGTTTTGGATCTCTATGGCATAGGTTTCCCCACTGCAATAAACTAGCTTATCTGCATTGTATGCCTTATACTTTAATTTAAACCTAACAGCAAACTAAAACTTCCGAATACAGAAATAGGGTTGTAAGCTAATATGAAAAGATAATTTATTTGCTTTCTAAATCAGATCTGCAGTAAAACTTGCAAGGTAGAACTTGAAGGGCTGTATTTTCTTTCAGAAGAGATGAGCACTGGCTATGGTAACTCGTGGGATCTGAGCTACTGCTGTTTTGTCCACATAGACAAAAGAGCAGCTTTTTTTGTGACTGAAATAATACCTACAAAAATTCATACAAAAATCATGGTGTACTAAAAAAGAGAACAGTGTTGGGCTTATCACACTGGGCAGAAACCCTTTAGCAATTTTAAGTAACAGTAATCCCTAATTACTAGGAAATGAACAACTATTTGTTCATTGATTGGCATTTTCTAGCTTGTTTGTGTGACTTATCTCAGTTCCACATCTAATTGGTCATGGCCTTAATTTTATCTCCTAGACTTGAACTGCATTAGTCAGTCTTCATAAGACGACTGACTTGCAGAGTCATTTTAAAGTGTGGTATTGGTAAATGCTATGCACGGAAGCTGGGTCTGTTAAATAAAGCTTTTTCTTACCTATTGCTTTTTTTTTTTTTTTTTTTTTTAAAGCCGTTGACCATCTGCAGTTTAATCATACCCCATCAGTGGAGCGAGCTGTAGAGCTGTAGCAGAGCTAACTCCCATGTGGGCATCTCCCACCGCGCAGGCTGCCGGGCCAGCTGAACGGTCGCCTCTGGACGCTGTCAGACGTCGCTGGGGCAGGGCTGTGCTCATGCCTGTCGGCAGTAGGAACTTATTCCCCGGCCTGTCCTAACACCAGAGGGGACATGGATTAATACCTGAGGAGGTTTTCGTTAGCAGCCTATATTGATGGTATTTGCTTATGCTAATTGCACAATCAAGACGGTAATTATCAAGATTCTGAATGATCTGTATGTCTGATCTTTAATTGAAAAGACTCAGTCGGCACTACCTTCAGTTTTCTTCATGCCTACACAGTTGATTTAGGCATTCAAATGTGGATTTTGAGGTGATGAGATAATGAAAAGAAAACCCAATCCTGGAGCTTCCTCTACCATACAACTATTTAACCAAACTTAAATTTTACCACTGAATATTCTTCCTCAGGCAACTCGAAGTAATAGGCAGTGCATCAAGAACAATAAATCCAAGCTTTTAGTCTAGGCTCTGGCAAGTATTTCTCTGGGACTCCTGACAGAGCACAACATCTCAGGTACTGGCTACATGGCATGTGTGCATACAGAATTATGGTTTTGTTTCTGAGCCTTCATTAACTATGTTTATTTCCCAGATTAGAGTCAGGATTTTTGATCATTTTAGGAGAAAATGGTTCCAGTCACCTGTGGCTATTAGTCTGACCAATAGAGCAGATAAAACAGACCTGTCCACCGTAACTACTCAGGCTGCATCAGGAAAAAAGGGAAGTAGTTTGTAGGCAGTAAGGACTCTAGGTGAATCAGGAATTTCCTGTTTTGGCATACTATCAAGTTATGAAGATTTTGCAGGTTTTTACTACTCATAGTAGAAGTGTCAGTTTTGGAACATATTGAACTAACCACCGTGATTTATCAACAAAAATTATTACTACATCCCAAGAGGTTACTTTTCTTTGGCCATTGGAAGTTGTTTTGCTGGCACATTTGTTCCTTGACTCTGTACCGTATTTATTTTTGAGACTTTGGGTTGAATTTGCAGACCTGTTCCTTAAAGGAACCTTTTTTGTAACTGTAAAATGAGTGTGGGTAACACATAAGTTCAGACTAAAATCATATAATCTCTGCAGTACTGTTTCTGTGGTAGTTTGTCAGAATTGTTTTATTGTTCCTTGCTTGCTGGGACTGCTACCAGAGAGCAAAGTGCAGCTGATATCAGCATTTCCTAGGGACTTTTGTCTCAATAGAGTAGTCTGTTCTCATGCTTTAAAGATAATGAAGTGAGTCATTGTCTTTATATCTCATGTGATTTATTATAGACATACATTGCTAATGCTTTCCAAAAAGGGGGGAGGAAAAACCAAACCAGATATTTTATTATTTTGTTCAGACTTGTCACTTTGAACTAGTAGGCTGGGGGGGAGTTTGCTTAACTAGGGAGTTGCTTTGATTTATTTTTTTAATCTATGTACTGAGAACACTTCAGCAGACAATGGAGCCTGTGGGAGCTTTTTGATTATTTATTTGTATAGGTATACTTCTGCTTTGGATGAATGGATTCATCAGCACCTTTTACTCTATATGGATATATCAATGGTTTACTCTCCTACTGAAAAAGTGAGGTTTATCTGCACCCAGTGCAGACTGGTAGCTCTGATAAAGGAGTAGATTTGAAAAATGTCAACTTGTGAAGCTTTGGGAATGTAGAAAACTTCCTAGACTGACCATCAATACAAACTGTGCAGTAACATCTTCAACCCATTCTGTCATTAGCATTTGATATACTTATTTATGTCCTTGTTCATCTTTTGTCGTGAAGATGACAAGGTGGAGTTATAACAAGAAGGAAAATGAAAGGAAAATACAGTTTAGGCATTTGGCCTAACCCAAAGGATGTATTTGTAGTGGCCATTATTAAATGACTGCCAAGTGCCAGATAGGATGTTAGAAGGAGGCAGGAGTCCTGAGAGCTGCTGAGATGCTAGAGTCAAATGTAGACACGCTCATGCTTGAGCAGAAAATACCGATAATCCTTTCTAGATGCTCCATGGTAACAGAAGTGATGAGCTGTTCTGCAGAGGACAGAGGGAGGACAGGACTGTTATCCGCCTCCCACAATAAACAAGTTTCTCATTATAAACCCTCCTTGCCCACAGTGGCAACTCTTTTGCTGGTTGGTGTTTAATACCAGTGACAGCAAGTCTGTAGACCTGATGATCTAAACATAACTGCCTTTTTTATTCTTACTCCAAACCAAAATTGTCAGTAAGCTTTTTAAGCTAGAAATGTGACAGCTTTTAGTTGTTTGAAATGCTGGATATGCCTGCTGTAGTATAGATGAGGGTGAGAATTACGGGCGCCACCAGATCAGCTCTTGGAATAAACTGCATGGTTCATACAGGGAGAAGTCCCTTCTGATGCTGAAGACTGGGCAACTCCCATAGTTTTCATGGACCATTAGGAAAACACTATTTTCATTCCTCAGAATACCTGTATCACAGTTCTGTAATAAGTATGATAATAATTCAATCTTAATTTCCTGGCTGTAGGAGGTGCTGGGATCCAGTGCGCAATTGGCTCTATACATTAATATCAGAACTGCAGTGAAATTTTGAATTAATCAGTTGGAAATGAAGAGATTTGGGTTTTTTTCTGGTTGATTGTATGTTGAAATTCTTCTTTCATGGGTGGTTATGTTTTCTGCCAGATTATAGCAGATTATGCTGGCAATATAGCATAGCAGGAATCACATAGTGTGTTTCTAAACTTTGCAGAGTGACATGCGAGTCAGTATATTCATTGCCTGAAAGAAACGATGAGCAGTGAGGCAATATAATCTAATGTTATGTAGGGCAAAGCATGAGGAATTATAGGAAGACTTTATGCACGTCTGAATAGTTAATGTACAAAAGTGAAACCTGAGGGAAAACTGTCCTAGCTTTTCCACAATAAAAGGAGCTGTGCTGGCTATCACTACTGAAGAGCAAAATTTTGGATTTTACAGTAGCGCTGAGCAGTAGCTCTTCAAATCTTAGACATTAAGAACAAAAATAGAGGACAGAAAACATTATGCTGCTGTTTTCTATAATGACAGTGGGTTTCCTGTGCTTAGGATGCCGATGGCATGCAATTCTCTGTTCCTCTTGTCTTGGAGAGGATATGGTAGGACTTGGGAGGGGACAGAGGCTGATGACAGAGATGTTCAGAAGCGGAGCATAGCTGCCATAGCAAGAATGACTGAGTGGGCTGGAACTCTTCAGCCTGGGAGAGGTGGTTTAAGGCAGATACTAGATGCTTACAGAATCTGAAGTGGCGTGAAGCAGCTGGATAGGAACTGACTGTTCACGGTCTCCTCCGGTACTGCAGGAGCTCAATTGGCAGGTGAAGCTATGAGGAGCTAGCTCAAAGCAAACCAAAGGAGGTGGCGATTCTTGCCACGGGCAGTAGATCCGGGGGAGTCCTGCTCAAGGATCCTGTGACTGCAGAAAGTGAAAAGGGGGAAAAAGGAGGCTGAGCAAGTTTTTGAGAGATGTTTTAAGTGTTACCAAAGGACAAATTATGTCAGACTTGGGATATTTTGGGGGCTGACAATTGAAGCAGAGGGACTTGCGAGGGAGTATTCTGTACTGCCTCGTCCCTCAACGTCTGCTTATAGGCCCCGCTGGAGACTGGATGCTGCCGGACAGCAGGTAATGCTGGACAGACCTGAATGGGCTTATTGCCAGATAGTATCTTTTTGATACACTTCACACAGGTGCTCTATCACTATTGCATGGTTTCCTTCCCTGTGCAGGCTTCACTTTGCTGACGTTGTCTCTGCCTTCTGTGTAAATTGGCCTAGACTCCCTCTGTAGGCAATAGAAAGCAATCGCCAGGATGAGTTACGTTTCGGAGATACCTCCTGCTTTCGGATCACCGAGAATAGACAGATTTTCTCCATGACTTGTTTGTTCTGTGCTGGTGGCCCACAGCCGTTCAGGGTGCTGGGTCGTTTGGTCTGATCTGCCGCTGGTGCGAAGCCTGCAGCTCCTAGGCGGCTGCCAGGGTAACAGCTGAGGAAGTTGTTGCATGTTGTGCTGATCCAAGACCCCCGTTTCTTGAGGGATGTACTTTTTCCCCAATACAATGTTTTTCAGTCCTTAATAAGTATCTCTGGGTTTTGCCGTTAATGAATCAGCTTTGACTTTCTAAAGAATTTCAGTGAAATGCTTCTAAACTCTAGCATGTTATCTGCTTATTTTGAATGGTAAGGCGTGTTTCTTATTCAGTAATGTTCCAGATGCAGGTGTTTTTAGAGAGTCAAAATAAACAAATCTTACTTTTTTTTTTTTTTTTTAATCCATTAAAAGAATATCTATTTTGATTGGTATCTGTCATACTAGCAAGAACGTTGGATTTTTTTGTTTTAATAAAGTCTTGTATCTTGCTTTAGAAATTTGCAACATACCCTAATTTGGGGGTAAATCAAACTGAGCAGCATTTAGAATTGGCATGGGCCTCTTATGGGCATGAATTAAAGCTGCCTCTGTGTCCAGAGTCGTTGTCAGTGATTCCTGCACCTCCAGCTGAGCGCTCCTAGACTGAGCCCAGTTAGCCCCCTTCCTGCTCCCAAGTCATTCCCTGCCAAGACCACAAAGATGTCCTTAGGTATTTTTCTATAAGCAATCTCATTATCCACTATTGGAGGCAGACAGCAAGAAGTTAAACATGTGAATTGTCTGCTGCCTGCCATGTCAGTCAATTAAAACCAACTATGTTTTACTACAGTCTGTTTTATTAATCTTTTTGGGTTTCTGTTGGAATTCTGTGTACAGGATCATTACAGTTATGAACAACAAACATCTGCATTCAAGTGTGAGAGCAAGCAGTACCACTAGCCAGCGCCTGCCCGCTCAGCTGCAGCGTGCTGCCCACCAAGCAAGCGCTGCTGGAATCCAGCCTCCCTGCCGTGTGCAGGCGTGTGTTGTGTTTTAAAGTTCTTGCAGTACAGGTAGGTAGTTCTCAAATAAGACACTTAAAAAACCTAAGGCCACTACTTTCTGTAGTCATGGAAGGAGATGGGCTTCCTACTCAGAATCCCTTTCTGGAGAAGCCTTTCTCTCTAGTAGGAGAAAGATGATAGTTTATTCAGAATGAAATTACTGTTGTGAATTGTACCTTCTTGCTCAAATACCTGCTTCATATCGGGCATTCAGTTGTCATAAATAGGTTGTATTTAATGCATGTTCTGAAACGCTGGAAATAAGAAATGGGGGAAATGGTTTTCACTTCTTTTGTGCCTTTGTAACCAGAAAACATAACACTATACTTCATAATCATGACTTCCAACAGGATTTGAAGTAACTTGAATACATAAGCAATATTTTTCCATATCTATTTTTTGAGAGTCTGTGATGATATGAACTGTGGATTATAACTATTCTTAATTCTTGAAATTATGCTAGAAAAAGTGATATTTCTGTAGCACTGAATTTGAGAAATCTAAAATGAAACTGTTACAGAATTAGTATTTCACCATTTTAATGGGTGATGTAGATTATGTAGATTATTCCATCGCTGATTTTTTTTTTGGGGGGGGTGGGGTGGGTGAGGGGTAAGGTTCAGATAGGTACATTGTTTGAGAGACTCTAAAAATATGTTCCTCGAGCTTCTGGACGTGCGTATGTATTTAAAAAATACAGGATAGTGAGCAGTGTATTTGTAATTAAAATTGCTGGATAACTTTGTCTTGTTGAGGAAGCAAGAAGTGCTAAAAACTGACTCATGTTTTGTCAACCCTTTTTTTTTTCCTTCTGTTATTTATTTTAGTAATGAGAAAAACTTTCTTCTCCAGATAAAATGTAAATATTTTGATGATAAATGCAGTTTTCTCTGCCTACTGGAATTAATATGCGCTGTTTCAAACTTCTCATTTACATAGCTTTATATTTCTTTACCTGAATTCTTATGATTTTTGTTAGATAACCTCCTTCTGGTTTAAGAAGAAATTTTTATTGATGTGCTAAGCATCTCTTTCCTAACTTAATTTATATGAAAGTTTGCATACATCTTCTGGGACGCCTTCTGTCCTGCAACTGGTTATGGGTATGTCCATTAATGCCTGGAATGAGGGGACCAGCTGCCCCCACCGAAGAATGTGGAACCCGCCCACCTGTGAATTCCACTGTGAGGAACAAAACTTGAGCGGGGATTTTCCCCCTTACCAGCGTTACTTTCTCAGTTTGCTACCTGAATGACAGCTTGCTTTTTTATGGTGGAGGACGAGGGAGATCTGTTACTTAGTGATGTTTGCAGAGAGCTGTCTTACAAGAGTACACTTAACAACCATGGAGTTACCACATCTAAAACTCCTACAGATTTTTTCAGAAGCAAGCATGTGATATGCCTGTAACTGCCTGGCCTCTTTGAGCTTCTGTTGACATTAGTTACAGTTTTTAGTCAGTGCCTTACTGAAAACTTAAATGACCAACAGGCTGGGGCAAATGTTCCATAGCTTTTCATATTTTGTGAGGTGACATGCATCCAACCAAGTGCATATGCCTACAATATTGTCCCCTGTATCTAAACCAGCTGCATTAGGTATGCTCTACAGTCAATAAAAAGCTAATCACGTAGATATGTTTGGCCATATGTAAGTCTTCCAGCCAAGACTGGACTGATCACTTAAGAAGCCTAAAATGAATAGGTTGTGTGTGAGTACTTACAGTAGTGCAGGGCAGTAAAGGAGAAATTCATCAAACTGTTAGTGCTTGCAAGCTTTTTATACATTGCAGGTTTGAATGGGACTCCAAAGGGAGTTTTTTTGGTTTTAATCTGAGTGTTTCAAGAAATTTTCAATTTATTTTCAGAGGACATATAGTGTTTTAGTAGACAAACAGTACTGTCATTGATAAGGAAATGAATATGTTGCCCTGTTTGATTGCAGACTTACCAAGAGCACTTAGAATGACAAAAGCACAAAAAGAAAGACGTTGTTCAGAAGACAGGAAACCAAGGAAACAGGAGCCCCACGGGATTCAAAACCAGCTTCAATGTGAGCTCTGTGGTGTCTCTTGCACAGGAGCAGGTGCATGTGTGACACATATCCGGGGAGCCATCAGAAGGTGGGATGGGTTTGTAGAGTTACGAACCTGAGAGTTTGCTCATGTTCTAGAAGTGTGTACAGAAAGTACAGGACCTTTCAGAAACATTTCTGAAAGAAAAATTGTGAGAGAAATATATGCTTTAAGTCAGATCACTGCAGTGAACGAGCTCTTGGGATTACCAGGTGTGATCTGAATATGAGTGTGTTGCACATTTGCCAAATGTCCCTCTCCTACAATTGAAATCTATGATGAGAAAGCTATCTATTTAAAAAAAAAAAAGTTTTCTAGAACATTTTACTCTAAACTCATGTTGAAGTGATGTTGCAATTAATAGGGAAATTACTGTCACTTCAGAAAAACCTGACAACCTAAGCATAGCGGAATCAAGTCTCAAATGTATTTACTGAAATATTCCTGGAAACTATTTCACAATTTAACTTGGTTTTGACTGTTCAAGCCAATGCCTCTAAAAACCTTTTGCTCCAAGTATTCAGTTATCTTTGGACATAGTACTTTGTCTTGTCTAAGTTATGACTGAGCACGAAAATCGTCAAGTTTTTCATTTGACCTTTTTAGAAGATTATGTACTTCTAAGATATTAGTGTGTGGTCATTCAGGGTTGTCTTTACTGGAGTTCTTTTTTTAATGTCCAATTTTATACCAGAGTATTTACAGCAGGGTGCCAGTAGTTACTCCTCACTCTTAAAGAAGCTGAGACAGGTCTGTTTTGTCTGTGAGATCAGCTGTGCATCTGGAGTTGTTCTGCACTGTTCTTTGTAGTTTGAGCCTAGAAACTCTTGTATCAATAGAGGTTTAGAAGTAGCTGACTTCTGAGAGCTGCTCACAGAGGAGGGATGCTGAGGGTGAAGAGGAGGATGTGGTGTGAGCTGTAACCTGTTCAGAAATGTACTGGAATATTGAAGGCACCAGTGCCTGGTACGTAGCATCATACAGATGTTTATGTCAGCTCATGATAAAAAGCTTAAAATCTTTCAGGCCTAACTACAATTTTGTAGTTGATACCCATCATCAAAGAAGTAATTACAGTTAAATTTGGTTTTTGCAGAGCACAAAGATTGTAGGAGAGTCTCAAATTGCCTTTTCCTTTGAGAGACTTCTTATCATTGGAGGAACTTCCCTGTCATTGGAGAGATCCTATCTTTGCAAAGAGTGACTTTTCAACGTTACCTGTTTGGAGGTTTAGGCAGTCTGAGTGTGAGGCAGGTACTCAAATGGAAGCTGTTGCTTAACAAAGCAAAGCTTTTAGCATGGGCATTGGTTCTGTGTTGCATTAGAAGTCCACATCTCCGTAATACATTTAATCCACTACTGTCAGCTGCTGTAGTAATTGCTATTATGACAAGGAACAGAACAAATTGGGGAAGATTTTTATGGAGATAAAAAACTGACAATAGTATGAAGGATTTTTAATTTAAATGATATTAAGAATATCGTCCTAAATAGTAAAGAATTGGGCTACTAATCCAATTTTCTTCATTCACAGACTAACAAAAATAGAGGGAACAAGCAAGGTGATGAAACCAGAAGCAGAGCTGCAACTCTCTCTGAAATATGCCTAAAGGGCTGCTGGATGTGCAGCCTGGTTTACATGACCATGTAGAAGAGGTTTATATCTTTCCTCGCAAGATAAATTGCTGTGTGAAGCTTTTGATTTCAGACACACTTATCATGACTTTTAACATATTTGCAACACTGTTTTTTTCAACAATACTTGACCTAGCTGTTGAACTTATTCCATACTGTTTTATTTTGTCCATAATTACGGTACTCTAATTTTTCAAATATACATTTATGGGCTTGCACACAAGGTTTTGTATTAGTCGGGCTTTTTTTCTGTGGGTAAATACTGTTTTCAGTGCTGTTCCAGATGATGAAACCTTTAGATTGTTTCCATTGTTATTATTTCATGAATATGTTACTTTGCTTTTAATTATGGAATTGTACATTAAAATTTGAAATCTAAATTAAATCTTAAGGTATAGCGTTCCTAGTGAGATCAGTTTTTCTTCTTCCAATTCTCACTATAAGCAAGAGCAGATTTAAAATAAGAATTACTTATGCCTGCAAAAAGCGCGTGATGACACGTACAGAGGATTGACTGAATACCAGGGAGTAGGTGGGGACTGCAGGAAGTGGTGATGATCTTCAAGGGAACGTACTCGTGTGCACTCTGAACTCAAAAAGCTGCTACAAGAAATTCTTTGCTATAAGATGGCTGCTATTTCTTATGACTTTTAAAATTAAGTCATATCCGTTATGGTGACAAATACTGTCTTGTCGCTGTGTGTGAATGAATCCTGTTCTAATTAAATTTCTCTGTAGGCTTTTCAGTCGTGTCTTTCTAGAGCCCTCTGCAACTTAAATGGATGTTACGTTTCCCTCCCGTCTGAAATAGCGTAGTAATGTTGTTGTGAGCTTTTAAAACAGCTGTTGTACATTACTCAGTGGTTTGGCAACATTTTAATAAGGAATAAATACATGCATCTTGTTGAAGTACATTCTGGTGAGAAATTCCTAAATGCAGAACAATTGTTACTGTCATGGGTAGTTGTCCTGAACTGCATGTGTTGTGTCTCGTGTTGGAAGTGATGCAGGAAAAGCCATCCGCCTTCGCTGCCCAAGGACGGTCAGACCTCTAGAGAAGCAGCAGGGTTTGCTTAAAGAGGAAGCGTGTTTGCTTGCTTTTCACTTTGAGCAGGCCGCTTTTATCCTCTCCCTGGGCAATGGGACTTTTCGTAGAAAAGACTTTAAGCGGGACTCGGAGCCCGTTAGGTCCTGGCCGTGGCAGGCAGCATGCTCTTGCCGGTGTCGTGTGAGGAGCAGTGCTGAGAGGGGGGTGTCACAGCATCGCCCCGCAGCCTCCCGCCAGCCTGGGCACCGCAGCTCCTCCTGGCAATGCTGTTCCTCGGTTCCGCTGCCTCTTGGTTGTTTTGTTGTGGAAGTGTGTTAAACGCGACATTTTGACTCCTCTGTTAAAATAATACTGACAGCAGCACGCTCTCCAGGAAGGAGACCTGCCTACCTTCTGATTTGTAAGGAAAGACTGAATCCCTGAATTTGTCAGAGATCTATCTCAGGCCCCCGAGGCACTCGCACTTGGCTTTTACAAAGCTTATGCTGCTTTTCTGAACGCTTGCAGTTGTTATTTATAGAAAAGCTTTTAAGGGAAGTCTCAAATGCTGTAACTGCCTGCTAATTCCAGAGAATCTAAAGCTTCTTATTTGAGGTACAGCAAAATTCCAGAACTATTTAAACAGTTTTTAAACTTTATTTTTAATTATTTGTCTGGTGATTTTTGCTGTTAAAAACCTGACTGCAATATATTTTCTTGCTGTGTTTACTTTCTCATCTCTTGCATTGTCAGATGGACTTGGGCTGGAAGATCACTGTTAGAAGGGTAAGTTGGATGCTTTGGAGACTGTGAGATGATGTCACAGCCCACGCACAAGCAGAAAAGAGCAGCGGTTAACAGCTAAAGAGGACACTAGGAGATGTTCTGGCAGTGGTATACTGGAGATCCCCACTCCGATTAACTCCTTTAAACTAGTGAACGATATCGTCTGCATTTTATTTATTATTGTATTTCTGTCATTAGTAATACCAGAAATTGTGTTGACATTGCTAACTTTTCAATAAGGGGATTAATCAAAGTGAATGACTATTTCAAATGGGAGTCCACTTGTCTTTAAATATAATGCTGCTTGCTTTAAATGTATCTGTCTGCTATTGAGTCCTCAGTCACGTTTTTATTGCCTCTGTGGAAGATCATTGAACTTATTGTAGCACATAAAATTGCACAGTGCATGACTCAAGCCTTCTTCCATTCTGTTTGCATAGTTGTTCTTAGTTTGGTATGCAGTAGGAAGGATCATTTACATATAATTATTTCATTTTCATTGATACTTAAAGTTTGACTGATCATGCCGTTTCTTTGCAATGAAAGCATTGACATTCATGACCAATATCGAAGAAGAAAACATTAAAATCCTACAGTTACTCATGTTAAATATGATGAGAGTCTAGTATGAGACTAAATTAAAATTGCTGTAGCCAGTCTCGCCTGAAATCTCTGTGTCTCAGTGCAGAATTTTGATTAAGAAGTCTTCAGCTTGGACACAAAATTCTCAATTTCTTATCTTCAAAGTAGCTGGCTACCTTAGCTTCAGGTGAGTGCTTGCAATATAGGCTTAATTGCTAAAGTGGTGTAGTGGTGATGATGATCTTCTAAATAACTTTAAATGCCAGCTTCCATAGTGTGTGTGGGAAGAACTGCAGATTTCTGTGTATTTGCTTCATAAAACTGCCTTAATTTCAGTCAGGTTGTTACCATTTTATCTCCTCTTTCTCCTACCACGTTTTAAAAATGCTGGCTTTCGGGAAAAATAAACAAAACAACAACAAAAAAACCCAATAACAAAACAGCAGACTTGGAATGGGCCCCTTGCCATCTCCAGAAAATACATTTAATACATGCAGTAAAAAAAGAAGAGAGACAGCTAGAAGAGCAGAGGATGAAGGAGGTGGAAAAATGACAGAAAAGAAGCTGCTGCCTAATCATGATACTTCGTGTATAGAATAATGTTCACATGGTTCCAATTTTTATATAAAAATAGGTCCTGGTTTAGTCTGATATTTTGTCTTTTTAATAACTTTCCCTTGAAAGAGTGTCCCGTAGGTAGTTTTAAATTGTATTATAATCACTACAGAAATTGCACCATTGTGTAAGAGTGAAGATGCCTGTGAGCAACAGTTCCTTTCCTTCTGTTGTGTCTCCTTCCCCTCCCATTCCCTTGCACTAGAAGAAACTCTTCCCGCAGTAAAACGGGCAGACAGTCAGATGCTATTAAAGAAAAAAAAAAAAAAAAACAACCAAAAAAAACCACAACAAAAAACCTGCTGCCCTCTGGCATTGTGTGTATTGTTCATACATTTTCTTTATTGCTTTAGATTTCTACCCTCAAACTGGAGGCGGTTTCTCGCCTGCACGGAGGGGGCAGGTTGGGGTCCCCCCCCCCGCGGGAGGGGGGTCTCGCACTTGCGGGGCTCCGCAGGGAGCCGGAGCTGCCTGCGTAGGGCCACTCTGGGGGCTTTGGCAAAGTCACCCGAGCGCAGGACAGGCTGTAACGCGGCCCCAGCGAGCTCGGCGGCACCTGCCGGGAGGGCACAGCGCGGAAAGCCAGCTCGAAGGCGCCGGCTGGTCCGTGTGCTGGTGTCGGTTAGCTAGCCGAGCGCCACCGGCTTCAGCTGCACGCGTACGTTCTTCATTTAAACCTCAGTTTCAAATCACTTTTCACATTCCTTCGGGCTTTTTGGAGTATTTTAAACAGCAGGTTTTTTAGGACTTACCGAGAAACATCATTTCTGCATTGTTTATTGCCATATAAAGCTGTTTCTTCTTTGACTACTTTTTTTTGGGGGGTGTAAAGCAGGTTCTGTTTAGATATTTCTGGGCTTAGTGTTATAAGCTATACAAAAACATATATTTGAAGAGCGATGCATTTCAGTGCTCCCATAGATGTTTAAATAGATGCGTTGTTGTATTTAGTACAGTGCAGTGTGTTCTGAACAAAAAAGGTGCTCACAGCTAGCTGGCTCCGCTGGAGCTGCTGCCGTTCTTCTGGACGTTTACTGTCACCGTAACCTCACGCCGAAGCCCCGATTGGGATCTTCCTCCTGCCATACAGTTATCCTCATCTGTTCCAGGCAAATCAGAAAGGCGGAGAAGCCTTTTACCTTGGTGAGATCAAAAGAGGATGGAAGGGTACATCCACTCCCCAAAGCTTCCCTCGTTAGGAATTAGACACTGCCCCGAGTGCTGCCAGAGCTGCGAGCCAGGTTATGATGCCAAACAGGGAAGAGTTCAACTGAGGTAGCGGTCCCCGTTCCGGGTAGGAGACACAGGTGCTGTAAAGACTAAGAACCCAGATGTGGAACACGCCCGCAAGTGCTGCACGTCACCCCCACGAAACGCAGAGGCTCTGCGGCGGGGGCCGCTGTGGCCAGGTGGGACGGCTGCCCAGCAGCAGGGTTTGGGGGTGATGGCCTGAGGGGGCCAGCTGCAGCACTGCGCCCTCCACCCAGCCCCTGGGGACGCCCGATCTGCCTTCTGCTGCTATTTGCCCCACAAGGAGTTAGTGAGAACATCTCTGCAGCTCACGCGGCTCTTTGGGGTGCTGGGGACAGCGGGGGGGCCTCTTGGAGGCATCAGGCTGGCTCCTGGGAGCGCAGCGTGCCTGGGGGGGGTGCGTGGCAGCCTCTGAACCTGCAGCCAGGTACAGCTGCTTGGAGCATCAGCAAGGCATCATCTAAGGCTCCAGCCGTCATCTAGGGTGAAATACCCTTTCAGATAATCCTCTACCCAAATGACCCAACTGTGGTGTTGGCTTGAAATAAAAGTCTTTACTATGAAAAGGGGATGTTTAACCTCAGTGATGTTCTCTTTAAATGCTGGAGATGGGATGTCAAGCACCAAGTTAGATACCTTGTGCTGCCCTTGTGAGCAGCCCCCTGACCATCCTGGCTTACTCAGGGACAGTGTTTGAAACAGGCTCAGCTGAGCTGCAGCCTGAAAGTGCCCGTTTTTCCTTTGGAGCCAGAAGAGACCTGGATGTTTGACTCCAGATGCTAAAAAGCAATGTAAAAAGAATCCCCCCCCAAGTCGCTGTGGAGGGAAGGAAGGAATGAGTTGTCTGCTTTTGTGACGCATTGCCAGTTTCTGATTCCCTTTTTAAAGGCTTGAAATGCAGGGCAGATTCCTCGGGCTGAGAAGGGACATTTCTGGTAAATCCAACTATATTGTCACTGTGGACCAAAGGGAGCAGAGTCAGCAAAGAGGGTCCACAGGCTGTGGACTGCTAATGCCCAAATCTGTGCTGAGAAGAAAGGAGCTGGTTTTTATGTACAAAATGTGCTGCTGTTCCTAACGAATATTGCTGCCCGTTCGTTCGTTTTTCTGCTCCAACCTCTGTTTCTTCGGGTAACTTTCCTCTCTCGTCTTACCAGGAATGGCACTGCTCAGCAGCTCTGTAGGACGTCGCACTTGTGACTGTGAGCCTGGCTCTCCCTGACCCAGAGGAAGGATGGCAGGAGGAAGACTGACAAGTGGTTAAAGCCTCAGCCTAGTGTGAGAAAAACATTTCACATAGGATTGCATGTTTACCCAGTGACTTCAGAAGTGCTACAAAATCTCGATGTTTCGGCTCACTGTAGGCTCTTTTGGAGGAACCTGGGCATTCTGGTGATTCAGCTGTACCACACTGACCTGGGCTGTGCAGTGCAAATATCCACTTTGCTGCACCAGAGGAGGGAGGAAGACGGTTTTGAGGATCAGTGTAGTAAAGATTGAGGCACTGCCTGGGTGCTAGATACCCAGACATGTAAAGGGGGAGACCAGCTCCAGCAGAAGCAAGTGGGAGTCTTGTTGCTGGCCATACAGCAGGATGAAGAAAGCCCAGTCGTTAATTCTGAGCAAGTTGTTCCCAGTGTGTGAGGCTGAGTTCTCTGGGCTGTGCTCACATCTGTAACAATGGCCGGATGTGGCAAAACCCAAAAGTACGAAACATCCATTTGTCTCAGAGAGAGTACTGCACAGACCCCAGGCGATCTCACGCTGAGCCCCAGGAGTGTGGCACAGGGGCTGTAGGGATGTACTCTTGTGCTTATTCTCAAGCTTGAACAGACCTCGTGTCTAAGGATCCATCCTTACAAATCCAGAGGATAATGCAAGGAGTGCTCCTGGGGAAACATGTCACAAGAAGCCTATCAGACTGGCTCAGACGGCTTGGGGAAGTTGTTTGTGGATGGAAAAATAGAACCAGGAGCTGAAGCTACTGGCTAGTTTGGAACAGGTTTCTTTTACACTGCCTTTGCCCTTGAATTGCCAGTATTTTTTGAAGGCTTAAACACCGGTTTATTAAAAACAAAAAAGTACACACAAAAACCCCCAGGACCCCGGAATGAAGTATTATAGTTGCTTGAAACTGCATTTTCTTATTTTTCACCATTTTTCTCAGAATATTGGAAATGTTGAACATTAGTGCAAAACTGGTCTCCAGTTTTCTGGCTGGGATGATGAGCGGAGGCGATTATTCCCTCCCCACCAGTTGTGGGTGCTGGAGGATACAGATAAGCCGCTGCCATTTGACGGTGGTGTTCACTTAGAGGTTGCTGTGCAATTGCCGGTTTCAGCCTGCGATGCGCCTGTGCTTTCACCCCCTGCAGAGCCGCGCGGCCTGGCCTTGCTCTTGGATCAACCTCCCCGAGGTCTCGCAGAAGTTGGTGCTGAGACGGGATTAGCTTTCTGGATCCCTGGTCCCCCCACATCCTCTCTGAGTCTCAGTCTCCCTGGAGAGCTGCTGCCAGCACGGGCACCCGCTCCCCGGGTAGCTGCTCTGATCGTGGCGGTCGGGGTGGTAACAGCAAATCTCTCTATGTGCACGGCGGATCGTTAATTTTCTGCACAGAGCTGCAGGATACAGGATCTGATGATCTCCAGTTAATTTCTGGCAAGGGTGTGTACTTGTGCCCTCAAAGGGTAAAAGTTGTTTTAAGTGTTGTCAAATAATGAGTCATCTCTGATTAATGTTTGACTGGGCGGGCGGGCGGCAGGCACTAGGACCTCTGAGACGCTGCGCCCGCAGCCCTTACCAGAAGAGAAATCAGGAAATAACGCAGTAGCTCTTTCTGGGAGCATGCCCTTGAAAATGAAGCTTTGCTGCTCCATATGAAAGAGAATTTATTCTCCAGGAATTCAGGAATCTGAGTCCAGACTTAGCTGTGAGCTGCCCCGAGCCACCGTTGCCCCCGAGGCCCTGCATGGATGTTGCTGGGAGGTAAGTGCGAGGGTCTGTTAGAGTTGCTGAGAGCAGGTGACGTGTTGGCGTGTCTGCCCTGTCAGTGGAGAGGGATGGACATAGCGTTCTAGTGTTAAGAGCATTGTGGTCAGTGGGAAAATGGCCAGGTGTCACCTGTTTTTCAGCGAGAGCCACGCTTGCCATTTGTCCCAGTGACCCTTAGTGCAGCCAGGTGTTTGTAAAAAAGTTCTCCAGTTTGTGTTTCAAAGGGGTGTGCACAACGCATCCCGCTCCGATTCCAGTGCAGAGGTTCAAATGTGTGTGTCCCCTCTTCCGCCGCCGTGCCGTTGGGTCCTCAGCTGGGGCAACTGCACTGGGAACAAGCCTGAGCTCTCCACTTCAGGGTTGAGATGGCTCCACCAAACCCCACCGTGTTTCTGTACTTGTCATCCCCATCGCAAATACTCAGGTTAACCGATTCTTAAAAAGTGTGGAACAGTTCCAAAACAAAAGGGGCAAATATCTCCTCCCAGACTTTCTGCCCACGCACGCTGCTTGTGGGAACGTTCACGCCGGTGATGGAACCGCATGGGCCATAAGTCTCCAAGAACAAGCAGCTGCTTTAGGACAAGACATGTGAGTGTCACCAGGAGGAAGGTGATTCACTGCTGCTGGTGGCTGGGTGGAGGCACTGGCGGGTCCCCAGGCCCCGCCAGCGGCGGGTGCGTGTCTGGCACCCCGAGCCCTCGTGCCAGCCGGGCAGGAGCGAAGCTGGGCCCTTGGGTGTTCAGAGTGGAGGATTCCAAGCACCAGCTGTTGTCTGCGCACAGGGGCAGAACTGAGCAAAGTTGCTGCCTTTCACCTGAAATTACTGCCCTGGAGCAGCAGAAAATGAGGAACCAACTAGCAGAACTGCTGCCACCTTTCCTGGCTCAGCCCCACGCCTCTCCTCCTAGCAGGTTTACCACAGGGAGGGGGATGGAGTGGACCCTGTCCGTAAGCGCTGCGCCCGCGGGGGCCTCACCCGCTCGGGAAGTCAGCGGAGCTGCATCCAGTCACACCAGGCTCCGGCTGCGCCTGCGGGGCAGCAGGCACGGGGCGGCTGCCTCTGCATCTCCGAGTCCTCCGAGATAATACGTGTGGCACAGATGAGCTGCGGGGCGAGAGGGTGCCTGTGCTGGTTAGCGATGGCTACTGGAACAGATAAAAACGCCTGCTGATGTTAACCTTGCAGCAGCTGTGACTGTCCCTTTTTTGTTGCTGTTCTGGATAGGGACTGGCACAATAAGTCCTCTGGTCCTTGCTGCCATGGAGCCAGTCTGGGGTTTAGCACCAGTGATGCGGAGGAGTGACTGTGACTCACCCTCCAAAAGAGGAATAGAGCAAAGACTGTCATCTCTGCTCCAAGGAGCTGAATGAGCCCCCACACTTCTCCCAGCCCAGCAGAGCCGGGGAGACATCATCCTGCTCTGGCTGGAAGTTTCCAAGAGGCCAACAGTGGGGTTTCCCGAGAGTGGCGCAGTCAGCGCGGGGTCCCAGCCGTGCCCTGCCCTGCCCAGGCTCTCATGCTCACTGAGCACCCAGAAAACCAGTGCGTGAATGAAATCACCTCTGCCCCTCCTCGGACGTTTCTCCTCTCTGGAAGCTCTGCTTCTCTGGTTGTTTTGAGGTCTTGGAAGCAGAGAGGAGCGCTGAACTGCTCAGACAGTTTCACTCTGTCTATGTCTGGTACAAAGGAGCAAGATGGGCACAAAGCAGCTTCACCTGCACAGGACGTGAGTCTCACTGGGTGGCATCTTTGGCAAAGCTGAAGAGTGTGAGTTGCGAGCACTGAGAAATCCCACCTTCCTTTAGGAAGGGAAAGAAAGCGTCTGCTGTGCAGTGGCAGAGAGAAATTTTGACTGCAAAATAGATCTGGAGGAAGGGTGCTGAAATCAGGACAAAACTTACAGAAGCTGTGACTGGGCTTTTAAGAGTATGGTGGGTTTGGGGATGAAGCCATGGCATGGGGGTGCGTGGCAGCCCAAGAAGGGCCACTGAGGACACAGGCTTAGTGTCAATGGCCCAGCGGGTGGGCTGTCCCCCCTCCGACCCCTGTGCTGCTACGGCAGCAGGAGAGGATGTGCCCACTGAGTCCCACCATCCACCATTTCAGTTGTTCAAGGAATGAGTGGATGGAACCCTCAGAGAAACTGCCTTCAGGGGTAAAGGAGCTGAACAGAGCTGGTAGCTCTTTAAGGACATTTTTCTTAAAACACAAGGGCTCTCAACTCCAGCATTTTAGAAAAATCAGGCAAGCAATTCAGGAGACCAGCACGGCTCAGTAAAAACCTCTTGGTCACACCAAAGTGTAAGAAGGAAATGCCCAGGCAGTGGAACCAGGGATGTGCATCCTAGGAAGAATAGAGGGATGCTACCTGTGTGTGTAGGGATGGGATCAGGAAAACTCAGGCATACTTGGAGTGGAATTTGGCAAGGGATGCAAAGAATAATGAGAAGGGCCTCTGCAGGTACACTGACTAGGAAAGGAAAATTAAAGGAAATGTGTATCCCCCTTAAATAAGATGGGACAACCAACATGGAGGAGGCTGGGGTACTCAACAGAGGGGTTTTTGCCTCAGTTTTCAATGGTAATCTCTCTTCCCAAGTCTCTCAAGGCTCTGAACCTCAAGGCAGGGATTGGGGGAACAAAGTCCCTCCTGTTCTAGGAGAAGATCATGTTCAAGACCACCCGCAGAACCTGAACATACATAAGTCTACAGGATCCAACAAGACGCAGCCCAGGGTCCTGAGGGAACTGGCTGCTGTGGTTGCCAAGCCATTCCCCATCACGTTTGAAAAGCTGTGGCAGCCAGGCAGAGTCCACAGGGACTGGAAAAAGGGAAACATCACACCCATTTTAAAAAAGGAGGGCCGTGGGGTCTACCGATGAGTCGGCCTCACCTCACTGCCCAGTGTGAACATGAGGCAGATCCTCCTGGAAGGTATGTCAAAACTCATGGAAGAGCGGGAGGTGGCTTGGGACAGCCAGCACTGTTTCACCAAACTGTGCCCGACTGATCTGGCCGCCTTCCGTGGTGGGGTGACTGCACCAGGGGCCAGGGGAGCTCTACAGACGTCATCTACCTGCACTTCTGTAACGCCTTTGATGTGATCCTCCCCAACATTCTTACCTCTGAATCGGAGAGGTATGGATCTGAGCATGGACTGTTGGATGATAAAGAGTTTCCTGGATGGCCACATCCGAAGAGTTACGGTCAATGGCTCGATGTCCAAGTGGAAAGCGGTAACACATGGGGTCCCTCAAGGGCCCGCAGTGGGACCAGTGCTGTTTAATACCTTCACCAGTGGCGCCTACGGTGAGGTGGAGCGGGCCCTCGGCAGGGCTGCAGGTGAGACCAAGCTGAGTGGTGCCGCTGGTTCACTTGCGGGAGGGGACGCCCTCGAGAGGGACGAGTGGTCAAGTGCAAGGTCCTGCGCCCGTGCCGGAGCGATCCCCGGCGCCCGTACCGGCGGGGGGGTGAAGGGGCTGAGCGCAGCCCTGCGGAGGAGGACTGGGAGAGACCGGTGGGTGACAAACGGGGCGAGTCAGCAACCCGTGCTGGCAACCCGGAGAGCCAGCCACCCCCCCGGCTGCACCGCAAGCCGCGTGGCCAGCGGGCGAAGGGAGGGGGCTCTGCCCCTCCACTCCGCCCTGGTGGGGCTCCACCGGGAGCGCTGCGTCCGCCCTGGGCTCCCCAGTACAAGGAAGGTGTGGACCCGTCGGAACGGGTCCTGAAGAGGCCGTGGAGGTGGTCTGAGGGCTGGATACCCCTCCTGTGCAGACAGGCTGCGGGAGTTGGGGCTGTTCGGCCTGGGGAAGAGAAGGCTCTGGGGAGGATTTAGTGTGACCTCTCAATATAGAAACGGGGCTTACAAGAGAAAGACTTTTTACCAAGGCTTATAGTGACAGGACAAAGGGCAGTGGTTTTAAACTGCAAGAGAGTGGATTTAGCTCGGACATCGGGGAGAAATATTTTACGGGGAGCGCGGGGGCCTTGTGTGATCACCCCCCAGGCAGTGGACGTGGAGATCCCTCCTCGGCCCGACCCTGCCCGCCAGCGTCTCTCCCGCGGCTGCAGCCCCTGCGTCACCCTGCCACGGCCCACGGCAGCGGGGCCCCACGGCTGGTGCCTCTTGTGGCTCCGGTGCCTCGGAGCTGCTGAAACAGGAGGTGAAAAACCAAGTTCCTGGTAAAACCGCACTCCCCTCGGCCGTGCCAGCGGTGCCGGCGAGCAGCGCAGCACGCCTCTGCGCTTCCAGGCAGGGAGAGGGGCAGGGTCCCGCAGAGACCCGCTCCCACCCGCGTCTGGGACAGGGGTGTCCCCGCGGTACGGCTCACGCAGCTCGGGCTTGCAGCTTGCTCTAAGCCTTTTTGGCCTGGGGGGCGGCAGCTCAGCCCCATCGCTCCACAGTCCCCTTCTGCTTCTTGTCTGCAGGCGGCAGCAGGAGAGGACAGGGAGCCCCTGATGCGCTGACGGCCGACCATGTCTGGGGTGAGCGGGGCTGCCGCAGGGTAGCCGGCACTTCCCCTGCTGACATCGGGGTGACGTGTCCCCCCAGGGCCACGGCGGGGTGGAGGAGGGCTCCTGCCCAGTGGCCCTTGTCCCCAGCCAGGGCTTCGGGTGGTCCCTGGGCCTGGCCCTGATGGCTGGGGGGCGGTGGGGAGGCGGCGCTGGCTCTCCCCGCTGATGCTGCCCTCTCCCATTGCAGAAGCACTGGCCCGCCGGGACGCAGTGCGTCACCAAGCACGACCACACCAAGCCCAAGGCCCAGGAGCTGGCCTTCTGCAAGGGCGACGTGGTCACCATCATCGAGGCCGTGGAGGTGAGCCCGACGCGTGCTCGGGGGACACGCTGCCCTGGGCGGGCGTGGAGGGGACGGGACCCCAGCGCCACCAGCTGAGCGGCTGGAGCCAGTCCCCTGCCCGCCCGGTTGGGACCCCCCCTGCCTTCCCTTGCTCTGAGACCCCCTCGCCCCCAGGGCAAGGGCTGGTACCGCGCCAGGCACAACGAGACGGGGCAGGAGGGGCTGCTGGCGGCCAGCGCACTGCGGGAGCGTGGCGCCATCCGCGCCGACCCCAAGCTCAGCCTCATGCCGTGAGTACAGCGGGGAGGGGGCTGGGCGGGGGCAGCCGCCCCCGTGAGCCCCTGGGAGCTCTGACAGCGGCTGAGCCCAGTGTGCTCCCCCCCCAGCCGGGTTCAGGGTGGGCACCTGGAGGCAGAGTGGCCCGTGGCCGTGCCCTGGCGATGGAGGGATTTGCTGGGGCCAGCACCTGGCGCTAGAGACCCTCGGTTGTGCCCACCCAGCCTGGATGGACCTCCAAGGGTGGGCTCCATGTAGCTTTGGCGGGGGCTCTGCTCCCCCCGTATCACTGCTGGCGCTGGGGGAAGCCCGCTGGCACGGCCTCTCTCCCCAACGCCCCTCTCCCTAGCTGGTTCCATGGGAAGATCTCGGGCGTTGAGGCAGTGCAGGAGCTGCAGCCGCCCGAGGACGGGCTGTTTCTGGTACGTGAGTCTGTCCGACACCCTGGTGACTATGTGCTGTGCGTGAGCTTCGGCAAGGAGGTGATCCACTACCGCGTGGTGCACGAGGAGAACACGCTCAGCATCGACAGCCAGCAGTACTTCTCCAACCTCATCGACATGATCGAGGTGAGACCCCCCCCTCCCTGGGCAGTGAGCCCTGGGAGTGCTGGACGGGGGGCAAGAACCTCAGGGGGTCACACGGAGCAGTGGCACATCCCCACCCCTTTCTCCTGTGGTTTTCGCTACCTGGTGTAATTCTCCATCCCTGCCGAAGGCTCGTGGCTCCCACTCAGTTTGGGGTGCAACGGACAGATCTGGGATGCCCCAGGGACACCCTCTGCCGTCAACCAGCTGTGAGGGCAGCAGCTTCCCCCCATCCCTGTTCATTCGGTGCTTCACACAGCAGCAGGGCCTAGGGCATTTTGGAAAATGAATATCCCGGCAGCCTCTGCTACTTATGGACCCTGGATAAATTCTGAGCCCCGCCGAGGCTTTGAGGTGTTTTGCCATGTTTCTCTCCGCTCCAAGCCCTGCTCTCGCCCGCTGACACTGCAGGGCTCCCAGGCTCTTGCCCTTTCAGTGAGCTCTTCCGCAAGTTCCATCTCCACCCTGTCTCACAGCTGCTGCCCATCTCCTATCTGGAGGGTTGCACTCTCATATGTTTTCCTCATTTAGATATAACTTCTGCTTTCAGGTGGGTCCTTCCCCCTTCCAGCTGCCCTGGCCCCGCTCAATAACCCCAAGGGCCGTCCCACCACTTCCTCCCCGTTGCCTCTGCAAACCACCCTTGGCTGCTGCAGTGTCTGCCGGAGCTTCAACCCCACCGCCTGCCCTCTGGCTCACTGGCAGCACCCCACAGTGCCTGTGGTCCGTGACGATGCTTCCCTGGCTGTGCCCGGAGGGCAGCAGGCCTGAGATGGGGGCTGTCAATGGCGGCGCTGAGGGAAACACGGCATTTTGTGCTGCCTGAGCTACAGGGGCCCCGGAGCCCTCGAGGGTGGCGACAGTAGTGGGGTCCCGTGGAGCACCCTGCAGCCATTTCCCAGCTCCCTGCCCCGGGTTTTGGGGTAAGAGGTGGCACCACCACCTTACCTCTGTCTGCTCATCCCTTGGCAGCACTACATGAAGGAGCAGGGAGCCATCTGCACCAAGCTGGTGAAGCCCAAACCGAAAACTGGGATGAAGTCGGCCGAGGAGGAGTTGGCCAAAGGTAGGGGATGGCAGGAGCGGGTTTCAGTCCGGGTTTTGGGGACGAGGCAGCACGGTCCCACTGGCCGTCCCTGCTAACCTGCCCTTGTGCCTGTGCCCAGCTGGCTGGCTGCTGAACCTGCAGCACCTCGCGCTGGGAGACCGCATCGGGCAAGGAGAGTTTGGAGGTAGGTGAGAAGACGGGGTTGGAGTTTCCCCGGCCAGAGGCTTCCCCAAATGGCACCCCTTGATGTCCCCTCTCCACCACCTGGAGTGCGGGGGGTCAGGTGTGGGGCTGAGCCTGACCCCCCACGTCCTCTCCCAGACGTCTTGCAGGGTGAGTATATGGGGCAGAAGGTGGCCGTGAAGAACATCAAGTGTGATGTGACTGCCCAGGCCTTCCTTGCTGAAACGGCTGCCATGACGTGAGTGCCCCGGGGGGGGACATGGCCCAACCCTGTCCCATGGCCTGGGGGTGAGCGGGAACCCCCCTGACCCACATTCCCTGCATTTCAGGAAGGTTCGGCACAAAAACCTGGTGTGTTTGCTTGGTGTGATCCTGCACAACGGCCTCTACATTGTCATGGAGTTCATGAGCAAGGTGAGAGCATCTCGGCCCGCAGGACCCATCGCAACTCACATTTGGGGACAGAATCCCCATTTGAAGGCCAAACTGGATGGATGCCAGGTGCTGCAGCCCCCATGGGCGGCAAGGTCTCCGGGCAGCCCTGTCTCGTCGGTCCTTACGCGTTTCTCCTCCTCTGTCAGGGCAACCTGGTGAACTTCTTGCGCACGCGGGGCCGGGCACTTGTCCCGGCCCGGCAGCTCCTCCTCTTCGCTCTGTAAGTCCACCTCCCCCCCTCTGGGCTGGGGACGGGTGCTCTGTGCCCCCCCGGGCAGCGCCGGCGGGCGTGCGGTGACACTGCGCTCTGCCTTGCTTGGCCACGGCAGGGACGTGGCTCAGGGCATGGACTACCTGGAGTCCAAGAAGCTGGTGCACAGGGACCTGGCTGCCCGCAACATCCTCATCTCTGGGGAGAATGTGGCCAAAGTGAGCGATTTCGGCTTGGCCCGAGTCAATCCCAAGGGTGCGGACGCCACTTTGCTGCCTGTGAAGTGGACAGCTCCGGAGGCCCTGAAACACAACGTGAGCGGTGGGGGGGAAGGAGGGGTGGACGGGGGGCTTCTCCCAAAGCAGCTCATCCCCTTGGCTCTCCCCTGCTCGTCCCCCCTCCCGCTGACCCATCCCTGCCCCACGGTGGCTTCTGGCACATTCAGCCCTGCATCTCCCGAAATTCGGGCTCTGTCCCGACCCGCCCTCGCCCCGGTGTGTAGCGGGAACTGGGGCAGCTCCGGCGCGGTGTGGCAGGACGGACCCAGGGCCATGGGGGTGCTGGGAAGGGAGGGGGTCCACAGCGTGGGGAGCTGGGTGGCGTGGGGGGCAGATGCTGTCTCCTTTCTTGCCCTCAGGGAGGGATGGGGGCCCAGCATGGCCCCCGGCCAGCTTCAGCCTCACCTCCTCCTGTCCCTGCAGAAATTCTCCTCCAAGTCAGACGTGTGGAGCTACGGGATCCTCCTGTGGGAAACCTTCTCCTTCGGACGAGCACCCTACCCCAAGCTGGTGAGTGCCGTGCCGGGGGGTGCTGCAGGTCGCATCCTGCTCACACTGATGGGACAGGGACGTCCCACTGTCTCCTGGCCAGGGCGAGCCCTTGGCGGGGCGGGGAAGGAGGGTCCCAGCTGGCTTCTCCATCCTACCAGAGCCTGAAGGAGGTGACGGAGCTGCTGGAGCAGGGGTACCGCATGGACCCCCCCGAGGGCTGCCCGCCCTCTGTCTACACCCTGATGAAGAGTTGCTGGGAGCTGGAGCCAAGCAAGCGACCATCCTTCAAGAAACTCGTGGAGAAGCTGCAGAAGGAGCTGAAGCACCTGAGGGATGTTTAACCCCTGTCCCGCTCCCGGGACCCGTGGCTGGGGTTGGGAACAGCATGGCAAGTGGTGGCCGGCCGGCAGCGTGGACCACGCACCGCTCTCTCCTGCTGGAGATGGGGCAGCAACTGGAGGGGGGGTCCTCTCCTCCCCCAGGCCTCCCAAAGAGGAGGCAACAGCCTCCCTCCATCCTGGCACGGGTCCTTCTTCCCACCACACAGCCCACAGAATGCTCCTATGGGGTCAGTCTCCCCTGACCCGCTGGGGTAGGGAGAGCAGCCCCAAGGCGGGGGGCCGTGCCCCACAGATGGGGGGTGCTGCATGTGGGGCCCCTTTGAGCTGCCCCTCCCGGTGACAGGGGACAGGATGGGACACCTCCACTTGCTGGAGGATGAAATCCCAACCCTCACAGCCCGGCTCCAGCCACCTGGCCCCGCGTGGAGACACCGGGTGCAGCCAGCTAAACCCCACAGATTTGGGCTTTTTGATTAAAACCAAAGAAATTAATTCAACAGCTTCTTTAAACCTCTGGGCTCAAATTAGGCCTATCCCTCACTTGGGGCCTGGCAAAGCACAGAAAAAGGCCTGGGGGGGGACTAGGAGCTCCAGCCCCCAGAGCCCCCCACATGCAGCCTGGCCCCTCTCCCCTCGGGGCTTTGCACAGCTGGGGATTATTCTTTTAATCAGAGTCTGTATGGGAATTGCTTGCATATAAATTACGGGAGCGGGGCAAGTCCTCCGGCAGCGGGGAGCCCCCCAGCCCCACCGGCTCCCAAGCAATCTCGACATCTCAGTGGAGCCGGGATTAATGGGGGCACAGGGCCACGCGCGCACACGTGTGTGCTCGTGTGTATGCGCCCGCCCGCCGCCCTGTCTTCCTTCCAGTCCTTTGACCCTCGATCGGGTTTTTTCAGCTAATCCTCTCGTGTTTCCTCTGCGCTGACTTCTCGCCCCTCCAGCCCCCCCCCGTGCCAGCGTGGGTGGCTCTGGGTGCCCACGGCACAGGGCTCCCCCCAACACGATCCAGCCTTGCGGTTGCTGCCCTCCGTCGGGGCCGGTGCAAATGGGGAGGTTTTCCAGCCCGGTCCGGGAAGCGCTGGGCTCGGTGACTCCTTCCATCTCCCCATCACCCTGATGGGGCAGCACCCCACCGTTCCCCCACGCCGCTGTCCCCCCCCAAGCACCCTTGGGTGCAGCAAGCAGCACTGGAAGGTCTTTCCGCGCCGGTGGTTGTGGCTTCGCCTCCTAATGCCTTAATCCGGCGCTGATCCGCGGCGCCCCTGGGGCAGCCGGTCCTGCTGACCTTGCAGGCGCTGGCCCTGGGCAGGGACCCGGTGGCACCGGGCACCGTGGGACCCAGGCTGCCACGGACGCCCACCCATGGCCTCCTTCTTCACGAACGCCCTGAAGAGCTTTCAGGGGGGTGAGGAGGAGCCAACCAAGGGGCCCCCCAAGGATGGCAAGGCGGCCACGCTGCCCAACGGCATGTCCCGCGAGGAGTTTGAGGAGTACCAGCGGCAGCTGCTGGAGGAGAAGTAAGGCTCTGCCGGGGCTGGGGGCTCACTGGGGCCCCCCATGCTCTGGGACCAGGGTCCCACCCGCCGTGGGCTGTCCCCAGGGCGGGACAGGGAGGCAGCCGGGGCAAGGGACAGGAGCAGAGTGGGTGCCTCAGCACCTCTCCCTGCAGCACAGGAGCTCCCTGTGGGTGCTGGCACCGGGCTGGGACAAGGGGCACCCCCGGGGTGTCAGTGCCCCTGAGCAGCGGATGTCTGGTGCCAGCCCAGCACCCACGGAGCCAAGGGATGACAGGGGCCAACCTGGGGTGGCGTTAAGGTCCCACCTCCCTGGATCTGGGTGCTGAGGGGCCTCAGTGGCCCAGCACCTGAGAGCTGAGACTGCGGGAGGAGCAAGTGCCTCCAAGAGGCACCTTCGCTGAGCATCTCTTCTGGGTGCTGGTGCTGGAGGGGCAGGATGTGGCCCCTGACCCCAGATCACCCTTGCCACCCTCCTGCAGCCCTCTGCATCCCCTTCTCCGCCCGCCCCAGCCCAGGGCTGGCGTGACCTTGCCAGAGGACCGGGGAGATGCCCGGGGGGGGAGCTGGGGGTGTTCTGGCGGGCGAGGCGGGGGGTGACGGTGCGGCGCCTGCTGCTGCAGGATCGAGCGGGACAAGGCCTTTGCACAGCGGAAGGCAGAACGGGCCACTTTACGGATGCACCTGCGGGACAAGTACCACCTGGCCCAGGTAAGCACCTCGGGGGTCTTCCCCCCAAGCCCCCCCACCCTCTGGGACAGCCCCAGGCCAGGCGGCTGCCAGGCCTCCCCTGGGACGGGAGATGATTCCTGAAGAGGGCAGCAAATGGCCACTGTCTCCACCTGCACCATCCGCCGCCCCAGTGTCCACCCAGCTCGTCCGAATCTGGAACCGGACAGCCCAGCGCCCCCCCCAGCGCTCCCCAGTGCCCCCGCAGCACCCGCCTGGCCCCGAGGGACCTGTTCTCCCCCCGTTCCCCACCCCATGGCTGGCGGGTGCCGAAGTCTGCCCACAGCCTCGGCGCCGTCTCCCACCCGTGTGCAGGACGAGCGGGACGACGCTCAGCTGCATGTGGCTGGGGGATCGGTGGAGCTGCCGCAGGACCTGGCCGCCATGGTGCGCACCGAGGAGGAGGAAGATGAGGAGGAGGAGGATGGCAGCACCAGGGCCTTTGCCTTCCTCACGAAGCTGCGGGAGGTGGATCTGCCAGCGCTGCGGGACCGTGCGCTGGGCAGCGTGGAGGAGGTGAAGAAGTGCGCCCTGATGTAGCCCCGCTGCCCGCCCCGCTGGCAGGTGACACCAGCAGCACTGGGGCTCAGCCCCGGCCCCCCCCGAGCAGTGGGACGCGGGTGTTACAGGTGCCATTACCTGGATTTGGGGGTCCCAACGCATGCACCGGGGGTGGGTTTTCCTCCCCCAAACCCTGTTGCTTTTCCAGGGTGCGCTGGGCGGGTGCGGGGATGCAAGATGCCTGGGTGCTGGCCAAGCCCTCCCCTGCGGTGCCCGCAGTGGGGACCCCCCGGACAGGGGGGGCAGCGGTCCCTGACGCTCTGTCACCCCCAGGAACCAGCCCCGGGGCCTTGCGCGCTGTTTGGCTCAATAAACGTGGTGTTTGCCAGCACCAGCCTGGTCTTCCTGCTGCACCCCTCAGCCGCACGAACCCTGTCCTGGGCGGGGGCAGGACACAATGACACTGCTGCCGCAGAGCTGCCCCCACTGCCCCCACGCCAGCACCCAGCCATCACGTTCAGCCGCTGGATCTGTTCCCCTGTTCTGCAGCATCCCCCAGGCACGGCTGCACCCCAGGGGTGCGCAGCAGCCAGCAGGACCTGGTGCCCTACCGCTGGGATACCCCTTAGGGGCAGCACTGATGGGGGGGCACCCCTGAGCATCCCCTTGCCAGCACAGGCAATGAGGGTGTCCCTTTGGGCAGGGCTGGGGTGCCCCACTGCCTCTTGCCCCTCCGGAGACTTGCTCCCTGCTCCCAGGCGCTCGGCAGCGGCACCGGCTTAAATGCCACCATGCTGGTCAGCTGGGGGCTGCTGAGATCACTAATACCTGCCTATTTTAGTGAGGTCTAATCTGCCTGAGTCGCCTGTCCCCGAGGACTAAGCTAGCTGAACTCTTGCAAAATGTACCACCAGCGCTGGCCCCAGCAGCACCTCCCCTCTGCAGCAGGAGCCGCTGGGGGAGTCACGCTGTGTTTGCATGAAAGAAAGGACGCGCTGAGCCGCCTCCGTCCTCCCCACGCCGGGGCCATCTGCTCCGGAAAGGCCCGTGGGGACGGCCCTGCCCCAGGCTGCCCACAGCTCCGGTGGCGGTGCTGGGCGGGGGCGGCCGAATCCAGCACAGGTGGGGTGGGGGTCGTGCCATGGAGCTCATCACTGTCACAAGAGCCGCAGGTCTCAGCCCCCACTGGCTGAAGCACTCAGAGCTGCAGGAGCTCCAGCAAGGGGGTCCCTGGATGCATGAGGGGCTCGGTTCCCCCCGCGAGCACCCACCCCTCCAGGTACCCGTCAAGGGGCTGGTGAGTTCTGGAGCATCCCCGGGAGCGTGTGGCGTGCACGGCAGGGCTCGACACCTGGGAGCCTCCTTTGTGTTTGGTGGCCCCGCCGTGCCTGCTGTCCCCGCTGCCCCCACCGCCCCCGCCACCGCTGCCATCCCCGCTCACCAGCCTTTCTTCAGAACTCGCACGATCTCCCCTTCAGGCACAAAAAGAATCCACCTGTGTTGCGTGGGATGGGGCTGCCCATGACCCCACCGGCTCCCCAAGCCGGGTGTCCGACGGGGTGGCAGCAGCCCCAGCACCCAGCACAACCCTGTTCCCACCCCGCATGCCCACCCTCCCCAGGAGCAGCCGCTGGGATGGTGGCACCGAGGTCCCCACCGTGCCTTGTCACCCGAGGCACCTCCAGCCCCGCTCTGCCCCAGGGCCCCCCCCCGCGAGGGGCAGCCCAGCTCCCAGTGGGGCTGCACGGGGGCTGCCAGAGCCGGCCGGGATTTGGGTCAGGACCCTCCACCAAGTCTCCTCGACTAATCGTCCCGCCCCCCCGCCCTCCCCAGGCTGCCACCTGCCTCCCGCTCAGCACCCTGTTGGGTCACCCCTGCAGCCTCCCCGCCTGCCCGAGGCCTCTTAATGAACTAAAAAAGTGATAAATCCCTGGTCGAGCTGGTCACGTGAGGCCGGTGGCCCCCGGCCACCCCCCACCCCGACCCCCGCCTCCGGCCCCACCGCCCCGGTAAGCTGACGCAGCGTCTCTAAGCGTTAGCAGCTTTGCTGGCTAATAGGATTAGGGAGGTTTAAAACTGTCATTTGAGTGAACTAAACCCCCTGATACTCTGCATTGCACCTTCTTAACCAATTTGCCTTCAATTAGGGTAATTGGGAAACTAGCAAAGAAGTATAGCATTAATATTTTAAAGTGATGAAGCGATTACGGGCCTTGGACGAGGAAGCAAATCAATTTGCTATCTGCTCCTAAAAGGCAATTATAATCATTTGGCAAATAAGCCTGCTGGCCCCCCCCCGCGTGCGAGCCAACACCTTAAGGCAGTTGGTGGGGCCAGAGCTGCACACACTGCCCGGCGGGCAGCACCGAGGCCTGGCAACCGGGGAGCCCCCCTGCTCCCCAAACCAGCCCTGGCACCCCAGGGGCCTCCGGGGCTGGGGGGGCACCCCGGGGGGAAGTTGCTGAGGGCCACCGGAGCAGGGGACCCGGCTTCTGCGCCCACCGTGGTGGCTGCTGTGGGCACGAGCACCGGCCCCGGGCGAGAGGGAGCAGCAGGTCCAGGTGTGTGTTTGCATTCCTGGCCCCGCGTGTCGTCCCTGTGATCAGGGGTGTCCCCAAACCCCCTCGCAGGCAGCACCCCTCAGCGCACCCCTGCAGCAGGGGGGACCCCGGCAGTGCTATATGGCACAGGAGGGTCACCCCGTCCCCAGGGGCTCCGGGGCTGTGTCACACCATACCTGGTGTGGGGTCCTGCTGTCCCCAGGGGTGGCAGCTTGCCGTCCCCCGGTGACAGTGCCACGCTGTCCCCAGAGCAGCGTCAGACAGGGCAGGCAGAGCTGCCCAGCCCTGCTGGGAGGGATCCCGGGGTGGCCACAGGGCCCAGACTGGGCTGCAGAGGTGGCTGCGGGGTCCCGCCAGCAGCAGCCCCGGTGGGGAGGGCACCGTCCCCAGTGGGGCCAGCAGCCACCCAGCACGGGAGGCTGGGGGGGCGGTGGGTCCGAAAAAACCCCACAGTGACATTTGCCATCTGAAAGAGGAACTGTGGGGAGGGGAGGAAGGGAGTGGGAGGAAGCCGAGACGGTGGCCAGGGGCAGCGACGTCTGCAGGTGGCAGGAAGAGGTTTTGGGGAGAAAGCAAAAGTGAGCCGAGAAAGAAAAGGGCGAAATCTGCCCGGTGGGACAGGGGCGTCCGGGCAGCAGTGACCACCCAGAGCACCCCAGGATCCCCGCCGCGATGTTTCGGTTGTCCCCTGGGCTGGGGCTCCCGTGGTGGCAGAAGGAGAGGGACGGTGTCTCTGCCCCCCCAGCCTGGCTGCTGGCTCTGCCCCGCACCCCCACGGCCCTTGGGCAGCCCCCGGGGACGGTCCCCACGGCGGGGCCTCACTCTTGGTCCCCCTCTCTGGTCCCTGCCCCCCGTCCCCACGCCTGGTGTCCCAACCTGTCCCCAGGGCTGTTCAGGGTGCCTGGGCCCTACAGCTGGTCCCTACACGCAGCCTCACACCCAGACCCCACGGCGGGTCCCCAGACCCCACACCCCGTCCCCACAGCCGGTGCCCACCGCTGCCTCTCACACCCCCCGGGCACTGCAAGCAGCCACCCACGCTGTCACCAGGGCCGCCCCCCCGGCTCGCCATCCCCATCCGGGGGGGGACGACACCCACCACCGCGGCACCCCCGTCCCACCGCGGCTCGGGGTGCCTGCCCCGGACCCCATCCCTGCGGCAGAGCCTCTGCAGCCGAAGGAAATCCTCCCCCCTTCCCCCCCACCGCCCCGGCCTTTCTTCTCCGCTCCCCCTGTTTCTAATTCTTTTTCCTCGCCCGTAATGAGGGGATTACAAGGCAAACTCCAGCAGGACGCCTTTGTGGGGAGACAATCTGAGTGGGGAAGGCAGTTCGGGGCTTTGTCCGGTGCCGCCCCCCCGGACCCGTGCTGGGGGGGACATTTAGAGCAATTACTTGTCCAGAAAGTAACTGTCAATCATTCTTAAAGGGGAAGGCCTCCAATTAATAACCTCGTCCTAATCCTTTGGACTCATTTCCAATCTGCGGTGCCTTGGTGACATCTGCAACACTAAATAAAGATTCTCCTGAGCCTTAGCGCGGCGGTTCTGTGACAAATAAGAAGACTAGAGGCAACTTTGGCTGCCAAAGCTGCGAGATTGGTGAGGTTGAGCCGCTTGTTTGGTTCCCAGGAGGGACCAGCAAAGTTAAATACTCCTGGAAAAGCCAAGTTGGGCCCAGCAGGTAACACCGTTTTATTCCGATTCGGGTGGAAGCGCCGGGGGAAGGTGCTGAAAAAGGGAGCGGGTGTCCCCAGCACGTGCAGGGGACCAGGGCTGGGGCTGGCACCCTTCCCTGGGGCCGCGGGAGAGGGTGCTGGGGGCCTGTCAGCACCACTCGCACCGATTCACACCTGGGGCCGGAGGGCAGGAGCCACCCACGCTCCCCACTGCCTGTGCCGGCCGCTGCAGACAGCCCGTCCCGGGGGGCCTGAGCCTGGGGGGCCACATCCTGGCACCCCACAGGCTCCCAAAGGCAAAAAAATGGGACCCAGTGAAAGCTGGGGCTGTCCCCAGCGGTCGCGTCCCCGACTGCTGGGGAGGCCGCTTGTCCTCACTGATGCTCTGCTGCTTTCTGGCACCAGGGAGGCGATCCTTCTTTTTTTTTTTTTTTTTTTAACCCACTTCAACCAGGGTTCAGTGCTGTTGCTGTTGCCTTTTTGGGTGTCTTTAACAATAGGGACCCCCTCCCCCAGGCTGGCAGCCCCTTCAGCAAAACCACGGGTCAGGGTGTTGAGTAGGCTGGGGGTGGGGGGAAAAACCCTCCTGAGGCTTTGGGTCCTTGCGGTTCCCAGCACAGCTTTAAAGCTTATGGACTTATACCCCAAAATTCCCTCCGGGATGACGGCGGCCACAGGAGAATGTCCGACAGGACCGGGGGGGGGTGGCTCTCCCCACCGCACCCTCTCAGCGCTGCCCGTTCCTAGGCAGGATTCCTGAAACACTGGCATGAAGGCTCAGGGCTCCCGGGGCCGGTCCCGCTGGGGGCCCCTCTTCTACACCCAGTGACATCCACGAGCCCAGCCAGGCCAAAGCAGAGTGGGGTGAGGGGGTGCGGGAGGCCCTGGCCCCCCACCCCGGGGCCCGTCCCGCAGCGCCCAGCGCTGCCGCCCTGCCGCTGGGCGGGTCCTGCTGGGTTATTTTGCTTTGCTTCATTTCTGCTCCCACGCCAGGGTTTGCTCTGCTCCCACGCCAGGGTTTTTTGCTCTGCTTCCCGAGGGATTTTAGCTTCCTTTGCTTTCGGATGGGTCAGGGTGGGGGGATCGTGGGGGCTGCCCCCAGCCCCGGCTTTGACCTCCGTCACTGCCCCTCGTCCCTGTCCCCCCCTCATTGTCCCAACCCTCCTCTCCTCCCATTTACCCCACCTGGTCCCCAGCCCCACCCTGTGGCCTGTCTCACCTGTACCCCCCCCCGGCCCATCTCGCCCATTCCCATTGTCCCAGCTTCCCCCAGACCCCCCCCACCCCCCCACCCCACCTCCCTCCCGTTGCCCCGTGGGGCCGCAGATGTGACTGGGCAGCGCAGCCACGGGGCCCTGATGGGGTGTTGAGTCCCCTGGGGGGGTCCGTGCCCCAGGCGGGGGCTCTGGGGGCTCTGGGTGCTCACCCCCTCTCCCCTCTCCTTGCAGGTGCGGAGCCGCGCAAATGAGAAGTGGGTGAGTGAGAGCGGGACGGCAGAGGGGGACCCCGTCCCCTCCCCGGGTCCCCCACCCCAGGACATGCCGCAGTGACACCGCGGTGACACCGGGGCCCCTGCTCCCCCCAGCACCCACTCACCACTGCCTTGGGGCACCCTGGGGCGCAGCACCCAGCACCCCTGCCCCGACTTGTGCGTTCCCCCCCCGGGGCACCCTAAAGACTGCAGCCCCCCTGCAGCAGCAGGGCCAGACCCGGAGCCGGCCAGACCCCCCCCAGCTATAGCACAGCCTGCGAGGGGCCACAGGGTGTCTTGGGGCGCCGGCGTCCCCCCGAACCACGCACACGGACACGGGGCGCACACTGCATGCCCAGCACTGCATGTGCATGCCACGCTGCGAGCGCCGCGCGCTGCACAGACTGCACGCACAGCCCGGGCGGGCACTGCCTGCTCTGCACACGCTGTGCTGCGCCCGCAGCCCTGCACACGCTGTGCACACCCAGTGTGTGCTCCGAGCACGCTGCAGAGGCGCCGGGCACAGCACTGACACACAGGGGACACACACGGGGGGGGGGGGGAGCTGCACATGCTGTACGCCTCGACACTGCATATGCTGCACGCCTGCAGGCACAGGGTGCGCTGCACGGCCCGGAGCGTGCTGCACACTGCGCATGTGCCCCCGCTGCACGCACACACACACACACACATGCACATGCACACACGCGCACACACGCACACACATGCACACACACAGGTGCCATGTGCACACGCACACACGCACACACACAGGTGCCATGTGCACACACACACACAGGTGCCATGTGCACACACACACACACGGAGGTGCCATGTGCACACACGCACACACACACATGCACACACACACACGCACACACGTGCACATGCACACACACACACATGCACACACACAGGTGCCATGTGCACACGCACACACGCACAGGTGCCATGTGCACACACACACACAGAGGTGCCATGTGCACACACACACATGCACACGCACACACGCGCACACACATGCACATGCACACACACACACATGCACACACACAGGTGCCATGTGCACACACACACATGCACACATGCACACTTACACACACAGGTGCCATGTGCACACACGCACACACACACACAGGTGCCATGTGCACACACACACACATGCACACACACGCACACACACACACACAGGTGCCATGTGCACACACACACACAGGTGCCATGTGCACACACACACACACACACAGGTACCATGTGCACACACACACACACGCAGAGGTCCCATGTGCACACACACACAGGTGCCATGTGCACACACACACACACACACAGGTGCCACGTGCACCGCGCCGACCCTGCGTGCCCACACTGCTCGCACTGCATGCCCACAGCTACAGCGCGTGGTCGCAGGCTGCGCACGCCCCGCACGCGTTGCACGCCCTGCCCTCCTTGCACACGCACAGCACGCGCTGCGCACGTACGCGGTGCCCTGCACGCTGCAGGGGCAGGCGCTGCTTGCAGCCTGTGGACACTGCACCCTGGGCACTGCGCACTGCACGCAGTGCACGTGGTGGGCATGCAGCACAAACCGCCCTGCACACACACACACACACACACACACCTCCCTTCACACGTTCCATCCCACACCCTGCACGCCCACCCTGATGTGGGTACCCCTGCGCGCTCCTGAGCGCCCCACACCTGAGCACCCCATGCCTGCCCACGCGGGCGGGCTGCACCCCGTGCACATCCCCGCGCTAGCTCAGGCACGCACCGGCTGCAGACACGCTGCTTGCACCCACGCTACCCGCTGCACACACAGGCACTCACGGTGCACACTGTGCACACCCCCCCCACACACGTGCACAGCCGGAGCAGCACCCGACACCCACCCCCTGCAAGCCATTTATTCCCTCCCAGCATTAATTGCAGGTCCCTTTCCCTCCCCACACCCATTTGGGCATCAGCAGAATGCGGGCGCGTGGGTCTGGGCCACGCAGTTCCTTGCCCTTGGTGGAAGTGCCCCAGGATTACAGCTTTCTGCCCCATTTCTGTGTTTGCCGACATCCTCACGGTAGAAAGGGACCCTTAATCCCCAGCAAATACTGCAGGAAGATTTCAGGCCCTGGATAAAAAGCTTAAAGATGAAACATTGCAAGAGTTGAAAACGCTTATAGGCGTGCAGAAAAAGGGCTATTAGCCAGGGGACAGTGCCGGGTGGCTCTGGCGGTTCTTGGGGACCGACACCGGGTCCTCCACACGGCTCGAAGCCCGTGGGGAGAGGGGCTGGAGGCGAGGAGGAGCTGGGCAGGAGGGAGGGCGCCAGCCCGGGCTTGGTCCCCTCCATGCCAGGGCAAAGGAGGGGACAGGTCGGCCCTCAGCGGTGGCACTTCCCTAAAATCCTCCACTTTAGGTGAAGGTTAATTTTGGCTTTGGGTGGGTGCGCTGGCCTGACTGCAGCTGGCAGTGGAGCCCGGCAGGTGCTGCGCAGGGTGGCCGGGGTGCCCGTCCCCAGGACCCCTGGCACACCTCGGCCCCGGGGTAACGCCTTCGCATGGCCTGTTCCTGGGGCCGCCCCAGCCCCCCATCCGTTGGTCCATTTGTCCGTCCGTCCCCAGGCTGGGGTGGCGGGGGGGGGGCAGATCTCCCCGTGCCTCAGCTCACCCCCGTGGTCCCCTCGCAGGTGCCACCATGTTCCTGAACAAGAGTGAGGGGGACCTGGGTGAGCTGCGGAAGCCGGGGGACGGCGAGGGCGCCTCACCGGCGGCCGCTGAGGAGGAGCAGCCCAAGAAGAAGCACCGGAGGAACCGCACCACCTTCACCACGTACCAGCTGCACGAGCTGGAGCGCGCCTTCGAGAAGTCCCACTACCCGGACGTGTACAGCCGCGAGGAGCTGGCCGTGAAGGTGAACCTGCCAGAGGTCCGCGTGCAGGTAGGGAGGACTGCTGGTGGCCCCAGCACCCCAAACCCGTCCCCTGGAGAGTGGCAGAGGGGCCATCCCAGCGCTGGAGACCTTTGCTCTGCTCCCAGCTCCTCCGCTGCCGCCTCGCTCCGTGCCTCAGTTTCCCCATTGCCCGAGGCAGAAGGGGCATTTCCGCAGAGCTGGCTGCTCCTGCCAAAACCAGAGGAGGGATTTAATGGCTGAGCCTTGTTCCCTGCACAACGTCCCAGCTCAGTCCATGCCCCAGGGTCACTGTTTGGGCAGGAAGACGGTTTTTAGAGACTTTTTTCCCGCTGGTGGTGGCTGCTCCCAGCCCTCCAGCTGATCCCATGGGAAAGCAGCCAAACCTGAGCAGCTTGCGACCACTTCCAGGACTTCAGGGCTGGGAAAGCACAAGATCCTCACAGATTTGGGGGTTTTAGGCTTGCTGGAGCGAGGCAGCTGCAGGGGGGTGGCAGGGCTGGGGAGGTTTCACTCCAGGGGCTGCAGGAAAGGGCTCTGCAGGGGGAAGGTACAGCCCGGGGAAGAGCCTGGGGTCCCACTGGTCTGCTCCTCACCACCCCTGGGATCGGTGGGGCAAGAGTGGGGAGAGGGAAACAGTCAGGGAGCTGAAGAAGTGACAAACCCACTGCAAAGCAAAGCAGTAATCCCCTTACAAATGAACTGAGTTTCCCAGGCCTCAGCCCCAGTCCAAGACAACGCAGCCTTTTTCAGGGGGGGTCCAGACCATAGGGACACCTCTGCCAAGCTCTCCGAGCAGCAACCAGTTTCACAGAATCATAGAATCATTTAGGTTGAGGAAGACCTTTAAGATCATCAGGTCCAACCATTAACCCAACACTGCCAAGTCCCCCACTAACCCACGTCCTTAAGTGCTGCATCTACACGTCTTTTAAATACCTCCGGGGAGGGTGACTCCAGTTCCCTGGGCAGCCTGTTCCAATGCTTTGACAGCCCTTTCTGTGAAGAAATTTTCCCTAATCTCCAACCTAAACCTCCCCTGGCGCAACTTGAGGCCATTTCCTCTCGTCCCATTGCTTGAGAAAAGAGACCAACACCCACCTCCCTACAACCTCCTTTCAGGTAGTTGCAGAGAGCAATAAGGCCTCCCCTGAGCCTCCTTTTCTCCAGACTAAGCAGCTCCCGTTCACCCAGCTGCTCCTCAGGAGACTTGTGCTCCAGACCCCTCAGCAGCTTCGTTGCTCTTTGGGCACAAAGTTTGGAACGGTGTAGCCCAGTATCCACCACCAACTGTGACCAGTCCATGGGAGACGTCTCCTTTGCAGCCTGGATGTTCATCTTTACACCCCTTTTGCACCTCACAGCAGACGGGCGGTGCCCAGTGCTGCTGGGGGCTCTGGGGCCACGGGGGCCAGCGCCCTAATGAGCAGCTCCCACGGGCCAAGATGTCACTGCCAGCCTTGGCTCGCCGGTCCTTCGCCTGGGCTTTGGCGCAACCATGGCAGTTTGGTTTCTAAAATCTTCTACCGAGGGGCTTTTGAAGGCCAGATAACTTTATGCTGAGGACTGTGTGGATGTTTGCAGGGCCAGGGTGCACAGTCCTGTGGAGCAGTGAGGAGAGGGGCTGTGCGGGGTCGCCTCTCTCTTTGCACGCCTCGGAGAGGCCCTCAGTCTCTGAGGTTTGTGAAAGAGGTTTGACAGAGGCGCGCAGTGTGCTGGGGATTGCTGGAGCCCTGCGGGGCACCCCCCATGGGACCCAACGCACAGGGGCACCCCCCGCAGGGTAGAACACCCCATACAGGACACCCCACCTGGAACGCTCGGTGTGGGGCACCCTGCATGGGCCACAGCACAACGCAGCACCCCGCATAGGGCACGGCACAGCGGGGCACCCCGCATGGGGCATGGCACAGTGGGGCACCCCGCATGGGGCATGGCACAACGCAGCACCCCGCATGGGGCACGGCACAGTGGGGCACCCTGCATGGGCCACGGCACAACGCAGCACCCCGCATGGGGCACGGCACAGTGGGGCACCCCGCATGGGGCACGGCACATGGGACAGGCCGCGAGGGACCAGCTGGGCGTGGTGGGGCTCAGCCTGGCTCTCTCCCCACAGGTCTGGTTCCAGAACCGACGAGCCAAGTGGAGGCGACAGGAGAAGATGGAGGCCAGCTCCATGAAACTCCATGACACCCCCGTGCTTTCCTTCAACCGGCCCCCCATGGCCCCCAACGTGGGGCCCATGAGCAACTCCCTCCCGCTCGACCCATGGCTGACGTCCCCCATCTCCAGCGCCACTACGGTCCACAGCATCCCCGGCTTCATGGGACCCCCCCAGGCCTTGCAGCCCCCCTACGGCGGGCACTCCTTCCTCAACAGTCCCCCGCCGATGGCGCAGGGCGTGCAGCCCATGGCGCCCGCGCCCTACCAGTGCGGCACCACCTTTGTGGACAAGTATCCGCTGGAGGAGGTGGACCAGAGGAGCTCCAGCATCGCCTCGCTCCGCATGAAAGCCAAGGAGCACATTCAGACCATTGACAAGACCTGGCAGCCCATTTGATGAATGCTCCCCTCCGGCCGCGCCGCCCCCCAGCTCCTGCCCCCCGGCGTTGGCTCGGCCCTGGGGCAGGCGAGGGGGGTGACGGTGGGATGCTCAGCTGGCCCTGGGCAGGGATGCCGGGCTGCATCTTCCCCGCGATGGGCCAGCACCGTCAGTGGCAGGGGAGCAAGCCGGGGTGCTGGCGGGACCCCGCCACAGCAGAGCACCCCAGCAGCCACCCACAGCCCCTCTGCCTTGCTGAGGCACCGGCCCGAGCTGTGGATCTGGCCGAGGCCTGGGGGCGTCCCACCGTGCCACCAGGCCACCCACCACCCTGGCTGGACACCTCCTTTCCCCACACCCCCTCCCCCTTTTTTTTTTTTTTTTTTTAATGCTGCAGATTTAAACAAAACCGAACAGAAAAGCTCTAGTTTTGTAGGGAGTACTTGGGGGGATTTTTTTTAGCCACATTGAGGCACAACACTGGTTGTGCCAGTAGATGCGCCGTCACCAAGAAGGTGATTGTATTGTGAGTAAAGAGATAAGCTGAACGGCTGCCGCATGCTGGAGTCGGGCGCTGCCGGGGCCCTGCCCGCCGTGCCGCTCATTAGTAGCGTTGCTTGTTAACAGGCTGGGGCTGCAGAGCCTCTGCTGGGAAGGAGCTTTGTGGGGAGATGGGGGAGCATCATCCCCGCGCACCGTCCTGCCTCGCTCCCCAGGGCTGTCTGGCGTGGGGCTGGGGCCAGATCTGGGCACAGGCGACCTGATCCAGCCCTGGCCGCGGACTGGGACCAGCTCGGTGCCGCACTGCGTCCTCAGCAGCTCCTCGAGGGGCATCTGCCCTAATGGGGGTCTGCCCGGCCCCACGCTGACTGCGCAAAGCTGCCGTGACTGCGCTGAGGGGAAGGGGGGTCAGCAGTGGGACCCTCGCAGCCCTCAGCCTGGGCTAGTAAGAGGAGGGGGCTGGCTGAGGGAGCTGGGGTCCCTGCGGCGGGGCACAGCAGGGTGTGCCAAAGCCTGGTTTACACCTTGCCAGAGGTTCCTGCCGGGTGGTGGTGGCGAGGCACCACGTCCTCGGGGGTCCCCAGCCTGCCCGGGCTCGGGGTCCCGCCAGCGGCACCGGCACCCTGGCTGTGGCAGCGAGAGCCAGCACGGCCCGGGCAGGGACGGCTGAGCCCGCAGCGGCTTCGAGGGGCCGAAGCACCTCTGGGACAAAGGGACGGGGGCTCAGCCCTGGGCGAGTGGGTGACCCCGGTCCCTGGGGCGTCCTGAGGTCTCTGAGGAAGCAAGGTGAGAGCTGATCCTCCCCCCGCAAAAATGAGGTGTTCCCCCAGAAAACCTTCCCGCTTTTGGACCTGACGACGGCCGCAAACAGGGCTTTGCTGGGGCAGCCCCATCCCTGCCCAGTGTCAGCACCGCTGGCCGCAGCTCCCCCAACCCGGGGGGTCTCACCCCAACCCAGCTGGCCTGGGGCCGGGCTCTGATGTCCCCACACCCCCGGGGGCAGGCGGGACCGGCCGGAATGCCACCGGGCCGGCGAGGCACTGACCCCAGCGAGACCCTTCTCCTTGGCCCCCATCCCCCGGCTGCTGCTGCTCATCTGCTTCGTTAGTGACAATTAAACCTCTAACAAGCCATTAAACGCATAATCGATGCTCCCCTGGCTCCCCCCGCCCGACTAATGGGGCCGGGGCCCGAGGTGAAGCGGTCCGGCAGAGCCGGGCTCCGGCAGGGATATAATGAAGCAACGGCCGCGGAAGTAATGGGGTTTGCTCCGGGGGAAGGGACGCGCTCAGTGGGGGCTGCGCTTTTCACACGACATAATTGCCGAGGCTGGCGCCAGCCGGGGGCACCCCCCAGCCCCCCCAGCGCCAACAGAAGCCGGCGGGCGCAGAGCGCGGGGGGCTCGGCACCCTCCAGCCGGTCTGATCGGAGCCTAATTGGGGCGAGGGTGCTCCCCACCCGCCTCGCATCATGCACCCACCACCCCAAAGCGGGGGTGTGGAGAGCCCCCGGGATGAGGAGGCAGCTCCCCGGGTGCCTGGGGTTTGGGGGGGGGTTATGCAAATTATTGGAATTAGCTAATTTGCATGGGGTGGCACCGGTGCGCCCCGAGGCAGCGTGGTGGGGAATGTCTGTCGGGGCACCTTCCCCCCCCCCCCCGTGAGCACCCCGGTGCTGTGCTGCACTTCATGCAGAAACAGCCGATGCTTCTGGCCGGAAAAAAAAAGCGCCATTTAAATGCAGAAAAGCTGTAGGAGAACCGAGCTTCATGCCCTTCCCTCTTTATTGGTCCTTTCCCCCTGTTGAGGTGCAGCGGAGCACACCCTGCGTCGTTTGTGGACAGCGGCACGTGGAGCCACGTCGGGGGAAAAATCCAAGCAAAAAAGCATTTTTTCCCCCCTAGATCCCAATCCTGTCCTGCTCGCTGCCCGGATGGGCCCAGCACTGTCCTGCATCTGGGGCTGTGCTGGGAGGATTGGGTGCTACTGGGAGTGCTGGGGACACTGCGGTCTTCTCCCAGCCCTTTGTGGCAGAGCAGGAGCTCCCCTGCTCCCACCTCCTCTAATCCCCTCCTGTGGCATTTGCCCCCTAATCTGCTTATTTCTCTCTATTTCTCCTAGGCCTGAATGAACCCAGCCCTGTCCCGGCGCGACGCCTCGCGCCAGCTGAGCCATGGGGTCTGGGCCCTCTACCCCCCCGGGCTGCCGGGGGTGTCCTGGCACGGGGGCCTGGGATGCGGGGGTGGCACTGCCATGCCAGGGGACGGGGGGCTGCCGCCGCATGTACCCCCCGGGGTCCCAGCCGGGCCATGCAGCGAGCCCCGCACCCCCTGGCACAGGCCAGGATCGGGCTCACCCCCCGCCCGCCCCCGGCCCCTGCGCGTGTCATGTCTGTCCCCTCCAGCCCCCAGCGGGACAGACGTGGCCCCAGGAAACTGCAGTGGCGAGGGGGGGGGCATGCTGTCCCCTCTACAGAGCGTGGGAGCCGGGGACCTCAGGGCTCAGGTTCTCCTCGGGGGTGTTGACCCAGGAGCTCCCCGCCGCCCTCCAGCTCCCGGGGGGAGAGGCAGAGAGGGGGCTGCCGGGCAGCGAGGGGGAGGCCACCAGCCGCAGGTTGAGCTTGGCGATGAGCGGCTTCCCCACGCTCACCGTCCGCCTCTCCTCCACGAAGTCATCCATGCCGCGGTAGCGGTACTGCAGGCAGACGGTGAACACCAGCTCCTGCTGTGGGGGCACCGGCAGCGTGGGCACCCGTCCCGGTGCTGCGCCCACGGCCGCGCTGCACCTCCAGCCCCCGCCCGGTACAGCTCTTACCCGCAGTTTCTGCAAGCCGCAGAGCCGGCTGTAGAGGCAGCAGGAGGGGCAGCTGAGGCTCCAGGCGGGTGCCAGAGGGCTGCCCACCTCCTCCGGGCTCTCCTTGTTGGTGCACTTGAGGTCTACATCCAGCTCCTGCCACGGACAACATCCAGGCATGGAAACCACCACAGGTCCCCCCCCACCCCGCTCCCCAGCATCGCCCCAGCACAGGCTTCAGCGACCCGCTCCCACCTCGGGTATGTCGGTGAGCTTGGCCTCGCACTTGGCGATGTCCTCGGGGGCGGCCACCACGCGCGTGTAGATGATCATGATGTTGGAGAATTCGGCGGCAAAGCCCAGCTGGACGGTGACGCCACAGTCGAAGTGGAGGTGTCGGCTCTCCGGCAGGACTGGGGAGGGCACAGGAGGTGCAGGGCTGGCACCTGCAGGCGCTTGGGGCTGGAGCTGCACCCACAGGTGAGGTGACTGCTGGGGTCACCCCAGAGTGGGGACACCAACATGATGCTCCTGCCACCGGGCTGGCAGCTCTGTGCCAGCAGTTTGTCTCCCCCCGGGGTGGGAGACAGCCGGCAGGTGCCATAGACCTCTCCCTGGGACTCAGTGCTGTCTCCACCCTGGGTGCCAGCTCCGGACACGGTGGTCGTGACTCACCGTGAGCCTTGGCCCACTGCAGGTTCCTGGCAGAGGACTCGTCCCGGCCCGGGGGGCGGATGGGGTCCGTCAGAGCTCGTCTCTCTGAGAGGTTGCTGCGGAGCTCCAGTGCCTGCCGGCCCCGCGTGATCTCCAGCGTGCCCATGTCTGCAGGGAGCACGCGGGGTCAGCGGGGGCTGCCGTGGGGGTTGCTGTGCCCCGCTGCTCCCCACTCACCCTCGGCCACCTTGTCCAGCAGCACTGTGATCTTCTCGTCCTCCAGCAGCCAGCGCTTGAGGAAGGTGACGAAGATGCCGTTGGAGAGCTCGCCCTGGCTCAGCTCGTAGGCTTCGGCATCCGCACACCTGAGGGGATGGGGCAGTGGCCAGCTCCCTCATGGGCTCGGCCACTCCCCTGGGAACCGGCCTCCACCAGGGTGACATCCTGGGGGATCCAGATCCAGGCGCCCACGGCTCTACCCACGCCCATCAACCCATCCAACCACCATGCTGGGCAGAGGCGGGGGCGGCAGTGGATCCTGGGTGCCTTTGAGCCCAAATCCCTGCGCTCTAGAGGAGCTTTGGGGCTTAATCCCCTTGGGTGGCTGCCCAAAGCCGAGCAGCAGCATCACGGGCACCTCCCTGCCCAGTGAGGAACTGGGGGCTGCTGCTCACCCACCACCTCCAGCATCAACCAGACGGAGTGACACTGCCAATAGGGAGGGGGGAAAGACGTGGGTGCAAACAGGGCTGAGCCATGGTGGGGGGCTGAGCCCCAGCCCGGCTCTGAGCCAGAGATGGAGGCTCAGCCCTGCTGCCCGCGCTGGGGCGTGGTGGGGAGGGGACCCACGTGGCGTAGCCGAAGACGATGTTGGCCGTGACCTGCAGTGCTCCGACTTGTGGGATGATGTCGTCGTTGAGGTTCCTGCAAGAGAAGTGTTGCTGGGCAGAGCTGGGACGTTCCACTCCCCCCAAACTCTCCCCGAGGCACCCCAGACCCTAGAAGCTGCCCCGTGCCGCTCTGCCCACCCGTCGTGGCGTTTGCTGGCTCAGCTGGGGCAGTGACGCTTTGGGGCATCCAGACAAATCCAACAGGTTTGGATGGGACCCCAGGGATGCCCCGCTCCACTGCCCCAGGAACCAGCACCCACGGGTCCCCCTGTGCTGGGACCTCCCAGCGTGGCAGCTCGTCCCCGGGCTGGTGGCCAGGGCTGAGTCACCTCTTGCGGCACATGTCGAGCAGGAAGATGTTGAGGCCGGTGCGGCGCTGCTGCATGCTCTGTAGCACCCGCTGCACACACAGGCAGTGCGCCGAGGTGTAGGAGCTGGGTGCGTCGATGGGCACCATGAAGCTGTTGCCAAAATTTTCATAGCCGTGCCCGGCATAGTAGAGCAAACCTGCTAGGAGGGGGAGAGAGTGGGTGACAGACCTCGGCCAGCCGGTGCCCACTTCTTGCCCGGCTGCCCCCCGAAACCCCGCCAGCCCAAAACCTCCCGGTTCCCTCCTGGCTGGAGCCACCCCAGCAGGTGCCACCGTACCGTAGACGCCCTTGTCGAGGAGGAGGAGGAACTCGTTGACAGCCATCTGCATCTCGGCTTTGCACAGGTCCAGCAGCGAGACCACCTTGAAGTCGAGCTGGCAGAGGAGGGCACTGAGGGCGTGCACATCCACCATGGGTGCCTTCAGCTGCTTGTGGTGCCGGTAGTGCATGTTGCCGATCAGCAGGGCCACTTTGTCGGTGGCTGCCAGGACAGGAGAGGGAGGTGATGATGGGGCTGGAGTGGGGATGCTCCTGCTGTCCCTGCTACCTTCAGCCCGCAGAGGGGACACCCACGTGTGACCAGTGTCGCTGTCCCCAGGTACTGGGGTGCCCTGTGGCATCCCTGCCTCGCTGGTCTGCTCCCCCCAGCCTGCCGCACCCAGAGCACCTCTGGCCGAGCGGAGCCTCGTTGGGTGGCAGCAGTGACACTGGGGACAGTCGCAGCCCCACAGGGCCACCAACCCCTCCTGGGCAGGCTCTTACCATACAGCTGGCCGGGACTGCCTTGCTCCGGGGAGCCTGGAAAGAAAGAAACGCTGTGCCACGGCCCCACAGTGCCTGGGGAGCGCAGCAGACGGAGCGGCAGGGACCTGCCTGCTCGGCCCCCACCTACCTCCATCCCCCTCCTGCCAGGAGCCTCCAGAGGTGAAGAGCCGTGGGCCTGTGGCAGAGGGAGGTGTCAGGGAGCCCCGGGCACAGCAGCATCTCCTGCCATGGGCTGGAGCCCCCCAAAACCATGGGACAGCTGCGGGAGGGCTTTATGGCAGGGCAGAGCAGAGCCACGACACCCCAAAAGAGGTGGGGGGGCCGCAGAGGTTTGTCGGGGGCCCTCACCAATCTCCACATCCACTTCCTGGCTCCACAGCTCATGGAAGAGGTTGAACACGCGGCAGGAGTAGCTGCCCCGCTCGGCTGTTGTCACCAGCTTTACCTGCCAGTGGGACGGAGTGGGCAGCCGGGGTGCCGTGCCGCGCCGTGCCGCGCCGTGCCGCGCCGTGCCGCGGGTCCCACCATACCTGGAGCCGGGGTGCCTGCGCACCCTCCACGGGGCGCCGGTTCCTGAACCACTGGTACTGGGGCGGGGGGTTGCCAATGGCTCTGCACTCCAGCTCCAGCGTGTCCCCCTCGGCCAGACGGCACGGCCGTGGCTGCCGCAGGATCTGCAGGCCCGCCATGGTCGGGCAGTAACCGCTGGCTGGGGAGGGGACGGGGCAGCAAATTCAGCACCCAGCCACAGCAGGCCTCTGTGAAGCTGCTCTTGGGTCCCAGGTCCCTCACCCACAGGCCCTGGCACCCACGGGTGGCATGAGGAAGACACAGGGCACTTGGTCCCTCTGTGGGCACCGTCACCCCAGCAAGCCCAGAGACCCTGGCGGCTGAGCCGGAGCACAACATGGCAAGCGATGCCCTGCAGGAGCTGCCCCAGTGCCAGTGGGGCGAGTGATGCCCTACGGGAGCTACCCGGGGTGAGAGGTGCCCGGCGGGTGCCAGCCTGGGGACGCAGCTCTCGGGGCCCACCTGAGCTGGGGCTGCTGCTCCTCTCCACCTGGACGTGGGCCCACCTGGAGAAGGTGAAGGTGGCCCCGCAGTTCACCCGGCAGATGTACCACTCGGGCTGGCCCGGCGAGGTGGCCGTGTCGATCACCAGCTCTGGGGCTGTGGCTCCGGGCACCTATGAATCCAGGGGATCAGGGGCTTCCTCCCCCTTGTCTGGGTGCCCTCGCCATGGGCAGGGTCCGGGGGCTCTGCTCAACGTGGCACGACGAGCCTCTCACCTCCCGCTTCCCGCAGAACCACTGGTACGCGAGCCCGGGTGGGCCGGTGGCCCAGCAGGCCAGGGACACCCGCGTCCCCTCTGTCACCACCTGCGACTCTGGCTGCACCGTGATGCGGATCATGTCCTGGACTGCAGGAGAGGAGAGACCAGCTTGGGCTGGCTGAGACCCCCACCCCGCACCACCACATCCTGTCCTGTCCCACTCCCACCCACAACAACCTGTCCACTCCAATCCCGTCCCACCCCTCTGCCCTCTCCCAACCACTTCATCCTACCTTGTCACAATCAGTGCCATCCCACTCACCCCACCCCATCTCATCCCGTTCCATCTATCCCACTCCACTTTGTTCCACCCCACCCCATCCCAAGCCCATCCCATCTCCCGTCCAGGACCCCACTCCCCAGGGCAAGACCACCAGCAGAAAGAGCTGCTCCCCCTGCTTTCCTTCTGCTGAGCCCCTGTCCCCCGGTGCCCCTCTCCAGCCCCCACGGGACCCACTGCCTGTCCGTACCGGCGGTGCTGAGGACCTGGCAGGCCTGCGTGTGCCCCATCCTCTCCAGGCAGCCCAGCAGGTACTTGAGGGTGCAGTCACGCTCGGCCAGGAGCTGCAGGAGGCATTGCGTGGGGCTGCCGCGGGGCTCCAGCACTTTCAGCGAGCACGTCTCCAGCTCCTCCGCGCTGCAAGGTGCCCATGGCACTCAGTGCCGCAGTCACCTCCCTCCCAGGGAGGACAGGGACCCCTGCCAGGGTACTCGGCAGGTCCCCCAGCCCAGGCTGTGGCCACAGTGGGGTGGCCGGGGACCCGCACGCCTCTAGCTCAGCCTGCAGCAGGGCCGTGCCCACATGCATTTTGTCACCCAGCTGGGGACAAACCCACACCTCTACCTGCACTTGAAGCGTTTCTCCACCCCAGCCACCTCGGCCAGCTTGCGCCAGCCCCGGCTGGCGTTATCCAGGAGCTCGCAGAGCCGGGCCACCACCTCCTCACCCAGCGAGCCGATGGGCATGCTCCAGTCCCCCATCCTGTCCCAGCCCTGCCACCACCTGCCTGGGGACACGGAGGGGGACGAGCCATCAGCGGATGGCGGGTGACAGGCACTTGTGCCCCTCCGGACACCATCAGGCACTGCTCTGGCCAGGTGCAGGGCGGCTGGCGAGGGAGAGCACCAGCACCCCAGCATCAGGTCACCTCCCCGCAGGAGCCCAGGAGAGTTCTGGCACTGGGAACTAGCTGCCAGCAGCCAGCCAGGAATGCCACAAGTTCCCACTCCATGCCCGGAGGACAAGAGCCGTGACAGTGGCACTGGGGACCCTGCTCACTTCCTGGCCTTGGGCAAGGGGCATGGGCCCTGTTAGCCCAGCCCCAGGACAGGGTCCAAGGAATTGGAGAGAAGGGATGTCCCTGTCACCTTCCCCATCCCGTCAGGGGACACAGAGAACAGGATCCTTCAGAGAGGGCTGCGCCCAGGGACCCCTCTCCTTCTGGCTGTGGGACAGCAGCAGTCCCCTCGCCACGACTCTGGGGGTGGCTCTGGAACCAGCATGAGCCCTGCGAGGCCACCATGAGGAGCCCACAGCAGGGGTTAGGGGAGGGTACATGGGGGTCCTGGGGCTGGGACCCGCCTCAGCTCCCCTTCACCCTGGCAAAGGCTTCAGCAGCAAGGGGAGCGTGGCATGAATCACCCTGGACTGGGAGAGCACCCAGGGACGGGCTCCCTCCCCGTCCCCTCAGGTCCCTCCCCACCGCAGATGGGCACTTGTCCCCCGAACCAAGCCGGCCATGGCAGCTGGGTGACACTCGCCCGAGCAGGGGGGCTCCAAGACAAGAGAGTAGCAGCTCAGGTGCCCCCTCTGCTCACCTACTGCTGGACTTGGGGGGCTGAACGCGCTGTGGGGTGGGCAAGGGGAGGGCAGGCTGGAGGATGGGCACGGCAGGGACAGGGCACTCACCGCTGGATACAGCCTGGCCTGAGCCCCGTCAGCTCCGAGGGCGCGCACTGAGCCCCATGCAGAGGAAATGAGGATTCAACCCGCAGTCTCCCCCAGCCCCTCCCCGCGCCGCAGCACGGCACTTCTGCTTTCCTCTGCCGCTTCCTGTGCCGTGGTGCGCAGGTGCTGCAGCTGCCAACCCGGCTGCCACACCCCCTCCCTGGGCACAGACCCCCGATCCCTGCTGCGGGGTGTGGGGGGCACTGGGGATGCTGCTGGGCTGGGCCGTGGCTCCACTGCCCCTTCCTCGCTGTGGGAGGACCTTGTGGGCAGCTGCTTTGTCCCCATAACCCAACCCAAGGCCAGGCAGGAGCTGCAGGGCAGCAAGCCCAGGATGGAGATGAACCAAGGTGACGGGGGCACTCCTCAGCCGGCACAGGCAGGACTGAGACCCAGGGCAAGTTTCTGAGCTCTGCCAAGCCAGAGCCAGCCGAGGACACGCACGGACAGGGCAGCAAGACCCGGTCTTCATCGCACAGCCCAGCCAAGCCAGGACCCCAGTGTCCCAGCAGCTGCTGCTCCCCAGCTGCCAGAGGAGGAAGCAAAGGCGCAGCGCGGTGGTGGCACTGCGAGGGGCCTCCACGTCCCTCCTCACCTCACCTGCTGCCACAGCACCCAGTCCCCATCCTCCCACCCCCCAGAGCACAGGATGCTCAGCCCCCAAAGCCCCACCCCCAGGGGACACAGTGATGCCAGGGGCATCATTCCCCACCCCAAACTCACTATGCACCTACCTGCGGGTCCCTTAAGCTCCAGCCATTGCAGTACAGACCATGACAGAGCTGTGAGCAGGACCCATCTGGTGGTGTAGGCTCCCTCTACGAGTGAAAAATTGAGCTTCTGTTTTAGCACATACACCAAGAATTTGTGGCTTGTGTTGCCTCAGTTCCTCACCAAGCTGTCAGCACAAGGAGGGATCCATACCAAGCTTGCCAAGGGCCTAGGTTTGCCACAGTCTCTGTAACAGGTATCAGACTCACCAAAGATTTATTACTCATTTACAGCAAGAAGAGACCAAAAGCAGGAGCTGGACCCAGTGCCACCCACGCTGGCACTCAGGGCAGCCCCTGCACCCCAAAGCTCTGCAGCACCTACAGTTTCTTGCCCTTCTTCAGCCTGTTGCGGTGCCATGTGTTGTACTTCCGCAGGCGCCTCCAATACTCAATCGAGTTGGGGTCCATCTCCTCCAGCTTCTTGGGGGGCCCGAGGTGGACCTTAAAGAGCCTGGGGGTGAACACAGAGGGTGTGAGGCTGTGGCAGGGAGGGCAACAGGACAAGGCAATGGAAGTGTGTGACCAGGACGCGCGGATCCCTCACCCATCACATCCACAGTGCAGCCTGCTCTCCTTCCCTGGCCCTCGGGGCAGGTCTCAGGGCTGCAGAGCAGCAGCGTTCTCCTCCCAGGACAGTTCCCCGTCTCTCCTACACTCATCTGTGCCTCTAGGACGGCACTGCTGCAGGGACAGGCCCCCCAGGACAGGCCCCCTGCTGCGCACAGCGAGGGGAGCTGGGCACCACCTACCAATCAGGGTACTCGGAGTCAGGCTTCAGGGCCACCTCCGGGCCTTCCTTGAAGTAATTAACCCCCATGGCGTAGGTAGCGAGCATGGTGGGGTCGGTGCACACCTCCGGCTCCTTCAGCACCTCCTTCGGCACGTTCTTGCCCTTGGACTTCACAGCTGTGGGGACGCGGGTAGGGTCAAGCCGGCGGGTGCGGCAGGGAGACAGCTGGGGGCAGGGAGAAGGGCGGGGGCTCTGCCAGAGCAAGGGATGGAAACAAGGGCCACGGCGGGGGCCGGGGGCGAGGGACGAGGGGCACGGGCCGTGCGGAGGGGAGCTGGGGCAGAGCACGGGGACAGGGCCGGGGGCCGCAGGGCCGGGGGCCGCAGGGCCGGGGCACGGGGGACACACGGGGGGGGGACACACGGGGGGGGACACACGGGGGGGGGGACACGGACACACGGGGGACGGACACACGGGGGGGGGGACACACGGCGGGGGGGACACACACGGGGGGAGGGACACACACGGGGGGAGGGACACACACGGGGGGAGGGACACACGGGGGGGGGGGGACACAGGGGCAGGGGCCGGGGACCGGAGCTCACCCGCCTTCTTGGCGTAGCCGCGGGCCGGGCCAGGCAACACCGCCCGCATCACCCTCAGCAGCGGCGCGGCCATGGCGGGGCGCCGCGGGGCACGCTGGGAAAGCGGCGGGGCGGGGCCGGGCCGGCCCGCGCATGCGCGGCGGCAGCACCGGCACGTCCCCGCCGTTCCGGTCGGTTCCCGGGACCGGCGGTGGGTGAGTCCGCGCGGCCTCGGCCCGGGCGCCAGAGGGGAGAGCCGGCACCGGCAGGGCTGGCCCGGGCCCCCCCGGCCCGGTGCTGCGGGTCGGCCAGGCCCCGCCCCGCCCCGCCCCGCCCCGCCCCATGGAGAGCAGCATGGATTTCCAGGCGGCTGCGCCCGCCGCCCCTCAGCTCAGCGGCGACGAGGCCCCGGAGCTGCCGGCCATGGACACGGAGGAAGGGCCCGCGGAGCGGCCTGGCGCCCCTGAGCTCCGTGGGGGTGACGGGCGGCTGGAGGGGCCCCCCTTCATCGCCCCGCTCCCTGGCTGCGGCTCCGGGCAGGACCCGCCCGCCTCCGGGGGTCCGCAGAGGGCTCCGGGGCCCGGCCCGGGGCCTGCTTCAGCCTCGGACCTCAGAGCGGGTGTGGACGGGCAAACCGAGCTTTGCCGGGACTTGGGAAGAGAGATGGAAGAGGAGACGGTGACTGCGGGGCTGCAGGGCTCCACCGACTGGCAACCCAGTGCCGGGAGCACCCCTCGGGATGCGGGACACCCCCCAGCCCCAGGCAGCGGTGACCCGACGGGCATGGAGCTGGACGAGGCCCCTGAGGCTGGCGCCCACCCCGGCGGGGCTAAATGGGCCGAGGATGCAGAGGACGACCCCTCGGAGCTCCAGGGCCTTCTGGCCCAGCTCGAGACCCTTGACCCCAGCCGCGGCGACCGCTCGCCCGCCTCAGCACGGGACCCCCCACCCTCCTCCAGCGCTGGCACAGCCCCTCTGGCAAGCGAGCAGGCCCGGCAGAGCTTCGGGGAGTGTCAGGGCAAGTGCCGGCCCTGCCCGCTGCATGTGGCCATGGGCCAAGGCCTGCAGACACAGCCCTGCTGTGCCCAGCACTCAGCCTGCTCCCGGCCCTGCCACGGCCTGCTCTTTGCTGAGGCCGACCGGGAGGACTTGCTGAGCCTCCTGTGCTATGAGGGGGGGCTGCCTGAAGCCAGTGCTGAGACACCCCTAGCCCGCTCCGATGTCCTGGCTGGAAGAAACCTGGAGATGCTGCAGGCTCGGGAGGAACTGGCTGCTGTGGAGGAGCCTGAAGGGCTGGGGAGGCTGGAGAGCTTGAAGGCCGGGCCTTCTGGCAGCTGGTATTATGGAGAGGGGCTCTGCGAGGTCGACTCCGCCTGTGAGGGCAATCGGGACGGTTCCCCGGAGCCAGCCTGGGTGGCCCTGCCTCCCGCTCCAGCCCCAGAGGCAGAGCAGCCAGCCCGGGGCGGTGTGACCGTGAGTGCATCGCGCACGGGCTGCGGCGGTGCGGCAGCAAGCCAGGACGTGCCCCTTGACTCTGCTCCCTCGTGAGGTTTTGGGTGGGGGCTGAGGGCAGCCAGGGATGCCTTTTCCGCTGGTTTTACAGGGCCTCGTGCTGCTGGGGTGCCCAGACGAGACCCTCAGTACTGGCTTTGGCTCCTGCTGCCTTGAATGCAGGGGGATGCTTGGAGGGTTGTCTGATCCGTGCGTGCCCTGGGGAAGAGGCTGCTGGATTGAAACAGCCCCCCCAGCCCCAGGACCCTGCACTCCCCCTGCCTCAGAACACTGTGCCCCTCACTGTTCTGGCTCACCAGGACAGCCTGGCCTGGCCGTGGGGCAAGCAGGCTGAATCCCTGAGATCCCAGCCAGAGCCTCACCTCTTTCTTGTTGCTTTGCAGAACAGAGAACTCCCATCCTCCTGCCTGGCCTTCAAAGAGGGTGAGTTGGTTCTGTGCTTGAGCAGCAAAAGCACCCAGGAGTCCTGACCCACCACCTCCTTCTCTGACCCCGAATGTGGGGTGGCCAGTGGTCCCAGACAGGGAGGGAGCACCCGGCTCTGCACCCACACAGGGTGGGAACATGGCTGCAGACTCTGGGTGGCTCATTCCATTCCAGCGTGCCCTTCGCTGAGCAAATGGGGGTGCTTCAGGGGTCAGAGAGGGGGGAAGCTCAGGCTTGGGAAGGGAGAAAGTGGGATGGCGAGGTGTGCCTGAGGGAGGGGGAAGCAGCCCTGGGGTCAGAGTTGGCCCCACACTGATGCCAGGAGCTCATCTCCCAAGTGCTGAGCTGCTTTGCCACAAGTAGGAACACAAGTAACAGGCGGTAGGAGCTGGTACCCTCAGTTTTCAGAGGTGGGGGGGCCAGCCCCTGCTTAGTCACTCCCAATGGCCTCAGTTCCAGGCCCTTGCGACCCAGAGGATCTGCTGGATGGTGTGATTTTTGGGGCAAAGTACCTGGGCTCCACACAGCTGGTCTCGGAGAGGAACCCCCCAACCAGCGTCCGCATGGCACAGGCCCAGGAGGCGGTGGACAGGATCAAGGTGCAGGAGGGTAGGGGGGCATGACTGCCACCAGCCTGGCCCCTCCTGGGCATGGCGCAGCACTCGGGATCTCCCGGCTGTGGGGCAGGGACCCAGAGGAGTCCTGGCAGCAGCAGTGACCTCTCCTGGTCACTTCGTTCTGCAGGCACCGGAGGGGGAGTCCCAGCCCATGACGGAGGTGGATCTGTTTGTCTCCACGCAGAGGATCAAGGTGCTCACGGCTGACACGCAGGTGAGGAGGGAACAGGAGCACTTTGGGGCTGCTGAAACCTTCCCGTCTGGCCTTGGGATCTCTGCTTTGCACCCACACCAGGGGGGTGGAGCCCAAGGGTGGCCTACGGGTGAGGACACGTGTCTGGGGGGAGACGTGTCACTGCAGCCATCCCGCACAGGTGCGTCATGGCCCTCGGCTCTCTGCATGGCTGCACAAGGCTCCTTGTGCAAGCTGCACCTCGCAGGAGCTGCTGGGTTCCCAGACCAAGCTCCAGGGAACCCAGGCTTGAAATTTCTGTGGCTCTTTGCCTCAGGATTGCTTTCTACTTTATAGTAAGAGGAAATGGCTGTTTTGTCCCCCAGCATCACCCAGAGACACGGCTGAGTCCTTGATCGAGGGAGCTGTTTGTGTCTTTTAGCATAGATGTGGTTCCTGCGCAGCGTGTGCCAGGCACTTGAGCTGCATCCTGGCACAGGGGCATCTGAACCCAAACCCTTCCTGCCTGTGGCGGTGCCTGGCTGGCTCGCAGGCTGCTCACAGGCTCTGTGGGGCCAGGAAGGGCTGAAGGTCTCCGTGTCCCCTTTGCCAGGAGGCCATGATGGATCACTCCCTCCAGACCATCTCCTACATCGCCGACATCGGCTCCCTCGTGGTGCTCATGGCGCGCCGCAAGCTGCCTCGACGGTCAGAGGTGGCGGAGGAAAAGAGGCTCTACAAAATGATCTGCCACGTCTTCCACTCGGCTGACGTGAGGCGACACGCAAGTCCCTTGGGAGGGTGGCGCTGGGGTCCTGGGCTCCATCCCGCTGTAATGACCGGGCGCTCTGGGCTCCGTGCTAGGAGCTCCCCGTGAGCACGTAAAGGGGGACGGAGCCCACCTGGAGCACCCCCGCAAGAAAACGGGGGAGGACTGTCACCGTAAAGGGGCCCGGGCAGGCAGGGAAGGAGCCAGGGTGCCCTGGAGCTCCCAGGGCACGGTGCCTGTGCTGGGCTTTGCAGGGTGCTGGCAGCTCTTGGCTCCGTTTTGGGCATGAGACTGTTGGCCCTGAGCCACGGGCACGAACAAGCCCTTTCCTTCCCCAGGCTCAGATCATCGCTCAGGCCATCGGGCAGGCGTTCGGCGTGGCCTACCAGCGCTTCTTGGAGGCCAACAGCATTGACCCGAGCGAGCTGAGCCCTCGCCAGTATAGCCGTGCCCTTGAGGACCAGGAGCAATACAATACAGAGCTGACCCACTTCTCCCGGCAGGAGAACTGCAAAGATGTAAGAGCTGCTTTGGAGGGGCGGGGACAGTGTGGAGTACCCCCTGGCACCTCTGTGTCATCCCCTCCACGGCTTCCTGAGCAGCTGAGGTGCTCGCTACAAAACTGGGCCCCATCCCAGCCGGCTGTGAGCTCAGGGCAGCTGTGCTGGGGCTGGTACATCTTCCCTGTGACTCTGGTGACTGTAACTCATCTGTGCCCCCGCCCAGGTCTGCATCCGGAAGCAGAAGGGGGAGATCCTGGGCATTGCCATCGTGGAGTCGGGCTGGGGCTCCATCCTGCCCACCGTGGTCATCGCCAACCTTATGCACGGGGGCCCCGCGGAGAGGTCGGGCGAGCTGAGCATCGGGGACCGCCTCATGTCTGTCAACGGGACGAGCCTGGTGGGGCTGCCCCTCAGCACCTGCCAGAGCATCATCCGGGTGAGCCGGGGCTGCCTGGGGGGTGACAGGATCCAGCCTGAGCGCCACCGGAGTGTCTGTCATGCCGAGGTCCCCCCCGATGCTCCTGGCTTGGGGGGCCATACCCGTCCAGTGAGCTGTGACAGTCCACGCTCTGAGTGCTTGGGAGGGAGGGATGGGACAAGGCAGAGATGAAGCTGGGGACTGAACTTGCTGCGGCAGGGTGCGGGCAGGGCCCTGCCCGAGGAGGAGGGTGGGTGAGGAGGCAGGCACTTGTCCTGGAGGGAACCTCTCGCATCTTCTATTCTCTGGGGCAGGAGGGAGCTGAAAGCAAGGACAGTGTGGCCTCAGGGGCAGAGCGGGACGCCTTGCACTGGATTTTTAAGTTCTTCTCCCTCAATTTGAGCATGGCAGTATCCCGTGTGTGCCTCAGTTTCCCCACTGAAAATAGGTTGCTAACTCTCAGCCCTCCCCTGTGCAACATGGCGGTGTCGCCCCTCTCCACCACACTGAATCACTCTCCAAAGTCTGACAAAGCCCCGTCCCATCTTCCAGGAGCTGAAGCACCAGACAGAGGTGACGCTGAACATTGTGCACTGTCCTCCTGTCACCACGGCTGTCATCCGACGCCCCGACTCCAAGTACCAGCTGGGCTTCTGTGTTGAGAACGGTGTGGTGAGTGCCCCCGGGGATGGGCGTGGAGCCAGGCCGGGGTCAGCCGAGGGCTTCAGCTGCCCGAGGGACACAGGGTTCTGGCTGTGCCTGGGTGGATGAGCACAGCCCCAGCGCTCCCTGTGCCCGCCAGCGCTGCAGTTTCCCAGGGCTCTTCGCAGCTCTCCGGCAGCACTGCCGGGTGGCTCTGCCCTTCAGCCATTCGCTTTCAGGGTGCTGGTTTCTTCCTGCCTTTCTTGGTGTGACCTTAGTGACATTGTCACTGTCCCCCCATGGCGCAGCCACTCCCTGCTCTGGGCTCCGGGGTGGCTTGCTGGGAAGGCAGAGGCGCATCTCCAGGAGCAGTGGGAGTCGGTGGGTTGGGTGGGCGGCGGAGGGGGTGGCATGGCTGCATCGCACGCTGACTGGTGCTCCCAGTAGTACTGCGGACACGGTTACCCCACAGCCACACAGGAGCTGCTGACCTGGGGAAAAGCTCTGGCTCTGCAGCCCGGACTTGCGGGGAGCCCGAGCGGCTGATGGGGAGATGGGGGGAGCTGAGCTCTCCGTCAGCCAGGGGAACAAAAGCCTGTGGCCTGCCCTTGTCCTACAGCTCAGCACATCGCTCCGGTGGCAGCAGTGCAAAGCGGCATCCCTGCCCTCGATGCATGGGCTGGGGGAGACAGCACCCAAGTCCAGAGCTCTTCCCCAGAGCCTGCGTGGATGCGAGTGTTGGGGGGGTGGTTGCGCACCACCCCGGGCTGTGGGCCCAGCTCTGCTCTTAGCAGCGCTCTCTGCCCCCCAGATCTGCAGCCTGATGCGTGGGGGCATTGCAGAGAGAGGCGGCATCCGCGTGGGGCACCGCATCATTGAGATCAACGGGCAGAGCGTGGTGGCAACACCCCACGAGAAGATCATCCAGATGCTCACGCAGGCGGTCAGCGAGGTGAGCCGGGCCCGGGCTGGGTGCTGGCCAGGGCCCCCACGCCGTGGCACAGCCGCGGCCGCACGCGGAGCGGGCTGGGCTCGGGGCTTTGCACCAGCACCCTCCAGCCCGGGGTTTGGCTTCTCCCCGCTGATCTGTGTGTTCCTGCCTAGGTCCACATCAAGACCATGCCGGCCTCCACCTACCGCTTACTGACCGGGCAGGAGCAGCCTATCTTCCTCTGAGCTGCTGGGGGCCAGGCCAGAGCGAGCCCGGGGCTGCGAGGGCATGACAGGCTCTGCCTTCTGCCCCAGGACCCTCTGGTTCCCAGCACGGCCTAATCCTGCACCTCTTTGCTCTTACTCAGGACGCTGGGGGAGACTCTGGGGGCCTGATAGCCGGCTTGAGCAGTGTCAGTGCCTGTGGTGGGGGTTTGGACACCTCCTCCCCCCCTTCCATTCACCCCTCCCTGCCTCACAGTGCCTGTCCTGCTGCTTCACAGGGTCCCTTTGCCTTGTCCTGGTGCTGGCAGGAGAGGGGACCCTGCGTGAAGGGTCGCCCCATCCAGTAACCACAGACAGGACTTTTACACTCACCAAAGGTGCCTTTCCCCTGGTGGGGATGGTGCTGGCAGCACAGCTCCAGGGCTCACCCTGGCAGCACTGACCCTGCACACCGGTGTTGGGGTGCAGCTGGCACCCCTGAGGGAGAGCCAGTAGCTCCCAGACTCAGCCTTAAGGGCAGCAGCACCCTTGGCGCCTGCTCCTCCTCCCTGGCTTTGCCAGGGCCTGTCGGGGGTGCAGATGAACTCCCCGATAGACTTGTTGCACTGAGCTGGGAAACTACCTCTGCTTTTCCCTGGTGCTGCCTTTAACTGCTCTGCAGGCGCAGCCCGGCCCCAGCCCCCCAGGCCATGGGGTCGTGGCCCTCGGGGCTGTCCTCTGGCCCAGTCCCACGCCCCAGGGAGCCTGGGGTCATGAGCCTTACGGACCAGCCCCCGGTGCTGTGTCTTTTCACGTGTGGGTCTTTGGGCCTCTGTGGCCGCGGCAGTGACTTGACTGTGCCTGTGTGCTTGGTTGATGTAAGAATAAAAGTTTGGGGGAACGTGGGAGGCTGTGTTTCGGGAGCCCTGGCTGGGCTGCCCCCTGAGCCCACTGCGCCGCCAGCCCTTGGCACAGCCCCGGCTGGATTCCCATGGCACTGCCTCTCCGGGCAGGCAGGGCATCCAGCCGCAGCGGTGCCTGGGTCCCAGCAAGGCCACCTTGCTCCAGGGCTTTCCCCTCCGTGCTGCTACAGGGCACGCACAGAACAGCCCGTCCTGCTCAAAACGTCCCTTTTATTCCAGCAGCAGAGGCTGGGGCCAAAAGGGGGAAGAAGGCAGGAGGTGGTGAGGGGTACAGCAGGCTGGGGCCCCATCCAGCCTGGCCAGGTGCTGGTGCTTGGCACTACCTGGATCAGAACGTGGCCCCGGGGCGGGGGGGCTGCGGCCAGGCTGGCCCAAGGGGGATTGAGGCCAGTGGTGCCGCTACACGTCGGTAGCCGGGCCCCACTCGTAGCCTTCGTCCTGGTCTGAGTCGTCCCTGGCCCGTGTGAACCTCTTCCTTACAGCGGCGTGCTCGTATTCCCTGGGGGATGAGAAGCAGTGGTGACGGCTCTGCCAGGCAGGGCTGGCACCAACAGCTCCGCTGCCCGCCCCCAGGCTGGCCCCCCTGCCCGGGGTACCTGATGCTGTCGTAGTGCTGGCCCCGCCACTGCTGCTCGGGCACCTGTGAAAGACCAGAGGGGTGGGGGGGTCAGAGGCAGGGGCGGGACTGGTGCCCCAGCCTGGGGCTGGGCTGTGTTCTCCCCTGGGGGACCAGAGCGGGGCACGGATGCGCAGCTGGACCTGCAGCAGCTGGAAGTGACGCTGTGCCTGTGCCCCAGGGGCGAGGAATCCGGGCGCTGCGCCGCCCTGACTGCCCCCCCAGCTCCTCACGCTGGCATGCAGACACGTACCTGCTGGCTCGGGACGTGGCTTAAGGACGCTGGTGCTGGCTCGGAGGAGCGAGCCAGCCCAGGCTGGTCACAGACCTCCTCGGCCTCAGCGTCGGTGTAGGCACCCGCCTCGCCATCCGTGTCGTCGTAGTCACTGTTGGCTTGGCTGTCACAGCTCAGGTAGCCCGAGGCCGCCGCACTCGGCGGGTTCAGCAGGTCCAGACTGTCCTCCAGTGCCACCTCTGCCTGCGGGGTGGGGGTAACAGAGGCCTGCGACCCCGAGTGGGGGGGGAACGGGTTGCATGTCCCCAGCCCCTGCCCGGCTGCAGCCCCAGCAGGCTGAGCCATGCCGCGGGGATCCCGTGCCCCGTACCTGCTCCACTGCTGTCCAGACAGGCTGGCTCTGCTGCGCCCTGATGATGTCCTTGAGCGCTTCGTACCAAGCGTTGCTGCTGCCACTGAGGCTGACGGTGGCGGTGAAGAGGTGGCTGCAATACTTCTTCATCTTGCTGGCCTGGGTGTAGAGGCGCCGGGAGCTCTTCCTGGAGTCGGGCGCCAGCCACTGGCGCATGGCCTTGATGCCCTGCCGGCTCTCGGGCTCACAGAACACCACCATGGGGTAGTACTGCACGTAGTTGAGACGCTCCACAGCCGAGGGCGTGATGTCCAACAGGGCGTGCTTGTCCTGGGGCAGGACACAGCCATCAGCCCTGCCGGGGACAGGGACAGAGGCCGTGGGCTCCCCCCCCCCCCCGCCGGCTCCAAGGACACGGGAAATGTCTCTCACCTTTTCTGCGATCTGCTGCACAGCGTCCAACTTGATGACCTTGGATGATGCCCCGTCTCGGGGCACGCTCGCTGCAGGGCACAGAGATGTGAGAGGAGTTAAGGGAGATGTGGCATCTCCAGCAGCCCCAGGCTGGGTCTGGCTGTGCCTGGCCCCAGGGCTGCGTCCTTCAAGAGGGGGGGGGGCGTGCCTGGGGCCGGGCTGGTATCGTGGTGCACGGAGAGAGGGTGAATGAGTCCAGGAAGGTGTTGGGGTGTAATGGGGAGGGGATAATGAGGCAGGATGGGGACAGAGCTGGAGGTAAAGGGCTCCCAGACATCCTGGACACTGAGGGTCTGGCTGCTGGATACAATTTCCCCCCAGCGTGGGGGAAACTTACGGGCAATCTCGAACAGCTCGGGCAGCTCCGTGCTCAGCTTCTGCATGGCAATGTCTGCGATGGGGCCCAGGATCACCACTGGCCGCTTGAAGTTGGCTGTGGGGAGAAGACAGATCAGCTCGGGGAGGCCGGGGGTGAGGGCAGATCTCACAGCACCCAGGCACACAGCCCGGCTCCTCAAGGTGCCCGTAGCCCTGGGACTCACCCCGCTCCCCCCAGGAGAGCCGAGCCCACTAGCGCCCGGGGCCGATGTCCCCCGGTGGGTCTGGGCAATGTGGACACAGCCCTGGTGCCTACCTGCCTTCAGGACCACCCTCTCGTAGGGCGGGTAGCGGCCCTGCTTGGTGAGGGCACACAGGTCCTCCCGGCTCTTCCGCAGCATCTTCTTGGCCCCTCGCAGGCCCCGCAGCTTCCAAAACTCAGCCCGTGCCCCAGAGGGGTTGGCACCAGATGTGGCTTTCAGCACCGACTCCAGGCTGGCGATCTGCTCAGCCCTGGGAAGGGAAAGGGCTCGGGACCTGGAGCCTCCAGATTTACACTTGGCTTTGTCTCCCCGGGCTCCGAGAAGTGGGGCAGGAGAAGCCAGTGTCCCCACGCAGTGGCAGGGCCAGATGGGGCTGTGGCAGCCGCTTCCCTCTGGGACCTTGGACAACCAGAGCATCGACTGTCCCACCACCCCCGGGAAGCTCATGGTTCCCGCTGCTGCTCCACCAGCCCTTGCCCTGCCTCTTACTGGGCCCACCATTTCACATCCCCGTCTCACTGGGGAGCCATCCCCTGGTTCAGCTCATCTTGGGGCCATTCCTGGCTTCATCCCTACCTCTTCTGGTTGGGGATGATGCCCTTGTCCTGCTCCTGCAGGTCCCTGCCCATGCGCACAGCCAGCCAGCTCCCCAGTCTGCCCCGGTACATGGTGTCCAGCACGTGGAAGACGTCCCCACGGATGAAGCTGAGCCCTGAAGGTGTGTCCTTCTCAAAGTCAAAGTGTGTCCGGATATAGAATGAGTCACCCATGTTGGACGAGATCATCTTCCTGTAAACTGGAGCCCATGGTGAGAGGGACCATCAGGGGAAGAGGGGGCTGAGGAGGAAGATGCTGGAAAGGAACATGCTTGGAGGGATCTGGGAAGGATCTAGGCTGGCCAGGAGCCTCCACGGTAGTCTTTGCTGATAAGGAGGGTGTTGGGGACACCTCTTCCTCCCATGGTTCTCCCAGGCATGCTGGGGACAGCAGGACCTGACCCCCCCAGCACACCCTGGGCTCTCCAGGCTGAGCCATGGTGCCCGAAAGCCCCAGCGCTCCAGGATGCTGAGGCACAAATGGGGCAGGGATGGTCTGGTCCCCTCCCATCACCTCTCTGGAGGAGGAGGAGGAGTGGGGTGTGGGGAAAAAGGATCACCCTGTGAGGACAGAAAGGGCCATGGAAAGTCCAGCAGCTCTAATGCTTGCTCAGAAGAGACAGAGGATGGAGAGGCACAAGCCCAGGATGAATCTGGTCATCACTCACTGTCCTGATTGTTCTGGGTCCACAGTGTGATGTCCTCCCCCAGCGGCAGGCTCATGAGATACTCCACAGCCTCCTCGCGGGTCAGGTTCTGGAAACTGGTGTCATTCACCTGCCAAGGAAGAGCACTGAGGCACGGCCCCGCCAGTGAGATGGAGGGCGTGGGTACCAGCAGGGACCCCACGGACAGCACTGCCCAGGGCAGGGTGGGGAGAGGGAACTGGTCCCTGTCACCCAAGTGTCTGCCACAAGCCCTAGTATCCCCGGGGACGGCCTCTGGGCCAGCTGAGGTGATGCCCAGACCCCACTGTGTGTTAGCATGGTGCTGGAGACAGGACTGTCCCCTTGGACAGTGCCCACAGCGCCAGCCCAATGGGTACGGGCCACGGGCACCAGCACTGACCCAAAACGATGCCCAGGAAGAGAAATCCAAACCCTGGGGAGGTATCAGACCCAAGTCTGGGTGCAGCAGCATTCAGAGCCATTCCCAGCCCTGGGTACCTGCAGGATCTGGTCCCCTTCCTGGACACCCTGGCTGTCGGCTGGGCCCCCTTCCTGCACGCTCGACACGAAGATGCCCACATCGTTCCCGCCAGCCAGCCGTAGCCCAACGCTCTTGCCCTTCACGAAACGCACGACCCTGGAGTTGGAGACGTGCCTGCCACAGGAGAAGCCGCTGTCAGCCTGGCAGCGACATGCTGGGGACAGCACAGGGGGTCACCAGCCCCGGGACCCCAACCCTGCACAGGAGCAGCTCCCCGTCCGGCCCAGCCATTCCCCACCGCCTCTCGCAGACGCACCCGTCCTTGTGGGCAGCCCGGGCAGCGGGGCCGGCGCGGGGGCCGTGGCAGCCATCCCCCTCCACAGCTTCCAGCAGGTCTGCAGGGAGGGAGAACTGGTCCATGAGGCGGCCGTGGCTGCGCCGCTGCTGGGGCAGCCAAGGAATAGGGAGAACCAGGGAGAACCACGGGGTTCGGACAGGGGAGACGTGCAGGGGCCCAGGACCCACTCAGTGCCCCGAGCTCCCCCAGCCCGATCTGAGGTCACTCACCAGGGCCCTGAGCACTGTCAGTGACTGTGTTGGCTGGAGGGTCCCTGTTCGATCGCCTCCTCTCCCTGGAACAAAGTTGGGGCAGAATTTAGGCAGGTCTTGGCGGCAGGAGCTGGATGAGCACGGGCAGGCAGTGCCAAGTGGGCAGTGGGGACAGCGGAGCAAGCTGAGGACCAAACAGCAGTCCCACCTCCAGGGTGAACTAGCTCTGAGCTGGAGGAGAACCAGCCCCTCCAGCTAGGCAGAGAACACAGGGGCATCCGATGGGGGAAAGAGGGGCTCATGGGCCCGGAGCGGGGCTTACGGTGGTGAATCCATCCTGGCAGCAGCTGGAGGTTGCAGGGAGGTCTCAGGGGATGGCGGGTGGGACAGTTCAGTGTCGATGTCGGAGATATCTGCAGCAACAGGAGGGAAGGCACATCAGTGACCATCCAGTCCCTGTGCTGCGTATTTGGCCCCTGGCCCCGTCACCGTGTTCCCTCACCATCCATCCGGGAGCTGTCACTCTGGCTGTCTTCTATGTCGGGGATGTTGACCAGGAACTGCCGGTGATCCCGGAGGATGAGCAGAGTCAGGGTCCCCTCCGCCCGCTCGATGAGCTGCTGGGTGTCAGCCAGGGACATGTCCTCACTGGCCACCCCGTTGATCTGGAGGGGGCAGAGCGGGGGCCCTCAGGGCACTCACTCCCAGGAAAGTCACCACCAGGAAAGCCCCGATCCAACGGGATGCTCCAACTGCTGCTTCCCCCGTCCCTTCCCAGCCCCTGCAGCCCAGCCCCAGCTCCCGCAGCTTCACCTATCCTGGGCCACATCCCAGTTCCTGGCTGCTTCCCAGCAGGACCTCATCCTGCAGAGAGGAAACAAATTATTGAGGCTAATTAACCGACACCGTTAGCTGCCAGGGGGCCCTGCACAGAGGCCGGAGCTGCAGAGACCTGCTCAGATACCCAAAGCTCAGTTTTGCTTTGACCTTGGCCCAGCGCTGTCCCTCCACACACTGGACTGGGCTGGGGAGTCAGGCCCAAAGCAAACCGTGGGTCTATGATCTCCCCAAGGTGCAACAGCTTTTCCCACCACATTGCTGGGATGAAATCCCTCCTCTTTGCCCCGGAGTCGCTTTGGCCCCGCTTCCCAGCGGCCACGGCTCTGCCTGGCCCACGTGTGAAAAACCTCCCTCCCTTGATTTCCTCTTCCCCAGACTGTTTCACCTGACGTACCCTGAACACCTGAGCTCCCCCAGAGGGGACGCGCACACGCAGCAGCACACCACGTGCTGTGGGGACAGTGGGGCAGATGTGATCCCGCTGTGGGGACAGTGGGGCAGATGTGATCCCGCTGTGGGGACAGTGGGGCAGATGTGATCCCACTGTGGCAGCGGGACAAGCAACCATCCCTGGATGAACAGCGCGGGGCTGCCTCAGCCAGCCAGCCCCGGCATCGCGGGGAGCTGGTCCCTGAGAGCCCACGCGGGGCCCCTGGTGATGGCTGGGGAGCAGGGCAGGGCGCGGGCACCAGCCGGAGCTGCCTCCAGCCAAGCTGCCATCCTCTGCGGGTGGTGACACTAGCCAGGGACGAGCCACCCGAAGAGGCAGGAGACGAGATCCCCAGCGAGCGCTGTGTGCCCCGTACCTTCAGGATGAGGTCTCCCTCCTGCAAGGAGCTGCCCTTCGCTGCCAGCCCGCTCTCCACTATGTGCTTGATGAAGAGCTGACTTCCCAGCTTCAGGCCATACTCTGCACCAGAGAGAGACTATGACAGTGCCAGAGCCAGGCAGATGCAGGACCCCCTCGAGGTCCCCCCTCACCACCATCCCCACAAGCCTACCTCGTCTCCTTTTGGGGCACTAGCAAGCCCCAAAGCTGAGCTCTGCAAGCTCAGGCTGAGGCCAGGCGGGTTTGGTGCACCCAGCACGGCATACGCTGTCCCCCTCGCCGCATGCCAGAGCCTGGCACCAACCCTGTCCCTGCCTCCTCCCCAGGGGGACGCATGGCCACAAGCCGAGCGACGAGACCCAGGGACAGAGAGGGCGGGAGGACCTCACCTTCATTTTGCTTCTGCTTCACCAGGACTGATGTGATGGGCTTCATCAGCACATCCCGGCGCGGCAGCCGCTTGAAGCCCGACACCAGGACCAGCCCGTTGGTGTCCCCTTCATGGCTGAAGCTGTTGGCAGAGCGGTGCCGGCTGTGGCCCCTCCGATCTGAGCCACTGCCCGGGCTCTGCCTCCAGTGGCTGCTGTCCTGGCTTCGCCTCCAGCTCCGGGATGCTGCCTTGTGGTGGCGGTGGTCATCCCGGTGGTGGCCGGAGCTTCTCTCGCTGGATGAGTCCCCGTCGTAGCCCTGGCTGTGGTCAAGGTCATCCCGGGACCGGTGCAAGGCCGGATCCCCACCGTGTGACCTGTGGTCCTCATCCGAGTCGTAGCGCTGGGGCGCAGTGGGGGACCCGGGGCTGCTCTTGCTCACAGGGAGGTGGACCTTCTTTGGTCTTTTTAGTGTCTGCAGGTGGAAAGTGAGAACAAGAGGATGGTGGCTGCAGTTGTCTCTGCCAGGAGATGTTTCTACAGCAATTTCCAAGCCCTAAGCAGGAGCTCGGGGGTGTGTGGGACAGGGGAGCTTGGACGGGGACCAGCACGGGGCGGTCCCGTGCATGACACCAGCCCCCATCTCGCCACGGGGCACACTCACAATGTTGGCGATCTTGCCGCAGGTTTTGAGTGTCTGGATGGCAAAGGAGGACGAGGCGTTCTCCATGGAAAGGCCATTCACCATCACGATGTGATCCTTCCTCCTGGGACGGAAAACACAGCCGTGGCCCTGCCCCCGGTGCAGCCCCCAGCTGCGGGAGCTGGCAGGGCGGGAAGGGCGCTCGTTGCCCCGGAGGGACCGGGGTGGCAGCGGTGCCGGCCCTGTCCCTGCAGAAGCGACTCGCTGCCCTCCCTGTCCCCACTGGCAGCAAGCACCCCCTCCGCGTCCCCACGTCCCCGCACACTCACTGCAGGCGGCCCACCGCCGGTCCCCCAGACACCACATCCGCCACGACCAGCGCCGTGTCTCCGGTCGCCCTGTTGGGACGGTCCCGGCCTCCGGCGACAGCGAAGCCAAAGCCCCGTTGAGGGTCCTGGTGGGGACAGGCGGAAAGGGGTCAGGTGGAGCTGGCCCCCCGGACCCCGTCCCCTCCTGCAGCCACCCTGGGCTGCGCTCACCTTGCTCAGTGTCACCGTGTGCTGCTCCCAGATCAGCATCTCCTCCATGGTGGCCACCCGCCAGCGCAAGCGAGGGAGGGCGGCCGTGGCAGCCGGCCGGCGCGGCAGCCCCTGGCTGGTGGCTGGGGGCACGGACTGGCTCCGGCTCCTCTGTGCAGCCACTGACCCCTTCCCCAATCCCACTTCAGGCTACAACGAAGAGCAGAAGCAGTGCTGAGCCACAGACACCAGGGATCGTGCGGGTGCAGGGGACAGAGCTCCCCGGGGCGCCTGGGCACCCACCAGCTGTGTCACATCCCCGCTAACCCCATGTGGGAGCCGGCTCCGAACTCCAGAGCTGCCTCAGTGCAGCGTGAGATCACCCCCTCGGGAGGTCCAGCTCGGTCCCCTCACACGTGTGTGCACAGAAGGGGAGGTTTTGCGCAGGGCAAGCAGGTCAGGACCCATCTCCACAGCTGGCACCACGTCATCCTCATGGTCCCAGTTCCCTCTCTCTTCCCAGGAGCTGGCAGACCCCAGGGTGCTGCTTCAGACGGTGCCTCAGTGCCCCCCTGCCCTCCTGCTCTGGGCTCGGTGTGACAGCAGAGCCAGCAGCTCTGTCAACCACTTCAGGAGCACCAGTGCTCCGGCTTCACCCTTTGGTTTCCCTGGGTTTTCCCCAAATCCAGTGTTTTCCACCTAGGACAGACAAGCCTGACTGACAGGGTGAGGCCCCATCCAGGCTGAAACCCCCGGCATGGACCCCAAGATCCCCTCCACCAGCTCCTGGCTCCCCAGAGGAACCGGCGTGAACGGGGTCCCTGCATGGGGTGGGGGACACGGGCTCAGAGTGTCCCACAACCTCCCAGCGGGTGGGACGGGAAGGAGCCAGGTGAAGCAGGAGGGACTCAAAGGGACCAAGTTTATTCGTGCCACTGCACGTGCCAAGGAAACCCCAGTGAGACCACCAGGTGATTCTCCAGGGTGCTGGAGCAGGAAAGCCAACAGCCCGGCGTGATGCCACCACCACTACCAGATCCTCCCCGCCCTGACCGGCGCCGGGACCGGGGAGGACAGACCCCCACCCACCGCCTGCCCACGCCAGCCCAGAGCCCAGAGCCGGGGGGAGGTGGGACACTTGCCCCCCACCAGCCAGGCTGCCCCGGGATGGCGCATCCCGCTCTGGCCCCAGGCCCTGCGGGGCTGCCAGCGCCTGTCCTGGTCTCACCTGTGGCACAGCCTGGGCACGGCACAGCCCGGGCACGGGCATGGGCACGGCACAGCCTGGGCACGGGCATGGGCACGGCACAGCACCGGCACGGCACAGCACCGGCATGGCACAGCACCGGCACAGCACAGCACCGGCACGGGCATGGGCACGGCACAGCCCAGGCACGGGCACAGGCACAGCACAGCACCGGCACAGCACAACACCGGCACAGCACTGGCACAGTACAGCACCAGCACGGCACAGCACTGGCACAGCACAGCACCGGCACGGCACAGCACCGGCACGGGCATGGGCACGGCACAGCCCGGGCACGGGCACAGGCACAGCACAGCACCGGCACAGCACAACACCGGCACAGCACTGGCACAGTACAGCACCAGCACGGCACAGCACTGGCACAGTACAGCACCGGCACGGCACAGCACTGGCACAGCACAGCACCGGCACGGCACAGCCCGGGCGCGGGCACGGGAACGGCGTGGCCCTGGCACAACAGGCTGTGGACACGCCGGCACTGCCGGGTCTGGCATCAGGCACCCTTGTGCCGCCACTGAGGACTGGCCAGCAGCCGACGGGGAGATCTCCCCGTGGCCATCAGAAACAAGCGCTGACACCCCGCGGGCAACGCCCGAAGCGACGCGGAGCCGGGGTCCCACGGGGAAGCTGGGGTCAGTGGTGGGCAAACAGCCCTGGGGCAAGCATGGTGGCTCTACGCCAGCACGGGGGCTTTCCGTGGCCAGGCCCCCCAAAATGAGACCCAGTCCATGGCGGCCCCGGGGAGGGACGGTGTAATCATTCACCCATGGCTCAGAAATAGCCCCAGCCAGCCAGGCTGCAAGCCGGTGAGTGCGGAGGGCAGAGTCCAGGTTTCCACTCTGCATCACGAGCTGCCGAAACCAGCCCAAGCGCCCACCCGGCCCCCGCCGGCGCTCGACGTGTGGGTGGCCGGGGCTGAGCAGGACCCTGGTGTGCTGGCACCCGCTGTCCTTTCCCAGTACTTGTAAGGCTGGTAATAACCAGGAGACCCCAGCAGGGTGGGGGGGTGGTCTCCTGCCGGATCAGTGCGCTGAACGGGGGGGTCCCATCTCAGCCATGTCACCAGTGTCAGCTGGTCAGAGCTTATGGGCTCCCTGGGTGCCTGCGGGTGACACGGTGTGAGCCACAGGTCCTTACGGACCCCAATTGTGGGGCAGCCAGAGCATTCCCCTCCCCGGGGCGACAGCTCATCTGCTGTGCCGGAGCCGACCTCGCTACCACCCAACACAGCCTCTCGCCGTCCCCTGTCAGCTCCCATCACCGGGACACCACAAACCAGATGCACACCTGCGTCCTGCTGCCACCCATGGCTCTTCAGGACGGAGGGGTGGGGGACAGAGCATGGGGCCGGCAGCAGCTCCCGTCTCACCAGCACAGGTGACGCTGCTGGACCCCCATCCTGACCCCCGCTGAACCCCCGTCCCGTCCCCCTTCTCCCCTCAGAGACCTGGTGTAGGGCCCGGCCAAGGCCAAGGCCGAGGCTGGCAGCCGGAGGAGCCGGCTTGGCCGGTTTCCGACAGAAACCAACCAGCCCGCACCCGAAATGGCCCCGCCGGGAGAGGCAGTATCTGGGCAGAGCTGACCGCGGCCCAGCCCAACGTGCCCGGCACCTCGTGCTGGCAGCACGGGGAGCCCCACACGCCCCACTCTGCCCCACGCACACACCATGCCCGGCATCTCCCAGGTTTTTCAATGCCAAATGAAGCCCGGGCTGCATCAAGGCGGCTCGTCCCATTACAAGGTCCCTGATTCAGGGCTGTGCCTGGCCCCGCGTGACACCACCGGCAATGCCCACCGTGGGGACAGCAAGGGGTGGGGAGGTTATTTATCCAAAAGTGATGTACCCTGCCCACCCCAGCCTTGCCCCATGGCCAGCCCCACCACCCATAACCTGTTTCCCAACTCCCCCACTGATGGGGGTCCTCAATCTGGGACCCCGAAGCTTTCGCAGGACCAGTGGGGTTCCTGGTCTCAGCCAGTGCTGCAAAACTGCCCGTCTCTTGTCTGGTCCTGGCCGTGCAGGACTGGGGTCCCAGATCCCCCCAGAAGCTCCTCTAACCCCGCCCCACCCACATCGCGATGGGCTGATCCTGACCCCCTGCTCCAGGAAAAGTCTCTGGAAAGTCTGACCCACCCAGGGTGTAAATCAATAGGATGGGGGCACATTCTCCAGCCCTGGGGGAACAGATCTGTGACGGCAGGGTCCCAGGATCCCCCCCCCCCCTCCCCGGGGTCTCTCTCTGCCATTGGGGCAGGACTCCAGGAGGGTCACTGGGTCCCGCAGCCACCCAGAATGGGACAAAGCATGGCCAGTTCCCCAGGTGAAAGCACGGGTGGGTGCCCATCCCCAGCTGGGAAGCAGGGCCAGCAGCAGATCCCGGGGGACAGGGTTAGGCACTCACCAAGCCTCCGATCCGACCAGGAAGGAGCTGAGCTCTGGGGCTGGTGGCAGTGGTGTCACTCCAGATTGCCTTGTGTAACCCTTTGTGGGCCAGACGCTGCCTGCAGGAGGGAGGGAGGAAGAAGGGGGTCCTGGAGCAGCTTCCTGGGCACAGGTGGAGGCACAGGGGCTGTCCCTGTTGTCCTCCATGGTGCTGGGGGTTCAGCCACGTCCATTCGGCCCCCACCCAGCCCTGGCTCACAGGATGCTGTTTGTGGCAGTGCCTGGGGACAGGGGTCCTCCACCCTCTCCCGCTCCCCCCCCCCCCCCCCCGCCCCAGCCTTGCCCTCTCCAAGGAGGTCAGGGGGCTCTGTGCCAACTCGCACCACCCTGGACCCCTAAACCCTCCCAGCAGCCCTGCTCGGGAGTCCCTGGGGGCACCAAATGTCTTCACCCAGCGCCCCAAGAGGGGACGGGGATGGTGGCCAGCCTGGGGCTTCAGGTCCTGGGCAGGGTGTGGAGGAAAAGGTGCCCCTGTTGATGGCTGCCATCCCCTCTCCTTCCCTCCCCTTCCCCTCTCCTCTGCCCCCCACCTGGGGAGCAGCCCCCCGTCATTCCCCTCTCCACGGGGTCGCTTTCCTGCAGTGACAGAAATCAGCTTCACGCCCTGGCTCTCCGTCCAGGCTGCTGCTTCCAGCCGGGCTCGGTACCGATGCTGCAGGAGGTCACAGCCCTGTGGCAGGGCGTCGCAGGGGGACCAGTTTCTCCTGAACCCCCCGGTCACCAGCCACCACCCCGGAGCTGGAGGCATGGTGCGGCCGCTCTCCCCGCCGCTCCTCACATCGGCATCAAGTAGCTCCTTCTCGCTGCAGCCCCCCGCCAGCTCCGGGGGGAAGATGGAGCAGCTCCGGTCCAGGCGGCCGCCGCTCCCCGGCCGCCCCGGGGCCACCGGCCGCCCACCCGCGCAGGGACGCGGCCGGGAGCACCTCGGGCAGGGGGACGGCCACGCCGCCCAGCAGCCTCATCAGGGCCGCCGGCTGCGCCGAGGGCTGGGCGTTAATGCCGAGCTGGTTCCGTGACACGTTCGTCCCCCGGGGCCGGGGACCGAAGCACGCTGGGCATGAAGGGTCCAGCCCGGGAGAACCGGCGGGGCCGGCCAGGGCTGATCCGCACCCCGGGGCTGACCCGCACCCCGGGGCTGACGCGCACCCCGGGACTGACCCGCACCCCGGGACCGACCCGCACCCCGGGACCGATCCGCACCCCGGGGCTGACGCGCACCCCGGGGCTGACCCGCACCCCGGGGCTGACGCGCACCCCGGGACTGACCCGCACCCCGGGGCTGACGCGCACCCCGGGACTGACCCGCACCCCGGGACTGACCCGCACCCCGGGACTGACGCGCACCCCGGGGCTGACCCGCACCCCGGGACTGACGCGCACCCCGGGGCTGACCCGCACCCCGGGACTGACCCGCACCCCGGGACTGACGCGCACCCCGGGACTGACCCGCACCCCGGGACTGACGCGCACCCCGGGGCTGACCCGCACCCCGGGGCTGACCCGCACCCCGGGACCGATCCGCACCCCGGGACCGATCCGCACCCCGGGACTGACCCGCACCCCGGGACTGACCCGGGCCGGGCCGGTGCCACGGGTCGAGGGGGAGGGCGAGGAGGCGGCGCTCAGCACCGGGAGGGCCCCGGTCTCGCGGGGGCCAGAGCGGGGGAGGTCTCCCCCGCACCGAGGGCTGGCACAGGGCGGCGCCGGGGGCGGTGGGGCCCGGGGTGCCGGTGCCGGGGTGCCGGGGTGCCGCAGTGCCGGGGTGCCGGGGTGCCACGGAGTCGGGGTGCCGGGGTACCGCGGTGTTGGGGGGCTGCGGTGTCGGGCTGTCGGGGTGCGAGGTGCCGGACTGTCGGGGTACCGCGGTGCCGGCCCCCCCCACCCGCCCGCAGAGGGGCCCCGGGCCGGCCCCGCCCTTCGCCGCCGTAGCCCCGCCCCCGCTGCCATGGCGACCAGCAGACAGCCTCCTCCCGCCCGCCCCCGCCGCGCGCCAGCGCCGCGGCTCTGTGGTGCCTCCCGCCGGCCAGAGAGGACGGGAGTGGCCTTTCCCTTCTCCGCTCTATGGTGCGCGATGCCCCGTCCCTCTCCCTGCGCCTTCCGGCCGGGCGCGGTGCCGGTCCCACAGCCCACGCGCTATCGCGACAGCCAGCCCCCACGTCGCGATTAATTCCGTTGAAAGGGCGGCAGCTCTACTTCCGGTGCTGGCTGCGGCCCCTTCCGCCCTGCAGCGCTGGGGCGTGTCTAGCCGCGGCGCCTCCCGCACTCTATGGTCCCCGCTGCTCCCAGGCTCCTCAGCGGCGGCGGCCGGAGCCGGGAGGAGCGGGGTGGCGGCGGCGGCGGCGGGCCGGGGCCTGCGCTCGGGCTACTCCCGCCCTGCCGGCGGCCTTCGCGGCGGCCATGGAGCTAGAGGTGCCCGAGGAGGCAGAAGGCTCGGCCGTGGCGGGTGCCGGTGCCATCACCCCGGAGGCCGGCGTGGGGGGACTGGATGCGGCAGGAGGTAACGCGCTGCGAGCACCGGGCGGCCAGCACCCCCGGCCGCGTCCCCCGGCCCGTTCCCCCGCCTGTCGCCGTCCCCGGCAGGGCCCACCGGAGTGTGCGCCCCCGTCTCCCGTCCCTCCTCGGGCCCAGAGTGGTTTAGCCCAGCTGCACACCCCCGGGAGGGGGTGGCGGTGTCTCAGTGGTACCTCCCGGCCGGTCCCCCCGCCTTGTGCCGTGTATCCCCCGGGGAAGGGCTCTCGGAGTGGTTCAGTCCAGCCACCCCCACCCCCCCCCCCCCCCGGAGTGTGCCATCCCCGGGGCACCGCGTGGCCCCGTCCAACTGCCGCTTCTCCCCACACCCCCCCCCCAGGGGCCCGGAATGGTTCCGCCCCCCCCGCGGCCGCCGCTCGGCCCCGGGCACTGGCGGGTCCCCCGCCCGCCCCGGGGGGTCCCGGCCCGGGGCTTGCTGCGGGGGGGGGGGCGCAGCCACCGGAGCAACGTGCGGGGCCGTGGCGGGCGCCGCGGCACCCCCGGGAGCGGGGTCACCCCGGCGGCGCAGCAGCCACCGCTTGTCCGGCTGGCGAAGGGGGGACCCCGCGCCGCGACACCCGCCGGCTCCTCTCCGGGGCCGGGCCGCCGGCGTTCTCCCTCCCCCGGCGGGGCCGCCGGGGCTGTGCGCTCGGTGCCTCGCTCCGGGGAGTTGCTGCGGCTCCCGGCGCTGCCTCCCGCAGGGTCCCCTCGGCGGCGGGAAGGCGGCGGCGCTGCCGAGACGGGGAGGGCTGTTCGTGAGGGGAGGGAGCGGGCCCGAGCCCGGCGACACCGGTGGCAGCATTAACAAAAGATTCCGGGTTCCTCGGTCGGCGGGATCGGATATGTGGGGCTGTGCGAGCGCACCTGTCTCCACCTTCGCTGCCTAATAATTTATAGCTCGTTAACAACCTCAAAATTGCTAGCTTTGCGCGTGGGCGTACAGCCCCGTTCTGTTGTTGGGTTGACATGTTCTTTTGTGGGCCTGACACAAAGCTCTGGAGTACCTGTCTGAGCCTGAAGCTTATTCAGAGCCTGCTGCGAGGTTAGATGGGTTCTGGTTGTGTTATGACAGCTATCTCCTTGTCTTCAGGCCTTTAAATGAGGATCGTTAGATCTTCTACAAAACCAACAAATTACAGCGGAAGCGGTGATTATTTCATGGATGTCATCTGCTGTGTCGAAGGGGCTGGATGTAATGTGTGCTTTTGGGTAAGGTGCTGAGATTTAGGCAAGTGGCAAGCTGCCCCTGGCCTTCCTGCTTCTGTTCCTCGGTGCTGCCAGGAAAATGGAGGGGCTGGCTGCATGCAGCTTGCCTTTCCTGAGGCCGCCCAAGGCGCTCCCCATCCACTGCTCAGACCTCTTTTTCAGGAGTATTCTCCCAGCACGGTGTGGTGTGGCTGGTGGACTTCCAGCTTGTGATGCTGAGGGAGCAAAAGAGAACCTCTTGCTGACGAACAATTAATACAGATTTTATTCTTCTGATCTCTCTGTCACCCTCCTGTTTTTTTGGGAGGGTAGATTGTTGTTGTTCAGGGCAAGACAAGGTGTTAGTGGAGACTGTTGCTCAAGAGGGCTTTAACCAGTTGTTTTTCATCCCTTCACAAGTAAATCTGAATTTACCAACCTGTATGCTGTCTTACCTTATGCTGATAGTAAAAAAGATGAAACAGAGCCAGTAATCTCACCAATGCTTTGATTTTTTCGAGTCAAGTTGCTTACTCCTCACTTGGGTAGCGTCCAAATTGTCACTCAGCCTCACTTGCAACTGGAGCTCCCGGGAGGGCTGGGGACAGTGTGCACAACAGCTAATGAGTATTTTCTGGAAGAGAACAAAACCTGGGGGGATCAGAGGTGGCCCTGGGGCTGTGCGCAGAGGCACAGCTATGCCCACACGTCGGGTGGGCTGCGCCGCAGGTCTTGGGTCAGGACTGCTGGCCGACGGAACACATCACTGTGCTCTCTGGTCCTTGTTGCAGCAGGTGCGAATACTGTATGTCAGACCGATGTGCCCAGGAGCAGAGGGGGCTTGTGCTGAACACTGTCCTGGTTTGTTGACTCTTTCAAAACTGATGGCAACAAACTCAATTTCGCATGCGCAGCACCGATGCCTTCGCTACTATTTGGAGCAGCAGTGGAGGTGGCGAAGTGCTCGTGACCCACCTATATAGATGCTTCATGCTGCTCACCTTAGTGCTTGTGCTGTTGGTGAAGGGTTACCTGTGTAGCTGAAATCTGCTCCCCAGCTCTTTGCCAGAGAGTGAGGATGGCTGTGTGCTGTGCTGTTACTAAACAAACGTGGCAGGATTAATCTAGACCATGGGTTGGATCAGCAAAGACCTTTTCCAGGTGCTCAGTAAATGTCAAGAGGGGAGCTGGTTAGTCTGGTACAGGAGTAAAACTGATTGGAGAAGAGGGGCTGAACCTCAGGGAAACCTTGATAGTAGGTTCACTTAAGGCATGGAGAGTCTTCTGAAGGGAGCTTTTGGTAGTCTCATAATAGCTTTGAGAGATAAAACCTCATTTAGTGCCAGCAGCTGGGCTCATGTGTGAACACACAGGTTCAATTCATCCCTTCTGAGAACCTTGCTTTGAGGTTTTTAGAAGTTTTGTAACCATTGTTGTTGAAAAGGGAGTTTCAAAATCTGATGGGTGTAAATGGCTTGATGGCTACTGTGCCTCCTCCCCTTGCCCTGGGCAGGGGCTGCAGGGAGTGTAAAGGACTGCTCGCTGGTTTTGGTGCAGATAGCAGAGCTTTTGGCAGGAGCATAGGCAGTGTGCAGAGACACCGTGTGCGTGTGAGGTGACAGGTGAGCACCGCATCATTCTGGCTGGAGTGCCCCGACTCCAGAAATGGTTGGGTGAGCAGAGGACACATTACCATCCTTCTACCTGGGTGCAGCCCGGGGACCTCTGTTTGGAAACCTCCTTTTACCCAAGGGGGCTCAAGTTATTGGAGAGCTGTTGGTATAAAATTGATTGCAAAGCTGGTTTCCACCATCTCCATGCAAAGGTGTAAATTCTTGGCCTGATGGGGAAGCAAAGTTGATGTCCCATTTATTTCCATTTTTCACCTCTGCTACATGGGTTGCAGTCTGCTCATCATTTATGGCTTAGAGCCTGGGCAGAAGCCTCCATCTTTTTCAGGGTTGAATTCCTCTGCTCTAGGGAGTTGAAATGATTTAACAAGTATTTATGCTCTTGTTCAACAGTTGTCTTACTGTACCCAGAGCTGGAGATAGCAAAGTGGAGATCCCTGGCCCCAGCCAGTGGTGCTGAGCGTGCTGGATGCTGGCAGCACCTGTAAGGCTGTCTGCAAAAAGCACTGGGAGCGTGTTGATTGCGACAGACAAAGAACGGTATTGCAGCCCTTCCCTCTTTGCAATGATAACTTTGAAGTGACTTTTGAAGGGTTGCTGGAAGCAATTTTTTGAGTGAGCAGATTAGAGATAAGAGAAGAATTCCACCCTGTGGGACACAAGCAGTTCAATCCATACCAACGTGATGGAGAGGGAAATTGGAGAGAGTTTATCAGCTTGAGGAAAAATCAAATGTAAACATCATCCACAGCATGATTATGGTTCACAGCTTAGCTGGATGTCACATGCCTCTTTCCCGTGAAATGGTGCTAGCGAAGATGATTACAGAGGGAGTCAGCTAGGCAAAAACAGACAGAAAAACACCCTGCGCCTTGAACTTTTAAAGACCCTGCAGTTACTTCACAGTCAATAAGTCACAGCGCAGCTGCAGGGAAGGAGGAAGGCAATGAAAATAGAATTCAGGCTGCTCTGGCAAATTAATTGTCCTTTAAGATATGAATTGGCTAGAAACAAATAGGGAAGCTGGGATTATGGGGCCCGGGAGCTGCAAAGGGCGATATGTGTACGGCCAGGAGGTCTGGGCACTGCCCTGAAGGATGCTGAGCCCGTCTGTATCGGTGTCAGGACAGGCTGGAGAATGAATCCCCAGGAACCCAGGACGAAGAATGATTAATCTAATTTTCATTAACTAGCATTTGGCTTTGACCTGTATATAATAGCCTGTTACACTGCTGCTGGATCCGTTGCTGGCAAATCTGCTGCCGCTGTGTCCCACTTGGGAAGGTCGCTGGGCCTCTCCAGAAGGGCTCCTCAGGGAATGACCTGAGTGGATTTAGTATGAGCAGTGCAAAAACGATTATTGAAGTGATTCACTGACATGACCGTTATGGGCCCTTGCCAGATGCACAATCTTATTAAATATGATTTTCCCATATAAGGTGGCTGCAGCCTGAAAAGCAGCAGCAGGAATTCCAGTGCTCACTTTCTTCATGAACACGTCTTTCAGTCACAACCAATTGAGTCCAGAAATAGGTCTGCCATAGCTGTGCGCTACCCTGACAAAGGCTCGGAGAGCCCTTCTCATTGCGTGCTGCTTATATCTCGGTCACATTTGATTATTCCCATCCATCTTTTTGGGCTGCCAAGCAGGTTCCTGTAGACCAGGATTAATCTATAGATGCCTGGCAGGTGCCTCACGCCCGACATGGATGCGGTACCCACGTGTTCTCTGGGACCTTACCGGCACAAGATCAGTTCCCATCTGTGCATACGAGAACTGCGGGCGTTATGTGGGTATAATTAACTTGCGACTCGCAAGTCAGAAAACATCACGTCTTTTGCACTGCACTGGGGAATGTCGGAAGCAGAGCTGGAGGGGGAAATGTTTGCTAATTCCCAGTGCAAGGAGGGTTTGGCTGTGTTTAGGCAGGAGTGACCTTCAGCAGGCTGGTTCACACGCTCTGCTCCCACCGGCAGCGCAGGGACAGAGCTACTGGTCATGTTGCTCGCCCGAGATGCTCCCTCTCATAGCTTGGCTGCAGGAAAGCAGGAGCCAAAGAAGTCCTGACCTCCCCGGATGGTCTGATCCCAAGGATGTGCCATCCCTGATCTCCCGTGCTGGGGGAGCTGCTGGCAGGAGCAGCAGGTATCAGAGCAGCCTGCTGGTTTTAAGTCATGCTCTCTAGACTCTGGAAAGTTTAAAGTGGAGGCCTTGGCACCTCCTTTTCTTGAAGACATGTGTAGGGAGAAGGTTGACTGAACTCATAAAAAAACAGCAGCAGAACAGTAGAAGGTGGCCTAGATGGGGTTTTTTGTTTCCCATTAAGTCTTTCCAGATCTCTAACCAAAATTTCCGATCGTCCTCTTTAAATTTAATTTTGTTTAATAACGCAGTTGACGGTGTCACTCTCCCTCAGCTATCTCCCAAGCTGTTGCTTTCTAGGCCTGCAAGCTGGGTTGACTTGTGAATGTGCCCAAGAACAGAATTTCTTAGTCACATCAGACAGGACATCTGTGATCCTGTCCATGGGGCTAGGCAGAAACTATTTTTAAAGCATTATGCAGGTGCAAAGCACTAGTTGTTTGGTGTGGGTTCCCAGTAAGTAGCTACTAGCAGGGCAATACCTCCGTGTGGTGTTTTGTCATTTCTGAATCCATCTGTGGCTGGTGCAGAAACTCAAAGGAGCAAATTATTGTAATTTTCTATAAGTCTTTGGCAAAGCAGAATTTCTGGCACAAGCACTCTCTCTGCATTTGCTGCCTACTGATGATGCACTGTGCTATGTTCATCCAACAAGCAAGTGTACCCACTTGTGTTTTCCTCTAACGGGAAGGATGTTATAATGGAAACGTGTGCTGCCTGCACAGGGCTGCCCGTCCGTTCAGCTGCATGAATGCACTCACGGCAGTGACATGACAGGAGCACAGCAGACAGGTAAATGAAGGCACTGCAAGGGACTGGAAACGAAAGGCCGTTTAATGCTGAAATGAAACAGCAAAAGCACAAGAAAGAGGGTCATGTAAAAAACCCAAACTGATAGCGGGTGTGAAGTGAGTTTTGTTTTGATCCTTACTGGCACTGACCTTAGCAGAGCAGCCCGGCGTTGCTCGCCTACCCGCCCGGGGAGCTGCGTGCCAAAAGGAAAAGCATCTGCTGCTTTCCCGGGCTCACCACCTCCTCTCCGCGTAACCCGCAGACCCAGTCCCTGCAAGGGGAGCCTGGCCTCTCCAGGTAGCCCCACAGGAGCCAGTGGTAATAAGGTAATGCCGGGGCTTTTCCTCCTTTAGGTACATCTCAGAAATACTCTGTTCCGAAGTGGCCTGGCGCTTGTTTGCTTGCGTTTTTTAATGTTACCAGTAGCTGAGTTAACCTTGGGACTTTCTGGGAAACGTTTTCTGTGATTAAAAAGCTAAAAGTGATCGGACCAGCTTTTCTGTCACTTCGTCTCTTCTCACCCACATATTTAAACAGAAAATGCTGTCAACCCCTAATTAAGTGTCATCGTCTTCCATCACGTGTTCTTGTGGCTTCCCCAGCTTACGTGTGGGTTTGTACACTGGCTTGCGGTGAATGACCCAGGCTGAGTCAGAGTATGTGCTGTGGCAGTGAGGAAATCTGGTGGCTTCAACGTGTTCTGTTGCTCTGGTGTTCACAAGCTGTCCGATGTCGCTGGTCACTACTAACTATGACTTGTTTCATCACCTCACAGCTCTGGGGAGAGGCTGCAAGTCTTTCACTGTACGACTTAGCACCTTTGCTTCTCTTCCAGCTTTCTTTGAATACAGCGAAACCACCACTCTTCCTGAATTCTGTTTAAAAAATACAAATACATACAGCTAGAAAGTCAGTGTGTAATGTGAAGGGTTCTCTTAAATAGTTACTGTAACAGAGAAACAGGCTGAAATAATTGATATTTGAAGAATAGCAGCATTACTATATAGCATGGAGATCGCATATTCTGTACAGTTGAATCTCTGGCAAATAACTGTTGGAAGAGCTGTCCCTCTGGATAATTGCACTGCTTTGCAGCCATTAGATCTGGAGCTGCAGAAAGCAAACCTCACAATGTCCAATCACTGCCTGTACGGTTCGCATTCAGTGTGAGGAGTGTAAAATGCTTTGCAGACTCATCAAAGGGGCACAGTCCTCATCTCCTCTGTAATTAGCAGAATCTGCATGTTCTCTTTGCTGAAAATTACTATTGGAGAGGGTGGGAAAGACTTCCCAGGAGAAAAGAGAAGTTACAAACTGGCTTTTTGATTCTCTGGTGTCTACACCATTGCAGACCAGCCTGTTGTGCCAGTAGTGTTTGGAAGGGAAGGGCCCATGTTCCGGTGGCACACCTGTAGCTGCTTCTGCTGCACAAGGTGTTCATTGATCTGGCAAAGGAAACCAGGTTATGGCCCAGGGTTTGTCACAAGTCCGACCTGGGCATGTGCTGCTGCTTCTGAAAGGGCCTGGAGGTTAGCTGAGCATGGGAACACCACATGCAGCAAGTTCATGTCTTTGTTCTGTGTGAAACAGCTCAATCTCCCGAACTCAGAGGAATTAGCGGATGATAAGAAGGCAGCTTTGCTTTGTCTGCAGTTATTAAAACGTGGCAGCGTGCTGTTGGGACAGTACCGTTAGTGAGGTGGGCTGGTGGGGAGCTTGGTATCGGTCAAACTCCCAAGCAGCTCAAACACTGCTTTTCATTTTACTGCATAACATTAAATCTCTCCCAGCCGTGCAGGGGAATGATGTTTAATTCAGCTTCTGTCTTGTGCTCCAGCTGCCACTGTTAAGACTTCACTGCTTCTGCGTTCTGGATTTGCAGTGGTCCCGTTGGTGCCTGCGGTAGCTGTTGCTGAGTGACGCTCTCACGTGGAGCTTGGTGGCTCCTGCAGAATCACTTCTCTGCTTTCAGGGTCCTTGTAGCCAGAGTAGTTAATAAGTCTTCATTAAAACTTGGCAATGCTTTCTCTGATGAGGCTCTGTCAAACTACTGACTCTTCAGATTCAAATTCTCTGTGTTCCTGTACCACCGTAGATACCTCCTAACTTCTCCAGAAGATCTGGGAGTGCTCTGACCTCAACCAGCACTGAGCTCCCAGAGGAAAGGCAGCTCATCAGCAGAGGAAGAGGAGTGCTGGGCTGGGAGCCAGTCAGGTCCCTACTCTTTCACTGAATCTAGTAATTCAGAGTAATTCCCCAGCTGTTCCATGTTTTTTCCGTAGGAGGCAAAGAGATCTGCTGCTTTTGAGACTGGGTAACTGAGTTCACACAGTTGTTTGGCAAGGCTGGTGTTAGAAGCCTGTCCTTAATGTAACTCAAACTCTGGACAGATCAGGATGTGTTAGACTATGCTGGTGACCATGTTACGATTCTGCAAGAGTAGAATTAGTCAAGATTATTTTCCCCTTTCATTTGCTGTCTGGCAAGATGTTTAAATTGCTGGTTATACTTTCTTCCCCTTGGAGTTTGCCATTCTCAGTTGCTGCTTTATGTTCTGTCAGCCCAAGTAAATTAAGGCCCATATCTCCAGTGGCTGAGGTGGCCACTGGGACCAGCGAAGCACAACCTGTTGGAGTTGAGGACTGATGTGAAAAATGCACATAATTTCCATTAAAAGAGCATCATTTGCAAAGTCCGTATCTTGTAAGTTCAGGTTTGATGCACAAACTTTCTGCCTCCCTGGTTAAGGCTGGATGCACTCTACCTGCACATGTGCCACCAGAGCAGAGGGTGTCTTGCTCAACCCCATTTGGGTCAGGAAGGATAGGGAGGAGTGGGGTAGGTAGAATAAAAGAGATGCTGCCTTATATTTAAAGATGGAGTGATGTAGGTCATCTTAATATGCTCTCCATCTTCCCTTCCTGTGGGATGGGAGATGGTCCCAGCCACGTGCACTGCGGGGTGACAGTGAGGTGGGACAACCTTCGCTTTGCTGCTTTCTACCTTTGGAACATTTTGTGATCTTTGCAGGCTTTTCTATTAGTTTATTACCTATCAAAAAAAAAAAAATTCTCTCTAACAGTAGAGCAGAATAGTGTTTCTGTGCATGAAATGAATGGCTTCAGAGCGTTCCCAGTTATTTTTTTAGGGTGGAATTCCTGATTTGTGGGTGGAACTGATTCTGTTCAAAGGGCAATTAACAGCATCCTCCTGAGCTCTTGGATATATACTTGGTTTTTTTTCCACTTGAAATCGGGCAGCGGTGCAGTTACAGTACTGCTTCAGTTATTGCGTGAATACCTGTATAAACATGTTTCTAATCCTAGTCCTTTCAGCCCTCCAGTAATTAGAGTTTGGTTCAGAAGGCCTGTGTATGGATTTTCATTTTTCATTCAGGGCTGTATGAGCTCAGGTAATTAAGGCCACTTGGCACCGGTCTGAGCAACTTGAGAGTTGGGAGCAATTTTGGTTGGTGCGTCAATGCAGTTCGCAAAGGTTTTGGAGCACTTGAGAAATATTTTTATGTAATTGGCAAGTTTTGAGAGATTTTATGAAATCTTCCCAAAGCTCAAGATGCATCTCAAGTTCTGCAAGGCTCACAGCAGGCTGCTGTACCTCAAAACATCTGATGTCGTCCGTGTGTACGTCAGCGATGGAAGCACCACCAGCAGTATGTACCACTCACTTGCAGTGTCCACACAGTCAATAAGATCTTGGGGGTTACAACAGCTGAGATGAGGCACAGCTGGTTGTCTGCTCTTGGAGCCTTTTCAGTTTCATTACCATTTTGTCTGAAGTGGGTCAGCTTCTGGCAGCCCGACTTCGGCTGAGTGTCACCTCTGATGCCCATTGATTTTACTCGAGGTCCTGAAGACCTGAGGGACTGAAGAAAAACCTCCAGGCTTGGCATAAGGCCTAGAAATGCAAGGTTCCATTTACAAAGTAATATGAAGGTGATTAGCTGGAGTCTCCCATTGCCACTAGTTGGGTGGCCTGGTTTCTTCCTGCAGGATTCCTAGAAGCGTTGAGAACTGAAGTTCACACTGGCTTTGTGCCGCTGGTGGCATTTACCATGCTCGTTAATGTGTGGAGAGGGAAGACTCTAACACAAGGCAGAAGTGATGGTGCTTTTCTAACTGCTGTAAAAAGACAGGGAAAATTTGCCAGTGACTTAATGCTTGCTTGTCATGTTCGGTGCTTTCTGTGACCCAGGCAGTAGCACAACCAAAATATTGCCAAAGGCCCTGTGTGGGCAGGATACAGTAGCTGACGACAAAGATGCTGCAGTAGTTTTCTTTATATAGCCTCTTTGCGCATCTGATGGACCAAATTTTGTGGATTTTTCAAGGCAAAATTGTCCATTACTACATTTTTCAGAGGGAGGCAGCTGGCTAAAATCATCATCTGGTTGAGTGCTCCTTCCCTGAATGTGTGCCTGATGGCACTTCATGCAGTCAGTCACTCCATTTAGATGCTGATGTGAAACTTGGTTCTCTGATTTCTTGATTTCACAGTTTCTGTCCATGCAGGTGGTTCTGCAGCATGTGCATCCCCACGCCAAGAGGAAGGAGTAATGTGATCAGAAGTCCTACGTGCTGCTGAGAGGGCAGATGTAATACCTGAAACCGCTTGTCTTCTCTAAATGTTGCTTTTAAATGGGTGCCGTCTTTAAAATGACAGTTTTCCTTTCTGTATGTATTTGGTGCTGCTCTCGCCATCTGTCTGTGTGCATGTTGACAGGGGCAGCGTACAAAACGGCGTAGAATTTGCTGGCAGAAATGCAAACAATAGAGATGTAAAATAGACCCTAACTCTAAAGCTGGAACAAAGACGGGGGGAAATTATACTGTCTTGAAGCTGTACTTGTCAGTGTTAAATGACATGCTCCTCAGTTACAGGGCAAACACATGCCTAGGTGGAATCCAGAAATAAGGCAAAGTTTTTAAGTTTGGCCTAACAGGTGGTGATTATTTGTGGGTTTAAATAGCACATGTTATGGGATAATTTTTGTGTTGGTAAGGACTGTTTGTTCAGTGATCAGAACTGAAATCTGGAAGGCTAACAATTGCCTTTGCTTAATTTACTACTTTTTTTTTTTTTCCTGTAATGTTAATTTATGTTACAAGATAATTCAGTTTTTCTAGGGGATGCATTTTGTGCCGCATTTTGTAGCTCTTGATATACATACTATTTTGGGTTTTTTTAATCCCAGGATACTTCCTCTCAAACCAGCATCTCTTCAGGCTTAAATTAATTTTGATGGAAGAGAAAGGGTGACACAGTTGTTCTCCACCTTGGTCTGAGGGTTGGATGTTTGTTTTCGTTTTGGTATGAAGTAGGAATCACTGGTGGATTAACTATCTAGGACGCTCTGTTGAGAAAGAGGCTTCTGGGCTGGTAATGCCAGAAAATGAGAAACTGAAGGAGCGAATATCCTGAAACTGCTAATTGCTTCTGCGGCTTCTTTCACGGATCAGCCTTTTGCATTTCCTCTGTATAATTGCAGTCTTCACTGCAGCTCCCTTGCAGAGAGCCTTGAAGTCCTGATAAACATGGGTCTGTCTTGAAAATAAAGCAAAAAAACTGCATGTTGTCAGACAAGACAGTTATGTTTCAGTTAAAGACAGCAATTACCTTATCTGTTTCACTTTGGTATAATAAATCGGGTTGCCCATCATATCCCTTATGCAGAGGTGGCCAATATAGGCTGATATTAAATTGAAGATGCTCCCAAGATTAAATGCTGGTATTGGACTGCTTGTCAGGACTCAGTCAGCTCTGAAGAAAGTGGTGATTCAGGAGGAACTTCATTTAATAAGTGGAAGCTCTGGTTTTGTATTGGTAGGATGGCGATGCATGAGCTTTCATGAGGTATTGAGATTTAAGGTTTATAAGCAATCTGAGAGATGCTGTGACTTCCCTAACTCCCAGATTTTAAAACACAAATATTGGTTTTATTTTTAATTTTTTTTCTAAACTGAAAATTATGAGCGCAAGAAGGCTGGAGGGTGACCAGCAAGCATGAAGAGCAAACGGTAACCTCGAGGAACAAGGTGGGTTTTTACAGTATCTGAAGAAATTAAATTTAAATGCAAGTTTTCCTATGAGGTCAGGTGAAAAACAACTTAATCTGTAAGGGTAAGGCAGGGTAAAGAACCACTTAATCCAAGGCCTGCAGGAAGGAGGGATAAGATGTGCCTGAATGACAGCTGCTCATCTAAATGGAAAAGGAATATATTACAGGCAGAAGTGGCAAGTGTTGCCTGTTGTTTAATGTTTTCTATTAGAGCTCCTGCTTCTGGTTGTTTTGACGTGCCAGGATGATTGTTTCCAAACATCTTTTGCCTTACGGCTGGCCTTTAAGTTCTGGAAAAACTGCTGCACCCATTTTGGTGAGGAGGAAACCAAGAAGTACTGCCCCATCCAGAACTTCAGGGCTCAGTCAGGTCCATCCTTGAAAGGTGTTGCAGTATCTGCGGGATGGTTCTGCTTCATCAGACCTGCCCTATTTTCTTCCCATGAAAAGCCATCGGCACCTAACTGCTCTAAGCCTTCTAATGTCCATTTTGCTGTGCTTTGTAAAAATAACTCAGCTGTTAAAGTCTCTCTGACCTCACTGGCGAGGCCGGAGCAGCTCTGCTGCTCGGTGGGTATGGATCTATAGGCTTGAGCCATCTGGCCTGGAAGGAGATTACTGGGTTGGGAGCCAGGAAATGTAGAGTTTAAGCCTTAGGACTTCCCATGGATTTTATTCCCCATTGAGAGCTGTTACGTAGCTGTTGGCCAGCATTACCACACACTTGTGTCTCGCTTCCTCCCACCCCGCAATGCGTGTCACCGTCATAGAACAGAGAGCTGGCAGCTACCAGCAGAGTGGAGAGGGAAAACCTGAGCGAGAGGCTGGGTTGTTCTCCTGGAGATGCTTTTCAGAGAGAACACATGATGTTTGCATGCCTGGCCGTGGTTTCTGTTTCTCTCCAAATGCAGGAGCAGATTGTGGTGACCCCCCTGGTCCTTCACAAGTCAGTGGCAGTGTGTGTTTGGCTGATCCAGCCTTTTAGTGTTCAGGGGAACTACTTAATTTCTGGTTTTATTGAAGTCTTAGCAAACAATATTAAAGATCCTGTGAGATTCTGCTGTGTGGTTCAGAAATGCTAGACTGAAGCTCACTTGGTGCTGCTGTCTTGAATTACTTTATTCTTTGCCTGTTCTTCATAAGGCATCCCCAGTTTTCCCTTCTATCAGGAGCAGATGTTAAATAAAGCCCTGAGAAGGGCTCAGGAGTTAAGTTGTTCATGGTTCAGGACTCTGTTTGGGACCTGTGAGACCAGAAGTTGTTCTCAGTTGTACCTCGAGCTTACAGAGTTTTACATCAATGCATGTGTATGAGCTATGTGGGCTCTTCCCAAAATGGTCACTTGTCTTTGCAGCCTGATGTTCTTCAGTTGTAGCTTTCTGTGTTTAATGAATGCCTTTCTCCACATTCTCGCTGAAGCAGGGCTGCTTCAAAACCTACAGACCAAGAGCTGGGGGCTCTGGAAAGCTGGAAGAGCTGACCCAACTGGCTGTGGTTCACTCCATGGTAACTTGTTTTCTTTCACCTAATAACAGTCTGCTATCAAACACATCCTAGAAACCACAAAATGACTTCAGAAGGACCTTGACCACTCCTATATCCCGTGCAAGTGGTGTAAGGGCAGGATACAAAGGGTAAGTGCAACACTTGCCTGGTGCACAGCTTGGCACTGACCGTGGTCTCCGTTCTTCTGAACCCCAAACGGTGGTGCTGCTTGCCAAGGGCTTGTGGCTGAACTGGGTATGAACGTGTGCGGCAGCCTCTGGCGAAACAGTGCCAGAAATCTGAAGTGGCCTCAGCACCCAGGGTGCCTTTGGGAGTTTGGGGGTAATCAGGGCTTCAGTTCTGCCTGCGCAGCACTTCGGGAGCCTCAGTGCTCTTTTGGATTTTGCTCTTTGTTCTTTTTCATCTTTAGTTTGGACACATACCTGTACAGAGTCTGGATCAGAGGTTGTTCCCAAATGAGTAAATAAATGGACATAGCTGCACTTGGTTAAATAGAAGTAATGAATGCCTGGCTCAGCCTCCAAGTGAAAATCCTCCAGGCTGGGCTGGAGAAGCTGCTTTACTGACCCAGCTTTTGAGCAAGCTGCAGGTCTGTGCCAGAAGGAGCCTGTCCTTCTGCTTGTGGTGACCTGCATTGGAGGAGGCTGTCCATGATTGTCAGTGTAATGCAAGTGAAACGTGCTTGTAGTCCAGCACAGGCATCAGGTCATCTCTTCCTGCCATCTACGTCTGTCTCACCTGTTTGTATTGCCAACTAAGAGCTCTAGAAGTGCTCTTAAAAATTTCATTATTTTTTAGGTAACTTATTTTTGGTTGATAACTGAGTCATTAGCTGCCATGCTTCAGCCAGGATCTCAGGGAGAGAAGAGACTACTTGCTAAAACTTTGAGTTATGATTTTTGGCAGCACACTTCATTTTTTGAGCTTGTTCTGCTGTGGCTTGTTTTGTTCCATCTGTTCAGGTGCCTTTGTTAGAACAGAGCAGGAGCACCCGACTGAAACACTCTAGTTGCAGAGAGCAGAAATGGACTTAACAAGGTTGGTGGGAAAAGAGCATTGTGGTGAACAATAATTTAAATATATTCTTAATCTACGGCCCCCCCATGCCTTGTGGCAGTAGCTTCTGCCCTAGAGGTCCTCCTTGGGTCTCACAATGCATGTGGTCTGTCCAGAGCTGCTGCTGCGGGGGGCGTTTGCTCACAGAGCCCTGACGGAGGAGAGATGGAGGCTTGGGACCCTTCCTGGGTACCAGCCCCCTCAATCTGGGGAGAGAGGAATTGTTGCCACGTCCAGGGAGGGATAGGAGCTATCTGGTAGAAAGTATTTGCAGTAGCTGGGATGGATTAAGCAGGGTTTGCTCCAAAAGAGCTGGCTGTGGCTTGCCACAGGGTTTGGCTGGGCTGCATGTAATCTGTTGCCTGTGCAGGACGAGGGTGTGGGTGGCAGGGTGCTGTGACAAGGGTAGAGGGCACTGATGGGAAGCAGCAAAACACCAGCCAGACCTGGCCTTCTGCCACTTGTGAGTTGGGCTAGTTAATTTTGAATGAGGCCAAGAAATCTCTGATAGCTTGGTGCCTAATAAGCTCGGATGAGATGTGCATGCAGCCTGGAGAGCTTGAACATCTAGTTGTTACGGCTGCAAAAGGTTAGGTTTATTTAGAAGTAGATCTCTCGAACAAAGTTGTATCCCCAGTCTACTTTGCCTAGCATGTCTTTTTAACTGCATTTTTTCAGTGGGACCTGCTCAACTTGAAAGCTGCCTGAATTTCATAGAGGGCATGCTCTTTGAGGGGCTGTATCACAAACCCATCCTCTAAAAACAGGTCCACAAATTCAACCTGATGCTTTTGCCTCGACATCTGTTTTTGAAATGGATGGAAGTTACAGATGTCCCCCACCTCCTCTCCCACCCAGACCTTGTTCTCAGCGTTATGATGCAAATCTCTGTGTACTTGTGCACATTGCAGTGTTGTCAGCAGCACCTGTGGTGACCTGGAAGTGTTTTCTGAAGGAGAGTTTACTCAACCTGATGTGAGCAGCCTAGCTAAAGGACTTTATATCCAATGACGCATGTTTTATGCGACCCCATTCTGAAATCCCCTTTCCAGTCTTCAGTGTTTGAGCACCCTTGGAAAATCTCTGTCAAGCGACATTAGCAAGAATGGAATTAAATCTTAGAGGATTTAGCCAAGGAGCTTTGGCTACGGAGTAAATCAGGAAATACTCCACTCATTAAAAATCCGGGTGCATCTTCAGGATGACTTTTGAAGGGTGGTCTGCAGACAAAACAACTGGTTTTCCTTTGGAGATGCTGTTGGTTGGGATGCTGAGCTCCCACAGTTTTAAAGCTGTGCTCACAGTGGTAACTTCTGTATATCCTGGTATTGTGGTAGGTGGTTATTATGAAACTTCAAGTATATTTCTTGACCTGCTGTGACTGTGGTAACTGGACTTCAACACATCTTTTAGAAGGCCAGAAAATGGAAAATTTGGGAAGGTGGCTATCTTTCTTGAGTTGCATTCTTCTATTTTAATATAATTTAGTCTGGGAATAATCCTTGATGGTGAATGAGCAAAGAGAGTAAGCTCTCTGTCAAGTAACATCTATAGGAAGATTCTTTTAAATGGCGGAAGCAAAAAACAATCTGACCCTTCCCTCCTGGATCGGAGGTGCTGACTTCTTTTAGCTGCAGAACCCTCTGTGAGAAATGACTGAGATGAAATAGGGGGGGATAGTTTGTCACTGTCTCGTATAGTTTGCAGTCCAGCACTCTTTGTGTCTGCCATGCTGCTCCTACAAGCAACTTGAATTATTGCTTTGACTTGCTAGTGCTCTCCCAAGACAGGCTGAGATCCTTTGGAGGGATACCCAGAGAAGCAATATGGTAAAGGGAACCAAGCTGATGTTGTGCAAAGGCATCGTCCTGCTCTCTTGTTAAAGCGGTTTTGCCCTCTCAGTAACAATATCCGGTGCTGTTTATCAGCTTAAGAAGTTTTGGGATTGTCTACAGCGAAGTTATCCTTTCTCCAGACACCGATTCCTTGTCCGGTGCCGGGTAGCAGCCTGGCAGAGACAGCGAGTTGCAAATGTCAGATGGTGGAGAGGAGCCTCCAGCAGCACTAATCCCTACCTGGCTGGGAGGTGCTGAGGTCTGATGCTAAGCCTCATGCAGCTGAAGCACCAAGCCATGCCACACTACAAATCTTCTTTATTTGGGGCAGAATAACTGCTCTGGCAAGCGGTGTGTAACCTCAGATTAGTCAGCTCACACTTCTCCCTCTTTTAGTGGCACTTGGAAGATGGCATAATGGAGGATGCAGCTCCTTTCCCTGCACAGAGGTGGGACACTGGACACATTAAAAGTGCTGAATCCTGCTTTTAGGCAGGAGCCTGTGGGCAGGGAGATAGCAATGCTCGGAAAACAAAGGAGGGAAGTGAATTCTGGACCGAGCCTTTGAAAAGCTGTCTTGTGCTTCTCTGACCTGGGGTTTGGAAATGGCTCTCCTGGACCTTGTGGCAGCTGAAAACTCCATCTGAACACACACAACGGGCTGACCGGGGTCGTGCACTACATTCTGGTCCCCGAGATTTTTGCAACTCAGCTAGAAAGGGAACAGGAGGTTCTCTGTCTTCTCCCTGCTGAAGTACAGCTCTCCCAGCAGCCAGGAGATGCTCCAGTGAGCTGTGTCGGTGGGCTGGTACCCGTGAGTAGGGGATGCAGAGCTTATCCCACCCCGAGCAAAGGTAAGTGAGCAACTGCATGTTGCTGTAGCTCTTCTGGATGATTGTGAAGAATGTGACTTCAAAGTCCTTCAGTCTTTTATGGCCTTGCTCTAAATTGGCATCATGGTTTTAATGTGGTGCCACTGTTCCTGGGTGTCGTCACAGGCGCAGAGAGCTGGCTCTGTCCTGCAGAGGTTAAGCTTCCTGATGTGATGTTTGCTGTCTCTAATTAATCCTAATCAAGCTTTGCTGTGAATTCTGGTAGGCAGATTTGGACTTGAAGGTTGTAATAGAGAGAAGCCAGAGGCTAGGAAGAGGCTGGCATCCCTACCGCCGCTGTCGGGGTGTCTGACCTTGGGAGCATCTTGCCTTTCTGCCTCCACTGCCCACATGGGCTGGGGGAAGGACTCGGCCCCTCTGGACATGCCGGGGCGCGTGTGTTGTTCCACTCTGCAGTCCTCCTGTGACCGCCGGCATGGAAGGGAGCAGGAACACTGTGTTCAGATAAGACTGTACCTTTCCCATCTAGCAGATGTTTGCCTGAACATCCCATTGGATTGCATAATTACAGAGCTGAACGTGGAGCTGAACGGCTGCAGCCTTTTCCGCTCCTGGGTGTCAGCTATTGTGTGCTCCTCTTGATGAGATTTTTGTTTTCCTTTTTTGTCGGCTGTGTCACACGGTGCGGGCTAGGCGCTCTGAAATTGTCCTTTTTTTCTGCATGCAGCTGATCCAAGACAAGAAAACAAATCAGTTCTTTTTAAATTTCATTTCCCTGGTCTTGTCCTACTCGTTCCTCACTGTAATTGGGCTTCAGTGCTGTAAGCACTTTTCTGGTGAGTTGTCAAGGAAACGTTTTAGCGTGGTATGTCCTGGCTCAGCAGTATGGCTCCGCGAAGAGGGCTGCGCCCAGGATGCGGTCCCACACCTGCAGCTGAGGGAGGAATGTGTGTTAACTCCCCGCCTGCATCTTCAGCTTCTGCCCTGTCTTCTGAACTGGAATAAACAGATTTATTTCTGAGGCAGAAAGTTTCTGCATAAAAATGAAGGGGAAAAAAAAAAAAAAAAAAAAAAAAAAAGCTGGTAGGTGCCTTTACTGCAGAATCATCCCTTTGTGGCGGTCCCTTGCAGTGGTGATGTTCCACAAGCTGGATGATTTGCTTTGAGCGGCCTGGAGAGTGCTTCTCTGGTTTGTGGTTCAAAACCCTCCAGCAGAAACCTGGAAGAGGTGGCTGGGGTGGGACCAGGTGCGGGGCTCACTGCTGGCTCAGGGGCTTCCTGCTGCCCACCCGCGTCAGGTTAACGGGGGGGCTTGGGGGCAGAAGCCGCCCAGGGTGGAAAGGAGGGAGCAGCTCTGTCCCAGCTCTGTCTCTGCTGTCAGGTAGGTATCACAGCAGTGCCCCGAGGCCCCCTCCTACCTAGACGGTACATTAAGCTCTTTCCCTTAATTTGTACGAGTCATGCTGTTCCTTTCCTTAACGAGTTTATGCTCAAATAAACAAGACAAAGGGCATGGGAAGAGAGTGCAGCCCACAGAGTAGGTGCAGCAGATCGTGGTTTGCAAATGTAATCTTCCCTCCACAAAGTGGAGGTGGTTCCTGCGTGCTTGAAACAGCAGAAGGAGGCATGGAGCTGGTGTGGGTGGTGAGCGGGAGCGGAGGACAGGGAGGAGAGCAGCGTAGTCAAGGTGAGATTACATGGGATTACTTATCTTTTGGCTGCTCCTGGTAGTCCACTTTGAATATTGCCTGGTGCTGTCAGTATTTCTACCTGCCTGCAAATAGCTGCTGGACTTTGGATGTTGACTAAACTGTCCTGAGGAATGTGGAGCTGTATGTGCTGCAGGTGCAGTGGCGCAGGGTCTCTCCTGCCTCTTGCTGTGCTTTCCCGCAGGGATGGAGCAAGTCTTGCCCGAGCGCTGAGCTGGACGGAGCTGAACAGTGGAGGGAGAGAGTTCAGGCTGGGTTCAACCAGCACCAGTTTTGTGTAGATGATCCCAAAAATTCATTCAGTCAGCAAGTGCTCCAGGGAAAAAATGGATACAATTTGGTATCAAGGCTATATGTAGATTTTATGTAACAAGCAGAATTTATCTCACATTGCTTTATTTCTGTATTATTTCCACAAGTTCTCCAGTGGCAGAAGCAGTTACCCAGGCTCAGAGCAGTCAGCTACAACTCTTTCTGCCAAGAGATGCTGCATTTAAGGGGGGAAAAAGCCCCAAACTTTTTATTTACTATTGTGGCTTACTTGATGTTTGTCATCCTAATCCAATTGTGTTCTATGAGAAGAAAATACGTTGAATGATCAGAAGTAGGTCATCCTGGATGCCTGGGAAGGGCAGGCTGTAAATAGCTGCCATCTCGAGGAGGTTGCTGAGAGTCCAGCTTCTGTTCCCTGTTGTATCTCCTCCCCTCTAAGGACTGTCCTGGGCTACCTGCTCCCGCGTGCTGCTTGCTGGGCGCTGAAGTTGCACGTTTTGAGTGCCAGAAGAAATTCAGAGGTGCTTTCTGCCTTTCCCTTTTGATATGGCCTGGTGCTTCTGCCGGCTCGTCGGGAAGCCCTGGCTGGCTGCCTGTGCTAGCTCAGATGCTGCTTCTCAGCTGAGATGTGTTTTCTGGAATCTTCACTGAACTGCTTTCTCCCACCCCCCCTTAATTTTAATTTCTTTTTATCAGCAGTCCCTTACAGGAAGTAACAGCTGTCTCTCTTGATGGATGCATTTCATGTCCAGACTTTCTCTCTGTATTTTGACTGCAACACGTCTGCTACATGTGTATAGCCTTTAACTTCAACAGCTTGTGTCCTAGCACTCTGTTTCTTAATGCTTTTGTACATAATACATTGACCAGACAGGGCTGCATTTAGAGTGGTCTGACTGATCAATAAATCATAGCATCCTGGTTGCAGTCCTCACCTTCTCATCTAAATGGGTTGCTCAGGTGTGTCATGTTGTCTTGTTTTCGATTGAATAAGTGTAAAATTAGATCCAGATCTTGGGGGTGTGTGTGACTTGTCAGAATTTCACAGCTTTCTAGCAGATTACACTGGGTTAGTATTAAATGTCAGTTTTGCAAAGGCTGCTGTCAGCTCAGTAGTTTAAAAACAAAGAACAAATTAAAAAAATCCAGCAACAACAAACGTAAACTGCTGGTCCAGCACTTTTGGAGAACTGTACTTTGAAAGCTAGGCATGTTTGATTGCAATTGCTACTGCCCCTATTAAGAGTGAGGGGCAGATTGCAAGCCTCTAGGGTGTTGCATTTTTGGAGGGGTCACACTGGTACAGCCTCCAGTTGAAGAGCTTAGGTGGTGTTATATTCTAATGTATTTTTAGTTGCAGTCACATTGTATATCTCCTCATAAACACTTTATTATAGTGAACCTTTTATTAAAGATGCAGCACCATCTCTGACCCAAGAAAGGAGTCCAGATTTGCTTTGACTTCTCTAGAGTGTCATAAAGCATCAAATACTTATAAATATATATGTGTCCATGTATACATCTGTCTTATAAAGAAGACTTCTTTTTTAGAACTTAAAAGAGGCTTCTGCTGGATGCTTGTAAACTTTAAGAAATTCCTTTTCAGTGGATAGAAGCCTCTCATGGCTCTTTCTGGATTTATATTGAAGCGGTTTTGCTAGTCAACTTAGCTGGTTTTGAGAGATCAGAATGACTTCTTTTTTTTCTTTGATTAGTTTTTAAAATTTACTCTCTGCATGTAAAAGAAACTTGAAGCCTACATTTTTAACTTAAACTCATTCAGTGTTGTGGACAGCAATGGCAATATTTCCTGGTTTTCATGAAATTTGCTTTTAAGCCCAAAGATCTGGTAATTTTTTTTAACTCCTTAACTTCTGACATCCCTTACATTTTTCTGCTGACAGCATCTAGGGAGGCTGTGGCCTGGAGGAGCAAAGGGAGCTGCTCCAACCCCAACCCTGCACCATTTTGTGAGTTCAGATGCACCAATAAGGCCGGATGATGAACCTAGTGACAAGGGTTTGCTCTGTGAGCAGGAGCCCTCCTGGCAGCCTATGTTACGCTTTGCTCACTGGGAGCGAGCGATCAAGCGTATGTGTATGGAGGGTGAGGGGCCTGAAAAGGACCGAACACTTATTTGTTGCAATATATTGTATAAGAGGAGGAGTGGGTTATCTCATCTCGTGTAGGTTTGTGCTTCTCTGGCATGGTAGAGCTAAAACTCGAGAATCCTTTTACGTGTTGGACAGTAAACGTGCAGAGGATTTCCAGGAGTAAATTAATCCCTGTCCTGCGGGGTGACAACATTGTGGCAGGGATGGACAAGGCAGTTGTGGCTGTGAATAGAGGCATATGAAAAAAATAGATGTTAAGTTAGAGATGAGAATTGCTGAATGCTGCAACCAAAGCATTAATTTCCAAGGCTCCAGAGGCGCTCATGTGTTGCGACAGGGTCCACTCAAAGCCATGAGCAGGTGAGGAGAGGAACTGAAGGCAGCAGATCAAGCGTGCGTGAAACGCACTACAAAACCCAGGCATGAGCTAGAGGCAGGGCAGAAAGTTGGGGTTTCATCCCAGGGTTCCCCTTCCAGAGCGACTTGTCACATTTCTGAATACAGCCTCACTAAGCTGCACCAAATCAGGTAAGAATAATTTCAATTAGCTTGTTAAGTCTTGAAACTTCCTGCAGCAGAGCTCCTGTTCCCTGCAAACCTGAGTGCTGTCTCTCATGGCTGTATAACCCCCGAAGCTGGAGTTAAATCAGTTTTTGCAAGGCCATCTGTCAGCTAGTTTGAGATGAGCACAGCCGAGTGCAATGCACTGAGTAGCCAGTGGAAGGGTTTTTTATTTTCTGCCTAGACAAGTTGAATTTATAAAGCTGATTTTTTTTTTTTTTTTTTTTTTTTTCCTCGGGATGGGTAGGGAGGTTTTGCTGGTGATGCACTTGTCCACCTGAAGCATCCTTTCTTCTGGGGATCCTCAGTTCCTCTCCTGGTGCCTTTCCTTCACACAGGCAGTTGGTGGTGATCCCGCATTTGGTGCGCGTACAGCAGCAGACACTTAAAAGTTGTGAATGAAAGTGACTTGTGGTAATTATCACAAAATTAAAAATAATCTCCTGCTCTGGAATTGTGACAAAGTGCAGAAAAGAGATTAGTGCAGTAGGGGAGCAGTTGTGGCCATGGCAGGGAGAAGGAAGTCTCCCTGGCCTGGGGCTCTCTTGGCCGCATTGTCTTCCCAGCGATTTCCAGTGCTCAGCCTGGAGCAGCATTTACCCCCTTGTTCCTCCGTGGTCTTGAGTTGCTACTCCAGCTTGTGCCCTGAAAGTCTGTCAGCCTGATGCTCGCTTGGCACCGTATCTCCTGCTTCACTGGTAGTTGCGGGGCTTTTTGTTGAACGATCATAAAATTGTGTTGTCTTAGTGTCCTGGTTTGGGCTGGAATAGAGTTATTCCTTTTCAGGGACTAGATGGGTGCTGTGTTTTGGATTTAGCTTTGGGTTTGGTATGGGAAGAATGCTGACAGCACACTGATGTTTCCAGCTGCTGCCGAGACTCCAAGGACTCTCCGACTCCCCGTGTCCTGCCCGTGCGCAAGGGCACAGGGAGCAGGGGGGGAGCACGGCCACAGCACCTGACCCGAACTGGCCACTGAAATATTCCATATCATGGCACGTCATGCTCACTGTGTAGAGGAGGGGGGGTCGGGAAGGGGCTCACTCTCTCTCTCACTTCTGGGATTGCGATTGCGGGATCTCGGTATCTCGGGGTCGCTGGCCGGGAACGGGCTGGGGATTGGTTAGCGGGTGGGGAGCAATTACGTTGTGCATTGCCTGTTTATATATTTCTTTTTTTTCTATCATCATCATTGTTCTCGTTTTATTGCCATTATTAAACTGTTCCTACCTCAGCCCCCCCCCCAGCCTGAGTGCAGGTAGGCATCCCTCCACTCGGAGGACTTGCATGCTGGCAGGCAGTTGTGTGATCCACCCATTGCCCTCAAGTGGGGGAAAAGTTGGAGGGTTGAAAGAGCCTTTCTTCTTCACAGCCAAACTCTCAAGCTCTGCTGGGTGGTCTCTTGTGAAATTAAGCCGTTTTTAAAGGATTGTGGGTTGTTTCACAATGTGTGCTTGTAGGAATGCTTCAGACGGGAGCAGGGAGTGGCAGACTCGTACCTGGAGACAGGTGGCCTTGAATCTGTGGCTTGGGTTTGCGTTCTGTGAAAGCAGTCTTCCCTCTTCGTACCTGGGCTCTGCATGCAGAGGTGGTCGGGGAGGCTGGGGATCTGCCTTGGCAGGTGGGGTGGGGAGCTCTGCTCAAGCAGTTCTCGATCCCTGCTCGTGGGGGCCCTCCGGAGCCTGCTGGGCTGGAGCTCGTGGTCCCACTCGTGAGGCTCGCTGCAGGTCAGCAAACACCTCACAGGGCCGGTGGCACCCCAGCCTCTTCTCACTGTTGCCTAAAATTAAGGAGCTCCTTGCAAACTTGGGCTCGTGCTAGGAATTGGAAAGATGTCCTCGTGTTAGAGGAGGGTTTGGGCCCATGTTTCTAACTGTGATTATGTATCTAAAAGCTTTAGGCAAAATCTGAATTTCTCACCGTTCACTGTAGCAGAGTAATGGTGGCTTCTCCCAAAGGCAGTGGTAAAGAGAAATGCATCCATTTTTGTGATACATTTGGACATCGGATTCTATAAATAGATTCAATTATCAATACAGTTTGTCAAGTGCCTTCTCAGTGGCTGGAAAGCAGCTTAAGTGTGTCTCTGGGCTTCTCTATATAACCGGCTCTGCAGTGCAGTGTGGACTATTGCTTACGGTGCAGCAGGGATTTACAAGAACTCTCTCTACTGAAGCCTCTAGGAAAAATAGCACATCTTTGTGCTTCTGCATATGAAATTGTTTGGGTGACCCCTGTAACTTCAGCCTGCACTAGTGAAACTGAAAACTGAGCAAAACCAGCTGCTCTAAAGTCTTTCCAACCTGCTTGAAAGAGCAAAGCATTAGGCTGTTTTCTCAGTGTTTTGTTTTGTTTTGGTTTTTTTCCCCCTGATGTCCCTACTTTTACTGATGCTTTTTCCTTTTCTCCTCAGGTCTAGCACCAAAGAAGGCAGCCATCACTGAGGTGAGATATGTAAAGCTGGCCTTGAAAAATCCCGTGCTGAGAAATGAGAACACACAGCTCCAGAAAACATGTCTGCCTGACTTTTTTGAGCAAAGCTGGATTTCAAAATACATTTAAGATTACTGAAAATTTGATACCTGTTTTCTGAAAGAACATTGGTGGCACGTCTCTGGAGTGCCCATGTTGGCATCACCACAACCACAGAGGGGATGTGAAGGGGCTGTGCCCACCGCGTTGCCAATTTTAGCTGCATGATCCATGATGTCTGTAAGTGATTTGAGGGCACCTCTTCCACACCAGAACCTGAAGGTGATAAATGGAGAATCTGTGTATTAGACACCTCCAGGGCTCTGTGTTGGGTCTCACTTGCTCCTGGGAGCAGGTCAAGGAGGCTGTAATTTGTGATGCCATAAAATGGGGGAACATCTTGAGGGACTGATCTTCTCCCACATATAATCCAGGTCACTGTTACCTTCTGGGGCAAAACTCTTCACAGTTGGCAACGGGGAATCTAGTAGGAGGATCTGTGCCTGAAAGCTGTTCCCTGAAGCCCACACTCTTGGTTTAGGGCATAATATTCAAAACACTCTTGTTTGATCTAATTTTCTGACGTACCCCTTTACATTGCTCACCTGGGATGATGAGCATTTGTATACACGAATAGCAAAATTTTCCCAGAAAACTGCCAGGAATGTGATACTTGATTCTTTTTTTGCTTCCCCTGAAACAAGCATGGTATGAAGCTCAACTTCTGTGAAAGTTGAGTGCTTTGTTCAATGCACAAATAACCCCACTTTTTCTTGTCCTGGAAACACAGTCACAGGTAGAGCAAGAGACTGTGGAAGAGCCTTTTGTTACTGCATTTCATATGATGGCAATCTCTTAACCAATACCTGTGTCTGTTAATTTCTTTGAGAAGATGATGATGATGAGCCATGTGGTGTGAGGCAGGACAACAGAGCTTGAGCTTGTGTGTTTTATCTAGCTTGTTGGTCAGAAGCTGCCAGGAAAGGATAAGCTGTACTGCTAATCACAACTGCTTGGAGGAGTACTCCAGAGCACGCCTGGTTGTGCTAAATGTTTAAAACAGAGTAGAAAATAAATTTTTTCAAGGAGAAATCAGACTGTCTCTTAATACGAGACGTACAAAGTGGTTTGACCAGAAATAGCTGCAAGCTCTTGATTAAAAGCTAAAACACAAAGAACTTCTGTAGTCTGAACAAAATTATACATTGTCTGCTGTAGACATCGGTTCTGGGAGATGGGTCTGGGCAGCACTTGAGAGAGTGAGTGATATAATGATGTCTCTTGAGAAATGACCCTGGATCTTTCTGCGTGCTGTTTAAAGGGACATTCAAAGCCTGGCTGTTCTTCAGTGTAACAAACCCCTAAATGCTGCTGGTGGCTCTCCGGTAGTTTTAGCTGTCTGCTGGGCTCCGCAATCCACTGAGGTGGCAGGAGAGCTGGGGCGTAGGCGAGATGTTGCCCTGTGGCAGGGTACAGAGGCCCTATGCCTGGGGTTCCACAAGGGGCTGTACTGAACTTCACAAAACGTGTTTCCCTTGGCTTGTTAAAGGGTGCGGCCACGGTCTGCTCCCACCTGGCTTGGCAAAAAAAGGCCCAGGCAGGCTCGGAGGTAGAAGAGGAGGAGAATGGGGTAGGAGTAGGTTTGTTCTCATGCTGAAGTGCTGGCAGTCCTATAGTGTTTCTGTAAACTCTTTGCAAAACTGCAGAAAGCTCTGTTACTGCAGTTCACCGCATGCAGGCTCATCCTTTCAATTGTAAACAAATGAGATCTCGCTTAAATGGATTATCTCCACGTGAACACACGAGTGGGGTTGTGTTGTCCCTGTTATCTGTCTCTCATTGCTCCAGTGAAGCGCGCGGTATTGGCATGGCACCTGAGGGCGTGGGATTTTTAAGAATAAACTTGTCTCACTGTTTGCTTTAATACATCACTATTTTAAATCAGTGAGAAACCAGCCGGGCACTGGGGGAATCTTTGCAGCTGGGAAGCAAGCAGATTGTTGCTGAGGGCTCTGCCCAGTCAGGGCTGAGGGTATCAGATGGAGTGGCTGGGTATGCTAACGCTTGTCTTGAGGGGTGGATTCAAACAGACTTGTTTAAAGCTCGCCAATGCCAATTACACTTGTTTGTACTCTGCAGATTTTTCTCCAGCAATAGAGAGCAATCCCTCTGTCCTGTACAGCTGTGATCATGTGGTTGTACTGTGCTGCTCTGCTTGTTCTTGTCAGCCAGGTCAGCTCCTGTTCTGGGCTTTAGCTGTGCTCTTTCATTGCAGGGACCATCGCTACCAGGACAGCCTGGGCAAGGAAAGAAGATAGGTCATCGAGGTGTTGATGCTTCTGGTGAAACCACCTACAAAAAGGTTTGGTTTTGGGGAGCGGGGAGTGGCAGCTTATATGTAGGTGACAGGCTGAGAAGTTGGTGGAAAATAGCTACCAACCTGATTTAGATTTTATGCAGCACCCTTGTAGTGCACAGTCTCGCAAATGGCGAACCTGGACGCCCTGATCCATCTCTTTGGCAGCTGGTTGAACTTGTTCAGCAGTATGTAGTGCCTGAGATGAGCCCTCAGAACTCATAGGTATGGCTGTGTTGTAGTACAGGGGATGTTGCTGTGATAATCTGCTGTGAAATGCTCACTGACTGCTTTCTTCTTTCTGCCAGACCACATCATCCACTCTTAAGGGGGCCATCCAGCTGGGGATCGGATACACTGTCGGCAATCTGAGCTCCAAGCCAGAGAGGGATGTCCTCATGCAGGACTTCTATGTGGTGGAGAGCATTTTTTTCCCAAGGTAAAGGAGACAGGGGAAACAAAACGAATGGATGAGTTACTTCTTTTCCCCTCACTGATTTTGCAAGAGAGCTTCCATCTGTCTTTAGATCAGAGTTGGATGCTCTGAATGTTTTAAATATGCATCCGCTGCATGCAAACGTAACAGTGGGAAGTGTTAGATTCTGCAGTACACTGACTTGCAAGGAAGTACAATGTAAGATGCAGTACTATATGCTTGAGTTTTTTAGCCTCCTACGTGCTGTTCTTTCTACCTGTCCATCTAGAATTTCTTCCACAAAATATACCACGTTTGAGGTGGAAGAAAGTAATTCTGGGAGCTCTGTGACTCTGAATAAACAAAGCTCATAAAAGCTATATGCTCTGCATAAATATATTCTGCTTGGCAAGTGGCTGTTCCTTGCACGCTCTGGAAATAGATTCTGGCAGATAATTTTAAACCTATTTTCCTGTTGTCCTAACACAGAAGAAATATATTTTGTTGTTGTTCCTAAGATGCCTTTTTGCAAGCGTCAATTAATCTTAAATGTACGGGAGCCTTGATGTGACTGTACGTATCTGGTGAATGGTAATAGAGGCCCTGCTAATGTTCTGTTCTGTGCAGCGAAGGAAGTAATCTCACCCCGGCTCACCATTACGCCGACTTCAGGTTCAAGACCTATGCACCAGTGGCTTTTCGGTACTTCCGAGAACTCTTTGGCATTCGTCCAGACGATTATTTGGTATGGATATATTTTGGGATTTCTCTTTTTCCTCCTTTATTTGAGACAATCGAGAGGAACACAAGAGATTTGCCCCTAAATCAAGGCTGTCAGCAATTCTTGCCTAAAAGGGACAGAAGAGACTTGAGGAATTGTTACGATCCCAGCAAGGAGTGGGAACAGGCTGTGGATTTAGGGACTCTGTTCAGTTTTGGAGGAGACTTGGTGACAGTCCCAGCAAGACCAGCGCCACTCAGCCCAAATCTTATTTTACTAAGAGGTAGCTGCAAGCTTACACTGGAGGGAGAGGAAATAATTTGCATACAGTGTCTGCCGTGTAACCTGTGCAGTGGGGTTCCCTCCCTGTTGCTTGTGGTGACAATAACTTACTGTGTTTACAAGCAAAGGGAGTTGTGTTCTGTTGGGTGCAAATCTGTAATGTCCCCTGGGGCTCTGAGGACAAAGATGGGAATTTTTCCTTGTGTACTCACTCGAGAGCTATGCGAGTGTAGTTATTTTAATCATCTTACAAAGACAGAATAAAATACATCTTGTTCTTGTGCTCAGAAACCTCCTCAGAGCTGGAAAGGCTGGTTTCAAAACACCTAGTAGTACAAAGTGCTGGGGCTTGGAGTACACGGAGGTTGAATTTGGTCCCTTGCATGTATGTGACATCCTGCTCTTCGGAAAAGGACATTTGTTGGACTGGGGAAGGGACCAGCACATCCAAATAAGCGCATGCCCTCCCCCTTTTTTTAATAGCCCTTTTTTTCTGACTTCAGCTGTAGACAGGGGTAACTGTAGCTGAACACCTCAAGTAGAAACAAATCTGTGCCATTGCACAGTCTGACAATAACAGTGGTCCCCCTCTGTGCCATCCAAGATAATGCTGGCCAATTTGGTGAGTGGTTCAGAACTAGGGTGAGGCAGAGAGCCTGCCTCAGTTGCAAAGGTCACAGCTCTGATTTGTTGCTTCTGCTTCCCCTGATTCTCTCTTGCCTGCTACAGCAGCAAATGTCTTTAATTATGCATCAGATAATTAACTTGATCAAGTCTTGGATCATTAATCTGTGCGGGGCTGAAAGCTGTTTTCAGTATGTAATGATGAGCATTTAATTTATTGCTCTGATGATGTCCCTTTACACACCTTGCCTCCCTCTCCCCATCTTACCTCTTGCTGTGCCCGCTCTGACGTGATACTGTCCTGAACCCGCTCGACCTACGCAGTTGCCTTGGGGTTGGTACCTGGCTGCAAAGTGCACGTGCATGCTTGTGCTTTCTTCCCTTTTTTCCTGCTGCTAAGCGTGTCCTCATTTGAGGACCGGCTGTTTACATACTGATGTCTAGGAATGTCCTCCCGGTTCAATTCCCGAGGCAGTACCCCTTGCTGTGCTTACACAGCACTGATCCCTCTTGTTTGAACACCCAGGCTAATACTTTTCATGTGTTTCTGGCAGGATTGAGGGGGTGAGATGTGGCTGTAAATATCCTCTGTAGCAGGGCAGCACAAGGTCAGAGGAGGCTGCTGAGACCAGCCAGTGCATTGTGTTCCCTCCAGCATGGTGATACGTGGTACCCTGAGCAGACTGTCAAGTCTCTTAAAATCCTCTCTTTCCATCTGCACTTGCAGTAATGTGCTGAAAGAAGCCTAAATGTGATACACACATACATGCACAATGGGAAAAGATAAGAAGTCATTATGGAGCCTGGATGTTACTGAAAGCAGATGATTAGCTTGATTCTGAGAAGTTGGGACGCCCTGAACTGTAATCTTGGTCTCTAACTATAAATTGTCCATCAGCTTTGCTACTTAGACCTAACCTGGTACGAAAATAGCTATCACTTAGGCTTTGCAACCCCGTAATCTCACAGGGAGACAGCATGCTGGGGAAAGCCCTCAAGGGCGTAGAACTCAATGTGCAATGAGTGGGGGCTAAAAACATCTTTTTCTTTTCCTTCCTAGTATTCATTGTGTAATGAGCCTCTGATAGAGCTGTCGAACCCTGGTGCCAGCGGCTCCCTCTTCTATGTCACCAGCGATGATGAATTTATCATAAAAACTGTGATGCACAAGGAAGCTGAATTCCTACAGAAGCTCCTTCCTGGCTACTACATGGTGTGTATCACCCAGCACCTTGGACCCAACTGGGGTTTGTTGTGGCAGCTTTTCTGTCCAAAGCATCACACAGGGCATGTCTTCCACCTGGGTTTCTTGTGGCCTGCTTGCCCTGTGCCAGTGACAGTGTTAACAGTGTGTGATGAAGCCAGTCCCAGAAGCACAAATCTTGCCAATTATTTGCAAACTCCATGGGTAAACTCGAGGCAGATAATTGTGCTATGGCTTGTAGGCACGTTCTGGCCTGAAAATGGCTTCCCAGATTCTGGGTGTCCTTTTCCCAGCACTAGTTCATTCCTCCTCTCTTGGCACCATGCATCTGCCTCAGCCTGTCTGTGGAGGATGGCTGTTGATTGCAAGAACACAACCACCTTGGCTTTGTGGGGAAACCACTGCTGTCCCTGGATATCTCCCATATCTGCTGTTCAACAGAATTACTCTGAAAACAGTTGCTGGTTGTCCTGGCTCCCACTGGCTGCAGTACCAAGCTGAAGGCTCCCTCAGTACAAGCCAGCTTTGCACATCCAATCTGCTACAGGTAGTTGTTGCCTAGATTTCAAGGCTAGCAAGGCAATATATTGAGACCCAGAGGACTTTCATGTGGTGACAAGCAGTAAATCAGAACCAAACGTGATGGTTTTGTGTGTAAATGAGGAGCTGTCTCCCTGCATAACTGTGGTGAAGGGTCCAGCTCTATAGGTGAGGGCACTGGAGTTCAGTTAGAACCACCCACGGTTTTGTTTGCTGTGCAGGTGCTGAGGAGAAGGTGATGGCAAGCGATGTTAATGCTGCCCCATCTGTGTGCATGTTGCAGTGGATTTGATTTATGTGATCATATGCTGCTTTGATGAAAGTACTTGCCTTGCTCAGTATTAACTGGGGAAAATTTGCCAAAGTGAGACGGGGTCTTGGGTATCTGTGTATACCTGACAGCCAGTTACTTCCTTTTGCAAGTGACAGTCAAGTTCCTGGACAGGATGAACTTTATTGGAAAGTGTTGCCTGTTACTCAATATATGTAGTAAATCAGGTGGAGGGTTTTGATTGGGAATGGAGTCGCACTGTTCTGAATTCTGCAGTTGTCCTGGCTAGCAATCAGTGCATCGACTTAAACTGAACTTACCTGCCTGGTGCCCAGTTTACGTGCTCCTTGCAGCATCCCAGCGTCAGTGGGTTGCTGTGGTGCTAACACATGATCTCTCTGTTCCTGGGAAACCACCCAGTGTAAAAGCAGCAGAGTGGTTTCATCCTGAGTTAAAGCTGGGCAGGTGCTGTTTGCATTTAGTCTTGCCTGCCTCTCTTGTGCTTTTAGCTTGCACCGAGTTGAACAGCGCGCTCAGAGGGCGCTCACTTAGGTGAGGTGAGGAGGTACATGAAATTTTAATACAGTTGTGCTTCTGCCATCTGTCAGAATCTGTCAGGTCTGTCCTTTCTCTCATAGCATGCAGAGATATTCTGTTTCCTTCCCAAACTTTCCCAAAGCTGAACAAGCAAATCATGCCTGTCATGTCATTCCTAATAATACCGCTGTCTGAAAAAAGGACATGATAGCAGAGCAGGATATCCGTGCTCTCTGGCCAACTGTGTTTTATAAAGCAACTCTGCAAAAAGAGGAAAAAATATATGTTTTTTTTTTTTTTTTTTTTAAACAAAACAAAAGTACCCTGTCCCTGGTTTATTCTAGGCCAGAGAACGGCTCTTGAGTTCTGACACTTCTGAAGAGATGAAGATAGCTGTTATTTTTAAACCTGAAGTTCCCACTTATTGTGTTTATTTCTCTTCCAATTTGGTTTCCCTTTTTTAGCTGCTGTTGATGGGGAAAGTGGGGAATTTCCGGACTTGGTTATTTGCCCAGAGACTGCTGAACATCTCATTGCCTGTATTCAAGGCATAGTCGTATTTCCAGGTCCTAAAGCCACTGAAATTCAAGAGTTTGTCAAATGTGTACAGTAAGCTTTCATGTGAAGTTCAGAAAATTTCCAGGTGAAGGATCACAGGTCTGACTGCTTCAAGATCTGTTTGCCTGCTTTGTGTTGAACACAACAGGACTCTTCTGCCAAAATGACCTTTCCCCATACTTTTTTCCAACCCCACTGCAGAATCTGAACCAGAACCCACGGACACTGCTGCCGAAGTTTTATGGACTGTACTGTGTGCAATCAGGGGGCAAAAACATCCGTGTGGTTGTGATGAACAACATTCTGCCTCGCGTGGTGAAAATGCACCTGAAATTTGACCTGAAAGGCTCAACCTATAAACGCCGGGCATCAAAGAAGGAAAAAGAAAAGTCCAGCCCTACGTATAAGGATCTAGACTTCATACAAGACATGCCCGAGGGCCTGATGTTGGATGCAGACACCTTCAGTGCATTGGTGAAAACGTTGCAACGAGACTGTCTGGTAAGGAGGAGGCCAGCCTGGGGAGGAGGTTAACGAAGTTCTGTGGCTCTTGAGCATGAGGAGGAGCAAATGATTGAGAGTGCTGATCTGGTAACCCCAAAGCAGGATAAATCCATTCTACTGTCCTTTTCCCTGAAAGCAGAGCAGTGGAGTTGGATCTCGTGACAGCCCCTGAGCGCAAAGGCCGAGTTCCTTTGCCTGGTGTGTCAAATCGTGGCAGCCTGCTCCACTTGTAGCTGGCATATTGGGACTAAATACATTTTTCCTATACAGTGTGCAGCAGATACATGGTGCAGCTATGTTATTTGCAAGCCTTCAGCCCTTTGGGTTGACTGTGGGATGGCCAAGCCACACGGTTAAGTCCAGAGATGACTGCTGGTTCAGAAACATTCAAGCTCTGATGGAGTTAGTGGGAATGTGGACAGGCTGTTCTATGCTTTGGGATCTGTGCTGTATTTGAGCTGCTAGCCTGATGCTATGTCTTTGTTCTTAAACTCAATGCTAACCTGTAGGTGTTGGAAAGTTTTAAAATCATGGACTACAGCCTCCTGCTGGGGGTTCATAACATAGACCAGCAAGAACGGGAGCGGCAGTCTGAGGGAGCCCACAGCACGTCGGATGAGAAGCGTCCTGTGGGGCAGAAGGCACTTTACTCCACAGCCATGGAGTCCATCCAGGGTGGGGCTGCCCGGGGGGAGTCCATAGACACAGATGACACGTAGGTGAAAACCTGGTTTGCTTGAGCTGCTGGGGCGGGGGGCGGTGGAGACTGGAGTAATAAATCCCCACTGAGGCTCATATGGCTGGTTTAGGGTGAGCATCTCTCCTGGGGATTGCGGTGCTGGGGCCAGTAGAGCAGTGTGCTGTGAAAGGGGGAAGCTGGGGTGGGAAATACTTCTGTAGGACTCCAGCCTCAGTGATCTTGCTTTGTAGGCCAGTCTGTAGGTTGTCAGCTCCTTTAACAGCCTCTAAACATCCACCTGTGCTCTGGGGAGGAGAAGCTAGCTCAGTTCTAGCTCAGCATCCAAGTACTGGAGTGGAAGCAGGGGTCAGCCTGTCCCCAGGAGGTTGGTGTTTGTTCTCCATCACTCCATCTTTGGAATCCCTGACAGTACCCTGAGGCCACCCCGGTGTGGCTAGCAAACAGCAACCTAGCCGAGTGCTGGAGTGACTGGTAGAGCTGTGGGCTGGGGAGAGGTTGCCCAAACCTGTCCTGTGCTGTGCCCAGTCTGGCTCTTGGGCTGCAGGTGGCTCTTGTGACTCTCACTCTGGCTCTGTGGACCAAGCTCACTAACAGATGGTGGAGTTAGTTGTTTGCTGTCTGAAACCAGCTGCTCCGGTTTTGATGAAGGATCAGTCACGGTGGAGCCAGGATAATACTTTGGTGTTTCCATTCTTTCAAGTAGCATCATTAATTGCAGTGGCCTGCCTGATACCTGCATGCTTTTGTTGTGTCCTGGTGCTAGTGGTTGCTGCACCCTTGGCAGGACTGATACTAGTGTGGATGTGACTGGAAATACCCTCATCCTTAAAGGCATCAATAATTAAATACCCTCATCCCTGATAGGCAGACAGCTCACACTGACGTGATAAATAATCTGATCCCCAGAATGAAGTGTCCTATAGAAAACATGATGTGGTGTTTTCTGGCCCAGGGAGAGCTGTTGGCATGCGACAGGGGTCCTGTCCTGATAGCTGGTGTTTGGTGATCCAGACAGGCAGTAACCCCCGGGGCACCTTGTGTGAGATGGCCTGGGTCAGTAGGTGACTTCCCATGGCTGTGCACAAAGCGACTTTGCAGGTTTTGTGTTGTGTCTGACCGCCACATCAGAGCCCTCTTTTCAGTGCTGCTGTCCACCCTGCCGCAGGTCTTGGGGGTATTACAGCTGCTCTCTTTGAGGCTGCATTCGCTGAGGTTTTGTTTTACCTGCAGGATGGGAGGAATCCCAGCAGTGAACGGCAAAGGAGAGCGTCTCCTGCTACATGTAGGAATAATAGATATCCTTCAGTCATACAGGTAGGTAACTTGCAGTTGTCTGTCCTTCACGTGTGTTAAGATCTATTTTAATACTGAATGAAAGCAGGAAGATTTTCCTCTCTTGAAGAATTTGGTAATGAGTAGGCAGGCTGCCTAAAGCTGTCTGCTGATGCACGTCGGGGGCTGTGGGTTTTTATCCTGTCACTAGAACAGCTGGTGACACAGAGCCATTTTTCTAAGATTCAGTGAGTTGCTCACGAAGAAGCTTCCTGTCTCTGTGCCTAGGATGGGTTGCATATCTCCGAGGTTGGCAGGTGATTTCTGCCCCTCTTCCAGCCCAGCTCCTCCGTCCCTGTAGGGTTCCCAGGCAGTCCTGACCAGACTGCAGAGGTGCTGGTGTGCTCAGCTGACCCCTCTTGCCTGGAGGAAGGCTACGCTCCGGATGGAGGAGGAGGAATCCTTAGCAGCTCAGTGATCTCTCCTGTGTGGGGTATGAAAGGTGGCTTAGATACAGAGTACGTGCCTGAATTGGTCTCTCTCTTTTTTTTTCTCCACTTCCCACCTGGAATTAGGTTCATCAAGAAGCTAGAACATACCTGGAAGGCCCTTGTCCATGATGGGGTGAGTGCCTGTACAGAGGCAGGAATTGTCCAGGCCTCAGCAGGATTACCTGCCTTGGCTTCATTTATGCTAGTTGGTACTGATTACCTTGCTATTTATAGTGCCTGAACTGGCACAGCTGAAGGTGATGAAAGGAATAGTTCTTGCCTCTTAGGCCGCTACAGCAGCGTGTTGCCGCTGGTTCCCAATCAGGTTCCCTTGCTCACTCCACCTCCTCCCATGTTTAGCTGCCGTGTTACCAGCTTTCCTCCTCTGCTTCCATCTGTCATATTCCTCCTCCCCCTGATACCAGGAGCTGTACACACAAAGTGTGTACATTCATGTATGTGTCAAGGAGCCCTGGTTTGCTCTCTTCGGTGGTTGTTTCCACATCAGTACCCTGTCTTTTAATAAACCCCTTTCAGTGTTTCCCTGCTGTCTTGTCTCCTGCATTAGGCAGGTGCATGTTTACAAAAAAGCAACTTTGGATGTGGAAACTATTTTTCAGCATTGCGTATTCTAGCTTCCCTTAACTAATAATGCAAAGGAAATGTATAGATACAGTCATGATAGCACAGTCAAACATCATAAGCAGAGACAGCTTCAGTTGTACTATTTTAAACAAAAAGTTCAAAACATTTGAAATGTATGGAGAGCTTTAGCTGAATTTTGTTGTCTCTGCTGTATGCAAAGGTATCCAGGTGTGCTTTGAATGTCATCCAGCAAAGCCAGGAGAAATTTCATGTATGTAATCAGGCCAATATTTGAAAAATGCAGAAAGTCTACAATGGAATAAAATCACCCAAATCCATTATAAAATTATAGCAAGAATATAATCAAATGCAATCAAATCAAAGGCAATGCTTCAGGCTTATTTATAGCATTAATCAGATCATGTCAGTTAAGCCTTTCCATTTTAAGTCTCTATCAGTGCTAAATGTTGGAATAAAAAAATCTGTATTGGTTATTATAGAAATTCTGCCTTGAGGGTTATTTTATAATTAAACAATTGCTTCTTGCCTTTGTAGGACACAGTGTCAGTACATAGACCCAGCTTTTATGCAGAGAGATTCTTCAAATTCATGACCAACACAGTGTTTCGAAAGAATTCCTGTAAGTACCTGGTCCGAGAGCTTTTGCCCTTGGGATATGGGGCAGGCCTCATCTCAGTCCTGCTGCTTCAGTCCACACGGAGAGTTTCTGGGCTGGGATCTGAGCAGGCTTTTCCACTGTAATCTAGAGCAAAGCTGGGGAACCACAAAGCCCTCAGGTTGGTCTGCTCAGGCTCCCACCCAGGAGCTCTCCCCGCCGGCTCAGCCCTTTGGAGATGGCGCTTGCAGAGCTCGTGTGTGTGTGTGAGCAGTCAGAGGCCTCTCCCCACGAAGGGAGCAGTGCCTTTGGTTCGACAGTAGTTGGTGGTGGTAATTTCACCTTCTCTTTCACTCTTCTCATCCAGCTCTGAAGTCATCTCCCTCCAAGAAAGGGCGCAGTGCCTTGCTAGCTGTCAAGACGGCTGGTCCGACAGCTGCGTTTTCCGCTAGCCAGCTTCCTTCTGAAAAGGATGAAACACAGTATGATCTTCGTGCGGCCAGGAGTTACCCCACACTTGATGATGAAGGTAATGGTCTCGTCTGGCGGCTGAGGGCTGTGTGATTACACTCTCTCTTCTAGCAGTTCCACAAGACCCTCCCCTGTTCTCGTCAAGTTCCCCACTGTGCACCAACCGCATGTCTTCCTTGATGTGTAGCTCTTCATTGCATGTCTTCCTGTGCTTTGCAGGTGCTAAACTTAACCAGGACAGGGAAGAAGGTAAGAGTATATTGCTTTGTCACAGCACCAGCAGTTAGTTGATTGGAGAAGCAATGCCTCTGCATTGAAGAAGATTGAATCCCTTCTTTGCAGCACTGTATGATTCTGCAGTAAAAATGGTTGCTTGCGTCACTGCTGCAAGGCAGCCGCTGCCAACTGGCACCAACAGTCGTAGCCCAAAAGTAATCAGAAAGTTGAATTTTCCACCCTTTAAAAAAAGTGGGGGGAGGAGAGGCAGAAGTGGGAACTGCAGGACTCTAATGACAGTGTTTGGACAGTTATAAAGAGCAAGAGCTTGATATTGAAAAAAAAAGACAAATGTCCTGGTTCTGTGCTGCTTTTTCATCACTTCCATCTGGGCTGGATTTACAGATGCGTGGTGAAGGACAGGCTCCTCGAGTGCATAGGTGTTAGATTTCTACCTGTGCAAAGCAGTGAGCACTCGGTTCATCTCTCGGATTCACTTGGATATTTATCTCGGGTGACCCAAGCCTTTAATCCAGCTTTGGTTCCCAGTGAAACGTCTTCGTTGGCATTACACTGCCTGTAGTGTGTGTCTGTCTGTCATGCTGGAAATGGTGCTTCCTGGCTCTCTCTAGAGGATGCCTCGGGAGAAGCTGTTGCATTCATGGACACAGCTAAACGTCTTGCCTGTTTGTGGTTTTAAGTGGCCGGTTCCAGTGAGGGGTGTGGGGGTTGATGGTGGAACAGCCTCCCGCAGGGCTGGTGTGGGTAAGGTGTTGGTGTTCGACCTACTCATCTTGTTCTTCCTGCATTTCTCCTGCCCTCCGCTCTGGGCCAGCAGGCAGGCCAGACCTGCTACCCTGCACACCTCCTTCCTTCGAAGAAGCTACCACGGCCTCCATAGCCACAACACTGTCTTCAACATCTCTCTCCGTTCCTGAGCGATCCCCTTCGGAGACCTCTGAGCAGCCCCGGTACAGGTGAGGGCAGCCCTTGTCCCCTGCTCCCACTGGAACCAAGTGGCTGCCATTCCTCTTCGTGCTGCAGATCTCAGCGGGCTGCCTTCTGCTCTGGAATGCTAATGACCGATTTTAATTAAATCTCTCCTGGGAGCAAGCAGACATAGCTTTGATGGGATTAATTATTGCTGGAAGAAGTGTCAGCTGTTAAGTAGAACATCTCCCTCATGGGGTGGGGAGTTAGATTTGGGAGCAGTGTAGGGTATTTGTCTTAAATCGCTCCTCAGACTCTTCTGGTTTCTTTCTGCAGGAGGCGCACACACTCCTCAGGGCAGGATGGCAGGTGAGAGAAGTGTTGCATCTCTTCTGCTGCTGCACAGAGACCTCACGTTTGTCCCTATGCAAAGCTCTCTGAGGGCTGCCCCAAGATTTTGGTAGCATCCTCTGGAGGACGAACTTCTTCCTGTAGTCAAATGATCACCACTTCTTACACAGAATTTTTCTTATAAGCACATCTCTCGGTGCTTTGTAAGGAATCTTAAATATTACCTTTGTTACCGGATGGGAAAGGGGACAACTGAGTTGGCCAGATTTATTCACCCAGTCAGCACCAGAATCAAGGAAGGTTGTTTATGTCCCCCTCTGGGTAAGCGAGCCTGAACAGCAGCAACATTCCTCCTCTGTGTATCTGCCTGCCGCCTGCGTGCAGTGGGTGTCAGTGTGGGAAAGGGCTTTGACTTTGTGAGGCACTGAGCACCCCTGGTCCCCAGAGAAGTAGCTGCCAATGTTTTCAGAAACTCGGATGCTTGGAGGGTTTTTTTTTTTCCCTCCTGTGGTGATAGGTGGCTCAGAGCCAAGGGCAAGGCAGGACAAAAATCCCCTACTGTATAGGGCTGTCTGGATTTAGAGGCTCATATCATATAATTATCTTGCATATTTTTGCACCGGTAAAAATGACCCCGTTGCCTATGTCAGCAGGATCCACATGAGGACCCTGCGTTTGCTGCTGACTCTGCCCTAGCTTTCCAGGACATCTTGTAAGTGCTGGAGGTGCAGACTTTGAAGTGCATGTCAGAGACTCAGTCTTGGGATATGGCACAGCCAGGGGAGCTGCTGCACAGGCTGACACCCTCGCTCCCTGCAGTCAGTGCCTGGTGTTTCAGAGCGAGGCAAGGACTTCAGAAGATGAGAGTTTGCACCATTTTACAGATTTCTCCCTTCGCTCCAAGCTTTTAGTGATTTGCTGAGCTTCAGACCACATATACTGTGAAAAAAATCCCTTTCTGTGGTATTTCTTAATGAAAATACCTCTGGATGCTGCATGTCACTGAATCTTGGTAAATTCCTGTCACTGGAGGATGAGGACCTGCTTGCCATTGGTTTGCAGCAGCTGTTGAAGTGTAAGGGAGCTGAAAAGCACCTCACCTTCTGCAAAATCCAGTGTCTGAAATGGCTGAAAATTGAAGACTTAAACTCGTGCATCAGTGGTGGGACTTGTTAGACAAAATGCAGTGACTTCACCCGAGTTACTCCGGGCTCCCTTGGTACCTAACGGAGGGAGCTGCTGTGGGGTGTGACCACTCGTCCAGCAGCAGGTCAGGTGAATTGAAGTGGCTGTCCCTCGGCCGTCCCGGGAGCTTAGCATCTTGGTCAAAAGTAGATGTGCCTGTCACAGATTTGCCACAGCTACAATCACCCCATGCAAACATGGTCGTCTTTGCTATTTTTTGCCAAGTTTCTCCATTTCTGGTGCTGGTGTCTCAGCACCCCCCTTTCTCGGGGAGCAGGGACCTGTGTATTTGTAGAGCACTCTGTGATCCCCCGGTGAAAGCCAGCACAAGAACAAAGTTATTAAAGTGTGAGTTTACATTCCTGAGCTGAAATGAAAAAGACCTTACCCAATTTGCTCAAGAACATGTCACACCCCTGATTATTCTGATCCGCTGGGGAATTCCCTCCGGGTTTCTGAGATCCACCCCGGTGAGGAGCAAGTTCCCGGCTCCAAGCTGGGCAGGAGTGCCGCCCGCTGGCTCGGGCTCCCAGCCAGGCCAGCCCAGAGCAGGACGGTGCTGCCCGTCAGCCCGGAGCTCGGCCCTTCCCCGAGACTCAGCCCTCGGCTTGGCCAGCACCCGCTCCTCCTTCCCACGAGGACTGCGGAGCCAGCCCCACCACCCCGGGCAGTTACTGTAATAGCATGAGATATTAAATTGAAGACTGTCACAAACTGCTCCTCGGCGTGCAGATGAATCTGGTGTTAACCCTGGACTGCGTGAGCAGCTTTGGTGCTCCGGGAGTCTCAGAAGAGGTTGGAGGCTTTGGCCCTTGTGCAGTTGATAGATAATGCCGGGCAGACTCTGCACGCAGGTTTTCCCCAGAGGCCAATTCTCTTTCATCCCGTACTCCATTTGACAGTGCCCGTCTTTTTTGCAGCATTGGCTAATTAATCCCTTTCCTCTTGTCCTCTTTTCCCCCCTTGTTAGTGTCGAGCGCTGCAATCTGACAGGATTGACCCTTGCCTGGGAGTTTTGCTTATCCACATCCTCAACCCTGGGAGGTCTGATGGTTCCCTCTGAGCCGAAGTCAACAGCTTGCTCTGTGCCGGGAGCTCGGTGCCGCGAGTGGCTGGCAGCCGGCAGCCACAGGCCAGGGCTGACCAGTGCAGCTTGCTCCTGCGAGAGGGGCTGGGCTGACTCAGGACTGGTGCAGGCTGACTGAAAATTGAGGACTGTGCATAACTACTGCCCAACTGAGCCTCTGAGCCTGTCTCTTCGGTTTCCAGGTCACACGAGGAGGTGCGGGTTGAGGAGGAGCTTCAGCAGATCAGTGTGGAGCTGGAGCCCAAGTGTGATGTTGAGATCGTAGCTCCTGAAGAAGGTGACAAAGAGTGAGTGTTTCGGAGTGTTGGGCAGCTTAGCAGAGCCCTACCCAGTGTTACTTGGTCTGTGGCAGCTTGTGCTAAAGGCTGGCTTTGTAGGACACCAGCTTCCCTGGAGAGAGGTCCTTCCCCTGACAGTTCAGTGAAACTGGGGGCAGCTACCTCTGACCTGATCTTTCTGGCTGTGACAGTGGAGCATCTTGAGCTCCTCTGTAATAAATCATAAAGTCTTGCTTGCTCCTGTTCCGACTGCAGTGACTAGACTCTGCCATTTCTTCCCTTTCCAGAGAGGCGGCTTCTTCAGCCTGTGCCATTGTAACGTCCACAGCTACAATAGAGGTGGAGACAGCCAGCCAGGCCTCAGAACCAGCCAGCCAGGCCTCGGATGAAGATGACGTGCCAGTCACAGACATATACTTTGTAAGGCAACTTTTCTGCATGGCCCCTTAGCGGTGTGATGGGAAGGGTTGGACGAGGCTGTAACAGTCTCTATTTCAGGCAGCGGGGTGCAGGGCGGCGTCTGCCCCACGTTATCTTCATGTTGAGCACCTTGAGCTCTTAATGCTGGAAGCGTTTTTGAATGCAGGGAACTGGATTAACCCTGGGACAACTCAAAACAGCATCTAGTGGGGCTCAAATGGGTGGCACTGCTGCTGTGGATGTAGCCATAGGTGTGCTGCTCTGCTTCAAAGCACAAGCACTGAAAGGCTCGTTGAGGGCAGCGTGTTGACTCCTGGGTCAAGCCAAGGTGAACGTAGGTGCAACTGAGAGGTTCCTTCCTCGGCCTGAGAGCCCGCCTGCTTTCCTGAACACAAGTGTGCTGCAGTGGCCTAGAGCCAGAAGGAGGTGGCTGCAGTGGGGCTGACCTCAGGCCCTGGTGAACTTTGGCTTTTCCTTTCCCTGCAGGCAGATGCGTTAGGTGATGCAGTGGAAATCTAGTGCTGAGACAGGGAGTAAGTGAGGTGGTTGCTGGTTGGCAGCAGAGTGCTGTGGAGCCTGGTGCTGTGTTCCTCAGTCAGCTCTTGCAATGTCTGAGCAGCTTCTGCAGACCGGAGGAGAGTTTTTAGCAACACGTGCCTGTCTGTGCCCCGTGGATTCCCAGAGCAGAGCTGAGGGTCTGACCCGTGAGAGCTCTCCCCCATGCCTGGGCACTAGAACCTGATGAAAAGAGGTGCCTAGCTCCTCTCTGCTCTGGCTTGTTGCTGTCTGTTACATGACGGTGGAGATGAGCTGAGCCTTTGTGATAAGCTCCTGCAGGCTAACCTAAAAATGGCAACATTTGCCTTTCCCTGTGCTTGTGTGACTCTGCTGCAGAGCTGCTCACTCATTGCCGAGTCATTCCAAGGCTCGTGGGATCTGTGGAAGGAATCAGCTCCATTTTAAAAGCTTGTCTGTTTGGGTTTTTATGCATGCTGTTCAAAACGCAAACAGCTCCCTTTAACACTGGCTGCTCTTTCTTTGCCTGTGGATGGCAGCTGTGTGCAAGCTGCCTGCAGTTACTGCCTGCTCCACTGGCAAGTGTCTTTTAGCAAGGGTCAGCTCCTCTTCCTCCCTGTCCCCGGGCATATGGACTCCCCCAACTTGAGGGGCATCTCTCTATCTGGAGGAAACCATCTGTGTACAGTACGTACTCACAGCGTGACTGGCTGCTCGTCAGCATTTCATACTGTGTCTAAGTCCTTGAGTTTTGCATTAAACGTGTGTCGTGTGCTGTGGAGTGTTTGTCACTGCTGGGATGAAGGGAGAAGCTGATTTGGGCTCCCACGGGCATTCTCCTTGGGAAACCACTTGAGTTGGAGCTCAAGTGAGGCTGCACCAGAGTGCAGCAGGGCCACAGCTGCACTAGTGCTCCAGGGGCAATGGTCGGTGAAGCAGTGCTGTGTGCAGAGGATGATTTGTCAAGTCCCAGGGGACCATGATCTGATCTTTGGAAGTCTGCTCCTGGAAGGAGAGCACTTTATCCTCCTGTTCACCCACAGGGCAATGAAAGTGCAGAGATTGTGGCAGGGCATGGGCACCGCTCTTCCCACGCACGGCTTTCCTGCCTGCTGATCCGTTAAGGCCTGGAGTTGCCCAACCCCTTGTGTTTTGCTTTCTCTTCCATCCTCTTTTTCACATCATCCTTTTTTCCTCTGTTTCCTTTCTCACTTCACTTGCCCCGGGGCCATCCAGTTCACAGATGGGAGGTACTGGATTTACTCTCCCGGTCCACGCAGACTCCGAACCACCTCGCTTTCCTCTGGGATTGTAAGTGAACATGCTAGCATGTAGGGGAGCAGAGCTCCAGCTCTGAAACACTGGGGCCAGCACTCCATTTCCCTTGGATGCTGTGACTCTGTATTGTGTGGCCATTAGAAACCAGCCCAGCAGAAACTAGGGAAGCATACCAAATCCACACGAGTGGATGTCCCTGTAGGATCTTGCAGAAACGCGTGCTCTGCTGTGCTTTTCTGCAGGCTGGCGACACAGCCCCTGGGATGGGCTGCAGCATTATGGACAAACTTACAAGCACCAGACCTGGCCAGGGAGGCACCTGAAGCTTTGTAGGTAGTGTTAGGCTCGGCTCCCTGGGCCCAGGGAGCCAGACAGATTTCCAAAGAGACCATTAAGATGTTTTGAAGCTGCTAAAAACCCAGTTGCAAATATAACTTTTTAGGCTTGTGGCTGGGAAGGTAAGCAGCTCATAAAGCCAAGTGAGTTAGGAGTTACTGCTGGGTTAGGAATGATCTCTGCTGTCTAGTCCTTCTCAGCCTCACTGGTGTGCTCCCTCCTCACTGCAGGTTTTCTGTGAGCGGTGAGGATTTTCTTTTCCAAAAGCTGCAGGGAGGCAGATGAGCATTTAGAGGATGAATCCAGAGCTCAAGACTGCACTGGGTTTTAGTATGTCCCTCCTCAGGCTTTGGGAGAGCTGATGTCCACAGAGGGTAATGGCAATGCTGTCAAGAGCCTCGGCACAAGGATTTGTACAGCGTGGTCCTCCCAGCTCCTGCCTCTGGTACCAGGCAGGCGAGCAGTGGAGAGGGCACCAGGCAGGGTGCGTGGGGAAGCACGGGCAGTAATGTGCTTGTGGCCTTGGCTGATGGCACGAGGGAGGTGCTGCACCTACGTGGGCAAACGGGCAACAGCTCCCAGCAGCTCCTCCTGCTCCTTCGGCTGTCTTTGGCTGCACCAGCACCAGGAGGGTTAATACCAAGTTCCAGATGCTGCTTTATCTCCCCGCTGGGTTTACAGCTCCCTGCATGCATCTGAGATCCTAAAAGGCTCTGAAAGAGGCAGGCTGGAGCATGTGGTTCAGTCAGGATGGATGAAAAACAGGATGTGGGGCAGGCTTTACGCAGTGCTGAGCTTTCCTGCATGTCTAGCAGAGCCCTGTAAGAAGCTCCAGGCAAGGGTTTCTCTTCCCTCCTTCCTCCCAGCGGTGTCTGCTAATGTAGCTGCAGTTATTGATGGGGTTCAGCATGCGGAGCCCAGTGCTTCAAAGCTCCTCTGGCTTCTTGTAGTTTCTTGTACATCATAGACTGTTACACTTGGTTCCCAGGCTGGGAACCCCCCCCCAGGCTTCTTCTAAGTAGCCAGTTCCATTTCTCCTCCTTTGCCAAACCCCAGACTGAGACAAAGGGGGCAGTTTCCTCTCCCTGGAAGCACCTCTGGAGCCAAAAGAGCCTGTTTGCAGAGGAAGTGGGTCCCCCCTGGGAACACTGGAAGCAGAGACCAGCCCTTGAATCTGCCTGTAGATTCAGAAGCGTGTTTTGTCACACTGATGCCCACTGCTGTGATAACGGGCTCCCTCGACACACGTCCCCTTCCCCCTCATTCTTTCCAAGATCCAGTTGTGTTTTGCCTCCTTTGTCGTACTTGTTCCCATCACCCTGCTGTCTCCAAGACTCTCAGTGATAACTGTTTGTCTCTGTGGCCACCATCCACCATGGTCTACCCCACCCATCTGCTGCCTCGCTTGGCCTGCAGGGAAGGGGTGGAAGGCACAGCAAACCAGACCAGGGTTCACTGTAAAAGCCCTCCTGGACAGCAGGGATGCCAGCCTGTAGCATGCACGGGGCTCAGGAAGCGGGAAGCTGAGAGCTGGGAGTGGGTAGCAGGAGCAGGGAGTTCTGTCACTGCCCTTAGGTAAGTCACTTCGCACGTACCTCCTTTTCTCTGGAGCTGGTGTGATGCTATGGCGGGGAGCTGAGGTTTCCCTGGCATCTCAAAAGCTCTGAAAATCTGTTCCTGCAAGAGGAGAGGTGGTGCCATCCCTGCTGCAGCTGGAGCAGGGTCCAAGGTCAGCTGCTGGTGGGCTGTCCCATGTCCCAGCTGGTAGGGAGCAGTTGTGTACTGAGGAAGAGGAAGGCTCCTCTGCTGAGAGCTGGCAGCGAGCTCAGTTCTCTCCCTCCAGGTGGACAGCTGTTCTTACTGTATTGTTTCCTACTCTTTTTATTTTCTCCTTTTATTTTCTCCTCTTCTCTCCTTTGCTCCCTGCTCTGCTGCTGCTCTCCTTGCATTCTCCCCGCCGTCTCTGGCCACTCTGGCAGCCGACAGACGAGAGGAGTTGGGTTTACTCCCCGCTCCACTATAGCGCTCAGCTCCACTCTGTCTCCGATGAGGAGAGCGATACAGTAAGTGAACAAGAAACGTGTGCCGGGTGCCTGGTGGGTCGAGGTCGGAGCTTGTGCTCCCTCTGCAAGGTCAGCTTGCAGAGGGAGCCTCTGTGCAGCATGGGGCTCTTGCATGGCTGCGGCAGAGCCCTGCTGCATCTCGGATCAGCTCTGTGGCAGCAGGTGAGATCTCCTGCACTGGCAGAGACCCATTCTGCTCAGCAAGGGTTGTGGCTTGTTCCAAATTGTTTGGTGCCGTGAAACTTCTGGGAGCTGAAGTTCTCCAGTCGTGGTGTTGTTACTGGAGGATGCGAAACAGCCTTCTCTCTTCTTGCTTGTTTTGATTCTGGGGAGTTGGCTGGGCTCAGACCTAACTGGATGCGGGGTGGATGCTGGGGTGATGACTCTCTGTTCTCTGCCTCTTGCAGTAATCTCTATGCAGACACAGAAGCCCCAGAGAGCAGCGATTCCCTCTGCAGGTCGATGTGTTTCCTTTTCGTTGATGCAGCCGTTCCAGTGGGATGGGGAAGAGCTTGCTGACACCAGTATTGCTGCACTGCAGGATCCCGGGCACTGCATTTCAGAATGGAGCAAAACTATAACCGTGTATTTCTACTTATCCCAGATGTGGGCAGCAAAGAAACCACCCACTCACCCGCAGCTCCCAACGGAGACACCCAGCTGGGTGTAAAGAATCCTGGGTAGTAACACAGTGTTTTCCAGACGTGCACTATCGTAGCTACCTATCCATGTGTGATACTGTGAACCTTTTTAATTTTTTAATCATGTATTTATTTCTTTTATCTTTGCACAGAGACAGCACAAATGTGCTTTTTTAAACATTTAGTTTACTGCACTTTTTTTTTTTTTTTTTGTTGTCATATATTTGTGCATCAGAAAGGAGTGTGAGACCTCACTGGAGAATTGGTAGGAGCACGTTGCTGGGGAGGGCAGGGACCGGAGTGGCTTCATTTGGGGCAGCAGCGTGGTCTAACCAACTGATGGAGTCAGGAGGTTTAAGGCTGTCCAGACTCTGCCACGGTTTTGCTGAGTGACCTAAAGCAAGTCACTTAACCACTCTGTGCCTCGGTTTCCCCTGTGCTAATGGGTGTATAGTACCCACTTCCGTTAAAGCACTTAAACCCTGGGATGAAAGGTGCTATGTAAATGCAATGTATTAAAGGCCATTGAGTAGAATTGCTCCCATGTTACCGTAGTCCAAAGTAGCCATGCCAATTTCCTTGGATGCAGAAATCGCTAGTGACTTCTCTTGATGTGTAACACTGTGCGGGGGAAGCGAACGATTCCTGGCGACAGTGACGTGGCCACCGTGGCTCTCCTCCGGACGTGGCGAGGGGTTCTGCCTTCACCGCGTGCTGCACCGCTGCGTCACCCCATCCCTCTGTGCTTGGAGTCCACGCTTCGTCCTGCCGGCTGCTGCACCGCCGCCCGCTCCAGACACACAGGCATGGACAGATGAGAACTGCGCACCTCCAGGGACCAGCCGCGCTGGAGTGCGAGTTCCCTGGTCCGCCGGCCCCAGGTGGGGCTTGTCAGGACACCGCATCCCCCTGCAGCCCCTCAGCACCTCGCATGCTCGTGGGTGTATCCGACTGTCCCGTACTGGGGGGTCACGAACACTGGGTCCACGTGTGCCTCGGGGCAGGCGGGGAGGCACACGCACGTACACACACTCTGGAGGCAGACACAGAAGCCTGGCTCTGCCACCTGCTCGTGCCAGGCGGTGTTGTGTTCATGGACTCTGTTGGACAAAAAGCTCCGTGATGGGGGTGTTGCCGGTGGTAACATCTGCTGTTGGAAATGGCTGCTTTGGCTATCTGAGATAGTTTGCTTTTCGAGGGCTGCCGGCTTTAGGTGAGGTGATTTGGTGTCACTGGGTGGTGTTCGGAGGAGGCTCATCCATCTGTCAGCAGGATATACACCATAGCACTGTCTTGAACTCTAGCAATCCCACCCTTATCTCCCAGAGAGAAGAAAGGAAATCCTTTAGATAAGAGGGAGCCAGGTCTTATTCATGTTCTTTACAAGCCTCACTTGAGAAAGAGGGTCATAATCTCTTCATTCTCATTGCAATCTTCAGACTGTCCTTGGAATTCCTTGTAGGAGGAGCAGGGAAGCAGGACTCTTGGGGCTCAGTCTCCCCGGTCTGTCTTCACAGCAGCACTCGGGATGGGTTAATTCTGGTCCCAGAAGGTAACTGGGCTGGTGGGAAGCTCTTCCACTCTGCTAGGTGCTGAACTTGGTGAGAATCTTCATGAATTGACATTTTCTTGCCTCGAAGTATGGGGCCCAGACTTCCACCTTGCCTTGCCTACAGATGCTGAAGGCTGTAAGGTGTGCTTCTCTCAAGAGCGTAGGCTGAGGATCTTGCAAGCTGCTGCCATTAGATATATTCATGTATTTACCAAATAATCTATCAAAAGTCTTTCAAGAAATTCTCCCCTTTCAGTTACTACTTGACAGCTCCTTCACCCAGCTAGTGAGCATTGCTCCAGGACAGCCCCTGCAGTGGGCTGGGAAGGGGCTCTGCGCCACCCCCAGCTCCTCGGGCCAGTCCCACCCGGGCTCTGGGGGCTGTTGGCAATGCCGTAGGGGGCTCAGTAGTTGGCGGAGGGGAGACGGGAGGAGTGCAATACCTACAGACTAACCTGCCTCTGGGCTGAAAGCAAGAGGCTTCAAAATGCTAAAAATTCACTTTCACTTTTTTTTTCTTTTTTTTTTTTTCCTCCAGAAGCATGATACCATGCATAGAGAGGCCAGAGGGAGCCACGTCCCTTCTGCATCTTCAGATGTTGCTCTTGGGTGCTGCGCTGGAGGAGTGTAGCCCTGGGGAGGAACGTGGGAGGTTAGGCTCAGGCTACCTGTGCTGGTACCACCTTGTTCATGGGCTGGTGGGTTTTCCTGTTGGGATTTTCCAGCCAACTGGAATCAGTCATCTTGTTTAAGATGGTTTAGGCATCACTGATGGAGACTTCATTCCTTCCCCTCGTTTCAGGGGTCTCTAAGGCCGCTTAAGCTCTGTGCAGGAAACATCTGAGCCTTGCCTTCGTGGAGTATCTCAGTGAATGAACACTGCAAGCTGGATTTGTGCTTGGTCCCAAGAGATGTGGGAAAACCCAGACCTTTTGCAGCATGTTCATTCCAAGCATCATCTTTCCTCAAGCTTTTGGGCTTTTTGAGACAATCCTTGTGCAGTTCTGTAACACTGAACCTTTTGGAGCAAGCAGGTCTGGACACGGAGGGTTGGTCCTGTGAGAGGACACACAAAGGGCTTAGAGCAACTTTGTCCCTGTGAGGGGACAGGAGGAACCTTCCTTTGGGGAGATGTTGATCTGAAACAGAAACTGCCCTTTTCCAGGCTTGTGCATGCTCCTGCTGCGTGTCACCTGCTGTCCAGTTCGCTCGGTGCTGGAGAACTGCTCAGCTTCCACTTGCCACAGAGGCTCAAAGGACCTCGGAGTTTAAAGCTCGCTCTTCGTCCGCCTCTGCACCGTGCTGCAGCACGAGAGCGGTGGGGAGCGCTGGAGCGTTTCCCAGGCGCTGTCAGTGCTGCCTTTGCAGGACGCACAGGGGCAGAGGAGGGCAGGACTAGGTCTTGCCCACAGGAAGAAGCATTGGCCCTTTTTGGGGGAAGAGAACCGACACCCATCCTTGGTCTGAATGTCCCTCTAGCTCTCCTTCCAGCTCATTGGGAACAGAAGTTGCCTGTACTTTCTCTGTCAGGGCTTTCTGTAGTGACCTAGCAGCTTGCTGGCAGGTGCTGTCCCTGCTGTAACCCCTCTGCTCTCTCCATCATTAAAAGGAGGCACCACGTTTTTTTTTTTTTTACTTTGAGATTGGAGCAGAGCAGCCCTGTGAGACAGCGGGGTCCCGCGTAGCTCTGTTTGCCACCACTCTCCGTCCCCATCATCCCAGCTGGGACTCTCGGCTCTGCGGGACGTGCCCTGAACAGTGCCTGGTGCCGAGGCTGCTGGTGAGCTTTCGGCTCAGGCTTTTGCCAAACTGCAGGTGGCTGCTGCCTGCCCGGGATGGGTTTGGCAAGAGAAAACCAGAATCTCTCCCTGTGCCTGCCGTCAGGCTCGGGTACCAGCTCAGCCCCTTGGCAGGCTGATGCAGAGCGGGGGCGCGGGGCGAACCAAGCATCCGGCTCTTGGCTGCCGTCACCTCTGCCGCCAGCGGCCCGGCCACACGTGCCGAAATCGTGCTTCGGGGAGTTTTCTAGCGAAGCCGGGGCCGGCGTGGGCACAGCGGCTCCGTCCCGTGGGGTGGTCGCGGGGCTCCCCGCGCGCGGCCCGGCCCCCACCTCGCTCCGGCCCCTTCCCAGAGGGACAAGGCAGAGGCCGTGCCTCAGGCGTACCGGATGGTGTCTGATTTTTCTTTCTGTTGATGTCTACATTAGACCCGGGTTTGTTCTATTGGATGTTCATATTCCCACTCATTTTCCGTGTCCGCTCTGTGCGTGCACCGTGTAACGAATGTATGTAAGTAGGGGGGGGGGCGGGGGTGATGCCAACCCGTGGGTGTTGTCATGTTTCTCTTATTTTTTTTTGGGGGGGGGGGGGTTAAGTCATGAGCGCTTTTTTTATCTTTCTTGGTTTGAGGTTTTTTTTCTTTCCCCCTCCCTCTTCGGGGAGACCTTTTTTTTCCAGAGAACTGTAAATGGATGCTATCTGTCCTCGGCTCTGTGATAAAGCATACTGTAGTCTGTGCTGTGCTCACTCCAGCCGGCTCTGCCTCCTCTCTCCTGCGCTCGCGGCCGGGCCCGACCGCCCTTTTTGGGGGTAAAACGGGACTAAAAAGGGACGGGGGGGGGGAGGGCCTAGCGGCACCGCCTCCCGCCGGGGCCTCGCCGCGGGGCTGCCCCGGCGCCGCCGGTCGCGGGGAGGGCGGGCGGGCAGGCGAACGCGGCGGGCGGCCCCGGCGCTGCCGAGGACCCCGAGGCGGAGCCGCAGCCGGTGCCCATGGGCGCGGGGTCGCGCAGCCCGGCCCGGCGGCGGGACCGGGACCGGGACCGGGAGAGGGACCGGGAGAGGGAGAGGGAGAGGGACCGGGAGCGCTCCAGCAGCCGGGAGAAGCGTCGGCGGCGGCGCAGCCAGAGCGGAGAGCGGCGGCGGCGGGAGCCGAGCTCGGCGTGAGCAGGGACCGGGCCTGGTCTTAGGGGAGCGGGAAGCCGGGCCTCGGTGTGCCGGGGGGGAGGGGGGCGACCGGCCCCGGTGTGGCCAAACCAGGCGGCTCCCCCCGCCCCCGGTGCCCGGCTGGGGTGAAGATGCCGGCGGGGCGGTTGCGGGCCGGGGCCGGGGCCCGGGCCGATGCGTGCTTTGAAAAGTGTTGTCCGTGACCCAAAGCTCCGTTTGGGGGTTCGCTGGGGACACGGGGGTGGTACCGGAGAGCAGGCACCGCCGGAAAAGCGCGTTTGAGCTCAGCCGGTGGCTCGGGCTGCGGCTCGGCCCGGGTCTCGCAGGGAGCTGCGTTCTCCGCTCCCGAGTGGCCGTTGCCCAACACGCAGCCAGGAGCCACCTCCCAGCTGAAACACAACTTCCCCCCCTCCAGCTCCGACTCTGGCGATGACAGACAGAAATGGAAGAAGAAGAAGAGCAAAAGCAGGGACCAGCACCATAAAAGCCAGAAGAAACGCCGCTCAAGGTCTCGGGGTCGCTCCTCCGACTCGAGCTCGGAGCGCGAGCGAGACAAGAGGAGAGCCCGGAGCAGAGAGCGGCGGAGGAAGAGAGATGGCTCCAAGTCCTCCGTGTCCTCTGTCAGCTCTGCCTCCTTGCCGCGCTCCCGAGGCAGGGAGGAGACGGGACAGCAGCTGAGCCTCCAGGAGCGCTTGAGGCTGAAGGAGGAGAAGAAGAAGCAGGCTGCGCTCATGAAAGCCTTGGAGACTCCTGAGGAGAAACGGGCTCGCCGGCTGGCCAAGAAGGAGGCCAAGGAGAGGAAGAAGCGGGAGAAGATGGGGTGGGGAGAGGAGTACATGGGTTACACCAACACTGACAATCCCTTTGGGGACAACAACCTGTTGGGCACCTTCATCTGGAGCAAGGTGAGCCCTCTCTCCTCCACGCCCGCATGTTGCAGGAGGCTGGTCGAAGGAGATTGTGCCCCTGTAGCGGCCACGGAACAGGCCAGAGGAGCAGTGGGGCACGGCGGGGGGACCTTTGCTTGAGGTGGGAGCCTCTGTAATACTAAAAGAAGCCACGTGAAAGCAAAGTGCTCATCTGGGGCAGGAGCTGGGTGTTTCTGAAGAGCTCAGTGGGGATTTGCCCCCTTTCTCCTGAAGACCAAGGTCTGTAGCCAGGGGTGTGGGATGAGGAGGTAGGTCAGGGTGCAGGAGAGGGACCCAGACCTGCTGGAAGCTACAAGCTGAGTGCTGGGCAGTGTCTGCTGGTGTGTTAGTGCTCGCCAGGACAGGTGGCATCCCTGGGCTAAGCCTGGGTTTTGCTGAGGTGCTTCAGGAGTAGGATTTGAGTGATTTGGGGACCTTGGACAGGATCAGAACTCTCTGGAGCAGCAGGTGGATGTGGTGGTATATGCTGGCTGGTGAGGGGCTGTAGAGGTCACTGGGTTTCATGGTTTCCCTTGGCCTCTATTTCAGGCACTGGAAAAGAAAGGGATCAGCCACCTGGATGAGAAGGACCTGAAGGAGAGGAACAAGCGAATCCAGGAGGACAACCGCTTGGAGCTGCAGAAGGTGGGGTCAGAGGTCCCCTCCCTCCCACTGTCAGACCTGTCCGACCCTGTGGACAGCCCAGTTCTCCCAGTCTCTCACCTAGGAGTCCCTTTGTTCTTCTCACTGGGGATGCCCATAGGCTGTAGGATCTGGGGGCCACGTTATACTGACTTCTGCTATTCCAGGTGGAAAAGGCTCTTGTCTTGGCATTGAGTCCAGCTCGGGAGGTGCTGAGGAGGATAAGTGGCAGGTCAGGGCACCGAGACATTCAGTTGCGCCTGTGTTCCCTGTCCTCCAAAGGGCTGGCAGCGAGCAGCAAGCAGCCCAGCCCCAGTGGCGCACACAGGCTCTTCTTCCACATGGCTCCTGGCTCCCCTCGAGTCTTGGGCTGATTGCAGGAGCCGAGGCAGCTCAGGGAGCAGGGATACAGCTCTGTCCTCGAACGGGTGTCCTGCCTAGGTGCCCCATCTGCAGCAGCCTCACGTCTCCCTCCACCCCGGGCAGGTGAAGCAGCTGCGCCTGGAGCGGGAGCGGGAGAAGGCAATGCGTGAGCAGGAGCTGGAGATGCTGCAGCGGGAGAAGGAGGCAGAGCACTTCAAAACCTGGGAGGAGCAGGAGGACAACTTCCACCTGCAGCAGGCCAAGCTGCGGTAGGGGTGCGAGTTCACAGGGACGGGCCTGCCGGGAGCAGGGGCTGGCAGGCACTGCTCACTGTCCCTCTGCTCTCACCCAGGTCAAAGATCCGGATTCGGGACGGGAGGGCGAAACCTATTGACCTTCTGGCCAAGTACATCAGCGCGGAGGATGACGACCTGGCTGTGGAGATGCACGAGCCCTACACCTTCCTGAACGGCCTGACTGTCTCCGACATGGAGGATCTGGTGGAGGACATCCAGGTGCTAGCTCTGCTGTCTCTGTGCCAGGGCTGGGTGAGGGGCAGCAGCCTGTGGCTTCCCCCCCTCAGCTCTGCTTCCCTGCCCGTGGTGCAGAGCAGGTGCCTGATGTCCTGCTTGTCTCCTGCCTGCAGGTTTACATGGAGCTGGAGCAAGGGAAGAACGTGGACTTCTGGAGGGACATGACCATCATCACAGAGGATGAGATAGCCAAGCTCCGCAAACTGGAGGCCTCTGGGAAAGGGGGACCAGGTAAGCAGGAGGGCAGAGGCTGGTGTGGGTGTCAAGGGGAGCGTGAGGAGTGAGCAAAGCGGGCTGTAGGATCTGACACACATGCTCAGGCTCAGAGGGGTTCTCTGGGATCTGCTGGACGGAGGCTGTGGATCTGGCAGCCATCCCCTGCTAGCCTTTCACTGCCGGGTGCAGCCCGGGAGGGCCTGGGTGAAGGCAGGCCGAGTGCTTGGAGACTGACTGGCCGCCCTTGTCTGTCTGTTCAGGGGAGCGTCGGGACGGCGTCAACGCCTCTGTCAGCTCAGACGTGCAGTCTGTGTTCAAGGGGAAGACGTACAACCAGCTGCAAGTGCTGTACCAGGGCATTGAGAGCAAGATCCGGGCAGGAGGACCCAACCTTGACATTGGGTACTGGGAGAGCCTGCTGCAGCAGCTGAAGGCTTACATGGCTCGGGCCAGGTGAGAGCAGGGACCAGGCCTGTGGAAAGAGGTAGCTCAGACCCCGCTGTGAGCAGAGTTGGGGAGGCACAAACCCAAAGTCAGGGGTGGAGGGGTTTTCTACCTTTCCCCAAGAGGGGAGGAGGGCTGGACACTCGGTCCTGTCTCCAGCAGTGATGTTTACAGTGAGGTATCCAAGAGGGAACTGAACTGGAGGGTTATTCAGTCCAAAACCATACAGAATCCAGCAGATTTCTACGTGGCGTGGTGGGTGTCACAGCTCTGGGCAGTGTGGGCATGAGGTGCTTCTGCTGGGTGAGACCTGACAGCTCGTCTTCTCTTGGCAGACTGCGGGAGCGGCACCAGGATGTGCTGCGCCAGAAGCTGTACAAACTGAAGCAGGAACAGGGTGTGGAGAGCGAACCGCTCTTCCCCATCATCAAGCGGGAGCCGGCCTCCCCCAGCGACAGGTACGCAGCCACCCGGGGGAGAGAAGGCAGCCTTGTTCCCCCATCCTTCCACAGACAGGCCTCAGCTGAGCAGAGAACGAGGGCACCAGCCCCGTCCCAGTTCTCTCTTCTCTCTTCCTTGCAGGCTGGATCCAGAGGAAAGCATCGTGGTGCAGCCAGGGCCGTCCTTGGAGCCGGAGGCCGAGCAAGACACAGAGGCCAAAGGAGAGGCAGAGGGAGAAGCCGTGCTGATGGAGGAGGACCTGATCCAGCAAAGCCTGGATGACTACGATGCGGGGAAGTACAGCCCCCGGCTGCTGGGCACCAACGAGCTGCCCTTCGATGCCCATGTGCTGGAGGCCGAGGAGGATACGCATCGGCTGCTGCTTCTGCGTCAGCAGCTCCAGGTGACAGGTAGGAGCCCCCCGGGCCGGCCCTGCGCCCGCCGGCCTCGCGGCTTGCCTCCTGGCACGGAGGCTGTGCGTGTGCTTTGCAGCGCGGGGCTGGAGGGAGGAAGGGGGAGCAAGAGCTGGATCCGGAGCAGGCAGCCAGAGCTGGGCTGGGGCAGGGATGCCCCCAGGCAGCGAAGGACGCTGTGGCCCAGGGGAGAGCAGGGAGACGGAGCTCGGATCGCTGGGTCCTTCCCCACTTCCAGCCACACCAGCCGGCTGTTTGGGCCACGGACAAGTGGGAAGAGTGTTTTGGATGAGTTTTCCAGAACGGCTCGGCCCGCTGCCCACCAGGGTCTGCAGGGCAGCATGCACATCTCTGTGTCCAGCTCCGCATCCCCCGCCCGCCATGCGCTGCTCCCCTCCCCTCAGCGTGCTCGGGGGCAGAGGCCCCACAGCCCCGGGCCTGGCTGGCGCTGCAGGGCTGGACGCCAGCACCTCTCCTCCCTGCAGGTGACGCCACCGAGAGCGCCGACGACATCTTCTTCCGTAAGGCCAAGGAGGGCATGGGCGCGGACGAGGCGCAGTTCAGCGTGGAAATGCCCCTCACGGGCAAGGCCTATCTCTGGGCGGACAAGTACCGGCCCCGCAAGCCCCGCTTCTTCAACCGGGTGCACACGGGCTTCGAGTGGAACAAGTACAACCAGACCCACTACGACTTCGACAACCCACCCCCCAAGATTGTGCAGGGCTACAAGTTCAACATCTTCTACCCCGACCTCATCGACAAGCGCTCCACGCCCGAGTACTTCCTGGAGGCCTGCCAGGACAACAAGGACTTTGCCATCCTGCGCTTCCACGCCGGGCCGCCCTACGAGGACATCGCCTTCAAGATCGTCAACCGTGAGTGGGAGTATTCCCACCGCCACGGCTTCCGCTGCCAGTTCGCCAACGGGATCTTCCAGCTCTGGTTCCACTTCAAGCGTTACCGTTACCGCAGATGAGGGGCTGCTCAACCCCGGGCGTGAGGTGGGCTGGGGGGGGCTCGGCCCCTGTCCCAGGCACTGCCCCATGGACGTCCCCAAGACCTGGCCCAGCGTGGGGCCTATTCCTGAGGATTTTCCCTGTCCTTGCTTTTATCCTGACGGACCCTGAGACTTTGGTACAAATAAATAGGGGTTGTTTAAACAGTGGGATCCTGGGCATGGGCACCCCAAGCTGCTCAGTACCATGCGGCTCCTGCATGTCGTCACCAGCCAGTACCTCGCTGGGCCAGCACTGGGAGCTCCTCTGGGGGCTGGGTGGGGTGGTGCTCGGCCGGGCGTCCTCAGCCCCATGCCTCTGGGGTCTGTCACCTCATCCCCCCCCATGCTGTCAGTCCTGTGTGCTCCCCTTGCCCACGCCAGCCCCTTCCCAGCACCACATGTTCCCATCGCTGGTGCCAGAGCTGTCCAGCCCAGACGCTCCCCAGCTGGAGCCTCAGTGCCCTTTGCTCCACCAGCACAGCCTTGCCCCGCTGCTCCTGCTGCCACAGACCTTCCTGGGCCCACTCCCCTCCTGACCGGCCCCATTTCTGGCACGTTTTCCCCTGGGATCTGGCTTCCTCGGCCTGGGAGCATCATCACCTCCCTCAACCCTGGCCGCAGGCTGAAAGGGTTCAATGGCTGCAGGGCGTCTGCCTCAGGAGGAGGAGAGGGGTGCGAGATGGGATAACTCCTTACAGGGGAAAATCCGGTTTCCATGTCCTGCAGTCCCTCCCACGAAGTGCCTGAGTGACACTTGCTGCCCTGGGCCAGGGACAGCCATGTTCCCCGGACCCGTATTGCTGAGGTGGGGGTCCCCAAAAGGGCCTCGAGCAATGCTTAGCGGCTTTCGGGCCCCTTGGGGGGTGTTTCAGGGCTGACGGACTGGCATCCGTCCCCTTGGGTGATGGCCGTGGGGCACGGCCCCACGCTGGCATCGCCCCACGTGGCCCCACCAGATCCTGAGCTGTCGGGCTGCCGCCGCTCTGGGCTGGAGCAGGGCAGGAGAGGATGTCGGTGCGTGAGTAATGCCCGGTGGCGCAGCCCCTGGGAAACCTCTGTCCTGGCCCTGAACTATTGCAGCAAGGTTGTTTCCTCCCTGCGGGCCCTGCTGCATCCTGTCCCCGGGTACAGCCGCGCAGCGGAGGGGCTTGGCGGGGGCTGCCCAGGTCGCCCAGCCCGGCTGTATGGGGGCTCCCCGGCCTTGGGGGCTGCCCCATGGCAATCGGTTCCCCATAACTCGGGAGAGTTGCCCCCTCCCTCTGTCCTCAGCACCGCTGGCCGGATCCAGCCCCGCAAACACCGTGGGAGCTCGTGCTCGGGAGGCTCCCACGGCTGCCACAGCCACCCACGTGTGTGGGGGAGGGAGGAGACCCTGACCATCCTGGCCCCGCAGTGGGTGCCCCCCTCCCCGTCCTGCCGGACACCCCCGGGCCAGCGGCTGGCAGGACACGGCCCCCGGCATCCCCTTCCTGCGGGTTATTTAAAGCTGTTGAGCAGCTGCTCGGCGCAGGGGGGTTTCGGGGCTTGGGCGCAGCACAGGAAGCCTGTGAAGGCCCCGCCAGGCATGGTTTGGGAGGAAACGGGTTAAAAAAAAAAAAAAACAAAACCAAAACAAACCTCAAACCCAGTGGTTGAATCACCTCCCTGCTTAACTGCTTGGCAGAGCCCCCTGCCCAAAGACCCTCTCCCTCCTGGGCACATACACAAGTGGGAGGACTCCCCAGAAACGCCCCGCTGTGTCCCCAGCCCGGGCAGGGTCCTGTCCCCTCCCAGGCGCGGCCCTTTCCCCGCAGCCCTGGCTTTGGGCCCCGGACAGAGCCGCTCACCGGGCGGGGGAGCCTGAACCTGCCGCTGCACCCAGGCACCCGCCGCTGCCGGCCCAGGGGCTGGATCCAGCTGGAGCCCAGAGGGGGGTTTCCCCAGCCTTGGCTGCTCTTGGTGCTCTTCACATCTCCCCTGTGTCTCGGGGGGAGCCAGTTACGTTCCTCGGCCTTGTGGTTTGCCACGGTGCAGCCCTGGGCTGGGTTTGAGTGGCCCAGCTCTTCTCCGCTCCCGCAGACAGCGGCAGCGGCTCGGCCAGGTTCATACCGGGGGGTGCTGGGTTCATACCGGGGGGTGCTGGGGGGTGCTGGGTTCATACCGGGGGGTGCTGGGTTCATACCGGGGGGTGCTGGGGGGTGCTGGGTTCATACCAGGGGGTGCCGGGTTCATACCGGGGGGTGCTGGGGGGTGCTGGGTTCATACCGGGGGGTGCTGGGTTCATACTGGGGGGTGCCGGGTTCATACCGGGGGTGGTGCTGGGTTCATACCGGGGGTGCTGGATTCATATCGGGGGGTGCTGGGTTCATACCGGGGGGTGCTGGGGGGTGCTGGGTTCATACCGGGGGGGTGCCGGGTTCATACTGGGGGGTGCTGGGTTCATACCGGGGGGTGCTGGGGGGGTGCTGGGTTCATACTGGGGGGTGCCGGGTTGATGTGGAGCTGCCTTCAGCCCCCGCCGTGCCCCCATCCTCTGTGAGTGCAGCTGCAGCCTGTGCCAGGACGGCGGGAGGGTCGGCACACCCGAGCAGCCCCCGGGCATGGCAGCCGGCTGCTGAGCTGTTCTGCTCGCGGTGGGGCCAGCCCTGCTCCCGGCACACCCCCCCGGCCAGGCCCCGCCGCGTTTCAGCTCCAGCTGTCACCTTCCTCCTGGGCGTCTGACGGGACAGTCTTTGCTCTGCACTGAGGGAGCAAGGGACGGGGTCTGCAGCCCGGCAGGGCCAAGGTGGTGGTAGGAAAAGCTCCTGCTCAGGACTCCGAGCATCACCCGGCCATCTGCACGCCCCAGCCTCGCCCGCCTGGGAGGGATGCTGGGTGCGCTGGGTGCCCCCCCCGTCACCTGTGGGTGCAAACACTCCCAGTGCTTCGGAGGCGGGTGGAGCCGCCGGTGCCAGGGATGGGCTCTGGCCCCCCCAGCAGAGCACAAAGAGCAGCAGTGCCCCTCATGTCCCCTCCTCACACCTCAGCAGGACGGTGCGTGGGGCCGTGCCACCCCAGCCAGCCTGGCTGCCCGGGGCTTCGGGCAGCGCCGTGACCCACCGTGCTCAGAGCAGTTGGGCTGGGAAAACCCCCACGTGTGAAAACCCCCGCGCTGCACCCAGCCGCATCCCCAGGGCTGTGGGGGACCCCGGGGGACGCTGCTGGGGGGCACCCACTCACCCCCCACTCTCCTTCCTCAGGGCCCGCTGCGGGGGCGGGGGGGGGACATCCCCCTCCCAGGCTGGAGGAGGAGGTTCCGCTGTGGTGCCAGCCCGACAGAGCCGTGCCCACGCGGGTCCCACTGGGACGGCGGCGGCGGCACGACAGGACTGACCCCCCCCCCCCCCCCCTCCAGACGCAGGAATCCGGCTCGGGTAAACAAATGAGTAACCCGGATAAGAGCCCGGCCCCGCTAAAGATAGCCGGGACAGCGCGGGGTCGGGGTGTCTCCGCCAGCCCGTTCTCGGAGCCCAGCGGGGACAGGTGAGCCCGGGGGCCGCGGCCCCTCGTCCCACCCGTGGGCGCTGGCGCCTTCGAGGCCGCCCCGGGGCCGGCGGGGCTCTGGGTACCGGCACGGGGAGCTCAGCGCCGGGGGATGCTGCCGGGGGTTTGGGGGCGCAGCCCGGTGCGGACGGACCCAGGCGGGAAGGGTGGGCCCTGGGGGGGGGGGGGGGTGTCGGGGCGCGCACCCCACCGGGGAGCCCCGTCCCCAGCGAGGGAGGGGATGGGCGCGGGGCCGCAGCCGGACCCTGTTCCGGGGGGCGCGGGGCGGGGCCGGGGGGTGCTGAGAGCCCGGCCCTTCCCCCGCGCCCTCCCGCGGGGCCGGGCTGAGCCGGGCCGGGCTGAGCTGAGCTGAGCTGAGCTGAGCCGGGCCGGGCTGAGCCGAGCCGGGCTGAGCTGAGCCGAGCCGAGCCGGGCCGGGCTGAGCCGCGCCGGGTGGGGTCCCGCTGGCAGCGAGGTAGGGCCCGGGTCGGCGGGGGAGGGGGTTGGGGGGAGGGAGGCGCTGATGGAGGGGCCGGGGGGGGCGCTGAGGAGGACAAAGAGTCCACAGGGCGGGGAGGGAGGGATGGACGGACGGACGGACGGAGGGGGATGTATGGACGGACAGACAAACCGCGGCGCTGGGGTGGACGGAGAGAAAGACTGAGGTGGGCGGATGGAGGGGCTGGGATGGACGGACAGAGCGCGGGGCTGGGACGGGCGGACGGACAAACTGCAGGGCCGGGCCGGACGGACAGAGCGCGGGGCCGGGACGGACGGACAGAGCGCGGGGCGGCAGGGCTGGGCCGCGGCGATAAGGGCTGGCTCAGCCGCCCGGTTTGCACAGAACCGCGAAGCGCTGGTGCGTTTCGGGGGGGTGGGGGGGGGAGAAGCAGCAGTGACCCCCCCCCCCCGGTGCGGGGCGGACGGGGACGTGGTGCTCCCGCTCCGCACCCCCCCGCGGCTGCCGGCCCCCGGGACTGGGTGTCGGGTGTTCGGGGCTGGCACGTCCCAGGCTCCCCCTCCTCGCCGCCGGGATTTGCTTTCCGTGCTCCCCCCTCGCCCGGGGCGGATCTTGCCCCTCCGCGGGGATTTCCCGGCGCAGCCCCCGCCCGCTGCCCGCCCGGCGAAGTTTGCCGCCGGCTCCCCGGAGCCGCTGGGAAGGGCCGGGAAAAGACCGGGAAAGGGCCGGGGAAGGGCCGGGGAAGGGCCGGGGAAGGGCCGGGGAAGGGGCTGTTTTGAGCGGCCCAGCAGCAGCTTGGAAACCCTCGAGGTGCCGCGATGCTGTGGCCGGGGGCAGCCGAGGCGCGGGGGGGGCCCTGGCTGCTGCCCCCGCTTCGGGTTCTTGCCTCCAAGGGTGCCCAGGGCGATCCCCCCCCCAGCCACCACCCCCGACCAGGCCCCAGAGGCCCTGGGGACAGGTTGGGACGAGGTGGGACAGGAACGGTGCTGATTGTCCCCCAGCCAGCCCAGAGGGTGAGCGGGTTGGGGACATCTGCCATGGGCCACAGCAGGGACAGGCGAGGGCAGCCACCATCCCCGGCAGGTGCGTCAGCGCTTCCCATGAAGGTCCCTTGTCCTGGGTGTCCCAGGGATGTCCTCGCTCCAGGCCAGCCCAGCCCCCCCCCCCCCACCCCCCCGGCCCGGCAGCAGGTCCCTTTGATGTTTGTGGATCCAGGGAGGGATGCTGGAGCCCCGCCAGGTCCCTGTCCCCATGGCGTGGCTGTTGCCTTTCCCATCACAGCTGATGACCTTGAGCTGACCTGCTGCCCCAGCCGGGGGGGGGGGCAGATGGCAGTGGGACCACGTCCATCCCCGGCAGGGACGGCTGTGCCCGGCAGCATCCCGTGGGACCACCCGCACAACGGACATCAGGCAGGAGAGGCAGAAGTGACACTGCAGAGAAAGCCCTCGTCCTTCCAGGACAAGGTGGGATGGAGCTGTCCCTGGAGAGGTGCATCAGGCAGGGAGAAGGGACTGGACACGAGGGACAAATGCAAACACCCTGCGGCAGAGCACCCCGTCCCGGGTGGCAGAGCCCAGGCCGGGGGGACCTGTGGGGTGTGAGGAGAGTCGCTGCTGCCTGCTTTGGGGTCCTGTTGCAGGCGTGTGGTGCCCTGCTGCCCAGCAAACCGCCCTCCCCAGCCCCATCCAGCCTGATCCTGCCAGCCCCACGCCCAGCCTGGCCTGAGGAAGCTCGGGGAAGCAACGGGCCGGGACAGGAGCTGCGCTGATAAGGAGCAGCCTCCCATGCTCCCCCCATTAGCCTCTTGCCTTTCCCTCGCTAACCTCGGATGTGGCCAGGGCAGGAAGCGGCGCCCGGCGGAGGCAGGGCAGCCTGCGGTGCCTCTGCGGCGTAACGCCGACCCACAGACTTGCGCAGCGCCAGGAACCCCATTAGCTCCCTCACGGGCCCCCGCCGCTGCTGCCAGCGCCTCTCTGCCTCCAGCAGCCCATTTCAGAGACGGCTCCTCTCCGCCAGGATTTTGCCCCAGCACCCTTTGCCTTTACTCACTGCCAAACCTGGGGGAATCTCCCTGGGAGAGGGGTTTGCCTGATCAGGAACCCCAAACCCAGGCGTGGGGGTCAATGGGGGAAGGCACTGGGCTCGGGGTTTCTCCTCTGCAGGACCTGCTGTCCCCCCACGCATCCTCCTGCAGTGGCCACCCACGATGGGGGGGGGAGATGGTGAGTGAGGAGCCCCTGGCCCCCACATGAACCCCTTCCCATAAGTGCCTCTGCTTTGCTCTGGCACAGGCGGGGTTCGCCTCGCTCCCAGCTGTGCTGGCACTAAGTGGCCCCTCTTTAATATTTGATTCCCTCTAAGTGCTGCGTGGTCCCAGGCTGAGGCAGCGCTGCGCAGGGCAGCACCCGGCTGCTCAGCCCCTGAGCCTGCCCCAGCACTGTGGCCAGTCCTGGGGCAGAGCCCCCAGTGTCCCCAGTCCTGCTGGCAGCCGGCGGCGGGTGAGGGTTGGGGTCCTGATTGTGCCGGGGCAGGAGGGGAGGGGAGGACAGGGAGGGACCGTGGGTGATGGTGGGGTTTGGGGTGTGCAGCGTGGGGCTGCCGGGGCTGGTACATCCTTGCCCGGCCATGCCCGTGCCTCCTCCCCTTGCCCCTGCGGGGAGATTCCCCACCCGGACACTGTGGGGAGAGGGGTCAGATCCTGCCAAGAGCATCCCACGGCTGTGAGTCCCCGGGTGATGGGGGCATCAGCCCATGGGCTCCTGATCCCCAGCCACACCAGAGCAAGGGCAGGGAACACGCTGGGACAGGGGACGAACACACACGCTTGGGGACAGCGCCCCGAGAACGTGAGCAGGCACATGGCAAGGGACAGACGGAGTGGGACGTCTGAGCCTTGGCACCCACGTGGCATCACCGTGGGGTGGGGGCGGAATCTGCTGCTTCCCAGGGACAGGAGCCCCGGGGGACACGGGAAAGGCTGGTGGTTTCTAGGGGACCTGGAACCATCACACCAAGGCCTGACCGCGTGTCTCAAGGGGACTGACGCCTCTGGGGCCGCCGCTGCCGTCCCTCAGGGACTGAAGAAAACAAATAGCAGCAAGTTTTTGCTCTTGTCTCATGGAAAAAGCTGGGGCTGTCCTCGCGCTGCGGCAGTGAATCACCACCTCGCTCTGCCAGCCGCCTGCACCAGGACAGGACGGGGATGTGCCCCCCCCACCCCCCTGGCCCCTTCCCCGCTCCCCAGTGGGCACCGGGCTGGCAGAGCAGCCAGTGACGGGGGCAAGGGCAGGGGTGCTGCCACGGCAGATGGGTGCCAGCACCCTCAGCCCTGCAGCCTGCCTGGCTGTGGCCCCCCCAGGAGGAGGATGTTGCAATGCCTGGCCCCAGCCCAGCCCCGGGCCAGGCTGCGGGATCCGCGCGTGCCTTGGGTGTGCACGGCAGCGCCCAGCCCCGTGGCTGCCCTCACGCTGGGGGCCGGGAAGGGGGTGGTAAGTGTGGGGTGCCAGGCTGCGAGACAGGGCACAGGGCTCGGCCGCCACACGGGGATGCAGAACAGGGCCGGGTGCAGGACCGGGTGCTGGGGCTGGTGCCAGTCAGGGCTGGCTTGAGGTTTGACTTGGGGACAGGGGGCAGGTGGCAGTGGCACCTTGCACAGGGGTTCTGGGACCCCCACAGCGGGTTGGGATACATCTGGGCATCCCACGGGGACCACCGGGCCAGGGAGAGTGTCAGCCAGTGTGTGGGGACAGGGCAGATGGGGCAGCAAGGACATCCAAAGCCAGGGGAAACGGGCCCCAGGAGACGAGGAGGGGTCTGGTCCCTGGGGGGCGGGAATCTGGTCCCAGTGTTGCCATGCCTCTGCCCCGTCCCGCATCACCCTGTTTGCCGCCTGGACTAATTAGTGGTGGAGGCAGCAGCCCTGGGGCTTCCTGGATGCCGGACACTCCCCGGCTCCCGGTCACTGCCCAGCGAGCCAGCGCGGCGCTGACCGGGCTGCCCGTGACCGCAGCCGTCCTCGTGCACCCTGCCACAGCCACCGGCCCAACATCCCGGTCACAAACCCTTGACTCGAGCTGCAGTGGGGCTGCGGGAGGGCTGGGGGGGGGGGGGTGTTGGGGAACAGGGATGTCGCACGTGCCAGCTGGCTGCGTGTCATGCTGCTGCGGGTTGGCCGCAGCGCTGGCGCCGGGGGGGGGGGGGGGGGCTGTCCCATCCTGTGCCTCAGTTTCCCCACCACACTGCAGGAGCAAGGCCGCCCCCCGTTGAGCTGGGGGTGTGGATGGGAAGGTGCAGGAATAATGGGGGTGGGGGTTGTCAGGCTCAGGCCCTGGTGCAGCTTGCCCCATCCTTCAGAGCCACCCCCCCCCCCCCCCCCCCCCAAACAGCGGGGGCAGATGTCCCTCGGGGTGTCTGGCCATGTCCCCCCTGGGATAGGAGGGAGCCAGTGCTGTCAGAGCCAAACTACCAGTGCCACGCTTCCTCAGACACCCACCGTGCCAGATTACAGCCTCGTGGCAACAGCCCCACGTGGCTCGCGGCCGGGGACGGTTAATCCCATCCAGCTGTGGGGCTGGGGCCCTCCCCACGCGCTGCTGCTGCTGCTGCACCTGGAGCGGTGCCACCCAGGCACAGGCGGTGGTCCTGGCACCGTGTCCCCCCTCCACAGCCCATGGAGGGGTCCCACATTTGCGGGCTCAGGGAGGGCGATGGGTGGGCTTGGCCCTAAACCCCCCTCCTTGTCCCTGCAGGGCACAGCAGGATCGGTGCCGGCACCGGCGGGGGGCACGGGCCATGGAGCTGAGTCTGGAGGGGGCCTGAAGCTGCCAGAAAGAGGGGGATGGGGTGGGGAGAGATGGACCCCCCCAATGGCAGCGCAGCCGGCCGGTCAGACGTGTGCTTCGGGGTGTTCAACGCCAGCGATGGTCGCAGCAGTGTGCAGAACAGCATCACCTCGCCCTGGTTCTCCACCGCCTTTGGCCTCATCGGCCTCTGCTCCAACCTCTTCGCCCTCTGCGTCCTGCTCAGCTCCTCTCGCAAGCTCTCCAGCCAGGCACGCTCCTCCTTCCTCGTCTTCCTCTGCGGGCTGGTGGTCACGGACTTCACGGGGCTGCTGGTGACGGCCTCGGTCATCATCCCTTACCACTTCATCAAGTTCACCTGGGCCAAGGTGGACCCCAGCTGCCACCTCTGCAACTTCCTCGGCTTCTCCATGGTCTTCTTCGGGCAGTGCCCGCTGCTGCTGGGGGCCACCATGGCCGGCGAGAGGTTCTTTGGCATCAACCACCCCTTCTCCCGCTCAACCAGCATCTCCAAGCGCCGCGCCTGGTCCATCGTGGGGATGGTGTGGGGCTTCTCCTGCCTGCTGGGGCTGCTGCCGGTGCTGGGGCTGGGGCGGTACACGCTGCAGTACCCTGGCTCCTGGTGCTTCCTCACCCTCCTGCCCGACACCGGGGATGTCATCTTCTGCCTGCTCTTCGCCCTGCTGGGTATCTTCTCCGTCCTGCTCTCCTTCATCTTCAACACAGTCAGCGTGGTGACGCTCTGCCGCGTCTACCACGACCGGGAGTCGGTGCAGCGGCGCCGGGACAGCGAGGTGGAGATGATGGTGCAGCTCGTGGGCATCATGATCATCGCCACCATCTGCTGGATGCCCCTCCTGGTGAGGACCTGGCTCTTGGCGCGTGCCCCCCGCTCCTGGTGAGGCCCCCGGGTCTCAGTGTTCCCCTCAGCCCCGGTGTCCCTCATGGGTCTTGGGGTCCCCCCCCCCCATGCTCCTCCTGGTGAGGCCCCAGGTCTCGGTGTTCCCCGCACCGTGTCCCTGCTGGGGAGGCCCCGGGTGGGGAGGGGTCTGTCCTGGTGAGGCCCCTGGGTCTTGGTGTGCCCCCGCCCCCGCTCTGCACCCTGGACCTTGGGCTCTGGGGCTCAGCACCGCTCGCAGGCAGAGTGAGTGCTCCCAGGTAGTGGCTGCCCCAAACCAGCCTGGGACCCCTCTTCAGCCGGCTCAACACCCAGCCTGGACCCCCATCATCCCCCCCCACCCCTGGGCAGCTCAGGGCCTCTGCATGGACCCCCCACACACACACACACTGACACCTTGTCCCTTCGCCCCCCTCCCAGATCTTCATCGTCCAGACCGTCCTGCAGCAGCTCCCAGCCAACGGCCGGATCCAGACGCTGCCCACAGAGACGCAGAAGATGCTGCTCATCTACATCCGCATGGTCACCTGGAACCAGATCCTGGACCCCTGGGTCTACATCCTCTTCCGCCGGGCCGTGCTGCAGCGCATCTACCCCAGCCTGCGCCCCCGGCCCTCCATCCTCTCCCTCTACCCCGTCCTCAACCCCTCCCTGCGCCGCAAGCTCACCTCCGACTCCGTCCTGCAGTAGCGGCCCCCAGGGACGGGCACCAAGGTGGGGGGACAGGCCATCCCCCCATCCCACACACTCCCCGTCCCACCCCGCCCCGTGGTTAATTAACTGTCCCCATCACTTGCTCCTAGGGGCTCCCCTGTCCCCATCCGAGCAACCCACCCCCCCACCCCCCCCCCCAATAAAACAGCTTGTGCAGCTCTCCGTGCCCGCCGGGGGTGAACACCTGGGGGGATGGCGGGGGACGCCCAGCCCCATTGCTGGCACGAACAACAGCCCTTGTCCTTCAGCCTCTGCTTTAATGAGCCGTGGCCCCTTCCCGCCGCATTTCGGGGGTGGGTGAGAGGGGTCCTCGGGGGAGGGGGGGGCACTGGGTGCCCTGCCACCCTCCCCCTCCCCCCCAAAGCCCGGGGACACACCTGAGTGCGGCTCAGGAGGGTGCAGGATGGGGACCCTCCACCGGCACCGCCAGCCCCAGGTGGGGTGGGGACATGGGGAGGGGTGAGGTGAGGGGACATGGGTGAGGGGTGCTGTCACACCACCCACCCCCCCCCAGCTACTCCTGCCCCCCTTTGGGGTGGCAGACGGCTGCCCACACCTCGGCCACGAACTCCGGGGGGAAGGCGAACTCTCCCAGCACCGTGTCCAAGCCGCGGGCAAGCTGGGCCACGCCAGGGCTCTCCTTCGCCGCCTCCACCATCGTCGAGGCTGGGCAGGAGGAGAGGCAGGGTCAGCGGGGGGAAGGGGTCTGGGGTGGGCACCCCCTGCCCCCCCCGCCCGCTCACCCAGCTCGCTGTCGCGGATGCCCATGTAGCTCTCCAGCAGATCGTCCACCCGGCGAGCGGCTTCTTCCTCAAAGGGGCTGGGCTGGGGGCAAGGGGCCCAGGAGGTGGGTGCCAGGGAGTGAGGGACCCCCAGGGACCCCCCCCCCCCCCCCAACTCCCACAGAGCCATGCCCGGGGGTGCTGCATGTGTGGGTACCCAGCAATGCGCCTGATAGAGGTGCAGGGTTTACGCAGGGGCATGGGGGTGCTCATCCCCACCCCAGGCACGGTGTGAGCGTCCATGGGCTCGGGGGGGGGGGGGTGTGGGGTGTGGGGGGCTGTCTCTGGGTGCACCTTACCCCCTCCTCCAGCGTGGCCGGGCCCTGTGTCCGCAGCCGCAGGGTTTCCTTGCCGCTGGTCACTCTGCCCTCGACCGGGGACTTGCTGCTCCGCGTCCTCTGCCCGATCATGTCTGCACCCCGGGGCGGGGGGGTGAGGGCACAGGCAGGGTCTGGCACTGCCTGCCCCAGCCATCACCCAGCCCACGCATGTCCCAGCCACACCGGGACGGGTGGGGTGGGGGGGTGAACTGCAGGGGATGCTCATGGGCACAAAGGACACCCACGGGTGCAGGGTGGGGATGGGCACGGTTACAGGGCGCTCAGGATAGTGCACACAGAGGAGTGGGGATACCCACGGGGGGCACAAGCAGGTATTGGGATCCCCCCCCCCCCCTCAAGGGGGATGCCCACAGGGACACCCCCTGCCTCGGGGCCGCAGGGTACACACAGGATGGGTGGCGGACCCCGGGGGGGCACCCAGGCCCTGGGGAGGGGGCTGCAGGGCAGGAGGGGCCACGGGGGATCGACCTTCCCGTGCTCCTCCCAGGAGTCTCCCCAGTCCCAGGGCAAGAGCCCCCCCCCCTCCCCCCCCTCACCAAAGGCCTTTTTGGGCTGCACGAGGCGGAGGGTGAAGGGCTGAGCCCGCGGCAGCTCCCGCAGCATCCGAGCCACCTCGTAGTGCCGGCAGCCCACGATGGTCTGGTCGTTGATGGCCTCGATGCTGTCGCCCACGCACACCGTCTGGATGCGGTTGATGATGCTCCCCTCCTTGATTCTCTGGGGACCACGGGAGGGGGCACACGACCAGGTGGCACCCCAGGAAGGGCAGACAGATGTAGCCCCCACCCCGCCCCGCACAGACGCACCTCCACGGTCCCATGTCCCGGGGGGGGGGGGGGGGTGCCCCCCCAAACTGCACCACAGTGGGGGAGACCCCCAGGACCAGGGTGGATTCAGGGGAAGACTGATGAGGCGGGGGGGGGGGGGGGAGTAAAGGAGCACAGTCCCAGGGGTAGGTTGCCATCAGGGGATGTGACCCCACGGGGCCCCAGCCCCCACGGCTGCCCCAGCCCCAGCCCAGCCCCACGGGGGGGGTGGTGGTGTCACCTTGATGAAAGCGTAGCCAGCCCCGTTGTCTGTGATGGTGAGGCCGAGCGCGTCCTCTGTCTTGGTCACCTCCACCTCCTTCGTCTCGCCTCGGACGTGGGCGAAGATGAAGTCCTCCAGGCCAATCTGTCCCCCCAGCAGCTTCTGCATGTCTACTTTGTGCGTGTTGAGCGTGCAGAAGAGGATCTGCCCCGGAGGACCCCGTCATCAAGGGCCAGGGACCCCCCGGCCACGTGCGGGGGCACCAGGGGTGCCCGGGCAGGAGCCAGCCAAGGGCAGAGCTGGGCACTGCTGGAGCAGAGGGGGCTGGGGACACCCAGCCCTCCCCGGCCCTCTGAGCCCTCCCCGCCGCTCCGGGCTGCGCAGCAGCTGGCATCAGCCATGGAACAGGCAGGCCCGACCCCCTGCCCCTGGGCCGGGGGGGAAACTGAGGCACAGAGCCACCCTACCACTGCCCAGGGATTAAAATGCTTTCCCGGGTCATTTTAGGGGCTGCATTTGCAAGCAGCTGGAAGCCTGCCGGAGGGCTGGCCACAGACTGTGCCATGGGGTTGGCGTTCCCCCCCACCCACATTTTGGGTGCAAAGCCCCCTCCCCTCCCCCTGGCAGCCACAGCCCCCTCACCTCGGTGGGCGAGATGCCGAAGACCTCAGCAATTTTGGCGTAGAGCTCCTTGACGTTGGTGAAGCCCTCGATGCGCCCCGTGGGGCTACCGTGGGCCAGCTGCGCGTGAAACACCAGCCTGGGGCGGGCACGGGGGGGCCGGGGGGCCGGGGTGCCCTCGGCAGCGGGCGGCTCAGGGGTCCCCGGCTCCTGCCCCATGCCGTTCTCCATAGGGCTGCCCTCCTGGGCCTGCCTGCCGCGCCTGCCCGCCCGCCGCATCCCGCTGCCACCACTGCTGAATTATAGATGGGTGCTGGCTCCCGGCTCGGCCGTAAGGTGATCCCCGGGCCTGGGAACCCGATCCAGCAGCGCAGGTAACCCGCCTGGGATCGGGTGAGCTCTGCCACGTAGGAAGGGCCCCAGCCAGGCTGGAGGAGGTGGGAGAGCAGCTGCGACAGAGCCGGCTCCCTTGCACCCTCCCCAGCCAGGGCTTGGGGCCGCAGGGATGAGCTCAGGGCTGTCACCCTTGCTGCACGCCCCAAACCCCTGGGAGGAGGGCTGGGAGCAGCTCCAAAGCTGCCTCTGAGGATGAGCACACAGAATCCAGGCTGGTTGTTTCTCCCACATTTATTTGCTCCCATCTCCATCCCAAGCCAAGCGGCCACCAGGAGATGGCAACCAGGAGCCTCATCTACAGAGCACGGACCTCACAGGCGAGAGACGAGCGGTCACACACCAGCCCTGGGTTAAAACCCGGGGCCAGATCAACATAGTGCTAGTAAGAAAATAAGACACTCTCTAATTACACAGTCTGAGATTAGTGACAGGCAGCCCCGGGGACGGCTGCCCCCAGCACGGCGCAGCCCAGCCAGGACACGGCTGCTGGCACGGTGGTCCCACGACGCAGGACGGGCTCGGGCAGGGAGGCAGGAGCTGAACACCCGTGCACTGCCCCCCAGGCCCCCTGCCCTGGGGAAGAAGGGGTCAGGCCCGGCTCCACCTCCAGCATGAAGATTTTTTTTTTTTTTTTTTAACCTTCACACTGCCTGGTCCCAGAGGTATGGGGGAAGGAGAGGTGACAGGCAGGGTGACATAGGCAGAGGGCTAGAGGCACCCATCGGGGAGCAACAAGGGGAAGCAGGAAGATTAAATAAACCAAGAGGTGGGTGGAAGGAAGCCTGCCACCTCACCCGCTGCAGGACAGGGGACCAAGAGGCTCCCCGGGGGGATCTAGGGACCAGGAGGCAGCACTGAGCCCCAGGGGCTCCCAGTTGCCCCCCTGCCATCACAGCCCAGTTAACAGCAGCCCCCACATCACCCTGGAAGAGGCCGCTTCACTCCAGGCCAGTAATCCCTCCTGGACAGCCTTTGGTTTAGCAAGGCAGAGCTGCAGGAGCTGGGGAGCTCACAGGAGAGCGGGGGGGATGCTCACGCCACCCACCTCACCCAGCACTGCGCCTGCTGGGGGCTCAGCCCTGCCACCATTTGGTCCCCAAAAGCTCAAGGTCCTCAGAGACAGTTGCAGCCACGGGGCCCAGCCGCACCGGGGCTGGGGGGGGCCCAGCTCACTTCTCCAGCGAGGCGCGTGGGGTGGAGGGGGAAGCAGCCGGACCACCAGCAGAGACTGTCCCTTGCGTGAGCTCCAAGGGACAGCGCCGTGGTCCGGCCAGCCCCGGGCTGCGGGAGGGACCGGTCCTCTTCACAAGTGTTCGCTGAAGAGGGAGGAAAGCGACGCTGAATTACAGGGGGTCGGCTTCTCTCTCCCCCAGCTGCCTGAAGCAGCTCCAAGCCCCTCTTGGCTCCCATCACCCACCCTGCCCCGGGCTGACCCGGCGGTCCCAGTGCTCACCAGGGCCCTGCCCAGCTCACCTGGCTATCCGGGACAGGATCTCCTTGATGCGCACCACCAGTTTCTCATGCTGCAGGGGGTTGCTCTCAATGGCGCTGTGCAGTTTGGCCATGTAGAAGTCCAGAGTGCTCAGTGTGGGGGTTTCCCCAGTGCCTGTGAGGCGGCAGCCCAGTTAGCAGGGCTAGCACGTCCCCATCCAGTCCTACCCATCGTGCTGGTGTCTGGGGAAGAGACCCTGAGCACGAGGTGCTACCTCCAGCAGCAGCAGAGAGCCTGCACCGACACAAGCCCCGGAACAAAAGGATTTGGGCCGATCTCTTCCTTGCACGTGCAGCTTGCGACTACAGCTTGGGAGGAGAGTTCCCAGCCCGCCCTACCCCGGTATAGGGGAGCCAACTGGCTGCCACACCCCCGGGCTCCCCGCAGAGCCCCCCCAAAGTGCTCCTGGATCCCGCCCCATCAGCAGAGGAGCATCCACCCCCCCACCACCCCCCGGTCGCCACTTGCAGAGCCCCACCGACGCCCCTGGGTGTGACCACCAGGTCCCAGCAGCAGGCGGGTCCCCACAGCTGCCCCGAACTCACCGGGGATGGGGAGGGAGGCGAAGCTGGCAGTGAGGGCCTGCCGCACAGACTGGAGCTGCTGCTGCAAGGCCAGGGTCTGCCTCTCCTCCTGGGCCAGCTCCTGCTCCAGCTTCTCCTTGGCACAGTTCATGCTCTCCGTGTGCTTCTGCAGGATGGCGTTCTGCTCCTCAAACTCCGTGTTCATCTTCCGCAGGCGCCGCAGCTCGGCCTCCCGGGCTGCCAGGACCCGGCGATGTCAGCAGGGCTGGCCTCTCCGACTCTCATCCCAAAGGCAATCCCATCCCCAGCTACGAGTCTGTCACCAACCCCCAGGCTCCAGTCCCTCTGGCCAACCTCACCAGGTCAGGCCTCACCCCCAATTCCACGATCCCAGCCGTGGTCCTGCCGCGCAGGCTGCAGGCTGCTCCAGCAGCAGCGTTGCTTGCTGCAGCTCTCCCCCAGGCAAGGTGCCGCAGCACCGGCAGCCCCTGCTCTACAGCCCAGCCCCTCACCTTTGTTTTGGTCCAGGAACTCCTCCGTGAAGATGGGCACGTCGAAGGTGGAGAAGGTGTCGCTGCACTCGCCAGCCTGGGGGACGGAAGGGGAAAGCTCAGCCGGAGCCGAGCTCAAAGGGGGACCCCGTCTCCTTGGGGCTGGGCAGGAAGGAGGCACCGAGACGGGGCAAGCGGTGGCCCTGCCTGGGCAGGCAGGGAGGACGGGCAGAGGAAGGCTACACTCTGCCTCCTGCCACCCCAGGCTCCGCTTCAACAGGAAGCTGGCGGCTTGGAGCACAACCCCCAGGTCTCCTCCTACCCAAACCTGCAGCCAGCCTGGTTCCCGTGGGCCAAACCCAGCAGTGCCACGGGCCTCAGTTTCCCCACACAGGCACAGACCTGCCGGGGCCTTACCTTGTGCGGGTGCCCGTTCAGCAGGGTGTTCACTGCCGCAGAGCCCGCGTCCTCTGGAAGTGAGGAAGGTGTTACCCCTAGGAGCCAGCCCAGCATCCCTCGAGAGGTTCTGGCAGCACTGCTGGAAGCCATTGCTCCCACAACACACCTTTTTTGATCTTTTTCTCCTGGATCTTCTCCGTGCACATCTTGTAGGCCTCCGACTGCTGGTATTCCCGCAGCTCCTTCATGTACTGCTGCTTCTCCCGCTCCGCTTCATCCAGGTACCGCTACGGTCACAGAGGTTCCTCAGCCTGGCCCAGCCTCAGGCTCCCTGGGGGGCTGCTGTCCCCTCCCCACCACTCAAGGCTCAGCTCCTGCTCTCCAGCCCACCAGTACTGGGACAAGCTCCCTTTGTGGAGCTGCAGCCAGGCAGCAAGCAAAGGGGTTTGGGGTGCAGGCTCTGGAGGGTGCTGCCCAGCCCTGGGGGGTTCTCTCCTGGAGGCTGGTACCTGCTTCTCCGAAAGCTGCAGCTTGCTCCACTCAGCCCCCAGCATCTTGGTGATCTCCGGGAAGGGCAGGTCTGGATGCTGCGTGCGGATCTGCTCGCGTCGCTCGTTCAGGAAACGCACGTAGCCCGTCACAGGGGCTTTGGGGCCGTTGGGAAGGATCTTCTTCCTCTTCTTGCCCTTAGGCCAGCCCCTCTTCTTCACCGGCTGGCACCCAGCGAAGGGGAAGGGACAGCCCGTCATGGATCAGAGAGCACAATGCCATCGCACCGGCAGGACACAGGAGCAGCCTGCAAGGCCACCTGTGCCTCCCGCCCCTCAAAGAAAGGTCTGGGCCTTTCCCTGTGCCATGGCCACAGCCGAAGGCTTGCCCAGCGGCGCCTGGGCTGCCGAAGGGTGAGCGGAGGGACAATCCCCAGGCTGGGTAACACAGACCCCGCTTGCAGGGACCGTGCGGGGAGGGATGCGGGCACCAGAGCTCACCTCCTCCTCACCGTGCGGCTTCTCGCCACTCGTCCGCGCCGACTCCCCCTTCTCCTGCTTGATGGCCACCAGGAAGTTTCCATGCTGAGCTTTGCCCGTGGCATGCCTGCAGCCAGAGAGCACCTGTCAGAGAGGGCTGGGAAACTGCCGGGACCGATGGCGACACATCCCTCGGAAGTGCAGCCTCACGCTTGCCAGACCCTCCCAGCTCCTGCCCACCCAAACAGCCCCCGCCACCTGCTCCCAGCCCTGGAGCCCCTGCTCCCATGAGGAGAAGCCCGCAGAAGCTGCCCCAGGTTCCAGAGATGACCCCGGGATCTTTCAGTGACATTTGGAAGGAGGCCAGGAGCCACCAGCGCCGCCTTTGGGGGCGGGTAACAGTGACCATACATCCCTGCGTGCCCCCAGGGCTGGGGCGCACACCTCGGCAGAGAGTCCCAAGCAGCACGAACCAGCTGATCCTCCTCTGCAAGGGAGGAGGAGTCGCAGGGCTTTGGATCCCGGCACCGCCTGGAAGCATCACCCCCACCCGCGGACAAGTGCTGCCAGGAATAAGGAGAACCCTCGAGGCGTTGGGCGAGGGCAGGGTGCCGGCGCTGGCTCGACCCGCTCCAGCCACAACCTCTCCATCAGGTTCCTGCCGCCTGCGCTGCCACCGAGATGTGCCGAGCGGCTCTACGGCAGGGCCGGCAGCCCCGACTCCCACTCTCCCATTTGCTGCCCCCTCTTTACAGTCCAGCATCTGCCTTCAGCGAAGGACACGGGTCCAGCACTCGGGTCGGCAGAGCCTCCCTGCCCCAGCCGAGCACACCCAGCCCCACCGCAGCATCGCGCTGGGGGTCCCCAAGCCTCCTCAGCCCCTTCTCCAGCCGGCTCCGTCCCGCAGCCAAGCCCCGGTCCCACTCACACCCCCTGGTCCCCGATGCAGCAACTGCTCCGTCAGCGCGTGTGCCTGAGGCAGAGCGTGGTCGGGCTCCCCAAGTCGGGGGGGCTCGCTCGGGTTTCACCCGAGTCACAAGACACAGTAACTAGCACGGGGCCAAGCACAAACCCCAGCACAGAAAGGAAATGTCTCTGTGTGCCAGAAGCCAGACTGGTCCCCACGCGCTTCGGACGCGCCTCAGAGTTTCTCTCGCCTGTTGGTCACATCGCACACCTGGTGTGAAGCCCCTCAGAGACCCCAGCCTACCCCGATCAGTCTCTCGTACCCGTACGAGTCACCGCTGTGATTAATTTGATGGGAGCCCGTTCTGTGAGCCCCCAGGGACACGGCCCGTATCTGCGCTGCTCCTAGGGAATGGAGTGGGTGCCCAGCACAGGCTCTTCCCGTGGGGATCCGAGCCCAGTCAGCTGCCCTGAACCCCCAGGCTGAACATAAAAGCCTACGGGAAGGCGAGAGACCATTTCTCCTTCCATCTTCTGGGGGGAAAGAAAGCATCCCTGAGGCTCTGCGCAGGCTTTCTCGGACAGCTCTGGCAGAAATATTCCTGGTGGTGCCTGTACACTATCATCACGCTCAGCCGCCGCGGCTGGGAACGCGCGGACACCCTCCACCACCAGGCGCTGGGTCTCTGCCCCCCCGCCCTGCCAGCCGGATTCCTCGCGTGCCTAAGGACGCTTTAAAAAAGTAAAGTTATTTCAGGCAAGATTTCTCCTCTTCTCGGAGCCTCTCTCGGCCAGTTCGCTCTGGCATCCACCTCCCTCGGCCTCGGGGGCGCCCCCCGGGGCTCTCGCCCCGCTGCTGGGGGGGGGGGACGGCGGGTGACACCAGCTGGGGACAGCGCCCGGGTACCCCGTGCGCACGAAGACCTGGCTGCTCTTAATCTCACAAGATGCTGCTTCTACCTCAGGTCTCCCTTTGCCCTGCGCTAATTAGCCCAGCTCGGCGGAAGCACAAGCTAACGAAGCGGGAAGGTAAGGGGAGAGCGGCGCAGCCCCCGGTGGGGGGGGTGGGGGGTCCCCAAAACACGCGGCAGACACACACACACACACACACACCCCCCCCCAGGCAAGACCGACCGCGGTTCCGCAGGGGACTAAGGCCCCACGCGGGTGACGGGGCGCAGCCCACGGGACGCGGCGGCACTTACAGCATCGCGGCGGGCGGCTGCTTGGCGCTGTGGGCCATGGGCGCGGGGGGGGGGGGGCTCAGCGGCGCCGCTCGGGTCAGCACCCCTGGGGGACAGAGCCAGAGCTGGCACCCGCGCCCGGCAGGGGGGCCCCCCGGAGGGCAGCCCCGCGGCCCCCCCAGACCCCCTCGGAGGGGCCCTCCCCGTGGGGACATCGCACCCCCCCCCCCGCCCCCCCCAAAAACGGCGTCTCCTCCCCAGCCAGTCCCCCCTTTGCCTTCTCCACTCCCACGGGAGCCCACCCCGCCCCTCCCCCATAGAGCCCCACTCCCCCCACTGAACCCCCCCCCCCCCCATCCCATCGCTGCCCCCCAACAGGCTCACCCCCGTACCTACCCCCCCCAACAGGCTCACCCCCGTACCTACCCCCCCCAACAGGCTCACCCCCGTACCCACCCCCCCCAACAGGCTCACCCCCGTACCTACCCCCCCACACCCCCCCGCGATCCTCAGCCGCCCCATCACCGCCCCCCGCCCCCCGGGATCCCCCCCCCGACCCCCCAACTTTCCTGGCGCCGCCGGCGCCCCTCCAACGCTCTTCCTCACCTAGCCACGCCCCCTCTATTATTATGCAAACGAGAAGCCCACCTCGGCGCTTCCGATTGGCCGCTCGCGCCGCGCCGCGGAGCGCGCAGCCTAACGCGGATTGGCTGGGAGGGCTGACGTCAGAGGTAAGCGGCGGGGAGGGGGCGGGGCGAGGAGGCGAAGGGGAAGGGCCAGCCGGAGCGACGCGTGCGCGAACGTTGACTTCGGCGCGCGCGGCAGGCTGCCCGCCAATCGGCAGCCGGCGTGGGGACGGGGAAGTGGCGTGGGGAGGGCGGCGCCTTAAAGGGGCCGTGACGTGCGCGGGGTGGGGGCCCGGCGCCCCCCGGTGTGTCCCCGCCGCGTCCCCGCCGCTCGCGGCGCCCCCCCCGTCCCCGTGGCCTCACTGCCCTCCCAGTGCGCACCGCAGGGCTCGTCCAGCAGCTCCAGTTACGCCTCCCCGTCGCCCCCCGTGGCCCCAGCGCCCACCCCCGGGGTCTCAATGGCCCTGGGCCCTCCCGGTGGTCGCAGTACTGCCCGTGCTGAGCGCACGGACCCCCGTGCCCACCCAGGAGGAAGCTCTGTCGCTCCAGCGCCTCCACGTGGCTCCCACCGACTGCAGCGCGCGCCCAGCTGGGGGTTCCCGTAATGCCAGCAGTCACCTCAGAGGCCCCGGGACCCCAGGACACCCCTCAAGCGGGGATCCCCGTGACCACAGTACTGCTCCTGCCACTCGCTGTAACCCAGTGCCGGCTCAGGAGGTGGTCCCGGTCACTCCAGCAGCCCCACGCCGCTACCGACAACCCCCCGTTATCCACCCAAGAGGTGGTTACCCCACAGCCCAGTGACCCCAGTACTCCCCTCTGCTGTTCCCAGGGACCCCAGAACTGCCCATAACGGCCCTAATCACCCCATTACATACACAAGGAGAGGTCCCAGCCATCCTAGTACCCCCACGCTGCTCCCGGTAACCCTAGTATGCACCCACGTGGGGGACCCCCAAGATGCCAAGAGGGATCCCAGCATCCCAGTGACCCCAGTGCCCCCTCGAAGGGGGGTCGCATTGACCCCACCAGGCATCCCCATGTCCCAGGGACCCCAGTGCCCCCTCAAAGGGGGGTCGCATTGACCCCACCAGGCATCCCCATGTCCCAGGGACCCCAGGGACCCCTCAAAGGGGGGTCGCATTGACCCCACCAGGCATCCCCATGTCCCAGGGACCCCAGGGACCCCTCAAGGGGGGGTCGCATTGACCCCACCAGGCATCCCCATGTCCCAGGGACCCCAGTGCCCCCTCAAAGGGGGGTCGCATTGACCCCACCAGGCATCCCCATGTCCCAGGGACCCCAGGGACCCCTCAAAGGGGGGTTGCATTGACCCCACCAGGCATCCCCATGTCCCAGGGACCCCAGTGCCCCCTCAAAGGGGGGTCGCATTGACCCCACCAGGCATCCCCATGTCCCAGGGACCCCAGTGCCCCCTCAAAGGGGGGTCGCATTGACCCCACCAGGCATCCCCATGTCCCAGGGACCCCAGGGACCCCTCAAAGGGGGGGTCGCATTGACCCCAGCATTCACCCCCGCGTCCCAGTGACCCCAATGCCCCCTCAAAGGGGGGTCGCATTGACCCCACCAGGCATCCCCATGTCCCAGGGACCCCAGTGCCCCCTCAAAGGGGGGGTCGCATTGACCCCAGCATTCACCCCCGCGTCCCAGTGACCCCAATGCCCCCTCAAAGGGGGGGTCGCCCTGACCCCACCGCTCACCCCCCGCGTCCCAGTGACCCCAGTACCCCTCCCCCCCACACACTGTTTCCAGTGCCCACCACCAAGACCCCCCAGCGACCCCCCCGTGCTCTGACCTCCGCACCCCCCGGGGCTCGGGCCCCCCCCCCCCGGGCTCCGCTCGGAGCATCCCCCCGCGGCGCGGGAGGCGGAGGCCCGGGGGGGGGGGCGGGCAGAGCCGGCCGAGGCGGGGGGGGGGGGGGGGGGTCGAGCACCGGGATGGCGGGGCCGGGCAGCGGCCCCGCCCCGCCCCGCCCCGCCCCGGCCCCGTCCCGTTCCAGTCCCGTCCCGGCCCCGGCCCGGCGGCATGGCGGAGCTGCCGCTGCGGGCGCGGTTGAGCTTCGCGGCCGGGCATTTCCTGAACGACCTGTGCGCTTCGCTGTGGTTCACGTACCTGCTGCTCTACCTGCACGCCGTGCTGGGCTACGGGCACCGCCTGGCCGGTGGCCTGCTGCTGGCCGGGCAGGCGGCCGACGGGCTCTGCACCCCGCTCCTGGGCTACGAGGCCGACCGCTCCGCCGGCTGCGGCCGCTACGGGCGGAGGAAATCCTGGCACCTCGCCGGTGGGTGCTGGGGTGCCCGGGGGGGGGTCAGGGCTGGGGTGCTCTGGGTTTGGGGGGGGGGGGGTGTTGTCAGCGCTGGGGGTGCCTTTCTGGGATGCTCTGAGTGGAGAGGGATGGCCCCGGGGGAGCGTTTCTGGGGTGCAGGGTGAGTCCTGGGGATGGGGCCAAGGGTGCTTTTCTGGGGAGTCCTGAAGTGGAGAGGGGTGCCTTTCTGGGGTGCTCTGAGTGAGGAGGGGGTGTGTGTCAGACCCGGGGGTGCCTTTCTGGGGTGCTCTGAGTGAGGAGGGGGTGTCAGACCCGGGGGTGCCTTTCTGGGGTGTTCTGAGTGAGGGGGGGTGTGTGTCAGACCCGGGGGTGCCTTTCTGGGGTGCTCTGAGTGGAGAGGGATGGCCCCCGGGGAGCGTTTCTGGGGTGCAGGGTGAGTCCTGGGGATGGAGCCAACGGTGCTTTTCTGGGGAGTCCTGAAGTGGAGAGGGGTGCCTTTCTGGGGTGCTCTGAGTGAGGAGGAGGTGTGTGTCAGACCCGGGGGTGCCTTTCTGGGGTGCTCTGAGTGAGGAGGGGGTGTCAGACCCGGGGGTGCCTTTCTGGGGTGCTCCGAGTGAGGAGGGGGGTGTCAGACCCGGGGGTGCCTTTCTGGGGTGCTCCGAGTGAGGAGGGGGGTGTCAGACCCGGGGGTGCCTTTCTGGGGTGCACTGAGTGAGGAGGGGGGGGTGTGTCAGACCCGGGGGTGCCTTTCTGGGGTGCTCCGAGTGAGGGGGAGTGTGTGTCAGACCCGGGGGTGCCTTTCTGGGGTGCACTGAGTGAGGAGGGGGGGGTGTGTCAGACCCGGGGGTGCCTTTCTGGGGTGCTCCGAGTGAGGGGGAGTGTGTGTCAGACCCGGGGGTGCCTTTCTGGGGTGCTCTGAGTGAGGAGGGGGGTGTCAGACCCGGGGGTGCCATTCTGGGATGCTCTGAGTAGAGAGGGATGGCCCCGGGGGAGCATTTCTGGGGTGCAGGGTGAGTCCTGGGGATGGGGCCAAGGGTGCTTTTCTGGGGAGTCCTGAAGTGGAGAGGGGTGCCTTTCTGGGGTGCTCTGACTGAGGAGGGGGGTGTCAGACCCGGGGGTGCCTTTCTGGGGTGCTCTGAGTGAGGAGGGGGGTGTCAGACCCGGGGGTGCCTTTCTGGGGTGCTCTGAGTGAGGAGGGGGGTGTCAGACCCGGGGGTGCCTTTCTGGGGTGCTCTGAGTGAGGGGGTGGTGTCAGACCCGGGGGTGCCATTCTGGGGTGACCTGCGTGAGGGAACCCAGAGTGCCTATCCAGGGTGCCCTGGGTGGAGATGGTAGCCCCAGGGGAGCCTTTCTGGAGTGCCCTGGGAGGGGGGACGGGACCAACGGTGCCTTTCTGGGATGCCCTGAGTGGAGAGGGGTGCCTTTCTGAAGTGCTTTGAGTGAGGGGGGTCAGCCCTGGGGGTGCCTTTCTGGGGTGGGGGGTCAGCTTTGGGAATGCCCTGGATGGGGGTGGAACCGGGGTGCCCTGCATGGAGGGAAGCCTCCCTGAAGATGGGTGGCCCTGAGGGAGCCTTTCTGGGGTGGGGGTCAGCCCCGGGGAAGCCTTCCTGGAGCCCCCCAACCTGGAGGGGGGAACAGCCCCCGTGGCAGTGAGCTGAAGACTGGGTCCCCTCTCAGATGAAGAGGGGCAGCCCCAGGGGTGAGAAGAATTGGGCGCCCTAGGGTGGAAGGGAGCAGCACCGTCCATGGGAGCGGGGGCCACCCTGGGGGGGGGGTTCCTGGGTGCCCTTTATGGAGGGTGAACCAGCCCTCGGCAGTATCGGGGCTGAGGTGACAGTGCCCTGGGTGGGGGGAGACGCGCCCAGCGTGCCCTGCGAGGAGGGGGTTGGACCGGGAGGTGTCTTTCTGGGGTGTCCCATATGGAGCGGCAGCCTCCCCCATGGCAGCGAGGTGGGGACTGGGGTGCCCCACGTGTAGGGGGCAGTGGGGGGCTCCAGGACCTCCCAGGCATGGGTGGCTGAACCTGGATGGGGAAGGGGCACCACAGTGTCCCCGTCCTGCCTGGGCACTGTCCCCATCCTGGTGGCCTGTGCCACGGCAGCGGGTGCTGCCTGGGCGCTCACAGCCCAGGGCTCCCCGCTGTCCCTCGGGCCATACCCGCATGGTGGCGAGGGGGGGCTGCAGCTTGTCCCCCACTGCGTGGGGTGAGTGCTCTGTGCTTAGCCAGTCAATGCTACGGTGAAAATGAGTCCAACAGTAAAATCTGGGCTTTCCCAGGGGCTTGGGGGTTTACTGGGGACTTGCCCGTAGCCAGGCAGCTCTCAGTTGTCCCCGTGGGTGACTCCGGGGTGCGAGGTCCTTGACCGTGGCCGTCTCTGGGCACCCCACGTGCTGCGTCTGCAGGCAGCGCTTCCCCCCTGCAGCAGGGGAAGGCAGCGGGCGCCGGGTGAGTAAGGGCCCCGTGGGGATGCAGAGGAGGCACCAGCTGGGTGTGAGTTATTAACAGGCACTCTTCCCACATCGTGCCCCGAGGTCAGAAATTACAGTGAAGTCCAGGGGCTGGTGGGGACTCCTGTGTCGGGGTCCCTCTCCGAGGGGATAGTGCGACCTGGAGAAAAGCCCGTGGTGCAGCAAGCAGCACGGGAGCCCGGCCCATCCCTGGTGAGCTGGCGGTGGGGAATGGGGCAGTTAGCATGAGGAAACATCCATTGACAGGTGGAGATAAAGACCCTCGATGGTTCCTCTGGGTAACGGCACAGTAACAGCCAAGTGCTGGCTCGCCCAGAGTGGACCCGCACGGAGGGAGGACGGTTGTAGTGTGGGTGCTCTTATCTTGATCCCAAATTTATCTTGGCCAACCACTTCGCGCAACGGAACGATAGTCTGATAAGGTGGCTGGTCTCCCCGGAGTTTTGCTCGGCGAGGTCGGGGGGGGGGGGGGGGGCAGCTTCACCCCTCACCGTGGCGTCAGCTAGATCTGCACCCTAGATTTAGGGAAGTGGCCGGGGCTGTGCTTCCCCCCCGCTCCCCGGGCAGGACTGCTGCAGCTGGGTGCTGCCTAGCGTGCACCGAAGGGGAAGTCCTGAATCCCGTCTTGCACAGGGGCTGCAGCTGCCCCAGCCGGCCCCACTCCCCGCTGCGGGGAGCACAGCACCCTGCCTGCTTCAGCAGCGCGGGTGGAGGCTGCGTTTCCCTGGCCAGGGCATGAGTTATTCCTAGGAGGTGGGGGCTACCCCACCGCCTACCCCGGCTGACCGTGGTGCGACTGAGCGGGGCCGGCAAACCCGCTGAAACCGGCCGTGCCGGTACCGCTCGCGTCTCGCCTGGTCACGCTGTGGCAAGAGGCTTCGTGTGGGACCGAGGCGGCTCGTCTGGTGGCAACCCATGCTCAGATCAGAGGAAACCGCAGCCTCGGCGTGGGGGGAGTGGAGATACCACGAGTTGCTATCGGTGGCATCTCCCCACCACGGCGCTGGGCTGTCAGTGCCGGCGGTCCCGTGTGGCTCACGCCGGCATGCCTGCTCGCCGGCTTTTTTTGAGGGGCAGCTTCCTGCCACAATGGGCTGGAAAGGATGAGCGGCTCTTTTGCTGCCTGACTGCGCCCGTCTGGCAGCGCTGTCCCAAATTCCCTGCCCGAGGCGCCTGTGCTGTGCAGCCTGGCGTTCCCGTGACCTGTGATCCTGCCCCTGAGAGCCTGGACCTTTGCTGCCTGCTTTGGGGATGCCGTGGCGGTGGGCAGGGTGGTCTCGAGGCGACCCCAAAGCCCCACTTGGGAGAGCGGGGGGATCCCCAGGACCCCCCCTGGCTCGTAGTGAAGCCGTGCTCACTTGAGCACACCCGGGGATGTGGCAGTGCTGGGATGCGGCTCGCAGCCCCGCGCCCGAGGAGCTGGGCTGCGCGGGGGCGGCTGGTGGGGGTGGCCCCGGTGATGGGCACATCTTGTTCCCTGGGGGCCGTGAGGAGGAGGGAGTGACCGGAGTCTCCCTCGTGGGTGATGGTGGCGATGGCTTGTGGAGGCAACAGCAGCCTGGGGCCCGCAGCTCCTGCCCCAGCGCTTCCCCTGGGGATGCAGAGCCTGACCCTGTGGGGCCCCAGGACTGGGGGGGGGGGCAGAGCCTCCCCGATTCTCCGGACGGGGCTCGGTTGAGGCCGACAGCCCTGTAACAGGGAACAAAGGAGGTCTGCTCTGGTTTGAACCTTCCTGGGCTCTTACAGTGGCTTGTCTGGGGCAGAGACACCGCCGTGTGCTCGAGTCCCCTGTCCTTCAGGGAGCCCCTGGAGCACCAGAGCTGGCTGTGAGGGTGCAGGCAGCACCCAGCACCCTGCCGGGGTCCTTGCTCAGGGTGGGTCTGAGCTGGGCTGGGATTGTCGCTGCCTGCCCTCGGCACGAGGACAGCTGCTTTGCCCTGGCCCTGTGGCAGCTGGGGTTGCTGTGCCACGTGGAAGCGATGAGGAGGAGGAGGAATTGTCGTTTGCGGGTGAGAGGAGCAGACATTTCTGGTGAGGAGGATCCTGGAGAGGGGACCCTGGGGACCTGGCAAAGCAGCTGCAGGTTCCCCTCAGCTGTAGGAACGGGTTCCTGTGGCTCACTGGCAGCAGCCAGTGAAGCTGGGGGACACGCAGGACGGGGCACGCGGCTGACTCCCCGTCGGCATCGGGAGCAGTGGAGCATCTCGGCAGATTTGCTCCATAACCTTGTGAAAGGGGAGGGCGAAGCCAGCCTGTCCCTGCCTGCTCCACGCAGGCGTCCCCACGCCGTCACGCTGCGGCAAAGGGAGGAGCCTGGCTCTGCTGTCCCTGACTCAGCTGGGACCTTCCCACGGCTCAGAGCCTGGCTCGGGGGGGGCAGATCTGCTCCTGTCCCCCGGCATTGTACCGGGAGTATCCCTGGCCATCGCTCTGCCGGTGACTTCTGCAGGCATGGAGGGAGCGTGGCTCCCTCTGCTAGCCTCACGGCAGAAGAGACAAAGGGGCAGACGAGCTGGCCTTGTGCCCGCGGGACAGCCCAGAGCCCCCCCGGCCCTTGGGGTGCCTTATCAGCCTCGGGCAGGTGGCAGGGCACCACGAGTCCTTGGGGCTGGTTATCTGCGCCCTGGCGAGGGGGAGAGAAGCCTCTGGTGGCTGCGTGTCATGAGGGCGTGAGGGTCTGTCCTTGGGCGTTCTGAGGGGGACAGAGTGGGTGTGAGATGGTGCTGCACTTTGTGGGGAGAACTTGACTAAGGAAAGGCCTGCTGGCAAGTGTCTGTCTGTCTGCCTCGCTGCTGGGTGCAAGGGGGAAGGACGTCGCTCCGTGCAGGACAGGGCGGGGGGGGGGGGTGCTCCATGTGTCTCATCTGGCTGGGGGAAGGAGCCCACCTCCCTTCCCAGCCCTGCGGGGTACGACCTGTCCTAGCAGAGGGCCGGCTGTGTCTGTCTGTCTGTGTCTGAGCTGCCTGGGGCCACTGGGCTCCGCTCTCTTCCCAGGTACCACCTGCGTCCTCGTGTCCTTCCCCTTCATCTTCAACCCCTGCCTGGGTTGCAAGGAGAACACGCCGCAGTGGGCAGCCTTCATCTACTACCTCCCCTTCATCGTCATCTTCCAGTTCGGCTGGGCAGCCACACAGATCTCCCACTTGTCTCTCATCCCTGAGTTGGTGACCAGTGACCATGAGAAGGTGGAGCTCACAGCTTTCAGGTGAGCACGGCCAGACCCGGGTGTCCCCTGAACCTGGGGGAGCCGCCCCGCCGGCACCGGGTCCCATCGCTTGTGTGACGAGAGGTCCCCTGGGTGCCACGGGCCTGGCACGGCACGCTTGAGCCCTCGGTACGGCAGGACGGGGACTGGGCCGCGTGGGTGTCCCGCGGGATGTGTCCAAGTGACACTGCTCTGAGTTGGCAGCCCAAACCTTTGGTGCCAGGAGGGAATGTCTTGGCGCCGGGGATGTTGGTGACACAGCCCATGGGACACTTCCCTGAGCTGGGGGCACTTCTCCTTTGGGACTGGAGGGTGATGCTCACTGGGGAGGAGTAGACCCCTCCCTGGATGCCCCCGGTCCGGTCCGGGCGCTGCGTGGGCTGTCCCGTAGGTAGGGATGTCCAGGGCTGGGCTGGGCAGCGCCTGCAGCTCTGTGCGCAGAGCCCAGCTCAGTGCTGCTGATCTCAGGCTGTGGGAAAGAGTGTTTATCAGATGGAGCAGGGCTCGGTTATCTGCCTCGGTGGAGGGAAGTTCCCCTTCTGGCAGGCGAGCGGGGACTGCAGCGCAGCGGGGCAGGGAGGATGTGGGGCAGTGCTGGGGTAACCCTGGGGCCAAGGGGTCTGGCAGCTGGGGGCATCCTCGGGGCAGAGGTGAGCTGGGACTGGAGGGTGTTCAGGCTGACCCAGAGGGATCTTGGTTTCTTCCCAGCCGTGCCCCGAGGCTTAGGGTGGGCAGGCTGAGAGGTGCACCAGTAAGGCTAACGCCTGTCCAGATGCTGTGTGCTCTTGGAGGGGCCACCTCAGCAGTGACACTGGGGTGCGAAGCTGGCTGCAGCATGCCTGGCCTGGGGGGCAGCCTTGTGTCGGGGCGTCCCCGCTGTGCCTGGAGCTGTGCTCGTCCCTCTGCATCGCCGTAAGGTGCTATTTCCCCTTAAGGTATGCCTTCACCGTCATGGCCAATATCACTGTGTATGGCCTGGCCTGGATCCTGCTGAACTTCCAGGTGGACCAGCCTGACCGCACAGAGCACCTGGGCATCCAGGATGTCCCTATATTTCGGGTAAGTGTCAGGGCTCAATCCCCGTGGTCATTTCTTCCCTGGGTGGGACACAGCTCAGTTGAGGGGGGTACCGGAGGGAGTGAAATAGCAGTGCCCAGAAACCTCACCCACTGCGCTGGGCAGGGGTCACACTGAGCTCTCCCTGGGTTTTTGGGAAGCCCTCTTTATCCACCAGACTGCTGGGGGGTGGACGACGAGCAGGCAAATGGCCCCCCCCTGCTAAGCTTACACCCTCTACCTCCTGCAGAACCTGTCCCTCATTGTGGTGGGGCTGGGGGTCGTGTTCTCCTTCATCTTCCACCTGGGCACCAAAGAGAAGCCATACGCGCCGAGCTCGTTGCCCCAGCTGGAGGAGAGCACGCCCCTGCTGCAGAAGGAGCCCGCGAGCCCCCCGCAGCCACTGCTGATGTGGAAAGACTGGCTGCTGGAGCCTGCCTTCTACCAGGTATGGCTGCGGGCAGCGCTGGCGCTGCCGGCCCTGGGCTGCTGCCCTGCCTGGGTGCTGAGGGCATCCTCTGGCAGTGGGACGTGCCCCTGGTGCGGGTGAGGAAGGAGAGATGGGCTGTGCTGGGCACCTCTCTACCCTGTCAGGGGGGCCGTCCCCTTCCCGGTGGGCTTCTGTGCCGTGGCAGGGTTGGGCGTGGAAGGTACCAGCCTTCCCCACCTCCAGTCTGCACGGGTGGAGCGGTGCTGCCCTGTCTCTGTCCCTTCACAGGTCGCAGTGTTGTACATGTCTACCCGGCTCATCGTTAACCTGTCCCAGACCTACATCACCATGTACCTCACCAACTCGCTGCTGCTGCCCAAGGTGGGTGCAGAGGTCCCTGCCCACGTGTCACGGTTGTGTGGGCAGGGGTCCTGTGCTGATGGCCTGGAGCTCATCTTCTCCTTGTCCCCATTTATTGCAGAAATACATTGCTACCATCCCCCTGGCAATGTACATCAGTGGCTTCCTTTCCTCCTTCCTGATGAAGCCTGTGAATAAGTGGATAGGTCGAAATGTGAGTCCTGGGGGCCTGGTGAGGTTTGAGTTAGCCCCAAGGAGAAGTCCAGGGGCCAGATCCTGCCTGCACAAGCAAGCAGAGCACTTGGCACACCTGAGCCTGGCTGGAGAGCAGGGACCCCTCAGGCATCCTCTGCAAATGCCCCCCCGTTGCAGTGTGGGTCCCACTGGAACACGGCGGGTTGTGGGCAGTGAGGGGGTGCGGGGCTACCCTGCCCATCCCTGAGCCTGGGAAAAGTGATGTTGGGCCAGAGTCAGCCTGTCCCGTGCAGCCCTGACCAGGCTGGGAGAGCCCCGTGGTGCCCACGAGAGGCAGAGGCAGAGTGTGGCTGAGCCACCCTGGGCAGGCGGGTCTGCAGTGCCGGCGGGAAGGGGCTGCCCCTCCAGCGCATTCCCCTCCACACTGCAGCAAGCCCTGTTCCCCAGTAAGCCCCCACCCCTCCCGCCAGTTGGGTGTCCCTGTGCCCTGGGGCCCCCCTGTGCTGCGGGCTCAGCTCTCGGGCTGTGGCCAATGCTGTAAAACAGCCTGGACCACTGCGAAGCCCTTGCTGTCTGGGGGAGATCCTTGTTTAAAACCATCCGGGAGAGAGCCAGGGCTGTCCCCAGCGGGTCCCAGGCAGCGGCTGGCCCCCCTTCCCTCCCCACTCGCCCCTGCCTTGCTGGGTGTCAGCCGAGCTGGGGTCTGAGCTCTCCCTTCTCCCTCTGCCCGTCCCCACGCTGGCCTGGAGCAGCTGACCTACTTCGTGGGCATCCTGGTGATCTTGGCCTTTGCCTCCTGGGTGATCCTGGCCAGGCAGATGGGAGCGGAGATCTACGGGGCGGCTGTGCTGCTTGGGGCTGGCACTGCCATTATCCTGGTCACCTCCCTCTCCATGACAGCAGACCTCATCGGCACCAACACGGTACGTCTGCTCCTCCCGGCCAGGGTGGGCTGGGGTATCCCAGCGGGGCTCAGAGCCCGTGGGCTGCGGTGGTCACTGGTGTGGGATCAGGGTGGACGGAGACCCCTGCGAGGGGGCTCTCCTGGGGGGAGTGTGGGCAGCCCTGTCCCTCGTGCCGGGGCTCCACTGTAATGTGGGCTCTGCCCATGAGAGGGCACAAGGCTCTCGCTGCCGGCGCTCGCCAGGCTGCACGGCGAGGCTGGCCTCAGCGCAGCAGCCCACGAGGTTCCCTCTCCCCTCCCAGCACAGCGGCGCGTTCGTCTATGGTGCCATGAGCTTCACGGACAAGATGGCCAACGGCCTGGCTGTGATGGCGATCCAGAACCTGCACCCGTGCCCGTAAGCATCCCTGAGGGGTGGGAACCCTCTCCGTGGCAGCTCCCGCCACATCACCTGGGAGCAAGGCAGCGAATATCCCTGGTTTGAGGCGAGAGACACGAGCGGAAGCCGGCTCTGATTTGTCTTAAATCCTTCCTCAGCTTCTCGTCTTTCCCTAGATGAGGGCTGCATCTCTGGGATGCACGAAGGGGCTGGGGGGTCTCAGCGTCCGCGGTGCTGCCCTCTCTCCTTGCCCCAGACCTTTCCTTCTTGTCCCGGTGTGAACCAGTCCTGACACCAAGGGCATGGGACCCGCTGTGAGCAGCCCCGGGGTGCGCGGGCAGCACTGGGCTATAGGCTCTGCTCCGGGCCCCCAAGCCGCGTCCCTGCCCTCTCCCTGCAGGACGGAGCTCTGCTGCCCTGCTTGCGTCAGTTTCTACCACTGGGTGATGGTGTTGGTCACCGGAGGCATCGCCATCGCTGCCATCGCCTCGCTGTGCTGCATCATGGTCTGGCCCATCCGTATCCGCTACCGTGAGTGGGGCTGGGGGGGGGCCACCGGGGTGGGGCTGGGGGGCCACCGGGAGCCCCCCGTCCTGTGCCAGCCTGGGCTGAGGTGAAAGTGTCTTTCCAGATGGCTGCGGGGAGGCGGCGGGAGCCCCGTCCCGGCGGGAGGTGGCACGGCAGGGCTGGCTGTGGGGATGCTCGCGGCGCTGCCCTCGGGGGGGACCCTCATGGTAGGCGCGCGGGGCAGGGCCGCCGTCCTGCTGCTGCTGCTCCTGCACCCTGCTTGCCGCGCCCTCCTGGAGGGCAGGATTTGGCCCCCGGGGCCACCGAGGGGTGGGCGCGGGGAGCCGCTCTGCCTGCTGGGGACGCGGGGTGCCCCTTGCCCCCCGCTCAGCCGCTGCCCCTCTGCCGGGCGCTGTGTCGTGCTGCGGGGTTGGGGGGGGGAGAGGGCAGACCCCTCCCCGCGCCGCCCTGGGGCCGTGCCAGCTACGGGAGCCTTGGGCCGGCGGCTGGGGAGCCCGGCGCTGGCCCCTAACCTGCCCCTTGCCCCCCACCCCTGCAGATGCTGTCTGCCTGCGGGGGCCGAGCGGAGCCGGGACCCCCCGCGGCGGGACGGAGCGAAGGAGCCGGAGCGGCACCGTCAACTGAGCCGGGGGGGGCCCCCCCGCGCCCCTCGGCCACCGCCGTGCCCGCGCTGCTGAGCCGGGCCGGGAGGGACCCCCGGTGCCGGGGCGGCGGGGGGGTCGGCCCCCCCCCGGCCCTGCCTCCCCGTCGCCTTGCACCGGACCGGTGCCCCCCCCCGCGCCCTGCGCTTGCACCGGTGTGAACACTACAGGGCCCTGGGCCGGGCCCCGGCGCGGGGGGGACGGGCGCCCGGCCCTCGGTTTTAACTTGCTTTTGTAAGGTCAGTATGTACAAACGGCACTTTTTAAAGGAGGAGAAAAAGGAAAAACAAAAACAAAACAAAACGATGCAACAAAGCACCTCTAACCATAGATCAACGCCCCTGGTGTCTTCCCTGGATCCCTCCCCTCTCGGGCAGGACCCGCCGTGCCGGAGGGAGGCAGGAGCAGGGTCGGGGGTTCAGGGCGTGCACAGGGGATTTGGGGGCTTTGACCCCACAGTGCTCCCCCCTTTCTTCACTGCGCCCCGGAGCGGGGGGGGGGGGGGGGGGGGGGGGAGCAGCGGAACCGGAGGGACAGGCGGCTACAAGATGGCCGCCCTCAACAACGATGGCGGGTGCGCCCGCAAGCAAAATGGCTGCCGCGCAGCCGCGCTGGAGCCTAATGATTGGTTCCGGGGAGGGTGCCCCGCCTCCCGGGGCGGAGACAGCCAATGGGAGGGCTCCTCTTGCCGTCGCGGGGCGGGGCCGGGGCGCCGCCTCCCGGTACCGGCGGCGCTGGGCGCGCCTTCCCCGCCGCCGCTGGGGCGGAACCGGGAGCGCGGGAGGGGGCGGGGCGGGGCGGGGCGGGGCTCACAGCGGTGCAGCCCCCGCCCCGCGGGCCGGGGGGATGCGGCACCCGCCGCGCTGCCGGACACCGGGGGGGGGGGGGGGGGGGAAGGGGGACCCGCCCGGCCGGCAGCCGGGGGTGGGGGGGGGTGGGGGGTGTGAGTCACACCACGGGTGACTGCGGCGTGGCCGTGGGTCGCCCCGCGTCACCCGGGGACGGCTGGGGGGGGGGGGGGGCCCTGCCCTACTCGCCCCGGGGGTTGCGGGCGTGTGGGCTTGCCCACGCGTGTGCGTGACGCGCGCGGGTGGGCTGCGGTGGGGGCGGGAGGACGGGGGGCTGTGGCGGAGCCCCTCGGGTGAGTGATTTTTGGGGTGGGGGGGTGTGGGTGTGACGGGGAGGGGCGCGGACAAGGGGTGACACCCGGTGCGTGCCCGGAGCGCGGGGGGGCCCGGAGCACCCCACGCCGCGCAGGGGGTTTATGGCTGTTCCCGAAGCCAGCGGGGGCTGCGGGGAAAGCTTGATCGGTCCCGGTGCAGGGAGCGGGGGCTGAGCCGGGGGGGGGGGGGGCCCACACCCCACCGGGGGTGCCTCGGCGTCCCCCCTGCCAGCCCACCGCACCCTCGGCCCTGCTCAGCCCCCCCAGCCTGGTCTCGCCCCCTCCCCACTTTTCTCAGCACCCACGCCCGGGGGCTCTCGGGGGGGCCGCATTCCGTCCCACAGCACAGACACCCCCCCCCCCCCTGCCCCGGGGAGGGGGCTGGTGGCCAAACTCGCCCTGGGGGGGGGACGGGGCAGAGGTTGCAGGGCCGGAGGTGGGAGATGGGCACCGGGTGGGCGATGCTGTGGGGCGCCCGTAGAACTGCGGGGCGTGCTGCTGTCAGCTCTGCCGGGGAGGGGGGTGCATTGGCAGCTTGTTTTGGGGGGCAGCTGAACACACACACCCCCCCCCCCGCACACACCCACCCCCAAGGGTGCCTACAGAGGACGTTTCACCCACCGGGTGCTTGTTCGGGTGCTCCACGGCCCCAGCTCAGGGCGGCACCGGCAGGAGACCCCGGGCAGGCAGCTCTGCCCGCCACAGCCACACCGGGGGGGGGCTTGACCCCCTCCCTGGTCGGGGTCCTGCACCGCTGCTCCAGAGGGTGCAAAGGCCCGTGGCCAGGGACACCCCCCACACACACACCCCCCCCCGGTGGGCAGGCCGGCAGCAGCGGGGTGAGGATTTTTAGGACCCCTTTCCACCCCCCAGGGCTCCCCGGGCTGGTGCCAGCGACACCCTGGCAGCGCTTGGGACCCCCGGGGGACACCCCGAGCCGAAGCCCCCCGGCCCCGTGGCTGTGATGCCCGTTCACCCCTTTGCAGCCCCCCCAGGTGCCGCGGGCTCCCCCCCCCCCCCCAGCCAGCCCCAGGCTGGTGTTTGCCCCGACACCTCCCTGCAAACCTGCTGCGGCCGGTCCCGGCCCCGCCTGCCAGCCCTTCCTCGCCCAGGGGAGGAGGAGGAGGAGGAGGAGGAGGCAGCTGCAGACGGGGACGGCACTGGAAGGGAGCGTGAGTGGGACACGAGTGGGACACGAGGAGGCGCAGGCCAGACGGGGCAGGAGGGCTCGGCTGTGCCCACCACCGGGGCACGGCGTGGGGTGGGCAGGGGCCTCCCCGGCGAGGGGGCTCTGCTGCCCGCGTGTGGGTCCGGCGGCGGAACCGCGTTCCCGTCCCCACCGGGGTCAGCCCAGCACCCTCGCTCCGAGCACCGGGGGGGGGACACACACACACACACCCCGGGCTGTCACCCCCCGGCCCCCGCCTGCCAGCGGGGAGTGGGGCCAGCCCGGCAGCCCTGGTACCCGCCGTCCCTCCTGGGCGCAGGTTGGTGGGACGGGGTCTGGGGGGGGGGGGGGGGGGGGGGGGGGGGGGCTCCTGGCGCGGGGATTGGGGCCCGTGGGACGGGGAGGCTGCGAAGACGCGGGTGCAGCTTTTGCTGGAGCCGGCTGGTGGGGTGGGAATTGTGCCGCTCCCCCCAGGGCTGCAGGGCAGCCCGCAGGGATGAACCGTGGCCCCGCTGCTGCCCGCGGGCTGCTGGGCTCTCCCCGGGGCCGGGCAGGGCTGAGCTGCTGGGGAAACTGAGTCACGGGGGGGCAGGCAGGGGTCTCTCCGAGCCATGATGCCTTCAGCCCGCTGCCTCTCCCGGCGGAGGTGCCGTGCCGGGGGGGGGGGGGTGTTGTGCACCCCGCAGAGCCCCGAGAGCCGATGGGGGAGCACTGGGGGAGCTGCTGAGCAGCCAGACGAGGGGAGCCCCACGGCAGTGGCAGCTGGGGGGGTTCACAGCCGCCTCGGGGCGGGAGGAGTGCTCGTGGGACCGGGAGGTCCCAGCAGGGACCGAGCCCTGTCCCCATGTCCCCCCCAGGGGAGGGACTGGCTGGTAACACCACCGTGGGAGCTGCTGTGCTGCAGGGCCCGGCAGCGTGGGGACCATCCCCCCCTAACCTGCCCCCCTCTCCCCCAGCTGCATGTCTGACGCCTTCATGCCGGGGAAGCTGAGGAGGAGCAGGAGGGGGGTGCTGGAGAAGCGGTGGCAGAGCCTGGAGGAGAGGGGCAGCGCGGGCACCCGGCTGGGTCACCCCGTGCTCGCCAGGTGGGTGCTGCACCTCACCGGGGACGTGTCCCCGCACCCCAGCCCTCACCTCCCACCAGCCTGGCCCAGCCGGGCGCCCCGGGTGCTCTCACCTGGGTGCCACGGCGTGACGCCCACGTGTGCGCACAGCCGGGGGGCAAGGGGGGGGTGCTCACCGCCGCCTCTCGCCAGATCCAAAACCTGCGACCCTTCCTTCTGCGAGGAGACAGACCCAGCTGCGGCGGCCACGGGCACGCAGGGCCACCCACCCCCGTCGGTGAGTCGTGGGGCGCCGAGGCCCCGGAGCGGGGACCCCAGCCCCAGCGCTGCGGTCCCGGCGGGATGCTCGCTGCGGGGCCGGCGCCGAGGGAGGGCCCGTCCTGGTTTCGCGGCAGAGGTGGTGACGGAGCAGGAGGCTGCGAGGTGCCCGTGGTGCCAGGGCTCTGCCCCCGAGCACCGCGCCGTGCCGGCCCCACATCCCGGCCTCCCCCGCAGCTGAGCAAGCGCGTCGCCGGTTACCGCAAAGCCTTCGGGGAGCTCGCCGAGCGGGAAGCGCTGCTGGCCTGCTTCTCCTGCGCTTGGCAGAGAGAGGTGCCTTACCACGGCCGCCTCTACATCTCCTCCCGCCACATCTGCTTCCACTCCAGCCTCCTGCTCAAGGACATCAAGGTGGGCTGGGGGGTGGGTGCGGGGCCAGTGGCTCTGGCGGGGGGGGCACGGGCAGCAGCCAGGCACGCGGTGACACTGTCTGGCCCCCCCCTGGCACAGGCAGTGGTCCCCATCGTCTCCATCTTGGCCCTCAAGAAGACCAACACAGCGCTCCTGGTGCCCAACGCGCTCAGCATCCGCACGGCCGAGGGGGAGAAGGTGAGAGCGGGGACGGGGACGATGCGGGGTGGCCTGGTCCCTGCAGCCGGTGGGCTCTGGGCCATGACCGAGGGAGCAGCTCTGCCACAAACGCTTTTCCTGGTCCCCGGCAGTTCCTCTTCGTGTCGCTTCGCCGGCGGGAGGCCACGTACCAGCTCCTGAAGTCAGTCTGCAAACACCTGCAGGTTCGTGCAGCACCGGACCAGGGGCCGGGCATGGGGAAGCTCTGGCCCACCCATTGCAGGGCCACGGGAGTGGCTGGTACCCCCCACCCCCCTGCTTCATCTCTCCTTGTCCAGGACAACAGCTGGAGCCCTCCGGCCTCTCTGAGCAATGAGGAAATCCTTAGGAAGCCTCTGGTAAGGCCGGGAGTTGGTCAGCAGGAGGGTTTTGGCAGAGGAAACAAGGCCCCGTCCCCTTGGGAAGGCTTTCAGGGGGAAACGTGGGGTCGAAAAGCCCCAGCCCATGGCAGCACAGATGCCAGGACCCTCAGGGCTCCCTCGTCGGGGCTGGCAAAAGTCCCATCGGGTCCCACCCATGTCCCCATGGCCACGGGGCAGGTGCTTCGGGGACATGCACCGTGACCAGGGCTTGTCCTCTTTCAGACCTCAAGCCAGTCGGACCTGGAGCAGAGCACCCCGGACCCCGACAGCCTCCAGGAGCTGCCGGGTGAGTGGCCGTCCCGCAGCCCACGCCCCCCCCCTCGCACACTCACGACCCTGCTTGTGCAACTGTGTGTGTCTTCAGCCGTGTTTGTGCCCCACTGACAGCCCGGGGCTCTGCCCCCCCGTCCCCAGCCACGCATGGCCCAGGAGGGACCGCACAGCCCGTGGGCACCTAAACAGCATCTCCCACAGCACCGGGGAGCACAGGGTCAGCTTCCTGTGGCCCAGGGTGCCCCACTGGGTCCCCAGGAGCCCCCCAGTCCCCTCCCTGGTCCTGGGGCACTTATTGAACATCTCCTGCTGCAGATGGGCCAAGCCTGACACCAAGGTACGTGGAGGAGGAGGAGGAGGAGGATGAAGAGGCAGCGGTGCCGGCTCTGAGCAGCGGTGAGCGGGTGCCCTTGGCAAAGCCACGCGGGCTCGGGTGGGTCGGGGGGCCCCGGGGAGGGGGATGCTGCTGGGGCTTGACCCCAGGGCTGTCCCCCAGCACCCGGCAGAGCTGACGGTGGTGACCAGGCTGAGGCTCTTGGCAGCCCTGGCACTGACACGGCCTCGTCCTGGCAGGGGGACCCCACGCCGCGCTATGGGCCCAGACCACCACGCAGTTGAGCCCCCTCGACACCATCATCCTCATCTACCTGCTGCTGTGAGTCCCTGGGACCCGCTCACGCGTCTCAGAGCTTTGGGACACCCTCCCCTGTCCCCAGCTCCACCGCACCCCAGTACAGGCAGGCTCGCCGGTGTGGCACTGGCAACCCTGGGTTCCCCCCCGCCCCACCGCCGCCTTGGGCGCCCGCACTGGCCCAGCCGCCCGGAGCCCAGGGCGAGGGGATGGGAGCCTGGCCGCAGCGCTGCTCCTGCCCCGCTGTGCCCCCCGTGCCTGACGCTGGCCTGTCCCCCAGGATGGTGGCCCTGCTGCTGTCCTCGGGGTACATCGGTCTGCGCATCGTGGAGCTGGAGCAGCAGCTGGCGTCCGTGGGGGCTTGGCCAGACCTCAACCTGCCGCACCAGTGAGTGGGGGGGGGGGGGGGTGCACCCCACCGCCCCCAGCGCTGCGGGGAACCCCTCAGCCCGCCTCTCCCCCCCCCAGGTACAAGAAGACATGAGGACAGCAGGGACCCCGCCCCAGCCGGGGGGACGGGCTGTGGGGCTGCTCGGAGCCCTTCCCCTGCCTCTTGGGGAACTGCTGGGGACTCCATCACCGAGTGTCTTCCAGCCCCCCTAAACTGCCTGGGGGGCCCACACAGGCTGTGGGACTTCATCTTGCTCCCCTCACACCCCCCCACTCTGAGCCACAGCGGGAGGGACGCTGACAGCTCCCAGGGGACAAAGAGAAGCACCGAGGGGCTGGCTGGGGCCAGGCAGAGCAGGGACAGACTATTTTATGAATAAAGATGTGACCCCCCCCCGCTTTGGGGACACTCTGGACTGGGGCAGCCCCACGCTGCCCCTTCCCTGAGGACGTGTGGCTGCTTCATTCCTTGGGACAAGTGGAAGAGGAGGCTGTGAGCTCCTCCCCAGGCAGGATCTGGGGGGGGGGCTGGGGTGGTCAGCACACAGCAGCGCAGGATGAGCACCAACCAGCCCCCCCGCTCAGCACCCACCCCACCCCCGGCTCCACAGGAACGGGCCGGGCCAGCAGGACCAGTGGGTGGAGGAGGGTCCGGGTGCTGATGCCTCCACTGGGGTGGGCAGCAGGAAGGATGGGGACGGACCCCGAGCTGCCCCCCAGCATCCAGGGGCTGGGGCTGCAGGTGACAACTGGGAAGCAGAGGGGAAGGGGGGGGGGAGAATGGGCCCAGCTGGGGGATCCAGGGCCCTGCAGCCAGACCCACCCCCCCTTACCACACTCCTGCCCAGTGACAGGTCTCTCCTGCAGTGGGTGCAGGGTCCCTCCAGGCCACCGCCTGCAGGTGCTGGTGTAAACTGGGGAGGGGGCACAGCAGGACCTGCACCCGGGACCAGGGTCCTCCCGGCCTAAAAAGCCCTTGAACTCAACCCCATCCTGATCCCCTTGAGGGGCCCGGGGGGCTTACCCCCCCCAAACATGGGGAAACTGAGGCACCGACAGCACCTCGCCTCACTCTTTTCTCCAGCCAGGGCCCTGTGCCATCCCCCCCCCAGCCCAGCCCCCCCCAGGCAGAGGCAGGGGATCCTGCCCCCCCAGTCAGCACCAGCCCACCGCTGGAGGTGAGGGCCCCCCCCCCCGTTCTATACTGGTCACTGGGGATGGGAAGGAGCCATCGGGGCTTCCTGCTCCCCCCCAGCAGCACCTCAGGGGACACGTTTCGGGGGGGGGGGGCACAGGGCCAAACACCACTTGTGGGGTGTCAAAGGCAGTGGGATCAGCTGGAGCCGGCGGGACCAAGCCAGCGAGGTCAGGACAGCCCTGTCCCCCCTGTCCCCAGGGCTCCGGGTGCCAGGGGGGGTTGCAGGGGGTTCTCCTCCCCCCTCCTCCACTGCAAGTGTGCTCTGCAGGACCCACGGCCCGTGTGCGTGTGCCCTGCCCCGAGCAAACCGCCACAACCAGAGCACCCAGCAACTGCCCCCCCCGCTGCGAGGGCGGGGCTCTGCCCGGGCAGGGGCACCTTTGATCCCTGCCTGCCCCGCAGAGGGGAGCAGGGGCAGGGCGGGGAGGGCCGGGGCTGCACCGCCCTGCTTTTCCAGCAGCAGGAAAGCAAAGGCGAGCGGGCAGGCGGGGGCAATAAAGCGCACGCAAGAGCTGCGCGGAGAAACGGCCGAGCCGGGGCAGGTGGTGCGGGGGCCCCGCGCAGCGGCTCCGGGACTTGCTGCACCCCTCCCCTCCCCGTGGAAAAATCGAAGTGGAACCACCAAGAGCCGTAAATTCACAACTTGTTTAATGCCAGTTAGACTGCTTTACATGGAAAAGTTACAACGCTCTCTGTATATTTTTTTTTTTTTTTTTTTCTTTCCACCCAACGATGCCTTATATATATATATATATATATAACAATGCCACAAGGTCGCAGACAGTCACACAAACTCGGGGAGGACCCTTCGCCCACCCCACCCGCACGGCTGGGCGCTCGCGGGTCACATACCGACACCTCAAGCCTGCCTTAGCTGCGCTTTTCCCCGTCGGTCAGGCCGCAGCGCGCTCCAGCCGGCGCAGGCGCAGGCGCGCACCCCCCCGCACACGCTGCCGCAGCCCGGGCCCTGCCGAGAGCACTTCTGGGAACGGCACTCCTGCCTTGGCACCTGCGAGCGGGGCGGGGGGAAGGAGTCTGTTAAACCATGCTTTAACAGCTCCGGCGATTGGAACCGCTCGTTCTCGCCACGCTCGTTAGCCAATGCGCTCAGCGGCCGACCAGCCACGGCGTGGAAATCCCTGGCCCTCCCTGCCAAGGGCGAGGAGGAACCGCAATGAGCCAACCCGCTCCCAAGGCGGCTCCAAAGTGAGAAGGGCGAGAGCTGCGGTTTGTGAAAGTCCCTCGCGAGGGAGGAGCACGATTTGGGGGTCTAAGCAAGGAGGGGGCTGTCCCCACGCGGGGCACGCCGGGGTGCAGACGGACCCTGGGGGAGCGGGGAGCTCGGAGCGGCAGGCGCAGCGCAGCCCACCGCCCCGGGCCCCTGCAGCAACCCCTGCAACGGAGTCGTCGTGTTGAAACCGTGTTTCAGAAATGACGTTTTGGGAGTCAGGCAGAGCCGTGAGACAGCGATGCAGCAGCCAGTCTGGGCCCTGGAGACGCCGTGCTGCCAGCCCGCTAACGAGCGGCGAGCCCCCGGCACCATGCCTCCAGGCCCCCCCGCCACACGCAGAGGTAGAGCCAAGAGCCCGAGCCAGGCCCCGGTGTAACGGCACTCGTGGTCAAGGCTGTCGTGAACAGGACGGCACCTCGCTGCCCTTCTCCCGACCAGCCCTCCCTGCACCCCAGACGCTCGCCCTAAGGACACCGGTGGCACCGGGGGAAGACAATCCTATCCCACCACCCCTACCGTCTGGTTTCAGGGAAAGAAGGAGGGGGAAAAAAAAAAAAAAGAAAAGAAAAAAGGAGAGAGAAAAGTAATTGCCTATGCACTCTACAAAGAACAGGTCAAGGTCTATATACACAGCCAGGAAAATCCAAATGAGAATGGGAAAGGGCACACACATCCCAGTGCGCTGGAGAGGGCCCGAGGCAGGCAGGAGCCGGGTGCACGGCAGGGAGAGCATTGGCACGTGTACAAAGTAAGACAGGAACAGGCTGCTGCAAGCACCACAGCTTCTCTTTAAATTAAAAGCAACACATACACACAAGTGCTTTGCGTCACATCCCATAGCACTCATCACACAGGCTCCAAACACACAAGCAGGCACTCTCTTCCCATACAATTTAAAAAAAAACCCCGAACAACAACAACAAAAAAATCAAGCACCAAAAACCAACCAACCAAAAAAAAAACAACAAAACAAAACATCCCAACAACAGGTCCCTGACTTTGACTTGGAGATAAAAAACAAAGCAACACTTCTTCCTTGCTTTAGAAAAAGAACCCCCCCCTCTCACCCAGACGCGGTGTTTCCCCCCTTCCAGCCAGAAGAGGCCATGCTCTCTCCAAAAACAGATCCACAGGAGTTGTTTTGTTTCTCAAACACATCTCAACTGCTTTTGTCCTCAGGAAGACTCCAGAGCAACCAGCCTGCCACAAATGGCACTGTGGGAAGCTCCACATGCATGGTGGTTGTTGGTTGATTTTTTTCTTTCTTTTTTTTTTTTTTTTTTTTTTTTAAGCCATTGTTTTTCCTCTCTGTTAACTAAAAGGATCAGCCCAGAACATGCAATAGCAATTTCAGAACTTTCTGAATGTGCTCCCTCTGAGGTGGAGCCTCTTCAAGTCTCCTCCAAAGTTTAGAGCCCAAAAATGTATTTGTTTGAGGGCAGCTGTCAACCTTGCCAAAAATCAAGCTGTCTTATGGGAATGATTGTATCAAGTACTATAGTACCAAAAAAAGAAAAAATGGGGAAAAAATAAAGAAGAAAAAAGAAAAAGGGGGGGGAGGGGGGGAAGAAAAATAAGCAGTTCTCCAGTTTCTTCCTGTACTGGGGATACCAGGCTATAACCAATGCCCTTAGATAACCAGAGAGGCTAACGCCCAGCCAGAAGTCCAGCCCCTTGCCCCAGTGGTGTTGATCTTGGCTGGCTGGCTCCCACCTGAGCCATCCGTCCGTCCCAGGACAGAGGGACCCAGAGCAGCACATTAAACCCCTTCCCACAGAGGCAAGGATACTCTCATCTCTCCCGGGAGGGGACGACACAGCAGCTGGGAGGGCCTGGGCCTGGTCTCAACTGGCCGTGTCACACGTTCGCTCCAGTATACAACACGAGGCTTGAAGGATGCTGGTTTAAGATTTCTCTTGTACCCGTTTCCCTTGATGGAGGATGAATCCGTAAACCTTTGGCAGTTCCCTCCCCTCCCCAACCCCACCCCAGATGCTGCCCAGCGTGGGTCACAAGCACGTATTTAATCAGCACCCGTTGGGTCCATCCTCCAGCCCCACTGGCACTCCCTCCCTTCTGGCTGAGCGTTTGGGGTTCCATGCACACCAAGGTAGTGGTTTTATCCTGGTATGTCAGGCTGTAGTCTCCTGGGTTGCAGTATATGGGGTTTATCGTATCCTGGTGAAAAGGTTGAGAACGGATACAGACTCCTGACAAGAAAAGACAAAGCAGGTGCTAAATATTCCACAGTTTTGCTACAGCGTTACTCCATGTTGTTTTGTTTTGTTTTTATTAAAACAACTGCTAATCTGCTGAGGTATCTCTAGCTCAGGGATTGACCCGACCTCACCATTCAAAGTCCAATACCATAAATATCCCCGTGGTTTTTTCCCAACTGATAACAAGGAGCATGGCAGGCAAGCTTGCCATTCCCACAGCTTTGCAGGAAGCTGTACCCCAGAGCTGTCAGAAACCTGGGGGGGGACACACCCGGCAGTGAGCCACGCCAGCTCCCCCCAGCTCATTCGTCAAGATCTCTGCTGCCCTCCTCTGCCTCTGCCAGACACCCAGAAAAGCTCTCAGAGTGACAGAAGTTGTCAGCGGCAGCATCCACGATCCCCCCTCCATCCAAGCCACCATTTTGAGCAGTTTCCCGAGGAGCTAGGGGAATGATCAACTCTGGGGACAGCATCAGTTCACGGCAGCACGTGAGCGGGGAAGATGAGGGACTTTGGGGGAGCTCCCTGAAACGCTGCTGTGGTCAGCAGCCCTGCAGCAGCCAGGAGGAAGATGTTCTGTCACACTACCTTGGGCACCCTTTTATTTCCCCCGATGACTACAGATCTCTTTATATCTCGGCGAAGGTTAACCCTTCGCTGCACCCAGCCCTCGATCTGCAGGAGATGGTGAAGAGGTTAGAGGCAAGGCAGGGAACAGTGCAAGCCTGGACTGAGTTCACCCGCAAAGGCCGAGCCTCCTGCAGGACGCAGCTGCAGCCATCCACACCCCACATCCTTACCTTTGTCGAGCGAGTTTTACTGAAGACGTTCCAGAAGCGCAAGGTTTCATCTCCAGCTCCTGTAACTATGGCCTCCCCATCTGGGGACATCGCCTAAGGCCAAGAGAGAGAGCAACCTTTAGCAGCTGTTACATTTTTGAGGTTGAAAACAAATCTTCACTGGAATGCATGAGAGAGATTTAACTCTCCTTCCTACTTGGCTGGTGGTGAGAAACCAGACAACCACCTCTGCTTTCATGTGCCCTGTTCAGCCTCGGTAGGTGCCAACTCAAGCACTTGCATCTTTCTTAGGCAGCTATGGAACACATGGGGGGAATTATCATAAAAGGAATTCTTGCATTAAGAAATCCAAGCCATTAGTAATTGAGGCTATTCCTCCCCAGATTATCAGTATGTGTTAAGGCAGGAAGTGTGACATGACTGGCATTTGCCAGCTCTGTCAGTTACTTACGTTGGAATCTACCTCGCAAAGCAGTATCAGCATATTTCTTAATCTGATACGAATCCACCGAAAGCCCCACGTAATAGTAAAGCAGGTACAAGATCAATGTGGATTAACCACACCAAGCATTTCAATGACAAATTAGGAGGACTGGAAGCATCAAATTCCTCCCCTCCTGGCAGTCACCAGTGAAAAAGCGTGCGAGTCTTAAGGGAACAAGAAGAGATGCTTGCGCTTCCTCAGAAGAGTTTTGGCAGGCTTTGCTATTCATTAATAAAGCCTCAGATTTCCATAGCAGCAAATCAAAGTATCCCTTGCAGGCAGGGAAACCAGATACCGAGCGTTTTTCGTTGCTTGCAGGGCAGCATCTGTATCTCCACCTAAACTACAGGCAGCTTACGGTGCCACTGGCACTGCAGCTCTGGGTCCTGTCTCCGTACCCGCGCAGGCAGACAGGCAGCTCCGTGAGTTTTCAGAGGCGCGGCCGTCACTTACCAGGTATAAGACTCGGTACGAGTGCCCCGTTAGCTTTGCTACTTGAGTTAACGAGGGGTATTTCCAGACAAGGATCTGGTTCTGCGAGTATCCGTGGGTGCTCACCTGAAAGGGGAGAGGGAAATATGCACGGTGCTTCCTAGCACAAGCCAGCTCGGCAGCAGGACTGCGCAGGGAGGAACTTACTAGCTCGTTGGCGTGCTTCGACCAGGCCAGGTTGCACACTTGCGACCCGGTGTCGATGCACTGCAGCGGCTGCCCCGTGAGCGTGTTCCAGAAGCGTATGCAGCGGTCAGCTGTGCCGCCACCGGAGGCGAGGAGCCCGTGCTGGTGCGGAGACCAGGCGATTGCCTTTACTGCGGCAAGATGCTCTGTGTATTGTTGGACGGGACTCAGGCTAGAGTGATTCCAGACAAGGAGCTGGTGGAGAGGAGAGAGCTGATCAGACCGGCTCGGCAGTCACACGTGCACAACACCCACGGGCCACGGGGTCGCGCGGGGACTGATGAGGGTAGGTGGGCAACAAGATGATTTCCCGCAGCTCCGCCCAAGCAGACGCGTCTCCACTCTGCACGTGCGGCCCTGAAGCCGGTGCCACCCCGCAGCTGAGGGGCCATCCTGCCAACAGCCCTTAAGTTTAGCTTACGGAGCCAGAGACACAGAGGCGCCGAGCGGGAACTCAAACCCTGCTTTTGTCTTTATGGCTGCGTTATTCCAGAGCACATTCAGAAACACGCTCAAGTTCCTCAGAAGTTATTCTGAGCAGGAAGAACTCGGTACAGCCAGGCTGTCACAGGCACTGGGCGAACTCACTACCTAGCAACCCGCTCCAGAGGGCTCTAAGCACTGCTTCTCCGTAACAGATGCTTCTCCCATATGGTGCTCAGTGAACTACAAGCCGGAATTATAGGTATTAGAACTTCTATAGCTCGAAACTCAGTTTCCTTCTGCATACATAAACAGTATTGCAACAAACTTGACTACATGCTACCCTAAACAAAAGTCAGGAAGTTCAGCTTGGCAGTAGCTTTGGTGAACTCAAGCCCCTGAGTCAAGCTATAGATTTAATTAGCCAAATACAGAAGCAAAATCAAATTTGCCTTTTTAATTTTATTACAGAGGAGACGGAGTAGTAGCTTAGCATGATTTATGTTTGGACACAGTCCAACAACTGAAACAAAAGCCCCTTTCAGAGAGGCGGAATATTGTTAAAGAAGGGAGGTCTGACATTTCTTGAAGACCTAGAGACATCGAGCCTCACGTGACTCCTTGGAAGGACTGTACCTTATTATCATTTCCTCCAGAGGCCAGGAGCTGGTGGTCTGTAGACCATTTGAGCCCACAGACCTCCTGCCTGTGGCCCTGGAGCCGCCGCTCGGACTGCAGGGGTGGGGTGCGGATGTCCCGCTGCAGGATCATCCTGTCTCGACTCCCAGAAGACAGCTGGTCCGCGTTCCACGCCAAGGCACCTGTAACGCAGGCAGAGCTTGAGAGTACATTGTGGGAGTCCCAGGGGAGCGGGCAGGCAGAACACAGCCACCACAGTTGCCAAGGTTCACAAAAAAAAATATCAGTGCTGATGGACCTCCCCTATATCCTCTGCCTGAAGTCCTAGAATAGCATACAAAAAGATTAACCTGCATAAACTTACTGAAGGTACCACCGACCCATTTCACAGTGCAGTAAAGCACAGAAATGAAACTCGCACGACACCTGGTCTTCCCAAATCTCACCCCAGTGTTCAGATTCACAACGGCAGTGAGCAAAAAAAAAAAAAAAAAAAAAAAAAAAATAGTCCCTACAGAATAAGGGAACTGGAAATCTCAGTGTAAAGCAGCCTGCCTGCAGGGCTGAATCCGGAAGCCAGTGGCAGTGAAAAAAGATGTTGTAACCAAACCTAAAGTGCCTCAGACATGGAGGAAACACCTGCTGCAACACTCTAACACCACCACACCCAAGATCAGAACACCACAATTACTATATGATCATGTTTTGAAGACTGATACTTTGAGTTACGAATATAAATTCTGATACTTTGAGTTCTGCTATTTCAAGTAGATCCCTCACAAGAAAAAAGTTCAATCATGAAGAAACACGTGAAACCTCTGCCTCCCACCTCCTTACCAACTCTGGCTGTGTGCCCCTCTAGCATAGAGAGCTTTTTTCCTGCAGCTGCATCCCAGATTTGTACAAAGCCCTTGTGAGTGCCAACGGCTACCAAGTTCCCCTAGACAAACAGAAAACCACCATCAGTAAAGCCAGTAAGTAAAGACAGACTTAAAACAAAAGCTAGAAGCTGAGGAAAAGACTCGAGATAAATTCCACGAGATGTAAGATGGAAGAACTCTAGATGCTTTCCATCTTTTTCCTACCAAAAGGGCCAAGCAGGCTGGCTGAAATATATTTACCATAACATTTTATTGTCAAGAACAGGAGAAGCAAACTGGCTTTCTCCCTCCCACACCTCTTAGCAAATGCCTCAAGAACCTCAAGATACAAGAGGTTTTTCCTCTCTATCCCCTCTCATTTAGTAGAGAAATAATGCAGACAGGAAAACACATTTGATTTGTGATGCATACAGGGAGTTTGGGGAAATACGGGATTATAACCCAAGAAGTTAAAGCCTGGGAGGAGGAGCTATACAGCTACAGTAAGTGTCTAAGCTACAAGCATTTCAGCTGTCACTGTTGACAATGTTATACTGACCCGTTCTGACCAGCCCACAGATGTTACAGAATCTCCTTCCACAGAGAGATCACACAGTCGAGTTACCTTGAAAGTAGGACAGAATGGAGTAAGAAACACTTGTCATACTGCACTGTTAGTTGTCTCACAAACTAGTACCTAGTTTGGGACAGAGCACTACAAGTGCTGAATCCCTCACACAGCATGTGCCACAGCTCTGAAAGATGCTACGGCTGGAAAAGACCAACAGTAACAGGTACCTCACTCTCCAGACACTGATGCTCATTTACCTGGCTAGTACAAGCACTCCATAGGTAAACACAAGTCCCAAGGCCAACGCTGAGGACATTAAGAGAAGACCAGTCCACCAAGTTCAGGTAGAAGTCATCCTGCAGCTCTGGGGCATCCAGCACTTTGAAAGGAATCTTTGAGATTTTCCGAGTTGGTTTTCGAGGTGATCTTAGCAGCTTCTGACTGTTTACAAAGACAGATATAAAACCAACTACAGGATCTTACACATCACAGCAGATGGTAGGCACAGATGTAGCCAGTCATTAAAGCACACCTGCATTTCTATAGAAATGCACAAAGAGGTTGCAAAATTCTTTCCAGCAGGTAAGACTGGAAGGAATTATGTTCCACTTCTATAAAGGAGCTAGGGAGCAAAAAGGTAAACTGACTACTGAAAGTTGGCAAAGACATATTAAGTATCTAGGTAGGTTGGACACCTGCAGAAAAATCTTAGAACTTGACTGTCCCTGCTGTTTATCTCCCCAGATTTCCCAAACCAATTCACATAATTTTGGGTGCCTTAGAAAGAAGCCCTGCAGAGCCTCACTGAATCTTCTGTCCCAGCCCTTCCCATTTCCCAGTGTATGGAGAATCAGTATTACCTTTTGTTGCTGACAGGAGACAGGGAATACGGTGAGACCTCATTGCCATCATCTGGACTGGAGCGTTTTGTGCTGAGAGAATACTGCATAAAGAAAACACATCTAATAAGAAGCCCAGCACGCACAAGACCAAGGGGATCACTCGCAACAAGCACTGCTGCCCAATGTCTAGCTAACTCCAACACCCACAGGCAGATTTTCCAGACTTTTCAGCTGCTCCCTTTCCCAGGTGCTCCCGAACCATACAAAAAAACCCTCATCTCCACTGAAGTCCAACAGCTTGATTTGGTCATTTACCACACCATCCAAAAAAGCTTGCTTCCAACTCAGCTTCCCTGCCAGTACAGAAATAGGAAGTATGTAGCTTGCTGCAGATACTGTAAAGATGTTCTCTTTACAGGCCACCAAATTCTGTTATCAACCGTTAATCGAGCTACAACACTAACTCACTTGCAGCAGCAGCTTGGCAGAACTGTGTGCTTTGCTCCTGTGACGCACACGCACAACCTCCATTTGCTTTAATGCAAAGTAACTGACTTACAGTGAAGAGAGACTTCTTCTCTGGGGTGGACGGCTGCAGCCTCCTGTCCTCTGTCTGCGGGTCTTGCACCTTCTCGATCCCTGCTCCTAAGAGTTCGTTCTTCAGCAAGGCAGAGTAAGCAAGGCCATCTGGGAACCCAAACGAGCGCTTAGGCAGGGAACTCTGAAGCAGCAAAGAGCTCTGCAGGGAGTGGCAGAATCACATCTGCCTGACTTGTACATTCACAGGGCCTCTTAAGAAGCCTGGGGCCCCAGTTTGGAATCAAGATCAGCCGCAAGCTTCCCCTCCTTACTCTCCATCAGCAAAGTGCTTCCATGGCACCATAAATCAAGGTTTACAGCTAGACTCTTGTTTCCCAGACACTCGTCAGAAGCCTACCGAGGTGACCTGGTATTCAACTCTCACGATGTGAACATTTCCTAAAACACCAGCATGAGTTTTTGCATAAGCACGAAAGCGCCAGTGTTCCCTTGATTCCCAAACTCAGAAACAGTTTGAAATAAAAGCCACAGGCGTGGCGCAAGTCATAGAAAGGTGGTCTCACCTTTGCCGTTGTCTGATGTAGCATCCTTTGCTTTTCTGTTTTGACTTGGTGATTTTTCATTTTCCTGAAAAGGATAAACATGCTATCAACACACAGAAACCTCATGATATATGGTAAAATAACAAAGAAAGATGTCTCCTGGACCACAGGAGCAGCCTGTTTGAAGGCATACATTCAGATACACACTTTGGGGGTAGCAGAAGACCATGGTGCAGAAGATAAGCAGAGCAATTACGCCAGCCAAAACAAAATGCACCATCTCCTCAGTTCCAAGACTGAGCTGTAGGAGAGGGAAGTAAAACTTACATTTATTCTGTGGAAGTTGATGCTCCAGTTGGCCCCAGCTCTTGAGGGAATGAATCTATCACCATGCTTACTAGGAGAAGACATTGGAGAGTTGGAAGGCGTCAGGGTTCTTCTCATCTCTGCTACCTGAATTAAAGAATAAAAGACGCACACAAGAACAAGTGTTGATCACCGCAGGGGTCTGAAGAGCATCAGTGAGGTCTTGTCAAAGCTGAGTATGCCCAAGTAGAAGAGCCAAGCATTAGTTTCTCCCCTTAACAGAACTAGTAAGCATGTCAGAGTCCAACTGTCACGGGAACTTGTCATAAGAAGCAATTAAACAGCCTCTTTCTCACCGCTCCTTCTCGAGCTGACATTGTCAAGGCAAACACGTGGAAGGCTGGAGTGGGTTAGACTGCCTGCAGGGCGAGCAGCAGATTCCTCAACTGCTGTCACGTTCTTTTTCATAGAGTAATTTATGTTGGAAAGGACCCCAGCTCAAAACAGGGCTAACTTCAAAGTTACGCTGAAGGTCACAGCCTCGTCCAGTTGACTTTTCAGCATCTCCAAGGACCAGGACCCCACAAGCTCCTTGTTGAGGTGTTTGGACACCCCCCCATGAACGTTTTCTCCTAATACCTAGCTGCAATTCCACCTGTTGCAGCTTTCATCCATTGCCTCTAATCCTTCCACTGTGTACCTCTGAAGACAGTCTGAATCCGTTTTCTCCAAAACCACCCACCACGTAGTTAAAAGCAACAATTTCATCCCTGCTGAGCCTCATCTTCTCCAGGCTGAGCAACACAGCTCTCAGCGTCTTCCTGCTCCACCCCCGTGACGACCTTGGTGGCCTCCACCAGACTTGCTCTATCTTGTCAAGCCCTACAGTTGGTTTGTTTGTTTGTTAGCCCCCAACTTTTTTATGTTCCATGTGGACTTACTGAGAATATTTAGTAACGAGGCATTACTGAACTACCTAAAAATACCTTAACTCCTTTTTGCAACTCGAACTGAGTTTATACATTCAGCAGCTTTGTTGAAGTCAACTTATTTGGTTATTTCTAGAACAGGTCAGGAACTCACACCTGCTCACAGCCCAACAAAAAACTAAGGCTTGCTTCAAAAAGGTCCCGTATCTTTCAAAAGCTCAGGTAAAAACAGTAACAGGCGAGACAGACAACAACTTAGACTAAGACCATTTAGCATAGCCCATTTGTACTTACACAAGGCATTGTGTTTTCATTCTGTATGTTGATTTGGCGTAAGAGACGTCTCTCATAATCCTGGTCCATGGTGGAAAGCAGAGGCGCTGGGGAGTTCACCAGGCTCAGGAATTTGTGTTCATGAAGTCCAATCAGTAATTAGTCTGCTGCAACAGACAGGGGAAGAAAAACACTAGAATATGACACCCCTTCGTATAGAAGAAGTTTCCCCAGAATCTCCTAAGCCTGTTCTTTAAACTTGAGATCACTTTTCCTATCCAGAGCACTGGTATCAAACTTGTGTGACACAGCACAGGGCTGCTCATGAAAGCATTTTTCTGTATTATTGCCCTTGGTTGCCGATTCACACAAGCAGACAACCAGCATTTTGTGTCTGATGGGACCTCAGCAGGCAACCACCACAACTAGAGCAGAGACTGCAATACGGAAAACCTGCCTGTTCACATGAACAGCAGCAGCACAGCTTAGCAAGCTTTCAGTACTCAGGCATGGAAAAAGCAGACACCTACAGCCTATCCCACCAAAGCCAGACCCCTACCTCAGGCCAGAGGCATGACAGCAGCACACAGCACTATGCTGAAGCTCACAGGGATTCTCTTTGGGCCGTGCTGGAAGTATTGCAGACGTGGTGCCACGCACTGCAGGAGCACAGGCAGCTATGGACTAGGTAGCCCCCTGCGTTACCATTCAGTGTCTGATGCCCACGGTGTCCCAGATATTCATCCTGGCTAGCATAAAGCTCGCTCACTTATGGCTACACAGTCTATAAGCAACGTTAAGCATTTTTCAAGTGTATGTTTTAGGATAGGGCTGCTTCACAGCCTAGATTCAGCTAAATTACAACATGCATCAATACAAAAAAAAAATTAGCTAGCATTCTGCGAGATAGTAGTCACAGCCCTTCTCCAAGCTCTGAAGGGCACAGACCAGCACAGCTAGTGCCCAATCTCCCCAACTCACACGCACCTCATGCTTTGTCCTCAGATCACGTTGACACAAAAATGCCAACACCAGGAGAGACGTGTCAATTTGGTCTTTCAACCCAAGATAAACATCTCCAAAGTGAAAGGCGGAATCGAACACACAACCCCCACCCCGCCACAGTACACAGGCATCTGGAAGCTCTGCAGAATGTAAAGGGATTTTAATTCGCTGTTATCGTATAAACATTCACAGCATCTGGCCAGAGTCCCGGCTACACAAATGGAGTTGCCTCAAGATACAAACTTTTAGCAAAATCCAGGAGGCAACTGCACACAAACAGCTGTGCTGGGAGAAGGCTGCCCAGGAAGGAACAAGCTACACTGCCACGCTCCGGGCCTGCCCTGAACTGCCTTCAGCTTCCTCCCCCAGCAGGTAGGGCTTGCTGTGAACAGGTTTACCTCCAAGAACAGAAAACCTACCCAGGGTTTACCATTAAAAACTGCAGGCAAGTTACCAAGCTGAGAGGGGTACAGCAGCACACGCTGTAAGCCAGCAAAATACGATTAAGCGTTACAGTATTCTATGAAATTATCTTGAGATTGAGATAAAGCACACAAACTCTGGACTGCAGTCCTCTATTAGCTAGCAGAGGTACTTTCCTTTTATCTAAGCTGTTTGTTAGTCCTGGAGCGCAGACTTCTTACAAATGCTGAAATGCAGAGGCCTTTTATTCCTTGCCATTAAGCATGCCAACACTTTTACAGGAGCATCCTTGAAATAGCTAGTGCCAAGCTGTTCCTGAATACACCTGCTTACCTCTGCCACCTCCTCCCCCAAACTTTTTTCTTTTTTAATTTAATACATTTCTCCCATATGTTCTTTCAGAGGCAAAACTGGAGAACGCTACCAAATTTAACAGTAATCAGCCTCTACCAAATGAAGAGTCAGAGATCGTATTACTGTGAGTGAAAAGTTAGAAAAGTCCGTGATGTTATTAATGAAGGAGGTAAAAAACCAAAAGTTTGTGCATCCCATGTCAAACACTCTCCCTCTTTTTGTAATTTACTTACCCTTATCCTTACCTACCCATGATCTTCCAAATCTACCTTTGAGGTTGAGAGGACCTCTCAAATCAAGCATTTCAAAGTGCCTCCCCCTCTCCCTTTTTTAAAAAACATCACGAATAAGAGGAGATCAGCTTGCAGAACCCATACGAGGAATGTGAGATCAGCTAGGCAACACCACACATTTGAAGCATCCTCCCAAAATGGCTCAACACAGTATTTGTGAGATCTAGATCGAGTTACACAGCAATGTGACATTTTTAGTTCTGTATATGAAACATTTGCTTTTAGAGCTTTTCGTTTGAGATTCCATCTGTACAAATTTTGACTACAACTTCTAATCAGAAATACATCATACAGAGAGTGAACAACAGGAGACACTGCACAGGCAGAACATTGCAGTAAATATTCAGCACCTGAATAATGACATGTTTTTACCTCAGAACCTGTGCCATTAAATACAGGCCCAAAGAGAGGGTGGCATCTCTGGTTTGGGTAGGCTCTTGCTAACTCAATTTGTCTGGGGGAAGTGGGTGGGTTTTCCATTTCCCCTGCAGAAAGTAATAAAGGCTTTGCCTTAAGGACTGGGAGTACGTGGACTGTAAGTTGTCTTTTAGTTGAAAAAAATAAAAGATCTGGAGGAGCTCCACGTGTGACAATCTTTCTGGATACTATTTTGTTACTAATGATGTAGTTTATGCTTGGAGAAGAAAGCTGGCATTTGGTGGAATTTTTTTGTCTCCTAAGGCAGAATTTATATTTTGATTTACTCTATTTTCTTCATGTGCCTTATGGCTTATCTTTGAATTGGCTGGATTTTATCACAGTTCACATTACTTTCAGAACAGTACTTCTAAGCACAATTATGGTGCTGAACAAGTGTGTTTTGTTCTTTTTATTGACCCAGCCTTAATGTATTCAAATACTTAAATGTTTTTTCTTGGTATGGATCTGTTTTTAATAAGCCAGCATGCAGAATACCAGGGTCGGTAGGGAAATTAATGCAGTTACTTTGCAAAATTGTTCCTCTGTCATTTGAGAGGCAGCCTATACCTATCCGGATTTTTCAGCAAGCACTGAAGTTGGGGTAACAAATGTAGGCTGTGTTGGCATTGTCAATTCAAAACACAGCCTACCTGAGCAGAGAAAGAGCTGGACAATCCCTGACTTTTTTTTTTTTGTTCCAGAAATCATTTGTGCCCTTCTTAAAACTGGAAGGTAATTGGGTGGGTAAGTGTTAAACGTGACAGGTGCTGATGAAAGTGAGAGACTCTGAGAATACCAAAGCTAGGAGAGTTTTTAAATGTAAAAACTAAATATATTTCCAAATTTAGACAGGGCCAAAGGGGGTAAATGATGTAGTGCTAATTCAAATACAATTAATGTTATGTTGATGCTTTATTTTTGAAGCATTTGAAGCCTGAAAAATTTAGTTAGCAAGAACCTACTCAAAACCAGAGATGCCACCCTCTCTTTGGGCCTGTATTTAATGGCACAGGTTTTGAGGTAAAAACATGTCATTATTCAGGTGCTGAATATTTACAAGCTCTCAGGAAGAACCCCTTCATTTACCAAGAGGGAAGAGGATGGTGTAAACAAGTACTTATTCCTCTAAATCATGAGCAGCAGGATTTGAAATCAAATGCAGATGTCCTGCTTCCCCAAAGCCAAAGTTTTCATTTTCCAATGATTTATCTAAAGCCCATTACTAGGCAACACACTTGTAAATCAACAAGTTAAAAGATCTCAGCTGGCAACAGAAATGGCAGTCCATCTAGCCACACCAGCTAAGGAGCTGTGCACCTCCTTTGTGCCAATTCCAGCCCTTGCCTGACTGTGCAGTGCACACATTTGGCTCACTGAGATAACAGAAAACTAACTCTGCCCCAAAGGGCTGATGTTTTCTGCTGGTTTAGTAAGCAGCACCTCCACCTCAACCTCGAGTACTGCAAGACTATTTCTAGTTATGGATTCTCCTATTTCCCAGACTTTTGAACAAGCTGTAAGGGAAGGGAAAGAAGGAAAAAAAAAAAAAAAAAAAGCTAAACCATAGCATTTTTTCTATGCAGTAGTCAAACCTATTACAAATGCATCCAGAACACTAAAGCCAGCTTCACAGTGCTAAAGCAGACCTTGATAAGGAACGAGATACTCTGCACTTGGCAACCCTGAAGTAGAGCTCATCCACATTCAACCCAGAGTTTACATGGTTATGCTAAATAACCAATCCTTTCAAGTAACTAGCTTTTTGTACTACTGCTGTTTTTGAAAGCATGCTAGAGCCTTGTGTGAGTTTTACCTTTTTAAAGCTACAAGTATGCAATTTCTTATCCAGCGATTTACTAAGGTATTAGCGTAAAAACATTTATAAAATTAACCATTTACAGAAGTAAATGAAATAGAATGGAAGCTGGTAAAGATTTATTCCAAAACAAAATAAAAACTCTGTTGCCTTGCACTCAAAGATGACTGTTCACAGATAGGTGTTGCCCAGGGACCACCCTAACAGCAATGACAAAATGACTTCAGTGTTATGGTGACAGACAAGACCTCCATCCTTAAGTCTCACTCTTGAAGGCTGCAGAGAGATGCAATACTCCACCCATACACTAAGATTCATGCTGTATTACTGCAAGAACCATCACAATGAATCAGTGTACTTAAGAGTAGTCACATATATGTTATGCTCTGCACTGAAGGTCTTGCAAAAATTCAGAAATGTTATTTCTGCCTTTCCACAGCATTCTGCAAACAAGCACCTCCTCAAAGCCCTTTGTACACTCATTACCATCGGCTCTAGAAGGCCCCTATTAAAAAAATTCCAACTTTTAGGTGACCAGCAATATACACAAACTGAATTCAAGTTTGATTTAAAAGGTGAAGTGGCTCAAAGCCACAGCCAAGACGTTGTTTTCATCTCCTGTTTGCACTCAGCCTCCCAGTTCGTAACGAGTCTAGAAGCTCAAGATGCTGCAGTTCCATACTGAGCTTCGGAGACAAGTGGTACCCACAGCTACCTGTGCCTCCTTTCACCTCCAGCATCAGGAAATACAACCCCTTCCTCACAGGCAAGGGCCCAACCTCTAATTCAGATTGGAGGTGTCAAATGTTTGACTTTCTGCAACGGACTGCACCTCCACCTGCGCTCACAGACAAGCTACAAGACTTCCCACAGCCCTCCCAGTCAGCCTCTGAAGATAATTGAAGGCCGTGTGTCTACCTTTCCAAAGCAATGTACAGTCCTACCAAGATGACAGAGGAACTCTGACCAGCAAACCACAGGGCAACAGTGCTAATTTAGGACACTCGGGTCACTGAGTGCTGCAGGAAGCCTGCGTGAGCCAAGGATGAAGTATTCACGACAAAGAGCTCTGATGTGGCATGGACTTTCATGCCCCACCAGAAACTCAGGGTTGTAACACCTTCAGGAAATAGCAAAATCTCCGTCTTTGGAAGAGCCTTTACTAAAAATAAACACCTCCCACTACTAATAAATCTTCTCATTACACCAGGACAAAAAAGAAGTTTTTCACCACAATTTTCACACACAAAATAGTCACTCTTAGATGTAAGCCCTCATCTGAGGGGAACACTCCATGAGGTCTACCAAGAGCACTGCTATTGCTGCTTCTTTTACATGGATGATGCTCAGATACTACCATCAGCACAGATGTTTTTCCTAAATCCTCTTCTCTCCACAGCTGAAAGAAAAGACAGGAAGCTGACAGAGTCAATCCTGCTGCACTGTACTCAAAAGACAAGTACATTTTCAGCGGTTCAACTCAAGACTCAAATACAAGTGTGATGGTCAGTTAGAGAGAGCAGACTGTCAGAATCAGCAGCCCCCTCCACTGTCGTACCCACGGAGCAGCCAGGCCCCTGGCTGAGGGGTTTCCAAGTTTGCTTCAGCCAGCTTTTAATAAGTTAAGAGAATTGTAGGTTTGTTAGATTACCTTCACAGATGACGTTTTCATTCAATACACATCTCACTGCAGTGTACAGTAGTCTGTTAGGAGCACAGGGTTTATCTAAGCAGACATGACAATCATGTACTCAGCAGGGGATTTCTCAGAAAATCATCACCATTAAAACCCTTTTTATTGCCTGCAGGTAGTGATTATTTCATCTTTTCACCATGCTGCTCCATAAATAAGAGGGCCACGCCTGCTCCCAGGGAATCCAGAATAAAGTTCAAAGTCTTCAGCAGTGCAGGAAGCCATACACTGGGAAATACACCGAGCCTTAAAACATAGTGTATGCTCAGTGAGGGGTCACCTCTGTGTCACCTCTTACCTGTGGGTCAAAAGGCAATCTCTGCATCTAATTAACAAAGTCTCAAAAGAGGTTCATCTATTATGAAAGAAAAACAAATAAGAGGCAGCAGACAAAACACTTTCCAGTTTGAGATGCAAGAATTAGCAAAGGTACCTGGGTTAAACAGCATCTGAACCCCTCTTCCCTCCTGGCTGTTACAAAAGCTTGATGAAAGCTCTGAAGGCTTTCTTGAGAAATACCAAGTGCTGAACAAGTTCTGCTACTCCCATTTGCTCCGCTGCTCCTGTGGATGGAATGAAACTGGTTCCTGCTGGCTGTGCCTTTGTGCTGGGCTAGAGTGGGTGCAAAACACTGTCCCTTTCTGAAGGTGCTAGAGGAGAATACATATGCTAGGGAAGGAGTGGGGTACAATTTCCTCCAGTTACTACTTGACAGAGAGGGGATACGCATCAACCTCTCCACATTCTGCTTTGAGATTTTACCTCAGTCCATGATGTAACCTGTGCCAAACTGATACGCCTGGACGCTGCTACCCTTCTTGACTCAAGAGGCAGAGGGAGCAACCAAAAACTCGCGCAGCTTTCGCCGTATTACCTCACCACCACATCTCCCCTCAGACATGAGGGCTGAGCTACTGGCAGCTGCTGGCCTCTGCAGAGGCAGCTGGCCAAGGAAGCCGAGGGACCTTTGCAGCAACAGCACTTTTGTTTCCATTGTCACCTGATGGAAGTTTTCCCCACATAAACAAACATTTTGGAAAAGTCACTGGACAGACAGGAAAAATGAAGGTTCTGCTTTTGGCTGCTCATCAACCAGCATATAATGATATTAATTTGGTGATTACTTAGAAGATATTTACTCATTTATTTATTCTGCGTACCACGAAGTGTTTAGTAAGAAGGAAGCGGGGATGGGTGAAGTACTTGGACCTTAGGGATATGAGGTCTTTAAAGGGTGGAGTTTTTCCATGTTAAGCATTCTAAACTGAAAAAGGACTGACAGGAATAGAGGGAAGCACAAGAGAAAGGCTACTGTATGCATTTTGTAACATTTTATCTTACAACTCAAAACAGAAGACAAACATCTAAGAGCACCAGCTCTAGATAAAAGGTCTACTTTATCAGAAGTCAGTGCACTGAAAGCCAAGACTAAAAATTCACCAGCAGTCTTGTCCATGGAGTTTTACCATAAAGACCAGGCAATTCAAAAGTCTGCTCCATCATAACATTTAAGCTACGGAAGGTGCTTAAATAGTGCTCCTGGTCAACCCACAAATGCAAGTCACAGAATCTAGAAAATGCAGCAGCTTCAGTCAACAGCCCCTGAAAATTCAGCTTCTGTATTAATAATAATAATAGGAAAATAAAAATCAGTCTTTAATATGAGATGTTGTTGCCAGCAGGGGAGTTGCTCTGTGAAGAGCCTTTGGGACAAAATACTAGGCTAGTATCATTAAATGCACTAACTCAGTAAGAATCAGCACTTCACAAGAAAATGAGCATAGCACCTTCAAAAGAGCTACAAACCAAGGAAGGAAAGTCATCCACACAATCGAGCCTACGACACCTTTGACAGACGATTCCAACATGACCTAACAGAGCTCACTGTGCTTTAACGACCCCTCCAGCAGAACGCCTCTCCTCTCACCATGCGTGGATGCTCAGCTTGAAACTTTAAGACCTCAAGCCTGTAACTTGTTGAACACGCATACTACGTCCACTGGCAAAATGTCAACAACACATTGAAAAAGCCCTAACGAAAGGCACAGTGCTATTTGGCTTCCTCAGACCCCCAAAAGCCACCGGATGGACAACGGCACGCCACCAGCTTGTGCTGTGCGTCAACAAGCGACTTCTCAAAAAAGTTTCTGCTTGGTAGTTCTCTTTAGCAGCAGAGTTCACACCACAGAAATCTCTGCTACTGTTCATGTTATCAATTTGATCAAGAAACCAAGAACTGGCGAAGTCGCAGCAGCTGAGCTAGCCTCTGGCTCTCGTCCCGCCTTTCCAAAGCAGGCCAGGGTCCACCGACCAAATTAAAGGGCCTACGGCAAGAGCTTTCAGCCGTTCTGGCTCGACCCAGGCCACACAACCCCCTCGGGGGTTAACGGTGCCCGTTACCAAGCGCGCCCGGTGCCCGAGAGCGGTGAGGCTCGCCGGCTCCTCGGGCAGGAGGCACAAGCCCGGCCGAGCCCCGCACGCAGCCCTGGGCGAGGGCCGTCCCCAGCACAGAGCCCAGCGCAGCGCCATGACTCCCAGTGACCTGCGGAGAGGTTAGCTCCCATCCCGTCAGGTCTGACAAAACACCGTGAAAATAATAAAAAAAAGGAGGAAGGGCAGCCCCGAGAAGCGCAGCCATTCCGGGGGCAGCGCTCCCTGACCAGCCCCGGCTCCGGCGTAAAGGCCGGGAGGCCGCTGCCCACCGCCCCCCCCCCCCCCGGGGCCTGAACTCGGCCCAGGACCCCCCGGCAGCGCCTGCGGAGGGAGAGCACCGCCGGGCCGGGCTCCGGGCCGGGCCCGCCCCACTCGGCCCCCAGCCCCACGGCAAGGGGCCGGCTGCGGCCCGCCCCACGCCGCCGTGACACCGGCCCGGGCCTGCGGCCCCGGTGCCCAGCCCGCCCGCCCGCCCTACCTGCCCTCCCGCCCGGCCCGGCCCGGCCCGGCCCGGCCCCGCTCCGCCTCCTCCTGTCACTCTCCGCCGGCCCCAGCGCTCCGCAATATGGCGGCCGCCCCCGCGGCACCGCCCCCGCCCGCCGGCACCGCCCCCGCGCGCGGCACGACGGGAAGCGCGCCCCGCCCCTCCCGTTCGAATCAATACAGGAAGCGGCGGCGCGCGGCGCCGTGGCAACGGCCGTGGCTCCGCCCCCCCCCCCCCCGGGGGCGACGGGCGCAGCCTGACGTCACCTCCCCGCACGCTGACGTCATGGCGGTGAGGGGCTCCCCGAGGTGGGGGGGAGCGAGCCGCTTTCCCGCCTTCCCGCCGCCCGCGGCGCTGGCGGGAGCCCGAGCCGGTACCGGCACCGGCACCGGCCCAGGAGCGGGCCCGAGCGCCGAACCCCTCCCGCCTCAGCCGGTACCGGCCCCGGCGGGGCTCGGTGCGGTTGGCCGGGGCCGGAGGGGGCGGGAGGTTCCACCGGCCGCGGTGCTGTGGGGACCCCCCCGGCGGCGCCCCGCCGACAGCCTGCCCTGCACCGCCCGCCCGGCGCGGCTCCCCCGGTACCGGCGCAGCTCGGTCCCCCGTCACCGACTGCCCCCCTGGAGGTGCCCTGAGCGGTGCTTGCAGCCCGCGCGAAGCAGCTGGTGGCTGACCCGAGGGGCCTCTTGAGAGCCCTGGGGCCGGGACGTGGGGCGCCCCAGCAGCCTCCCGGGGGGGGACCCCAAATTCCCTGTCGTCACCCGGGACCGCGGGTTGTGGGATGTCCCCCCCCCCGGGGCACGTCGAAAACCCGGGGCACAGCCGGGGACTGGCACTGCTTGTCTGCTGTTTCCTTTTTTCGTGGCTTTTTTTTTTTTTAATTTATTTGTTTGATTTGTTTTATTTGGGTTTTTTTTGTTGTTGGGTTTTATTTATTTTTTTTCGTGTTTTTTTTTTGGGGGGGGTGGGTTGTTTTTTGTTTTTTTTTTTTTGTTTTTTTTTCGTGGGGGTTATATTGTTTCTTGTTTTTTTTTTTTTTTTCCGGGTGCAAGTTCTTCCCCAAAGCAGAGCCCGGCGCGGCCTTCCCGAGCCCCTCCCCGCCCGTTAAACGCGTGCGTGTCGCCGAGGCCGGGCGGCGTGCCGGGCTCCCTCCCGCAACCGCCGAGCCCCGAGGGCCCCGCGCCCGGTGCCGGGGGGGGGGGGGGGGGCCCCGCCAGGGCGGCCCCGGCCGTTCCGCGGGGGGAGGTGCCGGTGCCGCCCCGCCCCGGTGCCGGTGCCGCCCCGCCCCGGTGCCGCCGTGACCCCGCGGCCGATCGCTTCCAGGGCGGCCCCGGCTCCCGATTTGAAAATGCAGGAGCGGCTGCTGGTGCTGCTGTGCGCGCTGGCGCGGCGGCGGGCGGGCGGGCGGCGGGCCATGGCCGGGACCGGGGCCGCGACCGGGAGCGGGGCCGGGGCCGGGGCCTGGGACGGGCCGCAGCGGCGCGCCTGGCTCCGGCACTACTACAGCCAGCGGCAAAAACGGCTCATGACGGTGAGCGGGGGGGGGGGGGGGGACGGGGGACGCGGGGGGGGCGCGATCGGTGAGTGACGGGATGGAGGCGGGGAGGTAAAGGAGGGGACTTGGGGACACGACCTAAAGGGGGTCGGGGGACACGAGGGACACGGGGGGGGGGGTCGGGGGACACGGGGGGGGGGGTCGGGGGACACGGGGGGGGGTCGGGGGACACGAGGGACACGGGGAGGGGGGGTCGGGGGACACGAGGGACACGGGGGGGTGTCGGGGGACACGAGGGACACGGGGGGGGGTCGGGGGACACGAGGGACACGGGGAGGGGGGTCGGGGGACACGAGGGACACGGGGGGGGGGTCGGGGGACACAAGGGACACGGGGGGGGGTCGGGGGACACGAGGGACACGGGAGGACACGCAGGTCACGGGGACACAAAGGATGGAGGGCGTGTGGGATGTGGAAGGATGTGGGACACGGAGGGCATGGCGGGTACACAGGTCATGGGGATGGGAAACAGGGATGCGTGGGACACAGAGTACAGGGATGGGAAGGATGGGGGGACACAGAGGTCACGGGGGGGGTGCAGGTCGCAGGGACACAAAGGGTGGGGGACAGGAGCCACAGGGACAGGAAGGATGTGGGACACAAAAGACATGTGGCAGACACAGAGGTCACAAAGGATGGGGGATACGTGGGACACGAAGGACAGGAGACTTGAAGGACACGAGATGTGAACCCGGACACAAAGGACGGGGGGTGCTGAGGACATGGGGACGTGGAGGAGGGGGGGACATCAAAAGTGAGGGAGACAAAGGATGGGGGATGTGAAGGGCCTGGGGACACGTAGCAGCAAGGACAAGCTGTTGGGGGTGAAACGGAGAACCTTCTTCCCTGGGCAGTTGCCAGGGAAGGTGAAAAAATGATTCTTTTTAGCTCAAAGATGTTTTTTAGAATTTAATAACAGAAAAACAATTCTTGTGGAGGGGCTGGGAGCGTGGGTGCTCACTCCCCCTTCCAAATCATGACCAAGCCCGCAGTTCACTCGGTTGCAGGAAAGCAAATAATGCTTGTTAAAAAAAAAAAAAAAAATCACAGAGAAGTGGCCGACCCGAAAGGGGAGTTTTCCAGAAGGTTCCTTGCCTGCGGCACCTGGGCATCTTGTCCAGGGTCACAACTATAGCCTGAGTGGGATTTCCCAGGAACAGGAAAATCTGACCTGGTGGTAGTGCCAGTTGGGGCCACCAGGTGTGTGGTACTGGGCGGCCTCCCTGCCTCGAGCAGGTCACTTGAGCAAGGTCTTCAGAGGGGGGGGTCCCAGCTAAGCGTGGGGTGGGTACCAGGGAAGCACCGTCTCACACCCCCCCTTGTCTCCCCACCATGCTGCAGCTCCTGATCGCTCGCCGGAGGAGAACCAGCTGCTACTTCTACCCCCGCGCCTGGCCCAGCGTCAGGAGCGCGGACTGGTGGGAGCGGGTGGTCCTGAAGGAGTTTGGCCCGCAGGACTGGCTGGAGAAGTTTCGGATGTCCAAGGAGACCTTCTTCTATGTCTGCAACCAGCTGCGGCCTGGTCTGGCTCCACACAGTGCCCACTTCCACCCCACCCTGCCCCTGGAGAAGAGGGTGGCCGTGGCCCTGTGGCACTTGGCCACCAACGTGGAGTACCAGACTCTCAGCCCGCTCTTCGGTGTGGGGCCCTCCACGGTGCAGACGTGTGTCCGGGAGGTGAGCTATGCCGTTGTCTTGCTGCTGAAGCCCCTCTACCTCCGGCTGCCCAACGAGAAGGAGCTGGAGAACATGGCGCGCATCTTCTGCACCCGCTGGGGCTTCCCACATTGCATTGGCGCCCTGGACAGCCTTCACATCCCCATCCACCCGCCCCTGCGCCTCAGCGCTGACTACTACAACGGCCAGGGCTGGCACTCCATCCTGACGCAGGCCACCGTGGACGGGCTGGGCCAGTTCTGGGATGTCTCCACCGCCTTTCCCGGCAGCATGGAGAACAGCGCGGTCCTGGAGAGCTCCAGCCTGTGGGTGCTGGCCAAGGAGGGCCGGCTGTGCCCCAACCCTCCCAAGCATTTCATGGGGAAGGCGCAGAAGTATGTGCTGCTGGGCGATGCCACCTACCCCTTGCAAGACTGGATCCTCAAGCCCTACCAGGAGGATGAGAACCTCACCCAGCGGCAGCTGCAGTTCAACTACCGCCTGAAACGGGCGCACAGCGTGATCGAGAACGCCTTCCTGCGCCTGAAGGCGCGCTGGCAGATCCTCCTGAAGTGCGACGACTGCAGCCTGGAGCTGCTGCCCACCCTCATCCTGGCCTGCTGTATCCTGCATAATGTCTGCGAAGCCCACGACAACCCCTTCAACGAGGAGTGGCTGGAGGGCACCGAGCCGACCGAGCTGCCGAAGCCCTGCCAGCCTGCCCCCGCCGCCATGGAGGACGGCCGGGCTGAGCAAGTGCGCGAGCTGATGTGCCAGTACTTCGAGAGCTGCGGGGAGGGCTGACGGGGCCGGAGGGGAGAAGCAGCCCCACGCACCCTTGCTTTGCAGACTGCCCGTGGACTGCGGCAAATGCTGGCCCAGCAGCGCGGGGCTGTTCGGCAAAGGACTGCACCCTCTGCCGAAGGCTGCCGGCAGAGCGAGGGGGGCCGCACTGGCCGTTCCCGGGGGCGGGGAGGGGGGCGGCTGCGTCGTGCTCATGCTGGTTTTGCCACAGCGGTTTCAGGCAGTGGAATGTATTTTGTGCCCTTGGTCTCTTCCAGGATTTGAGCGGTCTGGTGGTGTGTTGTGTTCTGCATGAGTAAAGCGGGGATCGGGGCTGGGTGAGGGAGAGGGCTGCCTCCGTCTCCCTTCCCTGGGAGCATGCCTCTATCCTGAGGCCTGTCCGTCAGGCCGAAACTAGCAGGAGGCTTGAAATAAGACAGCAAAACCCCCTTGAAGGTATGAAACTTGCTGCGTAAACATACTCGGGAAGGGAAGGAAGAGGCAGAGCAGCGGCTTGCCGGGGGGCTGGCCCCAACCCGGAATGAAGCTGCATCTGCAAACTCCGGCTCTGGGGCCGCTCGGGCAGCGGAGCTGCCGCAGCCCCGCGTCCCTCCCCGCTTCTCTCCGGAGCGGTTTGCGGTGAGGGCCCGTGGCGAGGTCCCTCGCTGTCCCACCGGCCAGCGCTCCGCCAGCTCCTCCGATCCCTGCTGCCAGCCCAGCCGCAGTGTGAGCAGACACACACACAGTTTCCCCATCACCACCCCCCCCCCGCCTCCCCGTATCGTCTGAGAAATCGAGCGCCTGGGGTTTATCCCCGCACTGCGGGGGCTGCCCCAGCGCAAAGGCACCTCCACCAGCGCTGGGGGGGTGGGGGGGGAGCGGCACCGACACGTCCCTTCGTGCCACCCTGCCCCGCGGGGCTTGGGGGTCCCCGCGGGAGCACGGGGGGCGGCCGGCGGGGCCCCCGCGGGGATGCACATGGCGGGAGGGCGGGGGGGGGGGAGCCATGACCCTGCGCTTCGCCGCCATTGCGCATGCGCCACCTCCTCCTCCTCCCCACCTTTCCCCGGCCGCTCCCACTCGGCGGGAGCAGCGCGGGGGGGAAGCAGCACTTCCCCCCCTCATACACACATGCACAGGCTCGTGGCGAGCCCGCCCTCCCATACCCGGGCGTGCGCGGTGGGAGGTGCCCGCGGGGGTCACGTGGCGGGGCAGCATGGCGCCGCGCGGTGAGTGCGGGGCCGGCGCGGATCGGGCCCTTCCCTTCCTCTCCCGGTTCTCGGTCTAACGGGATCGGGCCCGGGGCCCGTCCCCCCCCTCCCCCCCCCACGCGGCCGCTGCCCTCCCTGCCCTGGCGAGAAGGGCCGGGCGGTGGGGGGGGAGCTGCGCCTGGCGCCCCTCTGACCCCTTTCCCTGTACGCAGGAGCGTGACCGGCGGGAGCCCCGCCAGCGGCCCGTGTGCGGCCGCGGCCTGCCCTCCCCGCCTCTGCCGCGGCCATGGTGACCGAGGAGGAGGTGGAGGCCATCGGCCGGACGCTGGTGGATCCAGCCCGGCCCCTGCCCGCCCGATTCCGGGCCCTCTTCACCCTGCGCAACCTGGGGGGCCGTGCGGCCGTGGACTGGATCAGCCGCGCCTTTGGGGACGGCTCCGCGCTGCTGAAGCATGAGCTGGCCTACTGCCTGGGCCAGATGCAGGACGAAGCGGCCATCCCTGTGCTCGTCCGGGTGCTGGAGGACACCGGCCAGGAGCCCATGGTCAGGCACGAGGCGGGTACGTTGGTGGCCGTGGGTGCAGGGGAAGGGTCCAGCCTGTAAGTGGGACTCGCGGGTGCTTCCCCCCGTAATGAACAGCTCACAGTGGCCTGATCCAGCTTGGGTGTCGTGGCTTGGAAAGCCCTGAGGTGTGTAACCACCTCACCACATCCTCTGGCTGGACTGGTCGGCCAAGCTTTCCCCTTCCTGCTGGCTCCTGCCATGGTTATTTGCCTGGCTGTCTCATTTAGGATCGGTCCGAGTCAGGCCAGTGTCCCCACCTCAGAGTGAGGCGAGGTTTTTCTGGAGGACCCAGCAGGGTCCTGCTCCGGTAGACACCTTGATAACATCCTGACATGCCCTTCCTTCAGGTGAAGCCCTGGGTGCTATCGGGAATCCCAGTGTGCTGGATATCCTGAAACGCTACTCGGAGGATCCCGTGGTTGAGGTGAGGCTCTCGGGGGGGGGTGTGTGTGTGTCATTTCCCCCGGGGTGCAGTGCTACTGGTCCAGGAGGGGGAAGCAGGTCTCTCCTGGGCAGCCCCAGGCTGTGAGCAGGGACACTGTGAGCAGCATCCTGCTGTGTGGCGGTGCCCAGCTGCTGTCAGGAGGCTCTGGGCACCCTGTACGGGGCTGTCCCACAGCTGGGGCTCTGTCCCCATCCCTGCAGGTGGCAGAGACGTGTCAGCTGGCCGTGAGGAGGCTGGAGTGGCTGCAGGAGAATAAACAGGAGCTGGGTGACAGCCCCTACCTCTCCGTGGATCCTGCTCCCCCCGCCGAGGAGACGGACGTTGCCAAACTCCGCGAAACCCTCCTGGATGAGTCCCGCACGCTGTTCGACCGCTACAGGGCCATGTTTGCCCTCCGAAACTTGGGGGGCCAGGCTGCCGTGCTGGCGCTGGCGGATGGTAAGGGCCCAGAGTGAGCCTGCCTGCAGTCTCCTCTTGCTGTAAATCTGTACAGATGAATCTGGGACTGGTCCTTCCCGAATCCAGGGCTGCCAGAGCTGCAGGGCTTCTCTTAGGCTCTTCACGCATTTGTTTCTAGAGCTGCTGTCCCCCTGCTTGCTTGCAAAAGCCACATCACAAAGCATTCTGTGCTCTCTGGTATTTCACAGCCCCCCTTGTCGTCTTCCAGGCCCACTTGCTCTGTGGATCTGGGTGGGAGAGGGCAGTCTATAATGTTGGCTTGGGACCTGGTGTCTCCTGGTGGGACCTGGCCCCAGGGCTCTGCTCTCCCATCCTGGAAAGTCAGAGGCTGCCAGCCTTGTCCTGGGGTTTGGGAATAGCTCTGGAGAGGGGAGTGAATGTCTCCTGAGTGGGGAAGGGGCAAGCCACAGCCCAGGAGCTGTTGGGACCCACTCCCCAGCCCAAGGGAAGTGGGTGATGCTCTCCTGCCGTCTGGGATGAGCTGAGGGCATGTCTGCACCGTGAGACAGGGCGTGCAGGGATCTGTGAGCTCCTGCTGCAGCTGTTCAGTCCTGCGGCGTGGGAGGACTCGAGGCTGTGGCGGTGCTGCCAGGCTGCCTCAGGCACGTTGCGCTGGTGGGGCAGGGCCCGTGGGCAGCACAGCCTCTCTGGGCTGGGGGAGGGTGCTGCCCTCACGGGAGGGTGTCCCTGTGCTTTTGGGGCACGCTTGTGGGCGGGCGGTGCTGGGGCTGCCCTGGCTGTGCGGGCTCAGGGAGCTGGGTGGGACAGCCCTCCCCGTCAAGTGTTTTATCCCCTTCCCCAAAAACCCCCCACGGGTCTGGGGTGGCGACTGGCAGCTCTAACCCCCCGGCCAGCCTGCCCTGTGGAGTCCCTCAGCTTTTGGGTGGGGGGGCCCTGACCAAGCACCCCAGTGCGCCTGGGGGGCAGCGGCGGCTCACTCTCGCCTCCTCCCCCCAGGACTGCGCTCCGGCGGCGCGCTCTTCCGCCACGAGATCGGGTACGTGCTGGGCCAGATGCAGGATGAGGCCTGCGTCCCGCAGCTGACGGCTGCGCTGCACAGCCGCGCCGAGAGCCCCATGGTGCGCCACGAGTGCGCCGAGGCCCTGGGCTCCATCGCCCGACCCTCCTGCCTGGAGACCCTGCGCGCTTTCGCCCACGACGAGGAGCGGGTGGTGCGGGAGAGCTGCGAGGTGGCGCTGGACATGTACGAGTACGAGAACAGCACCCAGTTCCAGTACGCTGATGGGCTCTGCAAGCTGCAGGCCTCCGCCTGAGCCCCCCGGCTGGGGGCACACGGGGGGGGGGGGGTGCGCCGCCTCCCCCCCGTCCCCGCTGCGCTTCCGTGGCTGCCTCTGTCGACATGGATCTGTGCCTTGCCGCAGCGGAGGTGGAGGCGGAACTGGGTTTGCTCTGGCACAATTACAGCCACCTTCTCCCTCCAAATCCAGGCTGAGCTGCTACTTGCCCCCCTGCCCCACCGCCCCCCCATTTCCTGGATCAGCCCCTTTTTCCCTGCCAGGATCAGCACTGTCTGCCCGCAGCCTGGCTCGGGGGCTTGCATCGGGTGGGCTCAGCTCTGCGTGTCGGAGCCTGTTGGCAGCTGTGCGGGGCCTGGGGCTGCTCTGGGCTTGTGCTGCAGTGGCGGCTCGGTGTGAAACAGCTCCCCTCTCCCTGCCTGAGCTTTGCTAGGGGGCCAGGGCTGGCTTTGGGCGCTCACCCTCGTAGGTTGTAGCGGCGCAATGCCTTGAAATCACCCTCGGTACCGGTGCCAAGTCGGGTCCCTCCTTGCCTCTGCGGTGGAGGAGCTGCTGTGGGTTTGGCCTCTCCTGTCGGGGCAGGCCAGGGCTTTGCTTGCGGCAGCCTTTGCCCTGGGATGGGGGTTGTTTCATGGCAAAGTTTGGAAGCTTTGGCTGCGCTTTTTCTTTCTGCAGGGAACGGCGCTGCCATTAGGGCTTACAGGGTGAGGCAGGGCCTGCCCAGACTTTCCCCCGCGTTTAACCAGACTTGGGAGGGCTGAGGCTGGTGTCTGCTGCCGTCGCCCAGCACCCGAACCCCCCTGGGCATCCCAGTGCGGGCACAGGGGCTGGCAGGGAATAAAGCTGATAAGGAGAGCTCCTGTGTGAGCTGTGATTTAGCCCTTGCCCGGTTGCAGGATGCGCCCAGCACCCCAGGGTCAGGCCCCCCAGGGGGGAGCCCCTGGCCTGCCGTCATAGAGTCGTAGAATCACTTAGGTTGGCAAAGACCTTTAAGATCAAGTCCGATTGTAATGGGAGCAGAGAGCACCGGGTGGGGGGGGGTCCCTGGCAGCAGGGGCTAAACCCCTGCCTCCCCCCAACCCTGGCAGGCCTGGGGCGGAGGGCAGGCATTGCCCATGGGGTGCCCCAGCAGCCCCCCCAGCGCTGCCCAGCGGAGGGGCTGGTGGGGTCCTGCTGCACCGCAGGGACCAGCATCCTGCTGATGGGGCTTTTCCCCTTGGCCCAAGCCTCCCTGCGAGTTGCTCCTGGCCTCGACCCTTGTAGTCCCTGAAGCCGCTGCTGCGGCCGCCTCGGCATCCACAGGGCTCTGGAGCCTGGGGCCGACGCGGGGAGCCCTGGCGCGGTTCAGGGCCCCACAGAAGGGGGTTTTACTGGAGATGTGATTGGTTTCGGTCACTCGTACGCGCTTACTGGAAGTCAGACTCGCGTGCTGTGGATGGGGTCGCTTGCGTGTGGTGTGGAGGATGAGGGCTACCGAACCTCTGTTCCCTAGCACCGGAGACAAAAACCTGGTGTTTTCACACTGTTTCAGAGTCAGCAGCCAGTATGGGGCTTCTGGCCCGGCTTCCCTCACCCTCCGCAGCCCCGGGGTGATGGGCAGGACCCAGCCAGCCCCACCGAGCTTTGGGGTGTCTCTGCACTCCTCTCCATTCCCTGGGGGGAAGGGGCAGGGCGGTGGGACGTGCCATTTCCCTGCCGTGCCCTTAGGACCGAGGGCAGCTGCCAGCTCCGCACTGGGACCTCACTGGTGTGTGGGTTTCGGCACGCTGCCGGTGCGGTTCCCCGGCGTTTGCCGGGGTGTTTGTCCCTGCTCCTCGTCCCGGCTGCTCCAGCCCTCGCTCTCTGCCGTTCTCTGGCATTTTCACAGGTGACTCAGACCACGCAGGGTTGTTTGCAAGTCTCTCTGCGCCAGCATTTGCCTCTGCTCCCCAAAAGCATTTTAATCCCAGATTGGAACAAAACTGGCATTTTTGTGGCCAGGATCTGGCCAGGGGTGACCTGGGTGGAGGAGAGCCTGAGTGTTGATCCCTGACTTGGCACTGAACCCCCACAGGCGCCTTCATCCCTCCCTGGCCAATCCACCCTGGGAAGGGTTTTGGTGTGTTTTGGTTTTTTGTTTTTTGTTTTTTGGTTTTTTTTCTGTTTTGGTTTGTTTGTTTGTTTGTTTGGTTTGGTTTGGGGTTTTTTTTGTTGTTGTTTTTTTTTTTTTTTCCCAAGGCTGCTGCTGGTCTGGGCCAAACCCTCCACCCTCCTAGTGCGGAGCGCATCGCTTTCGGGTGGTGCCTGCACCCCTCCGCAGGCTGCTCCTCACCGCAGGAGCGACACTGGGCACCAGGGTGCCGCACGCAGCCGCCGACACGGAGCTCTGGGAAGGTGCCAGCCCCTCGCCGGGGGCTGCTTCACTGCGACTGGGCTCTGCTCAGCAAAGGGGGGCCCCGTGGGAGCCCCCCCCCCCCCAGCCTGGGCCCACAGCACCTATCCCCTCTGCGCATCACCTCAGAGGGCGCCGTGTCCTCTGGGGCAGGGCGCTGCTGCTGGGATTTCGCACCATCTGCTCGGGGATCCGGGGCCTGCTGAGGGATTTAACCAAGCTTGGGCAGGGGGGGGAGGCCTTGGGGCGCCCTTCCCCATCCTTGCCTTTGGGGCTTCTCCAGCTGCCGATGATCCCCCACTCCCAAGGGGACAGAGCTACCCGGGGTGCTGCCAGAGGGGCAGGTTCTGGGGGCCGTGAGCCACACTGGAGCCCACTGATTGCCCCCCAGGCTGTGCCCCCCAGGCTGTGCCCCCCAGGCTGTGCCCCAGATTAGCGGGTGTTAAGCTCCTTCCTGCGGATGCTCCGTCCTTCGGCAGCAGCGGGCGAGCGGCTCCCCACCGCACGGAGGGTGAGCGGCACTGCCACCGGGCATGGGGGCCCCGCTGTCCCCGTGAGCCGCCGGCACCAAGGACCCTCACAGCCCCCGATGCCACTTCTCCCCTGCGGCCCCCTCTTCGGCAGAGGCTTCGGTGGCTCGGGGCTGGGGTGCGGGGGGAGCCGGCGATGGCCCTGGCAGGGGGCACCCCGCTCCCCGGCGCTGGGGAGGCATGGGGGTCACGGCACTTGCTGCAGTATCCCCCCGAGGACGACGGGGTGCTGTACGTGGACTACAAGCCCCCCGCCCTGGACAGCATCCGCCTGCCCCGCTACGTCCTTTACCTGCTGATGGCATCCACCCTGGTGCTGATGGTGGCGTACGCCATCGTGGGGCACCTCATCAAGGACCTGGTGCACGATTTCGCTGGTGAGTGCTGCCCAGAGTGGGGTTGAGTTTTGGGGCTCCTTACGGGGCTGGGGGGGGAAGCAAGGGGCGTCCCCCCAAACCCGGAGCCTTTGCTGTGGCGGGGATGTGCTGCTGATGGCTGCATCTCTGCCCCCACAGACTGGGCGTTCGGGCCCAAGCTGGAAGAGGAGAAGGCGGTGGTGGCCGAGGGGACCGTGCCGGAGGTGGAGTGGCTGGAGGAGGACGGGGTGCTGGCAGAGGGGACGCCGGAGGGCGAAGGTGCCAGCGCCCTGCCTGGCATGGACATCCCACTGGGGCTGCTCACCTCTGCCCCGCGCAGCTCCATCTCCTTCGCTGACACCCGCAAGAAGAGGTTTTTCTAGGGCCAGGGGACCCCCCCTCCCCGCCACCATGGGACCCCACAGCCGTGCCCGGCCGTTGGGTCGCAGCACGACCCCTGGCCCCTCCCTCGGGTGCAGGGGTGATGCTGCACGGTGCTTGCGCGCGGCTTCGCCGTCCTCGGCACGGCCCCACGAGCTTCTCGCGGGGCTGCTGTTGCTGCCCCCCAATAAAGCAGCCTGCCCCAGCCCCGCTCGCTCGCCCCTTAGCCACAGGCCTGGACACAGGGGGGTGGCAGGGCTGGGACCCCCCGAGCTTGGCCTGGGGGCAGCAGCATCCCTCCGTGGAGCTGGGCTGGCCCGGGCACGGGCGTGTGGGGTGGGACAGACGTGCGGATGCACAGGTGGGTGTGTAAAGGCGGGTGCCCAGGGGTGTAAACCCCTGGCACGGGGCGGGGGGAGGGTGTGGGCACAGACACGCGTGGGCGCAGGGGGCACGGCCGCGGGCGCGCACACACACGCACATGGAAACACAGCTGCACGTGCCGACGGGGAGGTCCACGTCAGCGCAAACACGCCCAGATGCGTGGGGAGGGACAGACGGACGGACAGCTGTACGCTGAGGCTGGGTTTGCCCCCGCCGGCCCCCTTGGTGCCTCGACGCTGCCAGGTTGTGCCCCCTCCCAATGGGGCAGAGCTCAAAGGCACCCACAGGTGCCCCCAAAGCCAGTCTTGGGGGGGGCAAAACACCCATGAGCACCACTTGGGCTCTGAGTGGGGGCACTGGGGACGGGCGCTGCGCCGTATGGGCTCCCATCCCCTGCCTTAAACCCAGGGACACCCCCCCCCCCAATCCCTCCGGTGAGGACCCTGTCCCCGTGTCCCCAGGGTCCTTCTTTAGCCCTTGGGGAATCGCCACAGGCAGGGTGGCCCTGCCGCAGCCTGAGGTGCATCCCTGGGGTGCTGCTGGCCACCCCGTGCCTCAGTTTCCCCTGTGCCCCAGTGGGTGGGGGCCGTGAGGTGGACTGGAGCCGCTTGCCATGCCAAGGCCTCCCTGATCAAACCGTTAATATTTAGCTCTTCACCCCCGCACGCCCTGGGCACGCGGTGGGGTCCCACCGGCACCAGCCATTGCAGCTGGGGCCCTGAGCTGGGGCGAGAGCCGCGGGGGTTCCCAGGACATGGCAGGGTGGGGACCATATCTGTGGGGATGGGACAGCAGGCACGGTGGGCACTCCTCCGCACATCTGCCCATCTGTCTGTCCCTCTACCCACACACCCACCCATCTGTCCGTCCTTCCATCCACCCACCCATCCGTCCATCCACCCACCCACCCACTCACCTGTTTTTCCATCCAAACACCGTGTCCCTCCCTCACCCCCTCCACCCACCCACCCATCCCTCCCCTCATCCACTCACCCACCCTGGGGGTGGACGCCAGCCCTGGGCACGGGGCTGCTGCTGTGGGCCCCGAGGCGCTGGGTGCTGCAGGGTGCTGGGGGATAGGTGCCACCTCCCGACAGGAGCCACGTTGCCATGGCGCTTGGTGGCACTTGTCCTCCTGAGCCCAATAAAAGCTGCCCGTTGGCCCCGGGTGCAGAGAGCAGCGCCTGCAGTCGGCCCCAGAGTGGTGTGGGAGAGGAGCCCACCTTGGGGTGCCGGATCCTGCTGTGCCCCAGCCCTCTGCCAGCTTCTGCCCGAAAATGCCGAGGGCCTCACAGCCCCTCTCACTCCTGGTCCTGCTCGTCCTTGCTGCCACCGCCCGGGGACAGGCTGGTAGGTGCCCCCATGGCCCCCCTGTATCCCTGCGCCCCCGGGGTGCCCAGGGTGGGGGTGGAACCTTCTGGGAGACCTTCCCCGTACGACCAGTCTGTCCCGGTGCCCCGGCAACAACCATTTTGGGGGCAGAACAGAAAGATTTGGGGGTACCTGCCCGCTGTCGCCAGTGCTCCTCACTGTGCCAGACACCCCCGCGCTCTCCCAGGGGCAGGTCGGCGGTGGCAGGGGGGGGCTTCCTCGGCACCCAAGGGATGGTGGGGACAGGGTGGTGATGAGCTCCTGCCGATGTCTCCTGGTGTCCCCAGTGTCCCACAGTGCTGGGCTCAGCACGCTCAGGACCCTCGTGCCACAGGCTGCGGGGTCCTGTCCCCTGTGAGATGGGGTCCCCCTGAAGCCGTCCCCATCCCCGTTTCCATCCCCATTCCCCCCGCCGTGCAGGCATTGGCTCCAAGCAGCTGCAGCCCTGGCTCATCGGCCTCACGGCTGTCGTCATCTTCCTCTTCATCGTCTTTGTGCTCCTGCTCATCAACCGGCTCTGGCAGATCAGGATGCGCAGGTGGGCCGGTGCGGTGGGGATGCATCCTGCACCCCCGCCTTGGTGCAGGGGATCCAGCCCGGGGGGGGCTGCAGGCTCCGGCCGTGCCGGGGGCTGGGAGCAAGGTGCTGCAGGGTGGGGTAGGGGCCCCCCCCCAGGCACCGCTCAGCCCCTCTCCCCCCTCGCAGGAAGCAGAGTGACATCCAGGAGACCCAGGGGACTGGCAGGTACCGCAGCCCAGATACTGCCGGGCTGGCACTGTTCCCCCCCCCCCCCCCTCCCCGGGGACAGCCACATGCCGGCAGTGCCACGCACGGCCTGGTGTGACCTTGGTGTGGCCGAAGGTGACGGTGACACCCCAGGGGCGCGGGCTGGGGTGCCCTGCTGCGGGCGGTCGCGCCCCGCTTGACGCCTCCCTCCCGGCAGGCTGGAGCGCGCTGGCTGCGCCACCCCGGCGGCCGCAGAGGACAGCGACGAGGAGCGGAGCACGGCCACGTCCTTCTGAGGCGGTGCCCCCCCTCCCCGGACCCCGCGGGGCCCGGCCCCGGGGACCCCCCCTTGGGGCACCACGCCCTCGACCCCGTCCGCGGGGCGGATGTCCGCGCCGGGTTTTGCGGGGCGGGAGGTGCCGCCGCGGCCCCGGGTTGCCGCCAAGACCCGGCGTGGATCGGCCGCCCGCTGGAGTGGATCGGCGGGCGGCGACACGAGCTGGACCCGCCCCCCTCCCCGCCCCCCCCCCCCCCAGCTGTGGGCCGTCGGGGGGGTCCCACCCGTGGGGGGGGGGGGCGGGGAGCTGTACCCCACTAAAGGTCCCCAACCTGCTCCAGCATCGAGCGTCTGGTGTCACCGTGCCGGGGATGGGGCTGTCCCGTGGCCCCCGCGGGGCTCCGTGCCCCCAGGATGGGGCCCGCGGCGCTGCCCCGCTCCCCGCGAGGGTGCTGGGCGCGGGGGCACCCCTGGGTGCCGCGGGGGCACCCCTGGGTGCCGCGGGGGCGACGGCGGGTTCCTGACATGCGACAAGCTGCCAGGCCTCGGCGACTTTGGCACGACCGAGGGCCGGTGCCCCCCCCCCCCAAACACCCCCGGACCTGCCCCACGTCCCGGCCGCTGATGTCACACAGGTGAGGACGATGATGTCATGTGCATCAGGCGGCTACGTCACGCAGCCAAGGTCTTGCTCCAGCGCCACGTCCCCACGTGAGCCCATGGCTGCACCCACCCGTGTCCGTGTCCCCCCCCCCCCCCCCCCCCCCCGTGCCTGCGCCGGCCCCGCCCCCCCGCCCCCCTGGGTGCCCCCCAGGGTGCCGCTGCTCCCGGCTCAGCCGCCCTCCTCATCTGGGCCCAGAGCACCCATGGGTGGGGGTCCCCCCTCGGAGGTGATGGCACCCACTGCCCAGCACAGCTCTGCTCCAGTGCCCCCCCCCAGCTGGGACACCCCTTTCCTCCCCAGGCACGGCGCCATGCCTCAGTTTCCCCCGGGGGCAGCGAAGGAAGGGCGGAGGCGGGCTGGAGTTGAAGCATAGCTTGTTTAATTTTTATACATTTTTTTTTTTTGTCTTTTTTTTTTTTCCTTTTCTCTTTTTTATCTCTTTTTTTGTGTGTCAGTTTTTTGTTTTTTTCTTCTTTTTTGTCTCTTTTTCTCTTTTTTGCATAGGGGAGGGGGGGGGGAAACAACCAAAAAAAAAAAAAAAACCAAAATAAAAAAAAAAAGAAACAAAACAAAAAAAAAGAAAACCAAAAAAAACCCCAAAATCCATAGTCACGGTCAGTAACTGGTATGTAGGCAGGAGCGGCGGCTATTGGTAATGGCTGCGTACAATGGTATAATCAAATATCGTGAAGCACCAGGGGGGCGAGCGGGGGGCTCGGGGGGGTCATGCAGGGGCAGGGGGGGGGGTTTGGGGGGGCCCAGCCGGAGGAGGGGGGGGGCCCGGCCCCGGCTCGCGGCCCTGGTGCGTTCGGCGGGTGTGTAACGGCTGTGGCAAGCGAGAAGCGAGAATCCGGCTAACTAGTAAAATATAACTGCGAAGGAGGGGGCACCCCCCCAGCCCCCCGCGGGGCGGGGCGGGGCGGGGCGGGGCGGGGGGACCCCCCGAAAAGGCGGGTGAGGGCAGCCGGCGGCGCGGAGGCACTGCGGCGGGATTTTTGGTATGGGTGTGAGTCGTGGTCCTGCCGGCTGCCGCCTCGACGCCTTTTTGGGGCGGTTTCTCTCCTTTTTGCCGCTCTTTTTCCCAGGGGGCGGGGTTCCCCCCTTTCCCCCCCCCCTCCCCTCACGTCCCGTCCCCCCCCCCCCCCCGCAAGCTCCGTCTCCACCTCCGCTCCTGCCTGCGGGCGCTGCGCGGGGCACCCACAGGTGCTGCCGCCCCAGCCGGCGGCGGGAGCCCGGGGGGACAGAAAGCAGCAATTCCAAACTCATAGTACAAAAAAAAAACAAAAAAAAAAACAAAACAAAAAAAAAAAAAACAAAAAAAACCAACAAACAAAACAACAACAAACAAGACATATATATATATATAGGGGTTTATATATATATATATATTCCTTTGCGCTTTAAAGTACCTTAACTGTGTGTCGGCCCGCAGGGACCCGTGCCCACCTCCGGCCCCTGCAGCCCCATATATATATATGTGGAGAGAGAGATATATATATATGTACAGGTTAATTTTTTTTTTATTTATAGGTCACAAGGACTATTTTTAATTAATTTTTTTAAGCTGACGAGCCCGACTAAAAACCCTCTAGGAGAGACTGTAGTGCATGATAACCCCGCGGGAGCCCCGGGCGTGGTGATTGTCGAGCGGACACCCCCCCCCCCCCCCCCCAAAAGGGCCCCATCCTGTCGGGGGGGCCCCCCCCGGAGCATTCCCACTGGTGGGGTCCTACCCCACTTTGCGCCCACCCCAACTGTGGCCACTGAGCCCAGAGGCCACGGGGGGATTGGAAAAAAAAAAAAAAAAAAACAAAAAAACAAAAGCCACAAACCAAAAAAGGGAGAACAATTAAAAAAATAAAAAAAGAATAAAAATTAGTGGTCGTCCCCCCTGTCCCCGCGCGGCCGGTGCCCCCCAGGAAGGGGTCTGGGGGGGGGTTTGCATATTCCCTTTGGGCAGAGCCAGGGGGGACGCGGCCCCAGGGTGGTGGGTGTTGGGGGGAGCAGTGCAAAGACACGGAGGGCGGCGGGGGCTCCCCGGACCCCCAGGGGAAACCCGCGGCCCAACCCCCCCCCGCTGCTGCCCTCGGGGCTGGGGGGGGGGGAGAGGGGGGCGTCGAGTTGATTATTTTTTGCCTTTTTTTTAACATGTTTTAAGGTGCTTTTCTTGCCGAGGGCGGGTTTTGGGGGGGCTGCGGCCACAGCCCGGCCAGACGTGCTGCCGGCCCCGGGGGTGAAGGCAGCAAAAGTGGGGGGGCAGGGGGTACCCCAGCCAGTGCCCTCATGGGGCCAGGGGGCTCCAGGGGCTTCCTCGGGGGGGGGGCCCAGGCCTGAGGGGCGCCAGCGCCCCTCACCTCCCCCCAGACCCCAAACTCGCCAGGGGGGCTGGATTGGGGGGGGCTGCCCCGGGTGCCCCCCCTCCTCCTGCCCTCCACTGGCTGTCACTCTGGTCACCACTGAGAAATGCTTTTTTAAATTTTTTTTTTTTTTTTTTTTTTTTGCTTTGAGTTGATCCTTTTCTAGCCTTAAAACCCTTTTTTTTTAAATTATTTTAATTTTTTTTTTTTCCATTTTCTCTCTTTTTTTTTTTTTTTTAGCTCTATTTTTTAAATTTTCCCCCAACTGGACACTAACCTCCCGCTCCCCGCATTGCATTGTCCTTGCAGAAATCAATACTGCACCTTGCATAACGAAGAGTCTCCCAAGGATGTTCCCCTGCCCTGTGGGACCCCCAACAAACCGCACTGGTGGGCGAGACCCCCGTGGGACATGACACCCCCCCCCGCCCCATCCCCCACTAATACTTTTGGACACAGAAAAAAAAAAAAAAAAAAGAAAAAACTTTAAAAAAATGTTGACGACGACGTTTCTTCATTACAAAGCAGCAGTGACGCGCGGTGCCACCCGCCCATCGGTGTCACGACCTGCGTCAGTCCTCAGCCTCAGGAGGACCGGGGAGGGGGGGGGGGGGGGGGGGGGGCGTCTCTCTCCGGCCGGCGGGACGTTTGGGTTTTAAGGCAAACTCTGGATTTTTTGGGGGGGTGTCAGAACCCCACTTGGCAGTTGGCACAGCAGGGAACAGGCAAAGTGACGGTGAGAGGGGAGCTCCTGCCGGGACTTTGCCGGTTCCCTGATGCACCAGCCGGACCCCCGGAGAAGAAGCCGATGAGGATGGAGGGGGGGGGGGGGGGGGGCTTTGACCCCTCCCAGACACCAGCCCTGCGGGGGGGGGGGCACAGCTACATTCACACGGTTCCATTCCTGTCACGAGAGCAGCTGGGCTCAGCTCTCCCGGCCCTGCGTCCCATTGAAAACCAATTAAAAAGGGGGTGGGGGGGTGGGGGGGTGTCCGTCCCGCAAGGAGGGGCGGGTGGGGTGCTGTGGCCCCTCGTAAAGGCTCGGCCATGGGGGTCTCCATCCCTGGTCCCCCCCCACGGGGACCCCGACCGCATCCTCATCCATCCTGCTGCACCCGGACGCCTGGGGGGGGACTCTGACCCGAGGGGGGGGGTCCCTGCCACCTCCCGCCTCGCTGCCTTTGGTTGCTGTAAGCAGGAAAACAAAATTTTAAAACCCTAAAAGGGAAGGAGAAAAAAAAAAAAAAAAAAGAAAAAAAAAAAAAAAAAGAAAGAAAAAAGGAGAGGGAAAGCGAAGGGGTGGCCGGACCCCCCCACCGGACCCCACTGGCCGGACCCCCCCTCGCCGGTGCAGCCGAGCGGCTATTGCATATTCCGGTGTGTTGGCGCAGAGGATGCATCAGTATTACCAACTGGAAGACGTTTCCGAGGGGGAAAATTGGTTAAAAAATAATAATAATAGAGAGAAAAGGGATTTTTTCCGGCCGAGAAGAAGCCATGCAGGAGGCGGGGGGGGGGCAGCCGCCCCGGCCCCCCCGGCCCCCCGGGAGCCCCGGGCATGCAGCGACTCCCTCGCACTGATATCGGGTCCGGTAATACTTAGTCTTCGAAGGCAAGGCACATCATGTGGTATAAAATTTCGTGCAAATTAGGAAAACATGGATTTTTTTTTTTTCTGGTGTTTTTTTTTTTTTTACGGCTTTTTTTTTCTTTTATACAGAATTTTTTTTTTTTTTTCCTCTTTTTTTTTTCTCTTTTGCTGAAGGGGGAAGGTAGAGCCGGTTAATACAGTCTGCCATGCACAGCATCAGCCATCCGCGGCTGGGTTGAGCCAGGTCACCAGATCCTGTTAAAGCACCATGCAGTTTATTTGTCTTTTTTTTTGTCTTTTTTCTTTTTTTTTTTTTTTTTTCCATGTGTTTCTTTTCTCAGATCTTTAAAAAAAAACAGGTTTCCCTCTCCGCCAAGCGCTTTTTTTGTTGTGTGTTTTTTTTTTTCCTTTTTTTTTTTTTTTTTTTTTTTTGTGGGTTTTCTCCTTTTCTTGTCCTTTTTGATTATTTTTTTTGTCTCCCGGGATTTCCTGCGTCAGCCCTTTCCCCGGTGCCGCGCTGCGGGCGGGCAGGATCCGGCCTCGCCGTGCCGTCCCGGGGGGGTGGGAAGCGTGGCGGAGCGGGGGGGGGGCCGCTGGGGGGGGGGGGGATGCGAGGCCGGTGGTCCACGGGCCAGCTCGGGGTGCCAGGGGAGGGGGCCAGGCGGGTGGCAGCGGTGACCTCGGTGACAGCCCCTGCTGCCGGACATCCCACGGTGGCTTCTCTCCGTCATCCCCCGTGGGGTGTCCCCTGGGCCGTGGGCTGCCCGGGGTCCCTCTGGGGACACGCCTGGGGCCAGGCTCTTCTGTGGCCGCCACCATCTCGCTGGCGACGCCGGGTGCCTTCGTCATCTTCCTCCTCCTCCTCCTCCTCCTCCTCCTCCTCCTCCTCTCCTCGGCCGCCGCGTAGGTCCCTCTGCTCTAAGGCACTGCCACGTCCCCGCGTCCCCTTCCCGGCCACGCTGCCATCGCGCGGGACAGGGACGGCCGGGGGCTCCCCCGGGGGTCCCAGGACCCCTCCCCGCTGCAGTTGAGGCACTTGACGCGGGGCCAGGGGCTCCGTGGGGCTGGCTCTGCCCTCGCCCTCACTCGGGCTCCTTTTCTCCATCCTTTTGTATTTTTTTAAAAAAAAAAAAAAAAAAAAAAAAAACAACCAAAACCCCAAACCAGCCGTCCCGGCAAGCCAGTGCCGAGGGCTCTGTCTCCTCCTCTTCCTCCTCCTCCTCCTCCTCCTCTTCCTCCTCCTCTTCCTCCTCCTCCTTTTTTGTGTTTTTTTTTTTTTTCTTCTTTTTCTTTTTTTTTTTTTTTTTTTTTTGACGATTCCCTCTTAAAAGTGCATTTCCTACAAAATGTGCAACACGAGCGCACCCTCTCCTCACCATCCACCTGGTACCTGTCCACAGGAATGCATAGCTCAGACACACGGACGCACGCCACACCACAGCCCCACGGACACCCCTCCCCCCCCCCCCCCCCCCGCCCCGCTCCCCGGCGCAGGGACACGCAGGGACACGCAGGGACACGCGTGGGGCTGGGGCCGGTGCGCACCGGGGGGGTCAGGAAGGCATCGCAGAGAGACGGCGACCGGTGCCCTGGCCCGACGGTGGCGGGGGGAGCGTCCCCACGCCGTGTCCCCGCAGCAATCGGGGTGCCACCGCCGCCACAACCGTCCCCTCCGTGGCCCCAAGCCCACCCCCCCCACCCCGTGCCACCCACTCGTGGCGAGCCGAGCGGGCCACCGTGCCACCGTGTCACCACATTCCCCCGCGTGGCGGCATCGCCCATCCCCAAGGCTCCTCTTCCACGACACGGAGCATCACACCGCCCCGACGGCGAGCGCGGCCGCAGCCCTCGGGAACCGGCGGCAGGAGGCGGCCCCCCCGCCCCCCCACCCCACCCCCCCACCCCACCCCCCCCGGCCCCGGGGCCCCCTGAGAGTCTGCGTGGGGCCGGGAGGGGCGGCGGGGGCGGGGGGGGGGGTGGGGTGGGTTGATCTTTTCTACTCACAGAGAGGCAAGAATGAGAGAGTCAAGAGCCGTTTGCATATCCGACCCTCCAGCGAGCAGCCGGCAGGGCTCTGGTGCCGCAGCCCCGCTGCTGCTTCGGGAGGCATCGCTGGCACGAGTTGTGTCAGGTCTCGGCGCGGCGCCAGCTGACGGGGCAAATAATAGTGTTTTTTTTTCTTTTTTTTTCTGTTTCTTTGTTTTCTGGCGCATCGCTGGGGTAGGGGGGAAGGTCGTCCTGGGATGGGTTGTTGTTTTGTTTGTATTTTTTTTTTTTTTTTTTTTCCTTTGTAAAAAAGTTTGACCCTTTTCCTTCTTCCTTTCCCTCGCTCTTTCCTTCAGGTGTGGGTTTTGCTTGTCGTCGTCGTCATCGTCATGAGTCCGCGCTCTCCGTCGTCACCGCAAGGCTGGGCCTGGTGCTTGGGGACGGGGATGTTCCTCTGGGGGTGCCTAAAGCAGAGGAGAAGGGAGGCGAAGGGGCGGCACGGCGGCGGTTATCCCAGGTACCAGGACTGCCGGGAGAGAAGAGAGAGGCTGGCGTTAGCGCTCTGTGCCATGGGGCTGCTCCGTGCCCCCCACCCCCCCCACCCCCCCGGCTGTCCCCACGCCGTCACTCTGCTCAGCTCGCCCTGCTGCCCCCCACAGGGCTGGCGTCCCCCCACTCCTGCACTGAGTTTGTCAGCCCTCTGCTCCTGGGCTGCCCTTTGTGGCCGGTCCCTCCGCGCCTCCGCAGCGAAGGCGACGCTCCCCCGGGAATGGTCCCGCTTGGGGACAGGTAGGGGGGTGGCAGGGCTGGGGACCCCGTGGGGTGGCCCGCTGCCACCCTCCTATTGTCTCCCCCCCCCCCCCAGCCCCAAGTTCAAGTTCATCCCTGATTACCTCATGTCTGGTTTCCGTTGGCAACGAGACAGCTCGAGGCTGCCATTTCCCTTAACCCTTCCCAGCCCTGCCACACATGACCTGAGAGCAGCAGGTCTCAGCTACCCCTCCCAGGGACATGAGACACCACTTCATCTCCCCCTGCCTCAGTTTCCCCGTGCGGAGCATCCCTGAGCCCTGGGGGGGCTCCCAGAGTGTGACCAGCCACCGGCGCACGGGGACAGGGACCCTGGGCTCCTGGGGCTACAAGCAGCCGTGACCCCTGAGGGGTTGGGGGGGCGCAGGGACCCCGGCACCCTGCTGCCCTGGGGCTCTGCTGGCACTGCCCCATGTCTCCTTTCCAGGGTGCCCACCCCACTGTGCTCTGCCCACGCGCAGGACATGGGAAACTGAGGCAGGGCGCGGGGCTACGGTCCAGAGCTGGGACCCCCCTGCCACCGCACAGCACCCCTGGGTGTCCCAGCTCACGGTCCCTCAGTGCTCACACCCTGGCACAGCACAGCACCCTTGGGTGCCCCACAGCACAGCTCATGGCCCCCCAGTGCTTGCACCCTGGCAAAGCAGAGCGCCTCTGGGTGCCCCACGGCACGGCTCAGTGCCCCGAGGACCTGCCCCCAGCAGCACCCCCGGGTGCCCCCGGCACGGTGCCATCCACACACCAACCCCGCTGCCCTGGCACCGGCGTCACCCGCCGGGCAGGGCTGCAGCCTCTGGCAGCTGCCCCTGCTGGGACCGCTGAGGCCGACCAACTCATATCACAAATGAGGCAAGGCGCTGGCACCCCTGCACCGGCCTTGCGGCATTGTCCACGGCGCTGGTGCCAGCTCACGAACTACTGGTTAAAAAGTACCCAGGACTAAAGAAAAGCCCCCTGGAAAGGCGCACGCTACGTCCCACGTGCCGGCGGGCGCAGTTGGGCAAGAGCAGGGTGCCCACGCCCACCTGGAGAGGGGGCGCACGGCCCCGGCGCCCCCCGTTTTGGGGATGCTGTGGGCACCCGGGCAGCCCGGCTGGGCCGTGGTGTCGGGCAGGGCACAGCCAGAGCTTGGTGAGAGGAGGGTGGGGTGCCAGGCGTGACCTTCCTCTGCCCTGGGGGACCCTTGGTGGCCCTCAAGCCACCGGCAGCGCCCGAGGCCCCGGCACAGGGAGGCGGGTGGTGACGTCCACGGTGGGGCTGCCACGGCGGTGACGCCACAGCGGCGACGTCAAGGCAGCGACGCCCGCAGCCGCAAGGCCAGGACAGCCATGCCGTGGTGGTGATACCCACGGCAGCGACTGCCCGTGGTGGCACCGCCTGCGGCAGCGATGCCACAGCGCCAGCGCCCGCCGTGGTGATGCTCCCGGTAGCAAATACCCACGGCGGCGATGCCCGCGGTGGCAACGCCCACGGCGGCGATGCCGTGGCGGCGACGCCCATCGTGGCATCAGCCACGGCAGCGGTACCACGGCAGTGATGCCGTGGTGTGGGGACCGCCCGTGCCGGCAGCACTGTGGCAGCGATACCCACGACGGCGAGACCCTCGACGGCCACGCCCGCGGTGGCGATGCCCACGGCGGTGCCACAGCGGTGGTGCCCTGGGCGAGGGCAGGAGGGTCCCCCCAGCAGCATCCCCGCTCTCACCTGTGCCTGATAGATACTCCCAGGATCCCTTGGTCCTAATCCCACGAAGGAACGGTTCGCAGGGGGCGTGCCTGGTGCAGAGTAGGCTGGGGAACAAACGAGAGCTCGTTAACGGGGCTGCTGGTGGCACCGCCATCGTCCCCCCCGGGGCCAAGCCCGGCCCGCTCCCTGGCACTGCCGGGACATGTGTCCCAGGCACCTGGAGCTGGCGGTCGGGCACCGTCCCTGGCCGTGCCCCGGCGGCAGGCGAGTGGAGACCAGAGATCCTGTGCTCGAGGTGGTGCCGGGAGGCTGGGGGGGGCGAGGCACCCCCGGGGTGCTGGCGCAGACGGGGGGGGGGGTGTGTGGGGTGTGGGGGGGTGCTCCCCTGCCGTGCTGGTGCTGCAGCTTCCTGAGCGGAGCTGCTGGGGGGGGGGGAGGGCGACAGGAGCCACCGGCTCCAACTCGGCCACGTCCCCCCACTGCCACCTCCACCCCGCAGCTGGGGGTCCAGCAGTGGGACCCCCAGCCCCACCGAGCTCCCCGGCTCAGCGCTGTCGGAGGCAGGGTGCTGCCAGCGGGTTGGAGCCAGCTGGCCCCTGCGCCAGTGTCCCCTGCGTGCATCCTTCCTGGGCCCGGGGGGGACGGGACTGGCACTGCCCAGTCTCTCTCCGTGGCCCCGTCACCGGCCAGGCCACGCCGTGCCGAGTTCTCCCGTCCAGACTGGCCGGGCTTTGATGTCTTCACGCCACACAACCTCGACAACCGCCGGCCGGCTGGCAGCACCCAGCAGTGGCCTGTCCCCCCCTGGGGACGGCGCCCCCGGGCAGGGCTCGACTCCGTGGGGCTGTGGCAGCCTCTCAGGGTACCGGGAGGTGTCCCAGGGGCACAGTGGGACCAGGACAACCCCCTCACAGGCTCCAGTGACGGCACGGCGTCCCACACTGCGGCACGCACCCCGATGCCACCCTGGGGGGGACACCAGCGTCCCCCCTCTGCGGCCCCGGGGCTCACCTCACCAAAAATCCTCCTGGACAAGGCGCTAAAGCCTCCCGAGGTGGAGCGGGGCGGGGGATGAGCTCGTCAGCCACTGCTGCTAACGAAGGTCCCCTGGCACCTCCCACCGAGGGCCCTGGGGGGGCCCACACGCAGTTCTTTGCACCCGCGTCGCTTCACGGCCCCTGACCAGACCGGGGTCCCCAGTGCCGGGGACCCCTGTGGCAGTGAGAGGACGGCAGCCCTGCGCAGCGCAGCCAGGCACGCTGCCCCCAGCCCCAGCACCACACCCACGCCGGCTGGTCCCCACGGCTCCGGCAGCACCACCGCTGGCTGGTGGGGAAACTGAGGCACGGAGAGGCGTCAGCCTCCCCTGCAAGCCCTGCCTGTGCCGGGGAGGGGGGTTTGGGCATTGGCTTGGGGGAGCCCTGCTGCGGCTCCACTCCCCTGGCCGTCTCAGCGGGACGCGGGGTTCAGGCCGGTCCCTGGGACCAGCGTGGGACCCCCCCCGGCTCGGGGGACACAACAGCCGCCTGCCCAAACCCTGCCCGCTCCGACCTGCCTGAGACCCAGCAAACTCATCGTGTGCCGGCTGCCGCCCTCTCCCCGGCTGCGGGGAGGCCACCTCTGCCAACACCCCCCCAGCAGCACCGAGATGGGGGGGGACCTTAGGGGAGGCTGCAAGAAGAGGGGGCCGGCCGGGCCGGGGAGAGGGGTGGGCGCCGCAGGGTGCTTACTGGGTGATGTCGGTGAGGTCGTCCCTCCCTCGGTAGTTGTCGTGGTGGATTTGGTGTCAGGAGAGACGGCCAAGCGGGGCATGCCGGGGGGAGGTGGCGGCGCCAGCATCTGCGTGGGCAGGTAGTGGCTGGGCACTTTCACTTGACCACTTCCATTTAACTGGGGACATAACACAGACAGAAAAACAAACAGCACAAGCCATTAGGAAGCACGCGCAGCACCGGCAAAGCCGGCCCGGTGAGCCCCCGGTGCTGCCCGGCACGGGCACGGAGCATCCCTCGCCACTGACACGAGTTTGTTGGGTCTCAGAGCAGCCCTGAACGGTCGGCGCCGGCAACAGGGAAATCACGGCGGTGCAGGGGGGGGTTTCGAGGCGGGCTGGGGGCAGGGGAGCGGCGCAGGCCGGAGCTGGGGCGCTGTGCCCCCCCTCTCCGTGGCGGCGGGAGGCCTTTGAAGCGCCCACCTGCGGGGAAGGGGCACCCGGCGCGGCGCCGGCCTTCAAAGGGTCCTGTACCAGCTCCCCGTGCGCAGCGCGGCGGGGGGGCGGCTCTGAATCCGGCCTCCACCAGCCCGGCACCGAGCCGCCGGGTGGGGGAAGAGCAGCCATGCCCCTCACCCTGGCATCAGGCCTCATCGGGGGGGGGGCAGCAGGCGGGTGCTGGGCAGAGCTCAGAGGGGCTCCCCGAGGCCCTCCGCATCCGGGGGGCAGAGTAGGGGCACAGGAGAACACGGGAGCAGGAACGCAGCCACCCCTGACCCCTGGCTTCAGGCACGAAGGGAGCCTGGGGGGGTGGGTGTGTGGGGTGCTGGGTGCATGGGGCACTGGGTGTGTAGGGTGAATGGGGGGCTGGGTGCATGGGGTGCTGGGTGTGTAGGGTGCATGGGGTGCTGGGTGTGTGGGGTAGGGGGTGCATGGGTGGCTGGGGCAGTGCACGGGGTGCTGGGTGTGTGGGGTAGGGGGTGCACGGGTGTCTGGGTGCACGGGTGCTGGGTGTGTGGGGTATGGGGTGCACGGGTGGCTGGGTGCATGGGGTGCACGGGTGGCTGGGTGCACGGGGTGCTGGGTGTGTAGGGTGAATGGGGGGCTGGGTGCATGGGGTGCTGGGTGTGTAGGGTGCATGGGGTGCTGGGTGTGTGGGGTAGGGGGTGCATGGGTGGCTGGGTGCACGGGTGCTGGGTGTGTGGGGTAGGAGGTGCACGGGTGTCTGGGTGCATGGGGTGCTGGTGTGTGGGGTAGGGGGTGCATGGGTGGCTGGGTGCATGGGGTGCACGGGTGTCTGGGTGCACAGGGTGCTGGGTGTGTGGGGTATGGGGTGCACGGGTGTCTGGGTGCATGGGGTGCTGGGTGTGTGGGGTATGGGGTGCATGGGTGGCTGGGTGCACGGGGTGCTGGGTGTGTGGGGTAGGGGTGCACGGGTGTCTGGGTGCATGGGGTGCTGGGTGTGTGGGGTAGGGGGTGCACGGGTGTCTGGGTGCATGGGGTGCACGGGTGGCTGGGTGCACGGGGTGCTGGGTGTGTGGGGTATGGGGTGCACGGGTGGCTGGGTGCATGGGGTGCACGGGTGGCTGGGTGCACGGGGTGCTGGGTGTGTGGGGTAGGGGGTGCACGGGTGGCTGGGTGCACGGGGTGCTGGGTGTGTGGGGTAGGGGGGTGCACGGGTGGCTGCGTGCAGGGGGTGCTGGGTGTACAGGATGCTGGGTGTGTGGGGGCGCACAGGGTGCTGGTGGGGTGCGGGGTGCTGGGGTGAGGGAAGGCACGCAGCAGCACGGTGTGGCCCTGCCACCCCCGGGGGGGGTGCTGCTGGGGGGGACACGGCGCGGTGGCGGGGCTGACGGGTCACCAGCTGGCTGCGCAGGCGGACGGGCTGTGCAGAGCCCATCGCTCCCCCAGGCACGGTGGCAGACGGTGGCTCGTTGGCGACGGTCACACAGCCCCTGCCGGACACCCCCCCTCCCACCAGGCACTCCCAGCCCCGGCTGACGGCTCAGCCCCGGCACCCATCACCCCGTCCCCCCTGCGAGGTGGCACCCCGTGCTGAGCCAGGCGACGGCACCTCCAGCGCCAGAGAAACGAGGTCCCAACACCAGCCAGGCCCAGCGGCGCTCCCGAACCAACGCAAGGCACCGGCCGGAGCCGCCCAGCCCCAACCGCGGCGGTAAGAACACCCTACCAGGCCGGGGGCTGGCCCTCAGGTGCCATCGTTGCACCCCGATTCCCCCCACACCCCCACACCCCCCCCCCCCCCCAAAATGCGGCGGCGGTGGCGGCGGCAGACGATCCAGGGGACGCCCCTCCGGCAGCGGCCCCCGGCGCCCAACGGCGAGGTCGGTGATGGGATGCAGGGACGGGGCCGGATCCTTACCGGTCCGGGCTGCTGGTTGGACGGGTCACAGGCCAGCGAGACGAGATCTTTCAGCGGGTCCTGCGGGTTGAGATGAGGCGGGTACCGAATGGCCGTGTGGGGGAAGTAGGTGGAGGCCGTCTGGGGGAGGATGGAGGTGGTGGGGAAATGCAGCGCAGACGACGGGTGCGGGCTTCGAGCGATACCTGTGGGGGAGAGCCGGGGGGGCGGGGGGGGACACCCACCAGTGTCACTGCATGGTAGCCGCTGCCCCAGCCCCGCCACCCGCTCGCCTGCCTCGCTCCGTGCCTCGGTTTCCCCGCCAAGGACACTCACCGCTGTGCACCGCGATGACGGGACGGTGGTGCTGCGTGAAGCTGCTCAGCCGGGGCGAGGAGTCCTGGGGTGACGGGCTGTTGAAGGGGGACTTGTCCATCTCTGTCTTCTTCACGGTGGGAGAGATGCCTGGGGAAAGCGGGGCGCAGCGTCACACCCCAGCACCCACTGCGGGACCCCAAAGTCCCGGGGCTGCTGCCAGCTCGGCCCAGGGTGGGGACTCTTGTCCCTGGGGTGAGGGGCACCCTAGGGACAGGCTGAGTGTGGGGAGGGTGCGTGGCTGTGAGCGTGGGTCCCCTAGCGCCCTGGGGCTGAGGGCCACATCCTGCCTGCACAAGGAGCTCCCGGGGAGGCAGAAAGGTGCTGGCTCAGGGGGTGACCCCTCCAGGGACCTGCAGCCCCGGCGTTCAGGATCCCCCTGCAGCACCAGACACCCAGGTACCCGAGGGCCACCCTGGGGTGCAGGGCCAAGCGGGGGGGGGTGACGGGCACATTAATCCCCCACCACCATGGCTTTAGCCCTGGCCGTTTGGCCCAGGTAAGGAGTTTAGCCCCTTCTCAGCTGGAGGTTAGGAGGATTTTCCCAGGACATCCCGTACGGGATTGCCATAACCCCCCCGCCACCACAGCTGAGCCCCTCTGCCCCATCCCTTCCCTGGGTCAGGCCACCAGTCAGGGACAGGGATGCCCTAGCACGGCTCCCTCCCGCCATGCCTGCCCACGCACCCACGGGCAATGCTTCGGGGAGGGGGCTGCGCCTCTCCCCGGGACCCTCCTGCCCTCCCACCTGCCCCTCCACGGGGCCTGAGGTGGGGCAGGGAGGGGCACGGGCCCTGGCACACATGGGGCACCGTTCAGGGGGCAGGACTTGCTCTCCTCAAGGCTCCTTCCGACAGGATCCGGTGCCTCCAGCCCCCCAGCTGGGCACCCCCGGGCTCTGGCAGGGCTGGGGGGCCGGGGCGGATTCGGCCCTGGGTTGGGGGTGTGGGGGGGGGCAGGATAAGAGCCAAGGGGGGGAGAAAGCGGAGCGGCTCCTTCGCCCGCAGCCTCGTGAAGGCGCCCCGGGGCGTGGGAGCCGCCGTGCCAGCCCCGCAGCATCGCTTTAATTAGCCCAGCCCCCTCTTTTCTTAATGAACAGCTAATTGGGGCTGTCTAGACAGGAAAGGGAAAAAAAAAAACGCAAAGCAAGAAAGAAAGCTGTCCGTAGTGCCAGCAGCTGCCGTGGGGCTGGGAGAGGCCAGCGTGGGGCTGGGGTGCTGGGCTGGCCCTATAGAGAGCACCTATAGAGACAGCCTGTGACTAAATGGGGGGGGGGGGGGTACCCTGTAGCAACACTGCAGCACCCACAAAGAGCCTGTGCCTAAATGGGGGTGGCTACAGCACCACCTGGACACCTATGGAGAACCTGTGCCTAAATCAGGGAGCCCCAGAGCAACACTGTGGCACCTACAGAGAGCCCGTGTTTAAAGAGGGCGTCCTGTCCAACCCCATGGCATCTACAGATCCTTGCCCCGAGCAGGGGACTCCTATAGAAACATCACGGCACCTATAAAGCCTGTGACTTAATGGCAGGCTCTGTACTAACCCCATAGCACCTACGGAGAGCCTGTGCCTTGGTGGGGGGCCCTACAGCACCACCACAGCCCCTACAGCCAGCTCACGCTTTGACCTGAGGGCCCTACAGCAACCCCAGGGCACGTACAGAACGCCTGGGCTTTCACAGGGCAGGTCTGACAGTGGTGCTGGTAGAGAAGGGGCGAGCTGGCGGGGCGGGGGGCCCTATAGCAGCAGGAGAGCACCTATAGGGAGGCCCCTATATGGAGGCACCTACCCCCTTCCATGTCTTCTGTCCAGTTGCGGCTGCTGCTGGTGGGGGAGTTGGAGGAGGTGTAGTACTCCCCCCCCGGGCTGGTGTCGATGTCGTCCTCCATGGACCCCGACTTGTGCCGTTTGCTCCTGGGGGGCAGAGAAGGGATCAGCACCAGCCCACAGCAGGATCCGGCCTGTCCCCCGCTTTCCCCATGGTGAGATGGCCAGCTGCCCACGGCCGGGCTCTGGCTGGCCCCAGCATCACCCCAGCATCACCCCGGCATCACCCCGGCATCATCCCCAGCATCACCCTGGCACAGCCCCAGCATCACCCCAGCATCACCAGCATCACCCAGCATCACCCTGGCACAGCCCCAGCATCACCCTGGCATCAGCCCCAGGCATCACCCCAGCATCACCCCAGGCATCACCCCAGGCATCACCCCAGCATCATCACCCCAGCATCACCCCGGCACAGCCCCAGCATCACCCCGGCATCACCCCGGCATCACCCCGGCATCACCTACCCGCTGGAGGAGGTGCTGGGCAGCGTCCTCCTCATGCCGGTGCTGGAGGGGTTCAGGTCGTAGGCCAGGTGGCCCTGCAGCTCCCCCAGGGAGAAGTTTGGCCCCGTGCCCGTCACCACCGGTGCTGCAGGGAGAGAGGGGGGTCAGGGGGGGCCCGGCATTGCCCCCGCCTGGCAGGGAGGGGACCCCCAGCACGCGGCCGGGGCGGCAGAGCTGTTGGGACGCTGCCGTTCCCCGGGCAGCTGGCGGTGGGGGTGGCACTCACTTCGGGACACCTGGATGAGCTCGGTGACGCTGAACACCCCCGAGGTGACAAAGCTTTCCTGGAAGTCTGTTGAATCTGCACGGGAGAGAGGAGGGAGTGCTGGGAGTGGAGGACAGGACCACCCATCCTGTCCCGCGCTGTCCCGTGGCAATGCTTGAGGGCGCCCCAACATCCCCACATCCCCCATAATGCCACCTGCCCCCCCCCCTCGGCCGGCTTCGCTCCACTCCCCTCCTCCAGCATGGGACCACCCCAACCGGTCCCCCTCTGCTGAGGGCACCCCAGGGCTGCTCCGTGCCTCAGTTTCCCTGCGGCAGGGTTAGGGGGGCTGCAAACCCACTGTGGAACCCCCGTGGCAGCTGCTGTCCCCGAGGGACACGGCCCCAGTGGGGCTCTGCTGGCCGTGGGATGAGGCTGAGGCCATGCCCAGCTCACTGCAGGTGCCAGGCAGCAGCTGACTGGGGCTGGAGCAGGGGGGGGGGGCACCGGGGCTGCTGGTGGGAGCTGCCGGCGCAGGGGGGCACAACCGCCTGTCGAGGGGGCTCCCTCCACCGCAGGGACCCTGGGGATGGGCTCTGGGGTCCCTCGAGCCCTTCCCTGAGCCCTGCCTGCCCTGCTCACCCAGCGTGATGGGTTTGCTGTCCTCCTGGTCTGAGCCGATGCCCGTCCGGGGGCTGCTGCTCTGCTCTGCATCTGCAAGAGGGAAGAAACACCCGGGTGAGCCACCACGCGCCGGTACAAGCCGGGGACGCCTGTCGGCTAACGGCCCGGCAGCCTCCCTCACCGCTCCGCCGGGCAGGGGGAAACTGAGGCACAGTCTGGCCAGAGGCTTCCCGCCGCGGGAGGGCCACAACTGAGCCAGCACATCCTGGGGAAGAGCCACCAAATGTCCCTCCCTGAGAGCCCCTGCCAGCGGCAGGGACGGGGACAGCCCCAACGCTGCCGCGCAGGAGGGGAACAACCCCCCCCCCCCCCCGTGGTGCCTGACCTGCCCCAAGGCAGGGTGACGGCCGCCTGGCCGCGCTCCCCCCCCAGCCGCTGCTGCGGCCCATCCCTGCCCCACCGCGCAGTGTCACCGCACCCAGGCATCGCCCTTGCCGCCCCACGGCGCCTCGTCCTGCCGCCCCCGAGCTCCCCCCGGGGGGGGGGCAGCAGGGCTGCGAGGCAGCGCCTGCTCTGACCCACCCCCCCCCCCCCCGAAGCCCCCACCGCCCCCGCTCCATCCGAGCTAAAAATAACCCGGCTCAGACGCTGAGCTCAGCAGCACCGGCCCTCCCCGGCACGGCACGGCACGGCCTGGCACAGCACGGCACGGCACGGCCTGGCACAGCACGGCACAGCACGGCACGGCACGGCACGGCACGGCACGGCACAGCATGGCACGGCACGGCACGGCACGGCATGGCACGGCACGGCACGGCACGGCACAGCACGGCACGGCACGGCATGGCACGGCACAGCACGGCACAGCACGGCACGGCACGGCACGGCACGGCATGGCACGGCACGGCATGGCACAGCACGGCACGGCACGGCACGGCACGGCATGGCACGGCATGGCACGGCACAGCACGGCACGGCACGGCACGGCACGGCCGGCGCATCCCCCGGCTCCCCACACCTCCCCGGCGCCCCACCCGCTCTCGGGAGCATCCCTCCTCTTGGCCGCACGCCCCTCGCCCAGCTGCTGCTCCCGAAGCCCTTGAAAAACTTTTTGCCGTGTGTTTTCCCCCCTCTCCTCGTCCTTCCTCCTGCCCCTCCATCCTCCTCCTCCTCCCACCCCGCGGCCTTCGGCGTCTCTCTTTCACAGCTTTGGCTGATGCTGGGAAAGGGCTGTGACAATCCAAACAACACCGTCAAAACAGAGCGGCCACCGCTGCCAGCCCGCCTGCTGCGGCTTTGGGGCTTTTTCCCTTTCTTTCCTTCTTTTCTCCCCCATTCCCCCCCCCCCCCCCGCCCCGTGTCCTCCCCCCCGGTCCCTCGCGCGCGCACGGCTCCCGGGGCGGTTATTTTTGGCCAGCCAGGCCGAGCCATGCGGGCAGTGGGGCTGCGCCGCCCCGACACCCCCCCACGCCACCCCCCGGGCCACTCGACGCCAACCGCAGCCATTTTGTCTCCCTCCCCACGCGCTGGCGTTCCTCCCCACGCTTTCCCCGCGCCGGCCTGGCCGCCCTTTCCCGCCGGCGGCCCCGTGGCATCCCTCCCCAGCGCCGCATCCCGCCGCCGCCCGCCCGGCTGCCCCCAGGCAGCCATTTTAGGGACCAGAAATTCCCCTGGCGATGGGCACCGGGGTTTATTCCCCGCTTTCTCTCCATTTCTCTCTTTTTTTTTTTTTTTTTTTTTTTTTTTTTTTCCCTATTTCCACCCCCCCCTTCATTTTGAAAGCTGCCGCGTGCCCAGCCGCGTGGGAGCGGGCGGTGGGCGCGAGCGGGGCACAAGCGAGGCGGGGAAGGGGGCGAGGGGCGGCAGGGACCCCCCCGGCGCGCCCGCGGGCACCCCGCGGCCGGACACGGCCCCTCCTCGCCTCTTAGAACAACAAATCTCGCGGTGGCTCTGGAAGCGGTTAGCGGTGGAGCCCGGCCAAGGCACACGGGGCGGTGTCTTGCGGTTGCAACCCCGAGCCCGGCCTGGCTCCCCACAGCCCCCACCGCCATTGCCTCGGGGGTCCCCGGCTCCCCCCCCCCCCCCAGCTCGCCCCCAGGGATGGCTCCCCGCTGCCCGCTCCCGGGGGGGCTCAGCTGACGGGAAGCCCCCCCAAGCCGTGCCCTCCCAGCCCTCAGCTGGACCCACAGGACCTCCCGGGGCTGCTCGCCCGGAGAGACCCCGCATGGCCCCCGCTCACCCCGAGACGCCCCACATGGGCCTTTCCCCCCCCCCCCCAAGATGCTCCGTGTGGACCCTTGCTCCCCCAGGATGCCTGGCACAGCCCTTTTCTCCCTCCCCCCCGAGCCCCCCCAGCCCGGCCCCTGTTCACCCCGCGGGGTCGTTCGCTCGCCCTGGGTGCACCGGGGTGCCCCGCCGCGTCCCTGCGCCCCCACAACCCCCGCCAGCACCATCCTGGCAAGGCCACCCCACCCGCCCCTGTCCCTGGGGGGCACCCCGGGGCGCCTCCCCCCAACCCAAGCACCCCGGTCCCAGCCATGGCACCCCAAGGGGCACCGGGGACCTTCCCGAGCTCTGGGGTTTGGCAGCTGGCAACCGTCCCCTCCCGGCCCCCTCGTGTCCCCGCTGACGGAGGCGTGCGGGTGTGGGGACGGGGGCCATGGGCTCCGTACCCCCCCAGCTGCGGGGGATTCTCGCGGCTGGGCCGGGCGAGCTCGCCAGCAGATTTCTGGCTGCCTCCTCCGGCGCGGCGGCGCGGCCGGGCCAAACTCTGCTCTCACCGCCATGTGACGGCTGCCGGCGGCCGGCCGGCGCGCACTAAAATGGCGAAGGGATCGCCCGGCTCCTGCCGCGGCCTCGCTGCCCCCCAAGGGACGTTTTGGGGCCGGGGGGGGGGGGAGACCAAATCTGGCACCCAACAAGGCAGCTCAGCTGCACCGGGAAGGTGAAAGAAGCCTGGGGGGCTCGCTGATGGGGGGGGGGGGGGCATCCAGCACCCTCTGCACCCCACGCCAGGATGGGGGACGGAGGAGAGGGGGGCTCTGCTGCCACATTGCGGGGGACCCCAGTGGGGAGAGGGTTCAGTGCCGGGGTCCCCCCTGGCACAGAGCGGGGAGAGGGTTCAGTGCCGGCGTCCCCCCTGGCACGGAGCGGGGAGAGGGTTCAGTGCCGGGGTCCCCCCTGGCACGGAGCGGGGAGAGGGTTCAGTGCCGGCGTCCCCCCTGGCACGGAGCGGGGAGAGGGTTCAGTGCCGGGGTCCCCCCTGGCACGGAGCGGGGAGAGCGCTCGGTGCCCAAACAGGTCGATGGAATCGCTTTTAAAAAGAGCAAAGTGTGTGCCCGGGGAGGTGTTGGGGGGGGGGGGGGGGGGGCGCTGCCTGGGCTCCCGGCCGCGCTGGCAGCCTGGAACGACGCCACCCATTGAATCCCGGATCCCCGGCCCCCCCGGCCCCGCCGGCTGGCGGGGTGCCCCTGGCCCCACGGCGACTCCCTGCCCGTGGCCTCGGCGCGTGGGAACGACCCCGGGGCAGCAGGGCTGGCCCTTGGAGGTGGGAGGCTGGGGGGGGGGGGTGGTGGTAGTGTGGGGGGGTGTCCCTGTAGGCTGGGTGCCCCTCGGGGCTGGCGCGGCTGCGGGAGAGCCCTGGCTCCGTGCCTGAGCACTGACGGTAACAGGGCACGGTGTTACCGGCAGCAGCGTGGGGCGCAGGCGCGGCGGCGGGAGGACGCTGGGGGCTGGTGGAGCCGCCGGCACCGGCGTGTGTGGCCCAGGCCCCCCGGTGAGGGCAGCAGCTTTCCTCCTCCTCCCCCAGCTCTGCTAGCGGCAGGGCAGGAGATGGGACAAGGCTCAGCGCTGCGGCCTGCAGGTTCCTGCCCCTGTGCCTCAGTTTCCCCCGGGGCCACCTCAGGGCTAAGTCCCCTGGGGAACTGTCCCCTGCCCTGCTCCCAGTGGTGGCACAGCCCCAGCACCCACCCAGCTCCCCTGGTGCCTCCGGCTGGCTCTCCCCCGCAGCGTGCATCACTAGGGCCCAGAGTGAACAGCCTGGTCGGCATGGGGGACACCTGGAGACCCGAGGGAGCCCCAGTGCTGTGGAGCAGCAGCCCCACTGCAAGGGCTTGGGGTGGGTGAGACCGTGAGGGGCGGAGGTGTGATTTGGGGGCTTCTCCTTGCCAAACCCTCAGCCCCCCCCACCCCACAGTGGCCCCACTGGTCCGAGCGGCATTGCCCGTCCCACTGCCGGGCGGGCTGGGGTGGCCCTTACATAAAACCCGGAACAGACCCGCTTGTGTAACCTCCTTTATGTAATACCCCCCCGAAGCACCGTGTGTGCCGGGTAAATCCCGGCTCAGCCAGGCTGGCGGGCACGCCGGGGGCACTGGACCCCCTGCCGTGCTCTTTACAGCGGCCCGCTCCCCCTTCAGCCCGCGCTGCCGCTCCCGGAGGGCTGCGGTGCCACCGGGGGTGAGATGAGTTTGCCGGGTCTCAGCCCGCTCTCCGCCAGCCCGCCAATGCCGTGGGGGGCAGCAGCTTCTCCTACCCCAGCCGAGCAAAAACCGCGGGGAGGTCCTGGCCGGAGGCATCCCCTGAGGCGGCGGGGGGGGGACGGACGCGCCCCGCTGCCACGTTCACCGGCTGCAGCCAGCTGGCCCGGGCCGGAGGCTGGGGAGGCGCGAGCACGTTGGCCGGCGCCTGCGAGCGAGCGCCGGCGCGCTGGGAGCGAGCGGGTTTGTCCTCGGCCGACCCCGGCCGGCGTGAAGAGATGGCGGCGGCCGGGGGGAACCCCCCCAGGCGGGCAGCACGGCCGCCCCCTCGCCCGGCCCTGCCAGGCCTGGGCCACATCCAGGGCTGCCGGCGCCCGCGGAGGCGAGCGGGGACAGATGGCAGCGAACAAAGGGATGGGCAAGAGTGGGATGGACAAAGGGATGGCTGAGCCCCCCCGCCCCCCCGGGACCTCCTCCCCGGCGGGGTGCTGGCACCCAGCCCCTGGGCCCTGGGCTGGGGGGGGCCGGGGGGCACCTGGGGTGCAGCTGCTGGGAGGGAATGGGAGAAAGGAGAGAAAGGAAGGGAGGAAGGGAGGGAGAAAGAAAGAAAAAAGGAAGGAAGAAATGAAAGCGGAGAGAAGGGGAGAGGGAAAGGGAAAGAAAGAAAAGAAGAAAAAGAAAAAGAAAAGGAAAAAGAAAAAGAAAAAGAGAAAAAGAAAAAGAAAAAAAAAAAAAATAAAAATAAAAATAAAAATAAAAATAAAAATAAAAAGAAAAAGAAAAAGAAAAAGAAAAAGAAAAAGAAAAAGAAAAAGAAAAGAAAAAGAAAAAGAAAAAGAAAAAGAAAAAGAAAAAGAAAAAGAAAAAGAAAAAAAGAAAACGGAAAAGGAAAAGAAAACGGAAAAGGAAAAGGAAAAGGAAAAGGAAAAGGAAAAGGAAAAGGAAAAGGAAAAGGAAAAGGAAAGAGAAAAGGAAAAAGATAAAAGAAAAAATCAAAAAGCAAAAGAAATAAAAATAAAAAGAGAAAAAGAAAAAGAAAAAAATAAAAACAATAAAAAAAAGAAAAAGAAAAAAAAAGAAAAAGAAAAAAGTAAAAGAGAAAGAAACTAACAAAAGAAAGAAGAAAATGAAAATAAGAAGAGGATGAAAAGCTAACAGGGAGGAGGGAGGGAGGGAAAGCAGAAGGAAGGGAGGAGGAAGACAGGAGAAAAGGCAGGAGGGAGGAGAAGGGAGATGGGGGAGGCGGGGGGACACCCCAGCTCTGCAGGTGCAGCCAGAGGGTCCCCGGCCCGGCCCCCGCCTGCCCAGGACGGACCCACGGGCCTGCCCAGGGGCCTGGTCCTGCTGGGGGCTGCCCACGCCGCGCTGCCCCCCAACCCACGGCACCGCACAGCCCACGGCACCGCACAGCCCACGGTGGGCACAGCCCACGGCGGGCACAGCCCACGGCACCGCACAGCCCACAGCACGGCACAGCCCACGGTGGGCACAGCCCACGGAGGGCACAGCCCACGGCACGGCACAGCCCACGGTGGGCACAGCCCACAGCCCAGCACAGCCCACGGCACAGCACAGCCCACGGCACGGCACAGCCCATGGTGGGCACAGCCCACGGCACCGCACAGCCCACAGCGGGCACAGCCCACGGCACGGCACAGCCCACGGCACGGCACAGCCCACGGTGGGCACAGCCCACAGCCCAGCACAGCCCACGGCACAGCACAGCCCACGGCGGGCACAGCCCACGGCGGGCACAGCCCACGGCACCGCACAGCCCACGGCACCGCACAGCCCACGGCATGGCACAGCCCACGGCACCGCACAGCCCACAGCGGGCACAGCCCACGGCACGGCACAGCCCACGGCACCACACAGCCCACGGCACGGCTCAGCCAGCCCCTCTGCAGAGTCCCATGGCCCCCCCCGGCCCCCCCCCCGGCCCCCCCCCAGCCCCACACTGCCCACAGGCATCGCTCCCAGTGCCCTGCGGGAATCTCCCACCCCGGAGGCCAAGCTCAGAGGCCACACAGGGCTGGAGGGGGGCAGGCTCAAGCCCCCCCCCCCAAGCTTGCCGAGACCCCAGCGTGGAGGCCGGCGTGCCAGGGGACCCCGGCCCCCAGCTGGTGGTGCCAGCCCAGCTCGGGGGCACAGTGGCACGCTGGGGGGGCTTGGTGGCATCTGTTCCCCCCCCCCCCCCATGCCCGTTGTCACCGGCGGGAGGGAGCACAGCGGGCATCTGCTGCCCCAGCTGTCCCTTGCCAGCGCGGCACGGAGCTGGGCGCCCGGCCAGGATGGCAACTGCAGCCCCGGGGAGGGCACAGTGGTTGCCAGCAAGGGGGGCCGGCGGGTGGCGAAGGCGGGGGGGACGGCAGGTGCTCGCGAGACGGAGCTCGCTCATCTTTTATTCATTGGGCGCCGAACAGCGCCGGGAACCGCTCCGGCCCCTTGTCCCCCAGCCCGGCACCACAGGACGTGGCGCCCTGTGCCAGGTCCCCAGCAGACACCGCTCAGCCTGGCCAAGGCCGCGGGGCTGAGCACGGGGCAACTCGCTTCACTGGTGCGGCGGGGCTGGGGCTGCTCCCCTGCCACCCAGCCGGGCACTGCGGGGAAGCCGGCTGGCTCCGGCATGCCTCCGGCTCGGCGCACTGCGGGAGAGCTGGGGAAGCCCTGACCTCCCCAAGGTCGCCGGCACATCGATCCGGAGAGCTCAGGCACGGCAAAACCACCCCGGCCGCCGCCGCCGGGCCGGGCACAGGGACAGCGGGTCCCGCGGGCAGTGACACCGCAGGGGACAGGGATGGCTGGGGTACCGCACCCCAGCGAGCCCCCTTCCACCCCACGCCTGCGGCACACAGCTCTTGGGGGCAGGAAACCAGCCCCTGTAGATTCCATGATGTCTCGTACCCCCGTGCCCGTTCCCGGGGGATCTCTCCTCCTGGGCCCTGCCTGTCCCGCTCCCCTCAACGCCAGCCTCCCCGCTTTCCTGGGTTGGGAGCGGAGAGATACCCGGAGCGGGAGGAGGGTTTGCACGTGTTTATCTGTGTGCTGGGGGGGGGGGGCGGTTCTCCGGCCTGCCTGCCCGCCGGTGCCCGGCTCTGCGGATGGCAGAGCCCAAATATTGTGCACCCCATCAATCTCCTCGCAACCCTGCCGATAAATATTTGCGCGGGGGCTGGCAGAGCGGCGCTGCCTGGGGAAACGCCTGCTCCTCCATCTGGAGGGACCGCGCAGACGTTTGGCACGGCCGGCCTGGCACGGCCGGCCAGCGCGCTCGGGACGAGAGCCCTGGCACGGGCTCCCTGGCAGATTGGTGCCATCTGCCTCGCGCCGCAGCCAGCGGCGAGGCTGGTGAGGGGAGATAAGGGGCTGCCAGGCGGTGGGCGACGCAGATGCTGGCACGGCACAGAGGTCCCTGCCTGCCCCCCCCCCCCCGCCCCGGGGTGCTGTGTGCCAGCAGCAGCGTGGCCGGCTGCACGTGGCAGCGTGCCGGGGGGGGGGGGGGATGCCACCCCCGGGCCCCGCTGCCCGCTTGCCCTGGGCACCCATCCGCTCTGACCCTGCATGGCCCTGGGGGGGCACAGCCGGGCTCAGCTGCCAGGCACGGCCAGGGGAAGCTCACTGCAGGGCAGAGCCTCGCCCCCCGCCCCCCCCCCCCGCCCCTACACTCCCCAGCCCTGCCCAGCACATCGGCTGTGGGGTCCCTGCCCAGCCCCACAGCACCCCAAAGGGCTCCCCTGCCTCCCCCTGGCTCCTGGAGCCTGGCTGGGATGGGGACAGTGTCCAGGGATGGGAGGGTACCAGTATGGGGATGCAGGGATGGGGACGTGAGGAGGGGGGGTCCAGGGATGGGGGGGGTACCAGGATGGGGGGGTCCAGAGATAGGGGCTGCTGGGGTGGGGGTGTCGGGATGGGGGTCCAGGGATGTGGGATGCAGGGATGGAGGCACAAGGGTGAGGGTGCAGGGACGGGGGGCCCACAGAGGTGGGGAGCACCGAGGTGAAGGTGCAGGGAGGGGGGGCAGTAGCCCCCCCCCCCGACTGGCTGCTGCCGTCAGGAGCTACTGGGAGGAATCTCTCTGTAATGCTTCGAAGGTCCTGGCACCATCGACTGGGGAGATTGATTACCATTTTACTGCAATGCTTTTGACTTTCACCAGCGACCTCCGAGCTCCCCCCACCAACCCCCCCCCCCCATCCCCCCCCCCCCCCCCGCTGCACACCCAGCTCTGGGCTGCAGCGCCATCCCCTCCCCCACTGCGGTGTGCACAGCCCAGCCCTGCACCCAGCCCTGCTCACATCCAGCACCCAGCCCTGCACCCATCCTGCACCGGAACACCAGTCCGCCCTGCCCACGGGGGTACCCGGGGCTGTGGGTGCTGGGCAGGGGGTTCCTGGGGCCGGTGCTGCGCTGCCGAACATTGGGGAGCGGACCCAGGTGCCCAGCGCTCCCCTGCACCCCATGGCAGCCCCCCTCCCCGGGGCCAGAGGGGCTGGGATGTGGCCTCCCCCCAGCCCAGCATCGCTCATGCCTCAGTTTCCCCATGCGCACCCCGGGGGGGGCACAGAGAGCAGGCGGGTGTTCCAGGCAGAGGGATGGGGGGGCAAGAAAGATTTGAGAGGCAGAGCGGGCCCTCAGCATCGGTCTGGGGTAGGGGTTGGAATCCAGCCCCCCCTCAAGGCTGCCCCTGACCCTGAGTAGGGAGATCAGGGCCGGGGGGCTCCTCCACCACCTCCCCTCCCCGGCACTGCCAGAGCAGTGGCTGGGAAATTGTGCTGACACCAGCAAAACGGGCCGGGCGTAGGCGGGGGAGCCGAGAGCCCACGTGCTCCAGCCTGATAACGGGGGGCCAGGGGGGCTGCAGGGAGCTGGAGCTGCCCGGCCAGGGGGGGTTCCGTGCAGGCAAGATCCCCCCCCCCCGCAGCATCCTTCTGCTCGCCCCCCAGCCCCGAAGCAGGGGGGTGGCTGAGGGGTGAGATGTGCAAGGGGGGGGGGGGGAAGCGTGCGGAGGGAGCGGGTGGGAGCGGGCAGGAGGGAGCAGGCAGCACGCTGGGCAGGGAGGAGGCCGGCGAGCCTGCGCGGCTGTGGGGACACCCAGCACACCCCCAGCCGTGCCATCGCCCGGCCTGGCCACACCGCGCAGGGCCCCACCGTCCCGCCCTGCCTCAGTTTCCCCACCGACGGGGCGGGCTGGGTAACTCCTCTCCAGCCACAGCCCCACAGAAAGCGCCCGCTGTGGGCCGAGGCCAAGGCAATGCTGAGCATCCCCCCACGCCCGCCCCGCAGCGCCCAGCACCCTGCAGCACCCCGGGGGGGGGGGGGGGGGTCCCACCCCAGGCGCAGCCGGTGCCGCTGTCCTGTCCCAGTCCCCCTTAACCAGGGCACGGAGCGACCTTAACAGAGAAAGTGAGAGGCTGCCAGGCCTTATCAGAGAGTATTTACAGCCACTGTGTTCCCAATTAGACAGTCAGGTGACTGCGGCTGCTGGGGACCCAGACGCCGGGGTCAAGGTCGCTGGCGGGGGGGCGGGGGGGTGGTGGCAGAGGGGCAGCCACCTCCCCGGGGACACCCACCGGCTGTGTGGTGGCCAGGGAACCCGCCGGCACAGGGACCCCCCCAATGTGGCACGCCAAGAGGCGCAGGGGACCCCGTGACTGCTGCCGGGGGGGGGGGGTCCTGCTCCCTGCCGTCAGCATGGTCACGATAAGGCTCCCGGGCCAGCATGGGGGTGCTCCCAGTCCAGCCCGGTGGTGTCCCCCCCAGCCCAGCCTGACATTGTACCTCCACACAAACCAGCACGGGGTGCCCCCCAGTCCAGCCCGGCATGCAGCACCCCAGTCACGCCCAGCACCCCGTTCCGATTCAGGCCAGCAGGGTCACGTCTCAGCCCAGCACGACACCCCCGCACCCTGCCCGGCACTCGCCGCCCCATCCTGCACAGGGCACCCCCACCCCAACCCGTTCCCATTCATTCCCATCCCCAGCTCAGCACCCGCTGTTCCCATTCCCAGTGCACCACGGGGAACCAGCAGCATCAGGCCCCGCCGGGCCCCCTCCTGCCCCTGGGTGGGCGACCCACACGCGTGGGCACTGGTGTAAGGCGCCGGCACCACGCACGTGCACACGCCGGGAGATGCAGCCGCCGGGCGGGCAGGTCCTGGATGCACACGTGTGTGCAACCACACACATGCATGCCCGCCCCCCCCCTCACCAAAACGTGACTGCCCGTGCCCCCCCACCCGCGTGGGGTCCCACCTGGGCCCTGGGGGCAGGATCCGGCCCCGGCTATTTGCTGGTGGAGGCTGTGCCCTGCTTCTCCCCAAAGCCACGAGGGCTTGGCAGTCCCCGCCGGCACCCTGCCCCACGACATGCGTCTCCCTGGGGAGCAGGGGGGGGCTGCGTGCCCACCATGCCTCAGTTTCCCCAGTGACACCCAGTATGTCCCACTGCTGGCCGAGCAGGGGCAGAGGAGCCTCCGGCTGCCCATACCCACCGTGATTCGTGGCGCTGGCACCCGCTTTGTTGGGATTGCCGGCGCCGGTGCCCTCTGTGGTGTCACTATCTGTGCCTGGGCCCCTGGCCAGTGCTGGGCAAGCAGCCACCACCCCCACACTCCCCCCGCCGTGGTGTTGATGGGGACAGGCTCACAGGGCTGGGGGGCACAGCTAGGGGACATCACCCAATGCTGCGGGCACGGGCAGGGGGGTTGCTACTGATGTCCTGGTCCCCGCACGCCCAGGCAGGCTGGCCTGGCCACGGTGAGGGCTGCAAGCCCCTCGACCACCCCTCGGGGCTGCACGTCACAGCCCCCCCCCCCGGCTCTGCACCAGCCCGGTGAAACCAAGCCCTGCCTTGGCCCACGGGGATCACACAGCATCTCCCTGGGCTCCTCACCCGTCTCAGGGTGCCAGGGGACGTCGGGGTCTGGGGGGGGACCCCAGCTGCCAGGAGGGTGTCTGTGCCAGCACATCACCAGATGGGGACAGCAAACCTGCCCGGATAAAATAAGATCCCAAGCTACTACGAGCTTCCCCTTCCTGACACGCAGGGAGGTGGCAGGAGCCGGTGGTGAGGACCACAGCTTAGGGACCTAATCCTCTGAGCCTGGAAACCACCATCTGCCCTGCCCGCTGTGCCTCAGTTTCCCCCTTTCATCGAGGCTTTGAGAGTGGGTCCGGCCCTCCCTCCTTGCTCTCCCAGTGGGTCTGTGGGACCCCCGGGCAGGCGAAGGGCAGGGGAGCAGCATCCCCACAAGGAGCTGCTGGGGTTTGTCCCCTCCCCGGCCGGCCTCGGCCACTCCTGTCCCCGTGAGGGGCTGGGACTGTAGCCCACGGCAGACTGGCACTGCTGGACCGCTCCCAGCTCCAGCCCTCGGCGGACGCGCCGGGAACAGGCTGTCCCTTCCCTGCCCACGCCGCCCACCTGCTCCTCACCGGCACAGTCACGGCAGGCAGGCGTGGGATGTGGGGTTAACCCCCGCCAAGACACCCCCCCCCCGGGAATGCCCGGAGGCAGGAGCATCCTCAGGGACCGCTCGTCTCCTCTCCCCCCGGGCACGCACCTCCCGGGACAGGCAGGATCTGTCCCAGCTGGGGGAGAGGGGCTGCGTGGGCAGGGGGCCGGGCACCCAGTTTGGAGAGAGGGGAACACCGGGCTCCTCTTTGCAGGATCTGCGAGGGGAAACGTGTCCCTGAGTGGTGTCCCCATGCTGGAGCCGGGGATGGAACGGACATCAGTGGGGATGGGAACGCTGGAACAACCCCCCCCCCGAAGGAACCAGCTCTGGTGGGGACCCACCCTGGCTCTGCCCCCCCGGCAGCCGAGCACCCACCTCTCTCGCGGACGAAGTAAGCCAGGTAGAGGTCGAGCTCCTTGACGGAGACGCTGATGTGGTGGGGCTGGACGCAGAGGATGGGGTTGGTGCACTGGCCCGACTTGACCAGGCGCTCGCCGTCGGTGCTCTCCAGCGGGATCCCTTTGAAGAGGATGACCATGACCAGGTCCAGCCGCCAGACCTTGTCCGCCTGGCGCAGGCAGTCGATGCGGCGCATCTTCCCCTTCTGGTCGGGGTTGGAGAGGACGCAGCACGAGGGCTTCTTGCCCGTGATGGAGAGCACGAAGTCCTCGCGGCACTCGGGCCGGATGTCCTTGCGCAGCTTGGCCAGGAGGCGCGAGGCCCATTTCTGCTTCACCTCCGGCTTCTCGCTCAGCAGCTCATCCTTCACCGCCCTCTCCTCGTCCTTCGTCATCCTCTTCTCGTGCTTCTTGAAGTACTTGCGCTTGCGGGCCTGCAGGTTGAACCAGGTGTAGGCGAAGGCCCGGACGTGGGGGAGCAGCGCCTCGATGAAGGGGTGGAACTCATCCTGTGGGAGCAGAGGGACAGGCGGTCACTCCTGGCCGAGCCCCCCCCCCCCCCCTCCCCACCAACCTGTGACGGCTGGGGACCCCGCGGCGACCTGCTGGGGACACCCCCTCCGGGTGGCATCCTGCCACGACCAGGAGGAAGAGCTGCGCCAGAGGCACGTTGCCCACTGGGGACACGGCACCCCTCCCCATGCCCCGGGATCCCCCCCATCCCAGCCGCCCCCCATAAGCCTCACCGGCTGCAATTCTCCCAGACCAGTAACCTGCCGGGGGTGTCCAGGGCACACCAGAGTCGGGGGTGTCACTTGCGCAAGTCACGCCGCCTCGGCAGCTCCCGGACCCTCTCCCCCTCGCACCCACGCGTGCCAGGGGCTGCTCCCCACCCCCGCAGAAACCCCGCCTGACACCGCACCCGCCGGAGCCGCCGTGCCGGTGCCAGGCACTGCCACACCACAGCACCCACGGGGGGGGGCTCCCCCAAACCCCCAGCATCCCGGGTGCTCCTGCATGGGCTGCGGGTGCCTTGGACCTCCCTACTCCCTCCGGACAGCGGGAAACTCCCCCAGTTTGCCCCAGTTGCGGCCAGCCCAGCAGCTGGCGCCCGGCCCGGCGCACAAGGCATGCTCTGACTGCCTTTTTCCATTTGGCGAGCGCTGCTGGACGAGTCCAGCCCCAAAAGAAAACAAGGAAAACGCATCTCCCTCCACGGCCCCTCCTTCCCACATCCCTTTTTTTTTTTTTTTTTTCCCTCAGTTTGGAAAATCAGTGTTTCCTGGCTTGGGGGGTGGCCACAACCCTGCCGTGGGACGGAAAGGTGTCGGGAGCCGTCCCAGCAGGGAGTGGCATGGCTTGGAAAAGTGCAGGGAGAGGGCCAAGCATCCCCGTGCATGGCCAGGGTGGCAACAAGCTGGTCCCCGTGGGCAGGATTTGGCCCTCAGGGTCCCTCAGGGCGGGTGACGATGTGGAGGAGGAAGGAGCCCAGCTCGGTGCTCGAGTCCCACCGCGGGCTGCCGGGGCCAGGCACGGGGTGGCTAGTGGCAGCTGCTGCCACCGTGCCGCAGCCCCAGTTCACAGGGTCGTGCCCGGGTTTGGGTCACCCTCCCGGTGGGGAGGGTGCCAAGGGCAGGCGCTGCACCGGGGAGGGACCCACGAGGCGGCCGCGGGCAGGAGCCGGGAAAGCCCCGGCAGCGGGATGGGGCGAGCGGCTCCGGAGACGGCGGCTGCCCCCCTCGTCCCAGGGCAGCGATGCCACTCCCGGCTGAATCAGACCTGTCCCAGAGTGACCCTGCTCGGAGGGAACAGTGTCCCCTGAACCAGGCTCGAGCAGGGACCGGCCCCATACGGACCCCGCTAGGTCCTGCTTGGCCCCAGGTCCAGCACAGACCCCACGAACCCCAAACCAGCCCCTATGAAACCCCGAACCTGCTCCCCCAGCACAGACCCCACGAACCCCAAACCAGCCCCTATGAAACCCCGAACCTGCTCCCCCAGCACAGACCCCACGAACCCCAAACCAGCCCCTACGAAACCCCGAACCTGCTCCCCCAGCACAGACCCCACGAACCCCAAACCAGCCTCTACGAAACCCCGAACCTGCTCCCCCAGCACAGACCCCACGAACCCCAAACCAGCCTCTACGAAACCCCGAACCTGCTCCCCCAGCACAGACCCCACGAACCCCAAACCAGCCCCTACGAAACCCCAAACGTGCTCCCCCAGCACAACCCCTGCTAAGATCCAGCACAGGTCCTCCCGTACAGCCCCTGGTGTCCCCTGGACCAGTGTCCCCTGCACAGATCCCACTGTGACCTGGCACAGACATCTCGGCACAGACTCTACCGTCCCCTGAACCTGGCACAGACCCCAATAACCACCAGCCAGCCCCACTAAGCCCCTAAAAGTGCCTCCAAGCACAGACCCAGTTATTTGCCAGCACAGACCCGTCACCCCTGGCACACACCCCTGTGGTCCCCAGGAGCTGACAGCCCCTGATCCAGACCCAGCTTCACCAGAGCTGTGACCCCGCAGGTGTCCCCCCGTTCTCCACAAGGGACAGGGGGACCCCACCTTTGCTGGGGAACCCATCCCATCCGCGGGGACCCAACCCCGCTGAGGGACCCATCCTGACCCCGGGGACTCGTCCTGCCAGGGGAACCCGTCCCTGCCTGGGGGACCTGTCCCTGTGGCTGCTCCCGGGGCGGCTGCGGCCCCATGCAGCCGCAGGGTCTGGTTCCCTCCCCAGCAGCAGCCGCTAATTCAGTGCAGCTGGGCAAGGGCTGGGCATGTGTCTTAAATCAGGGAAGAAGGTCAAAGAAAAGTAAGACAGGAGCCGAAAAAAGCAGCAGCAAGTTCCAAAAACAATACTTGGCCGGGGCGGTGGGCGGCTGATCTTCCTTGGTGGCCGGTTATTCAGACGAGCCCTACAAATTGCTGCCATCCCCGGGGCCCCGCCACCCTCCCCAGGCAGCCGGCGGCAGAGCTTGGCCACAGGGCTTGCGGGGGGCTGGGGGGGGGACGGGACACACCACGCCATTGTCCCTGTCCGTGCCCTCCTGCTGGGCAGTGCCACCCTGGGCACTGCTGCAGGGCAGTCAGGCAAGAAACAGGTTATCCCTTTTGGGACAGGCAGCACCCTTGGGTGCTGCTCGCCCTCACTGCGTGGGCCAGGGGGACGCTCAGTGCCCGCTTGCTGTGGGCTTTGCTCTCCCCCCCCCCCCCCCAGTGCCGAGGGTGTTCAGATCCCACCCGGACCCACGACTGGGACCCCTCCCCAAACCCGCTGTGTGCAGAAGCCCCTACAGCCCTCGGTGCCCCCCAAGCCATCGTGCCCCCCCCCCCACACACACACCCGGGGATTACGAGAGCTTCACCGAAAGCCAATCAGCCCCTCGCCAACTTTCCCTCCCGCTCAGCTTATCCGGCGCCGATGCCGCGCAGAGTTAAGCCGCTTTAGTGGGGCCAGGCGAGGGCAGCCGGGGGGCACCGGGACGGCCAGTCGGGGTGGGACGGCTGCAGCTGGGTGCCCAGGGGACGAGCTGAAGGGCTCGGGGAGGGTGCCTGTGCCCCGCAGCCCCACTGCGCTGCTGGCACCGTGCGGCTGGTGAGCCCCTCAGCCGGGCCCACCGCCCCGGCGTGGCTCCGGCCAGCTTCACACCCAGCTCCGCTTCGGAAAGCAAAGGCAGGGATGTGCCTCCCGTCTGTCCCCGGCCCCCATCCCTGCCGGCCTCGCTACCCCAGCCGGCAGCTCCGAGCGCCAGCGAAGGGCTGGTTAAGTGTTTCTCCTGCTGTTTTTCCTTCATGGGGCTGGGAAGCAGAGACGTGCTGCAATACCCCAGACAAGGCTGCTCCCGGGGCATTTCCGGATGGGAATCTGGCAGCAGAGCCTGTGCTTGGGCCTCATCCAGCCCGGGCTTGTAAAGCCCCGCGACCCGGGGAGGAGCATGCCTGCGTCAGGGTGCTGCCGGCCCCAGCACAGGGCCCCCCCTCGCGCCCCCCGCTTCCAGGGACTGGTGGAGCGCTGGCTTTCCACCCCAGGTGCTGCGAGGGGAAACCGAGGCATGGGTCAAGCCCGGCTCTGTCCCGGTGCGAGTCCCGCCATGGAGTGGGGCGGGGAAGGAGCGATATTCTGCGTGGAGCCTGGCACGCTGTGCCAGGATTAACTCCCCCCGGCAAGCGTGGGTTTTAGCAGCGCCAGGGAGCTGGCGGCGGGGGGGGGCACAGCCGAGGCGCTGCCTCTCCCGGTGCTCCTGCCCGTCCCCTGCGCCGTCTGCTCGGGCGCGGGGAGTGCCTTCCACCCTGGGGACAGCGGGGGATGCTCTGTGCCACACAGGGGTGCAGCACCAGGCACGGGCACCGTGGCATGGGCTGGCCAGGCCTCGGAGCGTCCCCCATTCCAGCGCCTTGTCCAAACAGGTTGGGCTCGGCGAAACGGCCTGAATTTTCCGATGAAAATAATACGTGTCCTCAGGAAATTCCCGAGCAGTTTTCGGGGGGCGGGGGGTGGGGGGAGTGGAGAAGGAGGAGGAGTGGGACAGGAGTAACCTCAGCAGCTGGTGCTGCTCCCCACCGGCACGGCCCCGGCCCCCAGGGAGGAGCAGGATGCCATCCCCAGTGCCGGCAGCGGGCGATGCGGGGCGACCTCGCCGCATCCCAGCCCTGCAGGGACCACACAGAGTTTATTTTATGAAAGGACGCTCAGCCTCCCCGCCAGCCAGCCACACACCTCCAAACTGCTGCCGGCTCCCACGGCCGCCGCTCCTGCCAGGTCCCACTCCCCGCGGCCGCGCGAGCCCGGGCAGGGGCTGGCAAGTTTGGCACTGGGCACTGAGCCACGGGAAGCCTTGGCGTGGCGGTGGGGGGGACGCAGCTAGAGAGATTGAGGTAATCCTGAAAATCCCGAAATCCCAGTACCCGAAAGGGGCACAGCGGGGACTCGGCTCCTCGCCCCAGCCTCAGTTTCCCCTTGCTGGAGCCCGCAGGTGTCCTCAGCACGGACAAAACGCTCTCACGCAGCCCCAGCAAAGCCTCTGGTAGCAGCTTCTTAACTGTTCGCTGAAGCGGCTCTCGGCAATAAGTTAACCTGGTAATGAGACCTGTTGCCGAGACAGATGCAAATGATTGGGAAGTGCTCATTAGAGGGGATGGAAGGAGGCACTTAGGCCCTGAAAAGCACCCAGCCCTTCCCGGGGCCAGCCCTGCACCATATTAGAGCCCATTTTACAATAATTGCTCCAGAGGAGGAAATCTATTTGGATTCATCATAAAGTATTTATTAACAAGAGCTTATTCATAATTTTTGCTGCTCGCCCGCATGGCGCGGCCAGGCTTCCCGGCCGGCTCAGCAAGTCCTAACGAGGTTTCCCCAACTCGAGAGCGGCACCGCCACGCTGGGGGGGTTGGAAACCGAGGCACGGCGCGCAGGGGGCAGCGGGAGGGGGCACGGCGGCAGCCGAAGCTCCCGGGAGAGCATCCGGGGATGGTACGAGCTGTGCCCGCGCGCACCCGGCCCCGCGCCGGAGCTGCCCGTGGGGCAGAACAGGCCGTCCCGGTGACCGTCCCCTCCAGCTCCCGGCAGCTGAGCCAGGGTGGGGACGACCCAGCGCCGCGCTTGCAAAACCCCTTCCTGCAGCCTGTGCTACACAGAGCCCCGGTGCCCGGGGCAGCGCCGGCGCGGGTGGAGGTGAAGGCAGGACACGGTGCAACCCCCCACAGCTCCTCTCTCCAGACCCCAGTGGTTTTTCCCTTTTTTTTTTTTTTTTTTTTTTTTTCCTCCCAGAGCCAACAGCATCCTCCAGCCCACATCTGTGCACAGCTCAAGGCTGCAGATGGGCTGGACCGTACCCACAGCGCGTTCCGGCTGCGGCCACGCTGTCGGGAGGGTCGGCGAGGATGGATGCAAGGCCAGAAAGGGGCTCCCGTCCTTCATCCACTGCCTGATGCTCAGCCCCGCTCCGGATCAGACCAGGAGGCAGCGGATGGACCCTGTGCTCACCACATTAGCCCCGCGCCCCTCACCGAGCTGCCCCGGGCTCCCCGTGCCCGGCGCTGCCCCAAACCGCCCCGCTGGGTCCTGCGAGCCATTTGGGAGCCATCTGGGAGCAGGCAGGTCCCCGCAGCCCCGCGGGTGCCGCGAGCACCCCGTGCCGGGCCGGTGCCCACCTGCCTGCACCGACACGCCGGGGCGGAAGGCGATGCCGGCGCTCGCCCTCGCGGGCGGTGCGGCTGTGAGCGGGAGCACGGGGAGCGCGCCGGGGCCGCCGCCGCGGGTCACGGGAGGCCGCAGCAGGCAGCGAACCTGCCAGCTGCTTTGGAAAACAGCAGGAAGAAAAGCAGCTCTCTTTGCAGCCCCGGGCTCAGGTGCCAGCGCCGCCTGGGCCCGCGCCAGCCAGCACAGCCCTCCCCGGGGAGGCGGCACCGCTGGCAGCCGGGGGTGGCCCGGGTGGGCTGAAGCCGGAGGCGGGGGCTTCTACATGCCCCGACTCTGTGCCCGTCACCCCGCCTCTGGTCTGCCTGCCCGCACCCTCCCCTCTTGTTGGTCCCTGTTTTCGCTAGGTACACCCCAAACTGGGGAGCGGCGTGCCCAGGGTGCGGGGAAGGGGTAGGGATGCGCCGGGGACGGTGCCCAGCAGCGGCACGGCCAGCGGCACCGGCGGGCGGAGGAGCCGGGAGGCAGCTGGGGAGGGAGACCTGGCGGTGGGAGCGCCCGGGGCCACTCGCTGCCTTCCCGCAGGCTCCCGCAGGTCCCCCAGGTGCCTCAGTTTCCCCAGGTGCCGTCTCTGCCTGGCCCCCTCAGGGTGCAGGAGCCGACGGCTCAGCTGCTTCCCTGGGGTGACCCCGCCTGCCCTCTGGGTGCAGCGCTGCCTTTCCAAAGATTGGGAAACTGAGGCACGGCACCCGCCAGGCCAGCCTGCAGGAGAGGCAGGATGCGACGGCGGCTGCTGGGGTCCGGGAAGAGCCCCGCAAGCGGCTGAGGGGGAGCGCGGTGGGGACCCGGCCCACGGCCAAGGAGACGTCCCCCCGCCCCGGGAAGCATCCCGTGGCCGGCAGCGCTGGGGCCACGTGGCTTCCCAGCTGAAACCCCCCTGGGGCTCCAAGGAAGGGAAATGTTTTATGGAACTGGAAAAAAAAAAAAGCTTTGCCAACAGGCCCCAGCGCTGCCAGCTCCTCCGCCCGGCCCTGCGTCAACGCGGGGCCCCGGGGGTGGCCCGCTCCCCCCAGCCCCGCTCCTGGCACATGGCGGGGACCGTGGCTACGGGGGTGGCAGGGCTGGAGCGGTGCCCGAGACCCAGCGGTTTGCCCACCCCAGACCCCTGGGTCCCAGCCTGGGAGCCTGCCGGGACGTGACACAGGGATGGTGGCAGCTCGGAACCCCAGGAGCACAGAGGGAAACTGAGGCAGGAGACGCCACGGGGCTGGCAGCACCACGCTCGCCCCGGGGAGGGCAGGCAGCCGGCAGCCCTGGCTCAGCAACACTCCCCCCCCCCCGGAACGGAGGAAGCCGGGACCCAGCAGGGTCTCCCCAGTCCCCTCCGGGCTCTGCCCGGGGCTCTGAGCCCAGCTTTAGCCCCTGACGCAGGAGGGTTTATTTCCCTCCCAACATATTTTTAGCCCTGCCTGCTCCGTCCTGGTCTTTCCAAGGGGGGATTAATTCACCTCCCCATCATGCACCATTAAAGGGGTGGGGGGTGCAAAGAGGGGTCCGCAACTCCCTGCTGGGGGTGCCCGCTGGGGGCGGGGATGGTACCGGGGGTGTCTCTGCATGACGGGGAGCCCCGCGATGGGCTCACCCTGCTGCAAATCCAATCCCTGATGGGCTGGAGCAAGTCACCGGTTAAAAATAGCCCCGGCCTTTTGCCGAGGAGCCGGCGACCTTGTGGGAGGATCGGCCGCCCCCGGGGCCCAGGCGGTGAAGAGTTCACGGCCCCCCCCCCGCAGCCCTGTCACCTTTGCTGCGCCACAGACCTGCCAGCAGTTCGGCCTCTGCTCCCGCGTCCCACGGGCTCCCCAGGGGTTGGGAACACCGTGCCAAAGACCCTCCACCTAGGGATGGGGAAACTGAGGCACGGGGCGGTGACAGGCTCTCCGGGAGAGCAAAGGGAGGTGAGGGCATCCCTAAAGGGTCAGCACTGCCCCGAGCGTAGCTGGATCCTGCACCCCGAGCGCTGAAGGATGAGATTGCTTTAACAGGGGGGGGGAAGTTTCATCTGCTTTCGGCAGCTTAGCAGAGCCTTCCTGGGGAGATTCAAAGGCTGAGCCCGGCCGGGTCCTATTTCGGGAGGGTTTTGGACGCCTCCCAAGCGGCAGGAGCGGGGGCCAGCCCATACAAAGGGACTCTGTTTCAGGACACTGGGCTCCGGCGGTGCCCGGCGCGGAGGCCTGTGGCTGTGGCCGGACCCTTGTCCCCCCCCCCCCCGTGTGACAAGTCGGCACCCAGGGTTGGGGCAGGGGGCCAGCGCCCCTCTCCCATGCTGGGTGCTGTTCCCCACCTGGAGGTAAACTGAGGCACAGGGTGGGACTGTCGCTGCCTCCTGGGCCGCCGCTGTAACCGCTAAGTGACACCACCATACCGTGGAGATGGCTGTGCCAGCCTGCCTCGTGATGCAGAGTCCAGCAGCCACCCGCCCTGGGCTACTTGCCCAGGCTGGCCCTGAGCCATCCCCCAGGGGAGTCCAAGGTCCCTGAGCAGGGCTGGGTGCTCCAGGAGCCAATACCCCAGCCAGCAGAGCAGAAGGAAACCCCCCCCCCCCCGCCCCCCAAGCTGGATCCTGCCAGCTCGATGCCACAATGGGGTGCACCAGGGTGCCAGGGGGGTGCAGTGCTGCCAGCACCGCTGGCCCTGGGACTGGGGGGACCCCCACGCCACTTCAACTCCCCTCCACTGCCTGCCCCACGCCCTGGGGGACTTCAGAAACCCCCAAGGTTTGGGGGGAGGGGGGGGGGAGCCACGGCGCCGTTACCAGCCCGCGCACTCTTGCATGCTCCCTGCTGCACGTGGAGCCGCAAGCACCCGCTTGTGCACCCACGGGTGCCAGGCACAGAACCCCCGGGGATGGGGGCCAGTGGGGCGGGCAGGGTCCTCACCACGGTGGCACTGGGTGAGCTCTGGCCGGCTCCTGGCCCCGTCCTCGCACAGGACAGCGGCACCAACCAGTTCACCACCACGAGGCGAGGAGGCTGGTGAGCACGTCCCGGTTCCCTCCGGCGGTACCTCAGGATGCGATGCAGTCATCGCTAATGCATCTGGACTCATTTACAGGGATGAGAAAATGTTTCCAGGTTTCCCACAAAGTCCCATTAAGATCCCAGTCCCACTCTATTTTTAGTGCCCTCATCAACAATGCCTTCCCCAGACACCCCGGCACTCCAGGGCCCCAGGGGGCTGGGGGGAGCACCCTGGGCACCCAGACCAGGTGGCTGGAGGGGGGGGGGGGGGGGGGGCCGAACCCTGGCCCCGCGCTCCCCGACCCAGCAGTTTTGCACCCATGGGTGCACCCTGGGGGTGGGGATGCTCCAGCCTGGCTTTCCCTTGAGAGCAGCCGAGGAAGGAAAACCGGTGGGAAACACGAGCGAAAGCAGCGCGTCCCTGCAGGTCGCAGTCACCTGGTGATGGCCGGTGCCCGGCCCTGCCCACCCGGCCCCCACCACCAGCGCCTCCCCCCCCCCCTCCACGGGGCAGTGGGTGTCCACGGGGCTCCCGGTGGAGCAGGCGAGGGTGTGCACAGATCCTGCCCTCGGCCCTGCGCCCTCCCGGGCTATCTATAGCCATGACCTCAGCGGGAGCCAGGGCAGGCGCCCGGCCGCGCATCCTCCCTTCTTGGCAGGGCTGCAGCCACAGCCCCTACCCGGTAAAGAGCTGCCGCCAAGCCGGGGCTTTTATCCCATACATTCGCTAATCCGATGGGATTTGGTGTCAGGGGCTGCCCGTGGGCGGCTCGCAAAGGCCGTTTCCACGGGGGGGGGGGGGGGGCTCAGCCAAGCGAGGGAGAACGCCAGCCGGCGAGGGCAGCCGGCGGCGCTGGGTGTCACCGTGTTAGGTGACAGGGTCCGACCCCGGGGGCTGGATGAGAGGGGGACACGGGTGACCCGGCTCCGAGGAGGTCGAGCGGGGGGGACGTCCCCACGTGCGCAGGGGTGACCTGAGGACACCCCGCAGCTGCGCCCCGCAGGCAGTGGGGTCGCAGCCTCCCGCAGAGCCGCGGGGGGGGGGGGGGCGCGGGGAGGGACCCGCTTGCTCTCCGCCGGCTGCCCCGGGGGAAGTGGGGAAGGGGTGGCCCAGAGGAGGGGAATTTCCCCGGCTTTTTTCTCCAACAAACTCCTTGGCTTGTGCAATTAGAGAAATTTGTTTAACAAACTCCCGGGGGAGCGGAGCGGGAAGGTGGGGTGGCGCGCAGCCAGGGGTGCTGCTCGCACAGGCCCGCTCCCTCCCCGCCCGCGCCTTTGATCAGCAGCGCTTTGCTGGGGCAGAGGAGCGGTTCCCTGCAGCCGGGCAGAGCCCTGCTGCGCCGCGGGAAGTGCCTCGGCCCCCGGGGAGGTGCTGCCCATGGCAGCCCCCCACCCCCAGCCCCGGCCATGCGCCCCCTCCACCAGCACGTTGCAGCCCCCTCCACCAGCACGTTGCAGCCCCCTCCGCTCGCTGACCACCACCCCCCCCCCCATCCCACCGCCCTCGCTGGGGCAGCGTGGCCCCGGCACCCCACCGTCACGCATGACCCCCAACCTCCCGGGCCACACGTGCACGCACACGCATGTGCCCCGGCGCGCCCGCGCGCGCGGCATCAGCTGGCGAGCAGGCGCAGGCTCTGGGCACGCGCTCGCGCTCGCTCCCGGTCTCAGGCGATGCCATTTCCATCAAAAACCCTTTACTCTGCACTTTTCGCCAGCGCCGCTTCATTGGTATTCACGCCGCGCCGCTCGCCTGTCCTGGCGCACAGGTTACTAAAGGAGATTTTGCAGCGCAGCGTGGCGGGGGTCACATTACAGCCCGCGCTGTCTCGCTTTCCTCAATCGCCGGGCAGGAGCCAGAGGATGGCGGGAGGGGGGGGTGCAGGATCTGGCCCATCCCAGCTCTCGCCAAGCGACCGTGGGATGAAGCAGCCTCGTCGCCCGCTGCACCGGGGCGCGGCGGGCAGGCAGCGGGGAGCTTTGCGGCAAACAGCGTGATGGGTGGCTCCCCGGGGAGAGCTGGCAGGTCACCGGCGCTCTCCATCCTCCCCGGCAGCCCACCGTGCCTGCCGCAAGGTGGGAGCAGCCGGCAAAGGGGGGGCCTGAGCAGAGCGGGGCACGCGCTTGCCACCGCCACCACCCTTGTCGCCGGTGCCCACGCGCCCTGGGTGGCATCCCCCATGTCCCCAGCAGGACCGTGCCCCCAGGATGGCGATTCGGGGCGGGGAGGGAGCAGTGGCGCCTCTCGTTTCGGGGCTGGTTCGGGGAAAGGGGAAACGTCTGGGTGGAAAATCAACATTTCTCTCTCTGGGTTTTTTTTTTTCTTTCCTTTGAAAGCAAAAATATTTCTTGGTTTTTCGTGATCAGAAACATGTTGGGGGTTTTTTTTGGACAACAGCCGGTCAAATACCGTTTCCCCGCGAAGGGAATGCAGGGGCCCTTTGCAAGGAGAGCAAAAGCCTTCTTTCTAAAAAACAAGATAAAACCCCCCAGTTTTTTAAAAAAATCCACCTGACCGTGGACCCGAACAAACTCCTGGGGAAGCGGGGGCAGCGGGAGGGCCGGATCCCGGCATTCCCATGCCAGGCAGAGCTGCCTAAGGGTGCTGTGGCCCCTCCTGGAATGGCGGCTGGGAGGGCGATGCCCGCGGCGGGCAGCCCGAAGCCTGGACCTGGGGATTTTGCCCAAAATGCTGATTAGAGCTGGCTGCTGGCCGGGGAAGGGAGGATTAATGCGCTTTTAAAGCAGCGGCGAGTTAACCGAGAAATCAATCCTTGGCAGGGGCTGGCCTGCGGGTCCCCCGGCGCGTGAGCACTGCCGCACCTGGGCCGCGGGATCCTTTCCCAGCTCCTCTCCAGGACTTGGGAAGCGCCGGGCTTTGGCGGCCAGCGCCGGGCGTTGGGGCCCGGCCAAGCTGGCACAGCGTGGCGCGGCCACGGGGGATGCCTGCCCAGGGCCGACGTGACGGATGGCGAGCCCAGCCGCCCGCCCGGGTGGGAGCCAGGCCCCAGGATGCCCGTGGGGACCCCGTGCATCCCCACCCTGCAACTGGCACATCCTGGGGGTCCGTGTCCCCTCCCCGAGGGTGACACCCTCTCAGGGTGCCCAGCTGTCAGGCTCGCGCCTGGGCCCATTTGGTGCATCCAAAGCCTCCAAAGGTGCTTCGGTACCCAACACCCACGAGGGTTTGGCACTGGGTGCCTCTGCCCCGCTGTGGAGCTGTGCCCCCTCTCGGGCTCAGCCCCACCAGCAGCGCCCAGACAACCCGTGGGGACACTAGTGGTGCTGCCCCGTGGCGTGGGCCCGGCAGGGCTGAGCACCCATCGATGCCCTGGCCGCTCCCCCATCGCCTTCACCACCCTGCCCCGACCTGCCCGGCACACCCCGAGGTGCCGCAGGAGAAATCCCCGCCCTGCAGGTCCCCGAGGAGCACATCGCATCCCCGCCACCCCGAAGCCCACCCTGCACCCCCCAGCTGGGGCGCAGGGACTGGGGAAGGGGGGGGGGGAAGCATGGTTCCCCCCCCCCCCCAGCCCCCTCCCGCGAGCGCTCGGCCCCCTCGGCGGTGCTCGGTGCCATCCTTGCGCAGGAAGAGCCACAGCATGGCCGGGGGCGGCAGGCAGCGAGCCAGACTCGCAGGGAGATATTTTACCTCCCCCCCAGCCCTCCCTCTTCCCCTCCAGCAAGGGACCCTGGGGACGCTCCCCCACCGCTGCCGCCGTCCCCGTCTCTGCCACTCGGGGCTTGGCTTGTCCCTAGGACAGGTGCAGCCACACCGGGGGTGTCAGGGGTGGGCGAGGGGCACCCTCGGGCTGCGGGGAAGCGTCCAGGGTCCAGGCACGGGGAAGGCTGGCGCAGGCAGCACCGGGCAAGGAAATACTGGCAAGCAGGCAGGGCAAGCTGTCCCTGTCCTCAGGGCCATCCTCGGCCAGCCGCGGAGAGCCCTGCCTCCATCACCCCCGAAGGCAAGGGACCCTGCCCCCCCGCTTTCCTTCTGGGTGCCAAACCCACCTCCAGGCTCTCCCCACCACGTGCAGCCCCGGCCCAGGATGAATCTCTCGCTGCCACCGTGGCAGTTTTCCCCCAGGGCTCCCCGGCTCTGCTCTGGGGGCTGCCTGGGGCTCCCGGGGGAGCCGCCTTTCACACTCTTCGCTGTGCTTCGCCGAGGGGAGCGCAGCCGGCTCGGCTGGCCCCCAGCACGGCTCCTCTGCCCACCCAGCCTCGCCACGCCGGCGCTGGCGCTGCCCCGTCCGCAGCGGTCATGCCGCAGCCACCCCTGCAAGAGGGGAGAGACCACCGGGTCGGAACAGGCGCAGGCTACGGCTCCCAGCATCCAACCCCAGCCCGCCCGGGCTCGGCGGAATAAAAGAAGCACCGAAAGGGAGTTATCCCCCGCTCGCTTCAAGATAGCCGGGCAGCGAGCTGGGCCCTGGCAGCTGGGCTTTGTTCAGCGAGCTGCAAAAGCGCGCGCACGCTTGCAGCGCTGGGCACGCGGTGGGTTCACTCCCTGCCCCGGAATGGAGGGAAGCGCGGGCAGGGGCAGAGCTGCCCGGGAAGGTGAATTATTGGCGGGTGCCTCGGCGCGCTGGAGGAGGGCGGCTGATTTACCGTGTGAGGCCCGAGCCGAGTTCAAGGTGATGCGGTGGAGAGTGGCGCAGCGCGAGCGCCGGCCACCCAGCCGCTCGGCTCTCACCCGACGGCATCTCTCACGCAGCAGGCCTCATCCTGCCCGCCACCCCGCACGCCCCTCCCAGCCCTCCGATCTGCCTTCACAAACCGCACTTAAAACAGCATCTATTTTTTTCCCCAGGTCGGGATTTAAGATCAGATCGGGCAGAAGCAGCGGGGTCCTCAGCAGCGCTGCCGGCGCAAGCGGCAGGGCAAGGCTGGCCGGGGCAGGCGGGCACGGCGCGGCGGGCGCCTCGCGGGGAAAGCGAGGATCTCCCGAAGGTTACATTTAAAGAACGGCCTCATTGTTTTTCCCAAACAATACTCAGCAGATGGGAGAATTGAAAGTGTGTTGCAACCTTCCCTCTCTCCCCCCGCCGTGCCCGGCTTGCTGCTCCCATCCTTTGGCAGCTGATCTGAGCTCCCGGTTGGAAACCAGTTCGCTGGAGCTACTGGTGGAGGGGGCGAGCACCACCGCTCCCCTCCCTCGCCGAAAAGCCATGGCGCTTTTGGGAAGGAGTCTTGCCAAAGGATGCCTCGCTGAAACGTGCCCGGCAGGCAGCTCCCCACTACGGCCGCGTGCCCGAGCCCGCGGTGGCAGCCGGGTGACGTGCAGAACCAACCGGCAGCGGCCGGGGCGAGGCGAGATGCCCGCTCAGCACCTGGGAGACGCGGCTGCGACGGGGCCACGTGGCCGCGATGCTTCCTGCAGCCCGGCTCCGTCCCTCGGGCACCGCGGCATGCCCGCTTCCCCGGGCGCTGACGGGGTTCGCCGGTACGGAGCTCCGTGCCGGGCCAGCGGGGCCGGGCTGCTCGCCGGTGCCCCCGGGATCGGCTGCGGCACACGCCGGGGTTCACGCCTGGCTGCCGGCCGGGCAACGCGGGCGCATCACCTCTGCACCGAACCCAGCCCCCAAGGAGGCATCTGAGCAAAGCGGTGGGAGCCAGATGTCCCGCCAAGGTCTGGCCAGAGACCCTCTCCCAGGCCCCAGCAGAGCTGTTGGGGACTGGGAGACGGTGTCAGCAACGCCCCGGTGGGACACGTGGCTCTCTCACCGCTCTGGCTGCCTTTGAGGCCGGCTCCCACCTCACCTCGCTCCCAGCCTGCGGGTACCTACGGGTATCAGAGCGCGCCGGGGCGACTGCCAGGTGCCAGAGACAAGCCAGAGGTTTGCAGGAGAATCACTGGTCATAAAATCCGTACATCAGATTTTACGGCAGCATCCCAAACCCGTTCCCCACCAACCCTACTGCAGATGCGGGGGCTGGGGATAACTGATGGGGCTCGGGAAACACCACCAGTTCCTCGGCAGCGGCTCCCGATGGACACACGGGCAGGGCCAGGGGTGGTTGCTTTAGCGCTGGGGTTATTTCGGAGTCCCAGCAGCCAGAGCCCCCCCCCCCCCGCTTCCCCGCGGGCAGGGCGAGGCCTCGTCCGTGGCGGCGGTGCCGGTGCCGCTTCCCTGCTAATCCCGGCAGTTCCCTCTTGACTTCCCGGCCTGTCCCCGAGGGGGGACAGGGGTGAGCCAGGGGAGCGGGGGGAAGTCCCCAAGCAGGGACAGGGAGCGGAGGAGGGCACAAAGTCACCCTCCTCGCCTGACAGGAACCTCGGCCAAGGCCCTGGCCAGGAGCGTGTCATGGACGATGCCTTTGCCAGGGCTATTTTGGTGCCGCTGGGCTGCCAAGCCCCAGCTTGGACCAGCTCCGGCCGGGCAGGGCGGCTGCCTGAGCGGTAGCCGGGGTCCGAGTGGCCGTGCGGGGCCCGAGGGGCTGGTGGTGGCGGTAGCGGGGGGGGAAGATGCACGAAGGCAGAGGCAGGGCGGCTCCCGCGCACGTTCCAATGTATCCACATCACCATCCGCAGCTCCCGAGCCCAGGCGAGCCTCCCCACTGCGCGGGTGGGATGGGAACGGCTGGGCTGGCGGCGGGGGGAGCGGCGGGGGGCCAGATCCGGTAGGTGCAGACGACGTCTGATCCCATCCGAGCTGGGCTGGATGGGAGCTGAGGCTACGCCGGGGCAAGTGGGGGGAAACCGGAGCCTTCCCCGCGCAAAGGCGGCAGGGTGGAGGCTGGGATCCGCAGAAGGAAAAACCAGCTCCCCCCCACTGGCTGGGCCGAGCGCTGGGAACAGCCCGGGTCTGTGAGCAGAACAGCTTCTGCCAGCCCCGGGCCGGCCAGCCAGCGACCGCACGGCTTCCCACATCAGACCAGCGCTGTTAGCTGGCAACAACAGGCTCGGCCAACCCAGCGTCAGCTGGAGGCTGGGATGGTAGGGAGATGGTGGGACCCCCGGGAAGGATGGAGCTGGGGTGGGAGAGGAGGGGTGGAAAGGGGGAGAAAAGAAAAAAGAAAGAAAAGAAAAAGAAAGAAAAGAAAAAGAAGAAGAAAAAGAAAAAAAGAAAAAGAAAAAGAAAAAGAAAAAAAAGAAAAAGAAAAAGAAAAGAAAAAGAAAAAGAAAAAGAAAAAGAAAAAGAAAAAGAAAAAGAAAAAGAAAAAGAAAAAGAAAAAGAAAAAGAAAAAGATAAAAAGAAAAGAGAAAGAAAAGAAAGAAAAGAAAAGAAAAGAAAAGAAAAGAAAAGAAAAGAAAAGAAAAGAAAAGAAAAGAAAAGAAAAGAAAAGAAAAGAAAGAAAAGAAAAGAAAAGAAAAGAAAAGAAAAGAAAAGAAAGAAAAGAAAAGAAAAGAAAAGAAAAGAAAAGAAAAGAAAAGAAAAGAAAAGAAAAGAAAAGAAAAGGAGAAGAAGAAAAAAGGAAAGGAAAGAAAAGGGAAAAGGGAAAGGAAAGGGAAAAGGGAAAGGAAAGAAAAGGGAAAAGGGAAAGGAGAAAGGAAAGGGAAAAGGGAAAGAAAAGGAAAGGGAAAAGGGAAATAAAATAGAAAAAAAATAGAAAAAAAAAAAAGAATGAGAAAAGAGTAAGAAAATAGGAAAAAAAAAAAAAAAGAACAAGAGAATTGAAAAGAAAAAAAAAGACAAATTGAGGTGTGACCCTTGCCAAGCCAACCGCGCGAGAGGCAGCCCCATCCCCAGGGTCACCCGTGCTGCCCACCCCTGCCCGTGCCCGGGTCAGTGCCCGTGTCTGCGCCGGCACCGCCACCGGCCTCACGCGCCGCTCGGCACCTGGCAGAGCCGCCGGGGGAGGCCGGGCCCCGCGCTGCCCCTCCGGCACCACGCAGGTGCCACGGTGCGGCCAGGGGACCCCCCCGAGCCCCCTGGCGCCAGCCAAGGCCGAGCTGCTGCCGTGGGGCCGGATCCTGCCCGCAGCTCCGGCCGAGGGCCGAGGTTGGGCAGGAGAATCCCCGGCGCGGGCAGGTTGGGGGTCCAGCAGCAGCCCCCTCCCCAAGCAGAGCAGAGCCCTCGCCGGGGTGCGGCACGAGGCTGAATTTGGAGCAGGCAGCGGCTGCCAGCAGGGAAGAGGTTACGAGCTGGGGGGGGGGGGGAAGGTTCCTGCTCAATAATTAAATAAATATCAGCGATCAATAAGGACGGAGCAAAGGCAGAGCCGCAGAAGTCATGGCACGGGCGAGGCGGGGGGGGGGGTGGCTCCCGAAGTCTCCCCCCCCCCCCACGGCTGTACCGGCGGTGGGGGGACACTTTGGGGACAGCCCCCTTGCCCGCACCGCGGGCCTTGGCATGGCCACCCCACCGCGTGCCATCGGGCCACGTCGGCGTGGCCTGGAGTGACACCGGCGTCCCCACGCGCACAGCTCGGGGCTGCCCCTCGACACCCCTACCCACGGACACCCCTACACCGCCCCTCGGCCCGGAGACCGGGGGGGTCGGGGGTGGCTGCCCCCCCACATCCTGCCAGGCACGACCCCCGCCGCCCTCTTGCCCGCCAGCGCGGCATCGTGCAGACGGTTGCAAATTGCCCCAAACTCGTAAGATTTTGAAGTAAAAGCTTGTGCCCCCCCCCCACACACACCTCCTTGTACCCCACCATGTGCAGCCAAGCTGGGGGGGGGGGGGGGGGAAGGAAAAAGTTTCATGCTACGCAAGAGGCGGCGCGGTTGAGGCCAAACCCGCAGTGCCAAAACCCCCCCCAGCCTCCCCGAACCCAACCAGGGACCCCCCGCACCCCACCATGTCCCCCCACAGCCCCAAAGCCGGTGGCTTCCCCGCACCACCCACCTCCAGGCACAGAAAAAAAAAAAAAAACCAAACCCAAACCACAACGCAACCTTCCCCCCCCCGCCCCAAGTGAAAGCGGAGGCAGAAAAACCCCCAAAAGCACCAGAAACACCCAAAAAAAAAACTAAAAAAGAGGGGGGGGGGGGAAGAAGCAAGAGGGAAACGCGGCTCCTTAGAGCAGCCCTGCACCGGCCCCAACCCGCCCTTTCCCTGTTATGATTATTTTTATCGAGGGGGGGGGGGGTTTGATTTTTCTCTCCCTTTTTTTTTTTTTTTTTTCCTTTTTTTTTTTTTTTTTTTCCACTGCAACTGTAAAAGTCTGTTGCGGCGAAGGGGTCAAATTGGGGGGACGCGGGGGGGGCCGGTTACCTGGGTCAGGCAGAGAGGAGACGAATACATCCCGAGCCGTGCTGGGAAAGTGGCTAATTGCAGGGCTGAGACTCGAGGCGTAAAAGTTACTGAGTCATTTCGGAGGCTGGAGCAGTCCGGGCGTTTTTTCTCTCTCTCTCCTCCGGAGCGGCTCTGCGGGGCCCGGGGGGGGGCGGCCGGGCAGGGGGGGGCGGCCCCGCGGGAGGGGGGGCCGAGGAGGAAATAAAAAGGGTCCAACTTCCACCCTCCCAAAAAAAAAAGAAAAATAAAAAGCAAAATTTCACCCCCTGGAAAATGAAGCGCTTAATTTTTGTTGTTGTTATTTGTTGGGGGGGGGGGGGGGGCGTTTTAAAAAGGCAAAAGGCTCATCTTCTTGTCGGGGGGGGGGTCGGGGGGGTCCGCACCCAGCCTGAAGGCAGGGGCGGCGGGCAGCGGGGAAGTTAGAGGGGAAGCGGCTCCATCCGAGACACGGGCAGCGGAGAGAGGGTGAAAAGAAAGAATGAGAAAATGAAAAAAAAAAAAAAAAAAAAAAAAAAGGAAAAAAAAAAAAAAAAAGGAGCGAGGAATGAAGTGACGTTATGAAAAAAGCCCATCCCAAAATATTACATCCCATTTAAAGATGTAGGAACCCCCTTTGGCTCGCAGGGCCGAGGCGCTGCGGGGCAGGGGCGAGCGGGGGAGGGACGGGACGGCCCCCCCGGGGGGGGGCGAGTCCCCCCGTGCCCCGACGGCGCAGCCCGGGCCGGGCAACGCGGGCAGCGCCGGGCGAGCTCGCCCATTTTTTTGTTGTTTTGTGGTGTTTTGTTTTTTTTTTTTTGTTTTTTTTTTTTTTGAATAAACAGAGCCAATACAGCGAGGGGAGAGGAAAAAGAAAAAAAAAAAAAAAAAAAAAACCGCTGCAGATTCATGTGCAACTTCTGGGCAGCAGCCCCGAGAGACGGTGTCCCGGCGTGGGGGGGGGGGGGGGGGGACGCCCCTCGCACCCCACTCCCCAGCCCCGGTAACGGGCGGGGGCCGCCCCGCCAGCCCCGCGCTCCCTCCCGCCGCATCCCCGCTCAGCCCGCGGAGAGACGCTTATTTTTCCGCCCTCTTCCCCCCCTCCCCTTCTTTAACGACCGGCAGCATCTCAACGCTCTTCCCCGGTGCTGCGGGGGGGGGGGGGGGGAGCCACGGGCAGCCCCGCGTCCCCCCCGCCCCGAGCGCACAAAGAGAGAAAGAAAAAAAGCGGAGCCCTGCGCCCGGCAAACTCTAAACCGCAAGTTCTCACTACAGAAACACCACCGCCACCAACCAATTCTGCAGGCTTTAATAAAACCTAATTAGAGAGCGAGCGAGGGCGAGAGCCACGTACAGAAAAACAAAGGGAATCCCCGGCTCCTAATTGTGAAAGTGAGTTTCAGCCCTGCAGGATGGCGGGCGGCAGCCTCCCGAGGTTGGCGATTTATTTAGCCCCGCTCTCACCTCCCTTCAGACACGCATATTTTTTTTTTTTTAGTTTTTTTTTTTTGCCTTTTTTTTTTTTTTTTTTTTTTTTAATTGCTCCCTGCAGTGACCTGAAATGCAGGCAGGGACCGCTGCCCGGCGGGGGCGGGCGGGCGCTGCGGGGCCGCTCCCGGCTGCGGGGCCGCGGCTCCAGCTTCTCCCCGACGAAGAAAAAGGCTTTTTGTTGTTGTTGTTGTTTTTCTCTTTTTTTTTTTTTTTTTCTCTTTTCTCCACCGCTCTACCAGGGAAGGCACCCTGCCAGCCCCTCTCTCCGCACAACTGATTTTTACTCTCAACTTTTACCGGCCCCCCCCCCCCGGACCATCACCACCCGGGGGGTTGGGTTGGGGTTTATCCCCCACGCTGCATTAAAACCAGCCCCAGCGGCATCCCCGCACCCGCGGGATGCAGCGGCTCTGCGGCGGTACCAGCCCCGTTCCACGCAAACTTCACCGGCCCGGCTCGCCCCCCCAGTGGGGACTCGGGGTGGGGGTGGGTGGGGGGGAGCCCCGGCGCCGCGTTTCCCCCCCCGTGGCCTTGCAGGAGGGCGCAGCAGGAAAAACCCAGCACGGCTGGGACGGGGGAATGTTTTTATGCTTACACCGAGGATGGTGATTTTTTTTTAATTTTTTTTTTTTTTTTTTTTTTGCGTTGCCCCCCCCCCCCCCGGCTGCGGGCAGGGCGGCCCCGCGCAGCGCAGCGCGGACCGGAGCGCGACCCTCCCGGGCGTCACTTCCAAGTTCAAGTCGGTGCGGCTGGCAGCCTCTCCGCCCCTTTTTTTAGCGGCCATTTTCAGCTCCATCCAGCCCTCCGCGGGCTGCGGAGGCCCCCCCCGCGCCGCGACCTCCCCGCCGGGCGGCTCCCGCCTCCGCCCCCCCCCCCCCCCGCCCCCCTTTATACCGCGGGGAGGGGTGGGCAGGGGGAGGAGAGACGGCGGCAACTTCCCTCCGCCACCCCGGCACCCCCCTCCCCTCCCGCCCCCGCGCCCCCCCCCCCCCCCCAACCCCGGGCACCCTATTAAACTCCGCTGCCGGCAGCACCCCGGCCCCGCCGCCCCCCTCCCCAGCAGCCAACTTTTTGCTCGTGGGTGCACACGCAAACACAAGCACACGGGTGGGGGAGGGCGGGGGGGGGGGGAGGGAGGGAGGGAGAAGAGGAAAGTAGAAGAGAAAATGAAAGTGTCATGGGACCTACCATAGCCAAGTGCAATTAACGGGCTTCCAAGTTGCTGCGAAAAGCAAAGCAAACAGGGTGGTTGTTTTTTTTTTTTTGGTATTTTGTTCTAAAACGTGTGTTTTCCACCGAGCCGAAGGAGGAGGAAAAAAAAAAAAAAAAAAAAAAAAAAAAAAAAAAAAAAAAGGCAGCGTCGCCGCCCCCCAAATAATGAAAAAATTAAAAACCCCCCCAAGAAGAATAAAATCCCGCCCCACCGGCAACGGGAAAGTGTCCTCGGCGGGCGGTCACCCTCGCCCCGGCCCCGGCTCGCTGCCCGGGGCCATGCTCCGGCCTCAGCGCCGCGGGGGCCGGGCCGGGCCGGGCTCCGCGCCGCGGGACAGGGGCCGGGCCCGCGGCCGCCGGCGGCGAGTTCCGGGGCGGCGGCGGGAGGCGTCGGCGGCGGCGGCGGCGGCGGAGCGGCGGGAGCGCGGCGGGGCCCGCGCCCAGCCCGGCCTCATGCGCCGCGGGGGTGGCGGGGGGGGGGGGATGGGGACTGGGGGTAGAGGGGGGGCGATGGTTATTTTTGGAAGGCAAGGGAGAGAGAGAGAGAAAAAAAAAAAAAAAAAAATCAAATTTCTCTCTCTCTCTTTTTTTTTTTTTTTTTTTTTTTTAAATTAAAAAAATTAAAAAAAAACGGGGAGAGGGCCGGCGGAGGGCCGGGCTGCGCCTATGGAAAAGCAAAGCTGGCATGCCCCCCGCCCCCCCCCAGCGAAGCCCAACTCCGGCCGGGCACGGCTCCTCCTCGCAGCCCGCAGCGCCCCGGCCCCATCGCCGCCTCCTCCTCCTCCTCCTCCTTCCTCCTCCGCCTCCTCCTCCTCTGCCTCCTCCCCTCGCCCGGGGCACCGGCGGCGCTGCGGAGGGGACGCTCCCGGTGCGGGGGCGGGGAGGGAGGAGGAGGCGGAGGAGGCGGAGGAGGAGGAGGAGGAGGCGGAAGGCTCCGGCCCCGCTCGCCCGCCCGGCAGCGCGACGGCGGCCCCCGGATCGTGCTGGTGGGTGGCGGGGGCTGCGGCGCGGCCCCCCCGGGCCCGGCTGGCTGCGGAGGGAGGCGCGGGGCCGCCCCCCGGCCCTGCCCGGCGCGGGGGGGGGGGGGGGAGGAGGAGGAGGAGGGAGGGATGGATGGATGGATGGATGGAGGGAGGGAGGGATGGAGGGAGGGGGGGGGGGGGGGGGATGGATGGAGGGAGGGGGGGGGCGCGGCCCCGGTGCGGAGCTACCGCAGAGCGGGGAGGAGCCGCGGGCAGCGCCGGGCCCGGCCGCCCGCCCCTGCCCCGGGGTGCAGCCCCCGCCCCCCGGGCATCCCCCGCTCCCCCCTCTCCCCCCCCATCCCCGGGCCCGCGCCGCGGAGCCCCGCGGACCCCCCCCCTCCCTACCTCACGCACGCCCTCATCTCCACGGACGCGCACCCCCCCACCCCACCCCCCCCCCATTCTGGGGACGTTCCCCCGCTAACCCCGTCCCCGGCCTGCAGACACCCCCATCCCCGCCCCACGGACACCCCCCATCCGCGTCCCCTGGTCACCCCCCCTCTCCCACCTCCCCCACGGGTTCCGGGCCCCTCCAGAGCATCCTTCATCCCTGCCCCCCCCCATCCCTGTCCCCCCTATTCCCCTTGTGCCCCCTCAGCACCCTCACCCCCCGCCCCCCACTCCCCGTGCCCCCCCCCAGCACCCCTTTCCCGCCCCCGGGTTCCCCCCTCTGCCCCCCCGGTGCCTCTCTTAAAGCCACAGGCCCCTTCGCGGCACCCCCAGCACTGGGGGGGGGGGGTGCTGGGGGTTTGCCCCCCCTGGCTCCCCGGTCACACTGGCAAAGTTGGCAGCGACCTGGGAGCTGGGTTTGGTCCCGGAGAGGAGGAGGGTGCTTCGGGGAGAGCGTTTCCCTTCATTTCTATCGACCCCTTTTGTGTCTGGACCTGTATTTTTAACCCTTGTTATCGAGTAATCCTTTAAGCTTTTAATCCTTTCAAATAACCATATTTTTCTATAGGAAGGCGACAAAAATTAGATTTTTTTTTTTTCCTGTTTATTAAGGGGCGAAGTGTGCGCTGTACGTCTGTATTTTTAGGCACGCTCTGTAGTCTTGAACAAACAGGAACATAATCTCCGTCTGTCTTGTACTCAAATGATTTCAGCGTGATAAATAATACTCTAAATAATTTATTATGTATTTTTTAAAATAAAATTAAAGCAAGTTACACCGATATTCCCTTAGTTTTTATTTCATAATTTTCTCCCTCTTTTTTATTTTTTTTTTGGGGGGACTCAGTGAGCCCTGATCATTTTTACAAGGGATCAGCTCGATTTTAACAGGGATTTTGTATACACTAGGGGTTTATTTTATCCATCCTTGTATCCCCTTTGCCTGCTAAACCCACCGTGCGCATACCGCGATGCTGGACGTTACACGGCATAATTTGTGCATTCACAGGGTATATTTTACTGCCGTTCAAGTTGTTTGTCAGACACTGAAGTACGGCGATCGGCCTTATGGAAATGAGATCTAATTTTGTTCCAGCTTTCTATCAAAAAAAAAAAAATTCTTTATATTTACAAGCTCTAGAACTTTTTTTTTTTTTTTTTTTTTTTTAATCGCCATCTGCTTCCCCCCAAAAAAAGCCACTTCCCTGTTTTAAAGCCGAAAAAAAGGCTCCTGGCTGAAATGAGCAGTTCACTCGCCTCGTCCCAGCTCCATAAGCCTTGAGGAATGTAAACTCGGCGGTAACTTTGCTCGCAGAATACAGTTTTCATTTTCTGCCTGACACCGGGCGAGATACGGCGCAAAAATAAACCCAGGGAAGAATTTGCCAATTTTTAACCGCTTCCAAAGCTGTTGTCGGTGCCCCCTTGGCAGCTCCCCTCCCTCCTGCCAGCGCTTTATTCTGCCGCGGCGATTCCTCGGCTCCTCGCGCTTCGGGGAGGACGCGGAGGACCGGCTGCAATCCCGGTGCCGTGGGAGATTGCCCGGCAGTGCCAGGCTGGCGGTGCCAGGCTGCCGAGCCCAGCGCCGCGCCGGCCAGGGGGGAAAAAGGGGGCCGGGGGGGGGGGTGGGGGAAGAAAAAGCAAGGCTGGGTTTTTATTTTCACTTCTGCAAAGGCCTGGGATGCGGGACGGTGGGGAAGGGGGTTCTGCCTTATTTATTTTTGCAATGCTGTGAAAGTATTTCCTGGATGATTCAAGGCCAGGGTGGAAGGGCTGCCAGCCTCGTCTCTGAGACACCCCCGTGGGTTTCCAGCGGCCCGTGGGCACACGCTATGTCCCCCCAAATTAATCCTGTTTCTCCCATCGCAGCAAGGGGCCCAGGGACTGATCCTGCACAAACCGTAACAGCCGTGACCCGGGGCTGAAATAATCTTGGTGCAGCAAGTGGCACCTGTACCCTAGAGCGAAAGGCATCCCGGCTGGCCACGGCCCTGATCCGGCAAGCCCCAAAGGTGGGGGTTTCCTCAGCCCTGGGGGTGCAGGCGGGCTGTGGGGTGCAGGCGGGCTGTGGGGTGCAGGCAGGCAGCGGGGTGCAGGCAGGCAGTGGGGTGCAGGTGGGGTGCAGGCAGGCTGTGGGGTGCAGGCAGGCAGTGGGGTGCAGGCGGGCTGTGGGGTGCAGGTGGGCTGTGGGGTGCAGGCAGCGGGGTGCAGGCAGGCAGTGGGGTGCAGGCGGGCAGTGGGGTGCAGGCGGGCAGTGGGGTGCAGGCAGGCAGTGGGGTGCAGGTGGGCTGTGGGGTGCAGGCAGCGGGGTGCAGGCAGGCAATGGGGTGCAGGCGGGCTGTGGGGTGCAGGCGGGCAGTGGGGTGCAGGCGGGCTGTGGGGTGCAAGCAGGCAGTGGGGTGCAGGCGGGCAGTGGGGTGCAGGCAGGCTGTAGGGTGCAGGCGGGCAGTGGGGTGCAGGCAGCGGGGTGCAGGTGGGCTGTGGGGTGCAGGCTGTGGGGTGCAGGCAGGCAGTGGGGTGCAGGCGGGCTGTGGGGTGCAGGCGGGCTGTGGGGTACAGGCAGCGGGGTGCAGGTGGGCTGTGGGGTGCAGGCAGCGGGGTGCAGGCAGGCTGTGGGGTGCAGGCGGGCTGTGGGGTGCAGGCGGGCAGTGGGGTGCAGGCAGGCTGTGGGGTGCAGGCGGGCTGTGGGGTGCAGGCGGGCTGTGGGGTGCAGGCAGGCAATGGGGTGCAGGCGGGCAGTGGGGTGCAGGCAGGCAATGGGGTGCAGGCGGGCTGTGGGGTGCAGGCGGGCAGTGGGGTGCAGGCGGGCTGTGCTGGCCACAGGGCTGGGGAGCCACCACCAGACCCCACTGCCGGCCCATCCCCACTCATCTTGGCCAGCCCCAGTTCCCCACAGCCACAACACCAATTCTTAGTGTAAACCCCAGGCAGAAAAACACTAAAAATACGATAATCTTTTTTTTTTTTTTTTTTTTTGGTTTTGTTTCCAGACTGCCTGTAAACAGCGTTCCGAGATAGGAGGGGAATCCAAAACCAATTTAATTTTCCCGTGCAGGTCATCCCTGCTGACTTAAAAAAAAAAAAAAAAAAAAAGCAAGGGGATTTGGGGTCCAATTCTGTTTCTCCTAATGGGTTTTCACAAGTGTCGAGCCCTGGGGGTCGAGGCCGAGTTGCTCCTATTTTGGCGCAGAGAAGCTGGATCAGGCCCTTTGTTCCAGTCCTCGGGTTTATCCACCAGCCCATTTGCAGGCTCCCGACCACTCAGCTACAAAATCAGTGCCGGGAACAAGTGGAAATTTGCTTCCCCCCCGCCCCGAAATCTGCTGCTGCAAGAAGCTGGTGAAATCCCATGCCGATGGGCTGAGACTGTTCCCCGCCACCCCCGTGCCCCCCACGCAGCCACGTGCCCGTGGGCAAGAGCCCCTGGCCGGTACTAGCCCCACGGGCACCCGCCGTCCACCGCCTGAGCCCCCGGCATGGCCCCGGCAGCCGAGGCAGCCGCGCTTGCCCCCTCCCCAAAGCTGGGGTTTATTTCTAAACGTTTATTTCGTGGTTGATTTGTGCTGCTGAGACGCCTCGGTGCCAACTTTCGGGCTCGGCCAAGGGGGTGCAGGTACCCGTGGAGCAGCGCAGGGCTGAGTAAACGCCCTCATCACCACGGGAAAACATCCCCCCCCCAGCCTCATTAGCCTTTTTCTTGGGCTCATTTCTAGGATTTTTTTGCAGGGTTTTTTCAAAGGTCCCATTCTGCTGGGTGTAGCGCTTGGGACTGCCGGCACCGCCGAGCTGCCTCCCTCCCTGGGAAGAGGGAGAGAAAGGGAAATAACCCATGTTGGGACAGTTTTGTTGCTGCCTTTCTTTGATTTTAAAGTAACTTTTAAGGAGAATATTCTGGTTTTGACCAGAATTTATTTACTTTATTCCTGCATATGGCTCTTGGCCTGGGTCCCAAACAGGCAGAGGTCTGGCCCGGCTCAATTCAAAGCCAAAATGTGCAATGAAAAAAGATTCTTTTTTTTTTTTTTTTTCTTTTTTCTTTCTTTATAAAGCAGGTTTTTAACTGGTGAAATTGCTGCTGCTGCTGGGGCGGGGGGGGAGATTTCAGTTTAAAAATTGCTAGCAGATTTCTGTGAATTATTCTGCAGGAATTTCAAGGTGTTTTAGGATTTTTGCTGTGGCTCTTTTCTTGGGTTTTTTGGATGAAGATTAGATGTAAAAAAAAAAAAATATATGAATCCCCATTTTTTTCCCCCTCCATATTTTTTCCATCAGCTCAAACATCACTTCGTACCCCTTGATTTTTTGGAAACCAGCCCTCAAAGAGCTGTGGCCGGTGAGAAACCCCCTTTACAGCCTTTTCCCCAGCTCCTGTGCCACTCTGCACTGGGAGGCCCGACCTCGCTGGGGCCAATCTCCCCTGAATTGACCCTAAAACTTCTTTCTTTACATCAAAGAGAGTTTTTTTTTTGCCTTTTCCCTCTGTGCTGGCCTCGCTGTTGCCAAACAGCTTCAAACCCACCCGTGGGGCCGCGGTGCCGCTGCCCTCCCCGACCCCCAGGCTTGGGTAGAGCAAAGCCCCGTCGGGGTTTTTGCAGGCACGTGTGGATGGAGGTGTGGGGAATTCTTGCAAATGCCAAAATTTCACTCATTAAAATAAACCAACCAACAACCAAACCTAAGATGCAACTGAGAAACATTTCCTCACTTGATTTTTTTTTTTTTTTTTTTTTATTTTTTTCCCCCCCACAAAAAGAAATAAATCAAGTGCGGGCCACTCTCCTTGGGCTGGTTTGTCATGTAAGTGTCGGGGAATTTGGGGAAATTTCTGGAGCGGGAGGAACGGGGAGAAATACATCCCCGTTTCTTTGTTCAGCGCGACTGCATCCAGCTTTGGTTTGTTTATTTTTTTTTTCCCCTCCCTGCAGACGGACCCGGCAGATGGGGGCTCCTGCCATGGCCCCCGAGCCACCGCACTGCCCCGGCAGCGGGGCCCGGGCTCGGCGTCGGGAGCACCTGGGCGCGGTGGTGTGGCTCTGCACTGGCGCGCTGCACCCGGCCGTGCCCGGGGGCGGGGGGGCCCCCAACACCCGTGTGCCAAGGGAGCAGCGCCCGAGTGGAGCGGGGAGGACAAAAATCACCCCAAATATTAGTGGGGGGGGGGGGGGGATGGACATGGTGAAGGTGCAGGGAAGCCTCATCCCGGCTCTGGGGAGCGGAAAGTGAAAGTGAGTGGTGGTGGGTGCGGTGAGCACGTCGGGGCTCTGCGCCCCGGCTGGCACCCCTGCCCCCCGGGGGGGGGGGGGGGGGGGAGCTGCCTGGGGAGGACGAAAGCGGCTGGCGGTGGCGTTTTTGGAGCCCGAGCGGGAGCGGGGAGGAATCACAGGGGAATTTTAATCGGTTGCCAAAGCAAACAGAAGCGCGGGGAGGCAACGAGCTACCTGCTCCTGCCACCGGCTCCGGCGCCTCCGCCTCGCCGCGGCGGGGAGGCCGGCCCGGGCCCTGGGCCCCCTCCTCTCGCTGCACCGAATATCGGGGTCCGGGGGGGGGGGGGGGGGGATCCGGAGCGATACTGGGGGCGAAACGGCCCCGGCGGCAGCGATGGAAAATCGCCATCGCCCCAGTCGCTCCAGCGGGACGCCGGGGCCAGGCGGGGGGGCTCGCCCTGGCACGGCCCTCGCGCCCGCCGTGCCGCAGCGGGTGCCCAGCGCCGGCCCCGGCCCCTCCGGCAGCCCTTTGCGCCAGGCGTTGGCCGCAGTAGGAAATGGTTTCTCTGAGGGTTTTGTTTGCCAGAGGAGAAAACGGGGCTGGAATTTGCAAGAAGAAAGTTTGAAGGGAACGGCGGAGAATTATATTAGTTTTCCAGCATGAGCTTCCAGTTGCGCCGGTGCACAGGGACGCGTCCCGAAGCGACGCGAGCTGGAGGCATATGCAAAAGTGATATCGGGGCGAAGGGTCCCTTCTCCGGGAAAAGTTTAGCAACTCACATAATCAATTGCCAGCCTACGTCTATAGCTAAACCAATTACTGCAGACAAATTGGCGTGAATATTCGCCTCGCAAAGCTCTCCGGCCGCACAAAGGGCTCGCTTTCCCCCTTCCCCTGCCACGATTTTACGAGAGAGGAAAATTACTCGGATGCTGAGCGTACTGTAAGTAATAAGGGCTTTGAAAATAGTCTCCTAATTAAAAATGATACCACTGCTCGTTTGTTTTTAAGCACACATTAAACTTTTTTTTTTTTTTTTCTTCCCTGCTGCATTCAAATGTTGGGGTTGCTGGCTTGGGTTTTTTTGTGAAAACTGGCTTTCCGTGCCGTGATTCTGGTTTGATTTGACTCCCCCCGCCCCCCTCCGGGGTCTGCTTCGAATTAGCGAAAGCCAAATCCAAGAAGCTGGAAAGGGATATTATAGAATTTTCCATGTCCTTATTATTTTTTTTATTAGTGGGACCGGGCAGCTCGGCCGAGCGGGGAGGAAAAAAATGGCTTTTGTGGTTGCGGCAGTTGTGTGAGCCGCTGGCGCGGGGGCAGCAGCACCCCCCTGCAGCTGCACTCGCCGGCCCCGGGGCTCGGGCGGGAGGGGGGGCAGGTTGCCCGAAACGTTTGGCACAGGGCATCAAGCTGCACCGGCGGATGGGAGAGCACCGGCCCGGCCGTCCCCCCGGGGTGGTGGGCAGGGGGGTCCCCAGCGCCGGCGTGGCACCCGAGGGGTGCTGTGCTGCCTGCCAGAGCCTGGCCGGGAGGTGCGGTGGCACCCGGGGGACGCGTGGGTGCTGCCGGCCCGGCCTGGTGACACCCCCCCCCCCACCCCAGGGCGCGGGCATCGCCCCGGGGGAAGGGCCCTCGGGGTGCCTTTCGGCAGCACCCCAGGGGGGGCGGCGGGTGCCGTTCGGCCACGTGGCATCGAGGAACGGTGCCAGGGGCTGGGCACCCCTCTGCGGGCTGGGGGTGGCTTGGGGTGGGGGGTAACTCTCTGCTGGGGTAGTCCTGGGCGAGGGGCGCGGGGCAGGGGGGTGATGTTTCACAGTCCTGGACTTAGACTCGGCTCGTAAACCCCAAATTACTGCGGGAAGATGGGCTGGGGGTGGTGTTTTCACAGGCGGCGGCGGGACAAGCCCGTCCTCTTTAACCCCTTGCCCAGGCGAAGGCACCCCCGTGCCTCAGTTTCCCCAACCCGCACCGTGCCAGGGAGGGGGGATTTAGCAGCCGGATCCCCCCCCTCTGTCACAAAATGGGGGGCTCAGAGCAGGGCCTGGAGAATTCCCAGCAGTGACGCCAGCCCTCGGCCGCCGGCACATGCTCTGCCCGGCCCTGAATCCCAGCCAGCTCCCGGCCCCGGCAACAACAGCCGCTATTGTGCGCCCGCAGCCCCGCGCGAGCACCCAGCTGCCGCCGCAGGGTGGGAGGGTGCAACCGCCGGGTGACAAGTGGACTTTGTATCCCCGCTTTGGGCTGCTGGTTGTTGCTTTTTTTTTTTATTTTTTTTTTTTTAATAGGAAGCACGGAAAGCAGGGCGTTCGGCTCCCAGCATTTCTCCCAGCCCATTTTGCAGCAAGCGAGGGGAAAAAATATTTTTTTAAGGCAATTGCTTGGCTTTCTTTTGTTTTGTTTTGTTTTTTTTTTTTCCTCTTTTTCTTTTTTTTTTTTTTTTTGCCTTTTTTTTGCTTCCCCCTCATCTTTTCTCCCTTTTTTTGTTTTGTTTTGTTTCTTGGGTCTCTTCCCACAGTGGCTGTGGATGCACCTCCTCGCAGGGGCTGTTTTCACCCAAGTGGCACCGTGTTTGTCACTGGGGCTGGCTTGCTCCGGTGTGTAAATATGTGGCGGGAGCCACGTGACGGTGCCAGCAAACATCCTCCTGCCTGCTGTCAGCGCCGGGGCCGTTCCTGCTCCCTCCCCAGCAGCTCCCAGCTCCCTCTCGCAGGAGCAGGGCCGAAGCCTCTCGGCTGCCGCTCCCCAAGCGCTGCCTTGGGGTTGAGCTCAATCCCCCAGCTGGTTTGGGGTTAAGCAGGGGCCCTGTGGTCCCTGCCCTGGGCTCCCTGCTGGGGCCGAAGGCAGGATCTGTCCTTGCCGTCCCATTCCCACGGAGCCGCAGGGTAATCACCACCTCCTGCCACGTTACGAGTGGGGAAACTGAGGCACGGCTCCACGCTGCCTTTTCGCCATCAACAGCAGCGGGAGCGGACCAAGCCCAGGGAGAGGATTTTCCTGCTGGACGCTCAGTCGTTTTAAACCAATATTTTTAGGTGCCCTTCCTGTTTGCTGCCGCAGAAACACGGGGCCTCGCACCCCGCTCCCGGCTCGACGCTTTGCCCAGGGGATGTGGGGGTGCGGCGCGGGCAGGCGCCGTTGCAGGAGCGTCGCTGAGGTCAGGAGGCAGCGGGGCAGCGGGGAAGGTGCCCGGCCCGGGCGAGCAGGCAGGGAAGGGCAGCACGGAACCAAGACGAGCCCCCCAGCCGCCCGCTGCCATGCCCACGCTGGCGCTCCCCACCTGCCCCGGCATCCTGGCCGTACGCCCGGAGCGGGAAGGAGGGGGAAGGCAGCGTCACGGGCCGGGAAGCCGAGCCAAATCTCAGCCCAGTGATAATGTTTAACGCTGATTTTTGTATTCCCCTTCCTCCGCAGAGCCGATGGCTCCTGCAGCCACAGCCTCCTCGCCGCGGGGGCCGTCCCGCATCCGTGTGCCCCCTCCATCCTGACCTGGCTCCAAGGCCCAGACCTGCCTGGGGGGGGAGTGTCTTGGAAGCAGAAAGAGCCTCCAAAGAAGGGGTGTTTTGGAAGGATGGAGGCACCCTGAAGTCAGGGTTCCTTCGGCTGGGAGCAGGCCCCTGCGGGTGCTTTGCTGCGGTCAGGCACCGCGCAAGGCTGCGTCGCGCGTCGCAGCCCTCCGCGCGGGCTCAGCCCCTGCCCTGGATCCAGCGGGTCCGGCTGCTCCCTCCCCTCGGCCCCTGGCTGCCCTTTCCTGCGTGAAGGGCACAAACGCCCGGGGAAATCGAACCGACGGCAAAAAGCGGGGCTGGGGCAACAATTCCCCACCCCAATAGCCGGTCGGCAGGAGAGGAAGCTGAGGGAGGAGCCCCCGGGCACCCCCCACACCGCCTCCACGTCCCACCCTGAGATGTGAGCAGGGCTTAGGGGGGCACGGTGCATCGCCCGGACCCCCAGCTGTGCCGTAAATGTGGGGTTCGGGCCACATCCCCAAAGCCCTGGGAGGGTCCCGCCAGCCCCAGCCCCCCTGCACGGAGCATCCCTGGCCATGGGGCTGGGTCTCTCCGGCCTGGTGCACCCCAGAGCCGCCAGCACCCCAGTGCGGGGCTGGGCAGGGCTCACCCAGCTCCTGCCCCATCTTTCTGGTGGCGGTGGAAGGTGCCGCAGCGGCACCGGGTTGGGGCTGCGGGGAGCCCCGCTCCGCCTGCCCCGTAGAACCATAAACCCAGCTCCAGCCTCTGAACTGGGAAGTCTGTCTCGAAACCAGTCTGACTAGAATAACTGGGAAGGCAACTGTGGTTTCTTTTCAGGAAAAAGCCATCTCGAAAAAGAACTGAAACTGTTTTCATTTGGACAAAAATATTCCTAGACATTTTTCCACGTTTTGCCAGCATGCAAGAGCATTTGCTTTTCATTTTTCAATGGAAACCCAGCGAAATGTAATTGAAAATGATGTTTTCCCTGAAAAAAAAAAAAAAAAAAGAAAAAAGAAAAAAAAAGGCAATTACTGCTGAAAATCCATTTTGGTAAAAACAAAGCAACTTGGTGAAAGAAAACCCTTCCAAAACCGTGCCCAGCCTGCACTGACGTGGTTCCCCCCGCGCTCTCCTCCTGCCCCAGCCGTGTCGGGGTGCCCGGTGCTGCTCGTCGTGGGCTGGCTGGTGGGTGCTGGTGGTGTTTGCTCCCTCGGGACGGGCACTGGCGGGTGTGACGCACGGCCCCGGCCCCTCACCCTCCGCCGGCCGCCGGGGACTGGCTGGCAGCGGGCGTGGGGCGCAGCGAGCCATCCCCGCCGCGTCCCCACCGCGTCCCCGCCGCGTCCCCCGCGGCCTGCCTGCATTTTGGAGAGGGGTGTGAAGCAAACATGAGACGGCCTCAAACACTCGGTCCCATGGTGCTTTTTGGAATAGTGATAATTAAATTCAGACTTTTTTCCTTTCAAAATGCCCTGGAAAAATCCAATCACTTTGCAAATCAAAATAAGCATTTCCAATTAATCCTCTAACTCGAACCACATGGCTTTTAGGGAACGCGGTTGCACTCTGCTGAGACGCTATTTTTAAACCGGTGACGGCTCCGGCGATGTTCTGAGCGTGCTGCAGGCAGGCGCGGCGCGGCCGAGGCGGCCGGGAGCTGCCAGGCACAGGCGCTGCCGTACGCGGGGCGGGGGACACGTCGTCCCCGTCCCCCCAGGTGTGACGGTGCTGCCCCGCCGTGAGGGCGGGTGACAGCTCTTGCCGATGGCCCCGGCGGCTGCGGGGACATCGGCGGGGCCTTCCGGAGTTCGGCGTGCCGCCCCTGACGCGGCAGCGGTGACCCCTCCGCTCCTCCCCACGGCCAAGGGGTCCCAGCGCCAGTACCCCCCAAACACCTTTCCCGGGGGGGCTGAGGCTGCACAAACTCATCACAGGCAGGGACAGCTGGACGGGCGTGTGGTCCGTGGGGCCAGGCACCGGGGCTGTGCCAGGGACGAGGGTGGTCAGGGACGGTGTGAGAGCAGCACCAGTGTCCCAGGGGGAGGACAAGAACATTGAACCCCCCCCCTGAAACGCTCTCCTGGGTTTGCCGCAGAGATCCTGCCGGCGGGTGAAAATTCCCAGCCCCGCTCGCGAGGCTGGCAGCGCCTGGCACCGCTCCCAGTCATGCCAGTGGGAGGAACTGGTGGCACTGATGGGCCAAGTCCCCCCCTCTGCCGCCTCCCTTCTCCCTGGGGACACGAGCCTTGAGATACCCCGTGGCGGGTGAGGACACCCAGCTGGGTGATGGGGCCAGCTCCCGCCTCCCGGTCCCCGTGTGTCCCCCCCCACCCCCCCGGCAGTGGCATTTCCAGGGCCCCTCCGCGATGGTGCCAAGGTGGTGCTGAGCGGTGCCAGCTGCCACCCGCCGAGCCTGGGGGGGGGGGGGGGGTGTGGGTGTTATTTTTAGCCCTGGCTAGGGATTTGGGTGCTAAGCAGCCGGCACCTCGCAAGCTGATTTGAGCGCTAAGCTGCAAAGCTGGGGACGTGGCCAAGGCAGGCGCGGATCCGGCCCCGTCCCCCACCTGCCCCCGGCACTGGGAGAAGTGGTACCCGAGCCCTCTGGGGGAGGGGGGGCTCTGGGCGGGCCTGAAATGCTGTGGGGTGGCATCCCCCCCTCCCACCGTCACCGTCACCCCCCCTGCCCCGAGCCCAGGGATGCTGAGGGGCAGCGCTGACGGGGGGGGGGAGTGGGGGGTGCTGGCCCCCCTCCAGGCCGTGGGGGCTGGTGCTGGGAGAAGCTGCCGTTGGCAGGGCGAGGCGGGAGCAGGAGCCGCGCTCCCCAGCCAAAGTCAACTCAGGCATCGCCGTTCCCAGGCTCCGGGTGCTGACGGGCGCCCCAGCGCCTGGGGCCTGTGTAAGCGGGGTGCTCCCCACCCCCCAGTCCTCCTCTTCCTCACACACGTGCTCCTCCACTGGTTTTTCCTCCTGGACTGTTTCGGGAGCAGCCAGGAGACCGCAGAACCCCCTTTCCCCAGGGACTGGAGCCTGCCGGGGCCGAGGCTGGGTTTGACACCGTTGTGGGCACCGAGCCGGTGCCTGGAGCTGGGAGATATGGGGGTGCTTGGGGCCTGGTTCACCCCACTGCGGGGGCTGGAACACCCACGTCACCGGCGGAGGAGAAACGAGGGTGCTGAGCTCCTCTGGGAGCTGCAGCAAAGGAGGGGCGGTGGAGCCAGACACTGGAGCACTGAGAGTGCCCGGCCTCAGCCCAACGCGCCCCGAAACTTCGCGCTGTGCCCCCGCATCCCAGCCTCACTGCCTCCATCACCTCCCGCCCACGCCTCGCCCCCCTCACCTCGGCCAGCCCCCGTCCCCACGGGGGTCCCCGATAACCAGGCCGCTGGCCGGGAAGGAGCGGTCCCCCTGGGGTCACCCGCCACAGTGCCAGGCTGGGGGTGGCACAGGCGGGCGAGCGGCAGAGGGGACGACCTTGGCCTGTCCCCCCTGCCCCATCCCTCCCCCCCCCCGCCCCGGCCGGCTTCGGGGTGGTGCCCGCCGCTCACACAGGCCCCGCGGCCGCCCCGCCACGCCAGCTGGCTGCCCGCCCTGCCTGGCACCCGCTCCCTGCCCGCTCCTGCCTGCACACGCCGCCGGCAGAGCCCTCGCCCAAGCCCCAGCGCGCTCAGCACCCGCCTCGCGCCCCGCGCCAGAGAGCCCGGTCTGACCCTTCTCCCCGCCACAGCTTTGCCGACGACGGCGCGGACGCCAAGTCTGGCCCCGCACGGAAACGGCTTTGCTTTTACACCGATGACTGATTTATCTCCTGTAGCTGGGCTCGCGGCACCCAACACGCCGGGGACGGGCAGCGCGGAGCCAGCCGGCACCGCTGCCAGCTCCAGTTCCCCTCCTGAGGATGCCGGCAGCGTCTCCGGCTGCGCCCGGGCCGGTGGGTGTTTGGCAGACGGGCGCGGAGGCGGCGCTCGGTGCTGTACCTGTGCCAAGCAGGCGGCTCCAAAGCACTGTTGGTGCCGGCGGTGCACGGCTGGACCCCACGGGTGCCTGCAGCTCCCCGGGGCGGGGGGGCTGGTGGGGTGATAGCGGGGTACCAGTGCTGGCCTTGGGGAGAAAGGCCTCTCCCCAGGGCGGCCAGGGGCAGAGTTAAGGGTATTTTGCGGGGAGGACGGAAGCCGCCGTGCTCCGTTCCTGGCCCTGCAGTGTAGGCTTTCCAAGCCGCTTGTCGTTCATTTCTGAGCTTATTAAGAGCTGGGCTTTGTCAATAAGGCACCATGTAAAGCACATTGTTGTCTCTTAGCAACCTTAACTGGTTTAAGAATTATTTTGTTTGGTTTTTTTTTCGGAATATAGAAGAAACGCACCAGGAAATGGCTGCGCCAGCCGGGTTCATCCGGGAGCACCAGCTCTCCCGCGCGAGTCGTCGGCGCAGCACAATGGCTTGGCCCCGGCTCCCCGGCGCCCGGCCCCAGCTCCTGGCGAGCCGGCCCTGCTCCCACTTACAAAACGGGAGCGCGGGGAGCACTGGGAGGCTGCGGGGAGGGGGGGGGGGGGGGGGGGGGCCATGCTGCTGATGGGGACGGTGCGACGCTGGTGATGGGGAGGTCACTGTGCTGGGCTGGAGGGACTGGGCTGGCCCCATCCGGACGGGGTGCGGGGAGGTGGGGAGGGATCACGTCCCCAGCGTGAGGACAGGAGGGAGCCTTGGCCATGCCCCACTGCTCTTGGCTCGAAGCCCTCCCCGTGTCCCCAGCCCTGTCCCCCCCCCCAGGAGCCGATTGGGGTGCCATGGCCAAGTGCGCCAGGCAGGCGGTGGCAGAGTGGACAGGACCCCAGGTCCCCCACTCCTGCCTGAGCTGGGGCAGGATGGATGGGGCCAGGGCTCCTACCGCATCCCTGCCTGGGCTATACTGGGGTAACCGGGCCCCAGCGTCACCCTCCCCGCGGTGCTGGAGCTGGTTAATGGCAAACAGCGCCGGGGAGCATTAACCGAAGCAGGCGGGGGGGCGGGGGTATAAACAAGCGCAGAAGGTGAATCTGCAACCGCAGGAAGTCAGTTATTAATTCGAGTGAGACATTTTGCCCCTTGATTTCCTGTAATCGTGCCTTTATGTAATGGCGGGGGGGAGGGCAGGCGATGCTGTGGGGAGGGGGCAGCCGCTGGGAAGGGGGGGTGGGGTCCAGCATCCCCCACCCTGCACCCCTTCAGCTGCTCCCCAAGCCCCCCCCCCCGCCCCGCGTCAGCCTCGAGAGAGAAGGGTGACAGGGTGGGAGCCCAACGGCTCAGCGTGCCACTGCCATGCCAGGGGGACGTGGGGGCCCTTCCCCACAGGAGCTGCCCCCCCATTCCCAGCCTGGGCCCCGGCAGGCGGCCCGTCCCCTTGGGGACACGGCTGGGGCCTCATGTCCTCGTGTCACCTCCTGCATCGGGGGACAGGAGCTGGCAGAGCCGACCGCCTCCCGGCACGGTGCCGCCGTGCAAACGGGGGGGGGGGGTGTTTGTGCACGGATGCTCTTGCACACGTGGATGTGAGTGCACGTGCGGGCACATGCCCACGCCCGTGCGCGCAAACTCGCCCCGGTGCCCCCGCGCCGGTGTGCACGCACGCGCGTCCGCGTGCGCGTGTGCACACGCGGGCCCTGCCGCCCCGTCCCGGCACGCGCCACGGGGCACCGCCATGCACACGCTGAGGGACACGGGTGCGCACACAGGAGGGACACGCGGAGTGCCGGGCCCACGGCAGCCCGTCATGCCGGCTGGCGGGCAGCCGGGCCCACGGCGGGCTGGGAGGGGGCTGGGGGATACAGCACTCCCCTGCCTTCAGTTGGCTGAGCGGTAAATAAATAAAAGGGAATTAAATAAATAGAGGCGAGTCGGTTTATATAATCGCTGGTACAGTTTGTCCTGAACCTCTGCACGGATTAGAGAGCTGGCACCGGCCGTGGGTCATTAGCAGCTGGGCTGAGCCCCCCCAGCGCGGCCACCCTGGGCCCGGCCCCCCGGCCAGCGGCCCCCAGCCTTGCCCCCTATTTACCTACCCGGGTACTTTTTAACAAGCAACCTTGGGAAGGGCTGTGCATGTGTGTGTAAGTGCCCGCGTGTGCGTGGGTGTGCGTGTGCCCCCACAAACATGCACGACCACGTATGTGCACGGGAGGGCACACGGGTGTGCCCAGCGGGGCCTGGGCGTGTTGGTGCGTGTGCGAGTGGGATTGTGAGCGTGTGCGTTCGTGTGTGCCCGTGTCCGTGCACGTGTGCTCATGCGCACGGGTGTCCATGCACACACACGCCTGCGCACGTGTGTGCATGTGTTTGCAAGCGCCTGCACGCCTCCACGCGTGCACACACGTCACACACGGATGTGTGCATGCATCGGGCTGTGTGCACGCACAGCAGTGTGCACGCATGTGCACACGCATGTGTATTTGCACATGTGTTTGGGTGGGTGGGAGCGCGCCAGCACATGCATGTGTCTGTGTGTGGTGTACGTGTGCACGTGTATGCGTGTGCCTCTCTGCACAAGCACACGTGTGTGTGTGTGTTGGGGGGGGGGAGCACCCCCCCAGTGCCACGGCACCCAAGAGAGGAGGTGACAGTGTGCCAGCACACGCTGGGTGCCAGCAGACCAGGGTCCCCACGTCCCCCTGCACCTCGCCATCGCCTCCCCATCGCCCCAAACGCCCCCACACCCCCGCCCTCGGGCCCACGCTCGCCCCCAGACCTTGACCCCCTCCACCCCACGGCAACCTCCGGCCTCCACCACCCATCCCGGGGTGGGGGGGCCGCGACAGAGCATCTCACGGCAGGGCCGGCTGCGTGGCCCGCGGCCCCCGGCCCCGCCCGGGCAGCGGGAACGGCCCCCGGGATGTCCCCGGGCTCAACCGCGCTGTCCACGCCGGCGGTCCCCGCGGTGCCCCTGCGCTCCGTGGGACGCGGCTCCGCTGCAGCCCGGTGCCGGGGCTGAGCGTGGCCGTGGCCGTGGCCGTGTGCGCTCTTCTGCTGCCATCTAGTGCTCGCCCACGGGCGAGCCCCGGCCCGCGGGGACCACAGGGAGCCCATCGCCCGTGGCCTCCGGCCACCGCGGGGCGACCAGTGCCCCGGCTCTGGGTGCCGTGGAGGAGCCAGCTGCGAACTGGGGTAACCCCGGGCTCCACGGGCCTCTCTTTGGGGGGCTGGGGTGGGTGGGTGCTGGTGGGCTGGCATCACTCGGGACCCTGAGGTGGTGGTGGTGGCGCCCTGGGCTCCAGGGGGGGTACCCTCCAGAGCAGCAGCATCCCGGGAACTGGGGGGGAAAAAGCCTTTTTTGGTGTAATCCCTACGGACCCACGCTACCAGGGAAGGGTTTGATGGTGTTGGGTGCTGCGATGCCACCTGAGCACCCCTTCACCTCCTCCCCACCGCCAGCCCCCCCCCATCTCCCTGGGCACGGGCTGTGGCGGGCGGGCGGGGGGGCCAGGATCTCAGTTTCACCCACCAGCCACCGCCCCGCAGCACTTTGTCGCTGGCAGGGCTGGTGCCACGGAGGGGCCGACACGCTGACAGGAATGGGTGCCACGGGTGGCTGCACCATCCCCGGGCGGTACCGGGCACCTCGCCGTCACCATAGCGGCAAAGGGCCTGTCTGCAAACCGCGGCGGCACCGATCCCCGCTGGAGCCTCTTCATGCGCGAGGCCGGGGAGCAGCCTTCCTCCCTTCCTCCCTTCCTCCCTTCCTCCCTTCCTCCCTTCCTCCCTTCCTCCCGAGCTTCCCCGAGATGGATGGGCCTCACCCTGCGCTCGATACCTGCTGACTCAGGGACTTGTGTGTGAGCACTGACTGATCAGCCCGCCGCATCCCTGCTGGGGCTCGGCAGTAAATGGGCTGTGCTGAAGCCAGCCCAGCCCGTGAAACACTCATGTGCAGATGCTCGTTCCAGCCCTGCAAAAAGGGGGGGGGTGGGTGGTGGTGTGGGGGGTGTGTGATCGATGGGGTGTCAGCAGAGATTCGGGCTCCTTGGTGCTTTGCTCGGGGACGTCTCGGCAGGAGATGCCGCAGAGGTATTTTTAGCCGCGTAATTCATAGCTACCTCCAGCCTGATTAATTTTTTTTCTCCATTGGTCAATCCATCACGCGCCCTTCACCGGCTGATGGATGCGCGCTGGGAGCTGGGCGTGCTGGGAGGGGCTGGTGCAAAGCCTGGGCGCTGGCTGCGTCCCTCTGCGTCAGCTCCAACCCCCGCTCCCCTTTTATATGGGGCAACACGAAAGGTGACAAGCCGGGGCGCAGCCTGGCAGGGACACAACCCGCCTATCCCAAAGGGCTCCCAACTGGCTGGTGCCAGCCAGCTGGGCAGGATGGGCGCAGCGGTGAGCGGCTGCGGGACGGGATCCGGGCTGGGAGGGTGTGTTGGCCGTGGATCGGCCCCTGGGGTGTTCCAACCTCTGCCGGGGCATTTTCCCAGCCCTGAGGTTCCCAAATGGGAGCCAGTGAGAGGCTGCAGCATCCCACATCTTTCAGCCCCAGTGAAAGCATCTCCACTCAGCCCTGATCGAGCAAAACAGCATTTTTCCCAAGTGCTGCTGCTCCCAAGCTGAGGACAGACCGTCCCGGGGACTGCCAGCATCTCCCAGGGGTGCGGGCACAGAAAGCGGATTCCCAAAATATTTTGGGGTTTAAAAGCCGGCGGCCGATGTGCTTGCCACCTTGGTGGAAAATATAAGCTGAAGTTGCTGAACGGACCGGTCTTATTCAAGATTATGGTCCCATTTGTGTTTGCTCACCCCCCCGTGCGCCCACTGCCCCCCGCCCACCCACCCCCCACCCCCTTCCCAAACCCTGTGAGCGCCGCGGCGAGCGAGAGCCGGCGAACGCGGGTGCACCACAGGGCACCCAGCAGCAGGGCCACCCCGGCACCCCCCCCAGATGCCCCTGGGCTCCTGCCAGCCCCTTTTCCGGCCCGCCAAGCGTCGCTCGCCGCCCCCGCGTCCTGGCGTGACCCTGCTCCCCCCCGCCGGTGGCCGCTGCCGGAGGCAGTGCGGGGCTGCAGGGCTGCGGGGGCCGCCTCAAAGGCCCAGTTTTCTCGCTCTGAAGCCCCAGCTCTGTTCGCAGCGGCTGGCAGAGCCGTGGGGCCGCCGGGGCAGCGTGGGTGCTCCTGAGCAAAGGGGCACCGCGTTCCCGCTGCGGTACGGGGGGGCTGCCGGGGTGGGGGGGAGTTGAAAAGCCGTTGCCCTCCACCTACAGCCCTTTGATACCAGCCCAGCCTCTTGCCCTGGAAACTGCAGCCGCCCACAGCAGGGCCACACGGGACAGGATCTGGCCCCCTGCTCTGCCCCTGCTCTCCGTGTCCAAGCCCCGGTGGAGCTGGCACGATGCCGGGTGCCATCCCTGAACAGAGACGGGGATGTCCGAGTGTCCCCGAGGTTTGTCCCTGCCTGAGCACCCTGTGCTGCTCGTGGCTGGGGCTTTCGGGCTTCCCTCGCAAGCGTGAGCTGCCGCAGAGGCAGCGGCTGGTGCTTTTCAGCAGGAATCCACTCAGAGATCCCACGTTCCAGCCCGGGAGAGCTTTAGGGTCCCTTGCAAAGGGAGATGGGTGCTTGGGAGCTGCTGTGAACGCCTGGGTGGAAACCTTGGCTGCTCCCCGGGGACTCACAGCCCCTGGCTCAACCTCTTGCTGCAAAGCCATGGAGGGATTTCTCTGCTTCCCAAAACTATCCTGGGCTGCGCCTAAACCAACCTTAAGTCCAGTTTAAGGGGATCCCCAGCCCCTGCCTTGAGCCAAGGCGGCTGCTGGGCGATGGGCAGACAGACACCCAGGTCCTCTCATGGGCACTATCCCAAGGACAGGGGCTGGCAGAATTGGGGTGAGGCTCACGCATCAGCAGACTTTTATGGGGCCAAGTAGGGAGATGTTGTTCCCTGACATCAGCAAGGTTTTCTCCAAAAAACATTCACGGGAGCAAAGCACCCTGGGGTGAGCTGGAGCGAGGACAAGCCAGCACGGCCCCAGGCCTGGCCGTGACCCGGGGCAAGGCCAAGTTCAGCAGGAAGAGATAGAAAACCAAATCCCTGATGCAGGCAAACTGCCCAATCAAACGAGCATCGGCGAGCAGATTGCACCGCAGCCCTCCTGCCCCTCGGTCCCAGGAGGGGCTGTGGTATAACCCCCACGTCCTTGGACCAAAGCCCCGCTTCTGCCCCGCGCTTGGCCTCCCCCCTCCAAAATCAAGCAGCCGAGACCTGACCCTGACTCCCCAGCCAGGCCGCCCCCACTCACCATCCACCAGGTCTTCGCCCTCACGTCGTAGCACAGCTGCCACTTCACCGAGCCCTCAGCCGCTGGTGCCACCGCTGTGCCTGGTGCCTCCATCCCCACTCGGCTACTCCAGGAGGTCCCCGGCGTGATGTCCCACTCCCGGTGCCATCGCGGACCCTTTATTCCCCACAAAGCACCCAGAGCAGCCCCCAAGCCCGGAGGGCACTTGGGGAAAAGCAGCCGGATGGAGGCGAGGAATAATCCCTGCCCGGGAGCTTTCTCGGCTGTCCCCGGGGAGGCGGGTCGGCTGCTCTTGGGTTTGTGGGTGGTCACTGCACGGCAGAGGCTGTGCCAGCAGCCGGCTGGGCACGCCAGCAGGATGGCACCCACGTGGGGGGGATGGAGGGACCCGGGGCGGGGGAGCAGCAAGGGGACACACGGGGTCTCTGAGGCTTTGGGAATCGCTCTCGCTTTGCCTTCCCAGAGAAGGGGCTGCTGCAGGTACCACCTGCAGCCTACGAGCCCCCGCGCCAGGGACCCTCGAAACCAGACAGATGCACAGACATGTCCCGGCGTGGCTGACGGACTCCCACGCCGCCCCTTCCCGCGCTGCCAGCCCGCGGCCTGCCAGCACACGTGCGCTGAGCGCGGTGTGCTCAGCCGGGGGGGCCCTGCTCCCCTCTGGCTCCCGCATCTGTAGAAACTTGGAGGTTGAAAGGGGATGTGTAGGAATGTCATCCGAGGGACCGGAGGGGGCTGGGGACTGATCTCTGCTCACAGTGTGGTGGCACGATCCAGTCGCTGGGGAAAAGCAGTGGCAGGTCCTGCTGCCCTGGCTTGGTCCCAGCGTGACCCAGCACCTGAGGGGTCACGTCCTTCAGGCCCCACTGGTGCCACGTGCGCTGCAGGGATCCCCAAAGGATCCCAGCCGGGGTTCACGCCTGCCGCCTCCCCCCCTGAGCCTGTCCCCTGCTCCCCACCCATGGAGGAGTTCTCCTGGACTTTGGGCCCTGCCGCAGGGAACCCCGACCTCCAGCAAGCACTCAGGGCTTCCAGTTGTCCAAGTCCCCATCAATTTAAATGGATTTAGTATCCATCCTCCCAATAATTACAATCTGCCTTGAGGTTTGGGGGTCGTGGGCTGATCACCTCCTCTGCACGTGGATTACGGCTTCGTTATCCCGGCAGCCGGGTCCTTCCTGGCGCTGCCCACGGGGACGAACCCCAGGCCCTGCTGGGTGTTCCTGCCTTCCCCCTCCCCACCTTCCTGCCTGCTGGTTTTCCAACCCTGTCTAATCGCCCAGCCACTGCACTGGCAAAGCCAGGCTCCTCTCTACAGCGGGTGCCCGGCGCACCCCTGGGAGCCCGGTGACCCACCAGTGGTGCTGGTGGCAGGCAGGTGAGACCCAGGGGTTTGATGGAAGGGTCAAGCAGGCTTGAAGTTTTTTGGCTTTGAAGGCCCAGGAGAAGCTGGTTTTTATGCTGAGCTGGGGATTTAATGACATTTGGGGATATTTCGATGAGAAGCTTTGGGGATGGAAGTGTTCTGCTGGCTGGGGTCTGTCAGTGCTGGGCACTGCCTGCGCTGGGGGGCTTGGGCACCGCCGTGAACACGGTGCCGAACGGTTTGGGCATGGGGGGAATGGCTGTGTGGGGAGGGAAACACCGTGAGAGGCAGGTTGCAGGAATTCAGCTCCTGGAAATAATTAATTTCAAGGCCTGGATATTTCTTTCTGTTTGTTTTGCTTTGTTTTGTTTTTTTTTTTATTTTGTTTTTTTTCTTGAACACAATTTTTCTAACCTTATTTTTGATCAAAAGCCAGTTTTTTGGGGGGGAAAGAACTCAGGAGCTTTTAATGAACATTTCTCCTTCCGACGAGGCTTGTTTTCATTCACACAGGGGCTTGAGACAGAAAATAAACCCAAAGATGAGCCGTGGGAGCAGCTCAGCAGTGGGAGCCAGGGCTGGAAGGGAGACGCTTTGGGGCGAGGGTGCTGGAGGGTGGCATCGGGCAGCAGTGGGTGCAGGCCCCTCGGCGGAGGTGGGGACAGATGGACTGTGCTGAATGATGAAAATCTCCCAGTTTAAGAATTGTTGTTTGGCTTGAAAAGGATGGCTCTAAAGCGGTGCCTGCACGCGATAGCGTCTGCGTGTCCCTGTGCGCGTGTCCGTGCGCGTGTCCGCACCGACGTGTGTGTGCACGAGCACGCCTGGGTGTCCGTGTGCATTTGTGTGGGGTGGCACACGCGTGTGTCTGCACGCGCCGGCGAGGCGCTGACTGTGAGCGGAGCTGACACGTTCTGCTCCCAGCAGGGCTCTCCTGCCCCGGGGCTGCCACGCCAGCAGAAGCAGGGAGGAGGTGCCGCAAGGCAGAACTCAAAAATACAGCAGGAGGCTGGCGAGACCTTGGCGGGGGTTGGAAAGGGCCTGGGGTAACCCTGGCTGTGGGGAAGGACCCTGGCGGGATCTGGGGGGAACCCTCTGCAGGGGTTGTCAGGGTGGGCACCACGGGAAATGGGGTGCTGCCAGGGCTGAGGGGGTCCCAGGCAGCCAGCCCCGCTTGGCAGAGCCGGTCCATTGTCATGGGCATCACCTTGACTTTATGGGAGTCTGGCAGTGCTTTTTACGTGCTAATGGGAGGCTGAAGAGGGGGTGAGCCCCCCCTGAGCGGGCAGGGGGAGGTAGCAGCAGTGCTGGCTGCCATGCCAGGTGCTGGCACCCACTCTGGCGTGGGCTGGCTCTGCCGTCCCTGGGGAAGCAGAACGCTGGGGGAAGCGCCGTGGCGGCGGAGGGGATGGGGCTGAGCCAGCTGCTCCGGCCGGGGGGTCCCGGGGCAGGACTGCCTTGGCACCCCCACATTGCCCAGGACGATCCCGTCTCCTCTGCCTCACGATGACTGGTGCAAAGCCCAGCTCTCCGTGCCTCAGTTTCCCTGGCAGGCAGGGCTCTGCCTAACTGTGCAGCCCGCCGCATCACCTCCTGGGGCATCCCCCCATCGCCTCCTGCTTGTGCCTGGAGCCTCATCCCTGGGCTCTGCTGCTCCCAGCCTGGCTCCGTGGGCCTCCCCACTACCTGCCGTGGGTGGCCCTGCCTGCTCTGCCGCCTCGGGGAGGGGGGGGTGTCTGTCTGCACACGTGTGTGGGTACACGTGGGTGTGCGCACGCATGTGCTGCTGCGGATGTGTGTGCACATGTGGACATGCGCGGGCACGCCTGGGTGTGCTCAGGCTCCGTGCACACACTGGGGCGGGTGTGCACACGCGTGTGCTGGCACGCGTGGATGCCCACCCTTTGTGCCTCCTGCTGCCGCCCCCAGTGCCCCCAGTCTTCCTCTGGCAGAGGGCTGACCCACTCCAGGCCCGTGACTACTCAGGGGGGTCAGGCCCCGTTGCCCTGCTGGGACCATGCATTAGTGATCAGGGCAATCGGGTCTCACAGGGCCCTGCACATGTTCCCTCGCTGCCCTGTGCCTCGGTTTCCCTTGGCATCTTTCTGTCCTCTTGTGTCCCCGACCCCACCTTCTGCTGGTCCCCGTGAGACGTGATGATCCCATGGCAGTGGCCTGGTGCCACCGTTGCTTACGCTGCAGGGGCACTGGGACCAGTAGGGTGGAAGAGTGAGCGCATCACCTGGCTCCACAGCAAGAGGGGCGGCAGACAGGGATGGGCTCTGACGGAGCTCACATCCCCAGCTGATGGAGTTGGGGGCTCTGCTTGTGGGATCCTTCCCATGAAGGTCAGGCTCTGGAAACCGGGTGCTGGTCCCACCCTGGGACCATGGCAGCTCCCGAGCCAGGGTCGCTGTGCCCAGGGCTGAGCATCTCTTTGGGATGTGACATCTGGAGGTGGAGAGGAGAGAGGGGATCTCCCTGGGAGAGGGATGAGGACTGTTTACCCGCTTCTGCTTAGACCCACCTCTGAACACGCACAGCATGGCACGTTGTTGCCTCCTGCCCCCAGGGGCTGCGAGCCCCCTCCGTGCCTGTCCCCAGCATGGGGTAAATCCTGCACCCCGAAATCATCCCCCCCTCCCGGGGCTGCACAGGCAGGACAGAGCCCCCCTGAGCTGTACAAGCCAGGCGACTCCCCCTCATCTTCCCCCCCCAACCCCCCCTTCCAGGGGCAAGGAGGGCAACGACAGACCCCCCCCCCCCCCCCCCCCAGGGCTGTACAAGCCAAACAACAAATTCCCCCCACTTCACCCCGGAGCAATGTGGGGAACACAGATCCCCCCTTCTCCCTCCGAGCAATATGGGCAGCACAGCACAACCCCCCCCCCCTCATTGGGGCAGGGCCGCCCCCCCCCCCCCCCCGCTTTCCCCGGGCGATGCAGACGTGACAACCCCCCCTGGGGCCATACGGGCAGGACCCCCTCGGGGCCCATACGCTCAGGTCCTTCCCCCTCCCTCTCCCCGGGGCTGCACAGAGCCGGCCACCCCCCCGCTAAACCCGACTCGCCCCCCCCCCCCCCCCCCCACCCCTGGGTGCGGTGGAAGTGTGTGTGTGGGGGGGGGGGGGGGGGGGCGGTGCCCGGCGGCGGCTCCTTTAAGGCGGGGGCGGCGGGGCTGACGTCAGGAGCTGTCCCCGGTGCTGAAGCAAGATGGCCGCCCGCTAGCCAACCGGGGCGGCGGCGGCAGCGGCGGCGGCGGGAGCCCCCCGCGCCCCCGGCACCGGGACCATGTCGCTGCTCTGCGTCGGAGGTACCGGGGGGGGGGGGGGGGGGGACACACACAGCGCGGGGGGGGGGGGGGCGGGGCCCGGCCCCGGGTGCGCCGCTGCCCGGTGAGGGAGGGGAGGGGTCGCTGCCCCGCTACCGGCAGCGATCTCCGCCCCGCCCCCCCCCCCCCCCGGTGGGCAACGGGGCGCTCGGGGCTGATGGCGATGCGGGGGGGGGTGGCGGGGTGGCGTGAGAACGGCTCCATTCACAAAAAAAAAAAAAAAAAAAAAACGGCGCCTGGATTTATGAATGAACCGGCGGGGGCGCGCGAGCGGCGCCGGACACAGGAGTGGGGGTGGGGAAGCGGGGGGGGGGGTGGGGTGGGGTGGGGTTTGGGGGGGGCTCACCCCGCCCGCCGAGGGGCCCCTCCCCGCCCTGGGGGGGGGGGCCGGGAAGGGGGGGGGGGCTCCCCCCGCACCTCCCACCCCGGCCGCTCCGTCCACCCCGCTCCGCCTTCCCGCCCCCCCCGGAGCCCCCTTCTTCCCCCATCCCCCCCCCCCTCACACGCAGACCCCCATGTGCCCATCCCCCCCCCCCCCCGCCCACCTTCATCCTCCCCTCTCTCCCCAAATAACCCCCACCCGAAGCAACTCCCCTTCCCCACGCCCACCCCTCACGTCTATCCCCACGCACCCCACCCACTGCAGACACAGCATCCCCCCCCCCCCGCATTCCCAGACACCCCCCACCCTAAACACGCCCCATACGCCCCTCTCCACGCCCACGATTCCCACCCTCCCCCCCCCCCGGCGTCATCTATCCCCAAGCACCCTTACATTCCCACCCCCCCAAACAAACCCCATACAACCCCAATCACCCCTATTTTCCCCCACCCCCCTGCAAACCCTTCACCCCCCCCCCCCAATTACAACCTGAGCCCCCAATACCACCCCCCTTCCCCCCCAGCCTCCTGTGCTGCTGCAGGCGTTGCCCCCCCTCTGACATGGTGATGCTGGGGGGGTTGAGGGCAGCCGGGGGCGGGGGGGGGGGGGTCAGGGAAGGAGCGTGTTGGTCTGGTGTTGGTGGGGGCCCGGTTAGGGGTGCTGGACACCCCATACTGGGAGGAACTTGGGGGGGGAGCGCACAGGCAGGGGATCCCCGCACCCCAGCGCGCTGAGACCAGCCCAACTCAGCGCGCAGATGAATCCTGCGGCCTCGCTGGTGGCTGCTCTGCATCGAGTGCTCAGTTGGGGGGGGTCAGTGTCTGGGGGGGGGGGGGGGATGTCCCTTTCCTCCCTCCCCAGCTCCTGCGGCACCCCATGGGGCGGGGGGGTGGCACCTGTGGGGGCCAGGGAGGGGGGACGGAGGTGGCGGAGTGGCAGCCGGGGACAAGGCGGAGCACAGGGTGTCTGGGATTCCCCCACCTGGCGGAAAGCGGGGGGAAGATGGGGGCTCCCCCCACCGCTGCCTGAGCTCAGCGGGGTGGGGGGGCTCTGCCCAGTCCCACCCCCCCCACCCCCCCTCCCGTGGCAGTGCCACAACAGCACGCAGGGAGCGGATCCCCGGGGGGGGGGTGGGGTGTGGGAGCAGTGCCAAGGCCAGTGTGCCCCCACATGTCCCCCAGCCGGTCACCGGCCAGCCCCAGGTTTGGGGGGTGTCCGTCCCCCCCCTCTGGCAGGGGGGGAGGGCCGCGTCTTCACTCCCACTGAAGGGACTGTCACCCGCGGTGACACCCGCCGTGAAGCCGGGGGTGGATGGTGAGAAACCCGCTGGCAGCGGGTTCAGGCTCCCCCCGCCGCCCTGTCACCGCTCGCTGGGGGCACCTGGTCTTGTCACCCTATTTTTGGGGTCCCAGGGGGTGGAGGTGCCTCCCCCCAGCCCCCTCCCAGGGCCCCGCGCAGCCCCCAAGGGCTTCGTCTGCGTGGGTGAGGGGCGCTGAATGGCCCCGGGGGGCGGTGGGGTGAGCGGGGGGGGGGGGGGGGGGGGGGGGGTGTCTGAAGCGGTGCGAGGCAGACGGACAGATGGACGGGCGGGTGGATGGGCATCCCAAGGGACAGATGGAGAGATGGACGGACAGATGGATGGAGGGGTGGGGAGACGTGAGCAGGTAGACAGAGGGGGGTGTGGATGGACAGACAGAGGGGAGGAGGGGTGGAAGGAGGGGATGGGTGGATGGATGGACAGATGGACAGACGGAGGGAGGGGGTGGGTGGAGAGACAGGTGTGTGGATGGATGGTCAAAGGACGGACGGACAGAGGGATGGGTGGACAGACATGGGTGGAGGGGTGGACAGACAGAGGGATGGACAGACAGACAGACAGGCCTGCTGCAGGGTGCCCACAGCCCAGCCTGGTTTTTACGCTGCTGCCGGTCTGATCCCCGCCAGCTGCCTCCTGCCTCAGTTTCCCCAAGTGGCCGACACCGCCCAGGAGGAGGCTGGTTACCCCAGCCTGGGGAGCACCCCGAGTCTCCCAGCCTATTGTGGGGGGGCCCAGCTCCCACGGGGGGCCGGTCCCGCTGTCCCCAGCTCCTTGTCTGGAGGCTCAGGTTGAATTTAGCCCAGGGGTGGTGACACCCCGGGACCTGCCACCCCTGCGCCAGCTTTGGGGACCTGTTGGTGGGCGGGCGGGTGGCACAGCCCCCTCGGGGCCATCAGCTGCAGATGGTGGCATCAGGACATCTCCCTGGCAGGAGATGACAGCCCGGAGAGCCACGTGTCCCCTGGGTAATTGTTTGTTCCTGTCAGCTCGGGTATTTTTGGAGCTTTTCCTTCCTCTGCTCTCCCGTTTCGGAGGCAGCAGCTGGTGGAGACCGATCGGCCCCGGTGGGTGCGTCTGGGTCCGGGGCAAGGGCGAGCACCCACGCCGGGGGTCCCTGTGCAGCTCCGAGCACGTGCCGTGGGCAGGTCCCGGCACCAAATACTGTGTTCTGATATAATATATTATACGTTTAATACATAAAATAATATCATAGATATAATATATTAAAATGTACATATAATTTTATTATATGACATAATAGAATATATACAACATAATTATTTTATCACATAATGTTATATGATCATGTAATATATTATATGATATAGCCCAGGCTCCCAACCCCGCGATGCTAGGGGACCTTTGGGACCCCAGAGCCTTGTGCCTCGCCTCGCACCAACCCCCCCTTCCCCATGAACCCCCACCCCCCCCCATCCCTGAGCGAAGCTGCAGCTCCCGGAGTCCTGTGATTCCCTGGGAACGCGGCTGCCAGTGATGCGGCTGGCAGCCTTCCTCCAGGCAGCGAGCCGCCCGACGCGTGACCCTCTCAGCGGCACGGTGGCCGCGCTGAGGGATCCTCAGTTACTTCTGAGCAGTTCGCTGAGGCTCAGCCAGCGGCTCCTCCGTGCCTCAGTTTCCCCAGCGGCACCCCGGGGCCGACCCCTGAGCCTCGCCGGGCACGTGGAGCCAGCGGCAGCCCCACGGCCCCTCCAGCGCTGGCGGCGGGTGCCCAGTGGCTGGCGAGTGGCACGGCTCTGAAATCAAATTACCTTTGATGTCGCCAGGGCTATTTTAGTCCCTCCTGGGTCACGCTGGTCCTCCGCCCGCTGGCACCCGCGTCATTTAAGCGTTCTCCGGGTGCTGTGTCATTCCCTCTCTGCCACGTCCCCCCCCGCCCCCCGTGAGCCCCAAGGACACCGCTCACCTCCACCACCCCCTGGCATCAGCAGCGGGTTTGCCCCAAAACCTGGGTACCAACCCCTCCTGCCACCTCTGCTTGCAGCGCTGGTGTAAAGCTGGGGGGGGGGCGGGGGGGGGGGGGGATCAGCCAGAATCGGGAGTGTTTGTTCCCGCGGGGCTGAGCAGGATGCGGCCCAGATGCAATCGGCTGGTTGGGAGGGGTCCCCAGGATGGGAACCGGCCCCTCTGTGCCCCCCGGGGAGGGGGGCAGGGCTGGGGTGCTGTGAGGGGCTATTTTGGGGCTCCCTGCTGCAGTGCAGGTGGGGGGGAGCATCTCCACCACCCTGTTGGGCAGGGAAGGTTACAGCCCCCCCCCCCCCCTCCCCTTTCCTGTACAAAATCTGGGTCAGCGGTTGGGGAGATGACGAGAGCCTTAACCCTGGCGCTGCTGGGCTGGTGCCCACGACGGGGACAGGAACTGCGGGAAGGTTCCCCCCAAACCCCCCCTTTCTTCCCACGGTGTAGCATCATCTGTTTCCCCAAATGCATCCGAATTCAGAAGCTGGGGGGCAGAGGGGCTAAACACCCCCTCAACAGATGAAGGCTGGTCATTCGGGGTGACAAGGAGATGTTTCAAGTTGTCCCAAAGCGGCAGGATTTGGGGGGGGGCCTTTGCTCCCCTCCGGTGCCCTCCTCCAGCTCATGCCTGATCTCCCTCCCTTGTGCCTCCTGGCACTGGGGACTCCTGATTTACACCAGCAGGAGGGATCCCACTGCTTTTCCCCACCTTGCAGCCAGGGATTGGGGGGGGGGTGGGGAGTTGTTGGCCAGGTCTGGGGTCCTCCCACTCCCTTGGTACCCTGGTGGGGGTCCCCAGCCCCCCGCACGGGGCTCTCAGGCTGAATCTCTTCCTTCCCTCTCTGTCCCCGCAGTTAAAAAGGCCAAGTTCGATGGGCCCCAAGGTAAGAGGCCCCCCCACCTGCCTGCCCTCCTGGGGGGGGGTGTGGGGTGAGGGGCTCGGCTCTGGGGCTGGTTGGGTGTGGCAGGACCGGAGGAAGGGCAGGGGGGTGGCGAGGGGACCCCAGGCTCCACCTCAGCTCTGGAGACATCGTTTGGCAAGTTGGGAGGCGGGGGGGGGGGGCACACACACAGATGGGGGTGCCCTGGGCAGGATGGGGGGGCTCGCAGCCAAGTCACCTGGCAGTGGTAGGGGTGCAGCCTGCCTGGCTGACTGGGGCTGGGGTGCTGCTGTGGGGGGGACCCCGTGGGACAGTGGCTGTGGGGGGTGTGGGCATGGATGGGGTGGGGGGCACACAGGGGGGGCCACTTCACCCTCCGCTTGCTCCCACAGAGAAGTTTAACACCTACGTGACACTGAAGGTGCAAAATGTCAAGAGCACAACCATCGCGGTGCGGGGCAACCTGCCCTCCTGGGAGCAGGACTTCATGTTGTGAGTGTCCAGGGGCCACCCCGGGGTCCCCCACCCCTGCCGCTCCCCCCTGCCCCCCCACCAGGGGGATGTCACTCCCTGCCAGTGCTCCCCCTGACCCCAGTCCTGGGGGGCTCACCTGAGTCCTGGGCCTGAGGTGGCCCCAGACAGAGGCTGAGGTGGCCCTGGGGGGCTGCTGGGTGACCTGATGCCTCCTCCCTATCCCCCCCCCCAGTGAGATCAACCGGCTCGACCTGGGCCTGACGGTGGAGGTGTGGAACAAGGGGCTCATCTGGGACACCATGGTGGGGACGGTGTGGATCCCCCTCCGGACCATCCGGCAGTCCAACGAGGTAGGGACTCCGACCCGTCCATCCCCCCCGCCAGACCCTAAGGGACAGGTAGCCACTGCTGTCCTTTGGCGGGGGGGCAGAGCCTTCCCCAGCCCTGCTTGGAGAGGACCCTGCTTGGGGCCAGATCCTGCGTGCATGGCGTCGTGGGGCTGGGGGGGGGGTCCCTGGCAGCTCTCCTCACCCCCATTTCTGCCCCGCAGGAGGGCCCTGGGGAATGGCTCACGCTCGACTCCCAGGTCATCATGACAGACAACGAGATTTCAGGCACCAAGGACCCCACTTTCCACCGTATCCTCCTGGACACCCGCTTCGAGCTGCCGCTGGGTGGGTACCGTCCCCGGGCACCCCAGGACTGGGGTGCATCCTTCCTTGCCCCCAGCCCCAGGGATGTTCACGGGCCTCAGGGTTGGAGCTGGAGGTCTAGTCCTGTATCCCCAAAAGCTGGAGGGGGGGGCTGTTCTGTGTACCAGTTGCGGTCTTTCCCCTTGCAGATATCCCCGAGGAGGAGGCCAGGTATTGGGCCAAGAAGCTGGAGCAGCTCAATGCCATGCGGGACCAGGACGATGTAAGTCAGTACAGAATGAGGCCCCGGGTGAGGGCCGGGCAAGGAGCGGTGGTGCTGCGGGGGCGGGCAGCCCTCACCGGCCCGTCTCTCCCCAGTACGCCTTCCAGGAGGAGCAGGAAAAGCCTCTGCCTGTTCACAGCTCCCAGTGCTGTAAGTGCTGCCCTGTCCCTGCCCCACTGCAGGGCCCCCCATGGCCCTGACCCCCCCCCGCCCAGCAAACCGCACCGGGGATGTGCAGGAGCAGGGGTCCGTGCCTGCCCTGGGGGGCTGGACCCCAACCCCAGTGGGGCTCAACCTCCCCCCACTCCCCATCCCTGTCCCCAGTCCCATCCTCCCCGCCGTGTCTGCCGGCGTTTCTTTGCTGTCTCCCTGCCCCACGGTGTGTGAGCCCTCCCGGGGGGGGGCTGAGTCGTGGGGGGGGGGGGTGGGCATGGCAATGGGGGTGGTAAGGAGGGTCCCCTGGGGAGCTCGGGCGAGCGAGGCTGGTGAGGGGGTCGCTTGGTGGAGGCACTGGCAGCGGGGTCTGAGGGACTGGCGGTGGCAGCTCGGTTTGTCCCAACCCGTGCCTCAGTTTCTCCTTCGGTAACCACGCCGGGGCCATACATAGCCCAGCACGGGCCCAAGCACGGCTCGGTGCCTCTGTGCCCAGCCCCAGGCCCCCGGCCCCTGTGCAGTTCAGTGCCACCGTGCCCAGCCACAGTCCTGTCCCCAGCCTGGGTCAGTGTCGCCGTGCCGAGCCCTAGGCACTGTCACCAGCCCAGCTGGATGTCCCCATGCCCAAGCCTGGGCACTGTCCCCAGTGCACTCCAGTGCCACCGTGCCCATCCCTAGGGCCCGTCCCTGTCCCGCCTCTGCGTCATTGCCCAGCCCCAGGCCCTGGCCCCAGCTCAGTGCCAGTGTGCCCCATTCTGGGCACTGTCCCCAACCCATGGTGGGGCACTGTCCCCAGCCCAGCTCAGTGCCACCATTCCTGGGAGATGCCGGTTCCTCCCAGCCAGCTCCTGCTGCTGCCCCGCAGCTGCCTCTATCCTTATTGTCTCTGCCCCTTTTTTTTTTTTGTAGGCAACTGGAATTATTTTGGCTGGGGAGAACAGCAGAGTGAGTATCCCGTCCCCTCCTCTCCTCCCGGCCTGGTGGTCCCCAGCTCACCCCCCCGGTGCCGTGCCGTAGCCTTGCCTGGGGCTCGGGGGAGCTGGAGCTTGGGTCCAGCCTGCGGCCTCGTGCTGTGGCTCTGTGCCGGGCGAGCACCGAGGCACCGAGCACGCTGTCCTGGGCAGGGCTGTCCCCACGGGCGGGTGGGGATACGGGCACCGCGAGGCTCTGTGCCCTCGGGGCGCCTGGCTGGCCATGAGCAGCCCCAGCCTTGCCTCTGTGGTGGGACACCGGCGGGTCCCCGCACCCTGTCCTCCTCCCCCTCTGTATATCCCATTTCCCCCTTCTGCCCTCCTCTCATCCTGCAAACCCCCTTCCCGCAGAGGGGAACGCGTGCAGCTTGCCCCTCACCCCTTCCTGGGCCCATCTCCCCAGCGCGGTCCCACAGCAGTGGGGACATGGTGGCAGTAACGAGACCGTGCCGGGCCCAGGGCAGATTTGGGGTATCCCCGGCCACAGCCGCCGCGGGGCCGTCCCCGATCCCACTCACTGCTGTCCCTTGCAGACGATGACCCCGACAGCACGGTGGACGACCGGGACAGCGATTACCGCAGCGAGACCAGCAACAGCATCCCGCCGCCGTACTACACCACCTCCCAGCCCAACGCCTCCGTCCACCAGTACCCCATGAGGCACCAGCAGCAGAGCTCCCGCGACTCCTACACCGACTCGATGCAGAGCTACGAGATGGACTACTCGGACCAGCGGCCCATCAGGTAGTGTCGGCGCAGCCAGCCCGCCCCCAGGACCTGCTCTCTCAATCCCCCCCCCCCCTCCACAGGTGACAGAGGCCAGCGGGTAACGCCAGGGACGGCGCTCCTAGGGCGGTGGGTGACGGAGGGAAGGACTCTGAGGCGAGGAAGAGGGGGCTGCTGCTGGCCCCGCGCCTTTCCTTCTCACTGGGAAGTTTTCAAGCTCTTTTTGGGTCACCGCCCTCCTCTGCCCTCGCTGGGCTTCGGGGCCTCCCAAGCTCTGGCTGTCCCCGCGGGGCGCCGAGCTAGCGGCGCGTGGCCTGGCCGGGGGCGCAGACGTGGCTGTAGGCAGAGCCGCACGCAGCGATGCCCGCCCGGCGCCCTGTCCCCGCGGCCGCGGTTCCTCGCCAGCACCCAGCCCGAGGTGCCAGCCCCGGCCGCTCGGCCGGACGGAGCCTCCCTGCCAGCGTCCCCACGGCGGCAGGGGGGATGCCAGGGCGCGGCGGGTGGCGGCGGCGGCGCCCGGAACCTTGCTGACCATCTTCCTCTCCTCCCCGGCAGACGCTACGCTAGTGTAGACTCTGCCGCAAACGGACGCAGCGACGCTGAGTCCGCTTCCGAGTCGAGCAGGCGGACCAGCCGCCAGCCTTCCCTTGAGAGCAGGCGGTCCCTAGACCTATCGGATAGGTGGGTCGCTACCCCGTCGCGTGCCGTGTGCCGTCGCAGAGTGCTGTGGTCGGTCCTTGCAGCCGTGGTGAGGCCAACACCAGTCCCGGCAAGGGGGGCCTCGTGCCGCCGCAGGGTCCCCCCTCTCCCCGCCCCGCAGGGGAGCAGCGTTGGGGTGCTCCGGGCCTCCCTTGGCCCCGTGGGGTCCCTTCTTGCATGCTGCGCCCCAGTTCACGGGGGTGGTGCCCCGGCACCCTGGCCCCGCTCGCCGGCGCAGCGACCGTCCGGCAGCACTGCTGCCTGTTCCCTGTCACGCCAGCCGGTGTGGGACCTGGGGCCTCGGGGACTCACATGCCACCCCCCCCGCCCCCGTTTCTGGTCCCCTCCCAGGGAGCACCTGGCTGGGCAAAAGCCTCACGCAGTGATTGGGGACCCTCACGATGTGCCAAGGGCCCCTCTCCCAGCTCTGGCCAGGATCAGGCCGGGGAGGTGAGGGGTTTCCAGGCGTGAGCCGTGTCTCCTGCCCCCCTGCGCCCCAAGCCCCCCTTCCCAAGGTACGTGGATGATGCCAGTGCCGCTTCCCTGCTGGGACCAGCCTGGGCATCCCCCAGCACCCCCCTCCCTGCGGTGTCCCCTGGCTCCCCCCTGCCTGGCCCAGCCTCTCTGGGCCCAGGGCTCTGCCCGTCCTGCCCTCCTGTCCCCTTCCCCCTTTCCCACCCCTGAGCCCTGGCTGCCGGTGCTGGGGACGTGGTGTCGGCCTCTTCCTAGGCATGTCCCTGTCCTGTCTGCATGTTTGCTTATGTGAGCCTCTCTCCACGGAGCCCCGCGGCCGCCCTGGCCCCGGCAGCCTCCTGGGCTGCAGGGAGCCCCTCTGAGCTGCTGCTCCCCCAGGTGCAGGTGGCTGTGAGAGGGGGGGTGCTGGAAGGGCCGGGGGCCAGTGCGTCAGATGGGGCGGTGGGAAAGGGGTCTGGCCTGGCAGGAAGAGTAGAGAGGGGCCCCCCGGGTAGGGGTGAGGTGGTTAAGGGGGAGTGATGGGGTTGGGGGGGGGGTGTCACTGGATTGGGGGGTGCCTGGGAGGTCTACAGGGAGCGCTGGGATGCCGGTGTAGGGGTCGGGTGACAGATCTGTGGAGCTGGGGGGGACGGGACGGGGCGTCTGGCAGAAGCGGAAGACAGGATCTGGCTGGGGGTGCTGCCTGGCTGCACTGTGCCCCCACCCCTGGCAGGGCCGAGCCGAGGGGACAAGACCCCCCCGTCCCCATGCTCAGCCCAGGCACAGGCAGGGAGGTCAGACCCCCGAGAGTGCCCCAGCTCGGGGGGGCCGGTCCCAGCCCACAGAGTCTCCTGGGTCTGCGCCTTCAGCTCCCAGAACGAGGAGCCTGGTGCTCAGCTGGGGCCGTGCCCCGGGGGGAGCCCCACATCCTCCCACCCGCGGGGCAGGGACCCCGGGGCTCTCTCTGGGGCGGCACGGGGCAGGCGAGGCCGCGACGTGGACCCACGGGAGCCCTGTCCTTGTCTCCTCTCGGCCCTGCAGCCCCACGGGGAGCAGCCGCTACGCCTCGTCGGCCGAGCTGAGCCAGGGCAGCTCCCAGCTGAGCGAGGACTTTGAGAACGAGAGCCTCCGGGACTCGGAGCTGGACGAGCGGGACGGCGACTCCTACCACTCCTGCCACAGCTCCGTCAGCTACCGCAAAGACTCGCCCCGCTGGGAGGAGGACGACGACGACCTGTATCTGGAGGAGGAGGAAGAGGAGGAGGAAGAGTTCAATGAGGACTACAGCGAGAACGAGGAAGGCTACCCCAAGGAAGAGGAGGAGGAGGAGGACCTGCGGGAGCAGGGCCCCTATGAAGTGCCGGAGCACGATGCCTACCCCCCACTGCAGAAACCCCCCGGGCAGCAGCAGCAACAGGCCCCGCAGCAGCAGCAGCAACCCCAGCTGGTCCCACAGCTGAAGCCACAGCAGCAGGAGAGGAAGGAGGAGAGGAGGGAGGAGAAGGACACCTCTGTCCCCGAGGAAACCCCGGAGGCCCTCCAGGCTCAGCAGGGAGCGGACGAAGCTCCCCTGCAAGAGGCGGCCCCCGAGCCCCTGAAACAGGCTGAGAGGTAGGAGAGGGACGTTCACCTGCAGCATCCTTGGGACGGCACCGTGCCTGGTGGTGCTGAGGATGCTCTGGAGCCGGCCTGGGGCTGGTGCTGTGGTGCCCAGGGGCGGTGCCCAGGGGCAGTGCCAGGGACCTTCCGTGGTGCCTGGGGCTTTTTCAGGTGTCTGAGGCATTGAGGTGGGGGGAAGCCCACCTCGTGCCACCCAGGCAAGGGTCAGCCCCCTTGGGATGCTGCCCTGGCCCAGCCACCAGTGCCACGCTAAGCAGGGGCAGAGCTCAAGGTGCTCGAGATCCTGCCAGGGTAATTTTATAACCCAGGACAAACCTGGGGATGGGGCAAGTCAGGGCCTGGGGCTGTGATTCCTCTCCTCTGGCTCAAGCTATCAGCTCCCTGGATGGAGGGGGTACCCTGGAGCTCAGCATGGTCAGAGGCGGATATTTCCTTCACAGGAGTCAATCTTCTCCCTGGGCCACTGGTAGAAGGTCGTCTGTAGCCTCTTTTGCTGTACAGATTAATTATTTGGTGACCAGGTCCCTGGTACAGCATGTGAATAATTCGTATATTGATCTCTGCCTTTAATTATTGAACACGTCCATTTTGCCATGATTCGGCGGGCTCCACTGCTCTGCACAGAGAGGAAGCGCGGTGGGCTTTTCTGGGCTTTTATTTAGTTTAAATTCTAGCCATAACTGGGGAATCACTAATTTAAAAGAACGTGTTAACGAGCTTTTTTTTAAAAAAATGCATATTTAGGCCCAAGGGCTCGCTGGAGTCCTGGTGAAGGTAGCCTTAGTTCATGTCTGCCTGTGGAGCCTGTTCTCCGGGCAGGGGGCTTGCGGGGGTCCTGGACACTGGGGGCCTTGGATCAGAGCTGAGGACCCCAGGTTAGTGCTGAGGACCGTAGATCAGCGCTGGAGACTGCGTTAGTGCTGGGGCACCGGGCAGCCCTCACAGGGCTGGTTTGGGCAGGTTCATCTCCTGAGCTCCCCCTGGCCTCGTCCCAGCACGTCTTTTTTTTACCCGCCTCTAGTGTCACATCATACCAGACTCTCCAGGAGGCTGGGATATTTGGAGGATTTCTTTTCTTTTCCTCCATGTCTTGATTTTGCAAGAGAAGAGTAAAAAACCCACAACAACCAGAACATCCAGGCTGGGGGGGTCCTCCTGGTCTTGGAGCCGCTGGGCTGTTAGGAGCTCCTAACCCCAGGAGGTCCCGGCATGGTGAGGAGCAGCTGGAGGACATCCTGCCGGGGAGATGAGAGGTGAAGGGTGTTTAATCCATGGGCACGTTTAATGCCATCGCCGGCAGCCCCCTGGCCCTTTACTCCTGAGGGATCCCTCCGTGTCACTTGGGTGCCCGGGGCAGAGTCTCCCAAGGGAGGGGGAACTCCTGGCTTCTCCCCAGAGCTCTGCCGTCACTGTGCTGCCCTTTCCAGCAGACCTTGCTACCTTCTTAGAGTCCTTCCCGGTAGCAAGAGGGGGTTTTTTGCCACGGCCACAATGGCTCAAGGCCCACCTAGGTCCCTGAATTGCAGCCTCAGTCTTGCCCAGGGTGTGGGGGGCTGAGTCCCCCCTCCCCGGTGCTGTGCTGGGAGCTGAGCGAGGTGCGTGTGCTTGCAGGGAGCAGGCAGAGGCGGAGGTGCAGGACCCCAAAGCACGAGCCAAAGCCAACTGGTTGAGAGCCTTCAACAAGGTCTGCATGCAGCTGCAGGAGGTGAGCGGCCCCGCGGCCGGGTCCCAGGGCCGGCCCCGTGCTAGGCTGGGGGCACGGCCCCTTCCCACACCCGGGCATCTGCCAGACACGACCCATCCCAGGGATGTCCCTCTCCCCGAGGGCAGTGGGGACCTGGGGGGCCCCAACGGTGGTGGCCCTGCAACCCCATTCACGCCAAGTGGGACCCCCACGAGGGGCAGGGAGTGCTGAGGACCTTCCCCCGGTGTGTGCTGCATGCAGTGTGCTGGTGTGAGCCCCTCCGCCCGCTCCCCCGTATTGAGTTGACAATTTTTTGTTCTGTTTTTAGACTCCATCCTCCATCTTTTCTTTTTGTTTTGGCTCTGGATTCGCCCCCCGGGGCTTCGATCCCCCTCCCCACCGCTTCTCTTTTCAGTTGTCCACCACCATGGCCCTTGCACCCGCGTCTCCCCTTCCTGCAGGGAAGGGGTGTAGCCTGCCTGCAGGTAAGCATGTTCAACGGGAACGACCCCGCACCGTGAGTGCCTTGTGTGCGTGTGCGTGTGTGTGTGTGTGTGCAGGGATTGCCCCATCAGGGAGGTATAATTGGCTCTTTCCTCCCTGCTCCCCCCAAATAATCCCCTCCCTGCAAGGGAGGTGGCACTGCGGGATGGTCCCTGCACACACCCCAGCCCCCCCGTCTGCTCTGCCTTATCCCTGCACTTCTCTCCGACGGCCCGTGGGTCCGTGCGGACCTGCTGAGCCTTTCGACTGATGCTTCTCCCGTCCCCCAAACCCTCAATTTTTGCACGGTGCATCCCACCCCCTCTGCTTTGCGAGCCCGAGCCCCTCTGCTGAAGCCTTCCCACCACTGGCCCAGCTCAGCCTCCTGAAGATACTTTATTCCCAGTGCAAGCCCTTTGCTGAAAAGAGCCCCATCGTTTTAGGCACACGCTTTTCTCTGCCCGCCCTGTAAACCCTTTACATGCTTGCCCAGTGCTGCGGGCGCTGGCGGGGGGCTGGGTGCCCCGAGCCCCGGGGGGGCTGCCACGCGTGCCAGGGGCCCGGCACTGCGCCCGTGACAGTCACCCCGTGTCTTGCAGGCCCGCGGGGAAGGCGATGGAGAAGCTAAATCCCTGTGGTTCAAAGGCGGGTGAGTACGCAGGGAAGCGGGTACTTTCCGTCCCCCTGGGGTTTTGTGGGCTGTTCTCCCCTGCTCATTAGGATGTGATTAACGAGCTCGTCACGGGGTGGGGGGCTGGCACGGGGAGGCGTTGCCGAGCTGCGGGTGTGCGGGGGGGGTCAGATTTTTGGGCTGAATGCTGGTTGCTCGGTGCTTTTGGAGGAGCCAGCAGGGATGCCACCGCTCCGCGTCCCCGAGAGCCGCTGCCGCGGGGGAGAGAGAGGAGGTGAGTGGGTTGGGCTGGGACCGAGCTGGGGGGGCAGCTCCTGCTCCTCTCCTGCCGTCGGGGGCTCGAGTGGTGCCACGGGGGAACCCCGAACCTCTCACCCAGACGGGCTGGGGGTCTCGCCCCCGGCTCGCCCTCGCAGATGGCCCTGCCGCTGTCCCGGGCAGAGCCTGGCAGGTTTCCTCGAGAACCCACCAGACCACGCTGAGGTTTTCTTGCAGACGGGGCTGGAGGCTGCTCGGTGGCGTTTCTGCCTGAGCCGCGTGGCCTCAGTTTCTCTCGCAGCAGAGCAGCTCAGTGCTCACTCACCTTCGGTGTCCCAGAGGGAAACCCGTTCTCCCACTCCACGCTGCAAACCCGAAGCTAATTCAGCCAAACGGGTTGTTTTTCCCTGTGTTTCACTGTTACGCCACTGAAGCAAAACGTCTTTGTGGGGGGAAAATCGCAGTTTCTGCCAGTAATCCCTTTTCCCCCTAGTTTTCAGTCTGGTGAGCCCTGCTCCGGCCAGGGTGGTGGTGGGGCTGGGGGTCCCATGGGTGGGTTCCAGGCCACCCGGGGGTCGCTCTTGGCGGTCCTGTCCGCCAAGTCCCGAGCGAACACGGGGCGATTGCAGGGGGCCCCTTCCTGCCTCAGTTTCCCCTTCCCCGCTGACTCTCATCTCTCTTACAGGCCTGGTGGCGGGCTGATCATTATAGACAGCATGCCGGACATACGCAAGCGAAAACCCATCCCCTTAGTTAGCGATTTGGTGAGGTTCCTCCTAACGCCTTGCGCCACACAGCTGCCGGCTTCGCTCCTGCTGTGCCCCGCTGGACTCAAGCGCCCGTGCCCCGCTCCCCGGCTGCCTCTAACATGGCTTGTGTTTTCTGTTTTCTTTTCTGCGGCCTGGCTTGGCCGTCCCTGGCGGCAGGGGGGCGGCAGTAAGGTTTCTGCGCTGCATTAACAGCATGCCCGACATTAAGCCTGGACGCAAATCTCTCCCTCTAGTCAGCGATCTGGTGAGCGCGGTCCGAGGGGTTAAAGAGAGAGCACCCTTGGGTGCTGCTGGCCAGCCCTGCCCAGCCTCCTCCGGCCCCGTCGGCGGGGGGTGGGGGTGTCCCAGGCTGTTTTGGGGGTCTCCTGGCCCTGGCCCTCGCAGAGGGGAGCTATGAGGATGGCACAGCTGGGCTCTCCCCACCTGAGGGTGCTTCTCTTTAACGGAGCTCCAGGGCCCTGTCCCTACGCCAAGCATCAGCCCAAGGCTTCCCAGGGCTGCGTCTGGTTTCCCATTTTTTTACCAGCGCTAAAGGTCCCTTCGTGTCCCACCTGCCAGGGTCCCCAGTCCCTTCATGTCCCACCTGCCAGGGTCCCCGGTCCCTTCGTGTCCCACCTGCCAGGGTCCCCGGTCCCTTCGTGTCCCACCTGCCACAGGCTCCCCTCCGCTCAGACCGCGCTGGTGCTGGGCAGATGGACCCATGTGCCAGAGGAGGGGTCCCGCTGCCTTTTCTGAGCTGCACAGACCCTTTGCTCCTGTCCCCGCCATTGGCACGCTGAGCCGCTACAGCCCGGTCCCCATGCTGGGGTCCCATCCAGCCCCTGGGCCGTAATGCAACAGGGTCACTCTGCTGTCACCCCCCTGGTGACCAGAGACAGCAATTTTGGAAACCAGACACCCTTTGCACCCAGAATTAGGTGCCCTTCGCCTCCTTCCCCTTCTCTTTACACCTCACCATCTCTTTGTGCCCTCCCCAGGGTGTCTCCATCCTGTCCCCAACCTGCCTGTCCTCTCCCATCCCGCTGCCCCCCCCCCCCCCCCCTTGCTGCCCCTCACCCCAGTGCCCTCCACCTCCCGGCCCGCTCGGGCAGCCACTGATGCTTCTGCACTGTGCTGTGTCGGTGTTGGGGTTTTGGGGTGTGGGGTTGTGGGTGGTGATGGGGTGGGCAGAGGGTGGGGGTTCGGGGGGGTGGGGGGGCGCTGCCTTTCCCCGCTGGGATTTGGCAGGCTGCGGTCTGGGCCGTGTCTTGGGGTGGGAAACCCCCCCCCCCCCAGGGACCGGCCCGGTGCTGGGTGAGGGGTTGGTGTTGCCCCAATTCCCGCTCGTCCCAGCAGGGAAGGGGCCAGGACTTGCTCTGCTGTGAGGTGGCTTGCACTAACGGCCTTTTGTTCCCTCCTCGCTGGCGCTGGCTGCCTGCAGGCGATGGTAAGTGCCTCCCGGCCCAGGGGCTCTCAGACCCCCATTGAGAGGCTCTGCCCCACTGGGGCTGAACCCCGAATGCCGCCGGCTGCTGAACTGGTCCCAGTCCTCCTGCCCAGCGGGGTGGTGGGTCGCAGTGCTGGCATCACTGGGAGCTGAGCTGTCCCCACCGCCAGCCCATGCAGCGAGCACCCACCCCTGGCTGGGGTGGGGGTCCCTCCCGGGTGTTTTATGACCCCCGGGACCCCAAATGCGTGTGGGAGGGACACCCCATGCTCTGCTGGATCTGGGAACCGTGTTTCTTTCCCACAGTCCCTGGTCCAGTCCAGGAAAGCGGGAATCACATCCGCGCTGGCCTCGAGCACCTTGAACAATGAGGAGCTGGTAGGTGCTGGGGTTGGCCGGGGCGCGGGCGGTCGTGGTGGGAGGGCTGAGCCCCAGCCGGCCGGGCCAGCAGCAGAGATGTGGGGTCTGTGCCACACCAGCATCCTCCTCCGGTGATGACACAGCAGGCAGGATGCTCACGGCTGCACCCGGGGATGGTGCTGTTTGTCCTCTGCCCTGTCCTCTGCCCTGCTTGTCTGCACCCAGCGGTGACATCGCCCGTGGCCCAGGACCTGGGGGGTCCCCACGCCCCGCTGCACGGCTCGCCTGCTCTATGCTGCCTGAGCTTTTCTCCCCCTCTCTCTTCTGTCCCTGCGCAGAAAAACCATGTTTACAAGAAGACCCTGCAAGCCTTAGTGTACCCCATCTCCTGCACGACGCCCCACAACTTTGAGGTGTGGACGGCCACCACCCCCACCTACTGCTACGAGTGCGAGGGGCTGCTCTGGGGCATCGCCCGGCAGGGCATGCGCTGCGCCGAGTGCGGCGTCAAGTGCCACGAGAAGTGCCAGGACCTGCTCAATGCCGACTGCCTGCAGAGTAAGGAGCCCTTGCCTGCAGCCTCATCCCTTCTCGCCTCGGAGAGGGAGGAGGGGGCGGCCCGGGGAGAGCTGGATTCCTGCCTTGTGCATGGGGGGAAGTGGTGAGCAGGGCAGCTCTGTCCTGGGCAGGGTGTAGACCCCTCCAGGTTTGAATCCCTTCATGCACGGTGGGCTCGGGGAGCTCTCGGCTCTCTCCTGGATGCCACCTACCCCGCCGCCCCGTCTCACCCCTGGCTGTCCTCACCCAGGGGCGGCGGAGAAGAGCTCCAAGCACGGAGCAGAGGACCGGACCCAGAATATCATCATGGTGCTCAAGGACCGCATGAAGATCCGGGAGCGCAACAAGCCGGAGATATTTGAGCTGATCCAGGAGGTGTTTGGGGTCACCAAGACCACGCACACGCAGCAGATGAAGGCGGTGAAGCAGAGCGTCCTGGACGGCACGTCCAAATGGTCGGCCAAGATCAGCATCACGGGTAGGCACCGCGTGCCCGGCACCGTGGCTGTGCCCTCGCGCAAGGGTACTGCGTGCTCCAACCCCCCCCCTCCTGCCCCTCCTCCTGCAAAGCGGCTTCAGCCCCTGGGGCTCTGCTGGGGGGCTCGGGGTGCCTGTCGCGGGGGTCTCGGTGTGGCTGTGGCACTGACTCCTCGCTCCCTCTGTTCTCTCCACTGCGTGCCACGCGTGTGCCTCGTGCGGACGGGCGCGCGTGCTGCGCCGCGCCCTGCTCTGCTGCAGTCGTTTGTGCCCAGGGCCTGCAAGCAAAGGATAAGACGGGTTCCAGCGACCCGTATGTCACTGTCCAGGTTGGAAAGACCAAAAAAAGGACTAAAACTATCTACGGCAATCTCAACCCAGTCTGGGAGGAGAATTTCCATTTGTAAGTTCGTCCTTGGTCTCTCCGTCCCCCTTCCCGGCCACTCGCAGCCGTGCCGGGCTGCGCTGGCTGCCAGCGCGTCCCTGCGGGGTGGTGGGGAGGCAGCTGGGGCACCCCGCCCCAGTTGGGGGTGGAGGGGGGGATGCTGGGGTTACTGGGAGCGCTGCTTTTGTGCCAGGGAGGGTTTGGCTCCCAGTGACGGAGCCTGATCCAGGCTGTGTTGGGGCTGCGTGGGCAGGGTGCCGGGCCCTGCCGAGCCCACTGGGGAGGGTGGGTGCTCCCACCTCTGCTCTCTTCCCCAGTCCCTGTCCAGCGCTGGGGTGGTCCCTCTTGCTTAGGGAAGTGGAGGCTGGGGCCAGGCTCAAGGGTTGCCTCGCCTCGCTCATCCCCGGGCTCGCCCCGTCTCGCTTCCCCAGTGAGTGCCATAACTCCTCCGACCGCATCAAGGTCCGTGTCTGGGACGAGGATGACGACATCAAGTCCCGTGTCAAACAGCGCTTCAAGAGGGAGTCGGATGACTTCCTGGGCCAGACGATCATTGAGGTCCGGACCCTGAGCGGAGAGATGGACGTCTGGTACAACCTCGGTAACCGGCTGCCCCAGCATGGCCTGCTCGGTCTGGGACCCCCGGCCCTCTGCTCCTGGGGGGACATGCTGCCGGCCCCGGTGTGGAGGCTGTTTCGGCTATTAGCATATAGCTCTGCTGTTAAAAACATTTAATATCCAAAGCCATCGGTTCTCCCAGGGTCATTCCCAAAACCCTTTACCCAGGAGGTCTGGAGCCCCTCCGCAGAGGGGAAACTGAGGCGCAGAGAGGCCACATTTCTGTAGTGCCTGGAAATATGGCCAAATCCCTCTGTGCAATGCCTTTGCTGCGTTGCACCCTGGCCTGGCTGGGCCCGGCGCTGGGCATCCCCCTGGCCCCGGCCCCAGGAGCCGCTCCGGGCCAGAGCTGTCTGCCCCACTTTGGGGCCAGGAGTGAGCAGAGCCGCTCCGGGGAGGCCTGACGTCTCGCCCCGCTCCCTGTACCCCCGCAGACAAGCGGACAGACAAGTCGGCCGTGTCAGGAGCCATCCGGCTGCACATCAGCGTGGAGATCAAGGGCGAGGAGAAGGTGGCTCCCTACCACGTGCAGTACACGTGCCTGCACGAGGTGAGCAGCCGCAGCAGGCGCGGGGGGGGGGGGGGGGGGGGCGCGGCCCCCACCCCAGCCATGCCACTGTGCCACCGCTGCCCTGGGGCGCTGACAGGACCCGTTTGTACCTCCAGAACCTGTTCCACTTCGTGACGGATTTGCAAAACAACGGGGTGGTGAAGATCCCTGACGCCAAGGGGGACGACGCCTGGAAAGTCTACTTTGACGAGACGGCGCAGGAGATCGTGGACGAGTTTGCCATGCGCTACGGGGTGGAGTCCATCTACCAGGCCATGACGTGAGTCCCTCACCCCCCACCCTGCTCAACGGGGCTGCCCCAGCCCTGCGTTGGGGGGGGTCACTCTCAGCATCTTCCTCCCCTGCTGCCGTTTGCACCCACCTCCCCGCCACCGGCGCAGACGTGCTCCCCTAGCTCGCCCCACGCCCGTGCACCCCCCTCCATCCCCCTTCTCCTTGCGTGCACCCCAAACCCCGCACCCCTTCCTACAGGCAGCCCCTCCCGCGGCCCTGGGCCCTCACCTCCCGCCCCCCTCTGCAGGCATTTTGCCTGCCTTTCCTCCAAATACATGTGCCCCGGGGTGCCGGCGGTGATGAGTACCCTGCTAGCCAACATCAACGCCTACTATGCCCACACCACGGCTTCCACCAACGTCTCCGCCTCCGACCGCTTTGCTGCTTCCAATTTCGGGGTAAGTCCGATGGTGCGTAAACACTCCTTCCTTCTTCTCTCTCTTCTCTTGGGAGGGGGCGGGGGGCTTGAAGGGGCAAAAAGGGCCGTGCAAAACACCCCGCTCCAAACTGCAGCTGGGCAGCAAGGGGCTCAGCCCCTGCTTGCCCCCAAATTCACCCCGGCGCCGGTTTTTCAGGAAGTAAAAGAGCCGCCACCTTCCTGGTAGAGGGTCTAAATTTGATCCCCAAATTATTATGGTAAGGCCGCAGCTGGAGTCTGGGCGGGCCGGGGTGCCGCACAGCAGCGTGGCAGGAGCGGGGGAAAGCTCGATGGCAAAATCGCAAGCAGGTGGCAAGGAGCCATCACTGCAGCCTGCCGGGAGTTTTGCACGGCCCTGCGTGCTTTGGGCACACCCCGGGACCGCTGCAAACTCGCCTGGCTGTGCCAGCACCCATGGGTGCCCGCTGGGTGCCTCGCTTGCAGCGAGCGGGGCGAGTTTGTGCCGGGGCCGGGTGCGTCCTCGGGGATGTGGGCGAGGAGGGGCTGAGCTCTCACCCCGGCTCCCCCTGTGCCATCCCAGAGGCAGCGGGTGGTTGCTCTGGGTGCACAGGGGTTGAGCCAGGATTAGTGCCCAGCCCGGGGTCAGGCAAAGTGCTGGGTAGCCAGGGCCACAGCCAGGGCCGAGCGCAGCTCCGGGCGGCAGCTGCTTTGTGCTTTGGCTCACCCCCCTTTTCCTGTTACAGGGGGTGGCTAGAGCCGAGCGAGCTGTGCCTCCGGGTCATGCAGGAGGAGGAAACCGTCAAAAAAAAAAAAAAAATTGAAAAAAAAAAAAGCACCTTTTCTCTAACATGGAGGGTTTTAAAAACTTGTTTCTTTCTCTTTTTTTAGAGAGCCTAAGGTTGGGTCCTAAAGTGCCCGGCCGTGCCGCTTTAACCCCGAGCACCCGCCGTGTCCAGTTTTAAAGCGCTGCAGCCGTTCGCTGGCGGGGACGCACGGTCTCGGCCCGGAGCCTGGCTTTGCCGTCTCCGGCGGGCGAGCGCGCCGAAGGTTTGCGGTCGCCAGTGCAGGCTGTCGGGCTCGGCCGAGCCACGGCCAGACGGGCACGGGACTTGCTGCCCCGTCCCGTCCCCCTGTCCTCCCCTCCCCCGGGACTCGGGGAGCTGCTCCGGGCTCTCCGGAGCCCCGTGGGGCAGCCCTGACCCGGCGCTGTGGGGGGAACCCAGGGCTCTCGTGGGAGGCCCGTGGGATTGCCCAAAGCCAGCCCTGCTCCGGTTGAGCTGCCAAGTGAAATGCCTCCTGACAGTGTTTTGGGGCAGGTTGGTTGCTTCGCCCCCCGCTCGGATGCCCGATCCGCAGCCCAGTGTGGGATTTGCACCCTCCTGCCCGGCGCTCCCTGGACGGGAGCTGGGCTGAGCTGAATCGGCCCCAGTGGAGACCACCTGCCCGGGGTGGTTCCCTGCCCGCAGCCCTCGATGCAGCTCGGTTGGGCGAGCAAGGAGCCCGCAGGGGCATCCAACTCCCGAGGGCCAACCCGGCCTTGCCTCGAAGCGACTCGGCCCCAGGGATGGGCGACCACTGCAGCAGCCCAGCTGCTCTTTCCCTGCCCTTTTTCCCCCCCCCCCGAGCGTTCGGAAAGCTTCACTCCGGGGGGGGCCACGAGGCCAAGGGGCGCGATCCTTCACGCCCTCTCCCTGCTCCTGCCCCGAGCCCCGGGGCTCGGAGGCGTTCGAGTGGGCTGAGCAGATAGAGCAGCCCATCCCCACCCTGGCACCGACCGCCAGCGGGAGCAGAGGGGATGCGTGGGGTTCTCTCTTGCTCCTGCACCGTGCCCGGCACGGCCCCCTGTGCTCCAGGAGCCGTCGGTGGCCGCCAGCGAGGACGTGCTCTTCTCTGCGGGCATCCGGTGCCTGCCCGCAGGGCTCTGCTGAAAGAAGGAGGGCAGGAAAGACAGACTGGAGGAGAGGGATGAGCTGGGGGCAGAGGGTGCCAGGCTAGGGGCAGAGGGAGCCGGGGGCAGCGGGGAGGGGGGGCGGTCCCGGCCGCCTTTCCCCCGTTTACCCGGCTCCGGGGCGTTTCTCCGCAGAAGGAGCGGTTCGTCAAACTCCTCGACCAGCTGCACAACTCGCTGAGGATTGACCTCTCCATGTACCGGGTAAGGTGCCCGCTGTGCCCCCGTTTCCCCACCTCTCTAGGAAAGCCCGAAACAGCAGGCAGCTGTTTTCTCCGCTCCACTCGGCCCTGTGAGAGTTTTGTGTGGAACTCCGCTCTTGTCTTCCCCTTTGGCAGAACAACTTCCCTGCCAGCAGTCCGGAACGGCTGCAGGATCTCAAGTCCACAGTGGATTTGCTGACCAGCATCACCTTCTTTCGGATGAAGGTATCGCTGGGACCCCGCTCCCCCCAGCCCTCTGGTGGGGAGCCTGACCCTCGCTGGCCCCGGTTCCGTGCAAGGTTGGGGTCACGCTGGCCCCGCGGTGGCTCCCGGGGCTGGGGGGCTGTCTCCAGCGCCGCTCCCTCCCCGCACACCCAGGTCCAGGAGCTGCAGAGCCCCCCCCGAGCCAGCCAGGTGGTGAAGGACTGCGTGAAAGCCTGCCTCAACTCCACCTACGAGTACATCTTCAACAACTGTCATGAGCTCTACAGCCGCGAGTACCAGACGGACCCGGTGCGTTGGGCGGGGGGAGCTGGGATGGGCTGGGGTGGGCTGGGATGGGCTGGGCTGGGCTGGGATGGGATGGGCTGGGGTGGGCTGGGATGGGGTGGGGTGGGCTGGGCTGGGGTGGGATGGGCTGGGGTGGGCTGGGGTGGGATGGGCTGGGATGCGCTGGGATGGGCCGGGATGGGCTGGGCTGGGCTGGGCTGGGCTGGGATGGGATGGGGTGGGATGGGCTGGGATTGCACTGGGATGCGCTGGGATGGACTGGGATGCGCTGGGATGCACTGGGATGGGCTGGGATGGGGTGGGATGGGCTGGGATGCACTGGGATGGGCTGGGCTGGGCTGGGCTGGGATGGGATGGGATGGGATGGGGTGGGATGGGGTGGGATGGGCTGGGATCGCACTGGGATGGGCTGGGATGGGCTGGGATGGGCCGGGATTGCACTGGGATGCGCTGGGATGGACTGGGATGCACTGGGATGGGCTGGGATGGGCTGGGATGGGCTGGGATGGGCTGGGACGGGCTGGGATGGTCTGGGATGGGCTGGGACAGGCTGGGATGGGCTGGGATGGGCTGGGATGGGCTGGGATGCGCTGGTCTGGGCTGGGCTGGGCTGGGCTGGGATGCGCTGGGATGGGCTGGGATGCCGGGACCCTACTGCTCCCTGCTCACCTTCCCCCATCCCCGGCCCTTCTCTTCTGCGCGATGCTCCCGCTCCCTGTCCAGCGCTCAGCCCCCTGCAGAGTGAGCCCCAAGCCTTGGGCAGGGTTTGAGCCCCGCTGCTGCGGGGATGAGACCAGGCCCAGACGAGGGGGGGCTGCGGGGGGGCCTCCAGGGTGTTCCCAGAGCCCTCCTGCCCCCCCGTTAGCCCTGCCATGAAATTGAGCCTGGCGGGTGGTGCGACTGGAGCCTCCACTATGTCCCCATCACTCCAGACTAAGAAAGGCGAGGTGCCCCCCGAGGAGCAGGGTCCCAGCATCAAAAACCTGGACTTTTGGTCCAAGCTCATCACCCTGATCGTCTCCATTATCGAGGAGGACAAGAATTCCTACACGCCCTGCCTGAACCAGTGAGTAGGTGCCGGGAAAGGGGACCCTGCTTTGCCCCTGGGGGGACACCCACACGCCGGCGATGGTAGCTTTAGTCCTTTGGGAGTGGGTTGTAACACCCATTCTGCAGAAGGGGAAACTGAGGCAAGCGGGAGGTGCCGGGGGGGATGTGTCTCCAAGGGGAGGGCTGGTCCACCCCTTGTCTGTGCTTTCGCCTCGCCCCAGGTTCCCCCAGGAACTGAACGTGGGGAAGATCAGCGCCGAGGTGATGTGGAACCTCTTTGCTCAGGACATGAAGTACGCGATGGAGGGTGAGTCCCCCCGCCACCTCCCCGAGCTGCGTGGGAGAACCAGGCAGGAGCTGGACTCTGCTCCTACCTTTCCTGCTCCACGGGCAAACCCATTTCACCCTCTCATCAATATGATGCCGAGCTTAAATCCCCCCACCCCCCTCCACCCCCCCGAGAAGCACTTCCCATTACACTGGCATTCCCGGAGCTGCCCTCAGGGCAGCTGCCCCCCCAGGTTTGGGGCTTGCAGCAACCCCTGCGCCCCCCCCCCCCCTCCCCTTCCCTGTGCAGAGCACGACAAGCACCGCCTGTGCAAGAGCGCGGACTACATGAACCTGCACTTCAAGGTGAAGTGGCTGTACAACGAGTACGTCACCGAGCTGCCCTCCTTCAAGAGCCGCGTGCCTGAGTACCCCGCGTGAGTGTAGACCTCGGGGGGGCTGGGGAGGGGGTGCCTGCGTCCCGGGGGGGGCTGGCTGGCCTCACTGGGGCCGGGCCTCTCTTCCAGCTGGTTCGAGCCCTTTGTCATCCAGTGGCTGGATGAGAATGAAGAGGTGTCGCGGGATTTCCTGCATGGAGCGCTCGAGCGGGACAAGAAGGATGGGGTATGAGCCGGACAGTCAGCGGGCGCAGGGGCTTGTCCTTCGGTGCTCAGCGTGTCCCCACTGGGGCCAAAACGCCCCCTCCCCGCCTCCTGCTGACACTGCCTCTCACTCCCCTAGTTCCAGCAGACGTCGGAGCACGCGCTCTTCTCTTGCTCCGTGGTGGACGTCTTCTCCCAGCTCAACCAGAGCTTCGAGATCATCAAGAAGCTCGAGTGCCCCGACCCCCAGATTGTTGGGCACTACATGCGAAGGTTTGCCAAGGTGGGCAGCTGCCGGGCCGGGGGCCGCTGGGCCAGCAGCACCCCGGGTCCCCGGTCCCAGCCCTGGCCCTGGGCTCCTGGGCTGCCTCTGCCACCTCCCATCCAGCCGCGGGAAGCAGCACAGGGCGCAGATTGCACCGCCTCTAACATCGGCGTTCAAGCGGACGTGCCACCGACAGACCCCGTGGCTCTCCCAGTTTTGCTAGCGCAGGAGATGAGCTAACTAATCAGTTAATTTGTTAATTAATCTGGAATAGTTAAACACCAGTGGCTTGCTGCGGTGTGGCAGGGAGTTGCACGCAGGCTTGGTGGCCGATGCTGTGCTGGTGATCGCGCTGCCCATGAAAAGCAGATGCACTGGATCCGACTTCCAGTGGCCGTGCCCGTGCAGCGCCTGGCGCATCCGTGGGGCCAGGGGGTCTAGGCAGCCCAGGGTGTATCCAGGTCCTTTCCCTGCTGTGAGATTCACAGTCTCCTCCTTTCCCTCCTTCCTCCTCTTTGATGCTGTCTGGGTGTCTTTGTCGCTGCCCTTCTCTGGCTGCAGACCATCAGCAATGTGCTACTCCAGTATGCCGAGATCATCTCCAAGGATTTTGCCTCATACTGCTCCAAGGAGAAGGAGAAAGTGGTGACGTATCTCCCTTCTGCTCGCCCCCTGCCCGGTGCTGCCACAGGGACTGTCCACACGCGGTGACCCCAGCCCTCAGCCCAGCCCCAGAGCTGGTCCCCAGGACGCAGGTCCTGCCCTTGGTCTCTATCCGATGGCAGTGCCTGCAGTGGGGCAGGGCAGGGCTCCGGGCCGTCACTGTCCCTGTGTCCCCCAGTGGGGGTGGGAGGGACCTGGCGTGGTGAGCAGCTGCTCCAGCCGCGTGTGTTGGTGCTGACCCCCCTCCCGCTCCGTCCCACCCCTCCAGCCCTGCATCCTGATGAACAACATCCAGCAGCTCCGCGTCCAGCTTGAGAAGATGTTTGAAGCCATGGGTGGGAAGGAGGTGGGTATCGGGGCTCTCCGGGAGGGAGGGAGCCCTGTGGAGGGGCCGGCTCAGTCCCTTCTCCCCAGAGGCAGCCCCTTCCCCAGTTCCTCACTACTGTATGGGAACATGCTCTCCCACCCCATGGCACCCTGCTCTCCTACCCCATAGCACCCTGCTCTCCTACCCCATAGCACCCTGATCTCCCACCCCATGGCACCCTGCTCTCCCACCCCATAGCACCCTGCTCTCCTACCCCATAGCACCCTGATCTCCCACCCCATGGCACCCTGCTCTCCCACCCCATGGCACCCTGCTCTCCTACCCCATAGCACCCTGCTCTCCTACCCCATAGCACCCTGATCTCCCACCCCATGGCACCCTGCTCTCCCACCCCATAGCACCCTGCTCTCCCACCCCATGGCACCCTGCTCTCCCACCACATTGGATGACAGATGGGCTTCGCCCTGCCCAGGGGTGCATCTGGGGTGCAGAGGCCCCCCTGGGACTGGGGCAGGGACCCTGACAACTTCTCCAACCTGCCCTTCCCTCAGCTGGACACAGAAGCCAGTGATATCCTCAAGGAGCTGCAGGTGAAACTCAACAACGTCCTGGATGAGCTGAGCCGTGTCTTTGCCACCAGGTACCCTCGGGCGGGAGGGCGTGGGTGGTGGGTCAAGGCGAGGTTTGGGGGTCCAGGAGCTGCGGCTGGGGCCAGACCGGGGGCTCTGGGCAGCCAAGCGGGTTCTGGGCACGGCCGTGGGGGGATGCTGAGCTGCCTGGGCGTTGCGGTCCCCAGTTTCCAGCCGCACATCGAGGAGTGCGTGAAGCAGATGGGCGACATCCTGGGCCAGGTGAAGGGCACCGGCAACGTCCCCGCCAGCACCTGCAGCAGCGTTGCGCAGGATGCTGACAATGTCCTGCAGCCCATCATGGACCTTCTGGACAGCAAGTGAGTTGGGGGGGGCAACAGGGACCCCCTCCCCTCCCCAGTGCCCCTGACCCTCCCCGGGAGTGGGGGGGGACCTGCAGGGTCAGGGTGACTGGGCAAGGGGTGGCTGCAGGGGGGCAGTGACGGGACCTTCAGCCCTGTCCCCTCTCTGCAGCCTGACGCTCTTTGCCAAGATCTGCGAGAAGACGGTGCTGAAGCGGGTGCTGAAGGAGCTCTGGAAGCTGGTGATGAACACGATGGAGAAGACCATCGTCCTGCCCCCACTCACTGACCAGACGGTGAGTGACAGGGAGGGGGACAAGGGATGCGGGAGCCTGGAGCTGAGGCACGGGTGGCTGATTGGGACCAGTGTGGGACGTTGCTGGCTGCTGAGGGGGTGGGGGCTTTGGTGGCCTCCCCAAACCTGCCCCCGACTCATGGCCAGGGAAGGGATGGAGGAGAGAAAGGTCACGCTTGACTGCGTGCAGTCCAGCACCCTCTTGGCTGGCTTTGCCCGAGGACCTTCCTGCCATCTTCATCGTGGCACCAGGAAGGGGCACTGGTCCTTTCCTCTCCATCCTTGCCCCGAGCTGGGGCAGCATCCCATGCCGTGCGCACCAGCACGGGCCGTGGGCACCGTCCCCGTGCCAGGAGGTGAAGGGGAAGGCTCTCGGGGTGCAGGGAGCCACCGCACGTCAGCCTTGCTGTGGGGCTGGGGCCGTCTGGGGAGCAGGGTTTGAGGGCTGGGGGGTGATGTGGGGGCTGGGGGGGGGGGGCATGTCCTAGCAGCAGGGCTGAACTCTTCCTTGCTCGTGGGCTGAACAGGCTCAAGGGGAGCAGAGCGAAGCCCAGGGAATGGCCCCCCCTCAGAGGGATGTTGCCTACAGCCTCGGAGGCTCCGTGTCGCATCGCTGTGTGCCTGTCCTCCCTGCGTGTAGCCGTGCGCCCTGAGGCTTCCCAGGGTGGCTGTTCCCTCAGGGTCAGGGCTTTTGTCACTGTCACAAAGCTGGGCTCAGGCTCTTACTTGGAGCCCCTGGCCACTGTGTCACCTTTCTGGGGCTGTGGGGCTCCTCGTGCTGTGTCTGTAAGGGACTGACCTGTCAGCCCTCAGTGGTGCCACCTCACCGGCAGCTTGTCACAGCCCAGAGCCTGGCTCGGCTCAGCCCTGCATCACTCCCGGCCAGGCTCACAGCCCCTTGGCCAAAGGTGGCCAAATCTAGCAGGAACTCTGGTGCCACTGGGTCCCAGTCGCCGTCCCAGGCCCCATCCCTGTCCTTTCCCAGCCATGTGGGGCTGTGCCACGTTCTGGAGGCGGCGAGCCCTGTGCTGCGGGCAGAGGAGGTGACGTGGACACGTGGATCTGTTGGGCAGTTGTCCTGAGGGGGGGGGGGGGGGACAGTCCTTGGAGGGGGTTGCGCTGGGGGTGGTCCCTATGGCAAGGGACAGCCCGCCCGGGGTGTCTCCGGGCTCCGGGTGACTGGGTAGGTTGGTGACACAGGGCTACGTGTCGGAGCCAAATGTCGGGTGGGGTCCACTCGCTCCCTGGAGCCGAGTCCCCACGGGGCAGAGCCCCCTGCCATGGTGAGGAAGGATCGGGCAGGTTGGGGTGGGGCCACTCTGGGGCTGTGGAGACCCGCGGTGGCGGTGGCAGGGCACGGACACCACGTGCAGTGGCACGTCCGACGGGGGGGACGGACACCCCTGGCTCTGCTGTCCCTCCGGGGGGTGGGGTAGGGGGGGCTGGGGCTGGGTCCCAGCTGTGGGGCAGCTGGGGCCGGGGAGGATGGAGGAGGGGGCCGACACTCACGTCACGGTTGTTCTCTCCAATTGCTCCGCTCGCCTCTCAATGGCAGATGATTGTAAGTACGGCAGCTCCCTGTCTGTCTGTCTGTCTGTCCGCTGTGTGTCGGTCCTGGCCTCGCCGAGTTTTTGTCTTGTGTGGCTGCCCGCGCCCTGCCCACGCCCTCCGCCGGCCCCCGACTTGGTCCACCTCTGTGGTCCCCATCCTCATGCTGCCCGCTTGGCACTGGCTCGTGGGGGCACGTGCCCGTGGCCCCACCTGGGTTCGGGGGGTGGGAAGGGTCCTGGCAGACCCACGGTGCCTGGACGAGGGGGGCTGCAAGCTCCAGTGACGGAGTGGGAGGGGACAAGATGGGGCAGTGCCATGTACCCAGGGACAGCCAGACCCAGGCTGATCCCACCTTCTCGCTCGGGGCTGAGGGCGAGAGATGCCACGGGAGACACGAGCAGGGGGGGGCGGTGGGTGCCTGGCAGTCAGGGCTGCTCTCCCCTGAGCCCTCGTGCCTCAGTTTCCCCCCGAGGCCCTGGCTGGCGCGTGGATACGGTGGGGGGCTGAAGGCAGAGGCTTTCTCTGCCTGTGGAGAGGAGCATCTTTGCTGGGACGCAAGGGTCCCTGGCCTGGTTGCTCACTGGTGGGGCCGGTTGCTGGTAGGAGTTGTGAGGCTTTTTCCCTGGTTGGGCTGCGGCCCTTGGAGCCCGGGTTCCCTCCCTGGCACTACCGCATGGCTTTGAGGGAGCAGTTACCTTTTGCCCTCTTCTGCTCGGCCTGTGGCCATGGGCTTATGCCCCGTGGGGCAAGGGAAGGGCCACGTCCACCCCCAGTCCTGCCCCCACCCCTGCTCCGACCGCAGGTACCTCCGCAAGGAGGAGCAGAGGTGTGGGTGCCGCCGGGTGCCAACCCCTGCGGGGACAAACGCCCATCCCGTGTCCCCCGACACCTTTTGTTTTCCAACGGCAGCATTCGGAGAGACCCTGGGGGCAGCCTGGGGCTGAGCCTCCCTTCAGACCTCACAGGGACCCCCATGTCCCAGCCTCGCTGAGGCTGCTGGGGGACTGGGGTGGTGTCAGCTCGACGGACGTCAAGGTCCTCTTGTTCACCCATCACCCCGTGCCTCAGTTTCCCTCCGGGGCAAGGAACCCTTCGGGCGGCCCCGCTTGGCCCTGACCGTGCTGCTTGTCCCTCCCGCAGGCTTCCCTGCCGGCTGACCCCCCCCTTGCCGCCCCCTCCTGAGTCAGATGTGCCCCAGCCCCCCCGACCCGGGAGGCTGATAAGGAACCCCCCCACGTGGCAGCGCTGCCCCATTTTGCAGCGTTTCTCTTGCCACTGCTGGGCCTGGGCCAGTGTGGGGTTGTCACTGGGGCCAACGCCGCGCAGACCAGAACTCTGTGTGCAGATGCTGCCCCCTCCCCACCCGCTGTGAGCATCAGCCAGAGCCGGAGGGGAAGGGGGGGGGGGGGGGGCTGCCCACACAGCTGGCTCCTGCCTGCCTGTATCCCAGTGGAGACCAGTCCCCCGTGGGCTCAGCACCCCGTTATTCCAGCAGGGACCAGCCGTCCCGGTGCGGGGACCAGTTCCCCATCAGTGCAACGTCCTGCATCCCAGCAGGGACCAGTTGGCCCAGCATCCCAAAGACACCACTGACGCAGCATCCCCCTGGGGACCAGTCCCCCCCCATGGGCCCAGCACCCCAACAGGGACCAGTCCCCCCCCATGGGCCCAGCACCCCAACAGGGACCAGTCCCCCCTCCATGGGCCCAGCACCCCAACAGGGACCAGTCCCCCCCCGTGTGCCCAGCACCCCAACAGGGACCAGTCCCCCTCCATGGGCCCAGCACCCCAACAGGGACCAGTCCCCCCCATGGGCCCAGCACCCCAACAGGGACCAGTCCCCGCCATGTGCCCAGCACCCCAACAGGGACCAGTCCCCCCCCATGTGCCCAGCACCCCAACAGGGACCAGTCCCCCTCCATGGGCCCAGCACCCCAACAGGGACCAGTCCCCCCCCGTGTGCCCAGCACCCCAACAGGGACCAGTCCCCCCGCCATGTGCCCAGCACCCCAACAGGGACCAGTCTCCCCCCGTGTGCCCAGCACCCCAACAGGGACCAGTCCCCCCCCATGTGCCCAGCACCCCAACAGGGACCAGTCCCCCACCGGTCCGGGGTGCCCTTTAGGAGCTCAGCGCTGTCTTTGCCGCCAGCTTGTGGTCACCCCACGTGCCCAGCCTTGCCCTGCACCCCCACGTCCTGCCCCACGCTGTCCCCCACTCAACCTCTGACGTTGCTTCTACAGGGCACGCTCTTGAGAAAACATGGCAAGGGGACAGAGAAGGTAAATAGCCGTGGGCTCCGTGTGTGTCATTGCCCCGTGGCCACACTCGTGGCCCCACACCCGCCTGCTGTGGAGGTCCAGGCTTGTCCGTGCTTCCTCTGTCGTGCTGTCTGGATGTGCCGTTGCCTGCGTGGCGTGTTGTCGTGTTGAGGTGTGCCGTGTTGTCCGGGACGTGCTGCCTGGGTTCAGGATGGGGGCAGTGACCTGTCTCTGTGCGTGGCCCAGGATAGGGACCCGGTGTCGTGGCGTGTTTACCCGCCCCCCCCTCCGTGGGTGGGTGTGTGGGGTGTTACCCATCCCCAGGCAGGCATGGGGGGGTGCTGCCCCAAGGCGCTCAGCACCCCTCCAGGTGCCTGGCTGGGACAGCGTGGGGACAGGGTGCCCAAGCATGGGAGATCCCAGGCACTAACGTGTCCCACCCCTGGGGGCTCAGGGAGAGGTGACCCCCAGGATGCTGGGCCATGCTGGGCATGCACAGGGCACTCCGGAACCTGGGATCCCCTGGATCTCTGAGCCCGCTTCCCCCCGATGCTGGGGGGGCCTCAGCAAGGCTCGCTGAGCCCCAGAACTTGCCAAAGAGGCTTCCTCCAGGCACGAGGGGCCCCCCCCCCTCAATCTGGGTGCTCCCCACTGCTGGGCTGGGGGCTCAGCACAGCCTGCTCCCAAGCCCTGGCTTCAGGCAGAGCCGTACCGGCATCCGTCTGGGCGATGCCTGCGGCTCCCCCCGGCCCCCCCCTCCTCTCACAGGGGACACTGGGTCCTGCCCCAGTCTCCTAAGTGTTCCGGGTGAGATGCTTTTCTCCACGTGCTGCTATTTCCCCAGCCCCAAACAAAGTGTGTGTGGGGGGGGGGAGTAAGCCTGCCCCCACTCAGGAAGAGACCTGGCGTGCCCATCACAGATTCACCAGCGAGTGCGTGGGGCTGAGCCTTTGCGGGTGTGAGCTGGTGCTGACCCAGTGGCACCAGTGGGGAACTGGGCACAGCCAGAGGAGAGTACAGGGCCAGAGCCTGCAGGGCTGGGGGATGTGGGAGGCCCGGACCCGCGGCTGGCCACTTCTGGGGCCACCAGTAACTGTCCCTTGCTGTTCTCTTCCAGAGCAGGGTGAAGCTGCCCAGTCACACTGAAGTAAGGACATGGCTCTTCTGCTCCCCCCTTGGCTCTGGTCCCTCCTCTCACCTCCTCCCTGTCCCTTGTCCTGGGCGCTGCAGGGTGTGGGGGGGTCCCAGCTCAGTAGTGTCCCATTGCACTCTGTGTGGGTGACACCAGTGTCCCCAGCTCACAGCCTGTTCGCTGGCTGGGGGAGACCGGGGCAGCAAGGGAAGGATTGATGGGACAGAACTTGGGGGTTGGGGGGGCCCAAAGGGTTAATAGGGGCACGGGCGGGCCAGACCCCTGCAGAAGGTAATGGCCAGTGGAATAGATGCTGGGGTTTCTTGCTGGGAAGGATTGGAGCTACTGGTGCCGGGAGGGGAAGCGGGTGGGAATCGCTGGCTCTGCCCCACGGGGCCCCACTTTACCCAGCTGCACGTTGCACACTGAAGGGCTTGGGAAGGGAAGATTGCACTCAGCCGGGTAAGTGGTTGCCAGACCAGGGAGGTGAGCGGGATCTGCCCATGCCGTGGGGCTGTGCCCCCAGGAGCCATGGCGGGGGGCCCCACGGAATGGCTTCGTGGCCCCTGCCCATGGGGGTGGCACAGCCCGGGGCCCACAGAGGTGGCCAGGGGCTCCCAGCCGCGATGTGTCCTGGGGTGCGAAGGGGCTGGGAACCTCCCTGGGGCTGGGACTGGTAGGGGGTCTGGCGGGCAGAGGGGTGTTTGGCTTGGCTGCCAGCCCCACGGGGTACGGGGAGGGGACTGCGCCGTATCCTCCCTGTGCCCGCTGTCCCCCTGCACTCGCTCTGCGCCCTGCCCCGAGGGACGGTTGTCCGTGCGGTGCCAGTGCTGTGCCGTGCTGGGCTCTGTTGGATGCAGAAGTGGGTGCTTGGGCACCACAGGGAGCAGGATGGGACCCTGGGGCCAAGCTGCTTGTGCTGAGCAGGGCGTGAGGTCCCTGCTGCCAGGGTGATGTCCTGCCCCGGGGTCCCCGAGCCCCCAGCCACACACCCGCTCGGAGAGCTCTGGGGCTGGGACGGGGGCTGCCAGCCCTGCACCCCCATGCCTGGCATGGCTGCTGGCCCCTGGGGCTCTCTGAGGAGCAACCCCCTGGCCCCCCTGGAGTTTGGGGGGCCGGGGGAGCCCCCAGAGCTGCAGCAAGCTCCTGGCACAATGTGCCCAGCCTGGCCACGGCACCCCCAGCCCGGCCGCTCACCGGGGCCGTTCCTGTCTCTCTTTGCTCTCTGCAGGGCACGCAGATGATTTTCAACGCAGCCAAGGAGCTGGGGCAGCTCTCCAAGCTGAAGGTGAGGGCTGGGAGGCTGGGCTGGGGGCTGGGGGGGGGGACACGACAGGCTCCTCTCTGTGCTAGGGTGGGTGGCACTTTGCAGGCTGGCACTGGCACTGTTGCAAGGACCCCGCCAGTACTCGTTTGCTGGCACAGCTGGGGTGAGGGGAGAGGGGCCAGGTCCTGCGCTGAGGGCAGGATTTGTGCTTTGCAGGACCACATGGTGCGGGAGGAAGCCAAGAGCCTGACCCCAAAGCAATGTGCAGTGGTAGAGCTGGCACTGGACACCATCAAGGTGAGGGCGCTCTGGGGTACGAAGGGGTGTCCCTGAGGGTGCTCGCCCTGAGGCACAGACCCGGGGGGGGGCGACGGGGGGTCTCCAGCAGATCTGCTGAGGACCCTGCCGCTGTCTTCCCCCCTCCAGCAATACTTCCACGCTGGTGGTGTGGGGCTGAAAAAGACATTCCTGGAGAAGAGCCCCGACCTGCAGTCGCTGCGCTACGCCCTGTCCCTCTACACCCAGGCCACCGACCTCCTCATCAAAACCTTTGTGCAGACCCAGGCTTCGCAGGGTAGGACGCACTGCCCCGGTCCCCCCACTCGGGTCCCCTATCCCCCCACCCGGTCTTGGCTGCCCCACGGCCAGGGCTCCACCCTGCCTCTGTCCTGGTGGGGCTGGGGGTCCCAGCCAGGCTCACAGAGGGGTGGGGAGGGGGAGAAGGGCTTTCTCCTCCCATGGTTTCCAAATGAAGAGCAGCCATGGGTACCCAGAGGCAGCCTGGCACCCCCAAGCCCCCCCCACCAGCCAGAAGAGCGTGTCCCCAGTGTCAGGGCACGGCTGGGCTGAGGCAGAAAGGGGGCCCAAGTGTGGGGGGAGAAGGTGACCCTCTGGCCACGTATCGCCCCGTGTGCCCCTCTGGCTGGCCCCTGCCACCCATCAGAGTCCTCTGTCCCAGCGCTGCCCTACCTGGGCAGGGCTCAGGACTCTTGGGGGCTTGGCTGGATGCGGATGCTGTGCCGGGGCCCGTCCTGGGCGCGCTGGGTGCCCCACAGACCCTGTGATTTGGGATCCGTCCCGGGTGCTGGGTGCCTCCCGGGTGCTGCCCCTCGCCCCCAGCCACGCGATGCAGGGTGCTGGGCACCCTCGGGGGCAGGACAACCTCTCGGCTCTAAATGCTGGCCTTTAGTTTGTCCCTTGGCTGCTCAAGGAGGCGACAGAGATGCTCGGCGACGGCCATGGGCCATGGCATAGTGCCCCAGCCAGGCTTGTCCGTGTCCTCGGGGAGTGGGACGTGCGTTTGCTGTCTGTGCGTCTCCTGCAAGGGACTTCTGTCCTGTCTGTGCCTCCTGTGCCAGCCATGTCGGGGGCGTGGGGTTGGGTCGGGAGGGTGCCAGCACCCCTGGGTGCGATCTGACCCCAGGACCCCCTGGGCTCAGAGCTGGGTGGTGCCCGGCCCGTGTCACTGCAGTGTTGTCCAGATGCTCGGCTGTCCACCTGTCTGTGAGATCTGATCTCTCTTTCTCTCTCTTTGTTTTCTCCCCCCTCTTTCACTGTTCCCGTCCCCCACGCACGTCGTCTCCTTCCTCCTCTCTTCGTCTCCTCTGTGCCGTGTCGCTGTCTCTTTCTCTCTCCTTCCCACTAGTTCATGGTGGGAAAGGTATTAGGTTTACCCTTAGTGAAGAAATTTATCCTGAGAAGGGTACGTGTGCTGCTCGCCCACCCCTGCACCTGCCTGCCGCCGCCGGCCTGGGCTAGTAACAGTCCCGGCACTGCGGGCCGGGGTGGCCAGGAGCCCCGTCCCAGCACCGCCGGCCTTGGGGACCCCTCTGCCCACAGACTCGCGCTCCCAGGGCTGCTTTGGGCTGAATTCGGAGGAGCTGCTCTTTGACCGCCCGCCCAGACCAGGGAGGGGGGCTGTGCCCTGTGGGGATTGGGGGTGCCCGCCTTCGCTCGCAGGCTCTGGGCGCCCTGTATCGCCCCCAGTCCTGCTGCCCGGGGGTGGGCACCTGCCAGGACCTCCCTGCGAGCCTGGTAGCCGTCCGCTCGGGACCCGTGGCCCCAGGGGAGGCCACGGCCACGGCCCCGGCCCGCTCCCATCCGCCCCGCTGCCAGAAGGACCATTACTAGCCTTGCTCCGGCGAGCTCCGTCCGCCTGCCCCGGGGCGTGAGGAATGAGCCCAGCTCCGTGGCTCCCGCTTGACCCCCATCGCACCCTGCCAGAAGGGCCGGGGCCGCACCCCCCCCCCGCTTGGCCTCCCGTACCCCCCGACACCCCCCCCCCCCTCGCCCACCATCGCCTCCATTCCGTCCCCGCATGCGGCGCTGCCGGGGTGGTGGGTGCCGGGGGTGGGCATGAAGGTGGCCGGAGAGGAGAGCGTGCCCTCGCCAGCCTCCCCACACCCCCCGGGGCTGGCACCCTCGCTGGGGGCCGTGCGGTGACGCGTGGGCGGTGTTGCCTCCCTCGCACTGTTGTTCCCACCCCAGGAGCTTTCCCGCTGAGCTCCGTTTGATCTCCCCGGCCCCATCTGACCCACGGAGCCTCTCCCTCTGCCTTGCACCCCCTCCTTCATGGGTGCATGCGCGGCTCTTGGCGGGGAAAAGGGGTGGGCTGGGCTGTTGGTCGCAGGTCACCCGAGTTCCCCAGGCGCAGGGACCCCGGGGGCTTGCCGTGGGCCCTGCGATGAAGGGGATACAGGAGGGGGCAGGTCAGCCCCAAAGCCCTGGCAGGGCCACGGCTGCCCTGCGGCACAAGGGCCAGCTGGGGTCCCTCCTGCCCGGTGCTGTGCCCGTGCTCACGGCCACGCGCCGAGCGCTGACACCCCTGCCCCCTGCCCGTGGTAGGGGGACCTGGGCCACTGTCCCCTGCCCCATCCCGCCCAGGCACCTCAGCCCCTGCCTGGGCAAGGCGGGGGGGGGGGCTCTCACCAGGCCCTGCCGCTGTGGGGTGGGATGACAGAGCCAGCCCGGCGCTGCGGGTGTCCTGCCATGCCCCAGCCCAGCCTGGTGCCAGCCCCAGCCACCCTTGACAGCTGCTGCTGTCCCCAGAACTCTTTGGGAGAGACCGCGCTGGGCCAAATCCTACTGCCCTCCCCCTCCTGCCCCGTGGTGGGTGACCTGCCTCCTCCAGTGGGGTTGCTGGTGGGCAGGGGACGTCCGGGGCACAGGAGGAACGGGCACTCACGTCTCTTCCCTTTGCCATGCAGGCTCCGGAGTGGACGAGCCCGTCGGGGAGGTGTCCATCCACGTGGAGCTCTTCACCCACCCCGGCACCGGGGAACACAAAGTCACTGTCAAAGGTGGGTTCCTCTGGCGGGGACGCCGGGGTCTGCCAGGTGGCAGCGCCCCACGAGCCTCACGTGCCCTTTCCTTGCAGTGGTGGCTGCGAATGACCTCAAGTGGCAGACGTCGGGCATCTTCCGGCCCTTCATCGAGGTCAACATCATCGGGCCCCACCTCAGCGACAAGAAGAGGAAATTTGCCACCAAATCCAAGAACAACAGCTGGGCCCCCAAGTACAACGAGAGCTTCCAGTTGTAAGTGGCACCGTGGGGCTGGGGCTGCGGGGCCGGGCTGGGGGGCTATGTCCCCGCAGTGTGGGGGCACCCTCCTCGAGGGCTCTCCCAGTGAGTTTGCTCGTCCCCCAGGGGATGTTTTAGATATTTTCTCATTGGTAAAAGCGGGGGGGGGAAGAAAAAAAAAAAAAAAGCATTGAGGAAAAGGGGAAAAAAAAGAAAAGGCTTTTTTAGGGGCAGCGGGGGGGGGGGGGGGAAAGAAAAAAAAAAAGCATTGAGGAATAGGGGAAAAAAAAGAAAAGGCTTTTTTAGGGGCAGCGGGGGGGGGGAAAGAAAAAAAAAAAAAAGCATTGAGGAAAAGGGGAAAAAAAAGAAAAGGCTTTTTTAGGGGCAGCGGGGGGGGGGGAAAGAAAAAAAAAAAGCATTGAGGAATAGGGGAAAAAAAAGAAAAGGCTTTTTTAGGGGCAGCGGCGGGGGGGGGAAGAAAAAAAAAAAAAGCATTGAGGAAAAAGGGAAAAAAAAGAAAAGGCTTTTTTAGGGGCAGCGGGGGGGGGGAAAGAAAAAAAAAAAAAGCAGCATTGAGGAAAAGGGGAAAAAAAAGAAAAGGCTTTTTTAGGGGCAGCAGGGGGGGCAGCACCCATGTAGGGTGCTGTTGCAAAGCCAGGGGGGCTGGGAGTGTGACCCCCCTGCGCCAACCTGCCCGCAGCACGCTGGGGACGGAGACGGGCCCCGAGTGCTACGAGCTGCAGGTGTGTGTGAAGGATTACTGCTTCGCCCGGGAGGACCGGACGGTGGGCATCGCTGTCCTGCAGCTCCGCGACATCCTGCAGCGGCCCGGCTGTGCCTGCTGGCTGCCCCTGGGCCGCCGCATCCACATGGACGACACCGGCCTCACTGTCCTCCGCATCCTCTCCCAGCGCAACAACGACGAGGTGGCCAAGGAGTTCGTCAAGCTCAAGTCGGACACGCGCTCGGCCGAGGAGGGCAGCGGTTAAACCACTTCCACACACACACACCCCCCCCGCCCAGCCCTCTTCCCCCCTCTCCTGCCCTCTTTTCTACAGCACCCTCCAGCCATGTATAAGCCATAGGAGCGCCCACACGAGGAGGCTCCTTCCTGGCCCTGGCGTGGGTGAGGGCTGGGACGTGGCTGCAGTGACAGACCCCCCCACACACACACCCCTCCCTTGGCCAGCCTGGCCGGGTGACAGCAGTGCAGAGCACGGCCGTGCCCCCGTCCCACCCCGACGGGAAGGTGCTGGGGCTGGTGGGGCTGCAGGGAAGGGCTGGACCCCAGACGGGGCGATGGGGCAGATCTGCCCTTTCCCAGCCCACCTGAGACGGAGGAAGCCCAACGTCCCTGACCCTACCCTCATCGAGTGACACAAGGAAAGGGCTGGGGTGGGGTGGGGGGTGGTGTCTCATCCCCCCTCGGGGGGGGGGGGGGTTGGTGAGCAGCCAGAGCAACACGACGGGCCCCTTGTCCCCATCCCTGGAGCGTGGTCGGGCCCCTTGTCCCCATCCCTCGGGCACCCTGGGCGACAGGGAGGCTCCCACCCGCTGAGCACCCTGTACATATGTAAATAGCTGTACAGACACGGGGCAGCCAGACACGGCTTTGTCCTGCACCCGGAAGGGCTATTGGGGCTTTTGGGTCGGCAGATGCAGCCCCCCCATGCCCTGCACAGGGTCCCCTCCCTGGCTGGCAGCGGCATCGCTGGGGTCGGGAGTGGCAGGGTGCAGCCCCCGGCCCCTATTCTGTCTTCCCTGCCTTGCTGCCACCGTGGGCTGCCCCACTGCGCCCCCCCCCCCCCCCCCCAGGGTGCCAGGGCTTGGGGGTGAGGGCTGGGGGCACTGGAGCGGAGGGACCCGTCTCCCTTTGCTCCGGCCAGTGGGGACCAGCCGTCCCTGTGCAGAGCAGCAGCGCCCATGAGACCTCCTTGGCGCAAGCAAGACCCTTCCTGCCCCCAACCCGCCCGACCCCACCCCCAGTTTCCCATTAACCACCATTTCTGCGTGATCAGTGGTGTGTGTGTCTCGTGCGAGCGCCCAGGAGGCCAGGGTGTGCGGTGTCGGGGATGGCCACCCCAGCTGGCCAGCTTGCCCCAAGTACCGGGGAAGGCAGAGGCCTGATGACCCCACAAGTCACTATAGCTCTCTCAGCAGCCTCCCCATCCCAAAACAGGGTACCCCAACTGTCCCCCGTGGTCCTTTTTCTATAGGGTTTGCCTGGGACCAAAGGGTTTCGCTTTCCTCTCTTGTTTCTGTTCAATGTTTACACCCCTTTTCTAACCACTGCTCCCGCACGGCCAGGCTGAGGCTCAGCCCCGCACCCCCCAGCTGTGGTGCCCCTGGCCCTGTGCCCCCTCCCCAAACTGTCCTGTTCGGCATGTGATTGACCCGACCGACTCTGCTCCTGTAGCACCTGTGTCACCGATGCCTGTGTGTCTGTACCACCCCGTGCGGCGCTGCCGCCGGCGGCTACCATGGATGCATGACAGTGAGATGTTTTGCACTATTTTGAATTTTTTGGGCTCTGTAAAAATATTTTATTATAACTGACATTAAAAAGCACACCCTTCGCTGTGGCTACTGTGGGGGTGTGGGAGGGCAGGCACCCAGGGGCTCTTCATCCCCACCCCAACGCAGCACTTGCACCTTCAAGTTTAGCACCAAGGATAAATATTCCAGGGAGGCTGCAGCACCTCTGTCTGCACTCAGCCTCCCTGGGGGCTGCTCCTCAGTGCACCCACCCTTTTGCAAAGCCAAGAGCTTCAGGACAGGGGGGGCAACGACACCGGGGCAGACCCGTCCTAAGAAGTGCCACTCTATTCTCAACCACTGTGCTGCAAACTCCAAGGCACGGCAATGATGAGAGCCTGCCAGCACGGCCTCACCCAGGGCAAACCCATACTTCACCAATTTGGCCTTCAAGGGAAGAGCTATGGGTATCAGCTACCTGCACTTCTGTAAGAGTTTGACACAGTCCCCCTAAAACGTTATTGTCACTAGATAAATTGGAGTGATACAGAATCGATGAATGTGGGGCTCTCGCGCCCTACAGAGAGACCTGGGGCTTTGGCCAAGCTTTGTCTGGGACCTGGGTAGCGCCTGCTTCTCTCCAGAGAGCCCCTGGACTTCCACCGAGCTTTGGCAGGGACCAGGCAGGGTCCTGCTGCTCTCCGGGGCCTTTGCTGGGCATTGCTGGGGCCCAGGTGAGGTCCTTTTGCCCTCCAGATTGGTCCAGGGCTGTCACTGGCCTTTGCTAGAATCATAAAATCATACAATGATTTGGGTTGGGAGGCACCTTTAAAGGTCATCGAGTCCAACCCTATGGTGGCTACTGGGAGCTCTTGTCTTTGCCCAGTGATCCCTGCTGGATACTCCTTTTCTTGAGGCTTTCTGGACTAACACAGTGCCATCCCGAGCTTTAGGCATCAATACCGGGGCTCTTGTGCCCATGTGAAAAGAGAGAGAATATCTACCATTTACCACTAACGGTGTACAAAGGCGATTACTAATATTTATTCCAAAAAGTTTGGCCGCTTGGGACAGGTCACGGGAGCTCCCTGGCCCAGGGGTTGGGGGTGCCTCCATCAGTTTCCCGATAGTGGGGCTGGAGGAGCAGGCAGGACAGTTTTATCTAGCACCTGCCCAACAGCCAGGCCATCGCTGCAATCCCTTTCACGATTATCCCATCACTGAGAATCCATCAAGTGGAGAAGTTTTAAAAGAAGCCTTCATCGGCTCTATTTCTGCCAAAAAAAAAAAAAAAACACATACTAAAAAACTGAACTTTTCTGTGATGATGACTGCATGAGGACACATCTTCAGGGCTTCAGCGTTCAGACAGGTCAGTGACCCCAGGTGGGCTTGGGAGGTAAGAGCAGAGAGTTTAGACATCCCCAAGCACCAGCATTCGTCTCTCTTGGTAGGTCAGGGTTTCCTCAGCCACTATCCAAGAACATGGGAAACCCCACATTTTTATTAGAGCTGAATTATAGTATCGGCACCTCAGGCATAGCCTATAGAGTTGGCAACAGGAACTCTTTGCCACGCGTGAGCAGAGAAGCCAAGTCTCTCCAAATTACCTGTGTGCCAGACTCCAAAAATAAACTCAGTTTCTGAGGATTTAGGTGGACTGTAACAGAAAGTCGGTGCAATAATCACTTTTCACTGTGTGTATTTGCTGTCCTTCCTGCCTGGAAGCTGCTATCAATCTAAGAAATCTCTACTTTCTGCTTTATCTCCTTAATTTGAATCTAACACACCACCCATGCTGGTATTCGACTTCAGTCTTAACTGCCAGTGCTTCCTAACACCTGCCATTCGATCCGGCTTTAAACGATTCCAGAGGTGGAATTCACCATGAGGCATTTGGTTTGGGTTTTTTGGGGAACTTTGACCTAAGACGAATATATACTAATTTTGAACACTACGCAAACATTTTTAAAAATTATCATAATCACAAACATCCTCTTTCAGCCCCGTGGGCTACTTCGCCATCCTCTTCCGTGGGAACAGTTTTCATTGCCGGCAAGACCAACCTTCCCTCATCAATTTTTCACGCAAAGGGTTGAGTGAGGCACTGAAGGCTCAACCCGGAGCCACCTCCAGGAGGGCAGAATGGCTTCTCGGAAAGCGCCGCCGGCTCTGACCTTCCCCACCGCCAAGGCAGCTCAACAGGGCCCTTTATTTCTGTCCCGATTCCCCACGACCCGGCTGCGCTGCACCAGCGGCGCGGCAGCTCCTCCGGGAGAGCCGCGCGGGGCTTTTCTCCTCCAGAGCCGCAGCCGCCGGGAGCGCCCCCGGCCCCCTCCGCACCCCCGGGCGCCCCTCGGCAGGCGGGAGCCAGGTCCTCGCAGCTCTCGGGCACCGCCCGCTCCCCCGCTGGCCTTGCGGGCAGCCCCCGGCCCCGCCAGCTCCCGCCGCCCGCCTCGCCTCCGGCCTTCCCCTCCGCCGCGGAGCCCCACGCCGCGGCCGGCCCCCGGAGCGGGGCGGAGGCCGCGGGCCCGGCCCGGCCCTGCGCTGCTCCGCGCCCGGCGCCGGCCGCCTTCCTGCCCGGGCCCCCCCAGGCCTCGGGGCGGCCGCGGCGGCTGGGAGAGCCCGGGGCTGAGGGCCCGGCCGCCCCCCAGGATCTCCCTCGGGAGGGGTCTCCCTCAGGCGGGAGGGCTCTGAGGGGCACCCAGAGCCCGCGGGCCGTGAGCCCGGGTTCCCCGGGCTGCTGGGGACCCTGGAGCGCTTCGCCCTGTCAGAGCCTCGCCAGGAGCAGCGCGCCTGGGAGGTGACAGGGCCTCGCAGGAGGGCCCGGGCGTGCTGCTGCAGGCGGGGAAAACTTGGCCCGTTCACCTAGAGGGTACGAACATCTCCGTGAAGAGGCGGGCTGGAAGGGACAGCCGTGCTAGGACAGGGGTGAGGTGACAGAAAGGACAGGGCAGCCCTAGTACAGGTGGAGGCCCAGCAGAACAAGGTCACCGAAGACCCGATTTTCTGTCATAGGTCACTGCGAGGGGATACTGCCACGTGCACAGTGCCACTTGCAGCTGCCAAAGTGAAAATTAAATGCTAATGGGCTAGCCTAGCCGTTATTTTATATGCACCTGTCGTGAGTGCAAGTAAAAAGATAAAGAAGGTGAATCTTCTTCATGAGACCCTTGGTCCTGCTGCAGTTTGACGGAAGAGACAGCTTTCAGCCATCCTGCCAACTGCCCCGCTGAACCAGCTTCTGCTCCTGTCCTGGTGCGTGCTCCCCCCCTTTCTTTTACCTGTAACATTTTACCTCCATTACTCTCCTAAAGCCCTTTACAACAAATCTGCTAAGTTCAAGCTCGAGCACCTGCTCTATCACTTGTATAAAAATGCATTTTAAATCCATAGATGAACTAATGCATGCACAGTTCTATTCCAAATTCCAAACATCATGCATCAAGCAGGATGTAGAACAGCCTCTAAACACTCGAGTGAATGATGCTGGAACTCATTTCTGCAGTTCCACATTTCATCCTTTGCCAACAATTAATGCGTCTAGTTGAACCCAGAATTTTCTTCACAAGTGAAGAAAAAAGGAAAAAAAATAAGTGCAGCTGCTCTTTATATGCAAAAACAATGGTTAAAATGCTACCTATTATGTCAGTCAAAACAAGAAGAAAGAGCTAATACTGCAGACCCCAGTGCTCCTACATGCATGTAGTTGTTGTGTAGCTCATGATGTGGCATCACTGAAACCAGTACTTGATCTGCAGTGTCTGTAGCTATAGTGTCAGCTTTTCTGGGTCTGATCCAAAGCCCACTGGTGTCAATAAAAAGCTCCCACTCACTTCCAAAGGATTGAGCAAAAATCTGCTCCTTTCAGCGTGTGTAGAAGGCGAAACAAAAATATCCAAGATCATTGGAGAAAACAAAGGGGCTGTCTTTATTTTCTTGGGTTAGCTGTGACTCTCTGGTCCAGCGGTATAATACGAGTCCTGCCTCTCAGGAGGCTCGGTTCTGTGTAATCACCAGAGAGGCACCAGCACACAGACCCACAGCACAAACCTGCGAGGCTCCGCACAGAAAAGCGACTCGGAACACAAAGTCTTGGTGCGGAACCCTGACCCGAGCATGGCTCATCAGTTATCTTAGTCACGGTGAATTCTGAGCTGTGACTATGAGTGCTGAACACTGCCTCGCGTTCCCACTGTAGAGTAGCTCCCTAGAAGCTGTAAATGCTACCAGTCTTGTGGTGATATGTACCTCAGGGCATCCAAAGGGGTCTGAAACGTGAAGATGGACACACAGTCTCTAACTCTCAGGCTTCTGGTTGTTTCATGAAATAGTTAGGATCTGAGGTAGTTAAAAATCTCTTATCACTATAGAACAGAGGCTGCTGAACCCCTGTCAGGTTAGTATAAGAAAAACAGGTTTTTAAAATGTAATCACTTATCCACTGGCTGCCCACTGTGAGCAGGACGAGGTTGCGTTCAGATGTCAAACAAGCCCTCTGGTTATAGTCTATGAAAGAGTCGCCCTCTGAAATCCTGTTCAACAAGTGCAGGCGAAGCTCCGACCAGGCCTGGTGGTCACTTTGGCCGCGATCTCTCTGGTGCGATGCTCTACCAGAAAACCCGAGTGGCCTTTGCCAGTGTGGACAGCACCCTCGTGTGGAAACCAAAGTCCCTGCACACCCACCCCGACCTGTTCTCACCAAACTCCGAGCAGAAGTGAATGCTGATAAGCACAGAGCTGGGTGTGCACCAGGGTCGCTGGTGGCGAGGCGAGTGCTCCTACGTGATGTGGCACAGGGTGTTGGTCAGAGCTGCTGGGGTCTGCAGCCTTACTAGCCCACCTCCACACCAGCAAACCTCACCTCAGTTATAGCGTGGAAAATAGTGGGATTCTTACATATTTAGATTCAATTCGGAGTCCTGACTCTCTCATGACACCTCATCCTACACTCTTCCTCATGTTCCTCTCAGTCCTGAGGATCCCAAAGCCATTATAATTCAAGACCAGGACACGGCCTATCCATGGGATTAGTTCATCTACTGCTGAAATACAGCCTGTTTATGAAGAAAGGGGGAGGCTGTCTTCAGCAGATAATGCAGTTCCTCAGATCTTGGGAGGATGCTGTGAGATGGTGTCTAACTGGAACTGCACAGATAGTTCAGGGAAGAGCATGCAATTATTCACACCTGGAATCTGATAAGATCCTATTGCTAACATGACTGTCCTTTTGAACGTGCCTTTCTGTTTACCACTTCATGTCTCTGTCAAAGCAGAGTAAGTTGGGAATTTGGAAGGAGTCGTTAGTAGCAGACAAACTCAGAAATCTACATTCCTGTAGATTATGGTTAGGCACGTGGTTATGGTCAGGCAGTGAGGGTAGCAGTGAATAGATACTATGGCTAACACTTTATTTATGCTTCTCAAGAGGAGGCCCAACCGTTATTAACTGCACCAAACCTCCCTTGCTTCTAGAAATGCTCTTGTTCCAAACTGGGGACATGACTCACACCAACAGTCCTCACCCTAACAGTCTAAGAAGTCTTAAAGTCTTTATGTCATTAAGTAAGATAGATTATTCAAAATAAATCCTGACGTGTCTTCACAGAAAGCAGATAACTCCGTTCCAAGTCTGCTGGCCACCCCTTCTTTAGAGACTATGAATTCCAGCTCCACTCGGGCACCTGCACATCTGCCTGCAGCTGCACCTGACTCAGCACAGCTTCAGCATTGGCTGGGGTCAACAGGGTAATGGGAATTTACAGGATTAAGGCATACCAGAAGGAGTCCAGCTTCATTTGCAGTTCAACAAAATATAATGCAATATAAGGCACGGCACACATAAATGTCTCGGATCCTGTTTCTCTGAAGGCCAGAGCCTGCACATTACAACAAGAGCTGTTTTACTTACAGCACCTTTACAAATGACAGCACACAGGTTGTTCTGACAGTGCAGTTGGTTTCACCAGTTCCTGGATGTTCACCGTGCTGTCCTGCACTGGAAGCAATGACTTATATATAGCATATGTTGTGCTTACATTGAAAAAAAAAAAAAAAAAAAAAAAATCTTTGGTTCAGCAACTTATACCTAGATTCTCAACTTATTTTTAGATTCTCACAAAGTATAAACAACATGAACACACCAAGAAAAACTCTTTCGTATACCCACCTAGACATAATGCACTCTGAGCCCTTTGAGCAGGTCTCTGCCATCTCAGTTACCCTGAAATGCAGAATAGGTAGTGGGATCTAAATAAAGTCTTGATTAGGAAGAGATTATATACATTTGCAAACCTTCTAGGTTCCTTTCTCTATCCACCAATGGCTCTTCTTGTAAAAGCAGAGTCTTCTGTGAATTTCCTGGAATGACAGCTCCCTTTTGAGGGTCAGCAGCATCCCAAGAGATTCCAATACTATCACGCCATTCCTTGGGAATATACTGCGCAGCTTTCTGTTACCACCATTGTATGGATATTTTTGTTAGTCTGCTTTCCTTTTTCCCAATTTAGCTCATCCTCAAGTCCTGGTGCCATTGAGTTTCCTCACTTGTTTCAAGCCTGATACAGGATTTTTCATTCAGGGATGTTGGGTCCCTCCCCCGATCTGTGCCTCGGCAGCTCTCTGCTACCTGGACTCTGCCCTAAATCCCGCAGGTGACAGATGATGGCCCATTGACACAGCTCCACTTCTCTTTCCCACTGCCATCCCCACTCCAGTATTCTGACATAGGTGTCTGCCCTTACTGTGCCATTTAGTTTCTAAACTCTTAATGTTTCGAATGTCAGGGGCCTCAGATGCACCGTGCTGAGACAGCACCTCCTGGTGCTTGTTGCAGTCCACTTACCCACTTTGGTGACGGCATCCACTGCACTGCTTCACTCACGTTTTTCTTGCCATTTATCAGTCCAACTCGTTTGTCCTTAGGGATCTATCCAACCTTAGGCATCCAGAGAAGGTGGCTTATTGCCTGGTGCCAAAGTTCAGTAGCTTGAGCCAAAGTTACATCTTTGTGAGTGTAATAGAAGAGAGAGGTGCAGACACCAGGAGCGCTCTCAGATGCTGTGCACCCCCCTCCCCGCAACCCCAGGCTCTGTGGGAGGCACACGGGAGCAGCTTTGCTCCTATTTTAAGTACAGACCAAAGTAGCCAAGAAGCATTTCGTCTCCCCTGTGCAGCCTGGCAGGATTTGTGTTACAGACCTCACAGAACTGCAGATTACAGACAGGAAAGCTGTCCCCAGATCTCTGTCCCTCTTGAAAGGGCTTCTAAAGTGTACAACCTGTGGCTAATATTAGACACTGCAACTTTGCCAAGCAATCCAGTGCCCTTTCCATACGGCTTGGCTCTGCCCACTCCTGCTGTGATCTCAGCCTGCAGCACCATTTTCAGGGTGAATTTACAACACGGGGCACTCGGTCCTGTGCTGAGGTCCATGTTCCTTCAGCCCCCTGCTCGGTACTCCTTGGAGAGGAGTGGTCTGAGAGAGCCCAGCAAACTATCAGAGCAGCCCCCACCTCCCCTTGCAGAGCCTGTGCAGCAAACCTCAGTGTGATATACTGAACAAGTGATTTTATTTTAAGCAAACCCGATTTCATTCACTGGTTCTCTGATACTCACAAGTACTGCAGATGGATGTGTGCAAGTGGTTCGGCCAGGGCCACTAGAAGTAACACTGACTACAGGCAACACATCTCTCCGTTCTTCACTGAGTTCTCATGCCCTTCGTGTAAATTAAAGTAACATTGGCTAGTTCCCAGTCAGCAGTCACCTCCCCAGACTTCCAAGATTTTTGGTAAATGATTGAGGGGGGTCATGTTATAATATCTGCCAGCTCTTTCCATACTCTGGGATGAATTCCATCAGACCCCATGGACTTAAAATCAGAATCATTTAGGTTGGAAAAGACCCTTAATATCATCAGGTCTTACAGTAAACCCAACACTGCCAAGTCCCCCACTAACCCACGTCCTTAAGTGCTGCATCTACACGTCTTTTAAATACCTCCAAGGATGGTGGCTCCAGTTCCCTGGGCAGCCTGTTCCAATGCTTTGACAACCCTTTCAGTGAAGAAATTTTTCCTAATATCCAATCTAAACCTCCCCTGGCGCAACTTGAGATCACTTTCTCTTGTTCTATCACTTGTTACTTGGTAAAGGAGACAGACCCCTACCTCACTACAATCTCCTTTCACGTAGTTGTAGAGAGTGATGACGTCTCCCCTGCGCCTCCTTTTCTCCAGACTCAACCACCCCAGTTCCCTCAGAAGACTTGTGCTCCAGACCCTTCGCCAGCCTTGTTGCTCTTCTTTGGACACGCTCCAGCACCTCAACATCTCTCTTGTCACAAGGGGCCCAAAACTGAACCCAGGATTTGAGGTGCAGCCACACCAGTGCTGAGCAAAGGGGGATGATCACTCCCCTAATCCTTGCTGGCCCCGTTATTTCCGATACAAGCTAGGATGCTGTTGGCTTCCTTGGCCACCTAGGCACGTTGCCAGCTCATATTTAGCCGGCTGTCAACCAACACCCCCAGCACCTTTTCTGCTGGACAGTTTTCCAAGCCTGTAGTGTTGCACAGGGTTGTTGTGACCCAAGTGCAGGACCCGTTCACCACCACTCTTTGGGCCTGGCCATCGAGCCAGCTTTATTACCCGGGGAAGAATGCATACGTCCAAGTCCTGAGCAACCAGTTTCTTCAGGAGAATGCTGTGGGGAAATGATATCAAAGGCTTCTGAACGTTCAGCTGATACAGCTGGTCCGACAACTGCACCGGCCACTAATGGAAAGTCACTCGGAGAACTGGGCAGCCCAAGATCTATCAGTCTTTAATAATACTGAGACAAAAAAAAAAAAAGCATTGAATCACTCACTGCTGCTTCATCCCTGTCTGTCAGGTGACCACCTCCAACAAGGACCACCCTAATGTTTCCTTCAGACCTCCTCTTGCTGGGAAACTACTTAAAAAAAACCCCCTTCTTGTCACACACAACACCAGCCATTTCCAACCCCCACTCGGCTTCAGCCTTTCCCCTCCTCTCCCTGCATGGGCGAGCCACGGCTCCGTCACCTTCCTGCCAAGCCTGCCCTCGCTCCCACAGATCGTACAATTCCTTGTTCCTCTGCAGCTCGGCGAGCAGCTCCCCGCTCAGCCAAGCCGCCTTCTGCCGCCCGACCCGGGGGAGTTGCCGGCTCCTGAGCTCCTCAAAGGTGCTTCTCAAAGCCCCCGCCGACTCCTGAGCCCCAGCAGCAGATTCCCCGGGGACTCTGCTAAGTACCTCCCTGAAGAGCCTAACGTTTGCTCTCTCAAAATCCAGGGAGGCAACTCTGCTGTCCTTTGTTCTCATCCCACTGACGATTTTAAACTCAATGATTTTGTGATCACTCTGGCCAAGACCGGCACCTACCATCATGTGTCCCACAAGACCTTTTCCATTCCCACCTAGCAAGTCAGAGGACATCTTTCCTAGCTGGCTCCCTGAGCACTTGTGACAAGAAGTTATTTCCCCCCCACAAACTTAAAGACTGTTTCAGACCTGCTCATAGAAGCAGGATGGTATTTCCCAGCTGATATCAAGGAAGTTGAAATTTTCCTTAAGGGCAAGGGCCACTGATCCAGAGATTTTTTCCTAATTGCCTATAGAATAACTCAGTGTTTTGCCAGAGCCCATGCAGGATCCTGCTACACCCCCAAATTGCCCCAGGGCACTCTACGGGCCCAGCTGCCCTCCTGGGGCAAACTGAAAGAGTCGATTTAGATTGGGCTTTAGATTTAGATAAGATTTAAGGAGGAAATGTCTTACAGTGAGGGTGGTGAGACTCTGGAACAGGCTGCCCAGACAACCTGTGGGACCCCATCATTAGAAGCATTCAAAGTCAACTTGGATGATGCTTTGAACACCGCCATCTGCTGAAAGATGTCCCATCCCAGTGCAGGGGGTTGGAACGAGGTGATCATTAAAATGTCTTCAATGCAAACCATTCCATAATTCATTAAAAACCCCAGGAATGCCCCAATAATAGTCCTCGAGCTACCTCCCACCACCCTGCAAACAGCACACCCGCCCCTGACATCACTGGATCCTGAAGTTATTTGCAAAGACTTTTATTTACCTCAGAGGATTAAAAAGTGGCCAAAGCCCCAGCACAGGATTGGCACGGGCCCTTGGCTGTGCCACAAGCAAGGCACCCGAATTTCAATAAGCAAACAACTTCCCAAAAGAACAGCGCACATAAAGAGTGCTATACCCCCAGCCTCAATGGCATTCCCACACCTCAGGGGGGTCAGACACCCCTGGATGGGGCACGGGCAGCTGCCCAGGGCCAGACCTGGGCTCAGAGGCGGACAAGGAAGGTCAGGTCAAGGGCATCAGGGATGCAAAGCTCATTCAGGTGTACAGGGGAGGCAGTGAAGGGCAGATGCACAGGGAAGAGGTGGCTGGTGTCCACCAGGAGCTGGCTGGGTCCCCCTCCATACTGGTCCTGCAGCTGTTTCTGTGGGGACACAGTGCTCGTATCGGGGGCTGCCCCAGTGAGGACAGCCCCCCCAGCACTGGTCCTGCTTACCTCAACTCTGCTAATGAAGCTGGGGCTGATGCGCTCCTCCAGCCCGACTGCTGGGGTGTAAGCCCGGAGAATCTTCACTACCTGGAGATAACGGGGACGGTGAACAGGGCAGGGGACGGTGAACAGGGCAGGGGACGCCCTGACACCTCTGGGTGTGGCGTGGTCCCCACCCCAGAGCATCCCTGGAGCGCCAGGGCAGGGGTGCCCAGCAGGCAGCGAGCCCCAACACCGCTCCCCCCCCACCCAGTACCTGCTGGGGAGACAGCACTGTGCACAGGCTGCAGAGAGCTCCAGCATCCTCCTCCGTCACCTTCTTCACCTGCAGCAGCTGGGAAGCCTGGACCAGGGGCTCCAGCACCTCGCGGGCCCCACTCTGGTGCAGCCCCTCTGCCCGCAGCCACTGCTCCAGCTGGCTGATGTTGTACCTGCCAGGGAGACCAGGTCAGGGGGAGACACAGGCCGTACCCCAGCCCCCCAGATACAGCCATCCTGCATGGGGAACTGACCTGAGCTGGATGCCGCAGCTCCAGGAACACGTGTCCTTTCTCAGCAGCAGGTAGTTGAGGGTGGTGCCGCTGACGAGGAAGAGGAGCTGGCGCAGGGCCTGGTGCCCCACGCTGGGGGCCAGCCCGTGGCGGTCCAGGGCTGCACGGAAGGAGCCCAAGTGCTGCAGCAGCTCAGGCAGGGTGTGGGCAGAGGCTGCTGAGGACCGGCGGTGGCCAGGAGGGCAGGACAACGACAAGCCCTGTATGGGCTCGCTCTCCAGCATCGCAGCGACTGGAGGGTAGAAAAGGCTCAGCGTTAACGAGGCAGCGATGCTGCGCTATGCCTCAGGCAAGCAGCGCCCTGCTCCTTGTCTCAGTGTCCCAGCTGGGGATGCAGCAGCCAGTGGCACCTCGAGAAGAGCTGGCCCAGGGGCCGGCTCTGCTCCATGAGGCTGAAGGGGCACACGGGAGAACAGAGCTCCCTGTGGATGCAGCCCGAGATCCCCATGGATGCCGAGACCACTTTAGCTCCCCAGCCACCTCCTCCAAGCCAGGATGCTCAAGGGGAAGATGGTCCCCTACAGAAGGGGGCCCCCCAGTTCAGAGCCTACCCTCCCCGCTCTGGGCACAGCCTCTGTAACAGAGCAGGCAGTTCAGAGCTGAGCACAGCGCTCCCTCCCTGAACCAAGCCCGCCCAGCCCCGGCCATACCAATCACGGGTTTGAGGCGCTTCTCAGCGGTGCGGATGAACTGCTGGTAGAGCTGGACAGCCAGAGCACCCAGGCTGCGGCAGGAGCTCTGGGGGTCCACGTTGTGCAGGCGATGCTCGTTCTGACACGCTGTGTTCCCCTGGCAGTAGCTCTGCGGGCACGGGCTAGGTGAGAGCCAGCAGTCCTGGGGGACACAGCTGGGGCCCCAAGCAAGCACAGAGCTGCGTCGGCCCAGCACATCCCCGCCTACCTAAGGTGGGGGCAAAGAGGATGCAGCCCCAGGTGGGGGCAAAGAGGATGCAGCCCCAGGTGGGGGCAAAGAGGATGCAGCCCCAGGTGGGGGCAAAGAGGATGCAGCCCCAGGTGGGGGCAAAGAGGATGCAGCCCCAGGTGGGGGCAAAGAGGATGCAGCCCCAGGTGGGGGCAAAGAGGATGCAGCCCCAGGTGGGGGCAAAGAGGATGCAGCCCCAGGTGGGGGCAAAGAGGATGCAGCCCCAGGTGGGGGCAAAGAGGATGCAGCCCCAGGTGGGGGCAAAGAGGATGCAGCCCCAGGTGGGGGCAAAGAGGATGCAGCCCCAGGTGGGGGCAAAGAGGATGCAGCCCCAGGTGGGGGCAAAGAGGATGCAGCCCCAGGTGGGGGCAAACCCTGTCCCCACCAAGCTCCCCCCCTCCCCAGGGAGGTGGCAGGCGCCCTACAGCCCAGTCCTACCTCATCCTGGCTGTACTGGCGCAGGCAGTTCAGGAGCCGGCAAGTGTTGGCGAGCCAGAGTGCCACCGTGTCGGAGTCATCACCGTGCTTCTGCAGGAGGACACGGAGAGCTCTGGGCTCAGCAGGGCTCCGGCGGTTACAGCAGCAAGCCCTCGTGTGCCACGGCAGCTCCACGAGCGGCACAGAGCTGGCTGCAGCCCGGCTGGGGCTATGGGGGTGCGGAGCTGCCGGACCCTCACGCAGGAGCCCTGCGGCACCCAGGGGCACCCCTCACCCCAGGAGATGCTCAGCCTGGGCACTGCAGTCCAGCACACGCTGCATCCTGGGGGCCAAGCTGCCCCCCCCCTCCCAGTGCCACCCCCGCCTGCTCCTCAGCCCAACCCACCCCCCCAAGCCCCGCACCTTCATGACCCTTTTGATGGCATCAGTGGCTGCATCCAGGAGCGAGCGGGCCCGTGGCTCGTCACAGCAGTGGTCTGCGTGCCGGAAGCACAGGAAGAGGATGTAAGCTGGCAGGTCCGGGAGAGCCCCGGGGCTGCTCTGTGGTTTGTAGTCTGCAGGGGAAAGCAGGACAGCTGGGATCCAGGCAGCTATAGAAAGCTGGTCCTGAGCCAGGCAGGATGCTGCCCCAGCACCGCAAAAAGGATGAGCTCACACAGAGGTTGGCAAGAAAACCGAGCAGGGACCAAGCTGGGGTAAGGGGTCACCTTCTCTCCAAAACCCTACCTGTGATGATGGCCTTGACAATGCGCCCTTCGTCCCCCATCCTCCATGCTAGCATGGCCTGGGACAGCCCAGCCAGGGATGGGACCGTGGGGGTCTGGCACAGGACCGCAGCGGATGCTGCCAGCTCCTGCGCTGGCCCGGTAGCCTCTCTCTGCACTGGGGGAGAGGAGCACGGGTTACATCCTGCTGTGTCCTGGGCTGTGGGACACCAAACAGGTCCCCTCAGCTCAGTTCAAGCAGCTGCTCCCCAGCATCTTGGGCACACGCACACACAGAGGACTCCTCTCCCCACGCTGAGGCTGGGTGGTGCTTCAGCCTCAAACCAGGCTGGTGACCCTCCGGCCAGCCCCGTGCCTCCCTCCCACGCGGGCACTTGCCTGTGAGCTCCTGGATCTGCTTTGCATAGGCTCTCAGCTGCTTCTGGAGCTTCAGCGTGGTCCTCTCCTGCTTCTCCAGCTTCTGGGCCAGCTCCTGGACAGGGACAGCCCTGGTAGGGCTCAGCCAGCCTCCCTCAGCTGGGCACCCCCTCCAGCACCCACTGAGTGGGGCAGAGCTGGGGGAATGCAGCAGGATCCCCCACATTGCTCCCTAAGGGGCTGCTGCAGCTCACCGCAGGGCAAGGGAGCGGAAGCCAACCCCAAGCCCAGTCCTGCCCTCCCCCCCTACCCCCCCCCCTTACCCAGTTCTCTTCCTTGAGCTGCAGGACATGGTGCTGCAGCCCCTCCTGCCCCTGGTGCTGCTGTAGGTCCTTGATGAGGGCCGCTTGCTGCTGGCTCAGCTGCTTGAGTGAGCAGATGTTGAGGTGCAGCCCTTCTACCTCCTCCTCATGCTGCTGCTTCTCCTCCCGCAGCTGACTCGCCAGAAGCCTGCACACATGCACCCAGGGAAACTGAGGCACCAGCCTCCTTCAGCTCTCACACCCCATCCCTTGGGGAGGCTGCTGAAGAGATATTTCTCCCCTGAAGTGTCAGAGCTAGGAACTTCCCCCCCCAGCACCCTGAGGGCAGCATGGACCCGGTTGCACTAGCAGATCATCTCCCCTCCGGCTGCACTGAGCCTTGAGCACACACGGCACATCCAGAAACAGGCTGCACCAGCCCTGCCCTCTCAGGAGGCTCCTGCTGAGCCCAGGGCATCCAGTCTGCTCACGCAGTGAGTGTGCCCGTGCTCAGAGCAAGGCGGGATTGCTCCAACCCCCAGGAAAGGACAGCTGGATGCGCTAGAAAGAAGGGAAGGGGAGCCAGGGCTACCCCACACCCAGCTGGGCAGCAAGGGGCAGGCTGCCCTTGATCTTCCAGCCCAGCTGGGGCTACAGTGCTCAAAGAATGTGAGGAAGCAGCTCCTTCAGAGAGAATCTGCAGCTGCCCAGCACCACAGAGGCCAGGCAGCTGCAACCCAAGCTGTGGCTGACTAAAACACCGAGGAAAGCCCCACGGGCAGCATGGATCCAGCAGCCCATTGTGAGAAAACCAACCTCAGCTGGGGGCCATCTCCCTGGGACCACACTCACCTATTAGCAACCTGCACCGTGTCGTATGCGTGCTTCAAGTCATCACCTACTGTCACCTTCTCCGGGCTCCTGCCCAGCCCCAGCATCTCAGCTATGTTCTGCAGGGAGAGGAAAGCAGGGTGAGGCCAGCCCGGCCCCGGCCCTGCTCACAGCAGCGGGGCAGGGGCTCACCCTGGGCTTGAAGAAGTCCAACGGTTTCCTCTCCTCTGGCTCCACAGCAGCCTTGGACCTCCGCAGCTCCTCCCGGGTCCGGGCCAGCTCCTTGTTGACGGCGTTGAGCTGCCCCAGGAGGAGCAAGTACGCCTTCTCGAAGGGATCCTGGCCTGCCCGGTTTTTCTGCAGCACCTCGCTGGCAGGCTGGGGCCCCTCCGGCACTGGCTGCCAGCGCTCCTCCGGCCCCTGGGTGCAGAGCTGGGGTTTGGGCACCGGCACACCTGCAGACACCCCTCCCCAGTGGGCCAGCCCCCAGCCAGGAGCCCCAGGGCACAGCTGTCCCCACAGCCAGGGGAAGGGACAGGTCACTTGTCACCCCCCTGTCCCCACCAGGGTCACTACTAGCCTCAGCTTGCTGCTCGGAGCCATCTCGTGAGGGAGCTGTGGACACGGAGGATAAGTAGCTGCTCTCAGAGCCCAAGAAGCTCTCCGACGAAGGGGACCGTCTCAAGGTGCTTTGCTGAGTGGGGAGAGGAGGACAAGGTTGTTCTCCTGCACCCTGCTGCCACATCAGCTGGGGCAGAACAGCCTCAGGGGGATACCTTGGCTTTGGTATCCCCCAGCATGATCTGGGCAGCCCACTTCTCCCACAGAAGGTGCCCTGGACCAGCCAGCGCTGCCTATTCTCCACAGGGAGCCAAGGGAGGGGCTGCCCTGAACCTCCCCGTGTCCCTGCCGGCCCCTCACCCTCTGCAAGGCCACTTCATCCTTCAGGTTCTCGTAGCCCTGCTCCAGGCGGGCGTACTCCTGCACCAGGCTCTGGTAGCGCGCCCGCTCCTCCTCCAGCTCCTGCAGCAGCCCTCGGCTCTCCCGCGCTGCACGCTGGCGCTGCTCTGTGGGGACAGGCACAGCACGGAGTGGGGACAGGCAGAGACAGGACCCTTCCGCGAGGGGACATGCAGGAACACATCGAGCCTGCAGGACCAGTCCACATCCAGGGGAAAAGGATGAGAGGCTCAGAGGACCCCTTTTTACCTTCCAGGTCCTGTGACTGCTCCAACGTGCGCTGGATCAGGGCATCCCTCTCCTCTCCCAGCTGCAGCTTCACAGCTTTCACCTCTGCCAAGCGCTGCAGGAAAAGCAGAGGGGCAGATACAGCCAGAGCCCTGCCCGGGGCCAGTCCTGGCTGCCAGAGGTCTCCTCCAGGGACCACCCCATGGCAGGAAGCACAGCGTGCCCTGGAGAGCCCCAGCAGAGCAAGAGCATCCCCCCCCCCCGGACAGACAGACCTGCCTGAGATCCTCAACCTCCTGGCTCAGGCAGCTCTTCACGCTCTCCAGCTCGGCCAGCTGCTCCTGCAGCTGCTGGACCCCGGCGTCACGGCGCACATCCTCCTGCAGCCGCTGCATCTCAGCCCGCAGGCGCTGCACCTCCTCAGCGTGGGCAGCGTTCAGTCCCGAGAGCTGCTCCGCCAGACACTGCTTCTCCTGGGCCTTGGGGCAGGCAGAGCCCGTCAGGCAGATGACCAGGAACAAGGGCATGTCCCCGTGCGTCTCCCATCAGCGAGCACCAGGTACACTCAGGCTGCCCTTCTGCACTCAACCTGGACAGCCCATTTCCCACCCATCCATCTAGTTGAAGCCCTGAGCCCTCCAGTATCACCTCAAAGAGAGCTCAGGCCTGGGTGAGCAGCTCTCCATGACACACCATCCCACACGGAGCTGCACGTGAGCTTCACCATGGCTTTACAGCCCATTATTAAACGTGGTTTACATGTTACTAAACATGGATTTGCAGCCCAGGCCAGCCTCGACAGCAGAATTTTCCAGCTCTGCCTCCCCCAGAGACAGGATTATACCACAGGAGCCCTCCCACCCCCTCCACAGACGCCCCCAGAACGGGAACGGTGACAGCCAGAGCAGAGACTCACCCAGATGGTGACAGCAGGTGCTGCCGGCGGGAACACGGTGGGAGAACACACCATGCCACAACTGTTCCCAGCACGTGACACTGTCCTGCAAGGCTGCACCCAGCCAGGTGCCCGGGAAGATGCCCAAACCATCCCCATGGCCACCAGCCCCACATCCATACGGAGCACTGAAAACCCAGGAATGAGATTCCGATGCACAACTCCCACCCAGGGACACAAGTCAGGGTCAGCTCCTGCCCCAGGGCCGGGAGAGGACGGAAGACAAAGGCACACATAGTTTTGGCTGCACAGGGACTGGTAAGAAGCCTGCATTAAAAAACAGCTGTCCCCGTGCCCTGGGACCCACAGAGGGCTGAAGCCAGCACCCACCTGCTCATCCAGCCTGCACTGCAGCTGTATCACCTTGATCTCCATGCCCTTGTGCAGCTGCTTGTAGTGCTCGACGGAGCGTGCCTCGACGCGCAGCAGCCGCAGCTCCCGGCGTGCCCGCACCCTGCGGTAGCAGCACTGCAGGTAGATGACGGCCCCACGCAGGCGGGTGTAGCGGGTCCGGGCCAGCCAGCCCCTGACAGCAGCCTGGATCACCACAGCTTTCTGGTGCCGCACCATCTGTGGAGGGAAAGATGAAGAAGTGGCACCAGTGGCAGCACAGGCCCCCCCGCCCCCCCCCCCCCCCCCCAGGTGGGACTGGGACACCCACGGCCCCGCTGGGCTCCCACCTGTTTATAAAGACGCCGGGCAAACATGCCCCGGGCAAAGGCTTGGATGGTGATGACAGCCCGGCGGACGCGCAGGTAGGAACGCCGGGCCAGAAACATCCTCAGGTTCTTCTGCAGCGTCACAGCAGCCCTGCTCTGTCGCAGCATCCTGACGAACCTGCAAGGAGGACGGAGCGCTGGGCAGGGGGTGGCAAAGCCAGCAGCCCAGAGCCGGTGTAAGTGCCAGCTCACCACAGCTGAGCTCTGCCCCGGCTCCTTGCAGCTCCCTCCAAGCTCACCTGCGGGCCAGCACGCCCCGGGCACAGCGCTGCAGGCAGATCGCCGCAGCCCGGGCCCGTCCGAAGCGCCTCCGTGCCAGCCAGCCCCGCAGGTGCTTCTGCAGCAGGGTGCAGGCTGCCCTCAGCCGCTGGCACCGCAGCTCCTCCAGGTGAGCCACTTGGCCAGCCCGGAAAAACACCTTGCTCTTCCCACACTGGTACTTGCTGGGGTCCTGCGTGCAAGAGTGGAGTCGGTCCCAGGGACGGAACATACCCCAGCCAGGCCCCCCCAGGAGTGCTGCTCCTCACGCCTCTGATCTCCCCATCCAACCTCCCTGGAAGCAGAGTCCCTCCTCATCTCCTCGCTCACCCATTTCTGTACCCCACTGGGCACCCGCACATGGGGAGAAGCGCCCGCAAGGGACGCTCGGGTACGCCGCAGCTGCACCTCCCAAGCAGGACCCTTACTTGGAGCAGTCTCTCAAGGAAAAGGCTGCAGATCTGCTTCTCATCAGCAGCCATCAGCTCCTCTCTGTTCACCAGAGCCCTGTACCTCTCCAGGAACTCCTGGTATGTCCATCTGTGGGGGACAGAGCAGGGTCAGAGGTGCTGTGGCTGAAGAGGGGGGAGTACCCAGGGTGCTGCTGAAGCAGGAGGGTACCTGGAGGGGTAGCCCGAGGCACTGATCCGGATGGTCTCCAGGACCCCACAGGCTCGTAGCTGCTCCACTGCTCTCCTGGAGTCAAACCTGGGGCAAAGACGGGCTGATCTAGAACGGCTCCCCGCCAGCCTGGCATGCTCCAAGCTATGCAGGGCCACAGCAAGAGGGATGCAGACTGGAGGGACAGCAGTGTCCCGCAGCGTCCCCATCCCCTCCAGCCTCCCTGGCCAGGCACTCACACGAAGGGCTGCTTTTCATCGTTGGGTTTGATGCAGCGGACGTAGTGCGGGGTGGTGCTGCCCAGCATCTCCATCAGCCGGTTCAGGGAAGCTTTGAACTGCAGAGGACAAGGCGAGCGTGGTCAGGGCCAGCATCCCGTGGCTTGTGGGCTTCCCAGGACCAGGACACACGTGGGTCCCCCCTTGGGGCTATCCCAGCTGTCCAGGACCAGCACGCATTTCCCGCCCCTGCCACATACCTGGCTGGAGATGGACTTCTTGCTCTTCTGGCTACTGGGCAGGGATCTGCGGCCGGGGCGACCGGCTGTCCTGGGCCCGCTGGACCTGCGGGACTGCAGGGACACGGGGCCACCCCCTTCCTCCAGCAAGAGCTCAGTGAGCAGAGCACACTGCGCAGAGCGGAGCTGTGAGAGCCCGGCAGACCTCGCAGCGAACGTCACCCAGTACCCAGAGAGCCATCACCACCAGGAGACACAGCCACAGGGGACCACAGGCTCCAGAAGCCAGCCCAGTGCACGAGCCTCCACCCTGCTACAGCCCAGATGTGCCAGGTCCAACTGTGCCCCTAGAAAAATTAAGAGCAAGCCACAGGCACCTTTCCCAGGTGTGCTCAAGAGCCTGTAAGACGTCCCTTACCTTCTGCCAGGGCCACACACAGGGTGGAAGGGAGAAGGGACACTGTTACAGACCTGGAAGCAGCAGGACACTCCAGCCCTCTCAGCAGGGACACGGCCAAGGTCTCCCGCAAGATGGGGAAGCCCAAGGCAGGGGAATGTGGTGGGGAGCACCCACACCTCAGGGCACCCTGACCATGGCCAGCCCTGCATGGGGCTGTGCCAGCAGGCAGACAGGGATTTACCCTGCACAACTTCAACCCATCCTTCCCAGGCCCAGGGCCACAAGCCAGCCAGGCTCTGCCCTACGCAGCTCCTGCTCACCTTGCTGGCTCGCAGCAGCCCCACCAGCTCCTCGGGGACAGCATCCCTGTTCTTCTCCACAAACCCAGCACATTGGTATTCCACCTGGCAGGAGACATGGCAAGCACCAGCATTAGCCTGCAGATTCACAGACTGATCTGGTGCAGGGTTCTGTCTGGACACGGTCCAAGGTTTTTTGGAAGAATCCTTGCAGGAGTCAGAGCTGGTGGTGGCCACACTACCTAGCTCCTGCCCTGCTGCAAGGCTACTGATGGGAACCATGACAGCCAGAGCTTCTCTATTTTTACCCTCAGTTAAAGAGCTGCAGCCCAGCACTTAGCCAGTAGGATCCGCTTCCCAGCCTGGGAGGGTGCAGAGAGCTGCCACAGACACTCGGGGCAGTGGGACACTGCAGGAGCTGCCACCACCAGCCCTGGACAGGGCAGGTTGGGTGCCCCTGGGTGCGGAGCCACTGCCGAGCCCTCCCCGCTCGGGGCTGTGCTGCCACAGCTTTCCCTACCTTGCCAGCGAAGTGGCAGACAACAAAAGCATCTGTTGGCCTCTTGGGCTTCTGGAAGTGGGAGCTGCTGAGATGGGTCTGGTAAAGCTTCTGGGCCCAGCTCGAATCACTGCCTTGGGGCATCTGAAAGGCAAATGGGTCAGAAGGGGCAGCGGTGGGGCTCTGAGTAGCCACAGCAGCCTGCTCCCGGCACCCCTTGCCCACCTTGCACTCCTCATTCAGCAGGTCCAGGATGCCAAGCCGGCCCTCAATGAGCTCAATACATGGCTGGTTGTCACAGAAGTCAATGAAAACCCACGGAATCTCCTCGGTCACATACTCCTCCTGCTCCAGCTTGAAGACGTGCTAGAGGGCACGGAGAGCAGAGCAGGACTGAGCCAAGAGGGGACAAAAATCACCAGGCAGGCTGCAGGCAGTGGCTTGCTTTGCTTAAGACGCCTGAGCCACCCTTCTCGTAGAGCAGGAGCACTTTGGGAGAAAGGAGGGGACAGTGTCCAGCTCCAGCAGCCTCCTAGAGCCCCGTGTTTGCAGGGACTGAAGCACCAGTCACATCCAAGGCAGAGAACACCAAAAGCAAGAGCGCAGTGGGGACGTGCAGGGCCCACCCTCGCTAGCCCCCAGCAAGGGAACACATCTGGATGATACCCACCAGGTTGAAGAGCTGCTGCAGCTTCTCATTGGCATAGTTGATGCAGAACTGCTCAAAGCTGTTGAGCTCAAACATCTCAAACCTGCGAGCAGCAGAGACCTGCCTGAGGCAGCTGCCAGGCAGAGCCACCTCAGCCAACCACGAGCTCCCAGCACAGGCACCCAACTGGCCCCACCGCAGGGACAGGTAGCGCCCCATGTCCCAGCTGGAGCCGTTGGTGGCTGCAGACCCACAGCTGATGCAGGAGCAGGACCATGCTCTTCCAGGCAGCCCAGGAGAGGGGACCTGCTCTTACCCATAAATGTCCAGGATGCCAATGGAGGTACTGTGGCCCTCCAGTGACCGCAGCGCACGGTTGACCCTGGTCACCATCCACTTGAAGACCTGCCCATACATATGCTTGGCCAGGGCATCCCGGGAGTCGAGTGCCTGCAGCCTGGAGAGGGGCTTCAGGTAGGTCTCCCCAGCAGTGACCAGCTTGTGGTGGCAGAGCCAGCGCATCACCTGCGATGCCTCGGTGCCCAGCAGAGCACAGAACAGCCCTAGGGCCTCATCGTCAGACTGCAAAGGGACAGACCCTGTCACCGCGGTTCTCCAGCAGCCAGCACGGCCCAGGGGCCACTTTGGGGCTTGGCATGCAGGCAGCAAGCCCTCACCCACCTCCACGAAGCAGCCGTCCCCGTGGCAGTCCCTCCCTCTGACCACGATGTTGCCCAGGTGCAGGATGGCAGCCAGGATGGTGAAGAGCTCCAGCTGCTCAGCCTCAGGGACACCTGCGGGCACAGCACAGGCATGAGGGACTCCTCAAGCTGGTCCGAGCCCCCCGCATCAGGCAGGTCAGAGGGATGGGAACGGCCAGGAGATAACTGGGCTCCCCAGCTCTGGCACCAGCACTCCTACACCAGCCTTGGGGTGAGGCGAGTGGGACGAGCAGCCCTGGCTGCCCCGGTCAGTACCCAGGAGCGAGAAGGCGTGCCGCATGCTGTCCAAGCTGGCTGCATCATCCGTGCTCTGGGCAGCGCTGCACCGGCCCTGGCGGGTGTAGTGGAAGGACTCTGCCCCACCTGTGGGCAAGATGGGGCAGGCTGTGAACCAGCCTAACCTGCCCCACGGGGCTGCCAACCACCCCTACCCCACCGCAGGGTGCCCAGCGGCTGGGGGGGGGTGCAGGAAGGTCCAGCAGCAAGCTGCACCAGGGGGCTCGTGGGGGCACTCACGGAGACCCAGGCCCTGGAGCTCAGGCAGAGCGGCTGAGGCACAGAGCTGGTAGAAGACGTGGTAGTTCCTCTCCATTTTTGCCTGTGGATGAGCAAGAAAAATCAGTGAGAAGACAGGTCACCTTGGGCCACCCTGCTCCCCCCTCCCCGCAGCAGTGCTGCGGCCCCGGATTTGGGGACAAGGGACACCTTCCCCTCTCTCAGCTCAACTCAGCAGCACCGGGGTTGCTTCCGCAGGGGATGCCCAGGAGAAGCACCCTCCCACCCCAAGCGCTGGGCCTCCCACTCAGCTCTGTCCCCGTGCCACCCCAGGGACCCACCTGGAAGGTGACACGGGACTTCTCCAGCAGGTAGGTTTTGATGGTGGCCCCTGTGACATGCGCTTGGCTGAAGCTGACCTCGATGTACTTCCCAAAGCGGCTACTGTTGTCATTCCTGGTTGTCTTTGCGTTCCCAAAAGCCTGGGAGGGAAGGAAGGCAGGAGGCTTTAGCCGGCCCCAGATCTCCGGGTACTTTGGAGAAGTTCAGTCCCTGACACCCAGTTTACAGGGAGGGAGCAGGCACGGCATCACATCGGGGACACAGGCTGTGAGGAGCACAGGGAGAGCCTGCAGGGACACCCCGGCTGTCCCCGTGCAAAGCCGGGGGGACCCGGGGGGACCCACCTCCATGACGGGGCTGGAGGCCAGCACCTTCTCCTCCATGCTGGAGCTGCACAGACAGCCCCCGACAGCGGTAAAGTATCTCATGGCATACTTGGCCGAGGCAGTCTTCCCCGCGCCCGATTCACCACTGATGATGAGGGACTGGTTCTTCTCAAACCTGCCAGAGGGGGAGGTGAGCTGGGGACAGCCTGTGACCCAGCGGGACCGCTCTCCACAGACGTGTCACAGTCCAGAGGGAGCTTCAGCCCTTCCCCGCTGCAGCCCCAGGGGTGCTCCCACGTCACGCTCTCACCTCACCATCTGCCTGTACGCCTCCTCTGCCAAAGCAAAGATGTGGGGATCCATGTCCCCCATCTCGCGGCCGCTGTAGGCGTAAATCACCTCCTCCTCATAGATGGGCAACGGCTTGTAGGGGTTGATAGCGACAAGGATGATACCTGGAGGAAGAGGGCTGTGCAAAGGGCAGGGGGGGCACCTGCCCCCGGGGGGGCTGCGGGGAAGGGGCACAGGACGGGGAGCAGGAGGGGGCGCGGGGGGCTCACCGCAGTAGGTGTAGATGGTGTTGGCCTCCAGGAAGCGTCGGCGGAGCGAGTACAGCACAGCCGGCTCGTGCAGGTAGCTCAGGGCCACCAGGTCGTTGGCACCCGAGAGGCAGTCGGGGTTGCAGAGAGGCGGCAGCTGGAACTCGGTGGGGTAGGCCAGCACCTGCGGGGATGGGGACGGAGCAGGACAAGGTGCTGAGCAGGGTCGGCCGGACCCACAAAGGCAGGATGGGTCTGGGGGGGGGTTGGGGGAGCAGCACCGCCGGGAGGATGCTGTCTGCAGGGCCGTGCTTGACCCGTTAGTCACCAGGAGTCACAGCTCAGCCAGCACAGCGAGCTGAAGGCCTTTGGGGAAGCCGGGCAGGAGCAGGCAGTAAGGACCAGCTCCCAGGGCACACCGAGCCAAACACAGCCACAGCGGTCTGGGCTCCTGCTCAGACACCAGACAGGACAGGTCTGGGCAAAGATTGAGCCTCTCCACACCCTGCTGAGGAGCCCAGGCTGGTTTGGGGGGTGCAGAGGTGAACAACCTCCCATCTGGGGATGCTCAGCCAGATGGCAAGCACAGGAGGGACCTGCTGGGCCGCACAGCTCAGCCTTACCGAGCCATCTTCCAGGCGGAGGTGGAGAATGGCATCTCCTTCCTGGTAGGTTCTGGTTATTTCTGCCACCCTCCAGACTTCAACACAGTCAGGGATCCACACCCGGGCACCCTGCAGGGACACGGGAGGGAAGGATGATCAGCACCTCTCCTGCCTTCGACCCGGGGAGCTGCCTACCCCACCCCGAGGATGCGATCATGCCTGCTGCTTCAGGGAACGTTTCTGGAAAAAACAAAGATGCCAAGCATGAGCATTTCTGAACACCCAGCACGCTGGGGATGCAGTCTCATGGTTCAACTGGGTTAGAAACACCAGGCTTGAAAGCAGATACGTGCAGTACAGATCCCTTGCTAACTATTGAGCAGATCCAGACACCGTCACTAGCTCTGCAGATCCAGCTACAGGCCAGAGTACAGGGACAGCAATAAGAAAAAAAAAAAAAAAAAAAAAATCACCCTATGCCCTTTTTCACCTCCCAGATTTGCAGCTTCCTGGGGCCAGACGCAGCAGGCAGCCTTGCGCTGGCATCTACGGGACTGGTGCTCCCTGGCCTCCAGCACCCTGCCTCCTCGGTTCCCCCCCTGCAGACAGCGGGTGCTGACGAAGTGCATCATCCTCAGCCTCGACTTCCCTCTGCGCCCAGACCCAAACATTAACACCTCCCTCACGCCCGGAAAAAGCTTCAGTGGAGCCACCCCACAGCGAGCAGGATCTCACACTCAGCACGAGTGAAGCAACGCACCACCCCGAGGGTGGAGAGGTAAAAACTGAGCCAAAACCCCCTCAAAACGCTGCAGCAGGCACCCTGTCAGCTGGCAAGAGGGCGAGTGCCTGGCCCCAAGCTGGCACAGGGTGACCAGAGCTCCCGGGCTGGGGAACTGCAGCTCCTGCTGCCCCCGCTCCGCGCCCCGAGCTGTCAGACACCATCTCGGCAGCTTCTGCCAGAGAGCAGGGAACAGGGGCTGCTTCCTCCCGCTGCTCTGAGCGGGAAGAGATGAGGCCACATTGCAAGCTTAAAAAGGTGAGGGGAATCTAACGGTTGCAGCTTTGCTCCCAGGCCGAGATGGGAGCACGCACCGGTTTTCACAAACTCCGGGAGCTATTGCAGAGCAGCGACAGGGCTCTAACACATCACCACCCTCCCTCCCCAGCCGGCCGGGACCAGCCTCTTGCTAGAAACCAGGGCCTGAAAAACCATCCCGGTTTTTGCTGATTTAGCAAATTCAGGGAACTTGGCTGGCAGCAAACATTTCCAAGTCTGCAGTGTGCAAAGCACATGTGTTAATGCATCATTGAAGTGGATCAAACAAGCACTGAATAGCCTGGAAGTCTGGGCAGAGGGAAGGAAGGGGCTGAACCTTGGGTTCAAATTCAAGGAGTCAGAGGAAGACCGAACGTTTGACTTTGCAGTTGAAATAAAGAGGGGCAGGAAGGGGATCAAGTTGCAGGGGCCGCTCAGCCACAGGAAGCCATTATCTTTTATGAGCAGTAACCGCTGGGGGGAGCGAAAATTGCACGATGTACAGCTTCCTGGCGAGGCACTAACGGATTTTAGTCTGAAATCACAGCTGGACAAAAGAGCATCCCTGCTAGCGTGCCCAGCTCACCCCTCGGCCGCTCCCCAGCTCGCCGGGGGAGCACCGGGTCAGCCACAACCCGTGAACGCTGGACGGGGACCTCGGGGCTCCGCGGGGCGCTGGGCTGAGATGGTCTCGCAGATAATTCGGTCCCAGCTTGGCCGGCGATGCGGGACAAGGCGATCCTCCACGCCGTAAGCACAGAAAACCTCCTTGCTTTGCCCGGGCCGGCACCTCAGTCGCACCATGGTGACAGATGCTGCCCCTCTGAGCTCCGCAAAAATACCCTCCCCTCCAGCCCCGCAGCTACCCTGGCACGGCCAGGGAGAAAGGACCACGCTGAGGATCTGTCCTACAGCTGTAGCTGATCATTTTTGATACACAGCAGCAAAAAGCGAGAAGCAAGAGCCTGTCCTGGCACCAGCCTGCAGCAGAATTGTTCTCAACAGGCAGAGCCGGACCAAGGCGGAGGGAGGAGGATGCGGGCCGGGATCCAGGGGACAAGAGCAGCCAGGCCAGTGGGGCAACGAGCAGAACGTCGGGGTGCCCCGGCGGCACCGAACCCCCCCTTCATCCGCCACGAGCACCCCCGCGAGGGGCTGCGCTTGCCAGGCCGCGGGTCCCCGTGTGCCAGGCGCAGGGTGAGCAGCCAGTGGCACCCTGCACCCCGCGAGGTGCCAGCGGGGAGGTGACCCGAGGGGGGGGACACGCAGGCCACAGCACCTGCAGCCTCTCTGGGGAGGCACAAGACCCGCCCAGGTCTGCAACAAGCACCCCGGACCCCAGCTGCCACCGCCACCTCCTCCTCCCCCCCACTACACCCCCCCGGGGTGGGACCCCCCCGAGCCCCCTCACCTGCGTGTACAGGTCCCCCGCGGCCATGGCACCCCCCACGCTGCTGCCGGTGCTCCCACCCCCGCTGCCCGCAGCCCTTTTATGGCCGCTAATTGCCGCTAATTGGATGGGGGTGGGGTGGGGTGGGGGTTAGGGGTCCCCGCCCCACTCCGCCTCCCGTCCAGCTCCACAGCCCCTCCCCGGGCCAGAGGAGCTCCTGGGGGGTGCCAGGACTGGCTCCCCCCCTCCTCGCTGCGGCACCCCAAGATCCCTCCCACCTCGGGCACCCCCAAGGGCCCCCCATGCAGAGCAGTTCAAGAATCCTCATGAAGGGCACCACAAGACCCCACTTGGGATATCCTGAGAAGCCTTATCTGGGCCCCCCCACTGCACAGGACACCCCAAACTCCCCCCTTACCTGGGGCACCCCAAGAGCCCATCGAGGGCACCCCTCCTACCTAGGACAGACAGCCCTCATCCAGGGCACCCTGGGCCACCCCAGGTCCCCCTCCAGGGCACTCCAAGCACCCCCACACCCCCACAGCCCCGCGGCACAGCCCCGCTGCCAGCCCCCGCCCCCCCCCATTACAGAGAAACTCCAGTAATGATGAAAACCTGTGGCCACACACAGCACTGGTGCTGTACTGACAGCCGTCCGTGGGTGCTGCTGCCTGTGGGTCCCCACTGCCCATGGGTGCCGCTCTCTGTGGGTGCTGCTGCCTGTGGGTCCCCACTGCCCATGGGTGCCACTGCCTGTGGGTCCCTAGTCTGTAGGTGTCACTCTCCATGGGTGCTGCTGTCTGTAGATCCCTGTTGCCCGTGGCTCCCCACCACCCATGGGTCCCCCCTGCCCATGGGTGCCGCTGCCTGTGGGTCCCCACTGCCCATGGGTGCCACTCTCTGTGGGTGCCACTGCCTGTGGGTCCCCACTGCCCATGGGTGCCACTCTCTGTGGGTGCCACTGCCTGTGGGTCCCCACTGCCCATGGGTGCCACTCTCTGTGGGTGCCACTGCCTGTGGGTCCCCACTGCCCATGGGTGCCACTCTCTGTGGGTGCCACTGCCTGTGGGTCCCCACTGCCCATGGGTGCCGCTCTCTGTGGGTCCCCCTGCCCATGGGTGCCGCTGCCTGTGGGTCCCTAGTCTGTAGGTGTCACTCTCCATGGGTGCTGCTGTCTGTAGATCCCTGTTGCCCGTGGCTCCCCACCACCCATGGGTCCCCCCTGCCCATGGGTGCCGCTGCCTGTGGGTCCCTGCGGTGGCCCGGCCAGCCCTGCAGGGCTGGGACAAAGCCTGGGTGACCAGTTACCACCCAGAGGTGGCTGGTGGGGGGTGCAGCTGGGGACAGAGCTACAAGGGGGATGCCCAAGCAGGGTGAGAGCCGGAGGATGGCAAGCAGCACCGCCTTGCTGGGAGCAGGAGCACCCGTGGGGACAAAGAGGTGGCCAGACCCACAGCAGGGACGTCCAGCCCGGACGGGGACAAATCTGCCTGTCAGGAGGGGGGAGATGTCCCCGTTGGTTCCTGCTCCTGCCCTGAACACCCAAGCTGGCACCCACTTTTTCCCAGCCGAGCCTCGGCAGCCCTGCCGCGTCGCCTCAGAGCTGCCAAACCCCCCCCCCAGGACGGCCAAAGCCATCCCAGAGGTGCCAGCTTCGGTAAACCGGCGCGCTCCAGCCCCCCAAAAAAAAAAACCAAAACCCCAAAAGAGTGAGCAGGCTCTGCAACAGGCAACACGCAAAGGCATTTGCTGATGACAAAAGTAATGACCCCCTCGTTGCGCAGCCCCTGGACCCGGCCTGGAGCCCCCTTAACGGCCGAGTTGTCAGCCCAGGCAGCCCCCGCTCCCCAAAGGGGACGAGGGCACCTCCCGAGGGCCCCCAGGACAGCCCCTGCGCAGCCAGCGGGGGCTGAGCCCCTGCCAGGGGCACCCGGGGGGGTGCGCCACCCCCCTCACCCCCTCCCGCCTTACACCCCGGCTGCCCCAGCTTGGCCGCCGGGTTTGGGGGGGGGGGGGGGGGGGTCCGTGCCCCCCGCACACGGAGGGTAAACGCTGCCAAGGAGCAAACCACCGGCAGACCCAACCCAAAACCAGAGCAGGGCCACTGGAACGGGTGCCCAGGGGCTGCGGGCAGTGAGACGCTGGAGGCAGCACGTCAATTCATATATAGTAAAAAGTCTTTATTAAGAAGGCTTTGAAGTCAAAAAATAAAACTCTTGATACAATTTTCATAACCGTCAAGTCAGCTCAGCAAATATATAATCAGTACTTTAGCCATGTAAGGTTAAAGGTCCGTTATTTTCTTTTTAAAATAAAATATATTTTAGTTTTTAAAATTTATTCAATAAAGTACATATTTTCCTATAAATTCCCTACATATACATAAAGAGGTAAAAAATAAAAAAATAAAACTAAAAAAAAAAAAAAAAAACCAAAACAAAAAACCAACCAACCAACCACAAAATAAAAAGGAGATAGAAATCTGTCTGGTTTTTGCAACATGGCGTGTTAACTGTGCCCCTTCTGTCCCGCGAGCTCTCCCACCCAGCCTGGCCCCTCCAACCATGACCCCCGACCTCTCATCACACGTTTTTGGGAAGTTTTCACATTGGCAAAACAGAAGATAGACCTGCGTTACAAAAAACAAAAAACCAAAAAAACAACAAAAAAAATACATATATATTTATAGAACTGTCAAGAATCATCCAAAAAAATAACTACATACAAAAAGAACGACAACAAAAAAATTATAATAATAATAGAATGATTTTAAAAAAATAAAAGACAACCCTTGCGTGTCCTAAAATAAAAAGTGCAACCGGACCTTTTCTTTCTGTTTATTTAACTTTGCAAACTGAATACTGTTATTTGGGAAGGACTGTTGAAGAACAGCTGGGCTTCCTCCTCCCAGCTGCCACAGCCGGGTGAAGAGTTAAAGCTATTCTGTAAACATCGGAGTTTCCTCCTCTCTGCAGTTTCACACCCCTCTTCCTCGTTGTCTTCGGCCCCCTCTCCCCCACCCCTCCCGATCCCCTGTATTTCGGCCGCCCTCCCGCCCCACCGTCCTGCCCTCTCCGCCTCTCCAGCCAGCAAGCAGCCTCTCCTTATCCCCCCCCCCCCTCCCCAACCCCGTGCACCCATCGGATCCGTTATTAAATAAAAATGCTGATTTCAACAGTTTACGTCCTTAAAAAGCTGTGTGTGGGGGGGGGGGGGGCGGAGGGGAGGGCTGGCCGCCCCGGCGAGCCGGACCCGGCTAGGAGAAGATGTGGATGGCTTGCGTGGCGGGCGTGTGGCAGGCGGGGCACTCGGGCTCGGCCTTGCCGCAGATGCGCATGGCGCACTCCATGCAGAAGAGGTTGTGGCCGCAGGGCACCAAGGCGGCGATCACCTCGCTCTCGAAACACACCATGCACTCGCGGGAGCTCTTGCGGTGCCCGTCGGAGCTGCTGGAGTCGGTGGGTGAGCCCGAGGCGGCGGAGACGCTGCCCGGCAGGGAGGAGGAGGAGGAGTAGCCGGTGCTGTTGGAGAAGGAGGACAGCGAGCCCTGGGCGGGCAGCCAGGACAAGGTGCTGACGGGGTCGCTCTGGATGCGGCGCGCCAGCGGGTGCTCCAGGGCCCCGCCGCCGCTCTCGGGGAGGGTGGGCGAGTGGCGCGGGGTGGCCGCGCCGCTGCTGCGTCTCTGCGAGCCGTTGATGGAGGAGCAGCTGCTGAAGGCTTGCAAGGGGTGGCCCGAGCGCTCGAAGGGCGACCAGATGGCGGTGGTGGGCGTCGTGAGGTCGAGGGCCAAGAAGTCGAAGCCGAAGTCGCACTCCTCCGAGCCCAGCGGGGCCGGCGGCTCGCTGAAGGTGAAGCCGCTGCTGGTGCTGTAGGGGCTGGTGGGGCTGGCGTCCGCCACCCGCCCGCTGTAGTAGGACTCGGTGGAGGCGCTGCCCAGGGAGCCGAGGCTGTCGTTGCGGAGGGCGGCCGAGGGGCGCCGGGCAGGGTGGGGGGCCTTGGCCCACAGGCCGGCCGTGCTGCCCTGCAGGTCGAGGCAGACGTCGGTGCCGTTGGAGTGGAAGTCGTTGTCGGCATTGACGTCCACGAAGGAGCCTGTCCGCATGGTGATGTGCGCCTCGATCTCCTCCCGGGCCCGGTCCACGTTCTCGGGCATGCCCGTCACCTCGAAGACGGGCTCCTTGTCCCGGCTGGGCGTCACGATGTAAGTGTGCGTCTGCTGCTGGATCCGCTTGATGGTGGCTCCCTTGGGGCCCACCACCAGCCCTACCACACGGTACGGGACCCTCACCTGGATGGTGGTCTGTCCCGGCAGGTTGGGGGGCCCCTGCATCGCTCCCGTCAGCCCGTTCACTTTGTTGCGCGTCGCCCGGATCATGGAGAAGTGCTCTGCAGCCGAGAGGATCTCCCTTTTCGCCATCTCCACGTCCTCCTTCCTCCCAGTCACGATGAAAACGGGCTCCTCACCCCTGACCGGCGTCTTGATGTACGTGTTGGTCTTGGCGCGTAGGGCTTTGATTTTGCAGCCTGCAGAGCGAGGAGAAGGGGGAAAAAAAAAAAACACCACGTCAAGGCTGAGGCCTCGTGGGGACCCCCTGCCCGCCCAGGACGGGAAGATGCAGGACCAGCAGGTTCCTTTGGGTCCGCACCTGCAGCGCAGACGCCCTTGGAGAAGCGGGTCCCCCCCTCCTCAGAGGTGCCCAGGAGCTCACGGCTTGGGGGGACCGCGCTGGCTCCTCTGCGACACACCAGGCTCCTGGCCCCAGCCTGACCCGCTGCCACCACCTCCTCTGGGCCACGGTGAGGGTCGAGGCTCCGTGAGATGCAGCCCACGGCCCTGCTCCCGAGGGCCGGGACAATGTGTGGGCAGAGAGGGGCCGGGGCAGGCAGCCACGGGGGCAATTCCCGGGCCACGGAGGGAACGGGAACCCGGGTTTACTCGAAAGGTGTTTAAGGAGGCGCAAGGGGGAAAGAAAAAAAAAAAAAAGACACTGAAGACGGAAGGGAAGGAGAAGGCTTGTTTGGATCCTGCAGGTTTGTTGACATCTCCCAGCCCGCAGCTAAACCCATGAAACAGCCCCAGCTGCACCCCAAGAGCAGCAGCGATGGCCCCAGAGCGACGGGGGGAGCTGGGTCCCCCCAGGCCAGGTGGCAGAGGCGCCCCGCGCCGCCCTCGCCCGGCCCCGAGGGAGGAAACCCCAGGGCAGAGGCTGCGCCCTCGCTGGCTGGGGCAGGGGTGCTCCCAGGGCCCCGGCTCTCCCCGTTCTGGAAAGACCTGCTTCCCCCGCGCGAGGAACATGATTCAGCAGGCAGAGCCCAGGAGGAGACGCGGGAGACCGGGGCTCTGCTGCCAGCTCTGCCTTCGCCTCGCACAACCCCGGGCAAGTCCCTGCCCCTTCCCTCCCGTGGGCGAGCCGGGCTCCGGCTGCGCGTCCCTGGCCGACGAAAGGCTCCCGCTCTCCCCCGGGACGGGTCACCGCTGCTCTCGCCCAGGAGCTGCCTCGGGCCGCAAGCGCAGCGCCGCTCCCTGCAACCCCAGCCCCGCTAATCGCAGCCGCTCTGCCTGCGCTCCGGTGCACGCTCTGAATTAAATTCACACGAGCCGCGGGCACCGCACCCGGAGCTCAGCGCCGGCACATGAGGGCGAGTGACACCCCCCCCACCCCCCCCCCCTCCCCGAGCTTTCCAGGGCACCCAAAGCAAAGCTGCAGCCCACGGGGACGGACGCTGCCCGACCAGAGCCCTGAGACTGTCCCTGTCCGCCCCAAACGCTGCTGCTGCTGCAGCTCCACGTCGATAAATAGCCACGCACGGGCAGGGAGAGCTCGACTCCTCGCCGACACAGCCAAGGCAGCCGCAAGCGCCTGGCTGGCTCCTCCACAAACAGCTCGCTCGGGGCACTCCTCCTCCTCCTCTTCCCAGATGCTCCCTGAGGAAGGGCAGGGCTGCTCTTCCAGCTGCGAGGCTGGAGAAGGGAGAGCCCTGGAAGGTGGAAGGGACTCAGCCGGGGGGGTGTTGTGGCGCAGGATGTTCAGGCAGGTCTGTCCCAACCGGGCAAATCAGCCCACACTCGTTAGCAGCTGGAGAGCCGAGCCCTAACAGGGCCCGTGCTGTTCCTGGAGACCCAAGCGGGGTACGTTTACCAGGGCATTAAGCATCCCAAGTAACAAGAAGTAAAAAAACTGTCAAAAGAAGCGAGCAGCAGCTGTCCTGGGTGGCACAGCCCGGCTTTTTGGCAGCACTAACCCTTCCAGTGCTGCACTCACAGAGCCGACGGGCGACGGCGCTGGCCTCTCCGGACACTTCCCCCCAAACCCCTCTAAAGCAGCTCGCAGCGGCTGCCCTGGGGTGCCGGCAGCTCTGCGCGGGCCCTGCCTGCTGCCTGCAAAGGTCCCGGGATGGCAACAGGCAGGTCTGGGAGGGGAGCAGGCAGATAAACAGCCAGAGAGAGCTGGGGAGGCAGGAGACCTGCGGAGATCTCCTTCCTAAGGGAGGGGGGGGGGGAGGAAAACGCTCTGGATTTTGCACAAGCCAGGCTGAAAGCATCTGAAGGCCATCTCCAAGCACTTGTTGCAATCGAACAAATGTTCCTCCCACCTTGCACTGCCCCAGGGATTCACCCCCAGCCTGGGGCAGCAGCACAAGCCCAAATTCAACCCTGTGACCGGCCAGGCAGAGCCTGGGCTGGGGACTGCACAGCGCTGCCCCACTGCTCGGAGCCAGGGAAGCTGCTGAGCGGCTGTGGGGGACGTGTGGAGGAGGAATGTGGGTGGAGAAGGGTTTGTCCAGGCTTTTCCCAATTTAGGACAACAACTGGAAGGTGTATTTATGGCTGGAGGCATATGGTGGGGAAAGCAACAGCCCGGTCACTGGGGCAGAGCAGAACCAGCCACCAAAGGTGACGTTTTTTTAAGCATCTGCTAGCTTCTGCGAGGCTGCCTGGCACAGGGTGCCCGCTACTCCCATATATCCCTCCCTGATTTATTCTGGCACCTGCTGTAAACTCTCCCGTTGTTCCACTGCTTGGCAAACCGGGATGAGCATGGTGGCAGCGGGCAAGGCCAGCTGGGCTGGAAGCCACCCGCCAACACCAGTCTCAGACCCAAGGTCCGAATTTCACCCTTCGCAGCGGGGAGAGGCAATTTCAAGATCCAAAGGTATCGGCAGCTGCCAGGAGCTGCAAACAGGAGCTGCTTGGGAGCCACGTCCCACAGGGAGCACGGCAGAGCAAGGCTCTTCCTCGCCCCACTCCACCGCACTGGTGAGACCGAACCGATGCTACAGCAGCACAAAATGGAGGAAGAGTTTATCCGGCTGCTCCTGGTGAGCCCTCTCTAGGGTCAATGCCAGAAACTGGGGCTAAAAATCTAAGGGGTGCCTTGCTTGGCCAGCGCCACCCTCCCCGAACAAGCAGGGCAGGAAAAACGCACACGACCCCCGGCTGCCGGGGCCGCCGTGTCCGCACTGTGACGGGGCCACCCGCGGCACAGCAAAACGCACCACGGCTTGGAGCTGGTTTTTCGAATCCTGGCGTGGAGGAGGAGGATGGCGACAGGTCTGGGGCAGCGGGGGTGCCGGCTCGCCTCCCTGCCCGCCCGCAGAGCCCCACAAGGAACCACTGCAAAAAACGGAGGCGTGAGCCGGGGGAGCCGCTTGCCCAAGGCCACGTGCTGGCACCCCCAGCCGGAACCGCGCTCGCGGCCCCCGTCACCGCGACACACTGGCGAGCGCTCCCGGACGTGGTGGGAGCAGAGCCAGGACAGCACCACCCGGCGACCAACCTGTCCTGCCGCTGCCCCCCAACCCCAAACTCCCCCCTAAGCCACCCCTCAGCGGCAGGGACTCCCAGGCAGCAAGCCCTGAAAGCCCTGACTGGGGAGGGCGGGCAGTCTCCCCGGGGCTGGGATTTGGAAAAGCGCTTTAAACCCACACGGCGCAGAGAGTTACAGGTCTGCAACACCAGGAACTGGTGAAGAGGCACAACCTGGCAGCAGTATGATCCCTGTCCTCCATCACATCTGCACCCCGGAGAGGTGACAGAGCCGAGGCTGCTCCTGCCCACGCTCAGGGAGATGCTGTGGCCAAACCCCCCCCCCAACCTCCTCCAAGAGCCAGGTGTACCTGAACCACGCGACACAGGCTGTTTAACCTGCACCTGGGGGAACGATCCACACCAGCAGGAGATACTTGAGACCAGCCTCCACAAGCCCCTGCCCAAGCACACTGTGACAACACCATCCCGGGTGGCTGCATCCCTCTGAAGCCGGCGCAGCACAACCCCGCCGGAACGGGGCCGTGGAGAGGACCAGCACAGGCACACCCTCACCCCGGCTCAGGCACCTTAACCAAGTGGCAGCAGCTAGCATTCTCACGTTTTACCTTGCCAAGGGTCAGTGTGCAGCATTAACGATGAGAGAGGAGGAAAACAAGGTGCCAGGCTTTGCTACAAGTCTATAAACACGGTGGCTTTAAAAGCACTTTTCAGATGCGAAAGAAAACACCCCCCCAAAACCAGTGGGGGGGGGATGGAGAGGGGTGGCAGACCCAGGTGAGCTGCAGCCTCAAGAAGTTTCACCAGAGCCCAGGCAGTGGCTCTTTGGCAGAGCTGCCAGTCCCTGCGGGCCCCAACCCATCAGGACGACGCGGGGCCATGCTCGGTTGCAAGCCAACGCCCCCATTCTGGGGGGTCTCGAGCACACACAACCCCACGGAGTCAGAGCCCCGAGCGTCACCACCCAGCTCTGCCCGCAAGGGACTGCGCCGCTGGGGGGGTGCGAGCTGGATGCTCCTCTCAAACCCTCCCACCTCCAGACCCTTCCCCTCCTCCCAGCCCACCCTGCAAAGCTGCCCCACGGAGCCGCGGTGCCCCGGCCGGACCCGTCCCACCCGCCCTCGCGCTCGGAAATCGCCTGTTTCAGACAAGAAACAATCCCAGGGGGGTTCTCCCTGGGATGACGCCGTGATGCAGGTGGTACCCCAGGAAAGGCAGCTGCTCCGCACCACCAAAGGGGACTCCACCCTCCGTCAGGAGCCCCAGTTGGATCCTGGCTGCAACTACCACAAGAGCCCAGGGAAACCAGTACAGCGTGGGCTGGAAAGTGCCTCTCCACCCTCTGCGCTCCTGCTGTTACCCAGGCAAGAGATAAGAGACCCAACGCAGCTCAGCCACTCGCCGATCCCCAGCACGGCCTGGCCAGCACCTTGCTTTGACATACGGTGGCCTCCCCCACATACGGACACAGCCAGCTGACCCCCTTGGCCAGGCCACGTCTCCGTTTGCCCAAGGAGCTCGGCGCTTGCAGCGACAAGCTCTGAGCTATGAAAACCCAAGAAAGGACCAACAGAGCTTTTCTGGCGGACCCTCTGATGGCACCAGCCAGAAGGACTGTGTTCATCAGAGGGTCCACAGCCCAGGAGCCAGGCGATGCCTTGCAGCCAGCCCTCTGGAGCATGCCACCCGCTGCAGAAAGACAACGTCCTTCCAGCACCTCCTGGTCTCAGATCCAGCGTCCCAGTGCTCCCAGGCCCCTTTATTACAAGGGAATGGCACAGGGTGCACCAGGACTGGGGCCAGGTGTGGAGAACACGTTGCACCTCCATCACATCTCACCTCCCCTCCTGCTGAGCGCTTCTTCCCACCTCTCTGAAAACAGTAATTAATTCATCCTTGCAACCACGCTGCGGGAAGCAGGCACCATCACACCTTTGTTTCTTCTCCAGACACTGGGAAAAGCGAGGCAGGGAGGCTGGGCTCCTCGCCTCGGGCCAGAGAGGAGGAAGCCAGTGCCAGAGCCAAGATGCGCAGGCAGATACTTCAGTGATCAGATCAATCTGCGCGACCGACTTCAGGAGTTTCTGGCTCTGCTACGACCCAGAGCGGTGGAAGGAGGCAGCCAGGCCAGCCTCAGAGGACGTGGCATGATGGGCAGAGGACAGCAGAGAGCAGCAGCCCAGGGTCCAGAAATACGAGAGGATTCATCGCAGCCCCAGCAATCCTCTGCAAGTTTAGAGATGCTCGAGCCGGCCGGGGAACAGAGGCCTGTGGTCTCCCTGTGCATCCTCCAAGCACTAAAACACCCGCCACGCTCTGGCAGGGAGGGGAGGTGCCGTATTTCATCCTTCCCTGGATCTCCCCTTTGAGCATCCCAGCATCTTCTATAAACAGCAACTTTCCCAAATCCTTTGCAAAGCTGCGAACAGCCCCTGCATGTCGCAGATGGGGAAGTGGAGCCCAGGAAGAGGAGCCGGGGCTGGCTCTGTCCCACGAGAGGCACGTGGCACGGGAGGGGGGGAGTAGAGCCCAGGGCTCTTGGCTACACCGGCCGCCCGTCACCTTCTTGGCCTTGTTGGGGCAGAAGCTGCTGGAAACGCACCTCCAAAGCTGAGACACCAGGGAGCAACGCCAGCACGGTGCCGGTGCCGACGTGCAAGAGCCAGGGCAACTCTAACACCCAGCCCCCCCCACGCACCCCATCTCCCTTTTCCCCAGTGATTTCCGTTATCAGCACTGCTCTTTTCGCTGGTTAGCAAGATCGGCCCACACCGCTGCAATCAACGGCCACAGCACTTTTTGGAGACAGTCCCTCCCCACGGCAGAAGTCACGAACGGGCTCGCACACAATGGCACAGCCATGCCACCCCGCCAGGCCACGCTGCCTTTCGGTAGCCATGTGGGCAGGGAGGGGAAAAGCCGCAGATCCCGGCTGGCAGACACCGCTCCGCACCACCACCGAGGCTGGGTCACAGCAACCGCCTCTCCAGCTCAGTCAAAAAAACCCACAGATTTGCTTTACACGACAAAGATTTACCTGCTGAGCTGCTGCTGCTCCCTTCTGGAAAGGGTTAAATTAGTGGATCTGGAGGAGAGAAATTAAAGAAAAAGGAGAAGTAGGAGAAATCGCATCTGACAGCCTTCGTCCCACCTCAGCCCACGTAGGACAGCCGTGCAGTGGTCTGACAGGCAAAGCGCTGCCCCAGCTGCCGGGACCTCCCAGCCACGTCCCTACTCACCCCGCTGGCAGCACGGGGCTGCCGGGCTCTGGGGACAGCAGGACCGGTCCCAGAGCGCCCCGAGAGCTGCTCCTCGGCACACGGCGTGCAGGGGAGAGAAACGCAGCCTTGCCCCAACTCAAGGCCCTTCCAGGGCCCCCGAAGAGCCACGTCTTCATCCATTCCCACGTTCCGAGTGCAGTGGCACCGCAAGCGCCCGATCCCCAGCCGGGATCCAGGGCTGGGTGGTGCAGGGAAGACAAGAGCGGCCGGGACACCGCCCGAGGGAGCCCGGCCGAGCCCCGCAGCGTCACCAGCAGCGCATCTCGCCGCTGGAACGACGGCCAGGTCTGACGGAGCACCCCGAGGCTCGGCTTCACGCTGCCACGGGGCTACCGAAGAGCGAGGGAGGGGGACTCGCACCGGGGGGGGGGACCAGGGAGCCAGCACGGGGGCAGGAGGATGAGGCGAGCGAGAAGGGCTCTGCTCGTTACCCGGCGAGGCAGGCAGCTGCGGACGACCTCGGTATCGCCCCTGCTCAGGCTGCGCCAGCCTCGCACATCCCTGATTTAAAACAGCTGCCCGTGGCCCCGGAGAGCAGCCAGAGCACAAAGATGCTCTGCTGACAGCCCTGTCCCTTCGGCTGCTGCCCAACCACACCCCCCCCCCCCCCCCCCCCCAGCCAGCAAGAGCCGGGGGTGCCAAATGCCGAGCCCCCCCTCTTCATGCCAAAAACCCAGCACAACAGAGCCACGGCACGGCGTCCGAACAGGCTGGACGCTGCAGAAAAACAAGAAGCCAGGAGAGGGGCAGGAAACCCACGGGGGAAACCCCCAGGCATCACTGTTCCTGCCCGCGGGCTGGGGCAGCAGCAGGTAGCTCCAGCCCATCACTGGCCCCAGGTCCCCTCTGAGCCCATCGGCAGAGCACGGGGCCCCCTCAACACCCCCTCCTCAAGCTGGTATAATAATTTCTTTTGCAGCTCTTTTCCAGGAGCCCCACGAGCCCACGGAGCTTAGCGAGCACCCAAACTCTGCACGAGGTGTTTGGGGCAGGCACCCAGGTGCACATTTAACTCATCGGGGTGCCGGAGGGGCAGCACGGGAGCCTCCAAACAGCCAAAACACCCAACCCCAGCTGTGGCGAGAACGGGTGCCAACCGACAGCTCGCCGGCCGGCCCAGAAGCGGCTGTTCCTCCGACCTCCTTGAACTCGCAGTTTCCAGTGAAGGCCTGACCCCGGCGTGGGTTTGCTTTCGAGATGCCAAATCCTGGGGTTTTGCAGAGCCCGCCGGCGAGGCCACCAAATCCAGGTCCCCATCCAGCCCAGGGAGAAGCAGGATCCTGCCGAGCAGGGTGCGGCACCGCGCTCCTCTCCTCCGGCAAGGTAGCGGGGCTTTGCCACGCTGCTCGGCTGGGCTCTGCGGCCCGGGGGGACCCCGCGGCCGGGGGGGGGACCCCGCGGCCGGGGCGGTGGGACCGGCGAGGGGTGCGCGGAAAGTTGGGAGGCCGGGAAGCGGGGCCGGCTGGGAGGCAGCGCAGGCCAATGGGAAGCGCAGAGCATGATGTCACCGCGCTCATCACAGCATGGCTCTGGCTAACAAAGAGAACAATGAGGCTGCCCAGCTCCCCACTTCCCCCCAGGAAAAAAATGCCCCCCCGGCCCCTCACCCCGCAGCCCCCTGGCTGGGGAAGAGCCGGGAGCAAGGACAAGGCTGGGGTGCCAGAGCCCTGCGTGGCAAAAACACCCCGGAGGTCAGGTTCCCCACGAGTCGAACTGCCCATCGCCGCTGGGATTCCTGCAGGCAGCAGCTCCCTTCCTTTTTTTTTTTTTTATTATTATTATTATTATTATTTTTATCTTAAATCCTCCTCCTCTCTGGGGTCTTTTTTTTTTTTTTTTTTAAAGGTGAAACTTTGGTAAAGGGCTATTTCAGATTTCCTCGAGACAAAGCCCAAGCCAGGCACACCCACCCAGGGAGAGGGCTGGGGCTGAGGCGTGCCCGGGCGTCCTTTTGTGACAGCTGAGTGCGAGTGGGGCTTCACGCCCCTCCGCTGCCGAGCTTCATCCACCTAATAAACGAGCGGATTAATTATCGTTTGTATACGAAGTATGAGATACCGAGTATCATTGACACACCGAGTCCGAGACACCGAGCTGGAGGGGAGGGGGGGGCGGGGAAAGGGGCACTCAACTACAATAAAATCAGAGCTTTCGCCTGCACTTCGTGTCCTGGCAGCTCCCACGGACTCGCGTGGCACCCGGGAACTTTCTGTGTGCACGAGGTGTTTATCCCCCCCGTGCCGTTTTGCTGGCCTATATAGTTTAATTAATATTTCCAGGCGGCGCGTTGGGGAAAGGCACAAAGAGGAGCAGCTCGCTCCCGAAACCCACGGCGAAGGCGCGTCCGCGGGAGGAGTTTCAGGGCCGCGGGATTTGTCGCCGTTAAGTTTCCGCCTCCGCGCTGCCGGGCACGGAGACAAAGCCCCAAAACTGACCCAAATAAAAGCGGGGCCGGGCCGGGCCGGCGCATCCCGCGGGAGGCGGCGCCGCAGCCCCGGGGCGGACAAAGCGGGGGGGGGGCGGGTGTCCCCGCGTGTCCCGTCCTCCCCCCGCGGGTCGGGAGTGGGGCGGGGGGGTGGGTTTACCTTGCCGGCCCACGATCTCGGCGACGTGCTCGGAGCTGGGCACGGGCACGCACTCGGTCATGTTCACGCTCTTCTTCCTGCTCCCCAGCGCGCCCAGCGGCTCGGCCAGCAGCGCGGCGGGCGGCGCCAGGTGCGGGGCGAAGTTCCCGAAGGCGGCCGGGGGGGAGGCGGCGCCGGCGGCCGGGGGGGACCCTCCGCCGCCGCCGCCGCGCTCCCGCAGGCCGCCCGGCCCCGCCGCCTCCGGCTCCTCCGGCCCCGCGCCGCCCGCCTCCGCCGCCCGCAGCCCGCGCTCGCCCGCCTCCTCCAGCCCCAGCAGCGAGAGCTGGTCCAGGGCGAACCTCAGGGCGGCGGCTTCGTCCTGCGCCGGCGGCGGCGGCGGCGGCGGCCCCTCCCGCTCCCGCTCGGGCTCCGGCGGCGGCTCCTGGCCGGCGGGCGGCGGCGGGCTGAGCAGCGCCAGGCAGCGCGGCGGGCCGCGGGCGGGCTGCCCGCCCTCGGGCTGGTAGATGGAGCCGGGCATGGCGGCGGAGCGGCGGCTGGCCGGGACCGGAGGGGACCGGAGCGCAGCGGGCCGGGGCGGTGGCGGTGCCCGCCGCCTCTCTGCGCGCCCCCCGCCGCGCCGCCCCCGCCCCGCCCCGACGTCAGCCCGCCCCGACAATGGGCCGCGCCCCGCCGCGCGCATGCGCCCCACACACACACACCCCGCCCCGGGGAGGGGGGGCGGAGCCAGCGCCGGCTCCGCCCCCCCCGGGAACCGGCCCGAGCCCCGCCCCACGCGGGGGTCAAGGCACGGGACGGGGCAGAGAGTCCCGCGGGGGGGGGGGGGCACAAACACACGCGCCCCCCCGGGCCCCCGCCGTTCCTCTCGCAACGTCCCGCCTTCAAACCGGCACCGACCTCGAGGGAGCGCGGAGAGGCGGGGGGCTGCTGACCGCCGGTGTTCGGGAGTTCGCCCCCACCTTCACCCCCCACCCCCCCCCCGCAGTGCCGGAGGGATGGGGGGCTGCGCTCCACAACCCTTTCAGTCCCCGGGGTCGTGTTGCCCACCCAGGCCGCGCCCCCCCCCCGCCCCACGCACGCCGGGGCCGCGCCGTTTCTCGAGGAGCCACAGCACAGCCACGCTTCAGCTGCCGAGCGGGATTTCCTTCCGAGTTACAAAAGTTAAGAAAACACAAAAATCTTTGTCTTTTCCCTCCCCTTTTTTCCCCCCCCTTTGGTTCTCCAGTTCCTACTCGGCAAGGGTGACCTGCTGTTGATGCTCGCCTGTTCTGCTCCAGAGCCGCAACCGCTGCAGCAGCTGCGATGCCCCAAGGCCCCGGGGACCTCGACCACCTTCCCAAGCCTCCCCCAGCAGAAAACCTCCCCAGCAGGTCCCCGCTGGGACAGTTTCTCCCACACAGAGGCAGCTGGCTCACTGCACAACAATTACCTCCGACTCGTTTGTTCCACCTGGGCCACTGGTTTACGGGGATCTTTCACAGAAAAAGCTTGAAGAAACCCTTCCCGGCAGCGATGGCACCGCACGCTAATTCACTGCAACAATATCGAGACCAATTATCAGCTTACCCACTACCTCTAATGCCCCGATACTCAAATTCCACAGGTCCTATTCTCAAGCTTCATTTTCTCCACTTTCACATAACTGTCTTTCCCAAACGCCGTCTTTGGGATTAATTCAACCATTCCGCTTGGGGTTTTTGGGGTTCTTACAAGAACCATCGGTGTCTGGGTCCAGGAACCCCCATTTCAAAGTGCCCACTCCCTGTTCACGTTTCACAGATCCTGGGAGACATCAAGTGCTGCTGGCCTGAGGCCCAAACACACAAGCTACGTGGTCTGTCCTGGTGCTTCTAAGTTTTGCCCTTCAGCTGGTGACTCTCCTACGGGGAAGAACTTTCACCTTCCAATACTCTGAATGGGTCACCTTAAACTTCTATGAGATCTCTCCAGCTCCAAAAGCCACCAGGAACCACCTCCTTACTCCTTTCCATTTCTCCTACCCGCCAATTAATCCTAATATCTTCCAGCTGCTAAAAAGTTTCCTGAAAACAGGTAACAAGCTGCTTCTCTTCCTGTTTTATCTTCAGAGGTCTTGGCAGTGAGCTCCCACCAGCTCTTTCTGAATCGCTGCTGCAGAGGAGAACTGTAGCAACTTCTGGTTTTCCCCCAAAGCGTTGACAGCTCAGTTTGACGGAGGCCCGTCCGTATCCATCCGGGCTCCGTGGTGCTCACACAGACACATCGGCACCAGCGCAGCTCTGGGAATCCTCCCACTTCAGTCTCGCCTTCCCCGTGCCACGAGCTGTTCAGAGCTGGCAGGCTCCAGGTGTGTTACAGAGCTCGCACCTACCGCAAGCTGAAGCTTCTCCTCCAGGGACAGATAGGGCAAAACCAGCAGATTTGACCCACCCAAGCTGTCTGTGAGACATCTCGCTCTCACTTCCCCAAATATTTAACCTTGTAAGTTGAAGCACCCCACTAAACTACTAAAAATAGTGGGGTTTTCATTCCTTGAGGCAGAAGAGTACAACCCCTCCCCTTCTGAGCTGCTCCCATTTCCAGAAAATGTAGAAAACTCATTAATGACCAGCGCTATGTCTCTGCTAAGTTCTCTGGGCAGCCTGCACCGACACAGAAGACTGCACCCGTATCTGAACCCGTGTGAATGGATCCTTACGCCCTGGCTGCAACTCCAACACGGACTGACACACTCCTTTCCACCTCAGGCCACCACATCACCATCCCTCAAGCCCCGTGAGAAGCGCTGTACATGGGCTTTCAAACTCACCTCAGGAACCCCAACGCTGCCTCCAAACGCTGCCATTTTTGCCTACTCTGTACTCTCTCAGTCCGTTTGAGAAATTACTACGTCAAGCCCAACAACACCTAGAGAAACTGCCAGTTGTTATTTTAAGTGCTTTTGGCAAACCTGATTTGTAGATGTTATGCCTGTGATCTGTTCCATTTTCAGCAGATCTAGCTCACACTTTCTTCTTAGATTCTTAATTTCACTCATGACACCAAGTTGCCTTTGTCTTTTTTAACCTGAGTAATTAGCAGGCCTTTAAGAGACTTGTGTTTTCCACTAACAGAGAAAATGGATTATAAAAATTAGAGAATTTCTCTAGCACAACTGTTTCTTTACCAAAACACAACCATACAGAAGATCCAACTTCCCTGAACACAAGAGAAGGGAGAAGGCGCTTGCTTGCTGCTTCCAAGCCCATCCCTCTGGGTCGTTTCCCCATTTCCTATCAGGGCTCATCTACAATTGCTTCTGCTGCCTCTTTGTGCTCGCTATAATCATTCGGTCTCTGACCATCACACAACAAATATGTCCCCCAAAATGACCAATAAAATCCCCTGTGTGCGTGCAGGGAATTAACGAACACTGTACTAAAGCAAAGCAGAGGTGTAACAGCTCATTAAGCTCTTTTCTATATGGGGAAACAGAGCAGTATAACTACAGCAGAGTAATTAGTACCACCACAGCTATGCGAGCCTAACTCCCCCAAGTACAATTCTGCAACAGCTACTCTTATTCCAGGTCAAGTGTGCAAAGGCAGAAGTTACATCATCATAGCCAGAATATTTATTCTGCTCTAAAGATCATCCTTTTGTAGACCAACCCGTAAAGAGGGGATTACTGAACACATCGGGGGGAGGGGGGAGGTGGTAAGAAGGGAAACACCAGCTCCCAACAAACCTAAAAACCTGTGTTGTCCATTTGCCTAAATCAGAGCATGTTAGCCAAATGCTATAAATGGGCTCCAAAGTTTAGGGGGAAAAAAAAAAGAATACTTTTAAAGAACTATCGTAGTTGCTCCTCTCACTCTTTGGGAGATCACTGCACTGTTTCTCAAGCACATGCAAACATCGTGCAAAAAATACAGGCGCTGAGCACAGTGCAGAAGAGGTGGTGCAGCTTGGAGAAGAATTATAAAAAAAGTCCTTACTTGTGTGTGGGAAGGCTTAAGGGAATATTTCAGCACATCAGGAGCTGAATCACTGCATGTAGGTGGAGCCAGACAGATTGACAAGATCTGTAACTTGAAAAATGACCTAAGTCTGAGATCAATCATCTCACAAAGTAGCTGACTGAGGGAACAACATATGGAGATGGCTCAAGGTGATGAGGCTCAATGTCAACATGACATGCAAAAACTGTATTAGAGGCACATGCTACAACTGACCAACTGTTATATAACTCTGAACATGGACAACTGTGATCCTCTCGGCACCAAAAGCCCAAGCAGTCTTTCTTCTGTTACCTCTTAATATCACCAGCACAATGTTATCTTAACACATTTCCTTACTGTATCAGCACATAAAAAAGGCACTTTGGGGGAAGCCATCAGCAAACCTCTCTTTTTCATGCATTAGCTTTCAGGCAATGACTTCTGAGAAGTTGTGGAGCAGCCACTCGATGGAAAACTAAGAATTAATTGCAGATGAGACAAAAGCATGAAAAGTTCTACAGCTTTCATAAAATGTGCTTGATAGGCTAATCCAGGACATAGAACTGGACTCAAATTACAAACAAAACCAAGTAATAACTTTTTAGTATTTATCTCCTTCCAAAAGCTCAAACTTGGGGGTCTACTTATCAGATGACGTGCAATTTGTATATGCAGATGAAACCAGGTTCCTACAGCTAGAGCAGTTTCTGAATCTTCCCGCTAGAGACAAACGAGTTAAGATGTCATTCACTGCCCTACTATTCCAGTTCTGTATGGCCTCAAACTATTTCCATTTGTGATTCTGAAAGGTAAGAAAAATCCACTAAACGTTAAGAGATTTATTTAAGGAATTAAATGAATATTCATTTACCATTCTCAGTAAATATTATTTATTACTAGCAGTTAGTGTTATATCAGTACTCATCAACGCTAAAACAGACGGCTAACCAATAACCCTGACAATTTCAAGTGCAATTTGGCGGGTCATTCTGAAGTTCAGAATGTTTTTTCTCCTCATTCTAATAAAGGCTCTATCACTGTAAACATAATTTAGCAACTGCTGTTCTGCGCTTCTCTCTCACATATACTTCAGCTAGTCATGGGGTCAAACTGAAGGGTAATGCTTTTCCCTCATTAGTTCAAGGGAACAGAGTTGATTCCTCCTAATCTGAGAACAAATCCAGGTTTTCAGCTCACTACATCCTGTACAGGACATTATTTTCTGTGCTGCAGTATTAGTACACCACCTTCTCATGGCTATCTGTACACTTACTTAAGGCAGGGAGCTCAAACATGCAACACTGGGAACCTCGACCAACCACAACGAGAAGTCTGTTATGAAGCAGTTCCAGCATACACAGAAATTTCTGTTCAGAGTGAGAACAGATAAGAAGATGCTTTTTATTTGTTAAGGAATAAGTGGTATCATCCAACAATTTGCATGGACATCTGGACTCTTGGAGACTGCTCTTATGGAGGTAATCCCAAATAAATAAGATTGTCTGACTGGAGAGCTAATCCTGCAAAACTTTATTAAACAAACATTCTCCTGCCCTCACCCCCTTAAACATGTTATCCTATCTTCTTTTTGAGGACTGGGAGAATCAGTCTAGAAACAGCTGAAAGACTTCTTATCCTTTCAGATGTCCTGCTTTATCTACCTCCTGCAAAGTAGTAAAGAGCAGCACTGGGGGGGGGGGGGGGGGAAAAAAAAAGACAAACAACCCAAGCAACCAGGTATAGGGTCAGAAGGAAGAGCTGAGTGTGTAGGTAGGTAATCAGACCCCAGGAACAGATCCAAGAGAAGGCAGCAAGAAATGCACGTGCAGACAACATGGCCACACTTCCTTTAACGTGCAAAACTTGGCATTTGAGGTCCCAGGGCCTCCTGGCATTTGCAAAAGTGCTGTGGGGGAGCCTGGAAGGAGCCGCCGGGCTGAGCACGCTGTTCCCTTCCATCCCAGAGAGCTACCACAGGGGTAAGCTGCTAAAACACATTCTCACATACAGAAGAGTTACAGCTGCCACAGAGGTAACATTTAATGGCAAATAGGAAAGAAGAAAGGCAAGAATATATTTCATAATGGTCTCAAAAGAACAATTAGAAATTGATAAGCAGAAGCCAAGACAAACTTAGACAGGGATGAATAAGTATTAGGTCAGGAAATTCAAGGACAGAAGATTAGAAGTAACATCCAACAACAGAAATAAGCCTGGAAAGAAAGCTTCAGGTGAACAACTTGTCTGTTCTGAAGGATAAAGTCTGAAACCAGAGAGATTGCTACTGGATGGCTACACAGCACACACTAGAGACAGAATGGCCCTGCCGCTCTGTAGAGGGTACAGCAGCATCAATGGATTTAAAGCCTTTTAAAAAAACAATGTGTGGATGCAGCCTCGAGCTGTGCAACTGGGTGCCTTTCACAGGACTGGCACAAATACTAATTTGACACAACAAAACTTTTAATTATCAGGATAGCTTGCTGCCACTTCCCTCTATTCCTCAAATTACCACAGCCAGCTTGGTATAACAAGATTAGTTTTCAACAAGACAGCTGCAGAATAGATGTAATTTTTTTTGATGCCTTCACTCAAACTCATGTTCAAGTTTTTCTTACTTGATAGAAAAGAGCAGTAGCACAGTCTCTGAGAGCTGTAAAAAAGCAAAATTATGTTGACCAGTAGCTGATAAACTAGCAGTGATGAAAAGCTTTCGTTCAGCAGTCTGCCTTGTACACAGTGCTTTCAATTCCCACAGTAACTGTGTTTTACTGATGAAAACATGCTTCTGATTTGGAAAGTTCATTTTACATGGGAAGTGGAACAAGAGTGTACACTTATCCACGAATCTTGACTTCAAAAATATTTTTGGTGTAATATTATGACTAGAAAACAACTTACAGCCATAAGCCTCCAGGAGCAGGGTTTAACTGCCTGCGTTCCCAGAGTCCGGCCATGTCATTCATGCTGTTTTCCCTTCCTGATGTGCTCAGTTTACAAGCAAGAAAACTCCTCCCTTTTCTTGCTCAACAGCCAGTTCAGCAAGTTCATTTTCAGATGTGAATCAAGCTAAGTTTTCCTGTGCTAAACCACCTACAAAAGCTCTGCAGGCCAAATCTAGACGGTACCAATATCCATGCAAATTTGTTATTTTTACTGATTGCACAGAATTTCACCCAACTAGAATTCAGTAAAAATAACACTGGTAACACAAACAGGGAGATAATTACCTTCCCTTTAACTTTGTTAGTTTTGCAAAACAAAGCGAAGAAAAAAAACGGAGCCATCTTAATGAAACAGCTCCAACACACTTTGCACAAGATAAGATCAGAAGTTTTAAATAACAAGGAATCTCTTTGTAAAAAGTTACATTTGCTGAGTAAAATGGCATTTCAAGGGTTTTCATCCTATCTACCAGCATCAATGAAACCAGTCCTTCCCCCATCTCCTCCAACCAGTGCCCTCCAGAATTAGGCAGGCTGCTGCTTCCAGATAAAACAAGAAAAACCTGACTGAGCATGACACAGCATAAGAAATGTAGCTTTTGTGAACTCAGGTAGTATGTATCCAAAATTACACTGGCTACAGAGATGCAAAACCTTAGCTATACTGGACAAGATCCTACCCCTTAGTGAAGCTGCATAAGGACCATTAAACTATGCTTATATATTATCTCCAGAGGGGATTAAACTATTCCAATACAACTATCCATCCACAGAGCTTGGTACTACTGTTTTAGTAGAAAATAATCAAAATAGCTTACCAGTCAAACAGTGTGCAGGAGAAACCTGAGGCTATTCACACTGCAGCTCCATACTACATACATCTATAACACTGGAGGGCAAGAGGAAGGTGCCATTACCATCGACAGAGAGAATTACCAGTTTCATAAGCATCCCCTCACTAGTACTTCTCCAAGCAGGTGATCTTGATCTCAGACACAACAACGGACAATGCCATTGTTAATATGTTCTCATCTAACAATTTCTGTATATTAACAAAAGCTAAGTTTTGCTCCAATTCCACTCAATTACTTAAATATGTTCTTTACTAATCATCTGCTTAACAAGATATACCTCAAGTAACAACTGCTTTCTCCATCTTGGGGATATATTCAGTGATGACAGACCACTACATGCCCATCAGTCACGTCCATGGCAGTAGGCTGTGATAAGACAAACTAATCCAGTCATTATTGCAGCAACATGAGAAAGACATCAGGCTCATTTAAAAGGAATAGCTTATTTACTTACCTGTCTTGATAAGGAGGTAAAGTTATTTAAGTTTCTTTGGATGTGATAGTAGTCCTGGGCCCCTTTTTGGCACTTTGAACAATCAACTCTTCCATATGAATGAAAGCATTAATAATTTTTTTTAAAGGACTGAAGGAAAGAAAGAGAGTTGGACAGGGAAAGCAGAGTGGTGAAAACAAAGGAGTTGGCACACAAGTCGGCAGCAATTTAAACTTGATATTCAATGCATCAAAATATTAGTATCAACATCTCAATCCCCTCAGTTCTAGCGCTATATATGCTTACAATATATTTAGATTTTTAAAAAAAGTAAATAAAGACATCACTAGATGCTAAACGAGTTTTAAAAAAGAAAGTGTCAGAACAAGATTGCCACGGTCAAAAGAACACCTCTAGTATGGGCTATAAACTGCTAGAGTTGAGATTCAAAGGCCTGGATCAGCAACTTGCCCTTTCGACAGGACAGCCTGGCAGCCTCTTACTCGGCGAGGACACGGGACTCTGCAGCAGCAACGAACTGGCTTTCCAGAAGTTTCACTCTGTATTCCCCTCTCTTGTGTCCCAAATATCAAGATCCAGCTCTCGGAATGAAGCCCACGACAAAAATGCAAGAGCGTCTCCACTGAAATAACTGGAAGGGGCATAGCACAAATACTCCGTGTAGAGGCTTGACGCAGACTAGAAGAATCTCTACTTTGTGAGAAACATTTAATTCAACACAATGAATTACAAGAGGACAGATTTACAGAATAATAACCATAACAAACTGTTCAAAAAGGAAAATAATTTTCACTGGCTGCAGTACCAGGTAAGGGTCCCCAGAGCAATAGCTGGTAGAGCTGCAGCAAAGTACAATTCAGTCTTCTTGAAGTACTCCAAATGAGCATTATCAAAGAATTTTGTATTTTCAAATCTTTAAGAAAAGAGTTAACGTAGTATCAGTCACTTTGGCATGGGATATTTTTCAAGGAGCTTAATCCTATTCAGATCACTAAGCTGAACTACTCCCAAAGGCTATTACTGCCCAGGCAATTCCCCTGGTCCCTTGCTGTCACTGCTAATCATTCTTACATGATAAAGGCTCTGGGAGCTACTTTCTTCCCCAAGTTTTGGGATACCAACAACTTGTACAATTGGTTAGTGGCACAATATTTAATCCACCACTTTATACTGTACTCTCAGCTGAGACGTCCATGCATGAATTATGCAATGGATACCCTAAGACTAAAATAACTTTTGCAACCTAGTCAACATGTTCTCCAAGCTATAAACTCTCATCTTCCTCCCCTCTCCCTATACTCCCTCCCCAGATAAATCCATTTTTAGCCACAAGTTACCCCAATATGCTCACAGATGTACTAGAAGAGACTGAGGAATCAATCAAGGTACCCATGGTGAAGCCAAATACTTATAAACACATTAAGGCAGGTTTCACATTATTTCATTTTTGGACACAAAATGCTGGTCACTTCACTGCACATGCAAATAAGAAAGATTTAATACTTAATAAAAAGCTTTAAATTCATTTTTAGATATCAATTATAGAAAAATCAACCTTTTTCCTTTCTTGTTTTAAAAGAGGTCAGAACATTACTGCACACGAAAGCAGATGCGTAGACACACCTATTGGAATGGCTCCCCTTCCCTCCACACACAGAAACAGAGGTCAGGGGGTTCTTGGCACCAGAAGAGAAAGGAGGAAGTTTTCCTCACTGTCAGTCGGAAATGAGTCATCCTTCCATTCCGAGCTGAGAAGGTCCTTCTGACCGGACTTAAACCGAAGCAAAATATACCACAGAGTGGGCATATTTATCTTTGAAACTCGACTCGGCTACGCTCGGACACACACACAACCCCGTATCGAAAACATGGCCGGCAGCGCGTTCCGTGGGGTGCTGGAACTAACTGGAAAACCGATTGCCACTGATGTAAGACCAATTCCTCAAGTGTAACTTCCCCTACTAATCAAACCCTCAGGTGGAAGAGGCACTGGCAGTTCATCTCTGAGACTACACTTCCAAGACCAATGTGGTCTTGTGAGGAAAAGGAAATTCAGTGACCGGAATTGACACATGGAATGACAATCCGCAACATAAAATGACCTCCCTACAGTCTGGTACAAACAGGTAGCCTACAGCAGAGTAGCCAAGGAGTGAAACAGCATCTCTCTCACTTGTCTTAGACAGAAAATTGTTTCTATGGGTCATTGTTAAAGGTATTTTGATAGAAAAGTTTAAAAATGTATCACCTATCACTGACCCACAACAAAAAAAAAGACAGGAAATTTGGTTCCTAGTATGCTCCCTCCCACCATTTTTTATTCCTTTATTCCCTCCCACTTTTGCGTTCCCAATTACCCTACCCCTTTAGAAAAAGGAGGGGGAGTAGAGTTTAGTCAAGTTCCATCTTCAAAACTACCCAGCAATTAATGAACCATCAGCTTCTCAACGTTTCCTGAAGTGTACATCAAAACGCTCATAGGTACAGTTGGATTGTTGGTGCAATTTACTTGGCAGACACTCTTGGCTTTGTAAATAGTTGTGCTGACCCTGCTGATAGGGTTTATACTGGGAATTCTTAGATGGAACTCCCTAGAAGAAAGAGAAAAAAAGACCTTGTAAGTCAGTAAGAACTTTTTATATCTTTTTAGCAACTGAGCCCTTAAAAGAATAGAGCACCACTGCCATAACATATCCATTTCTTAATCCCGTTTTTCACCTTCAGCAGACAGTTTCTTCTGGTTCGTTGCTGTTGCCAGACCTTTGTAGTAGAAAGGGATGAAAGATATTCACTTCACATCACAAGATGTCCAAATAAAGCTACTGTTAGTGACAAGGTAAAACAGGAAGATACAGAGAGCCCAGATATAAGATGGTATCTCCCAAAGGCCGAACAGATTTCACGTTATAATCAACCTTCCAGCTTGAAAGACTGCTTAACATAAAATCACTCTTCCTTCTACCTGAAATATAGCTGCCACTCCCTCCAAAGCAGCTTTTCTTTTCTTCTGCTATTCCTCCTAAAAATTCCATTTTTTCCCCTTCCCATTCTTGATTCTTGCCTCACAGGCTCTGAGTGTACATAATGAAGCACTGAGGGTATTTGCTATCCTGTTTCAGTGACAGAACACTAACTGCTTTTCTTAGGCTAAAACTTAAAATGATCAAAAATTAAAATCAGTGAGTTCTGTTTTCATTTCACTGATGATACACAGAGTGCTCCTGGCTAGGGTTACATCCAAGGAACACAGCAAGGAAAAACTCTGCTTCAGCACAGCACACTGCCCCTATATAGTGCAACACAGAACATTTAAGGGAACCCCTGTTGGTGTATTTGCAGAAAATGCCTTTTTCTGCATTGCTACACAGTAATGCTTCGTTATTCAGAGCTATTTTGGTTTCCAAGTCTATAAAAAAAAAATTCTAGTTGCACCTTTACAAAGTTTCACTGTGCAAGTGAAAGTCAGAGATATACCTGAAACCAAGAAGCAAGCCCTTTGTGATACTTTTAAGGGACGCACAATGTAAAGGCACACGTCTGTGGATCCCGTGGTTACTACTGTTACACCATCTTAAACTTTTCAGATGTTTCCAGATTTGAATATATACTTTCAGTTATGTATCAGTATACTGTTACTTTCAGTTTATAAATTCTTACCACATATAAAGCCCTTAGCAACTTCCCTCTTTTCACGATCAGGTTGCCCTTTTCTAACTTTCTACAAATATTTAAGAAATTCCACCAATGTGCCCTCTAATACACCCTGCAAGAAAATGTGTACTAAAAATGCAAAAGTGAGAGAAAAAGGCAGGCAGGAGGAGAAACTGAGTCCATAACACAGCAGCTGTCCTCTTTGCCCACGGTGTCCTCCTGCCTATCATAGGAAGTAATAAATAGCAGGAAAAAAAATTGACATCACAAGACAAATTTTTAAGAACTGATCCACTTTCAAGATAGAATCCTTCAAGCGCTAACATACACGTTCTGGTTACACAGTTAGCCCATCTCACCCAGACATAAGGCCCAGAATACTCCCGGACAACTCAAGCACTCACCAGATGTCATATACCTCAAAATACTTGATTTTTTTTTTTCCCTGAAAGCGTGGCCACTACGCCTTTAAAAACGTGCAAGCTAAAAAGCAAAGATTAGTCAATATATGCTCAGATTCTTTCTGAAAACATTTATGCCTTCAACAAAGTACAGTTTAGAGCAAGAAAGGATGATGTCACATTACCTGGACTATACATTCTCCATCTCCTGGTCATGGTCCTGCTCTTCCTCCTCCTCTTCCTCTTCTCCTTCTTCCTCACCTCCTTCTTTCTCTGAAGGAGCTTCCCCATCTCTTGCTATTTCCTCTACATGGGCAAGCATGTCAGCCATCAGAGCTTCTTCCAGCCTCTTTCGCACCTGCTGCACCAGCTCCTCTTGCTTCCTGCCCCAAATCAATGAACACTGACATCAATCCTCAAAGCTGCCTCTTCCAAGGGAAAGGAATCTTAAATCCCTCATGCGTGAGGCTGAGCAGACAAGCATGGCTTTGAAAGAGCCCTCTAAGAACTGTATTGTAAAAAAATTGCCTGGCATGACGCTATAAATGAAGATGAAAGAAACACTTCAAAAAGTTGGTCAATATTTTCTGTTACAAGTCCTTAGCATTGATTGGACCATTTTCAATTCTGACTGAAATTTGCCTGATCGAGCAGCTGGCTCAAGACTTTTTTTTTTTTTTTTTTTTTTTAATTTCGATTACTAATATTAATTTAAACAAGAAAAAGTAAGCCTACCCTGCTCAGATTTCCAAAAATGAGACTGGAGAAAATTAAGTTTCTGACCATTTCAATCTTTTTGCTCGCTCTCCTTTTGCGTTTTACAGCCCCTTTTCTGTCAAAGTCATAGTAAAGAAGTGATCAACAGCCAGTGGCTCATGGAATGCCTATTTCATCTCAGCCATGGGAAATCATAAAGTTATAATCAGACCATTTTTCCTGGTCATACATGTACAAATCAAGCACAAAAAAAGGTCATTCTGTAATTCAAAGAGATTTATCAGTCAAAACAAGGACTGCCTTTAAACACTGTTAATGAATGCAAAGTAGCATGCTTTCAGGTTAGTGTCCTTGGTATATTCAGTTCTCTATCAAGTGCTTAAAACTGAATTTGACTAGTCTTGATTTAGCAATATAATTCAAGCTATACCTAAATAGATTTCATCCTTGTTCACTGCCAACGCAGCCGTTAGTTTTGTTTGGTCCTGTGCTGACATAGATTAAGGTGAAGAGAATCAAATCACACTGTTCAGGATTCCTCCAATCCCTTGTTTACTTAGAGGTGCCTTAATCAAGGTTACTCAAATACAGACACCTTTTTCAATAAAAGGAGATGTACTCTGACATGAAAAACAAATATGAACCTGAAACCTCAGAGTAACTGAGCATGGTGGAAATAAAAAATAATGGGCTTTAAGTACATGCCTATATGAGACAATCATGTAACAATTTTTTTCTATTCTACTGATAAAGAGGCATGGAAATTAATTCAGTGACCCATAGTGCTCCATCAGACAGTAAAACCTGCCATTAGAAAAAGGGGAGGGTACTGTTTTACCACAAGAAACCTTGTTCCCAGACAGCAAGGGTTATTTCTAATTAATACCTAATATCTTCATCTGTCACCATAAATGCTTTGCAAAGTGGCTGTGAGGTGTTGAGCCAAACTCCAGGATTCTTCTCTACGGCTGCAGACAGCTGTCCAGTGATAGGCATGGTGCTAGTGTGCAGAGCACTAGCTATAGCAGAGAGAAGGGTTTCATCAGTGCAACCGGGTCCAACCCCTGCAAGTGGGAGGAAAAGCAATGATCAACATTGCACAAGACAAAGAACAGCAAATTAGGCCAATTCACATCATTTAAATTTTAATGGCAAAGCACATACCATCATTTACAAAGCTAATACGACATAAATCTCTGTCCTAAACACTTCTAACAGCACCTGTACAACTCTTTCCAAGGTTATTTAAACCTAGCTCATTCCGTTACACAAAAAAACCCCACCAAATTGGGAATGGAAGCTGTTTCCACTCTGCCTCTGGCAGATGAACTAAAAAATAAAAAGTAGAGAAGCTTTTCTTCAGTATCTCCTCAGGACAAAGGGCACTGAGCCTTCCAGGCAGAGTACTAACAGTTCCTGCTGAAGCAGGAACGGTGCACAGCACCGGGGAATGAGGAGGTCAAACACAATACCTTCAGATCACCGCTGATGGGTATCAAAATGCCATCCCTGGAGTTAAGGGCAGACTCTGATTACCTTGTAAACCTTTTGGAAGGTCCATTGTTTTCACCAGCTCCTCTGCAATGTCAAAAGCATTCAGTCCACTTAATTTCTTCTCCCAGAAGAGCTGACATCAAAGAAAGTGTTTATTGGCACAAAACAGAAATGGTAATTCACAACTACACAAAGCACCTGCTTCCTATCAAAAGAGGGAAGAGCACTGCTGCAGACAATTTTATATTGGATTTACCGTAGAAGGGCTCTGCCGTGCCTGACAGCAGGGAACAATCCTCATTGCCAATCAGTCCCAGAACAACTCTTGCCTGATTTGCTGCCTTGAAAGCGACTTTCTTTTCTTCCAAGGACTGGTATTTTCCCTGCTTCTGAACTGGAACAGCAAGGCAACGCTTGCTAGCTTTCATCTAAGTGCACATCGTGTGGGACAGTCTTTTTTACGCACCTATTCCTTTCCTGCTGTCTCACATATACCACAGAAGTTAAGGAATGCAAGAATTGTATCCAAGCTCTTCTCAAGATAAAGCATTATTTTATTCATCTCTAGCAGTTTCTCAAGAGAACAACCATGTCTAGTCCTTTACTGTACTCTGAACCACAGAATCTTGCCAAGCATGAATGCATGGATTGGTGGGAAGTCAAATATTTCACCCAGATACACCTTCAACTCTCAATCCACATGTAGAAGGACAATCAATCAGTACCCGGAGTACCATCTGCCTTGCAAGAAAGCAATTTTATCTAGGTTTTGAGAAACTAAGAAATTACCTCAAACAGTCCACACATGTCCCCTTTTCATGCCTGTCAAAATCTGAGTGCAATTGCTTTTCCAATTACCAGCTCCCAACAAGGGGAGTAAGTACAGTCACAGCCAAAACCACACAGGCTGGATGTTCTCTAGCCTAGGACTTTCAAAGAGGTGAATTTTAAGCCAGCGCATGATGGGACTTAGCACTGCTTTCAAATTTTGAAGAAACACCTGGAGTCTGCTGACCACAGGTTAAAATATACTGCAGTCCTGTAAAATATTTTAAAACTGTAATTTAACAGACTCTTAGATGTATAATGCAGAGAAAGATACAAAAAACGAGTAAGTTTGCCCTATTTTATGCTATATAATAGAAAAGGAAACATATAAACCAAAATGTGCATCTGTATTATACATACAGTATATATCTATTTTTGTATATATACATACATATACATAAACGCTCTAAAGGACCTTGTCAGAATACAGACTCCAATGTTGCCATAAAAAAGAAAAAGGATTACATAAAGAAAGCACAGGCAGGGTCTGTGAAGCTCCAATACAGCAAGTAGTAAGGTGAGCAGCAAAACCCCACAAGTCAGATCACAACACCTTTGTGCAGTGGGGCTGATCCACACACCCGCCTGCACTCACCTATCAATCTCTTCCACAACAGGGATACAAATCTCTATCCAGCTCCGAGTTTTGCATATCAATGCCATATATCTTCAGTGTCCTCCACCTGTCTTAACTAGGCAAGGGGTTCATAGGAATAGCAACACTCTGAACACACATGCTCTTCTTCCTTAGGAAACTATGCTAAAGCCTTACCAACCTAGTTATAAAAACCCAAGAGACAGCAACAACAACAAAAAAAACACCAAAACAAACCACGGAACTCCATTTCACATAGAACCTATCTCACACTTCAGAAAGGCAGTTTTTAAGTTTGCAGAAAAGGTTTTCAGTGTGAGAGGTGGGTAGTTTATAGGATATCTTAAAATGTTATTGAAATCACTTTCCTTCTTGGAATTATATATTTTAATTCCACCAGACCTGCAAGAGTTTAAAATGTACTGATAATTGATACCAGTGACAGAATCTGAACACACTAATGAAGCTGCACATCTAGTTTCCAAAAGCTCTAAAGACGGATTCACTCCAGGAAAGGATTCACAGGATCCCTGGTGTGAACTCTGTGGAGGCAACAGGCTGTCAGCTCTAGGTAATATTAATGAAACGAGAATGCCTTCCAAAGGCTGCTTTGAACAGGTACATCCTATTTTACCAGTGCCCAACTTAAAGCCACATTTCTCCTAAGCATGCTTTTTGCATCCTTTTATTAAGCAAAATTAATCTGAAAGATTAATTTCGGTGTATTCTCTTGTTTGCAGATACACAGCATGATAAGAAAAACACTTTGATTTTGTATTAATAATGACATTCCAAGTGAATTTATGTCCTTATTCATATTGGTAGAGTTAACTACTAATGATACATGCATCTGAAAAGAAGGCCCATGCAGGGGGTACGATCTCTTGCACTGTATCACAAGCACCACATTGTATGTGGTCTGTACAGGAACAGGGATTTCTTGAGACACAAAATTCTTATACAATTGGAACATTTGACAGCGACTCTAATTACAATGCAAATGTCCCCTAAAGTGATTACAATGTCTGTCTAAATTTGTAGATAATGCTTATTTTCAGCATTAAGGAAATGAAGGCTTAACTACAACAGAATTGTGATCTAAACAAAGGTTGGAGTCTCGTTATAAAACACAGTGCAGACAGCATATTAGCATATTGGAAATGGGGTTTGTTCCGATTTTAAAAGCTGGGAGTGCTGTAAGCTATTGTTTCTGAAATATCAGAGACTTCAAACTGCCATGGGCTACTTGTTCAACACCACAAAACTGAAGCGGTTAATTCTGGGACCCTCCCAGCAGCAAAACCAGGAGCTTCTTAGTTCTGGAGAAGAAACTACTAAGCTGCAAGCCTTACCTGCCGGGGCTGGTCCACAGCTTTCTGAGGATCACTCTTCACCTTGTTGCTGGGATGGTTTGTGATCTTTGTGACGGGTTGTTTGAATATGGAGGCTGTCTGTCTGACAGGCAGTGCTGTGTTCAAATCAGGCTTGCCCTAAGCATTTCAAGGAGAAGGAGGGAGAAAGCCCACAAAAATATTTTAAATTTGCTAAAATGCTGCTACAGCCATAAAGATGTACAGCAGGGAAGAGTTCGTGGACTTCAGAACTTGTCTGATTTCAAGCTGTATGAGTTAGACTGCTAAAAATCCATAACTACATTCAAATCTTGCCCGAGACCTAAGAAAATGAAACAGTTTTCCACTCTTTCACATTCTACTTGACATACTAGCCTCCTCTCATTCTAGTTTATACACACTGGTTTCATCCCAATTGTGACAGAATCTAGGAGTCAGAACACCGAGTTTGCAATTTGATCAGCCACTTGTCAAAGTCTTCTGCTTTAGCGATCTACACAATATTTGTAATAATTAGAAAAATTATGAAGTGGTATTTAGAGACTGTTTTGTGAATCCAGAAATGATTCTAAACCATTCTGTGTATTTCCAGCTGTGGACAGCGAAAAACAAATCAATATAGCTGGAATCTTGATTGCTTTTTTTACCTTCGTTTCTTAGCAAAACTCAGCTTTTAAACAGAGTTCGTAGCAATCAAGTTTTCACTACATGACTGCATTTCACATTAGTGGAAACATCGGAAGACCATTCCTCTTTCCCAAGATCTAACATGCACGTCTTGAAACGGCTGTAGGACATACTTTGTTCTTGAGGATGCAGACACTGCGTCTGCTTAACATATTTATTCATGAGATGTAGAAAAGATGTATTCAGGACAAATATAATTCTGAACCATCTGTGTGCTAATCCATTGATAAGTCAATTATAACTATTTGTCCATTTATTGAAAGGTTTGGGCAGAATTTTTAGCCTATGAGATGTGTGTTAGCTGCTGGTCTTTGCAGCAGGGTATGTTTCTTTTAAAATATCACTACAGCACCTAGCACTGTAAGTAAATGTTCCAGTCACTGATGATGATGATTCTTGACTGGATGACATATTCAGAAAATAAGCCTTATGACATTTGCCACATTTAACGTTTAGGTGCATAGACATAAGCTTTTGGGTCCTGAAAAAGCTTTTAGCATCCGATTGAAGATACTTAAGAATGACTCAAGCCAAACTATCCAGACAGGCAGTATACCAATGTCACTGTAATCTTGACTAAACCTTAACAATCAGAATTACCAGGTGTCAAACACAGACTCTTTTATTTTGTTCTACAAATCGGCCTGGCCATCCGCCTGCCTCTTCCACTTTTTGCCTGAAATGCATCCCCTCCTCAGGTCAGGTCCAAAGCTGAGAGACCAGCATGGCCCACGGGCAGCTCCAGGGAGCTGCTCGCGGGAGGCTGCGTTACCTCCTCATCCCCGCTGCCCCACGCCACTCTTCCAAACCAGACCAAAATGCCAGAGCAGAAGGGAGCTGCTGCACAGCCACAGGAGCCAGCCGGAGATCTGGGGCTCTGGAGGAGATCATGCCTGAGAAGGTGACCTCACAGTCCAGGGAGGGGGAAAAAGATGCCAGCCCTCTCTCCAGTCCTTCCATATAGAAGATTTAGCAGTACCGCAATAGTCTTCCATGGTATCAGTACCCTGGAAGAATCAGTGCAGTGCAGTATTTGTCCAACACCCCGTAACAGAGATTTTTGTCATCTCATACAACTCCACTTTCACACATTAGTTTCAAAATGCTTAATTTTCACACTATCACAGACATTGTTCTGAGAGGCAGGCTGGCCAGCATGACAGCAGACAGCAAGCAGAAAGCTGACGCTGCATCTTAGTCTTACTTTGGCTTGGTTGGAACAGTCATAGCGCATCCTCTGCCTATTCTTGTTCATTTTATTCATCAACATTTTTCCTGTGCGGAAGTCAAAAGTGCTCAGGTCCATCGAGCTCCCCAGGTAGCGTGCCAACTGGGGCTTGCTTCGGAACTTTTTACCACTTGGGCTGAAAAAAAAGCACAGAAAAGAAACAAAGAGGGAAATTAAAACCCTCTGGACTTCAACTGCAACTCAGAAGAGGCAATTTTTATTTCCTTCATGAAAAACAACATGTGCTGAACTTCCAAGAATGAAGCTCACATTAAACTCTAAATGGGTATTACTGCTTTCATATTAACTCCTCCTCATGATTACTGTGGAAGAAACAAATTAAGTGCAGAATACAATAAAATGTTTTTATACGTAAAGAGGAAGATTCAGACCAGCTGAACATAGCACAACTCACACAATGACCGACATGGGAGGTATCAGCACAAACGTATTTATCACTCAGTTGCCTCAAATCATAAATGGCCATTTTCAAGCATAATTTATTCTCTCAGGAGTGTTACGTTTGACTGGCACTGGACTCCTTTCCCCTCACCCCGGCCTCCAATAGCACACTCAGGTTTGATTACAAGACTTTGGTAGCATTCTGAACACTTAACTTCAGGAATACAGAGTAGCAAGAAGAAAGAAGGTAAGTTAGCTGTTGACAAGCTGCAAAGTAAAGAATTACAAAGCTTAAGTGTTGCAAAGATAAAGGTTAAAACTTTAGAAAACTTTCCATTAATAGCAAAACACCTGGTTTCACATGAAAGACTACAACCCGGCAAGCAGGCACAAATTACTCCAACTCCTTGGTGGTGGTGTTTGTTGTTTTTTTTTTTTCCTAAATAATATAATATAAACTTTTGCAACTAGAAAAAGCACTGCTAAGTAAGCTCTTTTAGCTTTTACGCATAAAGCAAAAATAAAGCAAAAATAAATCAATGTGTTATGACTGCAGTGTAGAACTATACAGACAAACACAATAAGCACTCATTCTCATTTAGCATCGTAACAATGTCTCTTTAATCCCTTAATTTCCCTCATTTCTAGTTCTCTGCATCTTGCATATTCAAATTTAGTACCCATCGAGTAGAAGTTCACTCCACATACGCCTATCATACTAAACACAGGTTAGTTGGGTGAAAGGCATTTTAAGAGCAAAATGCCAGTTACCACTCCACCCCTATTTATCCATTTCTTTCTTTTGAAGAGCGGTTACTAGTGCTAGAACACTTTTTTCAGCCATACTGCATGGAAGTGGGGTGATCTCTTCCCTGGCCTGCAGACACCCTCCGCTCTCACTGTACCAAGGATCTCATTTAGAAGATGCCAGGTCGCATCCCAGCGGGACCGCGCTGGTAGGCTGTCCGTTGTACGCACGGGTGGCACCCATGAGCTCAGCAACTCCACAACATCCAAGCCCTGAACTTCAGATGACTACAAGCAGTACCTACACATTAGAGTCCCCATTTTTCTACTGATGAGAGAAATGGTATCAATGCAACTTATACCTGCCGGAGACAAATCAACACCAGTGAGGTTCAAACGCTTTCTGGGATGCTTGGAGCTCTGTAATTAAGGTTACCTTCTGTTATTCCTGAAGCAAGAAATTCAGGCTACTTGTTGCAAGGTTTCTACTTGAAGGTCAAGAATAATTTGAAATAATAAAGTTGCCACAGGATGAGAGGAAAGAAGTATTGCTAACTATTTCAGCAGCATAGATTCCACTCTACCACAGTGGTGGTGGTCACACTGGTAAGATACTAACAACCCCTCTAGGGTCTTCTCAAAGGAAAAAGCTTCTTTTCAACACATTATCTGCTTCCCTGAAGCCTTTATTAGGGGAAAGGTCTGAAAAAACAGCATAAGTATAGAATTTCTACTATGGGACAGTGACAAACCAATTAGTCTAAATCAGACTCTGTAAGAAGAAAAAAAAAATAAATAAAAAAACAGAAAGAACACAAGTATTAAAAGCTCTCCAAAACCTGAGAGACAAGGTTAATGTGAATGCTACCAAAACTGAAACCTGAAAAAGTCTGTCACAGGACTTGCACCCAAAAGGCTGTGGTCATCCCCCTCCACAGCATCTGCTTGGGAAGCTCCTGGCCTTGGTCGCTCCCAAGCTGCTTATCCTGCCCTGTACCTACTCCCTGCCACCACCACTGCTCAAGCATGAAAGCGTTCATGCAAATGCACGGTTAACCAGATGGGGAAAATAATCCATCTTCAGAGGGTAGGGAAGAAGAGGAGGAAACACTTTATCACTGGTTATTCCTCAGCTGGACCACTTCATTACGGAGCTGCACACTCAGGCCAGAAGACGACAGAGAGTAGCAATAAGCAGAGAGAAACAGAGACTGAGTCCAGTCTCAAATTTAAAACCATTTTTTAAAAATATAAAAGGAGTTATATGCCTCAATCCAGAAAGAGGAATAACCACCTCCAGCAGCTTTTAGGCCAGAGCCATCACTGCCATCAGTGAGGCTGAGAAGATACTCCTACTATATGAATAATATGACACTGCTTCCTCTTCCAAGAGCCGCAGCTCCAATTTACAGTTTAGTGTCTTAGCAATTTTTAAAATAATACATTACAGTGAATTGTGCACTTAGAAATGCAGTGTAACTTCCAGAACAACAGAGCCAGATACACTCAGAGACAGTATTTTAAATGAACATAGCCCATTAGATTTTTCTTTAGTGTCTGTTATAGTAATTTTGCAATGGATCTGAAAAGCTGCCCAAAGTCCACATACATCTGAAAAAACCCACCTGAAATGACTGAGAGTCCTGTCTCTTCCTGGGGAAGCTTGGCCCAAAGGAAAAGCACTGAAATGTTCAGAAGAAAAACTTTTATTCTGGTTATGTCTTGAAAAATGCAATACTATACCAAACTTCTGTGGAACAATGGCAGACCGGGGAACAAAGCTACAACTCAAAGCTGACAGTAAACACAGACAGAAGGGAAGTGGTTGGCGTGCTCTGGAGCTCCTGGGGTCCCTCTGGCAGGAGCACGGTAGGACACAGCCATTGAGGACACCTACAGACACCCAAGGGGGTGGGGGGGGTGGGGGTTGGAAAAAGGCAGCCAAAAAAACCCACAAAACTTGAGCAGCAGGATTGCGTGCTGCGTGTCACAAGGCACAGAAACGGTAAACCAGCGTTTATGAATTCTGAACGTTGTTAAAATGCTTGTGTGCCCTTTAAATATCACAAAATACGACATTTATCTCCTACCATGCCAGAGCAAAAGCTTTGCTCTGCACTCCTGTTTTTGATATACAAATATTTCAAAGAGAGCCAGAAGAGAGACATCCTGGTACAAAGCTGCAAAACCCAACCTCTTCTAAATAATACTGCAGGCACTCATACCGTGAGTGTGCTGTACGTGGGTCCTGAATTAGGGTCTTTCACACTTCACCACGTCCGCGTTACAAAAAGCAAGGCAACTGCAAAGTTGCAAACGATTTTACATGCTCGTCCATCAAAAGCTCCAACACATTATCTGCTTGCGCAGCCTGCCTCGGCGCGAACGAAACGAACCCGAAGAGGACGGAGGGGTGGTATGAGCAAACCCAAGCCACCCTCTCTTGTTATTCACAGACTTTTGGGGCGAGGATTAAGCTGAATGCATGGCAGCCTATTGAAGGGCCAGGCGCTGCCAGGTGCCCGCTGCTCTCCATGTGCAGCTCACCCTTTGTTTCCTGCCTTATATTCTTAAGGAGAGACCGATTGCAAGCCCAGGCCCTCTCCCCTCCTCCCTCATTACACAAGTCTCCTCCCCTCCGCTCTCCCCATTTAGCCTACAGAGGATCTGCACAACTTGGAAAGCAAGGGACAAAAGACAAAAAAACCTGAACAAACCCAGACGTCGCCTGCCTTTTCAAGAAACGCAGACAGGAATAACCTAGGTTATCAACAGCGTATGCCTAAGGTAATCAATAACCTAGGGTAATCAATAGCATATGCCCAAAGCCTCCTTTCCTTTGCGGAAGGGCGATGGGCATAATGCAAAAAATCTTTCCTCCTCCATTTCAATCGTGCTCCCTCCTGCGTGGAGCTGGGGAGTCACAGCCCACCCCAGCCTCCCCCCGCTGCGCTTCTCTCCCCAGCTCTCTCCAGGCAAAGCCTGGCACCGGGGGCCCTTCGGGTGCTGTTCACCCCTGACACTGCTTCCGAGGGAGAGATGACTCCCTGGGACACCTCGCACGCTGCCACACCTTAGTTCCCCCTCTCCCGCAGCATCTTCACGTTATCCCCGGCTGCAGCATCCGCACCAAGTCCTGCCCCGGCGGTCCCACGCTCCGACAACGCGGTTGTCCCGGGACGGGCTGGCACAGCCATACTGGCAGCTTTCACCAGGTCGCACGCAGAAAGCACTGGTGGGAACAAGCAAGACCCGGTGGCTCCTCCAGCTGCCGTAACCCACCCCGCACCCTCACACACCCGCGCAGCGCAGCGGCGTCTCCCCGTCCCTCTGGTAACGGGCGCCCTCGGCTCCGCACGGAGCAGCCTTGGGGCATCGAGCTGTCCCTTGTCACTGGCTGTCCTGGGCAATATTTACATGCACCCCGCACTGCTGCCAGCAGAAGTGTGTACGGGATGCTCCCTGCCCCCGTAGGGCGTGAGGGTTGTCTTTGTTCAGTAACTTGGGCTCCAAACACACACACACACACACACAAAAAAAAAAAACCCAAACAAACCCCAAAGAACTTTGATACATAGAAAATCTCTCAAATTTCCAGAAGCACCCCACCCCTAAACAAGAAGCCCAGTGGCAGTCCCACAACACAGGAATGAGCCCAAATACAAGGAGCCATTCTTATAAGGCTCATCTTGAGTATCACAAGAGCTTCCCTGGAGGAGCCATGGGTATAACAGAACAACCAAGAAAGAGCAAAGTACAGTCTCAGTAAAAGCATTCTCCTCCACAATTTTTTTGGGGGAAAAAAAAGTATACAGACCAAAATATACTTGGGGGGGTTTAAAAATGTTTTCTTCAACTTTTTACATAGGTGCTGGACAGGTAAGAAATTCAGAACAAAATAAGCAATCTGTTAAATTTTCCAGAACAGCGATGGCAACAACTCCTCAAAGCAGAGATGAGCAGCAATCCCAAACTTCTCAGATACTTGGTCATTAAACCTTCAGCAGAAAAATACTATGAAAAAAAGCCACATAAACCAGCACTAAATTCTCCTTCCCCTAGGTGAGAACACTGAGTTTGAAGAGAGCCTTTGTAGCCAAAACTCTCTCAAAGACAATCTGCCACTTTCACAGAATCTCTGAGATGCTTCCCTTCCTCAAATCCTGCACCCCTGTACCTTTCCTAATCACTCCAAATTTGGACCACAAGCCCCACCACATCAGCCAGGCACCCTCTTGGGTTTCCCACCTCTTAAGCCACAGGCAGACAAGAGAATGCACTCCAGTTAAAAAATTTCTGCACAATCAACAGCTGGTAAGCGCGAGGTTATAGGACTGTTTCTAAAAATCCACCCAGGGACTTATACCTCAAGGAGAATTTAGTTTCCAGCCAGTGACCAGCTCACACAGACTCACATCTCACAGGCTGAACATACTCAGCACAACCCATTTGTCTTGTCGCCCAAAGCAGAACTCATATTCAACAGAAACCTTCAGGCAGAAAGCATATGCTGCTAATGCTCAGGGTTATAAAAGAAACCCTCCAAATAGAAAGCACAGTAGCCCTAAACAACGGTTCGGAAACGCAGTAACTGCCACCCTGCCACTGATCAGCTCAGCTCAGCGTTAATTCTCAAGGCTGGTTAGTGCACACGAGAGCGCTTGTTTACAAACCACAAAAGCAACTGTCCACAAACACTTACTGCATCTGTACATTCAGGGTAACCGGGCAAAAAAAATCACCCAAGTAAACAACAGGTAGAAACGGCAGAGCTATTAATAAATTACCACACACATATTTTCCCACTGTAAGATAATGCAACAGTAACCAAAAATTAGTGCAGCAGGGCCCTATTATACCTTTGATCTCTGTCCAAATTGATATAAGGCGAAAATCCATTATAACTTGGGAATAAAAATATGCTACTTATGCTCTCTCCTCCTCCTTTTAAAGTTCAGCTCTGGGACTGCAACTTTACAAACAGAGTAAGTTCTTGGAAAAACAGGGATCTTTTAAGCTTTCAGCTGCACCTCCCCACCTGCTGCCAGTGGTCTTCTCCCCACGGACTCCCAGCTGCAGTGGTGGAGCCAGCACTTCCAGCTTTACGCTCTTGAGGATATTTGCTGGTTCACTCACCACCCAGCACAGCACACTTTTCTCACTAGCATAATCTGATTTTAAAAAAAAAAAAAAAAAAAAAAGAAAGAAACCTAACGTGTAGAAGTTGACGGCATAGATTTTGCCAACTCGAAAGGCCAGATAAGGACACCTAGATCACTCTGCTACACTCTTCCAGCTCCCCATGGACCCAAGTTTCACACATCAACTCACGGGTGCACGCAGGCTGCCTCTTATGGGTGCAGGAAGGATCCATATGGCCCACCTACAGCCGTATGAGACATACATTGGTATTAATAGAAATCCTTCAGGCAGAGCAGGCAGCTCTCGGGCCATATGCTTCCCCCAGCAGCGACTCTCAGAGGATAACGCACCCCGAGCCCTGCCCCGGCCTCTCAGCGACACCAACAGCCGCCACCGCGGGCAGGCAAATGCTCCTCTCTTCACCCTACCCCCAACTCCTCCACATACAGAAAAAGCAGCAGGCAGAGCCCCAAGAAGGCGGGCAGCCGCTCTCGCTGATACCCCGGCTACTTCGCAAACGCCTTATTTATTGGACATTTAAAAAAAAAAAAATAATAATTGTCTTCGCTAGGCACAAGCCACGCTGAAGGGCCGAAAGGGTTCCCGAAAGGCCACTGCCCCCCTTCCACGGTGCCCACCACCCCACGGCGGGCCGGTGGCGGAAAGCACACACACCCCCCCCCCCCCCCCGAGACGCCAGCGCACGCCCCGACGGTACCTATAGGTGCACACCCGGTGCCTATAGCCCCGCCAGCCCCCCCCCCCCCCCCCCCCACCTGTAGCGTCAGGCAGGGCCGGCGCCTCCCCCGGCGCCCCGGCCCGGCCTCCCAGCGGGGGGGGGGGGGGGCGCTCCCGGCACCCCGCCGCAAGGCAGCGCGGTCCCAGCCCCGTCCCCGGGGCCCGAGGCGGAGCCGCCGCGGCCCGGCCCGGCCCGGCCCGGCGCTCCCACCTCTTCCGCTCCATCGCGGCCCGGCCCGGCCCGGTCCCTCCTGGCTCCGGCCGCCGCCGCCTCCCGCCGGCTCTTCCCAGCCGCCGCGCTCTCCTCCCGCCGCCGGCTGTGCCGCGCTCCCGCCTCCCCCCCCCCGCCCCGGGAGGCGGCGCTGCGGCCGCGGCTCGTCCCGCCGCCCCCCCCGAGCGCGGCCTCCGCCGCCGCGGCCCTGGCGCCGCTCCGCGCTCCGCCGCCCTCCCGCCTCCCCCACGCCGAAGGCGGCCGCTCCGCTCCGCCCGCCCCCGCGGTTCCGGCTCCCGCCCCTTCCACCGGGTCCGCGCCTCCCACCTTTTTTCCCGCCGCGGTTGGATCCCTCCGCCCGCGCACGCCGCGGGGATATAGTCCCTCCTCCCCGCCGCCCCGCTCGGCGGGAAGCCGGTCCCGTCACCCCCCCCCCCCCCCCCCCAGCCTTTACCCCAGCGCCTGGCGCCGCGGCCCCCCCCGGTGTCCCGGCAGCGCCGCTTTGGGCATCTTCCCCCGTGCCCGGCCCGGCCGCTCTGGCGGCCCCGCCCCCCGCCGCCCCGCCCCCCCGGACCCGGTGTCACGTCCCGCGGGACCCCGGTGGGCTGAGCGGGGCTGCTGGGCACCACGGGCCCGCTCGGGCGGGGGTCGGTAGCGCAGCCCCGAGCCCTCCTCCTGGGAGAAGGTCCAAAAAGATCCATCCAAAAAACCAAAAACAAAAAACCAAAAACAAAAAAACAAAAAGAAAAAAACAAAAAGAAAAAAACAAAAAGAAAAAAACAAAAAGGAAAAAAACAAAAAGGAAAAAAACAAAAAGGAAAAAAACAAAAAGGAAAAAAACAAAAAGGAAAAAACAAAAACAAAAAAACAAAAACAAAACAAAAAAAAACACAAAAAAAACCAAAAACAGAAAACCAAAAACAAAAAAAACAAAAACAAAAAACCAAAAACCGAAAACCAAAAACCAAAAACCAAAAACAAAAACAAAAACAAACAAAAAACCAAAAAAACAAAACAAAACAAAACAAAAAACCAACACACACTCACAAAGCAAAACAAACCAAACAAAACTTCAAACAAAACGAACGAGAAGGAAGAAAAGCTGCTCTGGAGGAGGTGCTGTGAAGACAAAGCAAGGAGAAGTTTTTCAGGAAAAAGCGTAAAGCACAACCTATTGCAGACGACTCGCTGCGGGAAGCCCGGGGAGCGGCTGCCCCCGCCCCCCCCAGCACCCACCCGCACGGCCCAGCACCCACCCACAGCCCCCGCTGCGGTCACGCACAACCCAGCACCTCTGTTCTGGCAGCCACGTGCTGAAAACCACGGAGCGCCACGAGGCAGCCTGCCTTCCGCGGCGAGTCATTCAGTTTTCTTTAAAGAACAAACGCTGTCTTAGGGTTTCGTTAAGAATCCTGCACGGACCGGCAGTCCCGAGGCGATCGCCGTCGGACTCGGAGGCGGCAGCGGCCACGGGAGCACCACGGCTCCCACGGCCGTGGCAGCGCTCGCCCGCCCACGCGCGGGAGCTCCCGCCGTGTTCAGCCGCCCGACCCTAGCCTGTTTGAACTCCCCCTGCTTCCTCCAGCCCGCATCTGTGCGACAAGCTGTCAGTAGTTTTTACTTTTGTTGTTGTTGTTGTTTTTTTTAAAAAAAAACAGGGCTCCCTCCTTTGTTTCAAACTTCCTTATGTGGAAAGCGGCAGGGAGCAGAGGAAGGGCGAGAGCCGCGTGTCGGGGGCGAGAGGAAACCCAGCGTCCCCCACGCACCGGGCACCCGTTGTCCAGACTCAGGGGTGGGAACTGAAAACTTCAGAGCTGGGTGTGCCTGGAGGCGCTGAGCTACATTTGCTTTGTACGGGAGGATACTTACATTTAAGAGAGCTGATGGGGGGGGTTTTGCCTTTAATTTAATCAATATGGAGCTTTCTGTTGCCCCGAAGGCACTCCATCTCTCTAGGGATTGGGTTTTGGTTGTGTTGGTTTGTGTTTAACATTGGCCCCTTCTGGGTTCACACTTACGAAATATCTTTGCTCTGCTATCACTGTTATTTCCTGCAATTTTGAACACACAGATCAGAAAAAGTTCTAATTGCCAGTATTGATCAAAACATTATTTTTCATCAAAACATTATTTTTCATGAATGCACTTCCCCTAAAAAAAACAAAAAAACAAAAAAAAACAAAAACCAAACAAAACACACACACATAAAAAAAAGAAACCTCAAACAAAACCTCACAACCCAGCCAAAGTCGTACTACTCTAACCAAAAACTTGAACTGAAATACAGCTTACTGATTAAGGAGGTGTGTATAAAGGGAAACCGAGGCAGAGAGTGATGCAGTTTGCTCTCGTGGCACAGCAAACGGGACAACTGGGATAACTCGGGAAGGGCGAGGCTGCAGCGCTGCGCACCTAAAGCAGCGTCCTGACCCCCCACGCGCCAGGTAACCGGCCCCATCCCGCTGGCGACCGCACCTGCGAGCAGCAGCAGAGCCCTGCCCGCACCTCAGCCCTCTGCTCCAAACCACCAGGGATGGAAACCTGGTCGCTCTCTCACACTAACCACTCGATCGCTTCCTCTTTCACTGATTCAATTCAAAGGCACAAAAAGGAGCGAACCTTTCACTAAGAAATGAGATCGTGCAAGACACACCACCCGCATTTGTAGGCTGTGTTTTGAGAAAGACATGGAGTGACTGGAAGCAAGCCAAGAGGAGAGCAATGAAAATCATCAGCTGTCTACAGAATGACCTGTGAGGGAAGAGGAAAGGAGCAGGGTTGTTTAGACTCGAGAAAACAGCTGCCATCTCATAATAGCCTTCAAATATGTAAGAGAGAAAGAATTACTGGGCTTGTACTGCAGGAGGGGAGTGAGTTTCTTCCTTCCAAACATGTAAACTGAGAAGTTAAGCACAGAAACAGATCATGTAGAAGGGGTTGTGAAATCTCCCTCAACGGCAATTTTTAAGAATAAACTGGAAAAGCTGGGGAGTGAATCCTACTGTGGGGTGGGGATGGAGAAGGTGACCTCTTAAGCATCCACTGAACCTCAAGCTCAGGGTAACGGTAACGAGAAAAATCAGTTTCCACTGATAGCTGGTGCTGCAACAGTTTGCAGAAGGAAAGTTGTTTACTCTCCCAGGACTGCATGAAATGTTTGAGTAGAAACTATCTCTTGAATGAATCCAAGGGAAAATATTCCAGTGTTCCTTTGAGAACACTGCCAAGGGCCAGAAGATAAGGTCTCTGCAGATATTGCCACCAGCTGAAAGTATATTCAGCTGCCAGACAGTCCACGTTGTTCCAGAACTAGCAGATAATCCAAAAATCACTAAAATCACTTGTCAGCCATGGAAGCAAGGAACAGGATATCCTGACAGAAAGCACTCTTCCATTTAGCCCTGTAGATAACTCTTGTTGAAAGCTTTCTGCTCCGCAGCCAAATATCCCAGACACAGAGAAGCTTATTCCAACACAGGAATCGCCAGGGAGCACCCGACCTACCGGCCCCCGCAGCGGGGCAGAATCTGAGGCTGGTCCAGGAGACGACGGCAGAGGAAGAGGCCAGCAAGGGCTGAACGCAGCAGACTGACAGTGCCGAGGTGGCTGCGATAACTCCCTGCCCCATCTCCACTCACACCTTTTGTGATAAAAGTGAAGCAGCAGCGGTACCAGCAAGGACAAACACTCAGAAGGGGCAGGCAGGAATGCAAGCTTTTCTTTTCTTAGAGGCAGTTTGGAAGCTACCTCATTAACCCAGAGCTGAAGGTACTTTCTGGTTTCTGTAAATCCAAAGCCCCGTGAGCTTGGCCGCTGCTGTGCCCTCTAGTGGGACTCTTTGCGTTTCGTGAGGGGAAGCTTTTCCTCTGTCTGGTTGCTGTCTTTTAACTAATTTGTTCACATAATGTATGCAACATTTGGTTAGCTCATTCTGAAAAATGATTAACTGTCAGAAAAGAGGCAATGCTAGGATATCAACAATCAGAAAGATTACTCATGACACTTGAACAGTAATTATTTGAATTTTAACAGAAATTCACCCAAGAATGCAGAAGGTATATCTAATAGAGTATTTCTGAAGCGTGTTTGCTCTTGTGAAAGGAGAAATGCTGGAAATTAAATCAGTTATATGCTAATCCAAGGGTTAATTAGAGATAAAGCCATCATTTGAAACGCTGGAGAAAACACAAGGAGCTAAACAATCGCCAAAGGGCAAACAAATCCAAAGTCCGTACATTTCTTGCAGTGCCTGCCTGTGCAGGCAGTGGTATTTTGAATATGTTTTTCTCCTTTCAGTATCTATTAATCTCATCTGCTGTGCACAATGCTATCACAGAAGCTTTGCTAAAGGTAACTCACTAATGAGAACTGTAGACTGACAACTCGGGCAGCCCAAGGTCCTTAGAGGAATGGGCAACACAGACTGACCCTCGGTTCAAGGTCGTTCTTCAGAAAGGATCTCTCTCAGCTGTGGGAGCAGAGGCTCGCCTGCCCACGGGAACAAGCCAAAACTAGGTCATTTCTGAAGTCAGCAGCAGCATATTACGCCCATCCTGTCTAGACATGTTAAATAGGTAAGAGCAGAGACTCTAACTGTTCAGAATTGTAAGCTGAGACTTGATGACGTGCGAGTACAGGCTAATATAATGTCCACTTTCAAGGCACATTTTGGACAAAAATGGACCAATATTCCTATATATATAGCCTAGGGCTGTTTGTCAAACCTACATTGTCAGTATTTCAAGGTACAGTGGCTTTGGCCTTTCGGGAGCAGCCTGGAGTTCCGGAGCACTTCTGGAGCAGAGCAGTGGGACAGACTGAGGAGATAGCACGGTTTTCCCATTGCGCCATCAGCTTCTGTACCATCCTACCGGACACAGCAGGGGCAGCACAGCGAGTTTTGCAAGTGAAAATTATATTCCCTGCCCCTCCCCCCCTCAGTTAATTATCAGTGATGCTGCCGAAGTAACACTAAAGCAAGTATTCTGTTAAATAAGTAGTTCAAGCGTCCTGCACAGTGCTTAGGGAGGTTTTACAACAGTTTTTCACAGAAATATCACTCAGAAGCCTTCAGCCCTGAAGATGACACCCAAGCGGCACAGTTACTGCAACTGATATTTTTTTCTAAAGAGATTCAAACCTTTTGTTACCGCCAAAAATTGTAACAAGGTGAAATTTGGCACTAAACAGAGAGAAAACAGTGCTCATGTTCTTTCACAGAGATAAGTTTGTTTGCAGATTCTGGTCTTTGCAAAAAGGGATGAACTTTCCCCACTAAGTCTGAGTCATCTGCTTGGCTTAGTGGCAGAGACCAGATCAAGAATAATCCTTGTATTTCCTTTTTCTAACAGCTAAAAATCCTTTCATGTAAAGGGCTCTGGTAGTGGGGCTGTTTCATCATCAATTTATGTTGACAAATATAGCTATACCCATGACATATAGATACATATTCTTTTCCTACTCAAAACCCACATTAAGAAAGTAACTGAGCAGCCATCTAAACTGGTTTTCACCCTGGTACACAGAAAGCCCCCCAGGGTTTGCAGACTGCCTTCCTGGAGCCCCTTGCTTAAGCCAGAAAAGCTAGAGTGTTCTCAGACAGCACACACTGCTTTAAAATGGTGCGTGCCTGAGCAGACAGTTTAAGGGGTCCACAAACTGACGTTAGAAACAAAACCTTGCTTTGATCCAAATGCCAGGAATCCGTGTCACCATGAAACTCTGCAATATTGGCTATGAAAAGTTAACTGCATGCAGGAGTCCACAGTTGCTACCCATCTAGGAACGATTAGCTTAAAATCAGTGCATCCCTAAGAATAGTTCAAGAACTACAGCGGTATTAAGAGTGATATGCAACAACTACCGGGGAGAAACAAAAGGCTTATCAAACCCAGCAACTCAGCAGCCACCGACTGATGCCTGAGGCAGCAGGACAGGAGAGAGGCAAACAGGCAGCAGGCCTTCCTTAGGATCCTTTCAAGCAAGCTGAAGACATAAGCCAAACCAGGAGTCTAGTCTAAAGAATATAGACTAAGAAGGTAACACAAAGACCCCAAAAATGTCATTCACTTGGTTTATTTTGTTCATCAGGTTTGTAAATTACTCCCATTAGGACAAGATCTGCTGTGAAAGTGGTCAGCGGAAGAATACTATGCAGGCTGGTCAGTGAAGTTAAATTTGTTCACAACCAAGCGGCCACAACTGTTCATGGGGGAGAGAGGGACACCACAACCTGTTGCAGAATCTCTACTGGGCATTTCAAGTTCACACCAAAGCAGGGTCTCAGCGGATGGATGGCTCCAACACACTCTATCCAGCAATAAATTTCCTACAATAAACAGAAAGCAGTCATTAAGCAGTGCTTCCTGCAAAGTGTTACAGCAGCCAATACTACAGACAGATCTCCAGAGCCTCCAGCACGGAGGCCCAAAGCTCCTGTTACAGAAGCCCACGGGCACAGCAAGCGCAGGCCTGCAGTCTCTTCGGAAGGAATCCCAGGCCACCAGAGACATCCTCTCCCTCTATTCCTCTAGAGGAATACGCTCTTTCCAGATGATTTATGTATAACACATCAAAGCTCTTGTTCCAGAACAGAGAACATACGCTGTGGTGTCAGGAACATATCAATGTTCCTACTACTGGCTAAGACAATTTTTAAGTAAAGAAAGCCCTTACTAGGTAATTTAATTGCCTCTACATGACTTGAGAGCTTTTCCATTGACTTGTCTGTAAACATCTTTGGTCATTCAAGATGCTACAAGAGCATCTTACTTCCTTGGAAAGTTTAGTTTGTCTTTTGGTTACACAAAGGATCTATGGGATGCATATTTTGAAAATGGGGAAGAAATAGTAAATTGTTTAAACTTCAGCAAGTATGGAAAAAGACTTACAAAAGTACTAACAATCGCTCTGTGACTGCCAGACTCACCGAGTTCCCTGTAAATACTGTGTAGCTTGAAGGCAAGTATCTTTCTTTCATTTATCAACATTTAAATGTGATTTATTCTGACCAGAAGGAACAAGTATTGAGATGTATAGTTTCCTCTGGAGCTTTTCCCATCAGCATCCTTTAATGCAAGGAAGAGATCTTCCTAACTCCTTTCTGTCTGCAGTAAGGAATAAAAAACTTCTAAGCCTGCCTACTACACAAATATGCATTCAGAGGCCCAGCAGAACGTATCATCTAATTGCTGCTCTAGCTTTATGGATTGTCAGTCTTATAGAAGTTTCAGAACAGCACATTTCATATGCAGTTAAAGAAGGGGGGGGGGTGAAACAAACCTTGAAAAAGCCAATTTTCAATGATTTTGCAGTACATAGGAACCAGCTCTGAACATTCAACTTCTAGTAACAGTCACAAGGAACAGAAAGGAGCGTGAATTTGCCTAGCAACAAAACTAGTCATGAGCTTTCTACCTAGGAAGAGATCTGTCAAAAGGTCCAGATTACTACAGAAAACTTGATGTGACTTCTCAGGATCCACATTACATTGTGAAAAATCCACTGCTTGCAAAATAATCACTTGAAAAACATATTCTTACTAATATTTAATCCTTCTGGCATTCTGTGAAGCCTCATATATAGTAAAAAAAAAAAAGTCCTCAATAATCAAATTGAGTAGTTCTGGTTTGGACCAACAATATGATTGTGCTCTGGACAAACAGGACACATCAACTGTCACATAAACACTCTACTACTTCAGCTAACAGAGGCACAAACAAAACTTACCATTAGAGGGATGCTTAATCGTCAGTTTTAAACTTGCCACTGATGTAGGGAACATACTGAAGGATCAGCTTCCAGTCTGTGACCCATATTAAACCAGTACCAGCTACACCACCCCATGTAACGAGGGTGGGAGTCCTAAAGAAGAGACACACACACGTGCAGGTAAACAACATTAATTCTCCACGATGAAAGGCCCAGCAAATGCTCATTGCTAAGGTACTTGGGAAAGCCATTTCAATCAAGAAAAAAGCTTGGCAGAAATCTTGAAAGAATCTCACATAGACAGAAAAGTATTAGTTCCCAGGGTGGTCAAGGTATTTTACAGGAAAAGGCTGATATGCTTTTATTTAGAAAGGACAACACCAAGTTAAGCAAACACACACTTACTTGTTTAACTATTCTACTGCTATAGCTCACATCCTCTTTATTCTGGCCCGCAGGCTACTTCACTCTCCCTCACACACCTGCTGGCGCTGCGACAAACATTTACAGCTCTGAAACTCTGGAGAAAGCCAGAGCAGCCAAATCCGCCTCGGCCACCGCACCGCCGGCTACAGCCCCCTCCCCGCCCTTCACACCTGGGGCCAGCGGACCCCCGAGGGAACACAAGAGCCGCAGAGCAAAGCGGAGGGGGGACGGAAAACGCTCGGGAAGCCGGTCAGGCGCCTCAGGTGAGCGGTGCGGGCCGCGGCCCGTCCCGGCGGCCACGGTGAAGGACGCGGAGCAGGCCGCGAGTCCTTGACCGGGACCGCCCGCGGCCCGCCCCGCGCACCCACGGCCCACCGTGAAGGATCCCCGGGGCGGGGCGGGGCGGACCGAGCCGAGCCGGGCCGGGCCGGGCCGGGCCTTGCCGAGCCTCACCAGTTCTGAAGGAGCTGGACATAGCGCGGCCCCAGCAGCCTGCTTAGCATCCCGCCGCTGCGCCCAAAGTCACCCCCACTGCGCACGCGCGGCCGCGCCGCCGCTCCTCAAAAGCCCCCGCGCGTGCGCGTTGAGCGGGGCTGCCCGCGGCGCTGCCTGACTCAAGCGGCGTTGTCATGGCAACATCCCGCCTCCAGCTCATCGTCCGTCATGGCTGCGGGGCGCGGCGCTGCCCCCGGCCCCGGCTGGGGAGGGGACAGGAGCCCTGAGGGGATGGGCCTGTCCTCGCCCTGAGCTGGCACTGCTGCTCATCCTCCGTGCCCGGGAGAGTCGCCCCTTCCCACAGCGGTTTCCCCAGTGCCCGTCGCTGCCTCTGCAAATCCTCCTCGTCGCTGCCGCTCGGCCTCTCCCAACGGGAGAGGGAGTTCCAAGCCAGATTTCCAAGCCAGATTTTTTCAGCAGAGGGTCCTAAATCCGCCGTCAATTCCATAACGCTCCTCAGGCCCTGCTCCAAGCCAGCTCAGCCTCTTGCGAAGCTGCAGAAAGTCCTGGGGGGACGTCAGAGCCCGAAGGTCTCATCGGCCGGAGACCTGCGGCCGGGCCGCAAACGCTTCCCGCGCTCCCCGTGCAAACTGCAGTAACGGTGGCCAGCAGCCACGCCAGCACCCACCACCTTCCCTCACCCCCTGCGCTGGCTGCCGAGAGCTGAGATTCACAGAGCAGAGCCTGTTGCGAAAATCCAGGTCCTGTGTTTTCTCACCAGCACACGGAACAACTATTTTATCGGTCCTTTGTGCGACTGACTCAACATCACGTTTCATCCTGACGGTTCGAGTGATTCTCTGCCGCGGTGCCAGCGGGGTTACTGAACCGTGCAGACTTTTGGGTTCATTTCTGCAAGCTGTTTCCCCGCTGCCCACGCACCAGCTGGTGCACGAGGAAGCCGGGTGGGAGCTTTGTGGTGTGCATTCCTGTAGGAAACCAGTGCCTCTGCCACAGCCACCATGTTACCGAGGCTATGGGGGGAAGCAAGGCCGGTGAACAAGCTCCGCAGAGGTTTTAATGTCTCCATGGAGTCATGCGCACACTGGAGACTCTCAGCTTTCAGTCTGCACTGAAAGTTTCCTAGATGCCAAAAAAAACCCCCAAACTAATAACAAACGCGAAATAACTCAAAACTTAAAAGGCAATGAAAAGCAGCTCAATGTTTATCTTTCCCAAAAAGCCTCGGGGTTTTGAAGGCAGTTTGAGGAGGGTTGTGTATCCTACTGCTTTACCCCAGTCAAGGCAGACAGAGAAAGATCCAGTAATACTACCAATTTCCTGGTTAAAATAAAACAACGGCAATATTAGCAGCTCATCTTTTCAATATATTTTGCTGTCATCGACAGTTCGAGGACTGTGCACAGGTATTTGCGGTCTGCTCTGGACACCATGCTGCAACACCACGCTTGCTCCTTCCCTGCAGAAAGTCCTTTTAGCTGTTGGGAGAATGTTCACACTGCAGCAGGGACAGCTATACCTTCAAAGCCTGACTCCTGAAGGTGAGGGTCACTTTCTTCTCTCGGTGACTTCTGTGGCAGAGGTGTCATTTTAAATTCAGAAGCAGAAAATAAAGGGCAGTGAGCATGGTTGTCCAGAGCTGCCTTCGGGACACCACAATAAAGCACAAAGCTGTGTTCAACCACTAGAACAAGTGATCTGCATCTCTCAGGCCACCAGAGCAAGTGAGGATGTCTCTGTCGATGCTTTGCATTAACAAAAATCACTCCCTGTTTAAAGCAGTGCGGTGGAGGTTTCTGCTCTGAGAGCAGGCGGCTCTGCGATAGCGTGTCCTTGCTTTAAGGACAGTTCATGGCCATGTCTGGCAGTGCCAACATGACATGACGTTTGCCCACAGGATCTGATTGTCTCATCCCACTCTTTGACCCATCTCCAGTGAGAAAATGCTTCCGACTGTTCGCCCATGGACTTCCAGCTCCACGTCAGTTGGTGGCCACTTCTTGGATCTTGGGCAAACTATTTGGTCTCCTGCATGTTGCTCCTTGCTCCTGCTCTCACCTGATCTCCCAGCCCTGCTCTGGCCGCCGTGTCTTGCCTGCTTTACCAGCTTTGTGCATCTCTGGGTGCCCACCTTGCAAGCTTCAGCCTTGCTCCCAAGCACGCATTTCTTCCTTGTCTGACTCTGGTACAGCCTTGGTTTCTTGGTCCTCCACCCTTCCTTTTGCTGATAGGGGCGGATGGCTCTCCTCCTCACTCTGGTGAAGCCCATCACCCCCTGGCCTGGCAGCTCATATCTCAAATTGCTCAATAACAAAGGTATTTGGTGTCTTTAAACAGTTTGGTTTATCTGGGCCTGCCCTGGCTTTTAACCAGCTCCACAGAAAAGAGCAAACAGGCCCAGCACAGGCTTCGGCTGCACAGCAAGGCAACGCCCAAGGCTGAGCTAGCTCTTCTACGTGACAGCACGCAGGAAACGACCCCTGTGAGGAGGGAGCAAAGGCAATGATGAGGTGAGTCCCATCAGTCCAGCCAAGGAGACACAGAATTGAAAGGACTATCATTCAGTGCACTCAGTGCAGCTCAGGAAGGGCTGCTGAGAGAAGGGCAGCCAGGGCTCAGTGAGATTTAACCACTGCAAGAGCCACTGCTCAGTTAATTTGGACTGATTTTTCTGCTTGGCCCTGTGCGGACAAGCCCCGAGCTGGAGCAGCTCAGCAGAAACAACAGGCAGCAAACCTGAGAAAGGAGGGCTGCTTTCAGGCAGCATCTCCTCTTTGGAACCTGGGTCTTGGAGAGGGTTTGCAAGGGCTCGGTGCTCCTGGATGGAGCTGTCACAAATGTTTCCCCCCAAAGGTAGTTGCTAACGTGCCGAGCGAGCTGATGGCAGAGGGCTAACCCAACCACAGAAACCACAAGGGTTGAAGCTGTGATGATTTGGGGAAATACCTGCTGATCAGAGGGGCAACCCATCAGGGACCTGCCTGGTGAAGCCTGGAGGGTGCGGGCAGGGAGAGCCCGGCTGGGCAGCGCAGTGCAGCGGTGGGTTCGAAGATGCCGTGGCCGGGGCTGGGCCCTTGGCAGAGGGTGACGGAGAGAGATCCTGCATGATTCAGCCTGGCCAGGGCACAGCCTCACCCCACGGCCGAGGCTGGGAGGGTGAGGACCTACGAGGCTGGGCTGTCTCCTGGTCCTGGATCCAGCCCGTTCTCGCAGGGTTGAAGCCCTCAAACACTCTGCCACGTGGTCTCCCCCGATACCAGTCTCTGCTGGGCTCCTGGTGTGGGCTGGGTGCGTTTGACCTGATTTCCAGCTTGCACCCTACTGGTACTGCCCTCACTGGGTGCTCCCCAGGCAAGGAAACAACAGCTGTGCTGCAACATCCCCCTCCTTCCAGCCAGACAGGGGCTGCATTCCCAACGCAAATCTTTCTAGCAATAAAAACGGTAAGATTCCCTGCCACACATAATCCAGGCTAAAATGCCCGGTGCCTCCCGAGACCAGCACCCCGGAGAGGTGGTGGAGGACCCCATCAGCCACGGCAGAGCCACGGGAGAAGCTGTCCTGTGCCAGGGAGAGCCCAAAACCTGCCTGTCTGTCCAGGCGTTTCCGATGGCTCTGGGGAAGGTGCCCAGATCCTACGGTGATGGGCACCACTGAAACCTTCACTGGAGGCCACAGGCAGGAGGGGGCAGACACCACAGTGCCGGCTCGGGGGGTAGGACCTGTGCCCAGAGCACAGGAACAGAGCGGGGGGACAGTGTCTGAAAACCTGTCTTGTCTTGTCTTGCTTTTTTTTTTTTTTTTTTTTTTTTTAGTACAAGGTAAAACCTTTATTACAACTTTTCATTCATAGGTATACAACATCTGAAAGACAGATATGGGGGAAAAAAAAAAGTAATATTGTTATAAAATGTCACATTTATTGCTACATTACTGTTATATACAGGACAGTTCTCAAAATCTACTTTAAAAAAGTTAGGATTATTTAAAAATTCCAAATAATCCAGCCAGCTGTTTTGACACTTGTATAAAATTATTTAAAAAAATGAAAACAATTCTTATCTTGAGGCACTCAGAAACACAATTTTATCCCCCAATTGTGATTCATTTCAAAGAACAACGCATTTTCCCACCCCCAAATACTTTATTTTTTTTTTTTTTTTTTGCTGGGTTAGGCATATATATATATATATTTACTATATATATAGTTCAAAACTATAATGTGTATCTGATTTAAGAACAAGGATTTCAGCCACTTAAGTACATCTGGATTTACAGGTAGGCAGCATAAACATCAAAAGCAAGGACCATTTTTTAAAGGCCAAAAACCAAACCCAAAACCAACCCAAAACTTTCTACGGGGTTAAAAATAAACAACTTCCGCAGGCATCTGCCATCTGCTTTCCCACCCCCCCCACCCCCCCCCCCCCATCCTACAAAAATATATAGAAAGAGCAACCCAGTAACGCTTCGTTTCCCCGCTGAGCTGGAGCCCTCCATAGCAAACGGGTCATTTCCCGCAGAGCGAGGGGGCCCAGCGGGTGGTTGGGGTCAGCCCTGCTCCGCTTCACCAGGGGCCTCTTTCTGCCCTGCCGGCAGATGAACCAGCGCTGGCAGGAGGGCGCACGGCTTCCCGCCGCTCCTTCCCTCCCCGCCAGGCCCCGTGTTGCCGGGTTTGCTCCAAAGCTGGTGGGGTTTCAAGGGATTTGGGAAGACATAGCACCGGGAAAGGGGGGGGGAACCGCCGTGTCCCCAGGTTGCTGCTGTGAGAGGGGCCGCGCGGAGCTCCGCGGCTCCCGTGGGCACGGGGCTGCTCTTTGGCGAAAGGCCTGGGTAGCCAGGACACCCCGTTTTGAAGTGCAAACCGCTCTGCTCTCCCGTCCTGGTGCCCGCAGCTGCACTGTACCAAGGTGTAAGAGGGCACGAGTTTTTATTCCCTCTCCTTCCAGTGCGGTGGGTGTTTGGCTGGAGCAGGGTGGGTATTGCAAAACGTGAGGAGCAAGAGGCGTGCGCAAGCAGAGGAACAGAAATACCGGTGTGGAGACCCACGGCAGGGCTGCGTCTTGCCCCTGAGGGGGGGGTGCAAGATGGACACAGAAGGTTTGGCAGAAAGGACGCCTGCGGCCCGCAGCACCCTCCTAACCACCTCTACGCTCGGGAGTCCCGCAGCAAAGGCACTGCACCTGCCGGCTCTGCAGAAGGGGCGAATTGCCCTGAAGATCCAAACTCTGCGCGGAGCACCGGGTCCCCCCCCCCACCAGCCCCGAGGGCAGCGGGGCAGGGAGAGGCGGCTGTGCCGCAGCACCGACCTGCAGCATCCACCTCCCAAATCCCCCCGCCTCCGCCCCAGCAGCCGGTGGCACGGTTCTGCCCCAACTGCAAAGAAACCCACGGTGGCTGCGCACGAGGGGAAACAGCTCAGAGGCGCTGGCTGGAGAGACTGGGGAGCGCAGGAGGAGGGGAACACACCTTCAGGCTTGAGGTGGTTGAAGGAAGACGAGCCAGGCCTGAGGCTCAGGCATTAGCAGAGCGGTCCGTAGAGCTGGGCAGCAACGAGGTGGGACACGGCTTCTCCATTCAGAGGGACTGGGCGAGGCGAAGGGTGCTCGCGGTGAGCTGCCAAGCATCGAGCAGAAGGCACAGGAGGGTGAAGGGTGCGTGGGGGAGCCCAAGGACCAGGCCTTGCCCACTCCAATTCAGTGCTCAGCTCCCGCAGCATGAGTTGGAAGGGGTGTTCCTGTGGTGTCACCCCTCATCTACACCCCCCCCCCCCCCGCCACCTCCAGCTCCAGGTCTTGAAATGCTTTCGGAGCTGCTAGAAATGAAGCTGGACCCTGAGAGCAGCAGGGAGCGGGAACTCAGCAGCCATGGACAAGAGCACAGAGAATGGGCTGGGGTGGGATCTGGAGAGCCCCGGGGGGAGGGGAGCGGGGGTTGCATAGGATTTAACAGGGCAAAGACCTCGTGCAAGCTTGTGGTACAGAAAACAGGTCTTGCTATTGCTGGTGTCGAGCAGGAACGGGGGAATCCAGTGGCCACGGCTTGCTCCAGGCTAGCCAGCACTGCACCTCGGGGGCTGATGGCTCGTCCTGGCCCAACTCCAGTACTGGCTTTGCTTCACCATTCTCAGCTCCCGTCTAAAATCCCAGGCCAACGCCTTGCTGCGACTGGAGCTGGTCAAATCACCAGCACAGCACACAGCAGGAGGACCACGGCTCCACTGGCACTGGAGTTGGCAGCCTCCCCATGGGAGAAAAGCTCAGGGATGCGGGGGAGCGGGGGTTTCAAAAGCCTCCTGTTTCTCAAGGCCCCCCCACCCGCCGAGGGGGAGGATGCACTGGGTTGCCCAGGGCCCAAAGGCTCTGCTGGCTTCAGCGGGTGCACGCGTGAGACACAAAGGACCTCTGAGAGCGGCTTCTGCACTGAACCTGAAATTGCAGACTCCTGGGGAAATCCCAGCCTGATTCTGTCCTTCCTGTTCAATCGCTACTGGGCAGCGAGTGCAAAAGCTCTAGGAAACGGGCTCATCACCGACGCGTGGGCTAGGGGCAAAAGCCGCTCGCTGAAGTCACAGCTGGGGAGGTTTCACATCACACTCCTGCATTTCTCTGCCGGAGAGGGCAAAAACCCCCACCTGCAAAGCATCCAGACCCCTGGCCCTGGAGCGATGGCATCCAAGGGGCAGCAAGGTGACCCCAGTGCGTGGGGCGGGCACGGACCTGCTCCCCAACACTCAGATACAGGATCTTGGGGTGCCCAGATAACGCGACAGCCCTGATTCCTGCAAACCGTCTGCCCAGGCAGCGCTGCGCCCCTTGCTCCCAGGCTGGGGCTCGGGGCAGACAGGAGGGGCACGCACTGGGATCCAGATGCCCCAGGTCCTGTCCCTCCTGCCACCACACCTCCGTAGCTGTAAAAGCAGGGGAGCAGAGAGCCCGAGGAGATGCTGGCAAAGAGCTGGAGCTGAACTCAAGCCAGGCAGTTGCTCGGCTGTGAGTAGATCTGACTGGCGGGTCACAGGCAGGAGAGCGACTGCCAAACCAGGGGTTAGCTGGAATTTTGCTCCCCGGGGGGTGCACTGGCAGCGGCTGCGGGGTTGTGAGCTGGAGCAGGCAGACTGCCACCACCTCCCGTCGCTGCTGAGCACCGTCGGTACGAGACCATAAAGGTGCAGTCTCTGGGAGGCTGCAGCTGTTTTGCTCTGGGGCGAAAGCAGGTGAAGAGGGAGAAAGAACAAAAATCTGCAATTTTTACTGTTAATAAACTGGATTCCAGACACTCCCAAGCACCTGGCTCATGCACAGCACTCAGGCAGGAGGTGCAGGGAGGCAGGGGGCTGCTTGGGGGGGGGTGGGGGAAGAGGAGGTGCCTAGAGCCGGGGACCCCAGGACCCCAGCCCAGCCGCACAAGAAGCGTCCCCTGGGACCCCAGTTCTGCTGTTCGACCGGGATGCAGCTCAGCTGCTGTGGCCCGGGAAGAGAGCAACTAGAAAATGCACACAGGGGGAGGCAGCCTCTCCCCTGATCCCCCATCTGCTGAAGGAAGCTACATGGGGGCTCTGTGGCCCCCATCGACGAGGGGCACGCAGCCCAGGAGAACCCATACATGCAAGGCTGAGAGAGGAAGCAGAAAACTGAATGTCACCCATCTGTGACACCTCTCTTTGCAGGACCACTGGCGCAAGGGACATACAGCCAGGCAGAGAAGCAAGTCTGGGGAGAAAAGTGATCTGTAAGATCGTACAGCTGAATGCCAGCAGAGCTGTGGGCTGGGGAGAGCGCAAGCACTGGCCTTCTCTTACCACGACACCTAAAGACAAGAGTTTCATTGCAACAACCTGTATTTCAGGGCTGGCCTGGTGGTATTTTGGGGACAGCAGCTGACAGTGCTTGTTTTCAGAAAAGCCACTCTCCCTGGCAGGTTACAGGCACCACATTCACACTGAGCCAAACACACTGGCAAGCCAAAGTAATTTTTCCTTGCTGCGCTCCACAAGGCACCTGGAGAGCAGAGATGCCACTGGGGCAGCATCCCAGCACACAAAGCACCCTGCGCCGTCGAGGCAGCTCCCTGGCCCAGCACTGCCAGCCCCTGACACTGCGCTGTTCCGCTGGAGGAACCAAGATCTCCAATCCCTGGCACCGGGGGTTGATGCTCAAGGACCTTCATCCAAGCCTTGCCAAGGAAGTGAGCTGATTTTGCTGTCAAGAAAACAGCATCTACACCAGCAAAATGCAGACGAAAAGCCCCATCTGTGTGGCAGGGCCTGGTGGTTTGGGGATGATGGGAAGGGCTCTGTCTCCTCAGGAGTTCCCCCTGGCCTGCAGAGTGTCAGCCAGGACTTGGAGGGGATGAAGCAGTTCAGCAAAATTTTCAACAAATCATAAATATTCTCAAATTTCCAACTTAGTTGACTTTCTGGATTTTTCTTCACCACAATCTCTTTTCTTTAAATCCAGTTATACGTGACTGCCACCTCAAATTCTTGTTGCAAAATAAAAATGCCGGGGAAGCACTTTTTAGGGTTTTTTTGTAGTGTTTCAAGCTTGCCATTGCTGGGACATTACTCCATCCCTCCCTGGTCCTGGGGCACTGAGCCAGCAGAAAACCCTGAGCAGCAGCAAGCGCCCTGTTTGCCCCAGCAGCGTGCTGCTGACGGGGCAGAAACGCTCACGGGATGAAGCAGCCTCTTACAGGCTGCACAAAGTGGCCGATGAGTCCCCAGAGCCCTACCCCAGAGCAGGAATCGGGGTTGTCTGAGCATCCGGACCCAGCTGGCGGGCAACGGAGGGGCACTGCCCCCCCTCCCTGTGTGTTTTAGCATCCCCAAACTGAACTTGCTCCAGCGCAACCCAACCCATCAGGATGCTTTAGCAAGACATGGCTTTTGCTGCAAGGGAGCTGCGCGGCTGTCACACGCGGAGGAAAACCTCATCCGTCTCACGCGGCCCAGGGCTTAGGCAGGCAGAAGGACCCAAGGGAGGGAGGAGTGTCATAACCTGATGAGCTCATTAGCCTGGCACATCTGTTGACACGGGCGAGAAGAACGTGTGTTCCTGGGCTGCAGGGACCACAGCCACTGACCCTCCCTGGGGACTGAGCTGGAGGCTGCTGTGGTCTCAGGTCTCACCGCACAGAAGCGCTGGTGGGAGCAGCAGGCTGTGGGCAGGGAAAGCCCGGAGCACCCGAAAGCCTCAGAGCTCCAGTCGGACCTTGCAGAGTCCCAGGGCAGTGCCGGTGCCAAGGGCAGCAGGGACAGATGTCCCATACTGCTCCGGCACTTGTAAAGTGGCTCCTCCTGGAGATGCTACAGGGGCTGAGCCCACGGTACCCGGGCGTCGGTGGCAGATGAGCAATGTCCCGAGCATTTCCAGCAGGCTTTGCTGGAGCACGAAGCAGAACTACAAGCACAGAGGAGCACCAGGAGGTATGCCAAAGCCCGCAGCTACTAGGAAGTGCCACAGGACCTAAATCCTGCTCACCACTCCTTCCCTTTCCCTGTGCCAAAGCAATACAGCTTCCCCAGGAGCACAGGCCAAGGAAGCAGAGGGGAGAGATGGACCCTGTCCCCACGCGTCCCCCAGGCCCGCACCAGTGCCCCATGAACCACCCGACTGGGCTCTGCCAGGCGGATCTGGGCAGCAGTCGGCCCCAGTCCAAGATAATTACAGACACTGCTGAGATGGGATTTAACATCCCCCCAGCGAGCTGACCACGTCTGCCGGCAGAGCTGGGAAGAACCGGGCACAAAACGTTTCAGAAGGAGAAGCAGAGGGAAGAAACAAGAATAAATTCCTGGTGGATGCTTTTCCATTGGCAACTCCGGAACGGCTGCCGCGGCTCGGCACCACTGAGCACCTCTGCTTGCTCCTGCACCTCCGGGGCAGGCTGCCACGCAGCAGGGCTGCCGGGGATCTTCCTCCCGCTGAGCACGCCGGAGCGGTCTGGAGCGACACTGGGAAGCTCTCGGAGCGAAGGGATCGCTGGCCCAGCTTGGCTGCTGGAGTGTCTCGCGCAGGATGGGCGCTGGCTGCTGCCCTCCTCTCCAGCACGGAGAGAGGAGCCCATGGGCTTGCGAGCGTGGCCACTGCATCCCCACGGCAAGCCGGGCGGCATGCCACGCTGAGTTTGCTACCCAGGATGCTCTGGAGACAGTGGGCGAAGGTGGGTGTCAAACCACCCCCTCCTCAAGCCTGCGGCGCTTTTGTGCTTCCAGCCGTGGTGGCTCCAGCGCGGGGGAGAAGCTGCGCGGGGACGGGGATCCTGCCGCCAGTCGCAGCCTGCTGAGGGCTGGAGCGAGCGCACGTGCCAGGCAGCCGCTGCCCTCCCTGCCACCCTGGGCTCTGCCGCCAGCGTCCGCCGGTCCGTCTGCTGCAAGGCCGCCGGGCACGGTGTCCTGCTGCTGCCTTTGCTCCGCCTGCCTCCGCCTCTTCCCCGTCCTCCAGCTTTGTTCGGTTCCTCTTTGTTCGGCGCTGCCCCTGGAAGCGCCTCCGAGAGCAGGCGCTCGCTCAGACGTGTGGGCAAGAGGCACTTTCCTCCGCCCCGGCCTTTCCTCTTGCATCCGTGTTCCTTCTTTGCTTACCTTGAAAGCGCCCCAGTCCCTCGGGTCTCTTCCACCCCCCAGGGCCTGCTCTCATCACGACGCTCTGGGACAGCCGTGGGGCACCGCTGCCTCCGGGACTCTCCGGGAGTAAAGCAAATCTTGCAGAGACCCTCGATGGACCTCGGCCGCCTCCCAGGAGGAGCGGGAGCAGCGCTGCAACTTGCTTTGCTGTTTTAACTTCCTTTTCCCAAATCAGAAGCGGCCAAAGCAAAGAGATGGTGAATTCAGCACATGAGTTTGTTTGTTTTTTTATAATGGAAGGTACAAGCCAGGCGAGGAAGAACATCCCCTCGCTGTGGCTACATTCGCTTTTAGTGGCTTTTAGAGCCGAATCTGAGAATTCCTCTCTTTATATCCAGTCTCTCTTAATACAATTTTAATATTCTGGTTGATCCTAAAGATGCAACGTTAACTATAGAAACAGCAGCAGAAAAGCATGGGGTACAAGACATTTTTTTATACAAAAAAAAATTCTTTTCGTTGCTTACAAAACATATGCAAAAGAAGCTAAAAAAACCAAAAGGCATTGCTATTTGTTCTACATAAAAAATCTCATAACTAATGTTCTTTTTTTTTAAAAAAGAAATATCAAGCTTAGGCACAATTTTGCTGCTGGCTGCTTGTGAACAAGCCAAGAGAACACGCCACCCCCTCCTAACTGAGTGATATGTATTGACTGTTCTGCACTTTATACTTAAGGCAATTTTTTTGTTTTCATTTTGTTTTTGACAAAGTGTTTTTTCCACCCCTTACGTCATGCCAGGATCCGTCCATGTGTGTCAGTATTAGCAGTACTAAAGTTTATGGTTCGAGAAGGTTGCAGGTCACACTGAGGGTTTTCTTCCTACAGATCTCTGTATCCAGAGGAACAAAAAGATCTACAAATAAAAAAACCAAAAGTCTGAAGTGAGAGAAACCCAAATGAGAATAAAATTCTGCTCCTCCTGTAGCGGGGGCCGGAGGCCCCCCTGCTGCAGCCTCGTCTCTGCAGGAGAAGTCAGCCCCGAGGGCTCGACGTGGCTGCAGCAGAGCCGAGACGTGAGCTCACTCTTCTGCCCAGACACCAGCTTGCCTTTTTTTTCAGTTTGTTTCTTTTTTTTTTTTTTTCCCCCTCAGGGCAGCCCCAGGCACCCACCGGCGCAGGGGATGTCGGGGGACCACGGCCCTTCCACGCGCTCCGGGGTGCGACTGCAGGGCCCCCCCCGACCTCCCTGCGCCGCTCGGGCCAAACAGGCTCAGCTACTCCCGGCCCAGCACGGGGTTCCCTTAAAAACAGGGACAGCCCAGCAGAGCCTGAGCCTGCCACGGCCTCGCAGGGGGAATTTCACCTTCTGCATCTCCCTGGGCATTTCTGGGACCCGCCCGTGCCCTCCCATAGGGTCAGCGGGCAAAACTGTTGCTGGTTGCCAGAGCTGGGAGGTGCAGAGCAGGCTGGGCTCGCTCAGGGTGGTGAGAACACTGAAACCCTCCGGCCCCGCTGTGGGGCTGCACCTCTCCTGCGGGCAGAGGCTTTGGGTGTCCACGGGCAAGCCAGCAACATGCACGTGCAAGTCATTTACTGAAGGTAAATTAAGAAGGACACTGGCTGGTGCCGAAGGAGTGGGGCTGAGCAGCCAAAGCAGAGCAGCACGTGTCTGCAGTGGGTTGGACCCGCCGCGGGGTCCATGCCGGGGTGGGGGATGATACCTTTACATGTGTCCAACAGGGTTGTGACCATCTCCTAGACCAGGATGTGAAGCTGAAAGTGTCATCTGGGGATCTCCTACTACTCCGGACACTTTCTCCTCTTCCCGACGCTTCAAGCAGGCTGCTTTAGGGTTCAGATTGCGCTCTAGGCCAAAAACAGCAAGGGAGGGAGGGAAGCAACCTCAGTTTGGGCAACGGCATCGTGCACAGCAGCAGCATCCAAAAGAGAGAGTGAGGACAGAGTCCCAGGACAGACACACGGGACCGTGCGAGGAAACAACTTCAATGCAAGTGGCTGCAATAACTTGGCTGGACCCCTGCTAGAGCAAAACCCCATGCCCGGCTGAAACACCATGCCAATTTAAACACGTGCTTGCTTACAGAAACCCTCCAGTGCCTCAGCCAGCTCTCAGAGGTGAGGACTGAGTTTTCCAAAGCTGCTTAATGGGATCCAGGCGCCAAATTCCCATTAAACGTAAAGGGAGAGGGACGGAGCGGCCTCCAATCCACCCCGGGGCCGGGGCTTTGGAAAGCTCAGCCTGCGGCGCGGTGCAGCCCAGGGGGCCGCCGGCGATGCAAACACCCAACCTCGCACCGAAAGCAGGACTCACGACGGAGATGCACGCACACACAGAGACGTGGGGGGGAGAGAAAGGCCCCGAAATGCACCTGCCAGCTGTTACCATACCTCGTACTTGCTGCTCCAGGCCCAGAATGACCTGCACCGCTTGCTGTAGGATGATCAGTTTGGTCTGTGCTTTGTCCGTTTTTAAGTGCATCTGACACATGCGTCCCAGTTCTTTAAAGGCCTCGTTAATGTCCCGCACACGCACCCTTTCCCTGGCGTTATTGGCCATTCTCCTCTCCCGGTCCCTCAGATCTTTGTCTTCCAGTGACAAGGCCTCGTCTGTACTGCTGGGTTCATAGCACCACAGGGATTAGTCAGGGGGGTGGTACCAAGGGGGGGGGCTATACGTTGCCGTGCTGGTAGTGCTTCTGGTGTCCGCTGGAAATGGCTCAAACAGCCTCACTTTGCCAAGCCAATTCGTCTCGGGCGCTTCCTGGAGCAGCCCGGGGTAACTGGGGCTGCGCGTCGCCTCTGCGACCCACGCGAAGGTGCTGCCAGCACGGGGCTGGAGGGTGCTGCCGGGGGCGAGGGCAGGCAGTGGATGCAGTATCGACACCGACACCTTCTCTCCCCCCTGCAAACTTCTGCCTTCCTGTTCGTTTTTGGCTGAAGACTAAAAGTTCGAGGGGGTCTCGGCCAAAAACCTTGGGTTCGTCCCCCAGGGAAAGACTTTTTGGCAGAAAGCAAATCTCCCTTTGTAAGATTGCCTTCAAAAATCCCACCTGCAGCAAAATCCTCCGAGTGAAGGTGCTTCAGGCGGCCGTGCTGCAGCAGGGCCGGGCAGCCTGGCCCTTAGGGGTGGGGGGGCAGCACCAGGGGCAGGAGCCAAGTGCCCCGGCTGCTGCCAAGGGCCAGTCTCGGATGCAGACACTGAATCCAGGTCTTTCAATACAGCCCAAAAGGGGTGATTTTCTTTTCCAGGCACGGTCAAGGAGCTTTGGGAGAGCATCCACCGCTAGCAGCATTCCAGGGGTGCCCGAAACAGGGAGGGACACGGGGGAAGGCAGAGTCGTGCTGGCAGCATCTTAGACAGTGGCCTCGCCCGCAGCCCATCCCCTCCAACCCCCCAATTTACTGTACAGACGACCTTCTCCCCCAGAGCAAAAATTCTTGCCGGAAAGACACCTATCTGAGGAGGGTCCCTGGGTGAGACCTGCCACTGGGACAGACTGTGGCCTTCGGCTCCAGGGGAGCCATGTGGGGATAATAAGCCTTCACCGAAGAGGGGCCGCAGGGTCAGAGCCTTCCTGGGTGTGCTGGGGGGGTCTGGAGAGCCTGCAGACAGCGCCCAACCGCGTTGAGGGGGAGCAAGGGCTCCCCAGGCGAGTGTTTGCCTGTGTGGGACAGAGGGTTGCCCACCGTCCCTTGCCTGCACCCTCTCCTTGCTGCCTCGTCCCTGCCCACGTCCCCCCCTCGCCGCCCCTGTGCCCCAGCCGGCACTGCCACCTTCTCCCCAGCTCGCCCGGGACGGCCGCGGGGAGCGGAGCCACCAGCCGCCCCGGCGCCCCAGCCCAGGGTCCTGGCTGGTGGGTCACCCCCCGTCCCCCCCCAGCAGGGACACAGCTCCAGCAGCACCTCGCAGGCAGGCGGCAGCCGGGCGGGATGGAGCCGGTTCCCCGCCACCGGCGAGTGCTGCTGGCGGCCGCGCAGCCAGGCAGGGTCCTCCGGGCTGTAAGGACGGGCTGTGCCTTGGCCACCTCGTGCCCCGCTCAGAGGGGGCACTGACCTGCCTGCCTGGCCCCCCCCCTGCAACACCCCCCAGGCTTCCACCTTTCTCTTCCTGCCCCGGTAGCTGCTGACAGCAGCAGGAGGATCCCGGCAGTCCCGGCTGGGCACCCGGGGACCCGACGGCCCCACTCCCACGGCAGCGCAGGAGGAGGGGACGCGGGGGGGGGGGGGGGGGGCGGCTTCTCTTCTGCAAAGCAGCCCGAAGGCCAAACGCAGCAGGGAAGGGACACCCTGGCTGCCTGCGCTAACGCCTGCTGACAGCAGCCCACGGGGCTCGGCTCGCCTCCCCGGCTGCATCCAAGAAGGGTTTAAAAAGGGACAAGCGTGGGAGACCAAAGTGAACACGGTGCCAACTCTGTCTACCCCCTGCCCCCCGCCGCCCCTCGGCTCCTGCCTCGATCCGCAAGCAGCAAGTACAAGGTAGAGAGTGGGACCACCGAGAGGTCACGGCTGGGGACTGTCTGTAGGAGATCGGAAAGAACAGAACCAAAAAATAAAAACTCAAAATAAAAAATAAAAAGGAAGGGGAAATTAAAAAGAGACAGGAAAAAATATACATGTTATGAAAGGCAAAAAATTACAAACTGAAGAGAGGCACAAAGGACTCCAACATCAATGCAACAGCAGAGGCCAGCAGAGAGGAGCACAGCCAGGCACAAACCACCGATGTGTGTTACAACAGCCTCTGCAGAGAGAAAGGGGGTTAACCTGCCACGGCACCCTGCGCAGCGGGGCCGGCGAGCGGGAGCATGCACTGCGGGATGCGGGAGCAAAGCGGCAGAGTCCTCCGGAGCTGGGGGGGGGGGGGGGGGGGGGGGGGGGGGCCAAGCCCTCCGCCTCCCCTCCCACCGGGACGCGGCGCCTGGCGCGGGCACGGGCGGCCGAGGCGGGCGCGCACGCTCGTGGGAAGGGAGCGAAGGTGCCCGGCGAGGCAGAGCCCCCCCCCGCGCGCCCGCCCGCGCCCCCAGGCCCTGCTGGGGATGCGCAGCGCTCCCAGCTTGCGTCGGAGACCAGTTTGTACAGGCAGCGAGGGCTGCTCGACCCCGGGCTCAGCGTCTCCAGCCCACTGCCCCTTGCACGGCTCCAGGGATCCCCAGGGATCTGCCGGGTGGGGACAGGAGCGCGGAGCCCCGCGCCGGGTGGGCAGGGAGGGCAGGGCATCGCTCAGCGCTGCTGCGGCCACGGGCTCTGTGCTGGGAGCAGCCCTCGGAGAGACGACAGAGCTGGGAGATTTGCTGTCTTTTCGGTTTTGGTTGGTTTTTTGGTTTTTGTTTTGTTTTGTTTTGTTTTTTTTAACATTTTGCTGGCGAAGCAGCTGAGCAAAACACCTGGCTGCGGGAAAGCGAGGACAGCGCAGGTGCCCCCTTAGGGACCGGCATGCAGCACACGCAGCGGCAGTGGAGAACAAAAGAGAGAACAGCAGGGATGCAAAAAAGGGGGGGGGGGGGCGGAACTAAAAAAAAACAAAAACAAAAAAATGACATCCACAGCCTTGGGAACCCAAGGCCACAGGGGAGAGAGACAGTGCGAGGCACCACAGCACATGTCACAGGAGACAGACAGACAGACAGCCCCGTGCCGATCAGATACGTAAAATATCACCACTCCGGGACCCTCACTGACCTCTAACTTGTTGCTCCAGGTTCAGTATGACTGATACGGCCTGGTGTAGGATTAGCAGTTTGGTCTGCGGTTTTTCGCTGTTTAGGTGGAGTTGGCACATGCGTCCGAGCTCTTTAAAGGCCTCGTTGATGTCACGGACCCGCAGGCGCTCACGGGCATTATTGGCGACCCTCCTTTCTCTCTCTCTCTCGGCTTTTTGCTCTGGGGGAAGAAGATCGTCCTCCTCATCCTCATCTTGACTAATGGTTTAAAATAAGAACGAGACAGGGACATTCCTCGCGTGCACTCTCAGCACTGGTCAACTCACAGAAAAGAAACACACGTCGAGGCACCGAGACGCCAAGCCCCGTGCGTGGCCCCGCCGGGACGTGCCGGCCCGGTGCCCCGCGCTCGGACACGGGGACACACAGTGGCTTTGGAGAGAAGCAATTAAGGCTCTTCTTCTGCCTTTTGGGGTTTTGTTTGGTTGGTTTGGTTTTTAAACAACAAAGAAAGAAACCACAACAATGCGATTAAGGCCTGAGCTTGTTGCTGGGCAGTTGCAGGCTGGCCTGGAGAAGGTGTGAGGGCCAACACTGGTGTCCCAAGCTGGTGTTTTGGGAAGACGCAGCCCTCTGCCTCCAGGGCAGGAGCGGGGCTGGCGCTGCCTCTCCGGGCAGAATCACCCCGGTGAGGTCACCGAGCCGCCGGTGAGGTTGCAGACAAGCCCGCACGTTGGAAGGGCTCTACCCGATCCGCTGCCACACGTCTGGCTGGCTGTGACAGAGGATACAGGAGCCCCAGGCAGACAGCGGAGACAACCCCGGGCAGGGAGGAGGTCAAACCCTCCCCCCTGGCCCAGGGGAGCTGAGCGCTCGGTCCTTTCCACGCCCAGCCACAAGCAACGCCCTGAGCGACCACGCAGGCGGGGGCAGCTCGTGGGGGCGAGGCGCAAGCCCCCTCTGCTTTACGAGCAGGAGGAAGCCCTGTGGCCACGGGGACGGGAGCCAGCAGGACAGGGTGGCAAGGACCCTTCTCCAAAGCTGGCCGGCCGCGGGGGAGCCGCGGGAGCCCCGGCTGCGCGAGGACACACGAGGCTCCTGCGCCGGGCAGGGGCTGGCGGCTCCGCGCCGCGGGGCGACCGCCGGCCTCACCGGGCCCAGCCCGGCGCCCGGGTCGCCGCGGCCGTACCCCAGCCCAAACACCCCCAGCCTGGTAACAGAGTAAGTGAAGGGAGAGACCTGTTCAAAGAGCACCTTGTTCTGTTCCGGGAGGGTTTCAGCTCCTTCTTCTCCTCTTCCGAGTTATCTGCCACTGACGTGTTCTCCTCATCCTCCTTCTCTTCCCTCTTTATTTCGCTGGTTCCTGAGGAGACGCTGCTTCGCCCCAGCCCCCCTGACAAGCCTGCCGAGGAAGCAGAGCCACACACGGAGGTTGGCGGGGCCGGACCCACACGGAGGGCTGGGGGGTCCCAGGCCCTGCTCCTGCTGTGCTCCATCGCCAGCATGCGGCATCCCAGTCTCATCCTGCATTGCTGGTCCACGGCAAGAGGAGCTGGAGAGATGTTGGCCCTGCCCTGCCACCGCTCCCCGTTGTTCTCCCCACACCTCCCAGGCCCTCCGGAATCAGAGCCCGACCTCCCCCAGCAGCGCAGGGCCCCGGGGCTTCCGTGAACCCGCAGCTGGCTGGGAGGACACGAACATGTAGGTCAAACCTCTGGAAAAGGCTCAGGGTAGAAACTGTCCTGCAGATGCTGCAAGGAAGCACCAGCCTTGCAACAGCACCCACCTCCCCCCCCCCCGGCTGCTGCTGCACAGGGGCTGGACCTAACGGGGTGACCCAAATCACCCCCGCGGCCAGCGAGCCTCAAGCGTGCACGCCTGCAGAGCTGCCTTACCGCTGTACGTGTCTTGCTGCCTGCTGAGGTCAGGGAGCGAGCTGGGCTGTGACGGAAGGGTGACATGGTTGTGGAGCATGCTGGGGTTGCTGGACAACCCATCTTCGGGGTGACCTCCCCCCACCTACAGCAGAAGAAGCAGAGCAAGCCTTGAAGGGAGGGGGAGGTGTCACGGCCAGTGGGCACGGGCACAGTCACCCCGAGCGCAGCCGCGGGGCTCCGCAGACCCGGCTGAGGCGCAGCCGCGTCCCCTCCTCGCACGGTCCCACCACCCAGAGCACGGGGCATGCAGGAGGGAAGAGCCAACCTGCTCCAGCACCAGCTCTCCTCTGGGGACCGCGGCAGGGGCACTGCAGAAAGCAGCTCCGTGCCCTGCACGTCAGCTGGACGAAGCAGAAAGCCCCCAGCAGTGCTGTCCCCCGCCTCGCCGTGAAAAAGCCTCTCTCTGCCTGGTTGCAAGGCTGGCACCCTGGAGAGGACACCCTGCCTGGGCTGCACATGTCCTGTCTCCATCGAGCGTCAACGTTTCTGCCACTTCCCCAGTGCCACCAGAGCGAGGGACATCCCAGCAACGTGAACCTCGCTCCGAAGGGCCTGGGCGCAAAGGGTGAAGGGCAGGCAGCCTTTCTGAGCCTGCACTGCACCGGCCGGGGACCAGCAGGACGAAGCCAGCCCTGCTGCAAACGCTCTCGTTTCTGCAGCTGGCAGCAGTTTGCAAGAGGACACATGATTCACCGCTCAGTAGCAGGGCCTGGGGAGCTCGAGAGGGAAGCACGCCTGGTTCTCTAGAGACTGGAGACATGTTCCTGTTCACTGCAGCAAGCAACGAGCTCTGCCAAAAACATGCTCCTGTGGTCACCAGCCTCTGGACAAGGGGGGGAACCTGGTGACCCAGCACGGGACCCCAGCATCCCTGTGCTCAGAGCACCCGGGATTCCCTGGGTCACGTTCCCTGGAGCCCGAACGAGCCATCACACACGAGAGCTCCTCGGGTGCACGGAGGGACGCGGTGCCTGCCCGAATGGTTCAGAGCAGAGAAGTCCTGGCAACACCCGGCTCCCTATATCTGTGGTGCTGCCCTGCACCCGATCCTTCTCTTCCTTCTCCCTGCACCCCCTGCGGACAGCCTGAAGCTGTTTTGAGGGATTTCCATCCACGCTGCGGGGAAAGAAGCAGAGCTTCTAACACCTCTGCGTGCCCCAAGAAGGGACAGGAGTGAACTGCACGTGGGGCTTGTGCCCGAGAGCCACCGCTGTGCTGAGAGAGGATTCAAACCCCCCCGCAGGAATACGGCAAGCCGCCGCGCTGCTGTGCACGTCACCCAACCAAAGGTGTCCACAGCCGACCCAGGCTGGACCACGCCGAGCGATCCTCACCCCAAAGGCAACGTCCCTCCGGACGCCAGGGGACCCCGCCGTGCGGGTCCCCAGCATGTCCCCACCCGCTGCCAACGGTGCTTCCACGCTTACCAGACTCGGGTGCCTGTTCCCCAGGGACATGACCGAGGTGGGGAAGGCCTGGCCCAGGCTGCCCACGGCGGCACTGTGGGCTGGCGCCGAGCCCAGGAGCCCGTGCATGTCCCCGTGGCTGCTCGGCATGGCGGCTGTCTGGCCCACGGCGTGATTCCTCAGCACGTGGATGGCTTCGTCCAACCTGTCTTCCATTTTGTTTTGCTTAAAGGACAGGACAGAGAAATAGGTCTGCGTTAACGCCTGCAAAGCCAGCAGCTCACCGCAGCCCTCTACACTAAGGAATGGCTGGCAGCAATCACGCACTCAGCTACAGCACAGCAGGTATGGGGAACCTCCAACCCAGTCGGTTCTGTCCCCTAAAGGCACGAGGGGTCACACAGGTGGAACTGCTCAGGACGGGGAGGCAGAAACCAGCCCAAAACCTCCGGGCCAGACCCACCGGGATGTGCGTGGGCCGTGAGGAGGGGGAGAGGGCAAGGCTCCGGGCTCAGGGCAGTGCCCAGCTCTGCTCAGCTGCTTCCAACCAAACGTCCATCTATCGACTAACCATCTTCCTTCAGGCAACAGATGTTGAGGGGAGAGGACTTTTTATCCAAAAAGTCCTTCACTGCCAGGCGCCCAAGGGATGGAAGAGAAAAGGAGAAGGCAGATCTTTCGGCGACACTTACTAAAGTGTGGAGGCTCCCTTCGTAGCTGGGAGATAAGGCACCCTGTCCGCTCGCTCGCGACCACTGGGATGTGCCTGCGAACAAATGGGGAGAGCTTGGGACCAGGCAGGGCTGCCGCTAGATGGGGCTGGAAGCTGGGCCACGGCACTGTGCACGGGCCACCACGGCACTGCACGGGCCACCACGGCACTGCAGGGGTCACCATGGCACTGCACGGGCCACCACGGCACCGCACAGGTCACCACAGGACTGCACGGGCCACCACGGCACCATGCACCATGCACAGGCCACCACGGGACCGCATGGGCCACCACGGGACTGCACGGGCCACCACAGCACTGCACGGGCCACCATGGCACTGCACGGGCCACCATGGCACCGCACAGGCCACCACAGCACCGCACGGGCCACCATGGCACTGTGCACGGGCCACCATGGCACTGTGCACGGGCCACCATGGTACCGCATGGGCCACCATGGCACTGCACGGGCCACCATGGCACCGCATGGGCCACCATGGCACTGCACGGGCCACCACAGCACCGCACGGGTCACCACAGGACCACATGGGCCACCACGGCACCGCACGGGCCACCACGGCACCGCACGGGTCACCACAGGACCACACGGGCCACCACGGCACCGCACGCCCACCTCTGCTTTGCCTCAGCAGGAAACGGAGCTCAGGCCTTCAGACCTCGAGCAGTTTTTAAATTCACAGGATTCCAGTGAGCAGGCAGCCAGCTCACGCCGCACTCATTCTGACCCAGGGGGAGCAGCAGGCTGGTGGGTGCATGTCGCTCCGCACCCCCGGCGCTGAGGAGCCTCAGCACCAGCTCTGCTGGGCAGAAACAAGACCTTTCCCACCACAGAGGAGCAGAGCCAGGCTTTCACCAGGCGCTGAAAATGGTTTGTAACTAGCTGGCTGCTTCCCAGTTCCCACCGCGCTCCTCCCCCAGGAGTCAAAACCAGGGACAAACTCCCCCAGCCTGACCGGGTGCTCAGGGACAGGGTCTGTCTGAACGGCGGGAGCGGGTGGCAGCGGGTGGCAGCGACGCTTTAGCTCAAGCGAGTGACGGTGCTGCCGTGGGCCAGGCTCCTGCTCACGCTCCTGGGCAGGGGCAAAGCCGGGCACAGGCAGAGCCATCGCCCTCGCCACACCCGGGCGCTGCTTGGCTCCAAACAGGGGAAAAGCTACAACTGATTAAAGCAGATGGACATGCAACTTCACAGGAGACATTTAAAAAAGTGTCTTCAAGTTTGCTCATCCTTCCTCGTCGCTCTCCTGATTTTAAAAATAAACGGGATTTGGGGAGATTGCCAAAAGTGTCTTTAAGGAGGGCTTGGGGTTTTCTGGGAAGCACGGTGCCTGGGGACCTCCTGAAAGCAAACCTGACATCCCCCCTTTACACAAAGAGCAACGTTTTTTCACCTACCTGCAAGCCCCTGAGGGGAGCCGACCGGTGTAGAGGGGTTCGACGAGAAGTTATTGCTAGAGTGATCGGGGGAATAAATCTGGAGCGAGAGAAGCAGGGCACGGTCAGCAGCGCCCACCCCTGCGACGGCTCTCCCCCTCCCCAGCAGTGCCACCCAGGCCAGTTCCAGTGAGGACCCCCCTCGATGGGACCTCCCGCCCCACACCCACAGCAGGTCCCTAGCTGGAGCAGCCCACCAGTGCCCCCACAGCTCCCATTACGGCCCCTCTGTCCCCACGGCTGCCATCCCTGCAGCTACAGCCTCTGTTCTTCAGGTCCCACCTTGGAGGGAAGCGAGAGCCCCAAGAAATGATTGTAGGGTGCAGCGCAGGCACCCCTCTGCTATCAGGCAGCAGCTAAGGTCCTTGCACTGAACAGGACCGAGACAACCCCGGGCTCTGATAGCCCAGTAGCCCCAGCACCTTCCAGTCTGGAACCAGCAGACACAGGGCCAGCACTACTGGGACCTGCAAGTCCTGCTACGGTGGCTGCCTAGGGTTGTCTTGCCAGACCAGTACCAGGCCGGGCAGCCACAGAGCTGGGTCACGGTCACGGCTCAATCCGGTGCCTCGGTTTCCCCATCTGCCAAAAGGTGGTTTTGGACAGCACCGGCACTCAGGATGGCAGCACACAAAGTGGGGAAAACTCTCCCCCTCAGAGGCTGCCGTGTTTTTGGGGTGCATTCTCTCAAACTTCTCTATGTGTCCATCTTCCCTGCTGCCCAGAGGGTCCCTGTTATGGAGGGGAGGTCCAACACTGCAACAGGACAGGGACGGGGTGAAGGATCTGCAGAAGCTCTTACTGAAGCTAGTGCCTTCCCGAGCGCGTCTCCCGAGCTCCCAGCTGTGGTTCCTCTGTTACCTGCCGAGAGAGGACACGGACATCACTGCCAGGGTGGCAGAAACACGCCAGGACAAAGCACCAGCACAAGACTTTCCCTGGGATCACCTGCTCTGAGATTGAAATTTCTTGTTCTTACTGATTTGCTTGAAAATTAAATGGATGCCCAGCTCAGAGCAGCCCGGACGAGGGCACACACCCCCCGGCAGCTTTCCTGGGGCTGCAGGAACATCTTTCTAAGTTGTTGGGTCGAAGTTGTCGTGCTATCAACAGAGATCAAATGTCTCTGCTGCAGCACGGCCCATTTTCATGGGGCATCTTAAGCCCCTACAACCCTGAACTTACTTCCCCTCCTCTAAACAAGGGGTTTTCTACAAATCAAGGTCAGGATCCTCAGTTCCTGGGGAACATGAGTTCATTTCAGTAACAGGTTTTGTAACAGGTTCAGCAGGGTAAGAGATGAAAGCACTTGGGGGTTTAACGTGGGATCCAAATGCAGCACCAGCTTTCCTATTCCGGATTTGGAGGAACAGCTTCACACATACCCCCGCCTTCCCGCAACGCAGGTGCAAATCCTTCCCGCAACTCATCTAAGCCACAAGCACCTCCATGAGATAATGTCGCAGATTCTGGTCTCCTCCCAGCTTCGCCAAGCGAGGTGTAAACCCCCGAGGCAGCTCCCTGGCCCCCTGCCCAGGCATCACCCCCCCGGAGGCAGCACCCTGGCCCCCTGCCCAGGCATCCAGCAGCAACAACCTCGCCGTGCCCCCTCCTCACACAGTCACTCCAGGCAGGGGTGACACACGAAGGGTAAGAAGTGTCTGGGTACATTGGACACAGGTATCACAGCTCTGGGCACCGGAGGTTTGCGTAAGGCTGATTTCCCAGTTAAGCCTCTGCCCGGCAGCGGGGCGGCGGGGGGGCCACGCTGGGGAGCACCACGCGCCCGGGGCCGGGGGCTGGACGTACCCATCATGTTGTCCGTCCCGCTGATCGGGGGCGTGTGACTGGAGACACCGTACGGCGTGGAGGCGGAGGAAAAGCCAGACACAGAGGGGAGTCCGCCGTTAACCTCTCCTGAATGAAGCTGGTAGTTCTGGCGGAGGGGGGGGGGTGGGGGGGGGGAGAGGGGTGAGAGGTGCCCTCGAAAGGCGGCCGGGGCCAGGACCCAGGTCCTCCCCGTCACCCGCCGCCCCGAGCCCACAGCTGCGGGAGGAGGTGACGTGCCACCCCCGGCCGGCCAAGCGGAGCCCCCCCAGCCCGCCCGCGGGGACGCGTTACCATGCGTTCGTGCTGATGTAAACTGTTGAAGCCGCTGGGCTGCGGGAGCGGGGAGGAGGAGCTGCCCAGCATGGCACCGTAACTCGACTGGCTCATGGCACCCGGTGAACTCCACAGGTCTGGCGAGTTATGGAGCCCGTCTGGAAGGAAAACCAGAGCTGAGCAGGGCAGAGACGCCGGCGTGCACCCCGCAGCTCACACAGAGGCGAGTCAGCCGGGGCTGAGGGGCTGCGCCCGGCCCCATCCCATCCTACCTACGCTGAACATCGCCCACTGAGCAGAGCTGAGCCATTTCGGGGCTGCTACGTGCCTCACGCCCTCCTGCCCCGAGCTCCCTCCATCTCACACGCTGTGCCATTCCTCGCATCATCTGCAACGGGCCGGGCAGCCCCTGCTCTGGCTTGCGGGGCACTGGGGTTGTTAATAACTCACCTGCCATGTAAAAGGCTCCGGGATACACAGTGCTGGGAGGTTTTGAGGGAGTATATCCAGCTGGATCCCTGCTGTAGTCATCACCTGAGTTGGATGGATACACCTGGGGGGCAGGAAGGGGGTTGAAGAGAAGTGCTTGGCTACTCCATGGCCTCAGGTCCTCCCCGCACGGGTCTCCCCACCTGGTGCAGCTTCAGTTTTAGGGGGGGGGGGGGGGGGGGGGAACCGAAGCAGCTCAGCTTAGTCAGGGCGGCGGTACCGAGCGGCACAGGCACCGGGGCCATCGCGCAGACACGTCCCACCTCCCTTCCCGTAACAACGTGGATCCCCGCAGCCCCCTCCCTGCAGAAGACGCCGGCGCCAGCAGAAGTTTCAACTCGCTGCTCTAGTTCCCTTTTCTGCGGTTATAACTTTTTATGGGTAACCACAAAAGCCATCATCTCCGTGTGCTACCCCCGCACCCCGGGCCGGGCGGTGGTGACGGGGACCCGTGAGGTTTCGGGACGTGCTCAGGCCTGGGCCGAGCCTGCCCTACGCCGGGGGGGCAGCTCTGCGATGGCAGCAGCCGCTCCTGAGCGCGGCCACTGCCCAAACCCCTCGCAGGAATCAGCCCGTCTCACTGCAGGGGGAAACTGAGGCACGGGGGAAGCGCAGTCCCTCAGGAGGGATGTCACACGGGAGGGGACGGCTGTGGGACAGCTTTCGGCCGGATTTCTGCAGCACCATTCAGCTACACTATCAAACAGCGTATCAAGTAAAAGAAAAAGTTTTTTTCTTTCCTTCTAAACCAACCAAACCCAACCTAGAAAGCCCTTACCAAAAAATCATCTTGTGCCAGTGCAAAACCATACTTTTTTTTTTTTAAAAAAAAAAAGCACAAATTCAACACGCAAAGAAACTGAAAAGCCACTCAAAATTACATGAGAACTTTTGTTACAGCTTATTTTCATCCCCATTGATTCATTCTGAAACTGTTAATAATTTCTTTTTTTAAACACACACGAAAGCAGAGGCGGGTGCAGGGGCTGGCTGGGCACGCTCAGCCAGCTCTGCCTGGAAGACACAGCTCTCTTTGGAAAGGAAACCTGCCTGAGTTTCTCTTTCCCCACACCCAGCCAACTCTCTCCGACCCCATCCTCACCCAGCAAGAAGGGACAAAACTGTTCTCCGTTTCTGTAACTGTCCAGAACACACAAATTTCTTCCTTTTTTTTTGGGTGTGGGGGTAATACAGAATAGGGGTCTTTTTGTTAAAAAAAAAAAAAAAAGAAAGGTCTGAAAAGCACCAGCAATTGCACTTAAATATACTGTTTCATTTTCCTCTGGCAGCCCAGGTTCCTGCTTCTCAGAGCAGCTTCCCTCGAAGCCGGGGGGGTGCAGAGTCCTGGGGGCAGCCCCGGCCCCCCCGCTGCCGAGCAGCTCGTGGGCAACGGGCGGCCGGCCCCTGCGGGCAGCGGAGAGCTGGAAGGAACTTGTGGGCATCGGCGCTCCAGACTGAGGCTGCTTGGAAAAGACGGAAGATAAAAGCAGGAAAAATAAAATCAAGAGAGGGGGAAGGGAAAAACCTGACAGACACAGCCAGCTGCCCTTCGTCCCTCACTCAAAAAAGAAAATTCACGGCACTTGGCCTTTGCGTGGCATCGCAGGACAGCGCCGGGGCGACGCGGCCGCGCGTGGGCAGCGCGTGCGGCCGGGGAGAGCGGGGGAATGGAGGAGGCTGCAAAGAACAAGAATCCAGTAAATTGACTTTTCCTATAATTTGATTAAATAGCGGGAGCTGGGACGGGGAATCGAATGAAGCACGTCTAATAGCCCCGCGCCATCTGCCAGGGGCTGGCACCTGGCCAGCGTGCGAGGCAGCTGTGCGGCAGCGGAGCCGGCGCGGGGGGGGCCCGGAGCGGCGACATCCATTTAATAAATCCAGAGCGAAAATAAGAAGAATAAAATAGCAGGGATGAGCGGTTTCAGGGCTGCAAAACCAAGGGGGGGGGTTCTCTTTGTTGGGTACTCGCGCTGCTCCACCATCCCTGACACCACCACACCACCCCCCCCCATCTCCTGTTGGATCCTGGGGGGCCAGGCTTCACCCCTGGAGCGGACCCTGGCTGCTCTAAACCTTTCATTGCCACGCTCAGCGCGGGGGGGGGGGGGGGGGGGGGGGGCTGTGAAAAGCCAACTCCCCGCTTCCCCGCGCCGGCCAAGCGGGGAGCACGGCAGCCCCGCCGCGCGCGGGGGAGCCGGCCGAGCCGCCGGCCAAGCACCGCAGGAAACGGTAAATCAGCGCCAGGTCCCCGCTCCCCACCCCGCGGCCCCGGGGACCTCCAGGTGAGGTCATTTCCTCCGGTTAAAATTGCCAGCGCGGCGAGAGAGCCGCTTGAAAAGCCCCAGCGTTGGGATTCGCAGGGCTTTGCGGTGTTGGTTTTTTTTTTGGTTTTTTTTTTTTTTTTTCTTCCTCTCCCTGTTTTTCTTGCTTAAATGCATGAACTGGGGTGGGACTTCAGGCAGACTAAAGCTAAACAGAGCGGTGACCAGACTGCGAATTCGCAGGCTGAAACGGCTCCCAGCCACCACACTCGCTGCGGCAACAAAATCCTGCAGGAACCAACTTGCACAGAATCCCTCGCCGGCAGCCGACATGCAGCAGGGGCTCGGGGGGCCTCATCCAGCCCCGGGTCCTGTGCCTGGACACGCAGCCCACGAGCACTAACCCTGTGTTCCAGTTCCCCATCGCAGGGGGCTCCGTGCCCCACCGGCAGCCCCAGCATGTGCCGCTGCCCCAGCCCAGCACCTATTTCACAAGAACTAACCCCAAAAGGCTGCAGGTTACAAGCAAAGGTACCTCCGCACCACCAGGGCCGCTCAGCCCCTGCCTGGCCTCACCTTCCACATCCCTCTTCAACCATCTCATACCAGCAGTGCCTCTTGGTGCCTTTGGCAGAATCACTTCCCTTTCAGCCACCCTCAACTATTCCAGCTGCTGACCTCTCCAAGTTTTCAAGGCAGCTAGGGAATTACAGATTAAAGCACTTTATTTTAATAAGATGCTGATCGACCTATTTATTTTGCACGGGGTCCAGCGACAACATGGGGTGGGCTCCTGCACCGGTGAGTCAGACAAGAAAGAGCCTTTGATCTGCTGCCTTTGAGGCCGGCGACTCCTCTTGCTCCACGCTTCTCTCGCCGCCTCGGTGCGGATTTCTCTCTCCAGGTGTGGAAGTTCAACAACAAACCAAGAAGCCGGAGGTCGCGGCTGGAAATGCCGGCGTGCAGGTGTCAGCTCGGACACAGCGAAGGGGCTGAGTTCTGGCAAACGCCCAGCGGCTCCTCCCGGGGGAATCAGGGGCACTGCCAGCACAACGGGCAGCGAGCCCCATCACCTTTGAAATCCGAGGCCAATAAAGGACCATTTGCTGGGGGTGATGTTTTCCCCACATGGCGACTGGGGTTTAAAAGCTCTGAATTTCACACAGAACCTCACCGCCGTGATACGGATTCTGCTTCAAGCCGGCCTTCCCTGTCAAAATAGACCTGGGAGAACTCCGCACTGCTGACTGGAGCTGCCTTCTGCATGATACGGGTCTGTACAGACCTTCAGCACCCTCCGGCCTGCAAGCCCAGTCCGGCAAGCCCTACGACATCTTCCTCTCCCTCCACCCTCCCGACATCAGCACCTCAGGGTCCCCATTTCCACCGGCAGAGCCCCACGGTTGCAGCTCAAGCCTCGCGCTAGCAGCGAGGGGACACTGCGGCGCGAGATCTCCCCCACGGGGGGACACCCCTGGGCGCTCTCTGGGGAGCAGGCGCCCGCTTTGGCGCCTGCTTTTAGCAGCGAGCGGCTCGCCACGCTGCGGGGGGGGGGACACACACACACACAAGGTCACGTCTCCAGCGCAGCCCCAGCCTGAGCTCCGGCTCGCCAGCGGGACAGAGCCCGCCCGTCCCCCTGCGAGCGCGCAAACGCTCCGGCGAGGAATGCAGCCCCGGCCGCCGCGCAGCCAGACAGCTCCCAGAGTCCTGCAGGAACCCTCCAGCCCGCTCCAATTAGCTTTCCTGGAGATCCCATTACTTCTAGCCACAAAGACATTGTTCAGTTTATTCCCCTCTAACAGCCGCGGGAGCATGGCTAACAGATTCCTACAGCCTGCTCGGCTTTCTTATAAAACAGCCCGGGCAGCGCACACACCTGGAGCAGCCCCAGCTGCCTGCCCGCATTACAACTGGTTTGGTTTCCCTTCTGGAGTGAAATCCGATCACGCCGAATATCACATTTCACTCTGGCACTCGGCGCCGCAACAGCCAAACAGCCAAGAGCCAGCGAGGGCAGGAGGCGGTGGGTCCAGACCCGGCCAGGGAGGTGCCACCGCCGGCCGCTCCGCACCGGGAGCGTTGCAGCTCCTTCTCCCCACTTAGGCACCACAGCCTCACGGCGCTTCCCCATTTCTCCTACAGTGGAAGCCGTAGCTGGGAAAACCCTTCCCCGCCCTCCTGTTAAAATCCAAGCCCTCAGTGTTTGGGGCGGCTGGACCCATAGGGCCCGCGGCAAAGGGAGGAGGGATGCCCAGGGGATGGAGGAACGGGGATGGGACATCTGCAGGGAAAACGCTCCTGCCACTTACCGAGGAGGGGAGTCCAGGAGGCACCTTCCGAACCTTTTTGGGCTGTCCATCTGGTTTAAAGAAAAGAAGACAGGATCTAATTTTTGAAGGAGGGAAAACGGCTACAACTGAAAGTCTCCAAGGATGGAAGACGCAGGTACAAATAAGGCTCAGATCCCGAATATCCCCACAGCCAAAGAAGCATCAGTAGTGCAAACGTCTGAGGATGAACCGCTCCTCCTTGTCTCATTTGCACCCTTTGAGGGTGGGTCTCACAGAGCGATCCCTCCCAAAACACTGCGATAAGAGAAAGACTGAGCTTGCTCTTTGGAAGAGACCGAGCCCATAAATAACCCCTCGCTGGGGTGTTTTTTTGGGAAACAATTGAACCCCAAGTGGGTTTGTGGAGGGAAGATGCAGAAAGAGAACAAATGCAGGGATGGGGTTGTTCTTTCATTTGCTCCTTATACAGTAATATACTTGGGAAAGCTTCACTGCTGCAGGGATGGCGCTTGCCCCCGGTCGGTCCCTCCCCAGCCCATCTCACCAGGTCCAGCTCCGAGGGGGGAAGACACAGTGTCCTGGGGGGAGACAATTCAGGGAGACGGTGGGGGGAAATATCCAGAGGAGTGCTCAAGGGGAAGCACTGGTTAAAAGTTTGAGGGTTTTTTTTTCGTTCGTTATTAAGGAAAGCCCCAGCTGGGGGGGTGCAGGATGCTAACACACAAGTCTGCCAAGCCAGGGACTCTGTTGTGTTGTAGCTCAAGAGGAGAAATTCATCACACAGAATGACCCAATGCAAACAAATCATTTTCCAGGCCGACAACATAAACCAGTAACATTTTAAAGTGGCAATACTGAAGTGGATGCCTTTTTCTGAAAAGCACTGGAAAAAAATACACTTAACACTGGTTCGCTTCTGGTTTCGTTTGTTGGGGAAAGCCCAAAATAGCAGCAAGAAAGTGACTTTGGAGGGTGCGGGGAGAACTATGACAAGAAACACAAGTTCTGGAGAACTGGGGCTTATCTTCACTCGAAAGTTAAATTCACACCCAACTTCAGGCTTTGTTAAAAGCAAAATGGCTTATTCCCAGGTAGATGCAGGCGTGGGCAACTCCTGCTCCGGAACATCGAAGCAGGCAGGTGGGCAGGGAGAGGTCCTGGAGCAAACACCACCCGGGTCCCAGGGCGCAGCTCCCGTGCCCTGGCCGCCTGGCTATGTTCTTAACAACTTCTACCGGGCAGTCCCGTTTCCTTGCAGCAGGACAGGGGCTCCAAGGGGGGCCACTGGCCATAAAGTCAGCCTCGAAGGCAGCCGAAGGTCTTCCAGGAATGACTATTAAGTGCAGCGTGGCTGGAGGCATTTTTAGAAGAACCTCAAGCCATTTGCTGCTTTCTGACATGTACGACCTAATCCGACATTTTCCACAAAGAAGGAAATTCTACATGACGCTGACCCCAAACCCTCTTTTCAAAAAATTACGTGTGTGTGTGTGTATATATTTCCCCCCTCCCCAGAAAAGCAAATGCCCATTCATGCCTATGTGCACACATGGCCACATCAGTGCTTCCATTCCCGAAGGCCGACCCGACGTGGGCACCTGCCCAGCCAACAGCCCCTGTGGTTGCCTGACCCAGCTGCAGCGTAAACGGGTGCGGTGGCACCCGAGGGTGACACAAAGCCACTTACCTATGTTGCTCTCAGCACCTCTCCTGCGAGGATTGTTGGGGTAAGAAAAGTACTGAGACCCCCCTTTCACTCCGGTGGGGGAAAGCGTGCTCGGACTCGCAATTCCCATTTCACTGGGCAGGAAACCAGTCTGCAAACAAGGAGACAGAAAAGCCGTTCCGTGTGATTACGGTGGAAAACCACCACGTTCGCTGGGAGAGAACAGAGCTGCCTTGAGCCACCTTCACACAAATTCAGTCAAAGGGAAAAAAAAAAAAAAAAGACTAGCCAAAGGGCCAGAAGGAAAAACAAATATGTAAATATGGGGGTAGTGGTGGGGGAATATCTGTGCAATAAAAATAGAGCCTTTCAAGCTGTGTTTCCTCACTGGACCCCGGCAAGGAACCTCTCTACAAACCAAGGATGCAAACTAGCAGGTGCCATCGCGGGGCGCACCACGGTCCCACGAGGGCAGGATGAGACCCCGCCGCCCGTTTTATCGCCCAGCCTGCTGAAGACAAAGAGGCAGGAACTGTCGGGCTGAGCGCCTTGCTGTGCAGCACACCCCCCGCCTGCCTCACGGACTCACTCGGGACAAAACTCTTCCCTCGCCGCCTCCGAGGTTTTACGCAAAGGATTAGAGTTTCCGATGCGATCGGCGCTTCGATGCCCGCGGGGGCCACGCCTGACGGGCGCGGCGGGCCCCCCCCCCATCCTCAGGAGGCCCAACGGAACGGCCCCACGCTGCCCCTCGCCCCCCCCCCTTGATGCCGTCGGGGTCCCGGCCAGGGCAGAGGACAGACACAGCGCTCACCCGCCAGCAAACCCAGGGGGGGCTCTAAGGCTGTCACACCTCTCAGCTGTGCCCCCAAACCGACCCCAAGAGGCAGGAGAGGTGCCAGAGGTGCCAGAGCCGGCGGCGCGTCTGCCTGTGCCTCCCCCCGGGACCCCCCCCAGCCGTCACGGCCAGCCCAGGCTGCCGGCACTGCCGGGTCCCCCCGTCCCCAGCACCGCGCAGCTGGACCCGTCGTGGGCGATGCAACAGAGCTGCAACGCCTCTGCGGGGGGGGGGGGGGAGAAGGTGGGAAGGTGGGGGGTGGTTTTCTCTTGTATTTTATCAGGGAAAAGCCAATCCTTCTTTCTAAAAAGAGGAAACTCCTCCCTCTTGTTTATCCCAGCTGACCTTGGGCACTCTGGGAAACAGCGCGAAGCCGGAGCCCCCGGGGCGCTCGCTGGCTCCCGGGATGGAGCAAGAGTGCCTCTGCTGCGGGAGCACGCCCCAGCACTGCCCCTTTCACCTCGGGAGAAAGCTAAATGTGTGTAAGTGGAATTTAAGAGGGCTGGCAAAGGGCCTCTGAGTAACAAAAGCTTAGCTGTGACCCATCTTCCGAGGGCAACATGTTGAAATAAAGGAGGATTTCAGCTTTTTGAGAAACTGGAAAGAAAAACTCATGGCTTTAAAACTCCATCTCCTCCAGAAAGGGGTTGGGGAGGGAAAGAGGAGCTTGTGTATTCACAGCTGGTGAAATTCCTGCAATCTGTTCCACCGGTCATATTACCTTTGCATTGAAACCGCTACGCACCACGGAGCAGCGCGGCCAACAAAAGCAAGCGGCACAGCACCCTGGAGGAGATCCTGGAGGGCCGGGTCGCTGCTGCCCAGCTCCTCCAGCAGGTACCTCCAGAAAGGCACTGGGATTTTAAGGCAATTTCCCAGAGAAATGGATTTTGTTGCCCTTCCCTCTCCTGGGGATGCCTCTGGAGATGGTTAAGGGTTAAATGAGGGGGGAGCCGCAGCTCTGCCCTGGAGGAGGGCGCTCCCCATCCAGGGCATCTGCCACTGGATGATTTTCCAGCACTTTTCAAAATGAAAGAAAAAAAAAAACCAAAACAAAACAGGTTAACACCCCCCAGCCCCCCAAACTGGAGCCAGAAGCAACAACTGTTCTGGGGGCCACAGCAAGCGTGCAGACAGCCCCGCTCGCCTTCCGCCGCCCCGCACAAGAGGGGTTTTGTCTCCCCTCCACATCAAACGGGCTCCGTCTCCCGCTCTGCCACCCGATCCGGACCCGCATGCCCGCGCCAGGGCCTCTCCCGGCCCGCGGCACCATTTGCCCACCCCCTTTCTGTTACCTTATATCTCCCCCTCCTCCATGAAACCCCAGCAAAACCATAACATTAAAAAGCGAGGCTTGGCATCTGTCCCATTTTTATTTTAGCAGCTTCAGTGGTAAATTAAATCCACTCTGGCACAGACAGCCAGCACAGCTGTTTCAGCAAAGGAAACATCCTCAGTTCAGAGAAGAGGAAATTATGACAAATTTGTGTAAAATTAAAACATGTAATATGTGTGTGTGTACATGTATAAAATAAAAAGCTGTCCGGCCAAAAGCTACTCCCTTGAATAAAATGGTGGGACTGTTTCCTCGGGGCCACGCTCGGGCACTGACGGGGCAGTTGCAGCAACACATCAAAGCGGAGTTGCTCGCTCCTTCCTGAAAAACCACTTCTGGATGGCTGGTGGCAGCAGGCTAGATTATCTCAGGGCTGGCTGACAGCGTTCCCGGGCTCTGATTTACGCCTGTGGTATTCCCCACGGGAAGCAAGTTTTTCCCCGCGGCACAGCCCTGGCCCTCCTGCTGGGGGTCACACGGGGTGACCCAACAGGGCAAGGTTGTTGCTGCAAGAGGCAGCTCTGCCCTGCCCTGTCCTGCCCCAGCTGTGGAGATGAGCATCAGTTGCAGGTCCCGTTGCAGAACCACCGTAAGACCAGAACGCTGCCCGATATCCACTGACACGATGCTACAACAGCACAGAAACCATCTCGTGGACTCTCCCACCCCTTAGCTGGTGAGTGGGGGGACTGGGGGATGCTGGCTGGGGTGCTGGGAGGCAAAGCGAGAGCCCCGGGGCAGGCAGGCGGAGGGAGAAGGCGCCTCCCCGGAGCGCTGCTCTGCCCGCAGCCACCCCGTCACAAGGAAAGGTGTTGCTTGGATCCAACTCACTGAAAGCCCCTGCGAGGGCAGTGCGGCTAGGTCATAGCTGATTAAATACAAATCAGCTAGAAACAGGATTAACAAAATGAGCGAGCCTGAAGAGGTTTTGAAAAGAACTGAGAGGCTGCTGCAACCCCATTTTCTAAACTCTGACAACTCTTCTGAGCCAGCAACACACGCCTGTATAAACCACTGACACTCAACAGACTTTTCTGAGCAGAGCAGAGACTTTCCAGGACCTCGTGCAGAGAGGTGAGACGCAAACCACCAGGTTGCTTTTCATTCCCAGGCTCTCACTCCCAGCAGCTTAACCGGTAAATGAAGAAAAAAATCTCAACGCATTTTACTGTTACCTGGTTTAGTCCTGGCATCCCTGTGTCTCTTCCGAATGTGGAGTAGGAGGCTCTTTCACTGCTCTTCCCTACAGCGGAGAAAAGACAAGACAAGATTTTGTGTAAGAGGAAAGGGGAGGTTTTGTGTGCACCCCCACGCACCGCCCTCCCAGGCGTCCTGCCGAGGTGCGAAGCCCGCTCTCTGAACGCAGCTTCCTCCACCCGTCTGCAGAGGTGACTGCCTCCCCTAATAGCTTGTTGCTAAAACAGGAGCTCTTTAAGTTCACGGACAGCAGGCCTTGGCTGGTCCATAAACAGCAAAACCCCAAAACTGCAGCGATGCAGGGAAGTGCTTGTGGCCATGGAAACTGGCAGTGTCAGACCAGAGCCAAAAAAAAAAAATCCCTCCAGACATATTAAAAAAAGCCAGCTGAATTTGGCAGAGGCAGTGACAGAGCAAACTGAAAGCCAGGCATGAGTGACCAGGGGCACTTTCCATACAATAGGAAATACAATTTCAGCACACGCTGAGCAGCAGTGTGTGGAGCTGAGCTCCTCATGGCGCAGGGATTACCTTCTTCCCCTTTCCTGGTGGAGACTCAACTTGCCAAAAACCCCCATCCAGATCTAAAGAGCAATAGAAATAGCGTTTCCTTCCTCTCCAGGCCCCCCCCCCCGTTAGTTCCCAGCGGGCAGGCTCCTCCCGGACCGCGGGGCTCCTCGCAGCGGGGGCATCGCTGCCACCCGGGACGCTGCGCCGGAGCAGCCCCCTGCCAGCCGAGCCCACGTGCCCCAGCGCTGCCGACTGAACTTCAGCACCCAGCCACGGCTTTTACCAACCACGCTCAACCTCACCCTGCCCACACGCTGCTGGAAATAGTGTTTTCAAGTGGAGGGGGGGGGGAAAAAAAAAAAAAAAAAAAAAAAAAAAAAAAAAAGAAAGAAACCCAACACATGGTGAAATGTTTCCATTCTGAAATGTCCTTGCAGCCCTCCCTTGCGGTCGCCACCCCGGAGCACACCACAGCCCCCAGCAAGCAGCACCTTTGGGTGCCAGGGCATCGTCGCAGCCCAGGGGAAGGACCCCAGGCCAAGGAGAAAGGGAAGAGTTCTCCACCGTGCCCAGCGCAGCCAGAAGCACAACAGTCTGCTTTGGGGTTTCCTTCCCACCCAAAGCAAAATTATACACTCTTCTGATGGGGAACAGGCACTTTTTCATAACCAAAAAAAAAAAAAACTGGACTGAAAATATATGAGGAATTTTTCCCTGCTGTTAATTACAGCCTATGAACGGTGCCACACCAGAAAAAGGGGAGAAAAGAGAGATGATGATCAAAAAGGCTTTCAACCCAGGGCAGAATGGCCCCGCTCTGGTGCAGGGGCCTCGGCCCGAAACGCGGCTGGGAGGCGTTGGGCTCTGCCAGCCCCCTCTGCCCCTGCCCCCCCCGCTAAGCCAAAGCCTTTCCCCAAAAAGGGGCAACCGCATCCTGCCTCTGGTCTGGCTTACTAAGCAAAATTGGGAGGGGAAGGAATTTGCCAATCTGCTTAACCTAAAACCATCACTGAAGCCTGCTCGGATGCAGGTTAATGCGCTGGGGTGGTGTCTGGGCTAGCAGGCAGCTCCACGCACCGTTAAGAGGTTTTGGGGAGCAGATGGAGTGGAGCGGGATGACAACAAATTTCCTGAAACCAGTCCCTCCGAAGCACAGGGCAGAAGAGAGAGGAGGCTGCTCAGTTTTGCAACCTTAGCACGGGGGCCTGAACTCCACCCCAAATTTCAGAGCAGGTTCCCCCACTACAACCCCCAAAGTCGACACCCCCCCCCCCCCCCTTCCTGATGGTGCCGGGGGTCACGGTGCAGCATGACAGCACCCTGCCACCCTCGCCTCCAGCAATGGCTGGCCGCATCCAGCATCCCTGTCGTTTCATTTCAGAGGTTTAAACGTTAAGTAAACAAAGGTCAAAACGTCAGGGGACGGATCTCCTAAATGACCTGATTTTTAAAAGAGCTTAGCAGCTCTCTTTGCCACAGTGCTGGCAACGCAACACAAATAACAGGTTGTGGCATCGGGTGGATCGCAATTACTCCCAAACCAGAGGAAAACCAGGGCAATGCCCACTCCACCTCTCCTGTCTGCTAACACACTGCTGCTTCCACGCGCGGCTCGAGCGGCGAAGCGCCGAGCCAGGTGCCGCTGCCGTCACCAGATAACCTTGGGTGGCTGAGCCCCGGGGCTCTCGGCACACGCGGGAAGAGGAAGGACCCCAATCCAGTGCCAGCTCGGCCGCGTCACCCCACAACCCGCTGCCTTCTCCTGACGGTGCTTCGGGCCTCGCTCGGTTCCCGTGGGACAGCAAGCGTGCCCGGCACCAGCACCGTGCCGCGCTCGGGTCAGCGGGCATCCCGTGGGATGGGGGCAATTAGGAGAGGGAGAGCAGCCCCCAGCCAGCCCATCCTTTGTCACAGAAAGATGAAAAAGCAGCAAAAACGTCAGCAGTGGGAATTTTACATCTAATTGTCTAGGAAAACAAGGCAGAACAGGGAACTTTTCTGGACCGGAATGCATCTAGCCTATTGAAATAAAAAAAAAGGTCGCAAGCTGGGCCAGAAAAAGCTGAACTTGCCAGCAGAAGGTGCTGTTTCTGCTGCCAGGGAGATGCCAGCCTGCGCAGGCGGCAAACCCAGCTGGGCCAGGACTCGTTCCAGTTGCCCCTTTGAAGCCACAGCCCAGAGGCATCAACCAGAAAAGGTGGCAAAACCCCAGGACCACGGCAAGGACTGGGACAGAGGCAGATCTCGGCAGAAAACACCTGGCATTCCCCAAACACCATCTCGCTCCCAACCAAATGACTGAAATCCTGCAGACGGGTGTTAAAGGATCTTGGGGGCGGAGGGAACCTAAAACAAAAAACCTCAGAAGGTAGTGGGAATAAATCCTCTGAATGGGAAAGGCATTTCCCTTGGAAATCCTATCTGTTGGATTTACCTCTGCAATTTCTAGCATGTAAAGGGGAAGTGCGGTGGAGGGCACCTTCAGCAAGGTGCAGCCAGAAACTGGCTGGGAGCATTTGGTACTTCCAGCTCTTTATGGCATTGCTTTGCTGCGAGTCTTGGCATCCCCCTCCTGCCTTTTCCACCCCCGCCAGCTCCCTTCCCTGCCTCTCGCCTGCTCACGCTGCCTCCAACCCTGCTTAATAAGCGATTTCCCAATCTCTCTCCCTCCCAGCATGTTCTCTCTGCAGGAGCTGGCTGTGCCGGGCTCAGATGAAGCCTCCCCCAGGCCTGCCTTCACCCAGGGCTTTTGCAGCGAATCCCCCATGCAACGTTTATGCTCTCCCTTCCCAAAGGCAGGTTTGCTGCCGGGCTCAGAGACAAGGTGGCAGAATAAAAAACCCTTTTCTGAGGTTGCCGCCAGCTCCAGCAGCGGTAAGGTCTGGCCTCCGTGCCCAGGACCATGGCAGCATCTCACCTCCACCAGAGCAAACCACGCTTTGAAGTAAACTTGTGGGTTTGCCATTTCTTTCCCCAAGACAAGCCCCACTCACAGATGTGTACAATAAGCCAAAAAAAGGCGATTCAACGCGGCCTACGGGTTTTGCCAGCACCTGCCGGGAGGAAGGCTGGTGCTTTGCCGAGGGCTGTGCCCCACGCTCCTGCCAGCCCACGGGGAGTTCACACCGGTGCCCCCCACATCACCCCCTCCCCGCACCCTGAAACAGAGCCCCGGTGCAGCCCCTGGCACCCACCGCCCCGGCCAGGGCACAGCCCCCCACGCCGTGCTGCCCCGCGGCCCCGCGCCAGTAATGCCATTAGAGATACAGCCTGGGGAGAAAGGAGGGGGGGGGAAACATAACTGGGGATTAAAAGGGGAGAAAAAAAAAAAAAAAAAAAATTAAAAAACCAGAAGCAGTGACAAACCCAGTCTGTGGGCGGATTAAAACCATTGTCCAGGAAGAACCCAATCCACAACAGCTCACAATACACACAAAATTAGAAACACTCCTCTGAAAAGAAGCTAATTACTAGAAAGAATTGCTAGAAAGGAATCTGTTGTGGTTTATCAGTTTCCCCTCTGTTTAAGCAATCCCCCCTGCCTGCCCCCAATGAAGATGCACGCGTAAAAGCGGCAGATTTTGAAGACTGGTGATGTAAGACAAACAGAAAAGCCCTCACCCTCTGGGACGAGCCAGTTCATCACGGCGCTGTGTCCTGGCACCACCCCGGGCAGCCAGGGACCGTCCCTGTCACCTCTCCCCACCCAAAGCCGGGATGCTGAGACCTTGCCAGGACGTCACCCACCCTCTGGGGAGCAGCACCAAGGGCTCAAAAGTTGAAAACCTGGATGAGGGAGTGATGGAACTCACAGGCATTGCTACTGCACCCTGCCCATCGGGTTCAGCAACCCCTGCCTGGCAGCCTGGGGTGGTTTTTATTCAGAGCACTTGGTGGTATTTCCATTCACGTATTTGCTTACTTTTTGTTTTGTTTGTTTTAAATTTAGGTTATCCTGTCCGGTGCAATACAGGCCAGAGCTCCCCACCCAGTTACTCTTGCAGACATCTCTGGTTTTCCCCGCCACTTGTGGGGTTGAAGCTGCGGCGGCGAGGGAACCTGGGCTTTGGAAAGCATCCGACTGAAGATCACCCATGCACTGTCCCCTTCAAAAAGTGCATGAGCAGCGTCACCCACAGCTCTCCGGGAGCCCGAGGGCAGGGGAAGGCCAGTTCTGGGAGCAGCACCTGCAGGACCCGCTGTCAGTGCAGCCCTCCTCCTGCTCTACGCTCCAGGTGCCTCCCAAAGCCAAGCTCCCACCTTGCCGGATGTCACACGTTCCTCTAAAGAACATCCATAAGCCCCAAACACCACATCGGTGTGTCGCAGCTGAATAGAAACCAATACTTTTCCTTTCAAAGCATGCCACGTGAATTCAAACCCATTTTGGACTAGGCGGGCACCCTGTGATCTGCAGGGCCACCATCCCGAGTGGGTTGGACCGGGGCTACTGGTGGGTGACCAGAGAGGCAACCGTCCCTCCGGCCGCCCGCGCCGGTGCCTCCCGCCGCCGGCACGCTGTCCTTCTGGGATTCAATCCTTCCAGCACTTTGCACCAGATCTTCGTGTTCCCCCAGCTCCTTCCCAGGAGCGGAGCCACACTCCCTTCCCGCTTTATCTGAGAGGGGGACAAGGGCACGGGCTGGGGCGATGGCACAAGCGACCTGCGTGGACAGACAGGCAGGAACAAGAGGCAGGGATGCAGCCTTGCAGGGGTTTTGAGGATGTGCTGGCTGCGTCCTGCTCCCCCCCCCCAACTCAGACCCACTCTCCTTCTCTCCTGGGCCATGCAAATCCCTCCAGCCCTGCCTTTCTCATGGAGTTTTTCCGCTCTGGCGCTGCTCTCGATTTTCCACCCCCCCCCCCCCCAGCAAATACACCTGAAGCCAATGTCCTGCGCTGCTTCCGTGCGTGACCACCGCCGCTCGCGAGCCAGACGACCCACCTGCAGCCAGAGCTTCCCTGGCCAGCCCTGCGAAGCCAGCTCCCAGCGCAGGGACGTGTCGGGAAGAAATTTGGATGAACAGGCTTGCACGTTCCACTGCTCCTTTATCCAAACGGTCACTGCACCCGGCGGTTCCCAAATCCCTCTCCTCGCACCCCTGCTCATGTCTGATCAGCGCGTGAGTGGTGAAGCAGCTCATGCGGAAGGGGAGCGCCCAGCTGCCCCCCTGCTCCTCCTCCTCCTGCGCACCACAGCCCCAAACCACCGTCAGCCTCCAAGGGCTGGCGAAGTCTCCACCCTCAAAAGGACGCGACCACTGTTTCAAAGCACAGGCTGGCAGGAGTTCCCCGGCCCGCCGAAGGCTGGTTTGAGTGGGGCCTCCTTTCCATTTGCCACATACATGTGGAAATTAGAGCCAAAAAAAAAAAAAAAAAAAAATCACAGTTTATCTCCATTTCTCCAACAAGTGCTGCCTGGCCAGAAGCGTCCCTTCCACGCGGGAAGGGTGCTAATGCGCTTTGTTAGAGGAGGGCTGGCTGCAGCCTGCCTCTGGGGCGCTGCGCTGCCTCGAGAAACGCAAAAGCTGGAGGGAGGACAGGGGTTCCCCGAGGAGGCCAGCACCACCCCGGCCGAGCGGCAGCCAGCAGAGGCCAGCGCTCAGAGCCCGTGCCGACAGGGGAGGCCAACATGCACGTTTTCTTTTTGGGGCCCTTCATCTCAGCCTTCCTCTCTAGCTGGCCAAGTCCGTAATTTCCAACACAGATCATGTTCATCCTGGAATGTTTCTTCCAGCAGTTGCTGACCCTCCTTGAAGAAACAGAGGTCAAGTGGGAAAGAGATACAAATTCTGATTTTGGAGAAGGGCTTAGATGATAGCCTCATGCATCTTTTGTCTGCCCAGTACCACTGGACATGTCCATCCTAACTCTCCTCCTTCCCTCTCCTCCAATTTAAAAATTCACAAGTGACACAAGCTTGCCCAGCCCACTGCCCCTGAGGGGGACCTTGCTGGAAACCAGGGACTGGCAGCTGACATCTCCAAAACTCACCTTTCCCTCCTGCTTTGCCACTGCTTTTACACTACTGTATGCAAAAGCAGTATTTTTTTTTTTTCTGCTCTCCTTTTTCTCCCTTCCACTTCTCATTTTGCCACTTGAAAGGTTTTCAGAAGCAGCTTAGTAAAGAGGAAGACAAAATCTCACCCATGGTCTTCCTTCGGCCCATCCTTCTCAGCACACAAGCACAGAGGCAAAGCAAAACCTATTTATATATTTTGGAACCAGCTCCAGGAATTGGTGTTTTCTACTTCAGCCACGTTCAATGCTAGGAACAAAAGTGACTTTGAAATGTGAGGAGCCCCTGCCCCTCCTGGCTGCTCTCTCCTGGCCCCCCAGCTCTTGTTTTGGTGGTGGAGCTCCTGGTGCTGCATCCAACTGCCCAGGGCAGCGGCTGAGACCTTGCGCCAGCACCTGGGCCTCGGGCACGGTGCGTGGCCACCGTCCTGGGGGCCCCGAGCCCGCGGCTCGCCCCCCACGGCAGAGACAGCCGGTGGAAATCACCCGCCGGGGCGGCAGAGGCTCCACGTGCTGGGGACCGGTCGGGCTCGCAGCCTTGCCGGGGAGTGCCAGGGCGCTTGCCAAAGACCGGGAGCCCCGTCTTTGAGAGGAAGCCAAACACGTCTTCCCTGCACACATCAAAGGGGAAACCTCCGTGTTCCTCCTCGGGCAGCTCCTTCTCGGCTGGAAACTCTCAAGGCTGCCTTGGCCCCAGGCGTGGGACGGGTTAGGATGGGTCCCCCCCACGCACACACCCCCCCCCCATAAACCCTGCTGAACTGCATCAAGGCTCCCCTGACTTATTAAGAAACATCTCTTCTGCTTTGCTTACATCCTCCTGGGGCAGAAAATGAGAAGGAATAACCGCCCTTGCAGAGGGGCAGGGGGGAGCTGCTCAGAAATGCTCCTCCACGCCTGTGTGGGGCCCCCCAAGGGGCAATTAAACATCGTGTGTCTCCCGCCCCGACAGCAAGAGAAGCAAAAGAGGGGAGCGGAGCTGAGAGTGAGCCCCTCACCCCAGACACAAGCCAGGAGAAGAAACGCATGGCTGCTTGCTTCCCAGCACGACCCTGCTCCTCTCTTCCCCTTTCTGGCCAACTCTGCAGGAGGAACCTCCAATCGTGGTGGGGATTTTCTGTTTCAAACCCAATTCTCTCTAATCCCATCCTTCAAACTACAAGCAAACACTGCTAGCTGTGAGGCCCTGCCCTGACACTGCTCCTTCCACACTTGCTGGAGGGTTTTAACCATCACTGCGTGGGCAAAGGTGAGGAGGACTAACCCCAATTCCTGACCTAATGCCACTAGAGCTCTCTAAGCCCTTCAGGATGGGTATTTTCTGCTCTTAATCTCTCCTCCCACCCCCGAGCTGGGAGAGGTAACTGGGTAAATCGTCGTGCACGATCACAGCCGGTGGGGCTGGGGCCGCACAGCACCCGCCGGTCCCTGCGAGCTCCTCGTGCTGCCCAGATGCAGCGGGGATGGAGGAGCCGGACGGGGCTGCCGGAGCCTTGCGGGACACGAGAAGAGGGTCCTCCAAACCCCACCGCAGCGAGGGGAGCACCTCCAGCTCTCTGCAGAAACTGCACCGCCCCGGGGCTGCGAGCCTGGAAAGCAAAGCAGCCACGAGCCTGTTGCAAGACCTTAACGATGAGCCGCGTCTCTTCTCCCCCTCTCTCCCGGTGCTTTTCCACCCTTGATTCCCAGCTCCCAAGAGCAAACAGCCCCATCCCGTGCCAGCACGGACGGCACCAATCTCTGCTCTTGCCCCTGGGTGCTAGGGTAAAGCAGGAAAAATAATCACACAGAGAAAATACGATGGCTGTCATGCACGTCGGGCACTGATGAGACCCTCTGGACAGCAGCTCCTTTAACCACAGCTTCGTGAACACCTTCTGGAGCAGGTCCAGTGAGGGGAACGACGACACCAAGCAGTGCAAACGCTCCCACCACCACGTCCCATTCTGCCTTAGATTTCCCCGGCTTGGCCCGCACACCCACCAGGCAGCTGAAAGGCGCTTACCCACTAGTCCAGCTCCCAGGAATGGTGATGAAGATACGCTGCTGTGAGACGGCAGGTCCCTGTGCTCGCCGTAGTGGGGGCCTTCACCATAGCTCTGCTGAAGGAACACGGTGGGAGTTACTGCCAGGCGTGTGGGGGATGTTGAGCCAAACGCCAAAACGCAAGGCTTCAGAGCTCAGTCTCCCCCACAGCAGGAAGGGTCAAAGTCAAAGGCTCCTTGTAAAAAGGGCGCAGAAATGATCTTATCCTCACGTCAGGGGAGAGCAGGGCAGCGCAGCCGCAAGACCGCGGCACTGGAAAGGGATAATACGGCACCAAAGCCGGGGCGGACGGGGGGGGTTGCCCCATGCTGGCAGCTCCCAGGCAGTTTGTGCCTTCACCCGGCGGCTCAGCACCCACCAGGTGAGAGCCGGGCAGCCCCCTCCCCGACTCAGGGGCTGAAGGGGCGAGGAGGAGGCCTATAAAAATGAGAAATGACGCCACAGCGCCTGCTCTGCCACTGACCCAAGGGAAGGGAAAGGAGCCATTGCAAAAACGAATCACACAAACCCATTAAAACGTGAGCATCTGTCAAAACCACTCCATTTCAATTCAGTTACTGTCTTTTCTCGCTCCCCCTCCTCAGGCCCCAGATACGAGCTCTTGCAGCCTCGACTCCTGTGCTCTCCATCCCCGCCGAGGGCCCCCAAAGCCCCAGTTGGACCCCCGGGCTCCCCAGGCCGTGCGTGGTGGGCGCCCAGCAAGCTCTGCCAAAGGCACAGCCCATCAGGCGAGATCCCTCGACCCTCTCGGCTGTGACCCCATTTAGGGACCTCTCCCACCCCACGGCCAGGAGCCCCCCCCCCCCCTCTCCCCACGCCAAAGCCCAGCGCGGGGAGCCCACGTGGGGTGTGGGCCTGGGGGAGGATTTGGGAAGTGAAGGGGGGACCGCAAGGTAACAAAGCCTGGAAGATGGGGGCGGGGGGCCCCTCTCCCCACCCCACTGTCACCCCTGCAGGGTTAGCAGAACCAATGTCCTAAATGGGGCAAGAAAAGCTGTTCCAGGTTAGACCCAACCTGGCCACAAACACGTGTGCTGAGAAGCCACGGTAAAGCCCCCATTTATTTTGGTTGGAGCTCGGTGTTTGTGCTTTGTCCTTACCCTTCCTTGGTCAAATGTGGAGCTGTTTTGATCTCCCGTTCCCCAGGAACCTGATCCCGGTCTTTCATCCAAACCTACCGAAAAACAGGAAGAACAAAGGTTACTCTTGCTTTATCAGCAAAGCCTCAAAGGTGTTCTCGCAAAATTAACTCTTCCTTCTACAAACAAAACAATATTTTCATTAATAAACCACTTCCACTTGGCGTGACCGATCTTCCCCTCTCCCTCCTCACCTTCCTACTCCAGCTGGGAGTTTATTCCACAAACTTCAAAGCAAATCCCACCACAGCCTGGAAATGCTTCAAAACACAGGACAGTGGGAAGAGGAGGAACAAGTATTTTAACTCGCTTTATTCCAGAGAACACGCATGAACCTCTTCTCCCTGAAGACCGATGGTGAAGAGAACTAGGAAATAAAAACTCATTGCATCCATCCCGATGCTCCAGTTGGACCCAATTTTTGTTCGTGGTGCTGCTAGGTCACAAGACAAACTGCTCTTCATTGCACCCAAGCAGATTAAAAGAGTGGCCAGACCTGGAAGAGCCTCAGATGGGAATTGCTGGGCGTGCAATGTTACCTGTGGCTCAGTCATGGTTGTTCTAGGGCATCTGTTATTTAAGTCCCCTCGTGCTCCTGCAGAGGCAGGTGTGCTGTCCGCATGGCTGACCAGAGCACGCTCCCACCCATCTCTGCTTTAGCCCTCCCAGTTGTATCCCTGGCAAAGGGGATCTGACCCAAAACAGCAAGGGACCCAACAGGATGGTTTTGCAGCGTGGCTGCACACAGACTGCGGTAGGAAATTGTCTCCTTTCGTCACCTGCCAGGTCCACCCAGGCCGCGCTGTGGGCCACCAGCACGAGGCACCCAGGGGAGACGGTGAACTTCCACCGGGACCAAAAAAAAAGCCCAGGGAGTCACATCAGCAAAGCTCTCGCAGTTCAAGCTGGTACCACGACTGCACGGAAGAAAGCTCTCCTAGAAGATGAGCCTCGCCTGGCCTCAGCAGCAGCATTCCCACCCGTGCTGGTCTGTCTCCTCTGCTCCGGCGGGGGAGCAGCAGTTGGCATCTCCCCATTCGAAGGCTCGTGGGGGTGAAGCCAGGGATCGAGAGGGAGCCGGGCGGGGTGGGGGGCTTGGGAGGTGCCACGCCGATACTGCGACCTCGGCTGGGGAGGAACCCCAGATCTGCAGGAGGCCGAGCAGCGCGGATGGCATCGCCCCTCTGCCTCGTCCCACGGAAACCCCAGTCCCACCGTGGCAGCTGTACGGCCACGCTCGCCACGGGGCAGCACAAGAAACCTCTCGTAGTGGCTCCCAGCAGCATCCAGCACCACCCTGTGCCACCCCCAGCGCCAGGGGGGCTCTCTGGGCACCGCCTGCCCCCCTTGCACCCGCTCGTCCAACACCAGCGAAGTGCCAACAGCCGAGGTGCCGGCAGGGCCTTACAGGAGATTTTCTTTCAGGAGCAGAGAACCCGCTCGCGGCAGCGGTGCCGGCGGAGGCGCAGGACGGTGGCGGGGACAGGGCTGCTCGCGGGGGCAAGGACGTGGCGGGGGAGCAGGGTTCTAGGGCTCACTCCAATTTCATTTTAGCAAAGCTGATTATTATGGCAAACACGCCGTGTATTTGTCTCCTCCGCTCCCCTTACTGTTCATTTAACCAGAAACTTCTTTCAAATTACATCCTTCTATTTCTGTGCCTTTGTGTTAATCATTTCCCCAGAGAATTGGTGTTTAATTGCTGTCTAATTTGCATAATTATGCATATTAATCTCCACACCTAATGAATATTCATAATTCTCATTTAGATTTTGTTTTCTAATCAAAAATTTCCAATGTGATTACTGTGCAGAGCAGGGATAAGCCTCTAATAATACCTTGGATACTAGGGAGAATTACTGCCAATTCTCCCACCTCCTACTTCCTAGAATAAACTTTTGCTTTGCTAATGTGTTTTTCTAAAGTAATTCATCTGCATACCCTGCAAACACCAACGGAGATCAGGAGGCAGAAATGCTCCTTCTATTCATTTTGCTTTCACGGGTATTTTTCAAGCTCCCCAACGGTCAGGGCGAAGACATGAGCAGGACCTGCAGCCTCCGACATCCTTGGCGAACTCACCCCTCCGTGCTGGAAGGACGAGGATGGCGGCACCAACCAGGCTTTGGCCGCGGCCGGTGTCCCCACGAGGCGCCCGGGGAGCCCCAGAGCCTGAGGGGAAGCTGAGACACGGGGGGGTCCCGATCCCCACACCCATCCCTGCACCACACAGGGTGGGAATTTGTGGGTGCTGAATCACCCTGCCCTCTCGCAGAACCACCCGGTCCCGTCTCTAACCCACCCGGCACCAGAGGAGCATCCCCAGGGCAGGCTGCACCAGGAGAGGATGCTCCGAGGGGCAGGCTGCAGGGGGGGCTCTGGAGGGAGTTTGGGTGCCTGGAAGCCCAGGATTAACTTTTTTGCCAAAATAAAATAAAAATCACTGCCAGGCCTCCCCAAGGAAGGAGGGCGGAGGAGACAGCGGGTGGTACAGGTGACAAAAGCTGAGGCCAAGAGGCTCAAGGGTCCCCTAGACGTGGAGAAACCCTCCGCATGAGCTACTTCCCCGCTGCGGTGCCGCCAGCGCTCCCCAAAGAGGAGGCAAAACCACCCCGGGCGCGCCGACGGCACGCACGCACCGTGGCAGGCTGGGGGGGACGAGCTGATCTCCCGGAGCGTGTGAGAGCCCCGCGTACCCCTCTTTCCCCCTCACTGCCCTGGGGGGGATGAGCCCCAACACCCTCCCCACACCAGCCAAGTGGGAGCCGGGAGGGAAACCCTGACCTCCTCCCATCAGCTCTGCAGCACGCAACTGGGCTGCAGGCGCAGCAGCCGCCAGATCCTGCAGCAGCAACCCCAACCCCCGGGGAAACCCAAAAAGGCCTTTTTTTCCCCCTCCAGGCGCTGACGTTCACATGGTCGTGTGGCTGCCAAGGTGGGGAGGTTATCACTCTCCCACCCGAGCAGCTCTGGACGCGGCCCCGAAGGCTCAGCTGCCTCTGAACGTGCTCGGGCCAGCGCACCGCTGCGGGCCAGCCCGCTGCCCAGGGTCTGCTGGAAAAAGAGGTCTCACGCCTTCCCTGTGCTGCAGCCACCGGCATGAAAGGTGCCGGCAAAAACCGCCCATTTTCAGCCCGCAGGTGTTTTAAAGAATTCAGGGATTTCTGGGATGAAGCCAGGAAAAAACAGACTGCCTGCTTTCGACTTCTGGCGCCTGTCCTACACTCAGTGCCAACCTGCTCTTCCTTCCCTTTGTATCCAAGGATCGAAACTTTGGCAGTAAACGCCCTCTGCCAACCCTGTGAAAACACAAAAGTTTGGCCAAAGGCAGGTGCTTCCGGAAAAGCGCCCGGCAGCAGGGTTTTGCTCCACTCACACTACAAAATCCCAGAAGGCGGTGCCACCACCAAACGCCATCCCACTTCCCCAGCCCGCGGTGCTCACCGGTGCTGCCCTCGAGCTCAGCCCTCCCACGGGCACCGCTGGCACCGAGCAGCCGGGCTTGACCCAGCTGGAGGAAGGGGAAGGGGAACGAGCAGAAGACGGGGAAGCCTGGGGGGGAGAGGGACAGGGCTCAGGCAGCCCCATGCCGGCATCCCCACGTGCTCGCCCCGGGGGTGCTCAAGCATCCCACCCGGACCCTTTTGTCCCAGCAGCTCGGGGAGGCGAAGGCAGGAGCCCAGGGCACGGGCAGAAGCGCCTCGGGCGAGGTGCTCCCTGCCTACGGGCACTGCCCCTGTGCTGCCGGGCTCTCCCGGTGAGATGGAGATCCCGCCGGCACTTCCCTCGCCCCCCAAATCTGCCTCACCCCTGGGCACTGATTTCTTGCGTTAAAACACACACGGTCCCGGGCAAAAAAAAAAATCATAAATCCAAGTCACCAACCGAGATCGTGTCAAAACTCACGTGACAGGCAGCTGAATTGTGTTTGCACAAGTGAGCTTAATTCTGGCATATCCCAGCTCCTGAGTGCTTGGCTTTGCAACATTTACAACCCTCTTCCAGCACAGGGCGGGTGTGCAGTTTTAGAGACGCCCGTGCGTGCACGCAGCTGTCAGGAGCCAACTTTATTTTAAAATAAACCTATTTTCCAACTAACCAAGTTAAGGCACACTTTCCAATTCAGAAAAGACAAAAATAGGAACTACCTCCTCTCTCCATTAATATAGTTATTAAAAAGCATACAGATTAATTGTACATTTTAATAACCCTGATCATGAATATTCATAACACATTTCTTGCTCATGTTCTAATTAAAACATACTAATAGAATAAGATGTAGCTGTCAGACAGTAATTTTTTTTTTTTCCCCTTACAATTTTTGTGCCTCAGCTAAGAAGAGCTGATAGACAAGAACAGTCCTAAGCTCTCAGCATGGATAAAAATAATTTGTCCACCTTTAGTCTCAGCAAAAAAGCCCTTCACCCGATAACGAGTCACGGCAAAAGGATACACACAAGTGACTGGTGACACAGGGCACCGGGAGCTGTTCCCCCCAAGGAGGAACAAAACCACTTTAAACACACAACTCTTAAGCAAGAGAAGGCATCAGGGAGGGCGTAGTGTTTTCTGCCCCATCCCCACACCCAACAGCCGCTCACAGTCCCTCCTGCTCAGTTCCCGCTTCCAGCCCTCACCCACGGGGTCCCCACGGCACCAAGGCAGACGTGTGGCCTCTGCGCCCAAGCCAAGGTCTTTTCAAAACAACCTCGATCCCTAACGATTCCCTCGTGAGCAGAGCTCAAGGGGCGGGCAGCCGTCTCCCTGGACCCAGAGGACACGCAGGGATGCAGAGCAGAACGTTTTGCTCTCGAGACCTCTCAGACACTGTTTGCGCAGCAAGATCCAGAGGTTTTGTTCTTAAATCCTGCACCAAGGGATGCCTGGAGGAGAACGCGCGCTGCCGCAAAGCTGCAGTCCGGCAGGCTGAAATGACTCAAAGGTGCCGAGTCTACAGTGTCAGGAGGAGGACGCCGCAAGGGGACCGTCACGGCAGCCCCACGGGTGACAGTGGGGGACGCTGCCGGGGATGCTGCGCTGCTCAAGCTGCAGCTGAGCTGAGCCCTTCCCTCCCCAGGGCCGCCCCTTCCTCCACAATCTGCCAGCATCAAAGCACCCTCCCTAATCTGATTCCCATCAAAATGACTAGGCTAGACTTTTTTTTTTTTTTTTTTTTTTTTTTAAGTCTATTAAAAATATTTAGGCCAAGCCCCTCGTGTGGCTGGACAAGGTTTGGGAGCTGCCGCAGCTGCCGTGAAGACAACATCTTCCCTTTTCGAGGGTTTACTGACCACAAGGTGCCCGCAGCCAGGCTTTGAAAGCTGGGTGGCAAATTCAGCTCTGCAGCTGCAGTAGCACCCACGGGCCAGAGCAGGACAGGGACATGGTGGCAGCCGGGAACAAAAACTCCTCAGCCAGCAGCTCATCATCCTTATGTTACATATCCACCTAACCCTCGGCTAGCACCCAAGCCACCCCGGGGGAAACGTGGGGGACCCCGCTCCCCGCCTGCCTCCGTTGGAGCTGGGTCAGCACAAGCCGCCGCGGAGAGAGGCACCAGTGCCACCGTAATTTGATTTGAAACAGAGGTGACAGAAGGCTGCTTGATAAACACTTCCAAATTAAGCGGCTTTGTGTCCTAATCGCTCTGGCGATCAGCCTCACAGCAAAATCTCTGCTAGAAGGGATTTGAAATCAATAAAATTAGTCGACTAGTAATTAGCTCCAGTCCCAGTCAAACTAGCAAAGTTGTTTTTCCTGGCGAGAGTTGGCTCCCCGGACCCGCGCATCACCGCTCAGCGAGGAGAAACCCCCTGATGCATCTCGGCACCCTGACATTCCCGGGAGGGGCCCTGGGCGCAGGCAGAGCCCCTGCAAGGGGAAAAGCGGGTGCTGGGAGCGGCTGCCAGCTCTGCCTGTTTATTTACCAGCCCCAGCCACCCCCGAATAGGAAAAAACAGCTGTGAATGGAAGGCAGCCGGTAGCTGTTTACAGGACGTCGACTGTGGATGGGACTATACAATTTGTTCACTTCCTTTTCCCGGCGCACGACAAAACAATTTAAAAAAAAAAAAAAAAAACCAAAACAAACAGAAACAAAAAAAAAGGGGGTTGGAGGGAAGTTCCCCAAAAGCAAGAGGTGCCAAACACCTGGAGGGCAGCACGGGGTCCCCGGCGATGCCACCCTGGTGGCCCCTGCTCACGGGGCAAAATCTTCCCAGGCAGGGGAGCTCTGCTTCATCCCCTCCATTGCCTCAAAACCTGAGGTGGGACCAAAGCTGGCTGGCTGAGATAGCGAGGCTCAGCTTTTCTGCTGCCTGGGGAGAAAGAATTTCAGTGGATCTCGCCTGAGAGGGGGTGGCTTCGGGCCTTGACCGCGCAGCCCATGCTGCGCTGGTGGCTGCCACAGCCCGGCCGGGGCCGGGATGCAGCGTGGCTGGACGCAGGATGGGACGGCTCGGATGAAGGCAGCCGCTTGCTGGGATGTGCTCCCCGAGTTGGAGGGGCCGGGGGGGTGATCCCCGAGGATGAGCGCCGCTGTGTAACTGCCTCCCAGGCAGCGAGGTGCCAGCCCTGAGCGGAGCCACCCAAAGCCGCCGTGTCCCTGCCCCAGGGGAGGGCATGGGGCCACGCCGCCCAAGGAGCTCGCAGCTCCCCAGGGCCCAGCTCGGTCCTGTTCCTCCTCCTCTGTGCTGCCACTTCCCAGCCCGTCCAGGAGGAGCAAACGGGCTGGACAGCACGGTGGATGCTCCGGACCACGACAGCCCGGCGAAGCGGCGGGCAGCGACGCCGTCCTCCAGACCTGGCACCCAAAGCAGGGACACGTACAACTGCACCAGCACATTAAACAAACAGGTCGCCTCGGAGCCCGCTAACCCAGATCCCTACAAGATACATGGGGCAGATTCTGCCCATTTATCTTTGTGATGATGAACGCACCGAAAATTCAAAGCCAAAACGCGCACATCCCCCCGCGTGGGCCCCCGTGCCCCTGTCCCCAGGAGGCGCCCGCTGCTGCCTCCCTCCTCCCCAAACACACACTCATGGACAATTTTGGACTTAAAAAAAAAAAAAAAAGCTGATGCCACCACTTTGGTGATCATTAATTCCTCCACTTAGCATCTGCTCTGACATCCCTGTGCTGTACTGTGGTTCAGCAGTTTCTGCACAGTTCACACTCAGAGCTGGGTTTTAGGAAGTGGCTGGGAATGGGGAAAGATGGTACCAGGCCGAGGTTGGGTCCAAGCCCCATTGGCTTTGGGTGAGGGATGAGCACGGAGAGAAATTAAACCTACAGCCACCACAAAAAACCAACCAAACAAAACAAAACACCAAACAAATGCCAGAAAAAGGGGAAAAAGAGACAAAGAAGTATTTCAGTTACTCCTGGTCTTTTGGAAGATGGTCTGGGAGATGATGCACGTGGCATTTCAAAATGAAGCTGCATTCACAGCCTCTGCTGTGGGTCAGGACAGTGCTTCGCTCGAGTGCCACAGCCCACGGGAGGCTGCAACTGTGCTCAAAGGACAGGGCAGGCTCCAGGGCAGCCCCTGGGCTGGTTTCGGGGGTGTTGAGGTGACATCCCAGAAATGACCCAAAAGAGTAAAACAGATGTACAAAACAGTGCCCAGCACTGGGGTGAGGAAGGTTTGGGGGAAAAAAAAAAACAAACAAAACAAAACAAAAAGCCAAAACAAACAAGCACGTTCAGCTGCCTTTCATTTTAGAAACAAGTGTTTGCAGATCTTACATGAAAGTCCCCAAGGCGTTTTGGGGGGTGACTTTTTGGTAATCAAAATGAGTTTGCCTGCTTAAAGTCATAATTAAGGAAATTAATCACCTGGACCAGCCCAACCCTCATCAGAGTCTTGCAAATCAACCGCACAACAGCACCAGTGGGGAGACAACGCCGCACCACGGCACAGCCACCGTCACCAGTGTCCGCGGCGTGGCCAAAGACCGGACCCAGGGTCCCGTGTATCACACCAGTGGCAAATTGCTGGGCTACCCTCCCCATGGGGGATAGGCCAAACTCAACCAAATTTATTAAACTAACTAAAAAACCCCAGTGAGACTGAGCGAAGGCAGCAAGGCCGTTGGGCCTCCCAAGCACGGGGAAGAAACCTGCTCCCTCCAGCGGAAAAGCACGGAGAGCAGGGACAGTCCTACCTCCCAGCCCCTAGGAAAGCCAGCAAGATGCCACAGGGAGAAAGAAAACAAACCTGTGACGACAACCAGAGGGAAGAAAATAAACTTTAAAGCTCAAAACACTTCCCCCAGCTGTAAAAACAAAGGCACAGCAATGACCAAACAAGAGCACAAAGGAGCAGCATGATGGAGGATAACACAGGGCTCAACCAGTCGATGCTTTCGAAAGGTCAGCAGCCTGCGGGACAAACCCACCGTGTCCCTTGTCCCCAGCCTCTCTGGGACTAACCTTCCCCTGTCCCTTGTCCCCAGCCTCCATCCAAACCCAACAGCCCATCCACACTCTGCAAGAAGCAGGATGTCAAGAAGGGTCTAAGGGAGAAAAGCGCAGGGAAACGGACCAAGAATAACATTGGTTTGAGTCAGACCGGTAACAGGTGTCAGAGAATTCATTTTTTTTTCTTTGCTAGCACCTCAGATCAACATGTATTTTGGAGGAGCAGCTCTGCTACCCTCCTTGCAGATGGAAGCAGAGACCCAGCGTGAGTGACAGCGGGAACCCCACTGCCACTGGGCAGGTAGCCCTGTGGCCTCACTGCACCATGACGTGGCAAAGCTGGGCTGTGGGGACCCTGGAGGGTGGGGGAAGCACGAGGGGCTACCCCAAGCCCTGGGCATGAGCCCGTGTCTGCAGATGAGCCGCCCACAGCTGCTGGGAGCAGCTTGTGCTGCAACCAACCCTCCAGAAGAGCAAGGAGGTGGCTCAGACCCGACCCGGCAGGACCCCCCTTTCAAGCAGGGTGCCACAAAGCACCTCAACCCTCCCCAGACTGCTTTTGAACAGGGGCCTGGGGAATACACCCACGCATGGAAAGCGGGCTCCGAAACCCCCGGGCAGAGAAACACGGCGCTGGCCACCAGCTGCGCTGCCCCGTCACCTCTCCAGCCAGGCTTCCTGAACACTGCCAACACGCTGCTCCTCGCTTCTGCCAGGCATGCAATTTGAAAACGGTTAATTCTAGTAACCAAATACCAAAAGCCACGGAGCGATGAGCAGTTACGTCCTTGGCCTGAACACCAGAATCGTGCCACTCAGGAGCCCTCAGCTTGACGTCCATACATGTGTCTGTAGGACATCCGAGGGCTCCTGGGAACCGCGATCCTGCAAACAAACTCAAATGCGAAGACAGCCCTGTGGAGAACTTTTACTCATGTTCCGCATCACATGCATTCAACAACATCAACATGCTTGCTACCACAAAACAATTTAAATTCAGTAGATACAGGCTTATTCGCAAAGCAAGGGGTTATATTCCATTAAACAGAAAGCTTTGGGGAAAAGAGCAAGAGTAAATCCACATCCTGTTTTTTCCAGCTCATTTATTTTACCACAAAGTTGCACACTCATGAAAGATGCAGACACTCGACTCTAACGCACGTATTGTTGTCCAAAGAAAGAATTCATTTTGCTGAGCGCGCACAGCAGCCCGATGCCAGTGAGGAATGAAATACGATGGCTGCAGGTCCCCCGAGACACTACGTATTGACCTTTCGTATTTCACAGGCAGTTGTGGATTTTGCACATACGCGCAGATGCATGCAATAGGCACATACACCCCCGCTACTTCACTTAGAAGCAACATATATTCTATTTCCACTCTGATTTGCATCTTTCCAAGTATTGTTTAATTTGCAATGTAAAATAAAATTACAGTATCAGAGATGCAACCAGAATACTGTCCTTTTGCTGGGGAACAGAAATCTTTCCCGCTTGGTTTCCATTACTCACCAAGCAAGAAAATAGGGGACAAAAGCCTGTTTACTTATACCTGGTCAAAAAAAAAAAAAAAACAACAAAAAACAAAAAACCACCCAAAAGTCTGCAAAAGAGACATTTCAGATCAAACAAAAACTCTTTCCTTGGTGGCTTCCCTGGGCCATGTCCAGAGAGCAGTGCCAGCCGTGCGTACGTGAGCCCTCCCAGCCCACCACCACCACCGCGCTCCAAAGCCAGCAGGTAGGGAGGCCAGAGGCAGTTAAAAATTAGACAAATTAAAGACTGTTTCCAAATAATGTGGAAATTACATGGGGAAACGGCCAACAACACACACACACACAATCACAGTGGCCTTGGTAGTTTATTTGTAAGTCTTTTTCCAGGGAGAGGGATTGTGGTTGAGGACCTGGAATGCTCTCCCGCTAGCGAGCCGGCACTTCCCCGAAAACTTCCTTGGAGCAAGAGGCAAAAAACAGATCCCAAAGGGGAGAGGAAGGCTGAAGCAAACGCGCATCCAGGAGTGTTTATTCTAACCCCAACTGCAGGGGCTGCAATCCTGCGGGGTGCTGGGCAGCGCAGGATGCCCTGGACCACACAGGATGCGGCCGCAGGGCTGGCTGGGGTAGGCAACGTGTTCACCCAGACGATGATTCAGCCCACAGGAAGGATCATCTAAGAAGAATTGTTCGGCACAATGAGAAAAACTTTCCCAAACAAAGTGTTCTCAACACCACCTGCCTGCCTGCCTCCCTCCCCGGGGCCGGGGCAAGCCCTCAGCTCCAGCTTTTGTTTGCAAATAACTTCAAGACTATGGTCGCCACAACAAAAGTTCGTCTTTTCACCTTCTCTTTTCCCCGAGACGAGTGTCGCCGGGTGCGCAGCGGGCCCACGGCTGCGATCCTGTGCCCCCCTGAGCGAGCTGGTGGGCACTGCAGAAGCCACCAACACCTGCCTGGTAACAACCCCCCCCCGGCCAGGCGCAGTTACGCTGCTGTAACTGCAGGATTGCAAACTTCACTAGCTGAATATGCCCCAAATATAAAAGCCAGGCTTACTAAGGCATCCCTGAAACAAAACCAAACGCCAGTAGGACACAAGGTGCAGAGTTTTGGGGATAACCGTGCACAGCCAAGGAGTTTTCCCACCCAGGCACCAGTTTTTACAGAATTTGGTCAACATGACACAGCATGGTGAGATATTTACCTTAAGAACAGTTGAAGGACAGATGTGACCTATTTAGAGCTCTGCCAAATATTTCTGTAATTGAATATACCATCGATTATTTAAATTGCATTAAAGGGGTCTGTATTCGATCTACTTGCTACTAAGCAGCACCATTTCCACGAACCACAACTCTTTTTTTCCCCCTCTTTAAACTTAAACATTTCAAGATGTTCACTTGTCCCTTCCTCAGCGAAGAATCCACATCTTTGCATAACTATGCTCCATGCCTTCAATTCCCCTTGTACCCCTAAAGCCAAAAGGCCAAGTCACAGGAAGACCTTACTCGAAAAAAAATATAAAATCATCAGCTCTGTTTTAAGGTCTACAGAGGCTTATGGTGTAGATGGCACAGAGCCCATCAGGCAAGGTCTCAACCAGCCTCCTGACCTCTGTAGAAATCATGATGCATTGCACCGCGGGTTTAAGTCTGTCAGGGAGCCTCTAAGACCCTGTTTCTAATCACACGTTGGCCAGTGGACACTGAGAAGTTGCTCCAGCCCTTTGTGTCCCGATTCCCTTTGTCCATCAAACCGCATCGCAACATCCATCTCCAAGCGGCGCATCAGCCCAAACGCTGCAGAGAGATTAAGGGACCAAGCTGGTGGTGGAGGGTTGGGGGGTTTTTTTTTAACAAATACAGATCTGCCACCCGGTCTGGTTCAGCGTGTAGACGAGTCTCTGGGGCCGGCTCAAGGGCTGGGACAGGAACGGAGGGCGGCACGGCTTCTGCCGCCAGCAGCAGGGATGCATTCCACGTTAAATCAGCCGTGGAGGTAAGGGTGTGAAGCGTCCAGCTCAGGCTGGGAAGCGTCACCCTCAGCAGACACCTACTTCTGGACTCCTCCTGCACAGGGTAGGTCTCCAACTTGCTTGGACAACAAGGATGTTGCCGAACAAGCGGGAAGGGAAGCCCGTCCTTACCACCCCTTTGTCAACAGGCTGGGCACGCCGAGCCCTCCCTCCCTCCCTCCGTCCCACGGCGGGGCCCGCGCTGCCGACCTTCCCGACAGCTTCCCCTCTCCCCGGGCAAACACGTCAATCCCACGGATGAGGTGCCAGTAGATGGCACTCAATGTGTAGCACGGCTCCGGTTTTCTAGGACTAACCGACACTTTTCCTGCGTGCACATTTCAAACCATTTCCTGGGTGCAACTTTAGCATCATTTAATGACGGCTGGTCCTCCTGGGTCTGATCTCATGCTAAACAACAAAAAAAAAGCACCTGAGAAAAACCCACGGCGCAGTTCCTAGGAAGCCCCGCAAAGATCTCAGGCAAGCAGATTTTATTCTTCTATTACAACACTACAGAGCAATATTTCACCTAATTTACATCTTTTGCATTACCCTGGGCATGCACTGACCCATCGTGTGGGTAGTGGACAGGTGATGCAGCACTGCCAGGAAGGGTGGGAAACAGTTTTCTCCCCCTGCTCTGCAGCCAGCGTGGCAAACCCACGCAAGCATCCAGCCTGGCTTCGTGCACCCTGCCCGAGCCCTTTAAACGCTCTTCACATCAGTGCTGCGTGCTATTCAGAGAAATAATCTGGAGACAAAAAGAGACCTATTAGATTATCTTGTCTGTGTCTCCTCTACATGATGTTTTGTTTTCTAGTACTTTTGTCTAGACAAGCAGTAACACTTCTTATCAGGGATACCAATATAACTGTCTAGTAAAATTGACCATTAAGAAGTTTCTCTGATATTTTGTTTAAAGCTTGCTTTCTCTTAACTGCAAGAAGCTCAAAAGATTTTTTTTTTTCTCCATGAACAAAAAGCACCGTATCAGTGCCCAATGCAGAAGCTCTGATTGTCTGAAGGGGCTTAAAAACCTGGAGCTCCACAGTTTGTTGCAACAGTGAGAGTGAAGCCACACGGATCCCGGCCGGGCTGGGTGAAATGCTGTGTGTGCTCAGGACGAGAAGCTGCTGCCCCACAGAAAAGTGGCTGCATTTTCAAATGCAACTTTGAGAAGAATATATATGTATAAAAATGGGGGGGGGGGGGAAAGCAAGCTGCTCCTAGCCTCTGTGCTGCAAGGAAGATGTAAAGGACCAAAGCCACCACCGAATGACCGGACTCTCTTGAGCACAGGGGCTCTGCCAGCAGCTCCCACCTCCGCTCCTGGGAAGGCCCTGGGCCACCCTGGCCGAGACCAAGCTCCCTCCAGCTCCTCACTGCACCGGGCTCACGAGGTGGTTCAAGGCGTTGCAGCACTCGCTGCTCTGGAAGGAAAGGGCGCTTCTCGCCCCACATCTATCTTGAGCAAGTTCTGGGACTCACCGAACTTTCCAGGGGCGGCTGAACGTGTAAGACAGCAGGAAACCCAATGAAAATCAGTTCCCCATTTGGAGCACAATGTGCCCCAGAAGCCCCCAAGATGGGGCAAGCCAGGCCGGACGGGAAGAGGAAGACCTCAGCCAGCAGCAAGCGACTGTCAGTTCAGCTGTTTGCAAAACCACAGCTCCGCACCTCTCGCCTTTCAGGTGACGCGAGAGCCCCATCTGCTTCTGCCACCGCGGCAGAGGGAGCAGGTCAGAGGCTGGAGGGAACAACCACCTCCATGCAATCTGCCTTGACTGCTCCACTGGAGCCCCCAAACCCCAGACAGAATTGAGGGGAAAACAAGCCGCTTATAAACCTCTCTGGTGCCCGGGATCTATCACACTCAAGGGTTTGTTTGTCCAGTTCCTGCCCACACTGCTCTGATCAGGACAAGGAGCACACATCTACCTCCGGTGATCTCAGGCACAGAGGTTTAACTCTCTCGTGGGAAGCGAACTCCGGACTCACACAGTTTTGTCCATCCTGCACATTCCCCAGTATCTCAGCGACATCCCAACGCTTCAGTCGCATCCCAGGGAGAACCCTGTCCACTACAAAGCACACGGCACACTGCCTCACTTAAACACGAGCCCACGTTTATTTAAAACTAAGAGGTGTAGGTTTCCCGAACAGAGAAGGGCCCCTGTAGCCCACCTCATTTCAAATCAAGCACTATTTGTAGTGATTTAGATAAACTGGTTTCTCTCAAGTTAAAACTAGATACCCACAAGTTGCTCGAATTAAAGCAAGACCATCTCCAGAGAGCTGGGCGTGGGTTCAATTAGTTTCTAAAACCACTTGAAATGGAAACCATCCTCCAAGCCCCTTGTAGGGCAAGAAAACCCCTCATCCAGGTCATGCTACCCACCCAGCTACATCAGTTAACTGTGCCAGCTACTGGCTCGCAGCACGGGGACCACGGGTCACACTCCCTCAAGAAGCCGTCAGCTAACAATTAACTTCATTGCATGCTGGAGCCAGCCTCCAGCTACATGGCCTTCTCTTCTTGCCATGCCACTCACTGCAGCTTGCTTTAATAGGTTTTAAGAGACTTACGTATACGTTATGGGGGAAGGCAGGGAAGCAGCAGAGAAAGATGAGCTATTCTTGCAGAGACACGCATCTTGCTCCCAAAACAGGATTTTGTGTCCTCAAGCAGCATTAACGCTCTCTGCTCCTGCCCAAAAGCAGAACGGTACTGAAAGGCAGGTACTCAAGAGCGTGGGAGGAGGAGAGAAGGATCCCCGAAGACTTTCAGCCTGACACACCAGCCCACCTGCCTCCAAATCCCTCGAGAGCAGAATTCCAACCAATCTGCTAAAAATTATTCCTTCGCACTCCATCCTCCCACTCTCTGCCAAAAAATCCGAGTGCTGCCAGATGTCTGGCAGGAAAACCTACCCCAGAACAGCTTCTTCTGGGATGCCATGTCCATAGAGTAGCTGGCAGCTGAGGAGCTCAGCGTCCCTGTGCCGAGCGGTCCGAGCCCCAGCGCGCTCCTCCCGGGAGCTCCGGGGAGGAGCACAGCTCCCGGTTCCTCCGTCCCTGCCCACTCCGGCCTGCCTTTGTTTGGGGAGCTATAAAGGAGTTCACTCTGAGGACAGGCAAAGGCAGTTAAAAGAAAGTTAACGAGGTTTATGGAGTGGATTACGTTTACCAGGGAATTTTATGATGCGCTGCCCGGAGAGCACAGAGCAACTCGGCAGCATCTCTTCCACGCTGGGTTTGCTCCCAAAGAGCCCTCAGACAGCCTGCGAGCACCCCGGGCCATGGGAAGCGCAGGGAAAAAGCCACCTAAGTGCCTCCATCGTGCTCTTATCCACGATGGTATCTCCTTAAGGAAAGCCCTTTCACAGACCAGGGTCAGGGCTTAGCTGCACCCCTCCTGCTCACAGGGCTCCCAACCAAGGCTGCAGCGGTGCCTTCTGGAGCGGTTCTTTGCCCTCCAACAAAAGCCATCTCCACCCAATCCTGAGCGGCTCTGTTGTGGTGATACAGGGTATTTCTTTGGCACAGCCCCGGTCGCTGTTTATTGTCTCGCTTTCCTTTATCTGCAGATCTCAAAGCATTTTATAAATGTTAAACCTCAAAGCCTCTCTAGGGAACAGAACTGTTTCTAGCTATTGTACATATGGAGAGACTTGCCCAAAAATTAGGGCAGAGCTGGAAATGCAGCAGCAGAGACCAGAGCTGAGACAGCCTCTCTTGGCACGAGATAAAGCGACACAGATTATCCCTTCAGTACCTGCGTGGACAGACACATCTCCAGCTATTAACCCACATGGTGTCGAGCCACCTCTTGGAACAGGCACTTGGGCTCACCAGGTCTGAAAGCCTTGCACACTGGATGCGCAAAAATCTTTACAACTGGCAATCCAAACCACAACGCCTCACTAATCTTTCAGTTTTCTTCTTTGGGTAAAAAAGCACCAGTCCTACAGTTTCAACTTTTTAGAAAATTATTTAAAGAAAACAGAACAAAAAACCACAATGCTTTTAAAAATACAAAGCAAGCTGGGGGAGAAGTGCTGTTCTCTATTTTTGAGTTGACCCAGAAGGGCTGGAAGAGGCAACGTGCTGTAAGAGATGCTCATGCCTGGCTCTCCTTGCCATGTGGCGCATGTCCTGCTGTCAGAGGTCCTAAGCTGCAGTGGTTTCACAGTGGGGAGGCACAAATGGCAGCTCCCCATCTTTTTGCTCAGCTTTATTTTCCAACTTCAGCTGAAAGGAACCTGAGGAGTGGTGGCAAGTGGGAATCCGGTGCCGTCCAGACTTGGCTTTTCCCACCGCTCCAGGGAAATGCTGCGGTAAGCCGGATGGGTATGGGAATCATACCAACGCTTGACTCGGGAGCTCACTGCCTGTAGGCTCCAGCTAGGGGAGAATATCGAAATAACCAAGCATCTGGGATGGGAAGGAGCCAGCACAAGGGTGCCCTAGCCAGGGGAAGAGCCACTTGAAAACTTTGTGGGAACAAGAGCAAGCAGCGGCGGCAGGCAGCCTAGCAGCCAGCATGAGCATCCTCTTGGATGCACAAGCTCCTGTGCGACCTGAAACCGCTCTGCTTGGGCTGTAAAGGCTTTGGGACCAGCTCTGACAAGAAGCGAGTTAAGTGCCTGGCCCAAAGGATCTCCGATTTTGACTGCAGCAAGCAATCTAGAGAGGACCCCAAGAGTTTGCTGTGAGTTCATGGCTCCGGACATCAGTTCTCTGAGATGCCTCAATTCCCAGGCCCTTCTTGGAGCATCATCTCTCCCCAAGCCCAGGATCTCATGCAACACCGCCCTGGTTTCTGACCAATACCTAGTGCTATTGCACCACAAGAAACCTGGAAAAGCAAAGCCAGCTATTAAGAGCATGTAAAAACCCCACAGGACAGAATTCAGGACTCGTTTTCCACTCTGAGCTGCTCACATCTGAGTGGCATTTCCAGCACGGCAGAGCTCCATTTGGATCAACTTCACGCTTCCCTGCGGAGCTGGGCAATTCCTGGAAAGCCAGCACAGGGAGAACAACCCCTGTGCCACCAGCCCTGAAAAGGAAGAGAATCAGAGACAGGCCAGGCAATCACCAGCCCCTTCCACTGCTTCCCTGGAGCCCTGCTCAGGAAGGGTCCAGAGCCAGAGGGGCTACGAGGCAGATTTGACCAACAGGGAGAGGATAAGCAAAGGATTGCAGGCACCTCAGCTAGAAACAGCAGAGTAAAAATAAACAAGGTTTTGACTTCTGAACTAATAGAAACCGAGAGGACTTCTGCAGGATCTCTGCTGACCACAAGGCAGCAAAGACTTCTTCCTCCTCAGCTGTTTTGCCCCTGGTCGCTTTTGCAGGTCGTGGCTGCAGCCGCTCCAACCTCAGCGGCTGCTCGTTACATCACAGCTGAGAAACAGCTAACGAAGGAAAAGCAGATGGGATGGACACCACCAAGGCTCCACCTCAGAGCATCCCACTCGGCCAGAAGGAGAATTCAACTAAACCAAACTCAAAGTGGGAGTCTTATGCCCCAATTTCATGCAAGACGACCCAAAGCAGACCTGGGTTGTTCGGGCAAGGAGGAGCTGCAGACGGCAGCCGTGGGGGGCCCTGGGTGTTGTTCCCCAAAGAAGCTCAACCTGCAGGTCCCTCCCAAAGGTTCAGGTTGGCTGAGTTCACCAAACCACCCGCCCTTCCCCTTCTCCCCATTTTGCACACCTTTACTACCCACTGATTTCCCGGGAAGGGCTTAATTAAAACTAATGACTGCTGGGTCTTGCAGTATCAACAGTGAATTAGCTGCAGGCAGATGGACAAAGAGGAGGGCGACAAGAACCAGGAGAGCTCCAGGATTTAGGGTGAACACCGCCCAGATGGGACCGCTGCCACCAGGACAGGAGCTCAGGACCATGCCCACCACTGCCACATCCTCAGGGCTGGATGTGACGCTTCCGACAGCGTGGAAATGGCTTTCGCCCTGTGCAGCCCCGGGGCTCAGGTGAGACTTTTGGATTGCTCCAATTAACCCCTTCGGGGGGGCAGCGAGGAGAAGGCTGAACCGGAGCGTAAAGGTGCAATCCTGTGCTGGTGGCCTGGACAGGACCAACCCTGCACCTGGGAGCACAGCACCCCGAGGCATCCGCGGCACGGGTAACTCCTGCAAGCGCACAGGCGCTTGCCGCCCCGTTAACGGCGCTGCCGGAGCCTCCAGCCTTGGTCCTCAGCACCTGCGAGGCCGACACCAGGCCCGCTGAGAGCCGCTCCTGCACTGAAAGGTGCCCCAGCCCTCCAGGGCACAGAGCCTGGCTCTTCCTGGGAGAGTTTTTAGGGTTAAAGCAACACCGGTAGTGGGATTGTCAGCAGCACAAATGCACAATCAGGAGGGGAAGATGTGGGGGGGAAAGCATCCAACTGGCGAATATAATACTTGGAAGGAAAAGCAGATTTTAAAAAAAATAAAAAATGAGGGGGTGGTAAGAAAAAAAAAAAAAAAAATCTCAGGAAGTCATCTAGTCATTCCTGCTCTTTGCTCAAACAATAGACTCGGGATGCTGGCTAAGTTATAAATAATCCTGCTGGCTACACAACACAAATACAAGACAGGAGCAGGGTAACTATCGGCTCGGTGGAAAGTGAGTCACTACCTTCTTACAGCATTCCCAAAGAAGGGCAAACGCCGCGGCCCCGATCCCGCTCGGCAGGGCTGTGCCGGTGCGTGCGGGAGCCCCGCCGGCCGGGACCTGCGGAGCAGCTCGGTGTTTCGGGGAGCCGAAGCCCGCACGGCTCCGAGACACGGGCCCCCTGCACCGCGGCGTGCTCTCTCCAAACCGAAGCAGACCGCGCAGCCCGACGCTGGGCCGCCGTGGCAAGACAGCGCTCAAATTGGGGAAAATAATGGGAAGCCGCTAACTCCGCAACATCCTTCTCTTTTTTAGAAAGGAAGTTGCCATTGCGAGACTACTTGGCTGAGCCGTTTTCCAGATTGCTGCTCCGCAAGCTGAGGGCGAGCACAGAGCTGAAGGAAGCCAAACACCTCGAGGCGCTGGTGAAACCGCCCCAGGGAGAGGCATGCCTGCAAGGGTCTCTGCCCTGAACGCGGCACTGGAGGGCACGCGTGGCCCCTCTGGCCTGGCAGCTCGCACGGGAAGGGAAGACCCATCGTGTGGGGCACCCAGGACACTGTTGTGGTTGCTCCGGGTCTGTGGCCGACCACGACGCGCAGCAGCCCTTACACCAGGCCTGGGGTGCCGCACGCGTGGCCATCGGAGCAAGGAGCCCTCATGCCGAGGGTAACCGAGAAAGGGAAAGATCATCCCAACTGGAGACTTGGATAATTTGGAAGTGACATAAATTCTCCTTTTTTTTTTTTAAAAAAAAAAAGAAAAAAAAAAAGAGCTTCCTGACTTGTTATTCCATTACCCAAATCTGGAAATGTAATCATATTAGTTCAGCTGCATTAACACAACAAAAAAGCCCAACAAAAACTGTCTTAAAGATCGAACTGATCTCCAAGGGGCCAAGAGAAAGGAGAACAAAAGTCAGAAACCTGTGGCAACCAGCTCCCCCTGCGAGCGCCGTGGCCAGCCCAGCACCCAAGTGATCCTCCAAAGACAGATTCACAGAGGCAGAGGATGTGAAATAATCAGGATGGGAAGTGATTTTTAAGGGTTTTTTTTTGCCAGGTAGGTGAGGTAAAAGGTCACTAAGAGCTGTGTGAGCACACCCAGCTCAGCAACATAATGCTGAGCTTGTTATCGAGTTTAACTCAGTTTAAACATACCTCGGAGATAAATCCAGGCAGCTCTGAGAGACTGTGGGGCACCGTACAGCTCCTAAAAGAGCTCTTCTGCCAGCAGCCCAGGCAGCAGGGAGATGCCACCGCTCCTGTTTTATGGCGACCAAGGAACTCTGCCCCACGTTGCCTGAGAAGCAACGGCCACAGAGAAACCCTGGGAAGGGGCTTGGAGCGGCCACCACTCCAACAGACTGAAACTAAAAAGCGAAAAAGCTTCAGCCCCCGGCTAGGACTCTGTGGCCGGCGCACTTTTAGCAGAGCCCTGCGTGCCGGCAGACAAGCCGAGGCTCCCGTGCACTAACCCCATCTGAGAGCAGGCTGGGAAAACGAAGGAATAACCCTCACCACACTCCTGCCGCGAAGGTAAAGGCAACTCAGGTCCTGCGTGGCCAGGGGGTTGACTCACCTTTTGACAGAAAAGGCCCCTGTCGATACCAAAATCTTTTTTAAGTCAGCAAAGGAGATTACAGACCTATGAAGACAGAGCAGCCGCGGCTGGAATCCAAACTTGTGGGGAGACTCGGCAGCGGGCTCACCTCCTGGCCACGAGCGAAGCTGCCACTGAAAACATGTTGCTTAAGAGTAAATCTAATCCGTCTCCTTCGGGGGGCTGGAGCCTCTGTACTTCAGAGGACTCGGGAATGACCACCCAGCCAGACAAGTTCACTTAAGGTTTTAGAGGAAAGGTGCGAACAGTTTGAACCACTGTACAAGAAATAAAGGAACCTTGCTTTAAATTTTTTTCTGTAAAAAGGAAAAAAAAAATAAAAATACGCCAACCACATGCAATAGGAAGGCACATCCACCTTCCCACAGCCTCTCGGGCCATTCATCATTTGGATAAAATCCAGTTTCACATTGAAATTCAGCTGGACTTTCAAATGCAAATACGAGGAGAAGAGCAACATATGGTAGAGGTTAGTACGTATTTTTCCTAATTAAATGGCATACTGCTGTTTTGTATAACAATGTTAACGGGGCATTAAGAAGCCTTTGGAAGAGAGACCACCTCATTTTAAAAAAGGAAAAAAACGTCCTAGAAAGCAGAAGGGGCCCAGGACCTTCCCGCTCTCCAAGGAGTGGTCACACACTCACCACCGTAAGGATGGATTTTGTCACTTGTCACACCCAAGCTGCCCGTCCCCCCCCCGGGTTGTGCAGAACAAGGCAGAAAGGTGAGAGAGGTGGTTGGCAACACCAGTGTCCTCCAAGCCTTGTCCTCCAGGAGTTTGGCTGAGCCTTCTTTCAGGTCAGGGCCACGATGGGTTGTCCCCTGGGGCACTCCTGGGTGCCACCATCTCCGTGACGAAGAGCACTGCGAGAGAGACCTGGGAGGGCTTTTGGAGGGGGCAAAACCTCGCCAATTCATCACCCCTGGGGGCCAGGGACGAAGGATAGACAGAAGATGCTTCAAAACTCTTTGAGGAGAGGAACAGCTCCGCCTCGAGCGGTGGCCAGTGAGCTCTGGGCGGCAGCCACCAAACCTGCTGCCCACGGTTCCCAGGAGAGCCAAGTGCTGCCACCAAAGGAGACCCCACAGCTCGCTGGCAGCCCCCAGTGCCCTGCAGACAAGACACGAGAAGTGTCACCCGCTTGCCTGGAAGGTTCTTCCCGTTTAGGACAGGCCAAGGTTTTGTAGAGAACTGTCTTTTGCCCTGCACGGTATGAAAAAAAAGCCACCTCCGCATGCATACCGGGGTGCTGGAGGCTGCCTTTCCTCCCAGCCTCGTCCCCAGATGCTCTGAAATGAGGCCCGTTTATTTATTTTCAGTTCTTGTCTAACCACGAAGGCTCCCCTGCTAGAAAAAGCTTATGCCACATTAACTTCACCTCCCTCTGCTCCTGACGCAATCTCCAGCTAAATTTAGAGGAAGACATTGCCTTAGGTCACTTTGGAGGTGGGGATGTGCTTCTCGGGGTTAACAGGCAGATGGACGGCATTTTTTCAGATTTTTCTCCCTGATGGCTTTGGAGCTGGGATACCTGGAGAGTTAACTGAAAAATTCAAGTTAAAAAAAAAAACAAAAAAACAGGGGGGGCAGATATCCTGAACTATAAAAAAAGGTGCAGATGTCCTGGACTGCCTCTTTCTCTCCTTTAGTGGGGGAGCAAGATGCTGTGAAGACATTCTCCCTCCAGAAACATTAATCACGGCAGCAAGAAGAGCATCAAAACAGCAGCTACAAAAAATTCCTGAAAGCTCAATCGAGAAATCTTCACTCACAGTTCAGCTTTTCCCTCTTGGATGTTTCTCTGTACGTATTTCTACCCTGCAAGACCACCCAGGACAGACAAACCCGGAATCTCTATGGCAGATGTCAAAACTACCACCCTACACCCTACCTACCCCAAACCCAGGTCAAATCGGTTTTAAGATGACAAAGATGCAAAGGCCACAGTGGCTGCTCGTGCCGCGTCCTGGAGAGGACAGACCCCGGGGAGCCGCAGCCCCGAGTCCTGTCCAGCTGTCCGAATCTTGCCCAGGGGTCTGATCCTCTGGTAAAAAACAAACAAACAAAAAGTGACAAACCCTTGGGTGCAAGAGCGTCTTCAGATGCTGCTTCCACTTTGGGTGGGGGGCTTGGCCGGCCCTAACCCCCGGGGCGTGTGTCCCCCCCCCGAATCAGCTCAGGGCTGCCGGCTGAAAGCCTGGCACTGCCAGACGCACACGTTTCGGTGCCACGAGAGCTCTGTGCCCCAGCTTGCCTCAGGTGATCTCCTATCCTCAGCGCTCACTGCGCTCCCAGTCCCCCCGTACAATTACGCATTCAGCACCACAATATATTTCACACTGTATTTCATGCCTCATTTGGCAACAAAATTAATTAAACTTTAAGTCAACATTGAAGGAGCGCGGTACCTTTCTTCCCTCCGTGGCACATATAACTCAATTTGTTTAAGCTAATGTGCTAATCGAGACTTGCAAAGTATTTGGGAACCTTTTGGCAGAAGGGGCTCTGAAGCGTGCACCGAGACGCTCTCCGTGCCGGCCGGGCTCTGCTCGAGGTCCGGCTGGGGCACAGCAGCGAACTGACTGATGACAGGCTGTCTGCAACCACCCTCTGGAATAAGCCCCGGTTTCTTAAAATGCAATCCCTCCCCCAGCAGCGCCGAGCACCAGCAGGTGCCTGCGTTCGGGCCAGCACATCGTCTTGGGGTTTTTCCCACGGCCCCCGAGCGCCCGCTAGCCGGGAAGCGCGATGCCAAGCGGGTCACTGCTCGTTCTCGCCAGCCAAAGGTGATCAGGTTCAGGCAACTGCACGTACCCAGCTGGGCTGGTGGCCTGGGGACGGGCCGGGGAAACCCCAGCACCCAGTCCCGACGCTGCCCAGGTCCCTTGTCCTTACTACACAGGGACAGGCGGGCGAGCCAGCGCTCCTCCTCGGAGCCTGCGGGCTGCCACCCCCTTGCCGTGCTCCTGGGATTTCTCAGCTATTTGGAGGCACTGAGAGAGGGCAGGATAATCCCAGCCCACGCGGCTGGGAATCCAAGGGGCAGACGTGGGCAAACTTTTTGGCATAACTGAGACAGCTGCGCCGCGCATCCACCCCTGGCCCACCACCCGGCAGGCAGGCGAACCCCTCGCTCCCGCACCCGGAGCAGGTAAAACAGGCTGAGCAGAAGAGCCAAGGAGGCTCACCAGGGACCGAGCGCCAAGGAAAAAAAAAAAAAAAAAAAAAAAAAAAAACCAACAGCCAGCATCAGCGCCGGGCATTTACCTGCACCACGATCCCTGCGGCGCGGGGGAGAGGTACCAAACCCGCCCCCGGGAGCGCGCTGTGTTTTTCAGGCACCGTCTCGCTGCCGGGGCAGGTTTCCAGCTCCTGTGGCCAGGCCACCCCGGCTCCCGCCGTGAGCCGGTGCCAACGGGCAGCCCGGCCCAGATCAGACAGTCACCTCGCATCAGCCTCACCTACGAGGGGATGTGGCGTTTCCCGAGAGGGCTTCACCTGCCCGCCGCGTTTAGGCGGCGGTGGCTTCTCGTGCTCTGGGGTTTGTGGCTCGAAGCGCTCAGGGAAGAGACACAACTTCACTCTGATGACCACGGGGAGGCTTGTGTCAACATTTCCTTGTTCCAGCTAAAGTGGTAGATTACCATCGTCTTCCTACTTGTGAAAATGTCACTTGTGAATAACGTCATTATTCAGCTGGGTTCGGGGTTTGCTCTTGTGTTAGAAGAGTACTGGAAATATCACCTTTACCAGTGATTTTGTGTGCCAGTCAGCAGAGAAGATGCATTTATAGCATCCTCCAGCCACGTAAACACTGGAGAACGTAGTGCCAGGTTAGAGATGAGGCCATCCAGAGCGACAAAATAGCACTACACATTAAATCCATCTCCTCAAGTCGCCCGTTTGCTGCCTCAGACAAAACAACAACAGCAAAAAAAATTCCAATTTGAATTTCACTGCATATAAACATTAACAATGGAGATGTAATAGGCAGAGTAACTGGTCACACGCAGGACACGCGTGGAGTAGGGCACCCTACAGAGCATGCAGAATTTGAAATTAGCAGCAGCGAGGTCCAGCACAAACGTTTGCCAGACCTGCTGGGCCCCTTCCAAAGCCATCTCTCCCCTTTGGAAAGGACACAACAAGCGTGCAAGGCCCCGAGCTGGGATGCTGAGCCAAAGGCTCAGCCCCACCAACCCGTGCCGCTCGGGCAGCCCCGTGTGAGCAGGGTTTGAGGTGGGCTGAGGCTGAGCTGCTGCAACCCAGTGCCAAACCCCAAGCGTGCCACCCTCCGGGAGGTCATCTGCAACTGGAAGACAGCAGTACCAACAAGGCAATGACATTAGGCATGCAATTAATACACAACCAGCTCCTCTTATTAAAAGAGAAGCAGGTGCTTGAGCTTGTACACGTCCTTTTGAAACGCTGACGGTTCGCTCCAAGCCCGGCTTTCACGTCAGCCTTAACCCAGGCAAGGCATGTGATTTTTACATAAGATCCACTCATCTCGTCATAACCCCTCGAGCAGGCACAGTTACACCAAGTACTGAATTGCCTCATTTAGGGAAGGAAAAAGCTCTGCCGTTAGGAGATAGCTGTACTGCTTTAGCTCTTCTGGCAAAGTTAAAACTGTGTGCTTAAACAAGGTCTGTGTCAGATTTGCAGTTTCTAAACAAAAGCTGTCACTTATCTCAGTACAGCTTCAGCTCTCTGCACCCCCGACATTCTCTGTGTTCTTTCCTAGTTCAGAATCTCAAATCCAGACAGGAGGACTCTTCCCCGGGGTGGGAGAAGAACAAAAAAAAAAAAACACACCCAAAAACCCTCCCCTGAAAAGCGCACCCTTTCACCCCCTGAAGTTAAACACAGACCAAGACAGGGACTGGGTTGTATTTGCCTCTCCCCAGCTGCTGGAGAAGCACTGAGCTGCTGTCAGAGCATCCCAACCGCCCCAACAGCACAGTCGCCCTTTTTCCTGCTCTTCCCAGGCTCACTCCTCACGTGCCTGTTGCAAACTGGCTGTGCCTCTTACAGGACAGGCTCTCAGCCTGGCCCAAAAATTCGAGGAAAAAAAAATAAATTTGAAGAGAGGTGAGAGGCCCTCGTGTTTCAACCTCGCTGCAAAGGTGCAGGCAAAACAGCTGCCCAGGTGGGGAAGCCCTGGGAGCAGGAACACGCACCCCAGGACACGAGGATCAGAGATGCAGCTGGGGTGTGATGCTGGATTAAGGGAGACAGGCGTGAAGATCTTCCCCTGCCATTTGTTCCCCCACGCTTGCTATTTCCTGCCAACCAGCGCTCCCTGCCCCCAGCGCTCGGGCCCTCCAAGCTTTTCTTCCAAACCCTGCTCTCCGTGTCCTGGTTAACAGGACCCACCCCACGGGAAAAACAGGGAGCAGAAAGGGGAAAGGAGAACAGGAGCTTCCCGGAGGCAGAGACAAAAACAAAGCAGAAAGCCGTTTAACACACCTGACTAGCACGTGGGAGATGAACTTCACTGAAAGTCCTCCAGGCTTTGTTACTGGAAAGGTTGGGACTGCAGCACCCTGGGTGTTTCCCTGCAACACCCTCAGCACGCTGGCAGCATCCTCCTACGCCCCGGGAGCAGGCTCTGCCGGCGGCAGGAATGAAACGCTCCAGGGGTGCGGAGAACAGCGGAGGGCTGCAGGGATCGTCTCTTGCCAGGCTGAGACCTCACGGCTTTGCAAGCTTGACTTCTCCATGGCAAGGCTTTTTTTTTTTTTTTTTTTTTTTTTTTTCTTTTCTTTCCCCCCCCCCCCCCAATGGCTGGAAAGTAATACTTACTTTGAAAGAAACGGTCACGCCAATAGGCAGGCAAGTAAATTTTTCTGCTTTGACTTTTTTGTTGTGGTGGCTTTGTGTTTAGTGACAGTTTTGCAAGCCTGCTGTACGGGCACGCACGCAGCCGCAACATAAACAAGCAGCCTGAAGTATGTGCTTTAATGGCAAGTGCCAGTTTTAAATATCAAGTCACATATTGCGCACCTCATGTCTGCCTTTCATCATCTATCAAAATAGCAAGCAAAGCCCATCACTCCCACTTCAGCACCAGCAAAACATGTGGGAACTAGAGGCAGCTAGTAGGAAAACGTGATACATCCTTACTAATAAAAGCTCCTGCTTTCCTCACTGGGGTAAATAGCTGCAAACGCGTTTCTGCAGCCTGAAACTCAATTGCTGACAGCGCGGCAACAGAAACGCCGCGCTGAGCTCCCGCCACTCTCAAACTTGGAGGCTTTTAGTGGGGAGGGCCGAGCCGGCCGCTGCCGGGGCAGGCCCCGCGCTCCCCGCCGGTGCACAGACCCTCCCCACCTCCCAGCTTCCCAGGACAGGGCTGCGTGCACACACAAAATAATTAAATCTTCAAACAGCTCACCCGTAGCACCAATTAAAGAGACAACCTCATCTTTCATAGAATTTATTACTTTCAGCGCTGTTGCCACAGGTATCCAAGTTTGAACGGTGTTTAAAGCAGGCTTTCAAAGGGGATACAGACTCACCTACCTCCAGGGAGAATGAATTTACTTTGTTCACTAGACTATAACTTAAAATTTGTTACATGCACCAGCTTGTAACTCTTTGAAAAACTCCCCGGTTAGCCGGCTTCAAATGTCTATTATGAACTTGCCCCGATCAAAGCAATTCCCTCAACAATGAGACTCATCTCACCATCTCACCAGCAAAGCAGCACTGAACAAATTTTGGGGGTGGAAATCACAGCACAGAGCAGGAGGGGACTCTCCCTTCCAAACCCACCTAAGGGATCCCAAGCAAGGGAGCTCCCTTCAGCACAAAGCAAGAAGGAAAGACGTTTAATGGTGAGTTCACTTACTCGAAGGGGGGGGGGGGGGGGGGGGGGGGGGGGGGGGGGGGGGGGGGGGGGGGGGGGGGGGGGGGGGGGGGGGGTGGGGGGGGGGGGGGGGGGGGGGGGGGGGGGGAAGCTTTTTTTTTTTTTCCCCGCAGAGCTCTCTTCGTTGTGAGTGAAATCATCTGTCAGCAAGAGACCACCTGGGCTCTTGTTTCAACAGGACACAAACCTGGCATCGGGCACCATTTCTGATGCAAAGGGGAGATGGTTCACGCTCCCCGTACCCGCAGCGCTGCTCGTGAGCTGCGCTGGGAGACGCGTCACTGCGCACAACCACCTGCCTTGGTTTTATCTCCCCGCTCTGCAGAGCCACGACGCGCTTGCTGAAGCAGAGGCGCGGCTGGCACGCGCTGACCCTGCCGAAAACTCAGCAGCCACGAGGCGACAGCCCCGGCCCGGCCCCACGCCGCGGTGGCAACGCCACAACCCCGGGCTGGGAAGAGGCAATGAAACTTCTTCGCCTCCTGCCACTCCTACTGCCTTCATGTCAATTTAAAATGGTTATTTCCATGTGAAATTTAGCGCGCGAGCGGTTTCCTGCTAGAGGCACAGTTTATTAAGCGCGCTGGGAGGGAGCTCATTTCTGATCAGATTAGTCATTTATGAACTATGACATGGGGGGGGCGGGTAGAGGACACTGTTTTAAATGTTTTGCTACTACAAAGAATAAACAACAGTTTGGCCAGGGGACGATGAAACCACAGCCTTCTAGGACCAGGACAATAGACATACACTCAGTGTCCTGGCTAAATAAACACCAGCAGCAAATGACACGGCTTACGCTGGAAAACACTAGTTGCAGCTCAAAGCCCCAGGAAGACCAACTTCCCCGCGGTGACCTATATGTGCTATAAATGCTGCAGACACAGCCTGCGTGACGCAAGCTCCATCCTAGTGGCAATCGTTGGGTTTCGCCTTGCCAAGAAAATGCAAAGCGGAGGTGCTGAATTGTCCATGCGGTGGGGTAGCTAAACCAGTTCCTCCCTGGTGCATTTAAGGACAGAAATGAGGGAAACAGTGGCAGAGCTTAAAATAAAACCAGGAGACAATATAAAAGCAAATGGATCTCAGAGCTGGAGGGCTTGCATTAACACTTTGAATTTTCCTGGCCTGGGAGAGAGAAACGGGTTCCCCTTCACAAAGGGGCCACCCGCATGAGTGCCAGCAGCTTGGCCAGGGCAATTATTAATTAGGAACTGAAAAGGATTTGAATTTGGGGCAGTTTTATCACTCTGATTTTCTGGCAGTAGCACCGTTTCAAATGGCTGCGCTACCTTATTTACCAGCTGGACTTTGAAAGCAAGAACCCCTTCTTGGCAAGTGGGGTATTTTGGCCAAGAGTCATCGGAGTCACTCACTGCCTCGCTCCCTTCACTCCTAACTTCCCCTGGGGAGGAAAGGGCCTTGAGTTAATAGCTACTCCCAAGGGGAAGAGAATAAAAGCTATATACTGCCCCAGGACTTCCTCGAGGAGGAAAGAGATGAAAGTGGGAGGCCACGAATTCACACGTCCAAGGATGGGCAGAAGCATGAAATACCAATTTCTTTGGCACATAAGACGACTACAGTAACCCCAAGTAATGAGATACTGGCACTACGGTGCACACTACCAGGCTCAGACTTAAGCAAATCAGCGTTTGTTTCTCCTTTCCAGGCAGAGGGACAGCAGCAGAGGGGAAATGCTGTGCTACCTTTATCAGGGGGTACAGGATTCTGAGTGAACAGGAGTGTTTGAAAAACAGGAGGCTCATTAAAGATGGAGCCTAGGCGTTCCTGCAAGGCAAGAAGATTTAGGGAGCTAATCTCCAGGTCCAGATTACAACAAGGCTGCAAGGTGCTCTGCTCCCTCAGCAAGCCCAGGTCCCCCAAATCCAAGGACCATCTGCTCCTCACCTTCTGACCACATCAGTGTTGGTGATGATTCACCTTCAAATTTTGGGCCGGGTGGCTGGCTATGCCTTTGGGGATGATTGTACTTTCCCGTCAATTAGTGAATTAAGCTAAACCAACAAACTATGAAAACCACTCGCCACTATCTAGGACCTAGTTTAGCCACCTTGGATCCTTCTAACAGACACAGTGCAGCCCTGTGAGTGGTGCATGTTGTTAACGTCTTACTGCAGTTATTCACCCCACTAGCAAAAATCAATTGTCAAAACATTCAGGACCAGAGAGAAGTCACAAAGCCAACGCACAAAACCAAACATATCCCCCACTCTCCAAAGGTGAGGCCCAAGGATGGCTGGCCAAGGGATAACTGCACTGCTGGAGCAAAAGCCTTCCCCTAAAGCAAGCCCCAAGCTGCATTTCAAACCCAGGATGCCCACGGCAGGACAAAAGAGCCGCCACAGAGCCCTGAGACCGGGACAGCAGCAATTGTGCAACTGCCTTCAGCGCAGTTGTATAACATCAGTCCTCTGTTTTTATGAACTGCTCACAGCCAGACTCAAAAAGCAGCAGCCCAGAGGAAGGGTGGTGTCAACATTACCTTCCATTCACCCCGAAAGAAAAGAAGAGGGGGGAGAAGAAAAGATTCTGTGTTGTTTCGGCTGCTGCCCAGCCAAGTGGAGGGGGGTCCGGTCACTGTGCCGGCTGTACCGCAGAGCTGCTCGCAGCCTCTCCTCTCTGGCCAGCTCTATAAACCCGGCAGCCAAACCAGCCTCTGAGCAGGAATCGAATTAATGCGAGCTGCTCCATTACTGTCCTCTCACTAGCATGTAGCGCGTCTTTTGTGGATTATTTTAATAGCAGAAGTCGCACACAGGAACACTCGCTGGAGACATCAGCTTCCATCTGGGATAAACCGAGAGTTTTCGCCCCTCAAATTTCCTCCAGCACCCACTCAACAGCTTCCCTCCCCGTAAAAATGTTTGCTCAAAACCTTCGTGACATGCAGCTAAACAGCCCAATCTGAAAACATCAAGCTTCCCAGCCCCAAAAGTGCGGGAGCAGGGCAGGGCACAGCACACCCCTCCTGTCCTGCTTCTGCAGGTGTCCCCAAGAGCTGTCCCCCAGCATGCCGTGGCATCAAAGCTGCTACCCAGAAATCTCACCCCGGTCTCCGGGATGCCTCCCGGTGTCAGCGCACGGCCATTCCGTGTGGCCAGGAGTTCCCCTGGACAGCTCGAGTCGGCCTAGGGTAGAGAAGGTCAAGTTTTCACCATCCACAAAGCACCAGCGTGTTTCAGCAAGAAGGGCAAATTAACTGAACTTCCTGCGTGCCAGGGACCGCAGCGAGCCCGGCGCAGAGCGGCGGCTTCCCCGGCATCAAAAGCCTGGCACGGCACCGCGCCGTCTGCCCGGCCGAGGAATTCTCCACTTCAGCCTCAAATTAACCAGCACCACACGTTTCCCAATCAGACATCTAAAGCTCCATACCCTGCAGAGAGTCTCCTATCGCAGCCGGATCGCCAGCCTGCTCCTCCCGGCGGACGCCCCGCTCCCCAAGCCCTTTGATGTCGGCACCCCCGGCCCTTCCCTCAGCATCCCGGCCCGGCAGAGATGCGGCCGCTCAGCGCTTCTGGGGAGTGGGGCCGGCTGCTGGATTTGGGGGCACCGCAGCAAGGCCAGACAGCACCCTAAAACCGCAGCGGAGTCCAGGTTGGAGGCTGGTGAAACAGCTCCAGCCGCTCTTGCTGCCTGCCTCCTCGGGGCAGCCGCGCTGCCGGGAGGCATCTGGCCAGGAGGGCTTCGCAGAGGTCCCTTTGGGAACGCCAAGATCCCCCCCCAGCTGAATGGAGGGGCTGAATGGAGCAGACAGCCCAACTGCACCAGAGCCTCCCTTTGGGCAGCTGAGCCCCAGGAATTCACCACCACCAGTGTGTCTCCTCGGTGACGTACAGCAAAAATCTTCCAGGGCACACGTCTGCAGACACGCGTTCATCTACGCAGCTTAAGAGAACAGCATTGACTGTCTGCTCTCAGGTTGCTTCAATCAGAGCTGCTAGACAACAACCTTCAGCTCAGGTAGTGACTTTTTAATTGGAGACAGATTGGCAAGAACAGCTTTGCCTACCCAGAGACACATGGAGCAACAAGAAAATCACCGAGAGGAAGAGTAGCAGACCACCACCAGAAAAATGCATAACACAAAACGACAGAAACGCCTCCTTTGGGGTCTCTGGAAGCAAACACAAATTCATTGCAAGAAACATTACAGTGTTAAGCAAAAAAAAAAAATTAAGATGACAGTACCTGATCCTCCAAACTGAGTGCTTGCTAGGGTCGTGGGTCTGTTTTTTCCATTAGCCACTGGCAGGGGAAACATCTAGAAAAACAAGAAGATGAGAGAGAAGGGAAGAGAAAAGCAATTTCAGTATGTTAGTTTTACTGTGCTGCTGCAAAGGGGGTCAGATTGGGCAGGCGGGGGGGAGGAAAGGGGGAAGAGAAGCACTTTATTGATGCAAAAAACTTTCCTCTCCTCGTGTCCCTGCTACATAGATCAGCTGCAGGAGGGACAGGAGAGCAGCGCAGCTGTGCACTAATATACACACACATTCCTACGTGCGTAAACTTCTCCTGTGTACACAGCGTGTCTGGTTCCTTAGGTGCAACTGAAAACCATCCAAAAAGCATCATCGCTGTGGTCAAAACCAACAGTTTCTTCCCTAACTTATTCACCAAGGCCCAGACTACAGGGTGCCCACGAAGAAAGGCTGACTCCATTCATAAAAAGGCCAGCAGGGAAACGACAGCCCCCAGCAAAGCTGGTTTTACCCCTCGACACCCCGGCGCCCACAGTGGTCCAGGGCTCCTCCTGCATCTCTCGGGCTGGGGGAGGACTGGGGCTGCCCGGGGGCTGCAGCTGGCACCGCCCGAAATGCCAGACCCACACGCAGGGAGCCTCGCGCCAGCTCTCAGAGGGCAGAACCCTCCAGCCCCACGGAGCAGCTCCCACCCCCCCACCCCCCCCCCCCCCGTGCTTCGGGGGCTATCGCAGCCCCGGGGTCCGGTGGGAGAAGCTGCGCCAAGGGCAAAAGCATTTAACTCGCGATTAGAAAGATTAACATATTTTACAGTATCGGTCACTCTGGCTACTTGTTTGTTATACTGCTGCAGCTTCAGTATCACAACTAATCTTCTCCTGCCAGGGAGCTTCCTCAAAATACTGCATAGCTCGTCAGCTAACCTGTATAAATATTTTTAATATAAGTTGGGAAGGTTTCAGAAGCTGTTATTTAAAAATTTATATGCACCTGCGTGCAGCAGAAAACTAATTCTTCTCCACACAAATGGAGCTCCAGCCAATAAAATAACTGGTGAGAAAATGGTTAGTGAATTAACATTTTAATATCCTTTTACTACTCAACTCAAGATACTTTCACCACCAAGTCATTTGAATTTTTATTATTTTTAGCTTTGCAATGTCTGAGTAACTCAAAAGTTTAATGCTTTGAAGATTAAACAATGTAATGGCACAAGAGCCTACAGAAATGCAGCATTTCATGCCCTGACATAGCTGATGTCTGGCTGTGGTCAGAAACATTCCTTTGTACAAAACCGCCTGCCCAGCTTTGTTTTCACAAATACTGGGGAGGAAAAAAAAAAAAAAAAAAAAGAACAACAAAAAAACACAACAGTTAAATGTGGTAGAGATGCAAAGAGAGCAGTTAAGAAACCAACTGCCATTCAAAAAAAGAACACAAATTTGGGATCGTATATATGTATGCGCACACGCACATCATGTATACTTTATATATATGTATTTAAATAAAGGTGTAAACAGTGCTTAAGCATGCAGCGTGCGTGCGGACGACCGCTCCTGCCAGCAGCCAGCCTGCAGACACCTGCCCTCCTCCAGCTTCGCCCCCGGCCCTCGCCCCGCTCCCCCCGCAGCCAGCGCCGCTGGGGGGGCTCCTGCTGCAACCCCCCCGGGGAGGCTGCTGCCCACCCCGGGTGGGCTCCCGAGTCCCTTGGGGTGGGCTGGCGGCCCCGCCACCCAATATGCTGTGTTTCCTCAGGAAGTCAGGCTAGGAAACAAAAACAAACCTTGACGACACCAAAGGCTTGCAGCCTACCTTCCTCTGCAACGCTACAGGTTTCTCCCGTCCCCGTCCCCCCCCGCCTTGCAGGCCAGTGTTGTTTTCTGCAAAGATGGCCAAAATTACTAAAAATGGAATTTACGTAGCTGATCCCACCCGGTCTGTGCTCACTCCCTCCTCCTATTAAGGTAGGGAAGAAGATTAAGTGAAGTGGTTAGAAACCCCCTCCCTGAGTGGCAAGAGGCAGTTCTGTGTGCAAGTAGGGCGGGGGGGGAAGATGGGATGCATGAACATAATAGTACAGGAAAAAAAAAAAAAAAAAAGGCAACAAAAAAAAAAAAAAAAAAAAAAAAAAAAAGCAATGCTGGCTCTTTTTCACAAGCATTTCTGCTTAATACTCGCTGATGCTGAAACCCCCAAGGTTTGAGCAGCAAACACGAGTGGAGAAAATGAACAGCCTTGTTCCATTGTGCAATGAGCACTTTCTACTCCTGCAAGAGGTGGCGCGTGTGTGTGTGTGTGTGTGTGTGTGTGTGTGTCCCGCCACCACGGCAATCCCCAGCACGCCCCCGCACCCAGCCCCGCTGGGGGATGCCCTCCCCACCTCTCCCCATCACCCGCCTCCGCCTGCTTCCAGAGATATTTCAAGACTGATGCAACCCCCTTCCTGCTCTCCCTCCCCAAGGGATTAAGGAGTCTTGGACCCCTTCCCACGCCAAGGCAAGTGGGGATGCTAAAGCAGGTTGCTGCTGGAGAGGGGGGACCCCCAGGTTGCCCCTCGCCTCAGTACAGGCTCCAAACACACTTATCACTTGCCAACTCCAGGAAGTGTTTTGGGTTTGGGTTTGTTTTTTTTTTTTCTTTTCTTGCTGCCAGCTCGTTTTTCCACTGTGGTGTGGGCTGAAGCCGACCGGGGACGCTGCCTCGAGGAGCCCGGCGCAAGTCATATGTGAAGTGCCGGCTGCCTGCGCTGGCCTGTGTCACTCACAGGCAAAGTTCACCCACCCACTGCAAATTTCCTTTCTGCTTTTAAATGCTGCTTTAAAAATAAATGGGGGGAGGGAGAAATCAAACCAGAGCTGGCACATACTGGAGGGAGCCAGGCATCGAGGAGGGACCCTGGCATGAGCATCTGAGGAACTGTAATTGGGTCATTACTTGGCCTTTGTTGGATTTGAATAATGTAGATTTAAACGGTTATGTAAAATCCCCCATCTTAAGTTGCTGTATTTGGTTTCTCAAGTCCTATCTCCTGCCTCTCCCACAGCAGACAACTTCTGCACGCTCTTGTAGCTCGATTTCCACCCCTCCCAAAGAATTTATTCTCCCTCCACTTCTCCCAGGTTAAAAAAATGCAAATCCAGCACATGGGAAGATCCCAATGCCTGCACCCACCACCGGAGAGGTTATAGCTAAGTGACCCCACACTTCCACCGGTGAACTTGTAAGCAAGAAAGGGAATTTGCCAGACACAAGTAACAATATCAAGCAGCATTTCATTTATTGTGTACTTCTAGGAGTGCATCAGTGTTTTCAAATTAAATAGCTGTTTTCCCTTTCTCCAGTCTTCCACCTTATGAACTCCAGGATGAACCAACCTCAGCCCTGAACTCAAAACCTGAAATCTATTTTGCAGCATGGAAAGCATCCAGTTGTTAATTCAGGGAGAAGAGGGAATTTGACTCAATAAACATTGCCAGCAGGATATTTTATACGTTCACTTAAGACAGACCTTCCCGACTACAGCCCCAAACATCCACTGTGGCATTAAGTCAAACTTTACAACTGCTTCGCTCTAAACAAAAGCCGGAGTTTTATCATTGAAACGCAGGCGCTACGCCTCGGCCGGAGCAGGGCGCAGGGCACGGCTTCAGCATCCCCCGGCACGTCGGCATCAGCAGCGGCGAGGGCAGCAGGGGCTCGAGCCCTGCTTGCTGGTGGCAGTTTGGCTTCCACCCCCAGCTCGAGGGCTGGAGCCGCGAGGGCTGGCACGGCACCGAGAGCAGCCGCCCGCAGAGAAACCCGACGGCAGGGCCTACGCGACTGCTCAAGCCCCTGCCCGCCCTGCAATGTCTCACCGAGCTAGAAACCCACCCTGACGACTAGCATCCCCGCAGCATATGGTTAATACTCTGCTAATAATCATGGCTGTTAACAGCGTTTCACTTCTGCCAGAGACCCAGGCTGGCACGCAGCCGCCTGCCTCCATCTAGCTCGGCAGGCGCGCTCTGCGGCACGGACGGGCCCCCCCAACCCCGGCCGTGTGCCCGCTCGCGCCCCTGCGTCCCGGCTCCCCCCGCGCCGTGGGGTGCCCCTGCCCTCCAAGCACCCCAGCCCGGCCGGGACACCCGCCCACACCCCTCCTCCCTCAACCCACCGACGCCGGGCACACGGCGCGGCCGAGCCGCGGCCCGGGGATAAACCGCGGCGAGTCCCGGCGGGCGAGCGTCTCGCTCCCGCCGCTCGCAGCCTGGGCCCGCCGGGCCGAGCCGCAGGGCCTGGCGGCCACGGGCCAAAGGACGCGGCACCAAAACCCAAGCCGAATAAATAGGTTAATCCGGCAACTCGAATCTATAGGCGGGATGCTTTCTCGAAAGCTCTCTCCCGGAGCTGCGAGCCCGGCCTGGACTAGTGCCAGGGAGCGGTGGTGAAAGAAAGCTTACAAATTACCTGTACTTTGGGGCAATTATAAAAGGCAATTTGTTTCAGAGGTAGAAATAAGCACGCTGCCGTGCACACCCCAAAGCAGCGATCAGCCTACAGAGCTGGGTGTTTGGCTCCGGCTCACTTAGATGCACGTTACAGATGCCTTTGATTTTCACCCTTATTGGCAAATTACATTGGCACAAAGCTTTGGGCGAGCACTTTGCAGCTCAATAACTACCCAATGTATTCATTTATTAAAGAAGGCACGAGTCTTCCTTTTCAGGGCTGTAAACCCAGTTTATAGCATCTGACACAAACAAAATCTGACCCCACAAACTCACAGCCGACTATGCAACCCCATTAGGGCCAGACCTTAAAAATCCCTCACTGCACAGCAAAGCACAGCACAGAGCTGGACCACAGACTAATGGGATTGAATGTATTTTCCCTAGAAAAAAAGGAATTGAAATACTGATCTGAAGCAAATATTTCCAGCCGCTCTGAATCTCTCTTTCTAGTCTTCCCTCCCATCTACTCTCCTGGAGAGGAATAGTAGACCAATGCTCCGCTCCTGCTTTTTCAAAGAAAAATATAAATATACTTGAAAGAGCGAGATTTGTGGTCAAAAAGCCTGCATCCAAACAACACAGAGAGAGCAACCCATGGAGCAGCCTCTTCAACAGGCCCACACTGTGCACAGCAAGCTTGCAACGCCAGGGTGAAGACCATCTAGTAGGGAGGAAGCTTTCCATTTTAGCTACTCATCCTCCGGGAGAGATGTTAATATTCCCTCTATGCAAACTCAGGAGAAGGGTGTGCGTGTGCAGAGATGAGGGTTTGTGAAACAGATCTGGCTCAAATCCAGACTGCGTCGGAGCCCATCGGCCAACTTATCCTGGAGGGAATGTCCTCGAATCATTCGCTGGCAAATGGCATTTGCAGGTCCTGATCCTCAAGCAGCCGCCTCCGGTGCCACTGCTGAACCCATGAGCCTCATAGGAACACCGAACGAGTTCTGATCGTTCCCAGGTTTACACCAGCGTAAGAGTGTTGGAATTGAACCCAAATTCAACCATCAGGTGTAGATTAATCTCAAAGGACAGAAACATTCATGTAGAGGGAACAGGTCAGGACCCCTCCAGGGAATACAGCTCTGAGCATGCAAATGAGGACGGTTCGTTAAATTTGAAAATAAGGTCTTGGCGTTTTTTTAAAGCTCTAAACAGTGAGCGGGATTTGATTTTTTTCTAAGGGGGAAAAAAAGCAAAGCAGGAGCTGCTGCAGCCCCAGCCAGGGAGCACATTATGAGTTACAAACCCAAAGTGCAGTTTAAAACCCGGTACCCTCCAGTGCAGGAGACTGGAAGCTCCAGGGCTCCTACCAACCCGCAGGACCTCCGAGAGGGACAAATAACCACGCTCCACTCCCCAGCAAGCCCTGAACATACTCCTGTTTTTAAAAGCATACCGTCGCTGCAGTCCCCCTAACAACTGTAAAACATACTACTGTAAAAATACATCGCTGGTAATTTAATGGAACCAGCCTCCCAACACAAGCATGAAACTGGGAGAACGGGCCTCTCCTCCAGCAGGAGAATTGCTCTTTGGGGGACTGAGAGACCCCACCACTGCCCTCCCCTCCAGCACAGAGCCCTGCTGGGACAGGTACAAGCCCCAGCTGTATAAGAAGGTTTACTTCTCATCGCTAAACCTCTGTGTGTGGGTACAGAAAAGCAGCTGAGCCTCAGCACTTCCCACAGGTGTAACAGGTACCAGGACAGCGGGTGCCCCTAGTTCTGCCACCGCTTTTCCCCCTCTTTACTCCCTTCTTCTCCAAGAGGCAAGAAAATCAGCTCAGCAGAAGCTGTGGGCTGGGTGACACAGGACAGCCCAGAGCCACAACGGCAACACTCATTGTTATTCCTCCTCATGGAGCTGGTTTTTCTATCTTCACAGCACGTTTGCTTATCTAAAAAGCAAGACGCACGCTCCAAGTGCCATGAGGGTGCAGCACACGGCAGAGGAACCCAGCAGAAAGTTATTTGCCTTTGAACACAAGCTCTCCTCTCCACAAGTCACCTGCTAACAACAGCCAGCACCGGTGCGGCAAGCGCACAGCGTGTGTTGTGTGGCACACCGCCGACCCCGGACGGCAGCACAGACGGACACGCCGCGGACTAATCCTCGCTCCGCTATGACTAGAAGGGACTTCTCCTCCCTCCGAGCTGTGCACACCCTTCTGGGGGAACTCTTAGGCCCTGTTTCTTTGAAAATAAACAGTTCCTAAACGCAGCTAAAGTTTTCCAAGATACAGAAGAGCAGAGCGTGGGGAACACAAGTGTCCAACTCCTGCAAAAATAATGCGCCGGAGAGCTTGGACACATTTCAAATTGTGACAAAATAACCTGCGGGAGCAAAAGTTTAATAGTCTGGATCTGGGGAGAGGAAAAAAGCCTGATTAATCAGCTACTGAAGTTACATCTTTGCGCGGCTTCACAAACAGTCACCCGGCCCATTTCACAGTGAGCGTTTAAACAGAGAACACACAACTCCGTTACTTTTCCCCAGAATTTCCCATCCAAAAAAAACCTCAGCCCACCTCTCTGTGCTCCATGCAAGGAAACAGTACACGTTTGGGGGAAAGGCGGGGGGGGGAGGAGAGGAGGGGCAGAGGCTTTGCTTTAACTTGAAAATAAACAAGTTGCAGCACATGTACATGCACACAAACACAGCACATCTGAAACCCATCATGTCCAATTTACAGGCTCACATTTCCTCCCTTCTGCAGCTCCAAAACACTGCGCACAAGCAAAGCCCCGGGGCCTTTAAAGCCCCCCGGCCGCGCTCGCTTACCATACTGAAGTCCAGCAGGTCACTGAGCTCTTTGTCTGTCCCAACTGCAGCCATTCTCTGCTGCTGCTGATTCATACTCCCACAGACTCAACAGTGGCAGTCCTAGAGAAAGCGAGGGGGAGGGGAAAGAGATATTTTAATGACTAGAGCAAACTACCCACCCCATTGATGAATATTTTAAAAAGACAGAGCGAGAGAGAGAGAGAGAAAGGGGCCAGAAAAGAAAAATCCTTTGCGCGTCTCCAGCATCCAAGTCCTCCGCTGAGAGCACAGTCGGAGTCCTCACATAGCACCCAGAGGCAGGAACAAGCGCTCTATTGACCAGACACACTTGTATGTTAGTTTTTTGCTGCCAATTCCACTAGTTCGGGCCAATTCTGTTCTTGGCGTGTGGCGAATGAAGGGGGGAAAAAAAAAAGGAGGAAAAAAAAAAAAAAAAGAGTCAACTCATTTATCAAAGGGTTCAGGCAAGTTATCACTCAGGCGCTTGTCTGGCTCGGTTCACCCCCTCTCCTTCCCCCACACTCGCTCCCCGCAGGAGGCTCTCTTGTCCTTGCCTAGTTTTGTTTAAAAAAAAAAAAAAAAAAAAAGAGAGAAAAAAAAAAAAAAAGTCTGATCCTACTGATCCTACTCCTCTTTCCTTCAGGTTGCCGAGCACCTGCAGCTGCTTTTTCATGGGCTGAATTTGGGGATGCCCAGCCAGGTCGTACCCGGTGAGAACTGAATTTCTCCACTCCCAAAAGGGACTGGAAAAAAAAATTTTGTTTTTGGAGGGTTTTGCAAAAATAAAGCCCTCCAGGCAACCTTGCAAGATAGGTAAATATTATTCTTCCTAATTTTACAGATTATTTTTTTAAAGGGAGACTGATCTTTTTGGCCAGCTCACTATGATAGAAAAATATTTCTTTGGGAGGGAGGAAGAGAGGCCTGGGATGAGATAAAAGATTCCTTTTTTTTTGGCCTCATTTTTTTTTTTTTTTTAGGAACTCATTCATGGTTACAAAGGGCAGCTGGCCAATAAATTTAACTCATTAATCATAAGGTTAAAAAAAAGAAAACTCCATGCGATCCAAAGCGCTTGTAGGCTGTGCCGGCTCAGCCACCACATTTCAATGAAGTTTTAAAAAAACACGCTGAAATCAGCCCAGCATGTAAAAACCCTCTACCACTATAAAAAACAGCCAGGGGATTTTTTTTTTTTCTTTTTTTGCTTTTCTTTAAAAAGCCTTTTCTTTAAGTGTCATCAATGCATCTGGTCAGTATTTTTAAAGCAACTTTAGCAATCTACCGCCGCGGTGGGGTCGGGGGGGGGGGGAGGGGGGGGGGGCCGAGCTCATCCCTGTCAGACCCCAGCGAAACCCCCGCGCCCCATGGAAGGGGAGGGGGACACACACCCCCCCCGATGCATGGCTTCAGCATCCCCCCCCCCCCCCCAAACCCCACATCCCCCCCCCCCCCCGAAACAACCGGCGGCCCTCGCCGCCAAGATCGCGGGCAACTTGAACAATACGCGCTCACCACCCCAAATTCAGTCCGGGCTTTTATTTTTATATCCTAAACCACCCCCCCCCCCCCTTCCAACAAACCTCCACTCCTATTTTTAACTCCGACCAGCCCCCGCGAAGCCAGCGCCCTGCCCTGGCCCGGGAAAGGTTTTACCCGCCCCGGCAGCACAAAGGCCGAGCAAAACTTGACCCGGGAGGAACAAGGGGCGGCCGGGCCCCGGCGGTGCCGGGCTAACGCGCAGCAGATGTCCGCACTCCCCCCGGCCCACTCGGGTTTCCCCCGCCGGTGGCGGCACCTCGGACAAAGGCTCGGGCACCCCGAGCTGCTCCGGCTCCCCCCCCCCCCCCCCCCGCTCCAGGAGCGGCCTGTGCCGCCCGGCTGCTGCCGGGACACGCGTGGGCCCAGACAGGCCGGCCCGGGCCCCGCTCCCCCCTTCTCAAGTCTGGGTTGAGCGGGCTGCCCGCCCCCCCCCCCCCCCCCACTTCGCTGTAAGGAGGAGGGCGAAATGGGTCGCTGCCCCCCACCCGGGTCCCCCCGTGCCGTGGGGGGGGTCACAGCGGGCAGCCCCCCCCCCCCCCCCCAAACGCAGAGGGGCGGGAGGAGGACGAAGCTGGCTGCACCCCACGCCACGGGGGAGAAGCTGAAGCAACGCCGCCCCCCCCCCCCCCCCGCGTTCCCCCAACTCTTGCACACACACACACACACGCACACGCACCCCGAGCCGCAGCCTTGTGCCCCGACCCGCGAAGGGGGACAGGGAGCCCCCGCGGGGCGTGAAGGAGGGGGGGTGACCGGCTGAAGTTCTCAGCACGACCCGGGGATCGCCCGCCCCCCCCCCCCCACGGCGGGAAAGTGGGCACCCCCACCTTCAACACAGCCCCGCGCACCTCGGGACCCCCCAGCGCGCCCGCCCCCCCCCCCCCTCCCCCGGCCCCGGCAAAACTTTACCGAGAGCCGGCGGCGCCGCGGACAATAGAGCCGAGCCCCGTCCCGGGACGGGACAGCCCCCGGCCGGGCGGGGGGGGGGGGCCGGCGCCCCAAGTCCCGCAGCACCTCCGGGCGCGGGTCGCTGCACCAGGACCCGCAGCGCTGGGGGAGCGCGTCCGTATTTATTATTTTATTTTATTTATAAATTTTTTTTTTTTTTTTTTTTACCTGTTCCGGGGCAGGCGCGCACCCCCCGTGCGTGCGCGGGGGAGGGGAAGCGCATGAAGGTCGGGCGGGCCGGGGCCGGGGCCGGGGCCGAGGCCGGGGCCGGGGCCGGGGCCGGGGGCGGGCGGGCGGCGGCGCCCAGGGCCGGCGGGCGGCGGCGGCGGCGCCTATTGTTCTCGCGCCGCCGGCGGATACAATGTAGCGAAGCGGCGCGATCGCCCCGCACCGGGCGGCGCGTGCGCCCCGGCCCGCCCCGCGCCCCCGCCCCCCCCCCCCCCCCCCACACACACACACCCCGCCCGCCCCGGGTCCTAACGCCGCCGCCGCCGCTCCGCCTCCCGCCGCTGCTGTCGCTGCTCCCGCCGGCCCCGCTGCCTCCGCATGGTCCCCCCAGGCGGCGGCAGCGGCGCGAGACGCGGCGGCCCGACCCCCCCCCCCCCCCCTCCGCACACCCCCCCCCCCCAACACACACACACCCCCCGCCCTCACGCCCCGCCCCTGCGCGGCGGGGCACCTCCCCCCTCCCTCCGTATCCCTCCGCCCTGCCGCACAGGCAGCAGGTGATGGGGGGGGGGAGCGCTGGCCCCCCCTTCCCCCCCCCCGCACACACACTCCCCCCCCCTGCTTCCCCGCGCTGCCGTGGCGGGAAGTGGGGCGGCGGCTGTTGCGGCGGGGCGGGCCCCGACGGCAGCAAGCGGGGAGGAGGCGGGGGGGGCGCCACCCCGAGTGTGGAACTATGTTTTCTGGCGGAGGGAGACGCGCAGACGCAGCGCCGAGGGGCGGGGCGGAAGGGCCGTGACGACGCGGGAGCTCCGGGAGATGGACTGATAAGGCCGCGGGCGCCGTCCAACGGGAGGGCTTCGCCGCTCCGAGTGGCAGGCGGCACGGCCAACTTGGGCGCGACTAGTTCCGGGCCCCGCCCACTGAACGCAGGGGGCGGGGCGGGGCTCGGCGGCGGCCGCTGGTTCACGTCGCCTCCCGCAGCTTCCCGCCCCCCTTCCCCCCCCCCCCCCCCGCCGCCCACCATTCGCCGGCGGGGCCCCAGCCGGAGGCGGGCGGGCAGGGCCGCTCAGGCCGCGGGGCCGCCCCGGGTTTGGGGGTTCAGTTGGGTTTGGGGGTTCAGTTGGGTTTGGGGTCGGGGTTAGGGTTGGGGTCCCGCCCGGCAGCAGCCGCCTCCCAGCCGGACACCCCCCCTCGGGGTCCCGCCGTGGGGTAGCTTCCACCCGGGGCAGCCCCACGCGAGGTGCTTCGGGGCATCTTTCCGCGGCGCTGGGGATGCCGGGTCCCCCGGCACGGGGCAGCCCGTTTCCCCGCAGCACTGCGAGGCCTCCAGCCGCCCACGCTGCTGCCCGCCGGCAGCCTCAGCCGGGCCCCAGCAGCGCCGCGGGCCTTGGGATGTAAAGTCCATATTTTATATCCAGATCTTTACAGCTTTCCGCCCGTTTCCCCGCCCGGTTGCACTTCGCAGCTGGGAGCCGGGCAGGGGGCGTGTTGTATCCAAGGTGCCGAACAATGACCCCCAGCACCTTGTGTAACGTGCCCCATGTCTGCCCAGCTCCACGGAGGCTGCTGCTCCCCCCCCCCCCCCCGATCTTCCCCTGGTGCCCAGGGTGCTGCTTGCCCCCCGAGGGCCTCTCGCTTCTCCGGTGACTTTGTAAAATGCAATCTGGGGAGAAGGGAGCCGGGTTCGGGGGCTCTCCTCAGCCTGAGATGGCTTCCCTGCTCCGGGTCAGGCTGCAGCAGAAAGTCCGGGTTCGGTGGGTTGATGCAGGGGTGAAAGCAGAGGCAGGAAGGTGGCTGCCATGCGTGCTGGCACTGCGTTACCTCGCCTTGTTGAGTCCATACCGGCATCTGACGGAGGGATCATCTGTTGGAGGGAGTGAGGGGTAGCTGGGCTGCCGCCCGCCCTGGCGCAGTTGCTTTCTCTGGCAAAGTCCTGCTGCTCCTGCCCTGCCTGGTTGGCTTCAAAGCCATCGGTCAGCAAGGCTGGTTTCATTTTCCTTTTCCCTGATCCTCCTTCTGCAGCCGGTGTCCTGGGCCTGCTATCATCTGGACCTTCAGGCCATTTGGCTTTTTTTTTTTTTTTTTTTTTCCTTAAAAAGTGGAAAGAGTTGCCTGTATTTAAACGGGGTTGGTGACCAAAGTCATCTCCTGTCATCGGGGATGGATCTTCTCAGTGGGGAGAACGGCCCCCACCCCGCTTTGGCAAGGACGGGGATGGCATCGAGGTGCTGGTTGGAATTCGCTGCCCCAGGCACATCCTGTGTGCGGTGCAGAGGGCTGAGCATCACCCCCCAGCCCTGCCGCCTCCCTGCAGGCAGCTGGCCCTGGGCAAAGTTTTCCCCAGGTAGAGCCCCAGCCCCGGGGGGAGATCACTGCCTGGGCTTGGGCTGCAGAGGCATGCGGGGCACGGATGGGGCTGGCCATCACGTGCTGCTGCTTTTGGGAACCAGCACGGGGCTGAGCCCTGGGCCAAAGGGACAGCAGAGACGCAACCCCCCTGCCTGTGCTATGCGCTCCCTCTGCTCCTGAAGGAAGGGGAAAGCTGCCTCGTGTGCTTCTGCACTGTCAAGGAGGCCATTCGCCTTGTTCCCCTCTATTTTCTTGGTGCCCGATGGTCCCTCGGGCTGCTGTCACCCTGCAGCACCCTGAGCCTGGCTGCTTTCCCCCACCACAAGGCACAGGGCCAGCACCTCCTGCCAGCATCACCCCTCTTTCTCCGCTCCCCCTCTGCCTTCCGCTCTCGGGGATGACAAGGAGAAGATGAAACGTTTCTGTAACACAATTATATTCTAATTTTGCGTGTGTGGCCATAATTTCCCTGTCAACAATTGTAATTAAACCTCAGAGCCTAGCTGTCCTGCCGCTGGTGGCTGTGCAAAGCCACGTGATGGGGAGTCGTAGCAGGCAGGAGTCGGCATGAGCCTCGCTGGCTTTCTCCGGGCATTGGTGTCTGAGGGGTGCAAGCAGTGGGGAGATTCTCCTGCTCTGAACTGTTTTGGTCGCTGTGCATCTTTGCATATGTTGAAAAGAGAATTTGCCTTTGAAGGGTCCTCCTCCTCCTTCCTGGTGGCAGCATTGTGGCAAGAAGCATGTCCTCAGGTCTGCCCGTGGGGAACTAGTGAGGCTTAAAACTCCTCTGGCATCTTGTTTTTTTTCTTGAAGTGGACAAGTTCCCCCTTCCAGTTCACAGTGCGGCCTCCTCAGTTTCCTATTTTGGGCTATTTTGGCATAGGGCAGGAGGAAGCAGAAGGGATGGTGGGGGATGCGCAAAGGGGTACCGTGGGGATGCCACGCAGACATCTCCACCCAGGACACTGGAGGGGCTCCGGTGACATTCCCCGCCTGGAGATATGCCAGAGCCTACAGGCTCAGGAGCAACCTTGACATCCCCTGAGCACTTCGTGATGTGAGATACAAGCCCCTGTCCCCTGTGTAAGGGCATAAAACACAGCAGCGTTGCATGGGCAACATCTCAAGTTCTCCTTGTTTCCATCCCCTGAACCTTTGGGATGGGGATAGCAGGTTTCATCACCTTCACAACTGTTAGTGTTAATAACGTACAGCTAATAAATAAGTAAGTAGAGCTGAGATTATATCGTAGTCCTATGACACCAAGAGCTGTGGCTTAACTAAAACAGTTACACAATGACTCTTGCAATACTCAAAGCGGGCGATGCCAGAGGAAAAAAAAAAAACATTGTGCGGTGGAGGCTCCAGGGCAGGCACCGGCAGGAGGAGAGCCCAGAGATGTTCCCCCATGGGCAGGTCATCCCCTAGGGATGGCCAAACCTTGCTGGAAGGGCAAGAGCCCATCCACGCAATGCTCCCTCTTTGGAGGAACAGCGGCCGTTGTTGCAAAAGCATTTGCTACCTTTGAGAAGGGCTTTGCAGCCCTGGAAGCTGGTGGTGAACCCAGCAGCGCTGGCGGGGCCGGAGCAGCCCAGCCGCTCTCCAGGCATCCAGTGCAGACCCCCAGCAAAGAGCCACCAGCTCTACCCACGCTGGGTTTGCCGTCATTCCACCAACTCCCGTGGAAATGAGTCCCTTAGCTGCTGCATATAATGCAGCCGAAGTCCCTCAGCTCTTCCAGGGCTGCTCGCTGTCCCCTTCCCTGGGTCCCTTCCCGGCCCCTGTCCCTGAGCTCCAGCAGCTCCAGCCCTGGGTCCCTGCAGCTCGGGCTGTAACACGGGGCAGGGCACCGACAGCCCTGGAAGTGCGGGTGGGTTAATAGTTCTGCAGGAATCAGACAAATCCCACTGGAGCCCAAACTGGGGTTCATCAATTGCCTCCCCCCCTCCATGCAATGCCACGTTTGCAGCACCGCGGCGGGAGAAACAAAAGGCAAGAAAATATCACTAAGGAAAACAGTGCTCCCGGCAGCCGGAGGGGATGGTGGGGTGGTGGTGCCCTCACCAGCCTGCGCAGCGCCGGCTTTTCTGCTTCCCGCTCCGGGGATTTCCCTGCGTTATATGTTTTGCAAAGAAATAACATCCCTTTATAGCCCTTGACTGAGGTCCAGGGGCTCCGGCCAGCTCCGAGCTCCAGCCATGACGAACTCCTTGCCCCGGGTCTTGCTCCCCAAGCGCAAAGCGGAGCCGTTGCAGCAGCCGGCCGTGGGCGTGCGGCTCCTGGCACAGCCACCTCCTCCCGGCCGCTGAGGCCTGGGCTGGTTGTTACATGCAATAAGGCAGAAGTTAGCAGAGAGAGGCCACGAGCTCCGCCAGCCAGCAGAGCCACACACCATCTCCGCAGGAAGGCAAGCAGTTACTCTGGTTGAGTCTTTCCGTCTACCCGTGGCCCTGGTCTCTGTGCCTCAGTTTCCCCGCTGTGCAATGATGGCAGGGCCAAACTGCTCATGCCCTCGGAGACCTTTGTAGGTGCTTTGGCTTTGGGGATATGGCAGTGGTGTAACAAGCCCACGCCAGCGTCCCTGGGCAGGGGAGCCCTGAACGAGCCCCGTGTTGGAAACCTCGCGGCAGAAACCTGCCTGAGCTGGGGGGGCTGCCTCATGTCCCGGCTTCATTCCCAGAGCCAAAACCCAGCCGAGCCACCGAGGAGGTGCAGGACCCATTGCTGTCTGCAGAGAAAGGGCTGCTGGTGCAGGAGAAACCTGACATAGGATGGCTGGAGACTTGATCAAAGGCAGCTTTGGGGCAGGTTGTTCTGCCTCTGAGCCCCCAGCCTGGCCTGTCACTGTCCCCATGTCACCTCCCAGTGCTTCGGGAGGTTCTAGGAAAGTCTCGCTGTGGTCCTTGGCCAGGAGAGCTTGGGCTGGTCCAGCCTAAGTATTGCAGCAATGTCTGGGGGAGGCTCCGGGCCCCGTGGGGGCTGCGGGACACCGGCCACTGCCACTTCCCTCGGAGCCTCCCACCCCCCTCTTACAAAACTGAAAATGAATGAAAGTTCAGATCAGTGCTGGGCAACAAAACAGGCTTCAAAAAAAAAAAAAAAAAAAAAAGATACTGGAGCAAAATCCCCATTTCCCTGGAATTCCCTTTGAGCAAGGCTGTTTTCCAGGACGTGATGTGATTCCCAGGGTACGATGCTCTTTGCTGAGACCTGTCCCCTGCCTGGGACCCAGACTCTTGCCCTCTCTGTTAATGATCAGGGACACTGTGTGACAACCACCCGCACTGCGAGGGACTTGATGTTCGTGGCGGAGGAGATGGATAGGCTGGGACCACCCAGCGAGGCCGGTGGCTGCATAAAGGTCCTGCGCAAAGCCCCCCTGCCCCCAAAAATCAGGGCAGCCCAAGGAGGTCCCCTCAGCGTGGGGGACAGCGAGGGGCAGGACTGGGTGAGCATCTCCCGCCCAGAGCCGAGGCCTGGGGGTGCTGCCTTGCCCCCAGGTTCGCCCTTGGTTCCAGTTTCAGGGAGGTAAAACAAACCCAGAGGTGCGGAGCATCACTTGTCACTGTCACCATCGAGGATGCTCCCGCAGATGCCCGTCCCCGGAGCCACCAAGATGTGGGCTAGTGTGTGGCCAGGCTCGGGGCACCTCACCAGGAGTCCTGGAGAGAAGGGGCCAGTGGGAGCTCGGGGCTTCGCACTGGATCCTGGCGACTTTAAGGAGCAAGTTTGAGTTCATAGTTGCATTTAGTCACAGTGTGAGTCAGACATTCCAGCCCCGGCTGCCGAAATGCCTCAGCTCTGACTTCTGATTTCCCACTGCAACCTTGTTTATTTTTTTTCTTTTCTTTTTTTTTTTTTTTTTTTTTTTCCCCTTCTCTTTCCCTTTCTCCTCTTTTTCCTCCCTTTCTCCTCTTTTTCTTCCCTTTCTTGCCTGTCCTTTCTGGCCAACCCCGTTTTGAAGGCAGATTGGGCTCCCATGGGAGCAGAGTTGGCTCTGGGCACGGGGCAGCCATGGTGCTGGTGGGGAACAGGGCAGAGGGATGGTCATGGGCATCCCAGAGAGTTTATTTTTCCCTGTAGCACTGGGGAACTGAGGACAGGCTAAATCCTGCCAGGCAGTCCAGCCGTGGAGGGGGTTGAGCCAGGGAGCGCCCCACATCCCTCCAGCAATGGTGAGGAGGACACGGGGGTGTCAGGAGCCCTGCTGAAGCCACTGGCAGCTTTTGGCTACCATGGCCAAGGACCAGTGAGGTCCCAGGGCAGGGCAAAACCTGGGGGGAAGAGGGGAAGGAAACAGGGGAGCCTCCCAGGAAAATCCCACTGAACCTCCACTCCATTGCAAGGTACATGCCAAGACTTGCACAGGTTTATTTGTCCTCAGCAAAGCACCAGCCCTTGATTTTTAACATTTTTAATTAAAAAAGACCTGGAGCTCAGCCAGCATGGACCGGGGAGCTGCCTCCCCGCTGTGCCCCCGCCAGCTGCCCCTTGCTGTCCCCCTGCAGCTACCAGGCACCCGGAGCCGGGTCCTGTGGGAGCATCGGGGCTGGCCAGCCCAGACCTGGGGGTGGCTGGACCCCCGAGCCAGGGGCTGGGGGAAGGAGATACACTGAGTATTTGGACAGAAAGGCAGTTTTGTTTTTGGTTTCCTGAATGATGCATTCCACATGGCGTTGCATCACGCACAGCTGTTACATCACTTTAGCCAGGAAATTTAAAACAAGTGGCCTCGGCTGGAAATGGTGGTTTAGTTATTATTTATGGTCAACAACAACAACAGGGAAAGAGAAAAAAAGGCCTCCAAACTCTTTTTTTTTTTTTTTTTTTTCAAACCCGCCCATCTCTCACATTACAGTGACTTTGTCCCCAGCTCCCTCCCAGCCTGCAGGATGATGCAGCAGCCGGGCTGGGCACTCAGCGAGGGCAGGTTTTGGGCTCGGCTCGCACCCTCGGAGCAGCTCGACCAGCCGTTATGGCCCCTTCGCCCCCTCGTTCCTGGCCCCCCCCCTGCAGCACCCGCAGCAGAGCGGGGCACCCTCCAGCTCCCGGCTGGCCCATCCCCGTGCACGGATGCTTCCTCTGCCAAAGGGTGAGCTCATGCCACCGGCAGCTCCCTGAAAGCATCGTTCGCTTCGTTCGCCGTCCTCCCTTCGGGTGCCGTTTGTTATCAGCAGTGGCCCCCGGCAGCCCACCCCCCACCCCAAACCTCGCCACTGTTATAATTCCACCAGCTGAGTTACGACAGTCAATATCTCCCGCGGGACAGTCTGGAGTTGCACGACAGAGCCGAGTTCGTCCCTGCCTGCTGGGGCTGCCCATCGGCATGGGCTGCCCGCCTGCCCTCCGCACAGCCGTGGGGGACGTCGGTGGCAGTGATGGATCCCCTTCTCTGACCTATTTTCCTCCATTTCTTCCAGCTCTGGGGACAAAAACGATGCTGAGGGTGTGATCATCCTCCCTGCTTTCGCAGGGGACCATCAGGGATCCTCTTCTTCCTCTCTTCCTTCACCCCGTCTTTCAGGCACAGCATGGAGCAGGGACACCAGTGGCCCTGACCCCCTGCTGCCAGCACCTCGGGGGTCCCCGGCTCTGCAGGGAGGACACCCCCCACCATCAGGCTCGGCTCCTGTCTGGGTGTGAGTGATGGCTGCGCGTGGGCAGCTGGGGTGGGAGCCCACAGCAGGGCCACGTGTGTCCCCAGGGACCCACGGGTGGGCAGAGGGCAGCCCCAGCGTGAACTGCCCGGCTGCTCCTCCAGACCCCCGCCTGGGGGTTGTCTCCAGGTGGGGAAACTGAGGCACAGGAAAGGGCAGCGGCTTTTTTGCTGGAGCACAGCCCTCAACAGGGTGGGGTGGCCATCGAGCATCTCCACAGGCGCATCCCGGGCAGGGCCACGTCCCTGCTGGAGCAGCAGCGGGATGGAGGAGAGGCAGTGATGCTGGTGGGAGGCACTGGGAGGAATGGGGCACGGCCCAGCCCTTGCTCGGGACCCACTGGAGAGCCGAGCGCTGGTGGGGCTGCCCGGATCCAGCCCCACGGACGAGCACGGCCGTGGCACCCGCCTCCACTCACCTCCCAGCCCGGGCAGAGCCGGGATGGAAACTTCTCAACCACGTGCTGAAAAGCTTCGGGGCGCCTCACTGGACAATTCAGTGGTGAATTCTGTGCGCGAAAGCCCTCACTTTGTGCAAGTGTCGAAAAATGCAAAAATGCTTCATCAAAACTCTGCCCCAGTGCATCGGCGATGTCAAACACTCCAGCTGCCTCCCCCCGCTGTCATGCCACTTCTCTTCCTAATTGCACCTGCAATAACCTTTTCCAGCCCATCATCCTCTGGCTACTGGGTGCTGATGGGACCCCTGGGAAACGCGAGGTCGTGCCACAATTCAGCACATCCCGGCCCCACTGGCTCTCCTGGGGCTCAAGGGAAAGTGGTCCCTGACTTATAATGTTTAGATGACTTGGTTGTAAAGAAATCCCACCTTGGGTGCCCCAGGTCAAGGGTGCTGTTTATCCCCCTGGTACTGGGATAGGGTCCGCAAGGCACAGCAGAGCCTTGGGGTGTTTGTGGCTGCTGGGGGGGAGCTGCGATCCTGCCTGGGGGGCTGGGAAAAACTGCCTTAAAATCACTCAAAAAAAGAACTGGAGTCATGAGAAAGCCTTCAGCACAGAGTGCTGGAGGAGGCAATGCGGTGTCCCCAGCCCCAGGTGGAATCCCCCCCCCCCCACACACCGCTGCAGCCCGCCGCCCAGGATAGCATCCGCCTACGAACAGGAAACCCTCTGTACGTGTTTGCCGGGGCGGGGGGGCCCGGGGAATCTCCTCTGAATGGAAAGAAAAGGCACCCCCACACCCAGAGACCATCTTAGCGCCTCCTCCAAAGCGGGGAGCGTGGCGGTTCGCCGGGGGGTGCCCTTACTGGGGTGCCCCGGGGGGGGGGTTGGTGGGGACCATCTTCCCCCGCCAGGATGCAGGGGTGAAGGTTTGCTGCCGGCTGAGACAGCTCGTGGGTGGGAGAAAGTTAAAGGGGGGGTGTGTGGGTGGATCCTGCTGAGAAAAGGCTGAAGGGAGCCTGGTCCCCGGCTGTGCAGGCAGCCCCGGCCCGGGCAGAGGCAGGAGGCTCCAGGGAAGGGGGATGGGGACAGGGGGAGGGAGAGGAGGGAAGGAGCGAGGCAGAAAGGAAGAGAGAGATGGAGGAAAGGAAATAGCTGTCACGGGAGCTGGGTGTGGAGCAGGGGGCAGGGATGGGAGCCTTGCCCGTTGGTGCTGTCCCGGATGCCAAAGAGGGTGTCCAGCACCTCTTCACAGATGAAAACAACAGGATCTGAGGGCAGCTGTCAAACCCAAGGGTAAATATTTCTCATGGACAAGGAAGGTAGCAGCACCCATCTAAAGGACTGTCAATATACCCCCTGCCAGCTGGAAAAGTCCCCCCTCCCACCCCAAAAGTGTCAGTGAGGAAAAGACTGGAAGAGATGGCAGATTTTTGCCTGGCTGAGCTGGGGGTTCGAGTGCTGCTGGGATGTAAATGTGTTGTTAACAGGGCACTTTTCCAGCTTCTTCAATCTAAACAACTAAATAAAAACATCCTCGCAGTGGGTGAGGCTCAGAATGTTTCAATCTGCAAACATGCCCCAAAGTGGAGCTGCTCCAAGCACTGGGACGCCAGGGACCGTGGTGGCCTCTGTGCCTTTGCTGCAGGAGAAGGAGGGGACACAAGCAGTGCCTCTTTGGGACCGGCTGGGGGATTTCCCTTCCCTACCCAGATTTCTTCACTTAGTGGGTTTCATGATATAATGTCAAGTTTCAGCATCATTTGAGGAGTAATAGAAACCGCCCCGGTGAGGTGAGTCCCTGCTCCAGGCTCCTTCCCCCGCAGTGGGGCACGGCCTTGGGACAGGATGGCCAGATCCTGGTGACAACTCTCGTCACAGCAGGAGTGGGCTCAAGCCTCCTCTCCAGCAAAGGGCGGGTTTGCAGTGGGTCCCGTCTCAGCCCCATTTTCCATCCTCCCTCCTCAAAGTCTCGGCCCAGGGGGTGGTTTGGGCACTGCCTGCCCCCCAGCTGCCTCCCCACTGCCCACCCCCCACCAGCACGGGGAAGATCCAGTTTGGCTCCATCACTTTCTGTGCTGCCCCAGACACTGATCTCTGTGTCTGCACCCTGACCTCGTCCCACTGCGCATGGCTCTGGCACGAATGGAAAACGCTGAAAACTCCACCAAAACTTGAGCTTGGGCACAGGAGAAAAGACCAACCTGACGGTGAGCAGGCACCTAAAAACCAACCCGGTGCCCTGGAGAAACTGGCCCTGAGTGACCTAAACTTATAGATCAGCTCCCCAGAAAGGGGCTGAGATCTGGATGTGCTTCTCCTGGGAGGACACGCGAGCCCCAGAGGGTGCCGGGGGCCGGGCACGGGGATGCCGTAGCTCTGCCAGCTCTTGCCCATCTTTGCCACGGCTGCAGGTGCACCCCCGCCGTGTCCCCCCAACCCGGCCTGGCCCGTGGCACCGCTTCTCTTTCGCTTCCCCGGGCTGATGTGGCACGTGGGTGGGGGAGCCAACCACACCAGCGCGGTGGTATAATTAGATGCCGGCAACCCCGGGAGCTCACGTCACTTTGGCTGGGGGGAAAGAGAAGCAGAAACTCCTGGGAGGGCTGAGGCGCTGCGGGGGCGGGAGGGGGGGCGCTGGTGGGGGCTGCACTTCAGTGGCTTGGGGACGTGGCAAAGGGCAGCTGCAGGGAGCAGAGCATCCTTCCCCACGCTGTGCCTGTATGGCAGGGGCAGAGGCTGCTGCTGGGGGGGCATCACCGGGTGATGTTCCTGCGTGGGGAGCAGCCAGAAATCCTGCAGCCTGTCCATGGGTGCCTGTACTGCAGCTGAAGCTGTTGGGTCCCTCCCCGATGTTTTGCAGGGTGCTCCTGCTCCCCTACATCTGCAGCTTTGCAGGGTCTTTGGGGAGCAAGGGGGGTGCAGAGGGGAGATGGGATGAAATCCAAAGGCAAGTTAAGGGAGACCAGAGGAAGAGCAGGAGGAGGCTGAAGAGATGCTCAGCCCTGGGCATGTGAAAGGACACAGCAACAAAACCCATCTGCCCCCAGCTGTGGCCAGCAGGTTACAGAGGGGTTTGCCAATGTGGGGGGACGAGTGAGGACATGAGCACCCCAGGACTGGATTTCAGGCCATGCTTGAGTGGCAGGGAATGTTTACGACGGAGTGGGGTGCTGTGACTCTGGCTGTGGGCAAGTGGGTTCCCAGAAGCCCTGCCAAAATCTGGGAACACCTGATGACCCCCATTGTGCCATGGCCCCCAGCCTGTGTCCCCGCAGGGCCCTGCCACCCCCCACCCTGGCAGCGGGGAGCGCGGGTGCAGCCCCAAGCCGCAGGGAGGTGGGCTGGAGGGGGAGGGAGGGCGCAGGAAGCCAGATTAACGGCAGCCAGTCGTGAAATCTAGGGCAGACCCATCTGTCAGGCATCTCCTGTTCGAATCCGGCTGCGATGCCTCCCCCCGCACTGCCCCCACCTCCTGCATCCCCTCTGCACCCCGCTCCCTGCAAACCCGCATCCGGGGGGCTGTGGGGACCATCCTCGGGGTGGGGGGGGAGGAAGTCTTTGGGTGGCAAAGGGGCTTTTTACCCTTCTTAAACCCTGGATGTACCTTTTGTTCCCACAGGCAGCCCCTGGCCCAGGCTCCCGGCTCTCCTCCAACCCAGTTTTTGGACACCCAGAGGCTTTCTCCTCTTTTGAAGTCTCCAGAAAACTCCAGGTCAGGGAGCCAGGGCTTTTCATGATAGTTTTGGTTAAAATCAGGAGCTTAAGGGAGAAAAAAAAAAATAAAGCACATTTGGAGATGAGAGAGGAAAGAGCAGAAAGGTGACTCCAGCTGTGCCAAACACTCTGAACCGCCCACGCGTGCGGCCAAGCCCCGGCTTTGCGGTTCCTGGACAGCCCGGCTTTTGAAGCTGCTTTCAAAGCTTTCGGTGACTGGCAGCGTTGGAGCCTCCCCGGGAGCTGCCGGGGATGGGGTGCAGGGTGCCAGCCCCGGGGGGTGCTGGGGAGCTGCCGGCAGGACCACGGGGCTGGAGCATGGAGGAACCGGGGCAGCAAGAGCAGGAGGAGAGTTGGCAGGATCACGCCCTGCCAGCCACGTCCCACACTGGCCCCACATTCACACAGGGAGGGGAAGCCCCCAGAACCTTGCTCGAACTGTGAAATAGAAAAAAAAAAAAAAAAAAACAAACAACCTGGCTGCCCAAGAAGCTGCCGCTTTCCCACAGAGTGTCTTGCTCAGATTTTGAGCAAAACTAGTCAAAAAGTGGCTTGGAAACCCCCAGCCCTGCCACCAGCTCTGCTAGGTGGTTGGTTCTGTGGGAAAAGGTGCCTTTTTATCGAACCAGGCAGGAGAGCTGGCTGGAAAGACACAAATCTGCCTAAAATGAAAATATACATCTGGACGTGTGTGTCTGTAACCTGGCACTGCGGGGGCACGTTCGTTCACCCGCCTGGCTTTGTAGTGACCTCAGTTTAACTTGGCAGCCATCAGACGCCCTTATCTTATCTCTGCATCGAGCTGTGCTCACAGCTAAACAAGTGCCAGGCACCTTGGCTTCCCCTGCTCCTGCCTGCTGGGGCACGCACCTCACACAGACACAGCACCCCTGCACTCCCCATCGTGTGTGGGGGGGACCAGCTGGTCATTGCACAGCGCTCGGAGCTGGCACTACAGCTTTGCCCTGGCTTAATTCAGGGGAGCTGCCACCCCTGCATCCCTCCTCCACCCCCCCAGCATCCCAGGAAGGGGAGGTGGACATGCCAGGTATCATCCTTGTCTCTGTTTTCATGAGTGGTGACTCTAAAACCAGCTGCGCTCTAGGTCTGGAGGTGCCCAGGGCGTGCGGGTGCCACGGTGTGGGCAGCAGGATGCTCGGGGCTGGGCGATGTGCTGTGGGGCAGGGCCCCCTGTTTATCTCTAATTCTGCCTCCGCACGCGCGCTCCCGGAATAGAGCACCGATGCAAAAACCTTCACCTGCTCCAACCTGCTGCTTGGCAGGGAGGATGTCGCTCTGATTTGCAGCCTGCTGTTTTCCTTTCCTGGTACCCCATAAACCCAAATATTGGCAGCTTTTTCCTCAGAACAGGGGAAGGACACAGGGATGGGGAACTCAGGAAAGGAACCTGCAAGCTCTTTGCCCTGTGATGTGCCCCCCACAAGCCGTGCAAGGAGGTGTGGGGGGGGATCATTGAACTTGACTCAGCTTTGGTGTAGATAGTCGCCATTTCTTGGTTGCAGCTGGAGCTGGACAGGGGGACGTGCCCCCCCCAGCTCTGCTTTCGCTGCCTCTGCGGTTTCCCTACCTGCTCCAGGGGCCCCCCGGGCTGGGGTGACAGCGAGACGCAGAAAGCAGGATGTCACCTCAAACCTCAAGAGGAGCTGCCACCGAGGGGGAGGGTGGCCGGGATGCCGAGAGGGGGGGGGATTTGCGAGGCACTGTACGTAAACACGGGTGCTCCTCTCCAACCGTCCTCTTCCGCAGCCTCCCAGCCTCGCCGGGGGCCGGGCGGCTCTTGATTCCCTCTGGGTATGGGGAATGGCCTCAGTGCACTGTGAGCCCCCGGGGGAGTGGGGACACGACCCTTTGCAGGAACCCTGCTGTGATGACGACTGAAGAAAATGCCCCGATGCCCTCAGAGGTCCTTCTCAGGGAGGTGGCACTGGGGTGTCCCCTCCTCTCAGGGTCAGCATAACACCTCGACCCCTCAACCCCTGCCATCCACCGTGAGATGGATTTGGCAGCTTTGGGTCAGTGGCTGGGGACCCTGTGACCCCCTGAGCTCATGGGGGAGGGGGGCCTGTTCTCAGGGCTAGGGGAGTAAATTTGGGACTCTGCCCTCAGCGCGCTTCATTTCTGGGCTCCTCAAGAGCCAGTTTGATTTCAGTTTGTTGGTCGTCACCACTGCAAACCCCTTTTGCTCATCCATTATCCACATAACCCTCTGAAGCCCCTCACAGCCCACCTGGGGCATGAGCCCCCTGAAAGCTAGAAAACCTGAAACCCCCGACCACATCAGACGTGGGGCTGGGACACAGCAAGGAGGGGGCCATGTGCTGTTCCTAAAACACTCTGTGCTCCCCAGAGCCACTGGCCCTAAGGGGGCTCAGGAGGGTGTCATGGGGGGGGGGGGACACCTGGGTACGACGGGGCCCACTGCGGCTCCACAACTCCAGTGACGGTGGAGGTGCCACCCGGGGAGAGCACCCACCTGTGCAGGCACCCACAAAGCACCCACGAGCTGCCCACCCCCCCAGGGATGGGGCATCGGGTCTGTGAGCCTCCCCTGGGGAAAGGCAGCGATTTCCCCGCTGCCCGATGGCGAGAGGGTGAGCACGGGGAGGGGGAAACGGAGGCAACCCTCCTCCTGCGCCCCCTCCCCGGCTCCCCCCCCCGGGCCCCCAGAGCGGGCTCCACCGGGGAGATGAAGGTTTCCGGCTTCGCAGGTGTGCAGTGGGGCTGAGCGTGGTGCCGGGGGGGCCCAGGGGCTGCGGGGGATCGCTGGGTTGTGTTTGCCAGCTCAGCCTGGCTGCGAGGCACCCACATGCCACCCTGGGCATGGGCCGGGGCACCCGGCCCTCAGCGGCGCCGAGGATGAGGATGGTCCCGTTGGGTTCCTTTCCACCCGCCCCGTGTCCCCGGCCAGCCCCGAACCCCACGGTGCCCAGGGGGGCAGGGAGGACCCTTCCCTCTGGGCGAGCCAAAGGGATGCCCTGGGCTGGGGACAAGTTCAGCTCCAGTTCCCCGGGCCCATCAAACGGCAAGTGCATCTTCAACCTCCGGCCACCAGCTGTGTGGCCACGCTCGCCACAGCGGCGTGGGGCAGGAGGGGCTGCGGGAGGGGGCTCCCAAGCCTGTGAGCAAGAACTTTTGTGGCTTTGAAAGAAAGCAAAAAGCCCTGCATCTCCGGGGAGCAGCTGCTCCTGTTTGCTGATCTCCTTTCCTGCTTTTTTTTTTTTTTTTTTTTTGGTTCTTTCTTTTTTTTTTTTTTTAAAAAATCTTCTCTCGCCTCGACCACAGCGACGCTAAGATGGAGCCGGTTCCCTCCCATCTAACCCATAACCAGCTCCCTCCACCTCCCCCAACCTACCACCTCCACCTCAAGGATGACAATGACAGCTGCAGGGGTTGTGGGCGTCCCTTCCCCCTCTTCCGCACCCCTTCCCGTCCCCCTCCTCGTCCCCAGCCCCCCCGCCCCAGCGGCGAGCCCCCCGAGCCGGGCTGCCTGGCGGCCCCGCAGCCTTTCGCCTTGACATTTGAAAAATGCCAGGCTGAGCCGGGAGACGGCAGCTGCAGGGTGGCACCCAGCCAACTATTTCGTTTTGGGTGGGTTTCGGTTTGTTTTCCGTGGCGGACGCTGCTGGCGGGAATGAAAGGGGAAGGCTGCACCCCGGCTCTCGCCCTCCGGGTTTGGGGGCTGCGGTGGGGGCTGCTGGGGGGACGTGGCACCCACAGGTACCTCAGTTGTGATGCTTGACCTGGCAGATGGGGACTGACCCAGGACTGGTGGCCCTTTGGCTGGTGCATCGCTTGCATGGCTCAGTGGTCCGGCTGCCCCCACCATCCCAAACCCTTGGGGTACTTACATGTCATCCCCCCCCCCAGTTTGGGATCCCCGCCATCCTGGTGTCTGAGGGTCCCTGGGCATTCCCCGTACCAGCCTGGGTTGGGTCCTGGCTGCCGGTGCACTCACAGAGTGGGGAGAGATGGACGGATGGACAAAGTGTTACTCAGCCCCCACCCCATGAGACCACACGGGGAAGAGTCACCCCCTGGCTTGGGTGTCCCCAGTCCCTCCTTGGCCCCTGGGAGATGGAGAGCCGGCACAGTCCCCGCACAGGTCTCCGTGCCGGTGGGCACCGCAGGGGACGGCGCTGATGAGCTGCCGGTTGGTTGGGGAGTTTGCCAGGGGATGTGGTGCAGAGGGAGGGGGAAGGGAGAGGTTATTTTTGGCCCCCTTGCAGGTACCCAAGTCCCCTGGCTGCTGCCTCGCCTTGGCGATGGGCAATGCCAGCCGGGCGGGCACAAGGGACAGGGACACTGTGCTCTGTGCCCTTCTCCGTCCGGGGCAGGGGACTGCAGCAGGCAGCAAGGACAACACTTTGATACTCATATTTTATATTCATGTAAGCAACATAAATCCGCCTGGCTGCTCTTTCCCTGACAATAGAATTCATTATGATGGAAATATCCTCCGGAGGACTGCAGCTTAATTACCTCCTGATTTGCATTTTTGCATATTAATGACTGCAGAGCTGCTAATTTTGCTGCATTATTTTAAAGGCAAAGCAACCCTGCGCCTCTGTTGTCTCACCTGCCATTTTCTTTTTCCCTCCCTTTCTCCCCGTTAGGGCCGGAGGCAGCACAGCCACGGGCTCAGCGAGTGCCTCTTCAGTCGTGACCCCAGCGCGATGGCCCAGCTCCATCCCAGGGCCACCCTTGGAAATGTCAGGCCGCCCTCATGAGCACGGTCCCCTTGTCAGCCGCTCGGGCCCCCCAGCACCGTGGGGTGCCCCAGGCCGGGTTCCCCCGTGGGGTGTCCCAGAGATGTGCCCAGCTCCTTGGTGAGCCCTGGGGACAGCGTGGCCGCCTGTGTCCTCTGAGCTCCTGACTATGGTTCTGGCGGTGGCTTTTTGGGCAGCGGTGTCACCGCGTGTTACTTCCACTCCACGGCTCCAACCGCAACAGGCTGAGGAGGAGTAGGGGGGGCTTGCCCCCCCGATCCCTGCTCCCCCTCCAGCCTCAGGTGCTCGCCAGCCTTGTGCATCCCTGCTCTCACTGGCACCCCAGGACAGGGCAGGGCACCCAGCTGGGCATGGAGGTGCCACCTCCCAAAATAACTGATGTGAAGAGGAAGGATTCAGGGGATGGGGGGGGATGGCTGAGCCTCTCTTGTCTCTCTACAGGCTCTGTGGGCAGCGGGGTGCAGTGCAGCCCTGGGGTAACAGGCAGGGCTGGGCGCTGCCCGACTGCTGCCCAGCTTGGGGATGCTTTGCCCCTGGTCCAGCTTCCCTGGTGGCAGTGAACCCCAGCCCGTGTGTCACTGTCCTGGGGTGGTGTTTAGGGATTCCCATCCCAGCCAAGCCAGGATCCAGTTGAACCCCAGGCTGGACCCACTGCCTGGTCCCCACACGTGTGCTGACACCAGCCCTTGGGGCCAGAGTTGGTCTCCGCTCCCTTTCCATGTCTCACCCCGTGTCAGAGGGGCAGAAGCAGAACCGAGGGCTTCCCATCCCTGGTCAAAGCCTGTGGTGTGGCTACGTGCCCCTGACGGCAGGCTGGCCCAGCTGCCACCAGCCCGGGGCTGCCCAGGGTGACTCAGCCTGCCAGGTGCCACCAAGGGCAGGGGGAGCCTGGGGGGGTCACAGGCCTGTGGGATGCGGAGCATCAGGCCAGCGTTAGGCAGTGGGGTGGGCAGGGCAGAGAGAGCAGGGGGACAGGGTCAGGGCTGGGGACAGGGACAGGGCTGGGGCTGGGGACAGGGACAGGACACAGGGTTGGGACTGGGACTAGAGCCAGCGACAGAGATGAGACTGGGGACAGGGTCTAGATTGGGGACAGGGCTGGGGATGGGGACAGGGACAGGGTCAGGGCTGGGGACAGGGACAAGGACAGGGACAGAGCTGGGGCAATTGACAGAGCTGGGACTGGGGACAGGGACAGGGTCAGGGCTGGGGACAGGGCTGGGAGCAGGGTTAGGGCTGAAGACAACGACAGGGGACAGTACTGAGGTCAGCGACAGGGCTGGGGCTGGGGACGGGGACAGAGTCGGGGCTGGGGAAAGGGCTGGGTGTCAGAGAGAGGGTCAGGCCTGGGGCTGGGGAAAGGGCCAGGGCCGAGGACAGGGCCGGGGACAGCGACAGGGCTGGGGCTGGGGACAGGGACAGGGCTGGGGACAGGGACAGGGACAGGGACAGGGCTGGGGACAGGGACAGGGCTGGGGACAGGGACAGGGACAGGGACAGGGCTGGGGACAGGGACAGGGCTGGGGACAGGGACAGGGACAGGGACAGGGCTGGGGCCGGGGTTGGGGACAGGGACAGGGCCGGGGCCGGGGACAGGGACAGGGACAGGGACAGGGCTGGGGCCGGGGTTGGGGACAGGGACAGGGCCGGGGCCGGGGACAGGGACAGGGACAGGGTCGGGGCCGGGGCCGGGGCCGGGGTTGGGCCGCGCTGGGTTCGCCCCGTTCGAGCCGCGGCCCGGGCCGGGAGGGCTCGTGGCGCCACCTGGCGGCCGAGGGGGACGCGCGCCGGGGAGGGGGGGGGGCGGGCGGGGGGGGCGCGGGGGGCAGCGGGAACCCCGAACCCCGGCAGCGGCCCCAGGGTGCGTGGGGCCGGACCCCAGTGGGTGCCCCCCGCACACCCTGGCACGGCTCCAGCGGGAGCGGGGCCGCCCGGGGGGCTTCCCCCGAAGGCGGGTTTAGTGGATTTAACCCCAGGCACCCCCCCACACACACCACCCCCCCCCAAAGCTCCGGCCACCCCCACCCCCCAGCCGCCTTCGCCCCGGGGACGTGTCCCCGACGTGTCCCCTCGGGAGGTGACAGCGGCTCCACGCCGGACCCAGCCCGCCCGGGCGCTGTGCCGACACCGCGGCTCCGCTGGGTGCCCGGGCTGGGCCCCCCCGCCCCGCTCCTCCCCTCGGGTGGCTGCGCCACGACACGGGGGAACCCGTGTCCCGCCACCCGCCCACGCGCCCGCCGCTCCCCCGGGGAGACGTGGCGGGGGCGGCAGCCGGGACCCCCCGCTAGAGGGCAGCGGGAGCCCAGGAATTGGGGTCCCCGGGCGAGCCCCGCAGCCGGCACCCCCCAACCTGCCCCCTGCCCCCTGCCCTGCACGCCCCCAAACCACCCACCTCCACTCTACACCTCTTTGCCCTTCCCCCACACCCTCCACACCCCCCCGCCTGCCCCCCATGCTCCCCCCTCCTCCCCCCCCCCCCGGCCTTTCCTCCCGCTCCCCACCGGCTCCATCCGGGACCAGCACTCCTGGTGTCTGCTGAGCCACCCAAGGATCCCTCCGTGCCTCAGTTTCCCCAGGGAACACATCACACCAACCCTCACCAGTGGCTTCTGGCACCCCCTGGCACCCCCCTGTCCCGACCCCTTTGGAAGGGACCTGCCCCTTGAGGTGTCACCCAGGCCGGGAATTTAACCCTCGCCCCTCCCCAAGCCAGTAGCATCCCACTAATGCACCAGCCTTGACTTGCTGACCTGCCCCTGCGCCCCCCTGCATCCCAGAGCCCCCCATCCATCCCTAGGGACCGCTGGTGTCACCGTGGCAACCAGTGATGGTCAGCAGCCGGTGACCTGGGTGCCCTGGAGGGAGCCCTGGCCCTGGCCAGGGTCACCGGGGTCAATCAATCTCATTGCTATGCACAGAGCCCTTCGTCACCACCAGCACCGGCAACGAGTGCCAGGGCTGGCAAAGCACAGGAGAGGGAGAGAAAAAGGGACAAAATGAGGGGAAAAAAATATATAAAAATGACTCAAAGAATTTTGTTTCAAAAGCTTGTCCCCGTTTCCCCCCACTTCCCCCCAGTTCCCCCCGTTTTCTCCCAGCCCTTGTCCCATCAGGGGGCCCCTGAGATGGGTCCTTCCAGAGCTCTGCAGGGACCCGGGGGCAGAGGGGCTGGGGGGGTCTTGGGGCCTGGCAGGGGTGCGCCTGGGTGGGTGTCCCCAGGCAGGGTGGGGGTCTGGGTGCCCAGGGTCGGGCCGAGGCGGTGGGGAGGCCGCGCTACCCGCTACACCGGCGTCTGGGGGCTGCTGGTTCCCGAAACCCCCTGCCCATGCGGGTGAACCCACTCCCACCGGCGTTACCGCATCCTGCCGGAGAGCGTCAGCAGGCGGCTGCAGGAAGGGGCAGGGGAGAGGGGGGGGGCTTTGTTGCACCCCATCAGCCTCCTCCTGCCCTGTCCTGGGGGGCGGGGGGGGGGCGGGGGGCAGGCAGCCATGTGCCCCCCCCCAGCAATTGGGAAACCACCCTGGGGAGGGCTCACGGGTCTCTGCTTGCAAAATAGGCAAGCTGATGGCAGCCTTCCTCCGCCCCCCGCCCCGTTCCTCCAAGCCTTCCTCACCCTCCTGCCATCCCCACCCAGCCCTGGGCTGGGAGCTGTGGCTGCGGGGCCTCCTGGCCTGGCTGAGGCCCAGCAGACTCATCTCCCCAGTGGGCTCCCTGCCCACACCTCCTGCCTGCCCTGCCTGCGCGCTCGGCTGGGTTCGATCCGTCGCCGCCGGCTCCGGGCTGTGCTGGGATGAATCTGGGCAGCAGAGCCCCACTCCCAGGCAGGGGGATGGGATGGGGCACCAAAATCTTCTCCAAAATGGGGTCCTGCTCCTCGGGAGCCCCCCAGCCTGCCAGGGCAGACATCCCTGGAGGCTGGCTGGGAGGCCAGCTGGGTGGGAACCCTGACTTCTTGTACAACCTCCCGTCTTGAGATGCTCCACGGCACAGGGGGGTGCAGCTGCCCCCGGGGCGCAGCCGCCCCTGGACGAGGTCACAGCCCAAAAAGCCACCAGGTCCCAGCAGAGGCTGCTCAGGGTGTCCAAGCCCTGCTCTGCCACCTCCTGACCCCCAAACGGACCCCCCAGGGGATAGCCCAGAGCTTGGGGCGGAGGGGAAGGCAGCTTTGAGGAGGGGGCAGCAGCCATCTCCGGAGCTCTGCCACTGCCCACCATGTCCCCCCCCCCCCCCCCCCGGCTCCCCCCCGTGCTCTGGTCTGGGGCTGGAGCCTGCGGAGGACAGACACGGCGTCTCCAGCGCACAACCGCACTCACCTCGGAGAGGGGGGCTGCTGGGAAAAGGCTCCCCCCGCCTCTGCCAGTCGCCCGCAGGCAGGGGCATTGCCAGGATTTACCGGTACTGGGTCAACAGCACCGTCTCAGGGCCTTCCCAGTTCCTCCCAGGCCTCCCCAGGGAGGCAGTGGGTCTGAGCCCGTTGGGGGTCCCGTGGCCTAGGTGCGGTGACAGCCCCGTCACTCATTGCTCCTGGGGGACCCCTCCACCCCCCCCACTGAGACATGACAGAGCAGTAAGGTGGGAGCTGGGTGCCAGCGGTTGCTTTTTCTCCCTTAACATTGCCCCAAGTTCCCATTTTGACTCCAGCCCCAACGGGGACCTTGGGGACCCCCCCCCCGGGACCAGCAGTGCCAGGATGCTCCTGCGCCTGCTCCCCCCCGCCCCCAACATCCCGCCGGAGCCGCACGTGAACGGCAATGAAGGCAGATTGTAGCTGACGGCTGGAAGATGGATTTATTGCAATGATGCAAAAATTAGTTTACAGAATATATATAAATAAAGATTTCCTTCCTTGATGGGCGAACTCAGCACAGCAGCAGCTCCTCTGGCAGGATTTATTAATCACCCCGGTGTGCTGCTTGTGCAATGGCAACTATTTCCCTGGGCAAATAGGGCTGGCAGTGCCCTAAGACGTGGCAAAAAATTCTCAATTTTATCTCTCTCCTATGCCCAGTACCACTTACTGCTGCTGTGAACAGGCCTGACCACAAACCAGGGCAGCCTCGCAGAGCAGGGCCTCCCGTCTCCCCAAAACCATCTGGAGGGGAGGCATCCTCCTAGTTAAACATGGGGAAACTGAGGCAGGGATGCGGCGTAGCTTGTCAGAAGCTGAAGAGAACCAAAGGGAGGATACAGAAGCTTGTGCTGACAGGGATGTAAAAAGGGGATGTGCTTTCTTTTAGATTTGGGAGGAAGATGCAGTTGTCCCGGTGGGGACCCTCCCCTGCCAGACCCCCTGCACCTGCCCTAGGTGAAGCACCGCCTCCCAGCCCCCCCCGCTTTGTCAGAAACAGAGGGAACCCCCCTTCCCCTGGGACAGCTGCACCCCATCACCACCCGGCTCCCAAGCACCATCGCCCCATCCCGCAGGGGACCGGGGCCGGAGGGGCTGTGGCGGGGGTGGCAGCGGGGGCCACCGGGTCCCTCGGTTGCCCCGCGGGGCGCCGGGTGCAGGCGGGGTGCAGGCTGCTGCTCTCTGTGTCTCCTTGTTGTGCGGTCGATCCCCAGACAGACTCCTCGCCTTGCTGCGTGTGCTCTTTCGAGCCCATTGATTTCCCTGAGTAAGTGAGTTTGTATGGATCATGCAGCATGCAGCCCGGGCTGCCCAGCGGTGCAGCAGCCGGCGGGGGGGAGGGCGTGCGAGGGAGGGGGAGCCGGGGAGAGAGCAGAGCCGATCAATATGGACAGTGTGAAGTGAATTAATGGAAGACGTAGAGGCTGGCTGACAGCGCTGCCGAGGCCGGGCTGCCCTTCGGGGGCTGCTTGAAGGCAGCTGGCGATGCCGCGAGGGGTCCCCAGGGACCCTGGCTCCGATCCTGCCCGGGGCTGGGGGGACGCCCCTGGGGCAGGGGACAGCCGCAGGGACCTTGTGGCTTTAGAGCTTCTCCCCGACAAGGATTGGGATCCTCTGGTACCTGAGGCAGCCCCGTGCGCCCAAGCCCCGGCTCTGCCAGCGGCTGCCAGGGCGGCACCGTGCCCGGGGCACCGTAGGGTGCCCAGCTCTGCAAGAGCATCTGTCGCTGCTTTTCCCACAGCCAGGCATCTTGTGTTTAAAAAAATTATATTTTCTTGTGGCGAACAAAAAGCTCTCAGGTAAGCTGTTTGGTCAGGATTTTAAAGAAAACATTTGGTGGGGTGTGTTGAAAATAAGAGGAGAAAAAAATTCCCCAGTTTCTGGTTAAAATCTGTTGTCTTTTCTTTCAAGAGGGCTCCCCATACCCAGAGAAGCCGCCTGTAACCAGGACTCTGCCTACAGCCAGTTTGGAGCAAGCGTGAAGATTTCCGACGTCTCATTTGCCTTTGCAGAGCATTTGGCTGTGAGCTCAAAAAAAAAAAAGCAAAACCTCAAAAATCTGCCCCCCCCCCCCCCAACACTTCCTGCAGCACCGAGGGGCCGGGAGCAGCGTGGGGCAGCCATTAGCAGCAGCGTTGCTCTTTCATGGGTCGTGGCTGTTTGCCGTTGTGCCTTGGGTGCAGGTGGGCGATTCCTGGTACTGGTAATGCAAGTTAAACAGAACCACCAGCTGAGCACAAGGTCAGGGTAGAAATTTCTCAGACTTCACCCAAGATGAGACAATTTGCAGCCCATACCACTTACTGAGACACATTAAGGTCTTTGGGCGTAATTACTCTTCCACTTTCTGGCATGTCTTTGCTGGGATTGAGATATAACCTTGTCTGGCATCATTAGGTTTCAGTGTTAACACACTTAGGGAACGGAAGGGTTCCCACCACTACAGACTCAGGTAGGGGTTGTCTGGCTCATTTTGCTCAGGCTGCGCAGTGAGTGGCTTGGAGAAGCACTGCAGCCACCTGAAAAAGCATCTCCAGGTCCTGGCGCTTATTTTTCACTTTTCTAATGGGAGCAAAGCGGGTGAGTTGGGCTTGGGGGAGCATCAGCAGGGCCCGTCTGTAAACCTGCTCCAGCCGGGCCCCCGGGTGCTCGAGGGAGGGGACGGGCATGGCGTTGGGTCTGGTAATTCACGATGCAGGGTGGGATTTGTTCCGGCAATGCCTGTGTGTGCGCAGTCCTGTGCGAGGCTGCGCTCGGGAGGTTTCTGCCTGGGGAGGCGGGGAGGGGGTGGTGGGATTAAAGCCGGCGAGAGCTGCCGGGAGGCAATTGGCATTTCTGGTGCTTTTGGATCTTTTTCCCCCCTTGGTGTTGAAGCGGGAGGAAAATCTGTTGGTAGTGATGCTTTGGGAGTCGGGCTGGAAAAGTACCCCAGGGCTTTCTGTGGCACCTGGGGGTCCCAGGTGCTTTGGCACAGCAAGGGCAGCTCCCCAGGGCTTCGCCTAAGGGTGGGGGCTGGCAGGGTGCTGAGGTCCCCCGTGCCTGCCCCCAGGGCCACAGTGATGGGTGCAGGGAGCTGCTGGGCAGGGGCTGGGGTGGCTTCAGGTGCTGCCGGATCCTGTGCTCCCGTTGCAGCCCGGGCACCATCAGCTCCCGGGGTCCGGAGCGATGGAGGATCCTGTTGAGCTGGCGGGTTGACAGAGCACGGCCCTCGGGGTGCTGTGGGCGTGCTGAGGAGGGGCAAGAAGTGTCGGTGGTGGAGCTGCAGAGCGGGGGAAGGTGCTGCCGAGCGGTGAAAGCAGAGCTGTGCCCCGGGGACGGGCGCCCACGTGTCCGTCACGAGCCACGCAGCAGGGACGCGGCGCTAAGGGGTTGCGATGGGTGAAGAAGGGTGTCACCGCTGGCACGGCGCTGTGTCCTGCCCGGCGATGCCTGGCACACGGGACCTGAGGGCCAGAGGCTGCTCTGGGCCCAGCACCGGGTAACACGAGGCAGATGGAACCGGGGAGGGGGAGGAAGAGGTGTGCTGGCCCTTTAAGAGAATAATTTCGGAGCTGGCCTACTGAGTTATTGATTGGCGCTATGGTAACGTATATTAGATTATGTATGGCTGGAAATGTGTTGTGGACTGGGAGGCTTGTTTGGGAAGCCAGCACTCTTCTTCTTGTAAACCAGCTCCCCGCAGAGGGTTTGGGTTGTGAAGGGTCTACAGTGCGGCAGCTCAACCAGCGCTGAGGACGGGCAGCGCTCGATGCACGTGTGAGACCCTGGGAACCCGGTGTTCTGGGGCATGGCTGGGGGCATCTTTGGGCCAAAGGGGACGGACGCTGAAGGGTTGGTGTTTGAAAGGGTGTTAGCAGGTGGATGGGAATACCTGTGGAATTGGTCAAAAGTGGGAACGCCCTGCAGCTGGCCCCCTTCCTTCCAAACCAGCCACAGGCAGCTCCCACCTCCCGTCTTCCTTGGAAAAGGTGAAACACCTGGGGAAGGGCCCAGCCCTGTTCAGACAGTCAAGGTGAAACCTCTGGGTTCACCCCAGCCTCTCTAGCCCATCTACCAGGCCTTTGGCTTTGGTTTATTGGTGTCAGCTGGCAAGATACAATTTTTTTTTTTTTTTGCTATCGCTATGATGCAGTGGTGGCAGGGGGGTGGGTTTACCAAAACATCTTCTTTGCCAGCCAACTGCCACTCGCAATCCGGGTCGCCCAGCGAGCCCGAGCCCCGCAGCTCCGTGTCTCGGATGCCCTCTTGGCTCGCAGGGGAGGCTCCTTCCAGGATCACCCCGTGGGTTTGCGCAGAGCCGTGGGAGCAAGGTGAGGGGGGCTGAGGGTCGACCCACACCCCTCCCCTGGGAGTGCCGCGGCGGGACCAGCTCCTGGTTGGGCAGATAAAGCTCCACAAATCCCAATAAAAGCCCTCGGTGCCCGTTCCCCTGCCAGTTGGTGGGACAGGGGATGGTCCCCTCTGGAAGGAGAGCCCGGAGGTGCGCGGGCCCTGCTGCGCAGCGGGGCAGGGAGATGAAGGTGCCCTATCGATCCCGGCCTCTCGCCGTCACCTTTCGGCGCTGACCGCGGGGCAGCTGGGGGAGGCAACGGACCGTGCCGCCGCGCTTAGAGCGCGGTCGGGGGTATTGTGCCGGCGTAATTGGGCTTAGAAAATGAGAGGCTTTGCAATCGTTTAAAAGCCAGGAGGGAGGGGGAAGGCGATGGGGAGAGGCAGCTGCTGGAGGAGCTGAGCGAGGGAGGGGTCAGCCCAGGGGGGGGGGGTCACGGAGCTGCCGGGGGGGTGGGATGTACTTCAGGGTGACCCCCCCAGCAGCCTTCATGCTTGTGGGGGAACTGTGCCCGCTCCCCGCTTTTTTCCACTCCCAGGTGCCCTGAAGACACCCCTTCGCCCTGGGACCAGCCTGGCTCCCGGTGCTGCTGGACCTGGGGGAGCGGCTGCCCCCGCGGGGCCCCTCCGGTGTGGGTGTCCCCAGCCATCCCCTCCGTGGTTCGGTGACCGACCACGTCAGGCCAGTCAACGCTGGCAGGGACAGGGGCGCACTGGGGACAGCGAGCAAAGGGAAGAGGACAGGCCCCAGGGGGCAGGGGGTGGTGTCCGTGCGGGGTGCTGGGGTAATAGGAGACTGGCTGGAGATGGGACAAGGGAATTGAGGGGGGAAAATAAGGCTGTTGCTGGCATCTCGCAGGGCTGCTTTTATATCTGGCACCAGTGCTCACAGCTGGTGAGATGGGGATCTCTGGGTCCAGCAGCCACCAGGTGTTGAGCCATTTCACTCCAGGCAATTATTAGCAACTGCTAAATACACCATGTTCTCATCCCTTGGCTTCCTTTTTTTTTTTTTTTTTTTTCCTTTTTTTTTTTTTTATTTCCCTTCTTCCTCCCAGTGTAACATAAAAACCTATTGATCCCTCAGCCGGGTGCTCTGAGCGTTCACGCAAAGGGAGAGGGACAGATCCAGCCATCGGGGCTGTCCGAAATGCCAGGGGCTGAAGTGCCTGGGCCACCTCCATCCCGGCTGCCCCACGGCATCTCGCAGCTCTCCGGCTGCCCCACGGCATCTCTCAGCTCTCCGCGGGACAGGCAGGGACGGGATTGCCAGCTGGGGCTTGGGTCAGACCCGCCGGGCCCAGCGCGTCAGCCCTGCCACCTCGGGGCTGGCCCGGGAGCTTGGAATTGCCTATGGCCAGGTTGGGGTTTGGTTGTTAAAGCCTCAGGTCCTGAATTTCAGGAGGTTTATAACAGCGTTTCTGGCTTTCCCATGTGCAGGGAATTGCCCAAGTAGTTGCTTGAAAGGTCTCTGAGCTCTAAACACTTGTGCAAAGTGGTCCTGGCTTGTCCCCAATTTTTCCTTTTCCCCCCGTTTTCCTTTTCCTTTTCCCCCCGTTTTCCTTTTCCCCCCGTTTTCCTTTTCCCCCCTTTTTCCTTTTCCCCCCTTTTTCCTTTTCCTTTTCCCCCCTTTTTCCTTTTCCTTTTCCCCCCTTTTTCCTTTTCCTTTTCCCCCCTTTTTCCGTTTCCTTTCCCCCCTTTTTCCGTTTCCTTTCCCCCCTTTTTCCGTTTCCTTTCCCCCCCTTTTTCCGTTTCCTTTCCCCCCCTTTTTCCGTTTCCTTTCCCCCCCTTTTTCCGTTTCCTTTCCCCCCCCTTTTTCCGTTTCCTTTCCCCCCCTTTTTTCCGTTTCCTTTCCCCCCCTTTTTCCGTTTCCTTTCCCCCCCTTTTTCCGTTTCCTTTCCCCCCTTTTTCCGTTTCCTTTCCCCCCCTTTTTCCGTTTCCTTTCCCCCCCTTTTTCCGTTTCCTTTCCCCCCTTTTTCCTTTTCCTTTCCCCCCCTTTTTCCTTTTCCTTCCCCCCCTTTTTCCTTTTCCTTCCCCCCCTTTTTCCTTTTCCTTCCCCCCCTTTTTCCTTTTCCTTCCCCCCCTTTTTCCTTTTCCTTCCCCCCCTTTTTCCTTTTCCTTCCCCCCCTTTTTCCTTTTCCTTCCCCCCCTTTTTCCGTTTCCTTTCCCCCCTTTTTTCCGTTTCCTTTCCCCCCCTTTTTCCGTTTCCTTTCCCCCCCTTTTTCCGTTTCCTTTCCCCCCCTTTTTCCGTTTCCTTTCCCCCCCTTTTTCCGTTTCCTTTCCCCCCCTTTTTCCGTTTCCTTTCCCCCCTTTTTCCTTTTCCTTCCCCCCCTTTTTCCTTTTCCTTCCCCCCCCTTTTTCCTTTTCCTTCCCCCCCTTTTTCCTTTTCCTTCCCCCCCTTTTTCCTTTTCCTTCCCCCCCTTTTTCCTTTTCCTTCCCCCCCTTTTTCCTTTTCCTTCCCCCCCTTTTTCCTTTTCCTTCCCCCCCTTTTTCCGTTTCCTTTCCCCCCCTTTTTCCGTTTCCTTTCCCCCCCTTTTTCCGTTTCCTTTCCCCCCCTTTTTCCGTTTCCTTTCCCCCCCTTTTTCCGTTTCCTTTCCCCCCCTTTTTCCGTTTCCTTTCCCCCCCTTTTTTCCGTTTCCTTTCCCCCCCTTTTTCCTTTTCCTTCCCCCCCTTTTTCCTTTTCCTTCCCCCCCCTTTTTCCTTTTCCTTCCCCCCCTTTTTCCTTTTCCTTCCCCCCCTTTTTCCTTTTCCTTCCCCCCCTTTTTCCTTTTCCTTCCCCCCCTTTTTCCTTTTCCTTCCCCCCCTTTTTCCTTTTCCTTCCCCCCCTTTTTCCTTTTCCTTCCCCCCCTTTTTCCTTTTCCTTCCCCCCCTTTTCCTCTTTCCTTCCCCCCCTTTTTCCCTTTCCTTCCCCCCCGCCTTTGCTTTTCCTTTCCCCCCCCCCTTTGCTTTTCCTTTCCCCCCCCGCCTTTGCTTTACCTTTCCCCGCCCCCTTTGCTTTTCCTTTCCTTTTATTTCTTCCATTAATTCTCATTCCTGCATCCTGACTGGTACTAAAGGCTGGAAGAGAATTAAAATAAAATGAAGTGAAACACAAGGAGAAAAAACCATCCCTGCTCCCCTTGGATAAGCACATGCAAACATCTGTGGATGCACACAGATGCTCTGCCCCAAATCCTTGCGGGCCCTGGGAAATGGTGTGTGGTTTGGGCTGGGGTTTTTTGGTTTTGGGGGGTTGAGGTTGTGTTTTGTTTTTTTTTTTTTTTTTTTTTCTTTTCAGCTGGCTTGAGCTGCCACAGGGAAGGGTGCTCGGTGCCAGAGCCAGGAGCGGGCCTGACGATGTCAGATCCTCTGTGGGCAGCGGGTATTGCTTGGGCTGGGGGAGAGGAGAGGTCTGCGCCGGGGTGATGGATGGAGGAAGGCAATAGCGCTTGGCTCCCCAGCACATCGCCGATATGCAGCTTGGAGCACTTGCCAATCAATTAAGCCAACGCGCCCGGACTCCTTCAGATCTATTTAAAGAGTCTGGCTGCCTGGCCCTGAAAGGGAGAAGCTGCTAATGACAGCCCTCCCCTCCTCACCTCCCCTGCCCCTCGCTCCCGCTCTCCCAGGAGGTACCAGCCAAGCAGGAGGGGAAGGATCCCCCCAGGGTCAGCTCCCCTTCCCTCTGCCGTGGGGACATGCCAGCCTCTCCCTGATGTCCCCAGGGGTGCGGCTCTGCTCAGTCCCTCCTGGGCCAGTGACAACTGCCACGTTGTCCTCCTTCAGCTCCAGCCCCTGAAAGGGGACAGGAGAGCATCCCTGTTCGGGTGCCCCGTGGGTGTGGAGGAGCTGCTGAGGGTCTGTCCAGCCTGGGTGCCGCGTGTTTGCCGTGGTCGCGGCTCTGGGAGCGGGGAGGACCTGCTCCGGCTGATGGGACCCATCGGCAGGGACAGGAGGGGTCCTTCTGGTGACCCTCTGCATGGGAGAGGTGGCTGAGACCCACTCGGGTTAATCCTGCCTGAGAGTCTTCTGGAAGGAAGAGGAGCCTGGGGGGCAGCCGGCTCTGGCTGCCGGCGGCACAGAGACACAACCCGGTTGGCCATTGGTGCAATGAATGCGGGGGTCTCAGGGCTGGCTGCGGCGTGGGGCAGCTCTGGATCCGGCCAGGCTGGGCAGAGGGTGCAGGCAGAGGAGGAGGCTGTGAAACCACCTGGCTCCAGGGATTTCTGGAGAAGCTGCCTTTGGTTTGGTTTGGTTTGGTTTGGTTTTTTCCCCTTTTTTTTTTTTTTTTTTTTTTTGCCTTGTTCAGGGGAGCTGGCATTAGGGAAAACAAATGGGCCCAAGTGAGGAGGGAGTAAGCCCTGCTCAGGCTGAGTTTGTCAAGATCCATATTGGCATGTGGCCCGTCCCTCGGCAGCCCATTAGATCTGGAAATAGAAACAGGCAAATGCCAGCAGGGAGGAGAGGCGGTGAGGAAGAGGAGGGGGGAAGGAGAGGTAAGGGGTGCTCGGGGGCATCCCCTGTAGCACCAGCGCAGGGCTGAGCTGCCGGCAGGGAGGACAGGTTCTGTCCCCTGTGGAGGTAGAGGCCTGTGCCAGGGGTTTGCAGGGACACTCCTTGCTCACCAAACGCCGCGGTGCCACCACAGCCCAGCAGCCTCCACCCATCCCACACCTCAAAGGGCCGCTGGGACACGAGGACCAACACGGGCCCTGGCTGGGGACCTTCTGGGCTGATGAGATTTGAAGTGAGATCATTTCTGCAGCGATGGTGTGCAGGATGTGGCCCCAGCCTGGGAAGGCACTGCTCCCCCTCCACCCCAGCACCCAGAGCTGGTGGCACCTAGGGACCCGCAGTGGGGACCGGCTGGGCTGTGTCCCCAGTGCCAGGACAGAAGGGAGGTGACAGTCCTCCCACCTCCTTGTAGCAGTGCCAGGGCTGCCACCGAGCTGACCTTGGTGGGAAAACTGTGGGAAATGGTGGAAAGGGAGCAGGAGGAGGGAGGTAAAGTAGGGGTGCAGGGGTGCCCTGTTAGTGTTCGTACAGATTTGCAGCCTGGGAGCAGTTGACAAGGTGGTGGCTTGAGGCGTGGTGATGCTTATTGACTGTACTGAGCACCTGCCCTTCCCGGGGAGCAGGGTGCTGTGTCCTGGGGCTTCTTTCTCACTTCTCCGCCCTGGGAAGAGGGGTACAAACCTTCTCCTCCTGGGGCAGAAGGGCCAGTGGGGCAATGTTCCCATCGCTCTGCGGTTTGGGGACGACAAGAGCAAAAGGTGGGGGGTTTAAATCCTTTGGCTTGAAATGGTCCATTTTGGCTGTGGGGCAGAGACACCCTTGGGGGGGTCCCCCATGGTCATGTGGGTTTGATGTCCCCAGAGGAGGCAGATCCAGGCGCCCATCAGCCTTCGGGGAGCCCTGCCCTCCTGCCACGCTCTTCAGCCCCAGTGCTCCAGCTCTCCTCTCCTGATCCCCTCATTAGCTGCAACACAGAAAGTGTTTTGAAACCTTTGCAGAGGGGTCTCTTCCCCCCCCCACCCCCCCATACCCCCCTGGCCTTGGCCACTTTTCCCGTCACGCTCATTAGAGCCCTGAGTATCCATCAGGCGGAGATGAAAGCCAGCTGGGGATACATTACAACACCTTGGAAAGGGATGAAAGGGCCTCTTTAGTCCTAACAAACCTCTCGAAGCCGAAATGCATATGGATGCGAGCCTCGCGCACGCTGCCTTTCATCTCAATTTTCACCTTTTGGGGCTGTTTGTCTTTTGCCCCGGCAGAAGCCAGGGACAGCCATCCCAGTGGCACCGTGTGTGTGTGTGGCCAGCGTGGTGGCCTTGGGTCCCTGGGGATGGGTGGCACAGGGTGCGGGACACACTGGAAAGATATTAGGAGGTTTTAGGGGTTTTGCTTTGCCCATCAGTCCCCTCCGATATCCGAGGACCACAAGGACGACCCAAAATGTCACCGGACAGAAGGAGCCTCCCTGGACACCTCTGGGTGCAGCATCAGTCCTAGCCTGGCTCCAGGGACGGCTCCCACTGAGGGAGGGTGGCAGGATCGGGCCCTTACTGTGCAACAGACTTTAAATTTAGAAATTGTTCAGATTTGTACTTTGAAAAAAATCCATGGGGCATTAAATATTTACAGAAAATCAGCAGCTGTGTAAATAATAGAAAAATCCAATATTCTGCGAGTGGACCGGTTTTCAATAAATTTGAAAATTTTATGATATTGTTATTATTATTTATTGCCTATTTTATTTGTCAGTGTCTCTTTTCACAGGCCGCATGGATCTGCGTGTTTGACCACCTCGTGCCAGCCCAGCGCCCAAACTTCCCCTGCCGAGAGCCGCCAGCTCGGCCCCAGCGGCGCCGCTGCCCGCTGAGACCTGGCCTGCTCGCTGCACTGATGGGCCGTGCCCAGGCGCAGGTCCCAGGGCGAGGTTTCCTCTGCCATGCTTTGCCCCGCCAGCGCTGCCACGGCCCTGTGGCCGTGGGACACGGTGGCCCCGGGGGTCCCAGCGGGGCTGAGGGCGCAGCGGGAGCCCCGCGGGGGTGGAGGGCTGCGCAGGGTGATGGCGACGTAGCACCTACTCTAATGGGATCCTCTCCACAAGTAATTAAGCCTCGGCTAATGCTAACCGTAATGTGATGTATGTATGCCTTTAACTAATCATTTATTAGCCTCGTTGATGGTTTGTCAATATTAATTCATTTATTTAAACAACTCCGAGCTGTAATGAAGATGTTTGCTTTAAGGGGGGAAAAAAGAGATGGAGCTGCCAGGAGATTTTTTTGTTGACTCGATGGATGTCGCCCTGCCCGGGGTGACGGGGCTGCGGTGGGATGAGGACCTGCTGCCACCGCTCATCCCCCGGCTGGTGGCCTCTCCCGCAGCCCCGGGGTGGGTGGGGAGCTGCCACGGGGAATGTGAGTGGAACCGGGGACCACGGGTACCAGAGGGAGCTCGGGGCTTCCTGCACCACCCAGGGGAGCAGGATCAGGCCCTGCTCCCTGCCCCTGGGGCGCTGGGAACACCCCAGGGGGGATGCCAGGCTCCGGCAGAGTCTGCCGTGCCAGCTCACGTTGGAGCGGTTCCAGCACCGAGCAGCTCCAGCTCTGTCACCAGAGCAACTTTGTCTGGAAGAATTTCCTTCGGTTTGACCTTAAAATGTTCGAGCGGCGCCTCGAAGCCTGAAATCAAACCCAAACGTGCTGCCTGACCCAGAACAATTGGTTTTTGCTTGACTTTCGATTTGCTAATGATTTCGAACTGGTTTTCATTTCAAATCAAATTGCTTCTATTTAATTTTTTCAAGGCCGTGAATGGGAAATTGCCAATAAGCTGGAAAAAAAAATGTATTTTTGGTCCTGCTTGATAAGCCCAGGTTGGATCAGATTTTGGGCCTTTTTCTGTACCTTGTGGGTGTTCAAGCAAGTGGGATGCATGAGAGGGGAATGGCCTCTCCTGGGGAGCATCGCAGGGTCCTGCCCTGGGGCCGTGCTGAGCAGATCCTGAAACAGGGCCTCTGGCCAGACGTTAGATCAGCTGCTTCCAACTCTCCTTGGCAGCTTCTTAATATCAACTAGATCACAGTATTAAAGTTAACTTTCTCTTAAACAGGCTTAATTAGCATCCTTCAGACAAACATAAATTAATCCTGGGTTGCTCTGGAGGATGTGGAGTTTCCCCTTGATCGATTGCCAGCCCTGGCTCCAGATAAACTCCTCGCCAAGCCAGGTCATCTGTGATGTTGCACCGGGGAGCTGGCAGCACCCTCGTGTCCTTGGCAGTCGGCCCTGCTCCAGGCCCTGGGCTCAGGGATGCGGCTCTGGATGTCATCACAGCCACGTATGACCGTGCACGACCACTCACCACCATCTATGACCACGTGCGACCACGCGTGACCGCCCACCACAGTGCAGGACCATGCACAACCGTGGATGACCATGCATGACTCTGTATGACCACACAGGACCGTGCGTGGCTGTGAAATGGCCACACGTGGCCACTCACCACCACCACACACGCAGCCACCCCGCCCCAGCTATTCCCTTGGCCCCCCCGTTGCAGGGATTCCCTTGCTGGGTTGGTGTCTTGGCCGTGCATGGTCATGGGTGGTTTGTCTCCCCTGAACGTGCTTCTTGGCCCCAAGCACCATTGCAGTGCCTACAGCATCTTGCCATTGCCAGGTGACATGTCAGTGGAGAAGGACCTTCTCCTGCGTGGTTTGATCCTGCTGCCTGCTCTTTTCCTTTGATGCCCTTCATTCTATACAAGAAGGGCCAGAAAGCAGTCTTTCCCTTGGCTTTTCCTCCGGGGGAAAACAGGGAAAAAAAAGGGATGAAGATTTGGTAGGAGGTCAGAGGAACATGAGGATGAAAATCGCTGTCTTCTGGAAAGCTCCTGAAAGGCTTCCAGCACAGCAGAAAACAGGGACAGAAGAAACCAGGTTAATTCAGCTTGAATTGATGGTGACATTTGCCCGTTTTGATAAAAGCAACACCCAGAACTGCTGGAGCCATAGTCTTCAGTTGCCTCCAGTGCGGAAACCTGCATGAAAAGGAGCAAGGAAGATGCTCAATTTGCAGGCAGGGAAACTGAGGCACGGAGTACCTGATGGCCTTTTTGGGGTGCAACACCCATCCCAGCCCCAAGGTCCTTGAGCAAGGGGCTGAGAGCCTCGAAAGTCACCCAGACTGGAGCAGGATTTCCCTTTGGGATTCAGCCAGTGCTGTACACAGAGCAGCTCTGCGGCCGTATCCCTCTCAGCACCCCCTAATGAAGCAGCGGGGGGAGGCGATGGGGGGGGGCTAAAGGGCCCATGGCCATGGGAGGACACGGTGCCTGGGTCCCCGTAGGGTGTCAGCGAGGCAGGGAGGGAAGGACCCCATCCCAGCCGCGGACAGAGGGATGAAGCAGAGAGCAGGCAGGAGGAAGCGCAGGGCGGCCGGCGGCGGGGGGGCTGCCCAGCCTGACACCGGGTCACGGAGCCGGGAGCGTTGCGAGGTGCCGAAGGGATCAATAGCAATTCTAATATCATACGAGTCAATTTTGACCTGTCATGGGCAGCTCGGCAGGCTGACTCCAGAGCTGCAGGACCTGATAAATGGGCTCTCAAAACCATATTTATAGCAAGAAAAAGCTCATAAAATTGAAACAAGGGCAGAGCGCAGGGAGGAGGCTGCAGCCCGGCCGCAGCCCGGCCGTTATGCTGACCGTGGGCAAGGGAAAGGTGGGATGCAGAGTGTGAAGGGGGGGTGGGAAGCTGCCCATCCTGGGGGGTGCTGCTTAGGGGTTGGGATTTGGTGCTGAAGGGGTTGTGGGGTGGAGACCCAGCTCACAGGGCAGAGGAGCACCAAATGAGGTCCCAGGTGGGGGCCAGGGGTGATCACGGGGGGGACATGGCTGTGCTTGCGGGGGGCGTTGGGGCATTAACCCCAGAAAAATTCTGCCCCCCAGCCCTTTGCAAGCCCCTGTTGTTCACATGCACCCCAGGGACATGGCTGCTGCAGGGGACAGAGCTCTGGGTCCAGCCCAAGCCCTGCAGTGGGTTCCTGACCTATTTCTGGGGAAGATACATGCGGGAGGCACCTATCCCCCATTATTGCCCCCCGGGGCAAGCAGGACCTGCAGCCGTTCATCCCTGCTCCCCTCTTGGGGTGGCTGCCAGGGAGGAAGCTCCCCGACCCGTCCATCCTGCGTCCCTGACCCCCAAGAGCAAACCCTGCCTGGCATTTCCCGGAGCTGCAGTTTCCCTTCAGGCCTTGTTGTACCAAGACATTTATGAGAAGAATTGGGGAAAAAAACAAAACAAAACAAAACAAAACAAAACAAAATAAAAAGAGGGGTTAGATGGACTTGTGCAGGGGTCAGGAGTGGAGGAAGCCCCTGCCCTGCCCACCAGCACCCAGCCAGGCAAAGTGACATTGGCTCCTCCATGCTCCAAAAACCCGTGTGTCCCCTCACCTGTCCCAGCCAAGAGGACACCCCGGGTGGCCCCTCTTGCAGGGCCATGGCCGGGAGAGATGTGAAGGGCCATGGTCCCCATGTGGTCCCCCTGCACTGATACACTTCTTCATCCCTCTCCCCCCTTTGTCACCCTCCTCCCCCTCTGTTTCAAACCCCACATGGTGCCAGGTCGTGTTTCCCTTCTCCACCTCTTTTGGCACTTTCCCTGGTGTAAATCCTCCCCCAGATATGGTTCCCTATTAACCAGGGAGATTTATCACTCCCAAATAGCCCTCCCAGGAGGGCTGAGCCCTGCTCAGCACCCCCAGGGGTGGGCAGGGTGGAGCAGGGGGAGGCGAGCACTCCTCCATCCTCCCCTGGCTCTGCGGATGCCCGCGGGCACTCAAGGGAAACCAAATGGCACCAGACATGGAACATCCCGATGATTTATTCCTGCTGCTTGTACAGCATTAACTGGGCTGCTGCCTGAGCACTGTGGCTTCATTGGGTCTGGAGCCCACCATGCCCATGTGTTACAGGTGTGATGAGTTGGCTGGTCTCAGCTTGACTGGGGCCAGTCTGTGGGGGAAGGTTTGAGAGGAGGAGAAGGTGCTGCGGGAGGGTGTGAACATGAACAGGGCTTGAATTTGGGGCCCTAAGTCCCCCCATATCTGAGCCTGATGTCTCTCAGCTGTGCACCAGGTCTTCCAAGTGCCTTGTGGTTGGCATTTTTGGGATGCTCCAGCCTGGCACTGGGGTGGATCTGTGGGGGGAGTTGTGTGTCTGTTTGTTTGCCTCCCTCTAGAACAATAGAAGGAACAAGGAAAACACTCACCTCCAGATTTCCCCTTCTTGTTATTTTCTTCGCTGCCCCCCCCCAGCTTTTCTCCCCTTCCCCTGCGCAACAAATACAGAGTCCCCATAACAGCAGGGTTGATGCAACCTGAGTCAGTCACCCCGAGAGGGACCCTGTGGGAAACCCATGCTCTGTCCCACTCTACTCATTCCTCCTCTCCCTCCTCGTCCTCCTCCCAGTGGCCTCACACTCCCCTCCTGATCCCTCCCCATCTCTCCCCCAGGGCTTGGTGGCATCCTGGGGGTGGTTTGAGCCCCCCCCATCACCAGCTCTGGTTGCAGTGACTCCTTGTGCTGCTGCTGCATGAACCGAGTCTACCAGGTCTCAGCTCCAGCTGCTGTGTGCAAGGGGGGCCACGGGGCGAGGAGGGGGTGCACACCCCAAGGCTGGTGCCACGGCTCTGTGAATCCTGGGGAGCAGCTCTCCTGCTCTGTGCCTTGGTTTGCCTTATGGCCCAGGACCACAAAGCACTTCCCTTCCTTAGAGCCTGCAGAGGGGGCAAGGTGGGACAGAAATTCCTCCCAGGAGCATCCCCAGGCGATTCCTGGACCGGTGGCATCACAGGAAATGCTGTGAGCTGAAATGCGACTCGCCTGGGGCTGGCCAGGATGGCTGCAGTGATCCCGGCAGGTTTTACACAGACCAGCAACCGGTGCCAAGCAGGTAGAGTCCAGAATGAACAAAATAACACAAAAATTAGAGGGATTTACAGGTGAGATGGGGATCACCTCGCTACCCTGCCTGGGAGAAGGGCTGAGAGCTGATGTGGGCAGTGGTGATCATGAGGAAGGCATCAACTGTCTGCTCAGGTTTTGCTTCAGCTTTTCTTCCAAAATGGGAAATTTTCCGCTTCAAATAGGAGATGAGAAAGGAAAGACCAGTATGTTGGAACAGACAATTTCAGTCCTGTCTTCCTCCCTCCCTTCCTAGCAAATCCACTGGTTTCCCTAAGAATTAGGCTCCCAAAGACCTTTGTACATCTGAGCTTTTTTAAGTTAAAAAATGCAGCATCTCCCCCTCCAAGCTTTGTATATGAATTAATATTTTTTTAGTAATTCTCTATGGAAAAAAATGACTTTGACACCTCATTTCTCACAATGTGACTGAGTTTATCAAGCAGTTCAGCTGGCGAGGATCTCAGCAGGGGTCTTTGCAACACCCTTGCCTCAGTGCCAGAGCTGCCCAGGAGACGTGTGTGAGTCTGAGCACAGTCCAGGTCTACACAAATGCATTTCTCTCTGCAAACTCTGCACTGGGGAGGAGCTCACTCCACCGCCCGCCTCCCTTGGAGAGGAACAGATGACGGAGGGCTTTGGAGGTGGCTTGGATGCTGCTCTGCCTGACCGGGAAAAGCTACAAGGAAGAAGCAAGGCAAGGAGAGATGTATTTCCCAAGCTCCCAACTCCTAACTGCCAGGGAAAGGCATTTCCAAAAGGCAGATGTGAGCTGGGCAGCCTTTTGGGATGAAGCGATGTGAGGAGGAGGTTGATGGACTGAACCGGAATGTTTGGTCTTGCACAGGGTGTTTATTGTGTTGTGAAAGTCCTCTCCAGTCTTGGCTGGGTGACACCTGGATACACAAGAGAATATGTCCCATTGGGCTCAAATGTCACACTCCTTTTTGCAGAGGGAGCTCTGGTTTTCCCCTCTGGTGAAGACTCAGGAAAGCATTTGAGGAAAGGCTGGGCCATCAGGACCTGGTTTCCCCACTCTGTCCTCTTGGTGGGTCCCTTGAGGACCTGAGAAAGGCTGCCTGGTTGGGTGGGACATGTAGGATGGCCACCCCTCTGCCACTGGGCGTCAAGAGCCTCACACAGAAACCTGAGTCCCCCAGGAGTTGCCAGCATGCAGGTACCAGCACCCTGCCTTGTCCTGCCGTCCTCTCCTCCATTGTGTTACTGCAGACACAACCCAAAGGCTCTCAACATCCACATCCCCAGCTCCATCTTCATCATGTCCCATGTGCTTTCCTGATGTAAAGGAGGTTATTTCTAGATAGGACAGAAAGAAGGCAGGAAATCCCAGTTTGGAGCTGGTATCTGGAGAGGCACCACTACGGTGGGAGATGAACCAATGACCAGCATCTCCTGGTTCTGAACGGAGCAGAACAGCTTCTGGGTGTCCCTTATTGCTGTGCTCATGGGGACATTTGAGCATTTTCATGGTGGTGGTGGGCAGCTCTCTGTCACAGGTGACACTGTGTCTACCACCAGCTGCACCACCTCTTGCTTAAAGGGTCTTCACCAGCATCTGCCTGGTACCAACATCCCAAAGACTCAGCACCACAGCAGCAGCTCCTGTCCCCAAGGATGGACACCAAAAGCCCAAGGCAGACAAAGGCCAGGAAGGAAGAGTTTCCTGCAGCCATGAGAAGCTGAGTCCAAGCTCCTGAGATGTGGTGCTCCCACCACTGGGCCGTGGCACATTCCCTTGCAGATGGAGACGGACACGTCCCAGGAGTTCTGCTCCATCCCTCCTGCTCCTTGGCCACATGGGAGAGCACCTCCTGTACAGACAAGCGCTCAAGCCTGGTCTGCTGGAAACAACCCAACCACCGACATCCTGGGCCTACATCCTCCATGTAGGCCCATTGTCCAGGTCTCCGTTGCCTCTGCTGTCCATCGCTCTTAGGACCCACCATGCCAATGTGCTTCTGGAGAACTGAGGGCAGTTGCGTGGAGAACCCATGCGTGGCAAACAACGATGAGCACCGGGGGAGGACACCTCCGCATCTAGCTGCTCTGCCAGCCCTTATCTGGGCGAAGCGCATCCGGAGGAAACAAGGAAGAGCTGAAGGGGACATCTGGCTGCTCGAACCCTTGGCCCCCATCTCCACGTACCAGGTGAAGATCCTGGCGTCCTCTTGACTGAAGCTAGGCAGAACGGCTGCATCTCTGGCCTTCCTATCTCCTTGCAAAGCATGGCAGTTCCTGAATTGCCCGGCCGCGGCGGGCCCTAATGGCCCAGAGCTGATGTTTTATTGTCGGGTTTAAAAGTGTAATTAGTTCAAGTGTAAACAAAAAAACCTTGCTTAATTAAGAATTTTTAAACAGGGCAGAGAGAGATTCCGGAAACATTAATGAACCCCAGGCAAGCACCATAAAATTGATCGAGGGAAGAGAGACAGCGGGGAACGGGGGAGGGCTGGGATGGGGATGCGTGATGAGAGGGTATTACCGCAGAAATCGCCTTCAGTTTACTTTGGTCGCTTAATGCCGGAGTGCATTTGGAAGGCTGTGTTTATGGCGATGGGTCTCCATAGAAATACCTAATGATTTTTTATGCATTAATGGGAACAACGGACAGCAGTAATATATTGTTTAAGGGGATGGAGAGGATCCTTTTAACGCTGACATGTTATAGATCAAGAGTGACGGGCCAGGCCCTGGGCTGAGGTTCCCCGTGCCATGGCCTCTTGGGCCCCATGCCTTAACAAGGATCAAATGCCAGCCTGTATCTTTAAGAGTCCATAAAAAGAACAAATAAAATCAAAGTGCTGTTTTCCCACCACCCCATCCCTCCTTTCAATGCACTTTTTGGCTGGTGCCAAGAGAAGCTAAATATATCTGGCTTTCCCGTCTGCGGGTGATCGGCTGTGTGGATGGGAAGAGGGTCTGAGTGTTTCCCATCCAGACAGCTCCCAAGACTGAGCAGCAGATGTGTGTCTCCAGAGTGGTACGTTCTCTGTAGGTTGAACCCTCTGGAGCAAGGCAAGGTGCCTGGAATGTCCTTCATCTTCCCATTGACTGGGAAGCAGTCAAAGGCTTCGTTGGGCTCTGCTCAATGCCAGCTGGCCTACCCCTTGGCTGGTTGGGTTGTTTGGCATGAGGTGCTGGTGCTGGTTGGCAGAGAAAGAGCCCTGAAGACTTTCTGAGCATAGGTGTCCTCTTGAAGGTGATGGGCAGGAGAGCTGGAAGGGTCTAGAATAAAACAAAAGAGAAATAAAAGTCAACTTTTGGCTTGGGAAAGGTCATCCTTCTTATTCTACAAACAGGGGTGAAGAGACTTCTGCTCAAGAAAGGAGTTCTGCTGTCTCTCTGTCTTGGGCTGAGAGCACAGCTCAGCGCAGGGTGAAGAGCAGCCCATGTTGTTGACAGCCGAATGACTTTGAAGATCAAGGCATTTTTTGGCTTTTCCTTTCCTGGCCCAGCAAAAGGCCACAGGCCTTTCCCAGTCCTTTGGAGCAGCCAAGTCCTCAAGTTCAACAGTTTTCTATCCTTCTGGTCAAACTTCTCTTTGCCCGAGTTCCATACCACAGGCAGTACCTTTTAGTGTTCTGCAAGAATATTGACCTTGTTCTCCCCCAGACCTCTGTAACAATCATTTTTGGTGCTACCACTGGCCACCAAAACCCTCAGAGAGAAATTGGCTCCTGGCTGCGGTCTCACCTTCAACCTTGCATGGTTTCTCCTGTCCTCCCCTTAACAGAGAGAGAGAAGAAACCAACCAGTGTCCTGTCCTACTAGGCTTGCTGCTGACATCTTCTCCCTTCTGGAGTACATGAACTCACTGCCTTCTACTCTTCCTCAAAGGCCACATCTTCCAAACATCTTATTACTGTTCCTTTCTTCCATGGCTCTCCAGATTGTCTACAATTGCCCTGCAAATCCGGTGCCTAGCCCGGGTGAGCTGCTCCAGCAGGGATCTCACTAAAACCGAATCAAACAAGAGGGGGACTGCCAGGTCTGGTACCTCACCTGGCCCCTGTGCACTCCCCAACCTGCTCAGGGCTTTTCCCCAAAAAGCAGGGCACTGTGGGGGCTCCCCTGAGCACCTCACCTTGAGGGACAATGACCAGGGCCACCAGGTGACACATCAGTCCTTAGTGAGACCCCACCCTGTGTCAGCCCCACAGCAGGGCTTGGCTGGGCAGAGAGAACCTGGGTGACCAATGTGAGAGAAAACAAGTCCTCATTAGATGACCCTCGTTCAAACTTAACTCATTCTCCCAACAGCTCTGGGAGGCATTATCTAGAGGTCGGAAAACTCCCCAAAGGGAGGTTAGACCATATCTTCTGCTCAGGTAGATGCCCCACAGCTGTGTGGGGCAGGCTGTGCTGGGGAGGGAGGGATGGCTCCTGCCAGCAGAAGGAGTTGGAGTTACACCACGAGGTGGGGGAAGAGAAGATGTGAGGTCAACATACTATTTTCTGCATGCTGTTTGGGTCCTGCTGGGGTACTTTTGACGGCAACGTTCATTATTTTTCACACTCCTGGCTACAGTGGGCAAGGAGGGACAACTTAGCAGCGCTGGGTCCGGGACATTTTGCTGTTGCTGTGATGCCGAGGGTGCACGTGCACCTGCAGCAGCGACGGAGCCCAGCCCTTGCATTCAAAAGAGGAATTGGATACTCGTGCAGGCGCCAGGAGGTCCCTGCCACGCCGTGGCCTCTCCTGTCCCGTCAGACATCACGGCACACAAAGCGTCCAGGGCCACGTGCCAGCACAGCACCCACCCGCAGGGCTCCCACAGGGCAAGCTGGGCTCCGTGGGCATTGTCCTCCCACCTCCTCTTCCGTCCTCTCCTCTCATCTCTGCCTCTTCCTTCATTATTTCTCCGCTCCTCCCACCCTCTCCCTGCCTCTCCTCCCTTCCCCTGGCTTTTGTTCCTTCTCTCCTCTTCCCCTCCCTCCTCCCAGAAGCCTTCCCCCATCTCCAATCCCTGCTCCGGCTGCCCAGCCTGTGTCAATTAAGTATCGATCCCCTGTTCTCTATCAGTGGTCAGCTGAGCTAACCAGTCCTGCTAGGTGCTTTTCACAGTGATGAATAATAACAATAATAATAAAGGGGTAGGGGGGGAGGCAGCTGCACTTCGTGCCTACAGCCCTTCACCTCTCCCTACCCCGCGCACGCCCGCCCTCACCCCCTCCACAGCTACAGGCAAAATCGATAGCGCGCGGAGTCAGGAATGGAATATTTTTATCCTCTAATTGGGAAATGTGCTTTGACAAAGCCCAAGGAGCAGGGAGGGGGCCGGGAGATACTGTACCGAGAGCCAGGGAAAGCAGCAGAGCCTGGCCAAAGTGGGGACGCCGGGGATTTTCTGCTGCAGCTGGTGACAGCTGGGAGGAGGTGACAGCGGTGGGGACTTTGTCTGGGTCCAGGGCACAGCTCTGGAGGACTGGTGCAGCGTTGGTCCCACGGAGGAGCCGGTCTTGACCCAGGGGATGTCAATGCAAGGATAAAAAGAGGACAAAAAAAGCCCATTCCCCACCTCAACTCCTTGCCACTGCTTTGCTGCTGCAGTTGCAAGGAGGAAAGCGTGTGCACTATGCCCTGCTGGCATCCAGGGGCTCCACATCCCGTGGCATGATGTGTCACACATGCATGCCCAGGCCTGGTGGTGCTGAGCAACGTGGGATGGTTGTGCATGGGACACCGTAGCGAGGTGTCCCAGGAAGCCACCAGCCCTCCCTGGTTATCCCCGGGGAGATCCTTATCCTGTGACACCCGAGGCAGCTGGTATGGATGCGCCTGCAGAGATGCAGGTTGGACTTGGTGATTTTATAGGCCTTTTCCAACCCAAGTGATTCTATGATCCTAATTGATTCTATGACTGCATGGGTGGCAATCCTGCAATGAGCCTCATGCTGCAGCTCCAAGTTTATCATGGCTGAAAACATCTTCCTGTCTCCAACTGTGTGGGCCAGGTGAGTTGCACTGTCTTTAAAATAACCCCTTCCTCCAGTCAGACCAGCTACCGGGGGGTTCTCAGGCACTGCTGGGTCTCCAGGCACCACGAGCCCCAGTCTGGTCCAAGACAGAAGGACGCAGGTCCCCTGAGGTCAGCGATGGGATGCCAGGGAGGGGCTGCAGCCCCACAGAGGGGAGGGCATCCAGGACCTGCGGCTGAGCCCTGAGGAGATGGCTGGAAACCCTGAGGAGCCTCAGCATGGCTCAGGAGACCAGACAAGGCCATGGAGGGACACCAGGACACAACTCCCAAGCCCAGGTCAGCCTCCCCTACCCTACCAATTCCCTGCTGCCGCTTGGCCCCAGCCCCAGCCCGGTCCTGCTTCTGCCCTGCGAGGGTTTCCATCCCCACCAGTCTGGTCCCACCACCCACCCCAGCGCCAAACAACCCAGACCCCCCCTTGGTGGGTACAGGAGGCCATCACTATGCCCCCCCCCCCCCCCCCCCCCTTCTAGGGGTGCTGTTGCTCTGAAGGGAGAGGGAGGATGAATGTTTTCAGGGCTCTGCTGAGCCTAATCTTGGGCAACTAGAAGACAAGTCTTCCCTAGGAGCTGTGAAGCACCAGTGTTTCTTTAGGACTGTAAAAAAGATGAATTCTGTTTCTAGTGCTTCTCCTTCCTTCTGAGACTCCTGGCCCCCGCCAGCCCAGGAGGTCTGCAGCCATCACGGCTACAGGGCACCAGTGAAGCCCAGTGCAGTGCAGAGTCCTTGAAACCACCTTCCCCCGAGAGCAAGGGCTGCCAGAGCTGCTACCAGCCTGGATATTGGGGCTGCACTGGGCAAATTCTGGAGATCAAGGACATTTGAGACCTATCTCTGCAATATAATACCACTCCCTTCCTCAGGCTGCAAAGTTTGGGGTGAATGAGCCCATTGCCTCTGAATTAGGTTTTTGCTTCTGAATTAGTCTCCAATCCTCAAATTGGGAGCACGTGATGTTCTGCTTGGGTCTTAATTAGAGCCTTGGTGCTTAGGCAACGTCTGGGCCCAGGGTGACAGGCTGGGGAGAAACCCAGCTGGAGAAGTGTGCCAGGCACTCAGGACCTTGTGCTTTAAATAGCCGGTGAGACAGGAACCTGGCTGCTTGGTTTGAGGAAAGCTGATGTGAAAATCAAAGAAAAGATGAGCAGAAATGGCTCAGGAACCTGTGCAGCAATGGCTTCATCAGACAAAAGGAATGGTGTTTACTTCAGCTGAATGAAGTGTTCAAGGGAAAGCTCCGGAAGGAAATGCCATTTAAAACCTGAAATTAAGTACGTTGACCTGCCAACACAGGATGTTTCAAATGATACTTAATTTCCATGGTTAAGGTGCCTATAATGTTTCTGAGTAAGTTAAGAAGTTCCTAGATTTTAGTCTAATCGGATCTTCCCCAGTTCTATTTCGTATGAAACATTGACAAGTTGTAGTTTAGGGAAAAAAATCTAAAGGCTGAAGATTATATTTCTCATTACTCTGGTCCAGACCTGTGGAGGTTTGTTGCTCCCACTCAGCCCTGTTGTGCTGGGCCGGTGACCCTGGTCCTCAGCAGAAGGGTTCCACCTGGCTTGTCTACTTCAAAGGATCCTCATGGAAGCAGAGTGTGACCCAAACAATGTGGCCTCTCTGCAGACCTTGGGACAGTTGTTAAAACCTATTGCAATTCTGTCTTCAGTAATAAATGGCACATTGGAAAAAGCCAACAGAGTCTTCAAGTATAGGCGCCACTCTGCAGGAGCATTTCAGAGGACCTCAGAAGGAAGGAGTTTGTTTAGGTAAAAGTGCCAGATGAACCTAGTGAGGCACCCACAGCATGAAACCCACAAACAGGACCAAAAAAATTTCCTTATCCAGTTCTGGAAAGGAGCTTGTGAGTGAGGTCTGGGCTCCCCCAGGGTCTGAAGGGGATGGGGCCAGGCTGGCCAAGATCCCAAAGGGGTGATGATTGCCTCTGTGTGAGGCAGGGTGGCTGGGCACACCAAACCTCACCCATCTCATTTACTTTAGTCTCAAACAGCAATCTCCTTGAGGAGTCTGAAGTGATCTGGAGAAGTCTGGGGTGTTTTTACACCATGCAGTGGCTGTCTTTTTGATCTGGTTTTAGGTTTGCTTTCAAACCTTTTAAACATCTCATCTTCTTGCATCCAGCTCATGCTTTTGCCATAAAAGCACTCTTTGTCTGCCTTTGTCTGGTTTATTTTTAGGCATCTCTGTCTTGTTGTGACTGTGCACACAAAGCCTTTGCACAGATGGAGGGGGAGACCCAGCACTGAAACCACAACTCTGCTCCTTTCCACCCCGCTCCAAAAGCTTGCAACCGCCAGATTTTCCTCACTTCTGGCTGTCCCTGGCCCTGCCAGTGGTGCCCAGGGCTCGCCGTGCTGCCTGCAGGTGAGATGCCATTTTGCCCACCCAAGGAGAGACTGGTTCGGTGCATGCCTTGGTCTTGGGCTGAGCCAATCTTCTCGGAAATAAAGACAAATCGGCAGCTCTGCCTCCCACAGCAGGGCAGGGAGTGATTGCAGTTGCCATAGCAGTGGGCACCGTCCTCTCCCTCCAGCCTTCCCTGGCAGCCTGGTTTATTTTTGGCTATTATTTTCCAAGCTGTTTTGAGTGAAACCAAGAATGAGTCGGAGGGAGAAACAAAACAAAGCTGGATTCCTCTGCTTCTCCCCATGTCAAGGGGCACACGGGGAGGTATATGGCAAAGGTTACTGGTCAAATTGGTACGGCTGTGGGGGCTGCTGCATCCTTCAGGACATGGCGTGGCTGAAAGCCAAGGGGCGGTGATGCAGCATCTCCATGACTCGGTCAGGAGTGGAGGTGAAACGGGACATCTTCATCCATGGGATGTGTAGGGGTACAGATCCCAGTTCCCTCCGCTTTACATAGACCCCGCGAGAGCAATTGGATCCCCCTTTGGGGAAAAAGTGCCTGGATTAGGAAGGTATTTGCCTTTGCCTATAAAACACAGGCTGACTGTCAGCCTGGTTGCACCATCGGGCTGTTACAAACCTCCAAGCAGCAAGGAAAGGACAAAGATTTGAGCCAGGGAAGATAAGGTGGGTCACACGTGAAAGGGCAGCTCTGAATCCCCTCTTCAAGGAGCCTGTCTCTGAGCACCTTTGCTGGGGTTGGTGCCCTACACTGTCCCCAGCCGACCCAACCCCAGGGATCTGGGCTGCACTGTCTCCACATGCTCCTGAAGATCACCAGGGTCAAGGGCCCTGCAGACATCTCAGGAGAAAATCCTGCTCTGCAGGTTCCTAGGCCAGAACTGCTCACATGGGATCCCAGCCCAGAGGATGGACAAACCAGACAGACAGACCTGAGGATGGACATGCCTATGCAGGACAGCAGCAAGGGCTTGCAGACAACATCTACTTGGGCAGAAGCCTTGTGCCTGGGTGGAGGACCTTCCTGAACATTCCTGATGATCTTACGGGATCTGTTGCTGCTCACATCCATGTTCTCTGAAATTAGTCCCCTTCTTATGCAGTGTCCTGGGCCTGAAATAGGCTTCTCTTGGAGAACTTGGGACTAGGAACGTGGCCAGGCAGTGTTTGGTTATCACTCCTTCAGCCTGAGACCAACTTTCATGGAGGACTTCCATGCAGAGTTCACAGGGATCGGTGCTGGGACCCACTCTGATCCACACAGTCTTAAATAATCTGGGAAAAAAGCAGAAAATACAGTGATAAATCTTGGTGGGGAGGGAGAAATTTTCAGGGTAGTTGACACAAAGAATGACTGCGAAAGTTTGCAGAAGGATCTAAGGACACGAGGAGAATGGGCAATAAAAGGGCAGATAAAATACAGTGTTGATAAATGCAAAGTCATGCACATGAGGAAAACAACCTTAACTACCTATATACCATGATGGGCTCCAAATTAGCTATTACTGCTCAGAGAAGAGCTCTTGGAGTTAATGTGGGTAGTTCTCTGGAAATGTCAGCTCAATGTTCAGCTGCAGTCAAAAAGGCAAATCAGATGTTAGCAATGATTAAGAGAGGAACAGAGGAGAAATCAGAACATATCATTATAGTCCTTTGTCAATCCATATTCGATATTCCCAGCCCTCCTGCTCTGAGAGCTGAGCAAGGAGAGGCACTGAGGGTGGGATTGGCTGCTACCTGCATGCAGGGACATTAAGGGTTGTATCAGGAGCCCTGAAGATTGAGCAGTCTAGAGAAGAAGGGAAATGCTTATTTTCTTCTTTTCCTAAGAGAAAAATGAGGCAACCCCCCAGAACTCTCTGATAAGCAGGCTCAAAGCAAACCAAAGGGAATCCTCTGTCTTTCCTTGTGTTTGGGAACTCCCTGTCTCTGGGCTGCTGAGACCCAAAGCATAAGTGTGTTTGGAGGTGCTGGAATAGCCCCTTCAGGGAAGCTGCACGGGGATGGCCAGTGCAGCCTCAGATAAATGAATCATTAAGCTGAAGATAAGAAGTGGTTCAGCATAAGAAGTGTATTTCTCACCAGCTTTCCCCTAGCATCTGTCCCCAGGGATAGAGATGTGCTGACAGTCCCAAAGATTTCCTGGAGTTTAGGGGAGGGAAGAGTGAATCTGTGGGCCTAGAAGAGGGTGGCAGAAGGAAAAACCTCTCCCCATGAGGCAGACTCGTGGAAGCCCATTGCTTTTCCAGGTTGATCTCGGTGCTGGGCTGGGAGGGAGGGCTGGGCTGGGTCCGTGCTGCCCCCAGTGAACTCCAAACCCAGGAGATCTGGTCCTCTGCTCCCCAGTATAGTTTCCTCCTTCCTGATGCTGAGCAAACGTTCGGCTTGAAAACTAGGAAATCAGCTGTGAAAATCTCACATTTCTCTCCCATGCCCCCCTCCTCAACATGCAGCAGCAACGAGGCCCCCCTTGCAGCCAAAACTGGAAAGCTTTAATGCAAAAGGAACATCTGAGCAAGGGCCCAAGGGGCATCCTTCCTTTCCCAACCATTTGGAGCATCATTTAGCTTCTCTCCTCACCTCAGTTTAGCCATTTGCATGGCAAGGAAGACCACAGGACACGGTAAAACCCAGAGGAGGGACACAGCAGGCTCTTCAGAAGTGGGCTTTGGGGAGGGGGTGTTTGCGCTACTGCTCCTGGTGTTAGCACTTTGGTTAATGCCTCCACACTACCTTGTGTTTCGGTTGCAAACAATAAAGCTCAAGGTGAGCATCACCTCTGCCCTATCTCTTAGATTCGCCTCTCTCCTGTCCATCCATCACACACTTGCTCTCCTGCAGCCGATTGCAGCCGACCTGCATCAGCTATTGATTTATTGACAGAGGCCGGGTCTGGAAGATTCAGGGAAGCAGCTCCCCACAGAAATGCTTTTCAGAAGTAGAGATTTGATTTTTTATTTATTCTTCTCTTCAATGTATGGATTTAAGAAGCTCTAGGCAACAAAGAACTTACTCCTCCAGCATGCAGGCTCTCACACTCCCTCCATCTCCTCCCTTTCTCCAGCAGTAAAGTCATCTTTAAGGAATTACTCTTTAAGGGCAAAACGCAGCCCTGTGGATAGAGGCAGCCCACGGCATCCCCAGGGCTTGGATGCTACATAATCTCTGTGCTGACCCCTTTCAAAAGGGGTAAATGTTTCCCTTGGTCTCCACGTTTGTTATGTGGATGTGGTGGTGGCAGCGTGAGACCAAAATTCCTTTTTTTTTTCCTATATCGCAATGAAGCACTTCCAGCCCAAACAGGCATTATAGGGCCACTGGCAAGGCAGGGCACAGCTGGAAACATCTACATTTTCCCCTGTCCTGTGACTGTGGTGGAGTTTGCTGCTTGGTTTGGTTTTTCTTTCCCGCCTCTTTCCCAGAAGATCAGTGCCCCGGAGTTTGGAAAGACCGAAACCAGGAGAAAAGCTCCTGTTGCCCTCCGTGCCTGCTTTTCCCAGCTCCAAACCACCAGCCTGTCACCCAGACTTCAGGGTTGAGTGATTCTCCTGCTGCGTCAGCCAGGATGTCGCCTCTCCCAGGACATCCCCGTGTCCCCAGCCCCACGTGTCCCTTCCTCCACCTGTGCAGTGGGGCTGCCCCGGAGCTCAGGCATGGGGCGATGGGTGGGCAGGGTGTTGTGATGAGGAGGAGGTGATGCTGCCTTGCTAGCGCCGTACTCATGGCCAGCCCTGAGGTGAGGGGGTGGCAGCATGGACGGGACCAAGGAGGTGCTGCTTTAGCAAACTCTGACAGGCGATTTCCCGGGGACCCAGCAGGGCCAGACGCTTGTTGCAGGGTCTGGGACCCTGATACTGACACTTCATCCTTCCCAAAGCTGTATTTTTTTTCACCAGTATCTCTGGTTTTAGCTCCAAATACACCAGCTGGGCTTTGGTTCATCAAGGCCATCTCCCTCTATGTGCTTTTCAGGCAGGTGAAAACCTCGTGTTCAGAAAACAGCTCTTGGTGCTCCCAGGTGACCCTGGTCCCCCCATGCCCAGCTCACAGCCCTAATGAGGTGACTCCAGCCCCTCTCTGGCTCCCCCTGCCCTCGCTCCAGAGGGAATTTATTGGGCTGATCCTTTACAGACCTTTTGGTTTGAATAGTTAATGATGGGTGATTTCATTTGCGGCTGCATTAACCATCTGATTACTCTCCTGTGGAAGACTAATTTGCAGACGATGGAGACAGATGCTTCCCAAACTATCAGCCAAAAGGCCTAATTCCTACACAGCCAACTTTTTTAATTTACTTCCTGGCTGATTAAAAAAGGAATGTTTTAAGCAATAGCAGGGGCCAAGCTCGTGCTAAGGCAAACCCTGCCAGACACACTTCAAGGCCAGCTCTGTCCACAAACCGCCAGCACCCAGGGGAGCTGCTCTGGGTCACAGCTCTGGCAGCTCCAAGGGTGGGATTTGCCCTCATGGAGGACAACTGCCCCACTTCAGGGGTGGGAAGGTGATGCTCAGGAGCTGCTCTCGAAGCTCTCATCCACTTGTGATCCTCTGTGCTTCCAATCTGCCCCTGTTCAAACCAGCTCCTCCCTCTCCTCCTCCCACCACCCCGACCCCCCTTCCTTGCTGCAGGAGGGACACGGCTGCTTCAAGCACGAGTTGGCCCCGGTTGCCACCATGAACCCTTTGACTCCTCACCAGGAAACCCGTCTTGCAGTGATCACCCATCCCCAAATCCAGAGGTCCAGAGCCAGCCACATGGTTCTGCCTCGCCAAGGTCAGCTGTTTTCTGCAAGGACATTTGCAGCAGTATCTCACTCGCTGTCTCGCCCAGCTCCACGCAAGCTGCATTGCTTGTAAGGGCTTAATGATTACCCTTAGATAACTTTATCGGCTGAGAAGTATTGGCTGGCTCTGCTGCAAATACAGCCTCCCGCTTCTCTGTGCAGCCAGCCACAGGTGAAGCCCAACATGAATGGGTGTGGGAGAGAAAACCCCAGGAGCCCGTGGCCTGGGCAAGCCCCAAAGGGGTGGTTGGGGGGGCTTTGGTAGGATATGTGGCCCAGGGTGTCTTTCCTTGCATGGAAACAAAACAGGGGATGTCCATCCTTGGCTGGGCAACCTCTGGCTCCATTGGTTCTGACCACTTTTCTCAAGTACTTTTCATTTCCAGAGCACTTTAAAGACATGATCTAATTAATTCCTCCAAGCCCCGAGGGAAGGAGGCAGGTAGGGAGGTGGAACCACCGGAGATCCTGCACGGGTGCACGGGCAGCTGAGAGCCACAATTTCAGCTGTGGTCTGTTGGAAGGAGGAATAACAAGTTAAGAATTTCCTTGGCTGCTGGCCGTACCGTGGTGACACCCCGCGTCACTTGATGTGAGGGGCCTCATCCAGCCTGCAGGCAGGGCCGAGCCAGGGGGGTGGGGGCTGACCCTCACTGCTGTGGCCGTGGGGGCACCAGACCCCCATCGCCCCTTGGTGGAGAGCCTGGCGGGATGGCTGCCTTGCCTTGGGGTGCTGAGTGGGGTCCCCAGCATCACTGCAGAGGACAGGGTGGTGGGAGAGCAGCCCATCGCCATGGAAACGGTACATCCTGTGGCGATGCGCATCCTGGCAGGGTTTTTTTTTATTTTTTTTTTTCCCCTCCCTTCCTCTCCTTCTGCGAGACCTCGGCATTGATCCGGGAACGTGCTCTTCGCATGTATGATCCATGCAAACACCGTGTTCCTATTGATCAGGCTCCTTTGCTGCTTGGGGTCCGCGCTGGCAGCAGAAACAAAGGCCGGAGGAAGGAGGGGAGAAAATTACCCGGCACCGCACCGAGCAAATAGCGTTGGCAGCATCTATGGGGTCTCTCCGGAGCCGCCTCCTCATCACTTCCCATTCCTGCCATCTGCCCTCAGTTTTCCCCTCATTTTTCCCTTCTCCATCTTCCCTTTTGCCACCTCTCTCTCATTCCTGCCAACTGAAAATAGCCAAAATCTCCCCTCTTTCCGCCGATGGTGACTTTCTGGGGCCTGTTTCCCAGAACCCAGGAGGTAACATGCCTCTGCGTGGCAGGGGGAGCGGTGTCGCTGCCGCCCCCCTCCCAGCCCTGCCCCTCGTGGGGGGAACACGTTGTGTGTGTGTGTGGGGGGGTCCCAAACCCGCCTCCTTTGCCAGCCGAGCTCTGTGTGAGCCTTAATAATTACAGTGACGAGTCAATAACAATTAGGCCTAACAGCCACTCAGCAGAATTGACGCAAATTATTTTAATTTTATGTTTCTATCGATGAACTTTTCCAGGTTGGCACCTTCTCCCCCATTCCCGTGCCTCCTGGCCCCCGCAGCCCAGGGACGCCCTGCTGCCTGCGCCCTGCCTCGGGCAGTCGCTGCTGGGGGACAAGGTTGGGCTCCACCAGCATCTTCCCGCATCCTTGCTCCAAAAAGCCGCCTCCAGAGCTGGAGCTGCCTGCAGGAGAGGGTGTTGGTGCATGGGCAGGTTTCTCTACTCGGGAGGAAAACTTCTGCTTCTCCTGAGAAGGTGCTTCCCAGCTGAAGTTGCTCATCAGGCACAGCCAGAGGGAAGAGGCTGGTTCCAGGCTTGGTTTGCTGGGGAACAAGTACCAGGCCTTGTTTGATGGAGCTGAGTGCAACGACGTGATTTTTGGAATGTTTTAGGTACACAGCTTCTCATTCATGATGGGGTTACATTGCGTCAAGTTTTGCTGGTACCGGGCTGTGTTTATTCTTCACACTATTCTATACAATTGACCCACTTAGTACATTTATATTACATAGAAAATGCAAATAATCTAATCAAAACAATGCCTCAAAACCAATCATTTTCACAGTCCTACATCTAAAGCTGTTTTAAATGGCCTTGTATGGGAAATACAGCCACGCTCCTGCTACACAGAGGTTGCAGCTCATCCCACAGGTTCAGGCTCTGCGTTGGGGTTTGCAATAGCTCCAGCCCTTCCAGCAGCCTAAGAAACTCCCCAGCATGGGATGCATACCTCCATGGGCAGCCATTCATCGAAAGCAGAAAAAAAAGCATAGATAAATATTTTTTTTATGCTGGCTGGTGATCAGTGAATGATTCCTCAGATTTTTTTCTTTTTTTTTTTTTTTTTTTTTTACAAGACTGAGCAGCTAATGGCGTGACCTGCTCCACATCCCCTGGGATGCTGGGACCGCAGACCTCAGTGGACCGAGGGGTGACTCTCAAGCTGTGGTCATCAAGTCTCCCACCCATCCCACGAGGCACCCCTGGGGAGACTTCTCATGGCTCCTTTCTCCTTTCTGTCTCTTTGGGTGTTTTTTTCTGCACTTTTTGGAGCTGGGGGCTGGCACTGCAAAGCTGTAAATTGCCAGCATCCCCGTCACTGCTGACCTGCATCTTTTCTCCGCTCCTGTCATTAGGGCGATGCAGACCATTCAGTGGGTGACAGGTGCTCAATTGCTCTTAAGTGGCTCCCAGATAATTGGGGAGGTCTTTAGCTACTTGTAACTTCCAATAATAAACAATAGAGAGGGGGAAAAAATATCCACGCCAGCACTTAACTGATGGCCTGGTTGTCAAAACTGCATTAGGGCTCTTCCCCTTCCCGAGGGCCAGCCCCAGGCCATCACTTGTATGACACCCGTGCCACCTTGACAAGCGAGAGCCACCTCCTTGCTGTCCCTTTGAGGTGGTGAATGATGAAGGATGAGACCCTGAATTCAGCCCCACCACTGCTGGGTGTTGAAAGCTCGAGGGGCTGTGCAGGGGCTTAGAGGATGGAGGTCTGTGAAGCCCTCCTGGATTTTTTGGGGTGGAGGAGATGCAGGTTCAAATCTTAGATCCAAAAGCCAAGCTTTACGTCTCAGGGTTGGGGTTTATCAGGCACGGCAGATGCCAGAGCTGGAAAAGGCACCCTGCTGTCCCATGCCTCCCTTGCCCCCTTAGTGACCTGAGACTGTGTCTGCATTTGTGCCACGGCTTCATTTTCTAATTAAGATCTGACTCTTGGGAATCAGGCAAAGAAATAGCTTCATTCACTCTGGCTTAGTCTGGGAAGATGCCCCCACCTCATCTCCTCTGGTGACCTGAGGGTAGATTGAGGCTGGGGATGCCAGGGATGGGATGGGATGGGATGGGATGGGATGGGATGGGATGGGATGGGATGGGATGGGATGGGATGGGATAGGGTGGGATGGGAGGGATGGGATGGGATGGGAGGGATGGGATGGGAGGGATGGGAGGGATGGGATGGGATGGGAGGGATGGGATGGGGTAGGATGGGATGGGATGCAGAGCTCATCGCAGCATTAAATACCTGCGCAGAGGTGGGAGTGAAATTTCCCCTTGTCCTGCTCCAGGCTGAAGGAAGAGCAAGATGAGACCACAGAGCTGGTGGCAGAACTGGGAAGAGGGTCCAGATCTTCTCCTAGGAGTTTCCTTGGACTCTTGCTCAGCGGTACCCTAAAGCACTGGAGTAGCTGCACCATAGATGGAACTTTCCTGGGAGCACCCCTCTGCTTTCAGCTCCTTTAGAAGAGCTTTCTCACAAAATGAAGCCCCTGCTTCAGGCTGGCAACCCCGCCTTCCTAAATAAGCTAGTGAGGAAGTGAAGAGACATCATGGATAACGTTGGGCTCTGCCAGGTGACCTCTGAGCACATGTGTCCGTAAATGTCCCCATGCATGGGGTGCTCCCCCCAGCTGTTCAGGTGCTGCTGGGGGGGGTCTGAAGTCGTCCCTCCTACCATGGACCATCCTCCCCGTTTGCTTCTGTGCCATCTCCAGGCAAGGTTAGGCTTGACTTTGGTCAACAACAAGTGAAATCCTTGTGGCTGTGCCTGGGGTGAGGATCTCTGTGCCCTGAGGCCCAGGGAGAGGGTTGCAAATACCCCAGATTTTGCAAATGCTGCTGTCCACACAGAGAATGGTCTCCCAATAACAGGGACCCTCTACCATAAATCGCCATTGATTCACCATGAGAAGAAAAGGGCAACAAATATTATTCCCGATGAATAATTCAAGCAGCTCTGAGCCATGCGTTGCGCGTTCATTACCCTCCACGAGGACCTGGGGGATACAGCTTGAAAGGCCCTATAAAAGGAAACAGAGGAAGATTTATTTTTAAGGTTGGGCAAATCCCGATAACCCGCCGCGGGAGGGGTCACGCCTTGCGCCGGTGCGGGGTTTGCTCAGAGGCCATCGCGCTGCTCAGCCCGCACCCCCGTCCTCCCGCCTCGCTGATGCTTTGTTAAAAAAAGAAAGCACTTACGGTGCTGTTGGGGGATCAGTCCATTCGCCTTTCTTCCCTGCCGAAGCTTTCAGGGATGAAAGCACTCTAAAGTGCTGGCTTCAGTGTTTGGAGCTGAGTAGTGAATCACCCCCCTCCTTCATCCCTCTGTCTGCTCGGGAGGCGGCGGCAGGGTCACCACACTCGCACCAGCCTTCGCGGCACAAGCCGGGAGCGAATCTTCACACTCCTCAGCCCGCCGGAGCCGGTGTGGGGTGTGGGTTGGTGCCCCGCGGAGGTGCTGAGCCCGCTGGGGTGGTGTGACTTACCCGGTGCCACCAGGAATCGGGTACCAAGTTGGGCAACGTGGTCAGGCATGAGCACCCCTCTGCCTAGCCCAGCCTGGGGCAGTGATTTCCGACTTGTCCCGCTGGGGTGGGGGGACCAGGCATCCTGCCATGGGACACAGCTTCACGGTGCTACCTTCTCTGCACAACCTTTTTAATCACCCTTAACCCCCTCCACAGAGAAGCCAGGACACGGGGAAGTTTAATTTTTTGGGGGAGCTTCCTGAAGTCACACGGAAAGGACAGCACTTTCCCTGGAAAAGTTGCCTTTTCCTTCGCAGGAAAGGTACAAGGTTTGGGGGGTTTTAATTTAAGAAAAATAGATAAAAAGGCAGGCTTGTATGGTTTCAGTGTGAATCTGACACTGCTGAGATTTGGAGTCAGGCATCAGCTCTGCCACAGGGTCACTAACTGGCCACCGGCTCCGCAGCTCGCTGGCAGTGGCCGTCTGTCCGTGCCTCTTGGAACAAGTACCGACTCTCCCTGGGTATAACCCCCCCTCTCAGGATGCTCCTGTAACAGAAATAACAGCTTCTGGTGACTCCACTTACCTGCTCCTTCAAATAAGCAGCACCATTTCACTGGAGCTGGTCTTGCCGTGACCAGACAGACCGCCTGGGCTGGATGCTTTTGCTTCCCTGACTTGTACTTCCCACTCTCCTCTGTTTTGTCTGCCAATAAAACCGGCTTCTGAGATTGAGCCCTTGATCAATGATGGCAGGATCCATCTCCCATCACCTGAGCGGGGTGAGAGTGAGGTGGCCAGGGCTGCTGGATGGGGAGATGTGGCCTCCTCGAGAGGACAATTCATCCTGGCTATCGGACACCAGCCGTCAGAAGGGACAAATGGCTCTCTGAAGGTGGCAATCCTTCTCTGCTGGCCATCAATGTGGGTGACCAGTCTGGATTTAACACCTTGCTTTTGGGCAGCCAAAGACCAATACTCAGCTGGGGAAAGCTGCTGCTCCTATGATTCAAGTGGACAAGTGCCACCCAAGGGCTCAACTCGCTGGGTTTTCACTCCTGACAGTCCTGGACCAGGAGGAGGGCTCTGCCACCTTCCTCCGTATCTAACGGATGCCTTTTACATGTTTTACTAAGGCAGCAGATATCTTTGGTTACTCACATGTGGTTTGTCTCATCATCTGCTGAAGCCAAGGGAAGATTCCCCATTGTTCCCAGGATCAGTGGTGTGAAGGCCACCAGTGCCATCACAAGGGACTGCTGCACGTCCATCTCTCTTTCGAGCCATAATTTCTGTCTGAGCCAGGGCACACTCAACAGGAAGGTGCCCAGTGGCTACTTAGTGTCCAAGTGATGGAGAACCCATCTCTAGCGCTAGATAAGTGCTGGTGATTAATTACCCTGGTTATTAAGAGCGTCTGACCTGCTCCCAGCTTGCATGCCAGCAGCACAAGTGTCACATTAGTCGTATCACAGAGACACCGTGTTGGTATTTGCAGAACAAGCCCATTTTTTAACCTTCTCGTGAACCTGTGAAACAGCCTCAGACTCATGGTGTGGACTTCAGCTTTTGCTGAAAGATGGTCCAGTGGTGTCAAAACCCAACCCCGGACAGAAGTCAGGGGGGAGCAACATCGGACAGGCCACAAGTCAGCTGGGAAAAGCACAGTGGGAGAGTGGCCCCGTGCCATACGCATGCACGAGGGACACTTTGCCATGGCACAGGGCTGGAGGGTCAGCAGGTGGGACAGGGACACTCATCCCTCCCCTAATGAGGCTGATGGTGCAAAAGGTGTCACCCACAAAGCAGTCCAGGGCTCCTGCCCACTCCTGAATCCAGGCACCACACTCCATGGGATGCTCCTCTGGCCTGGCCTCCATCACTGCTCCCCCCAAACAGCGCGGCACGGACAGACCCATCAAGTGAAAGGTGGAAAAAGGTAATTAATCTACAGAGAAAAAAGTGTTAATACCTCTAAGACACCAGGGACACTGGCTGTCAGCTTCCACCAATTAGTCACCTAAAACCCTGCCTGTATGATCTCTGTGGTACAGCTGAGTTGATTACTCTAATTAATTTTGCATTGATCTGCATGGATCTGCAGCACCAGGGCCTATCACGGGCAAAGGAGGAGATGGATGCGTGAGCCCAGCTGAAGTGTGGAGGAGGGAGCACATCCCAGGCACGCTGCTCCCGTTTCCACAGCCCGGCTTTGGCAGCTCATCCCGGTCCCCCCGTCCCAGGACTCCCGTGGCCGGCGGTGATGGATCTGTCCTCGAAGCAGGGCCAAGCAGAGACTTATTTTGGGAGGACCCTGCCAGGGGTGGAACATCCCAGCAGGTCTTGTCCCATCCTCTTCCATACCCCGCAGCTGTCTCTACACACATTCCTGTACCCTTTGCTATTTTCCCCACCTCCTAAGTCATCCCTTGGGGGATTTTTTTGGAGCAAGGGTACCCTTTGCCACCACTCACCCAGCAAACACCGTGGGGCACCCCTGGTGCTGGGGGCTGCTGCTTTGCCCCTTGTCTTGCTTGGGTGAATCCCACCTCTCCTGCCAACAGAGTCCAACCAGTTCCCTCTTTGCATCATGCCTAAATGCTGAGGTTTATTCCACCTCAGGTAGGCTCAGCCTCCCTCTTTTGGGGTCCTTTCTCTCTGTGTTTATTTTAGGGAATGTTTTATGACAGCGGAAAGCTGAGCATTTGTCATTTTTGTTCTTTCCTCTCACCCATTTTTCCCTCCCTTCCTGGTTGAAATTTGACCCAAATTCACAAAACTGCTCTGAAAATCCCACAAAACCCAAACTCCTCTGCATCCTCCCTGGGCAGGCAGCACTCTCACCACCCTGCTCAGCAGACGGTCTCCTCTTATTTAGGGATTATTTTCTCCCCTCCCCAACCCTCTTTTAAAGCCTTGCAGTAGGAGGGATAGCTGACTGCAGTGTTGGAGGTTTCACAACTACTTTTTCCATCTCGTTCGTGCATCCCGTGCTATGACTGGCCCTGGGTACCAGCCCTCACCATCTGACCCTGCCCTGATGGCACGGCCGATGGGCTGCACGAACCCGGCATGGTTTGCTGGAGGAGCACGTCCTGGGAGCCAGGACAAGCAGGTCCACAGCTGTCTTGTCCTCCAGCAGCTTGCCGTGTCCCAGGGACCTCTTGGTGCCTTTGATGTGGTTTTTGCCAGGGAGGCAGCAGCAGCTTTGCAGGAATGCTGCTGCTCTCAGCAGCTCTTTGATCTGCTCTTAACACTTCAGGTGCGCTGAAGGCTGCAGCCGTCTCCCCGCCGCCTGTAGTCTGGGACAGAGACACGCAGCTCCCTGCTCTGTGTCATCCCAGAGCTGTGAACCTACAGCCAGCACGAAACCCCCCCAGAGCAAACCCACCCTCAGGCCTTGCAGGACACCCCCAGCACCCCCTGAGCCTGCTGCTCCCACCACTCATCCCCCAACCATCTCCTTGTCAGTTCATTAAAGGTCTGGTGCTAATGAAAGCTCCTTGCTCAGTGCTTTAACCAGTGCCACTTTCATTCACAATTCATCTTGAAGAAGGGAAACTGAGGCATGGAGAGATTTATACCACCCAAGGAGAGGATGAGGCAAGCAAGTGGAGCATCCCCCTCACATAGCCCTGGCACACAAAGGGTTAGCCACCGCCTTCATAAACATAATTTCCTGGGATTAATATTAAAAATGTTTCTAATGGCTCCCACTTGTTTACTAAATAGCCAGCGCCGAGATAAGTTATCAACTGCGGCTATAATTCGCTATTAATCAAATATTCAAATCGGTGCTGCAGTTGGCCGCAACGGGACACACATATAATTCTCCAGCTCTGGTAATAATTAATCTTTTTCCCCCCTTTTCTTCCCTTCACTTTGGACTCTTGCAAATATCTTTTGGTGTTAAGAGGTCCCCAGAGAGACCTGCCTCTAAATGAGGTGTAAAAATCTAAGCCGCACAAAAAATAGCATGCGGCTGGAATCGATATTCTCTTCACAGCTACATCGATTAACAACAATATTCTTCATTTATTAATTATGAAGGGGAATTTTCCATCCTTGCATCTCTTTCTCTGCTTGTTGCTTGGGTGGGTTAGTGGGGCCTCAGCATGCCCTCCCCGCGCATCGTCCGCGTACCAGCCAGGTGAAAGGGGAGATGGCAGCTGTCAGGGCAGGTGGGGATGGTCGGGGCTTGATGGGTGCAGGGGAGAGGGAGGAGAGTTTGTTTGCCTGGGAGGTCTGACCGCACTCCAGGCAGCCCTGCTCAGTGGGCTGAGACCTTGCGTCACGAGTTGACGCACAGGAGAGGGGCCGGAGAGCGGCTCTGAGGACGCAGAAGCAGGAGGGGAGGATGAGGGAAGGGGAAGGCTCCGGAGCAGCTCGGGGACTCGGGGAGGGGGAACGGCCCTGCCGAAAGCCCGGCTGCTGTCTCAGCTCTGTGCAGCCCTGGTCTTGCAGAGTGGGGGGGGGTCCAACAGCCGCCCTCTCCCCACCGCTCCCGGGGTGCTCTGCTCCCACCGAGCCCAGCTCCAGAAAAGCTTCCACGTCCTGCAAGGGCTGTTGCTGGGCTGCAGCAAAAAAATTCAGAGCCCTCAGCAGAGCTCAATCGTTGCCGTGTGTTTTACTTGGGCACTGCAAGCTCCCCAGCCGCACGGGGAGACCCTGGCTGGGTAGGGGATGCTCCGAGCAAGACAATTCCCTCAGCCCATCCACTGGACAATCCCCCGGGGAGCACCCTGGCAGCTCCCACGGGAAAACCCACTCTTCAGCAGAGGGCTTTGCCAGGGACACGCCAGCCCGGCTTCTCCAGGGTACACAACGGGGACTCCTGGGTCACAGTTTGGGGTCAGGGAGATGGGAAATGGCAGGGGCAGAGAGCAGGAGAGGATGAGAGAGATGGGAGGAGGTGGGCAGCAGGGTCAGAAACCGCAAGGGCTGAGCCCCTTTCATCTTGCATCATTTTTGCTCAGGGTGCTCTTGGGAGCTCCTTGGCTGTGCCTGGGAGGTGTCACATCGCGCTCTGGGTTTCAGAGATGCTCCTTTAGCAAAGCCCCTCTGCAAGCAGCGATGGAGCTCGTGTCACCATCTCTGCTTACGACCTGTATCAGGCCTGGCATCAGCACTTCCAAACAAAAAGGTTGCCCTAAACCCCTCCTTCTAAATATAAAAAGTACTGATCTAACGGGTGCAGGTAGGACTTGCGCTTGTGGAGCACCGAGAACTGTCACTTGGGTCCTGCCCTGAGCGAAGAGAGCAGCCAGGAACCGCTCCTCGCCACTGGTGGGGGTACTCGGTCCAGAGCCCAGGAACACCTTGTACTTCGAAGCGCGTAATCGTTATTTAAAGTGAAAATTACCACTGAGCTCTATTAGACTTTAAAATAAAAATTAGAGATTTTTAAAATAGATTTTCCCTAACGAGGAGCGTGACGGATGGGTGTATTGGAGACCGTGCAAGCGGAGTGCTGCTAAGTGAAATGAAATGGCATTAGGTAGCATCCCTCACCCTCCCCACTGCTCTCCTCCCTCGAAAATCCATACCGACACCGTCCTCCCGGAGTGGCGCTGGGACAGGGGCCAGGACACAGCCTTCCCTCCAGGTTAAAGTGAGCAAAGACATTTCCCTCCTCTCCAGATACAGACATTTCCCTTCTCCTAAATCAAAGGCAGCATCAGAAAGGCAAATGGTCCAACCTTGCCCCTCTAAAAGCATTTGCACCTCCCGGAGCAGCACATGTCCGCAGGTGCAGGGAAGAAGCCCTGGATGGTCTTTGGTCCCCTCCACCATTCATTCCCAAACGACCTCAATTTTGGAGCAGAATTCTGTTTAGATGGAAAATTTCTATTAAAAATTCATCAGGGTTAAAGTACTTTTTTTTTTTTTTTTTCTCTAGGTGACCAAAATCTGAAAACTTAAGCTGTGTGACAGCAATAGAGGTCAAACCTGGGGATGTGGAAAAACATTCGTTTTTTGTTTGGTTTCTGCTGTTTTTCTTGCTTAAAGCACGTTTTACAGATCAACGTGTGGGGCTTTCATATCTGTTCCAACACCGAAGCATTTTCATGGGGAACGTGGAAATGAGGTCTCTGCCATTCCAACAAAATACAATTGACGTTTTTCCCAGCTTCATTAAATGTGCTATTTTTACCTTGCAAGGTGTAATATCTATCCATGCCTCGGTAGCAAAGGGGTTGGGACATGTTTAAAGCAGCAGCTCTTAACATGAAGTTCTGTTTAATTTCTGTGTTATCTTTCCAAGCACCTTATCAGCCACCCTGGGTTATCTGCCTTCCCGATCCCTCCCCGCACGGGCTGTCGGGGAGCTGGAGGATGCTAAATGCAAGGATCCTGTTCCGTGCAAACCTCAGCGCAGGCGATGTCGAGGCAGCCAGCGGGCAGCCTGGCCGAGCCAGGAGCACATCCCGTGGCTTTCTGCTGAGAGCTGCAGCCCAGGAACACTCAGCCAAGGCTGAGGACCTCCAGAAGTCCCTTCCAGTCAGATCTCCTGATACGCCATCGAGCACAGGGTAGATCCTTGCTCATCCTGCCCTTTCCATCCAAGCCCTGCCAGGAAGGATGGGCTGCTGGAGGGTTCCCCCTTCCCACCATTGCCTTCAGTTCAGCCCCATGAGCCACAAATTGTTGCCCTCAGCCCTTCTCTTCCCACCGTCACGATGACTCCAGCTCATCCGTCCCCATCCCGGAGAATCTCACAGCTCGGATGCGCTTCTCTAAGAATTTCTGAACCCCGTGAGCTGTCCCAGAGCAAGGTGGTCCCCAAGACTGCAGCAGGAACCCATTGTGAATAAATGCTCCTGGGAGCTGCTAATGCTCCCCTCTCCCTCCAGCTGAAGGTGCCACTGGTGACTCAAGCCTGCAAGGCCCCTGCTTCCTCCTGGGACCAGGCTGGGTGCCCCTGCCAGCCCAGAGCGGGTGACCAGGACGTGTGCTGGGAGAGGGCAGCACAGTGGGTGGGTGGGGGGGTGGTGGTGCTGGGGGAGAGGATGTAGCTCGGGGCTCCGGCATGAGGTTAGCACTGAATCCGCAAAAATCACCGTACCTTGAAAAGTGCTCAATACGCCTATTGATCAGTCCTTTCGCCTTGATCAGTTTGCTGGTGTGTGCTGCCGCAGTGCTGCTTTCGGGAAGGGAGGGAGAGGCAGAGGGGGGGGGGGTAGGGAGGGGAGAGCACTCCTGCGCCAGAGATGCTCCAACTTCCCAAGGCCAACTTTGTGTTCTCCTGCCGGCCTCGGGGCCTCTCAGCCCTTCTGCAGGAGGCAGGCTGAGCTCCAGCCTCTCACGTTGGCTCAGGGGGTATTTTCGAGGCAGGAGGGTGGAAGAGCAGTCCAAAAAGCCTCCTGTCTCCTGTCCAGCAGCCTTCTTGCCAAAGCCTCCTTAGATGTCTAAAACTGGGCGTTCCTCCAATGCCAAGAGCAGAAGCCAAGAGCCAAAGGAGGGAGATGTAGGTGTGGTCTCCATCCTGACCTGGAACCCACTGGAAGCACCCAAATGAGTGTAGGGAGCTGTGGGGCACACAGTCCTGCTGCCTGGAGAGCCCATGTCTCTCTATAAGACAGTCATTGTGTAGGAGCAGATGTGGGGTTGGGGTATCTTATCCTGCCCAAGGACCTTCTGGATACCCAGAGGCATCCAGAAAGGTGTGATGGGATGGAACAGAGCAGGGAAGGGGGGTTGGCATCAGAGAAACCCTTTGGGCTCTGGTATAGGGGTGTGTGAGTGCACATCAACAGAGCCAGGACAGCTTTGAATGTCCAAATAGCCTGGGCTGGGGCACCCACATCGCGTGCCATCCCCATCATCCAAAAACCCTCAGCAGTCTTAGAGACGTCTGCTGGGAGCTTGTTCACGGGAACAGCCCCATTTCTACTGAGAAGACCGGCAAAGTGTGCTGGGCTCAAGTGTGGAGGGAGACAGGGAGGTAAAAACCCACCCCCAAAGGTCACGGAGTTAATTTCCAGCTCTTGTCCCCCTCTCACACCTCACTGATTAATAATTGAAGAAAATGTATTTCTTTTTCGGCTTGGCATAAATCAAAAATAAACACCGCATCCATATTCTGCCCCGGGGAGAAAGCAGGCACATGAGCTGGAGGATGCTGAGCCGGCTCTGCAGTGAGGTCCCCCCCGCCCCTCTGAGCTGTCTTGAAACAAGGGGAGACTGGGATGGCAGTGGGGACTCTGTGGAAGAGGCTGATGTTGACTTTGAGCTTCTGCTATTGATACCAACACTAAAAGGCTTTTTGAGATAAGATTTGAAAGGGGCCAACAGAGCTGGGCTGTGAGCCCATTGCAGCACGGAAAGTCTGAGGTGTTCTTGGGCAATTCACAGGGCCCAGGTCCTCCATCCGCCCTGCTCCCAGGTCCTCCATCCGCCCTGCTCCCAGGTCCTCCATCCCCCCTGCTCCCAGGTCCTCCATCCCCCCTGCTCCCAGGTCCTCCATCCCCCCTGCTCCCAGGTCCTCCATCCCCCCTGCTCCCAGGTCCTCCATCCCCCCTGCTCCCAGGTCCTCCATCCCCCCTGCTCCCAGGTCCTCCATCCCCCCTGCTCCCAGGTCCTCCATCCCCCCTGCTCCCAGGTCCTCCATCCCCCCTGCTCTCAGGTTCTCCATCCCCCCTGCTCCCAGGTCTTCTGTCCCTCCTGCCCCCAGCCATGAGCTACTGGCAGCCTCCGGGGAGACTTTTGGGTTGCTGGGACAGTGCTGGGGGAGGTGACCAGCTGGAGCTGGCATGTCAGTGCCTGCCACCCGCAGGAAAACCTGGAAAGGAAAGAAGAGGAAGGGTAGGGGCACTGCCCTGCCTCTACCAGAGCCACCTGCCTGCGAAAGTCTTGGGCACCAACCATCCCTCCTTGCCACAGGTTCCTTCTCCCATCTTTTAGGAACCTCGTCCAAGAGGGTTTTGGCTGGAGCACGACCGTGCTGCAGCACCTGCCCCCTCCACCCAGGCTCCCGGGGGTGACTGTCCCCAGTTGCTTTTCTCTGTATTTCTCTCCTCTGCCCACACTGGCTCCCTGCTGCCTGTGCCCTGGGCTGCCCGCAGGAGCTGGCCCCCAACATTTCGGATTGTCGGAACATCGATTTGTTATGAACCAACTGAGGGGCTCCCCCCATCACACACTGGCAGCCCGGGGGCCTCGGCTGTGGGTGCGGGGTTAGTGCCTTAAACATAAAAGGACGATTGCATCTTCTTTCATTTAAGCAGCAGGGCCACAATCTAGGGAGGCTTAAAAATGTGATTGGGAGGGAGGGGTGTGAAGGATAAATCAGGAATGCTTATGGCCCAGCCGGATGGGGCCACGCGGGTATCAGGGCTGCCTGCTGCTGTGATGGATGCTCGAGGAACGCCCAAGGAAGGTGCAGGCATCCTCAGCCGGATCCAGCTCCTCCATATTCATCTTCCAGTTGTCGTGGGTGTGTACGTGTTGTCTGTAACCTCACATCTGGGGGTGGGTGGGTGTGCAGCGCTTCCACACGCACACATAATTATGTAGATCCCCGTTAAGGTGGAGCTTAATTTTGCCCTTCCGGCAGCGGCTGAAGCCCTTTGTTCAAAAGATGGAGTTGTGCAGGTACAGCAAGGATGAGGTGGAGAGAGACCTGGAGGTGAAATGCTGTTGGAGAGCCGGGTGTTATCACTGACACCCACAGCACCCTCCCAACAGGGCTGGGACCTGCAGGGTTGCGGGTGCGTGAGTGCATCTGCATCCCCCAAAACACCCTGGGGAGCCTCTCCACTGCTCCCCGCATCTGGGAGGGATCCAGAGGACACGGCTGTGCCCAGGCGGACCCCGGGGGCCGGATTGCTCTGATTTCTGGCAGCTGCCTGCTGGCTCCCTCCCCTTTTGGTTAAATAAAGCTTTGGGCTGTGATGAAGCCCATTAAAGTCAGAGGCGAAGGTGTGGGATTGAAATGTAGGACAGCAGCCGCTGCAGAATGTGGTTGCATGGGATCGATGGGAAATCAATACCCAGCTCTGCTTCGTGGGTTCCCGCCAGGCCCCACTGCCGCTGCGCTCCCTGGGCGCTCCCCAACTTCCCACACCCCACGGGATGGCCCCCCCCCCCTCCCCAACCAGACACCCCCCGCACGGCCCCTCAGAAGGGAGAAAGGAGAAATTTTGGCATCCTGGTGAGAAGCCCCAGCAAGCTGCTGGCACAAGGCTAAAGGCAAAGGTCTGTGTGGCAGTGGGGGGCTCTGTGCTTTCCGGGGAGCTGGGATGGGGCTGAGCCGTACCCTGAACCCCCCAGTGGGACCGGAGGGACTGGACTCACAGCCAGGCTGAGCTCCAGCCACTGCGTTTCCCCAGCTGATTCGGGAGGGTGCTGAGGAAGCAGCCCCAACTTGCAAAGGGGGTCAGGGTTTGGAGCCGGTGCCAGCTCTGCCGTGGGGTCCCTGCTCCCCGGGTGGGTGGAAAGCAAAGAGCACCCAGCAGCTCGGGGAGCAGGGCTGCCTCCGCGGGTGCAGCCACGGGCAGGGATCCCCGAGCAGCACAGCCGTGAGCTGCAGGAGAAACGCGCCAGCAGCGCAGCCGGCTGCTCCCCCACTGCTCCTGCCCGCACCTCGGGATGAAACTACAGCTGGTCCCCGGGGCTCGTCCTCTCCCGGGCTCCCCAGCACAGCAGCCAGTCCCCACGCACGGACCATGAAGGAGCCTCTGCGTCCCTCCAACGCACCGTGCCCATGGCCGGCGTCGATCTGGCTGCGGCAAGAGAAGGGAGCACCCTCCGAGCCATCGCCATTGCCCTCGGTCAGAGCGGCCCGGCAGGGAGACGGAGACACAAAGGGATCTATCAGAAATGATAGTTTAATTGGAGGGAGGTGAGCACAGCACTATTTAACCACCGCTGCGCATTGATGGATTGATCCAAGTCTAGTTACACTGTGTTTGTGACATTCAGAGGGCTCCCAGCCAGCGTCTGCCAGCTCCGATGATTTCGGCCGGACAGAGACCTGCACAACAGGGACCCACTCCTGGAAGCGACAAGGTGGGGAAGGGGCCACTGAAACCTCCCCCCCCCTCCCCCCCAGTGCCTCTCGTGGTGATATCCACCGGGTTGTGACACCCACCCAACGGGTGTCATTCTGATGCCCTCCAACACGGCAAGGGTGCCCACCCAGAGCGCTGCTGTCACCCACCCTGTGCACAAACACCCTGCGACTGCCTGCTCCCAGCTGAGCCAGCCCCCCCCCCGAGGCCCCACGGTGCTGTCCCCCTCCCCAAATGGCTTCTTGGGTCTCCGGGGTGGGGGGGGGGGGGGCACCTCTGTCCCTCCTGCAGGAGAGGGGACAGCCCTGGGGAGGGCTGGGAACAGGAAGGGATCTGCAAAAGCACCATTAAACAGTCAGTTTTATCATCCCAGCTCACGTGAACACGGCAAAACCATGACATGATCAATCAGGACTGAACATTAATTATGATTACACCCTGGGATCTTGATTGCAATTGATTAATTGATTCCTGGGCCCCTTGCAGCAGCAGCCATTCCATAGGAATTGCACAGCGGTGAGATGGCTGGGCTGGTTGTAGGTGAGATTTGGGGCTGGCGGCTCAGGGGATGCTTGAGAGGAGAGAGGGGACGTTGCTTTTGAGAAGAGGAGAGAGGAAAAAGCCGACGTCTTCCCTCCCGCTGGGCCCCAGCACTAACACCACGGCACTGGCTGCACAACGTCACCTCCTCCGTGCAGCCGCCCACAGCAGAGAGGGGACGCAGGCGCCGGGGACCCCGGGCACTGCGCAGCAGCTGGGGACACTGATGAGATCCTTCGAGTGGATCCTGGGGTGGGATCCCACCGAGCCGCGGGCTGACGAAGCCCCTTTGTCGCAGGGTCTGCCCACCCCCCCCCAGCGCCTCCCCACTGCTGATTTCCATCGACCTGCTATCGAAATCAATGCTGGCTGTATTAAGCCCTGCTCCTGCGGGGAGGAGGGACAGGTCTGCAGCACCTAATAGGTATTTTTCCATCATTAGGCTCCTGGAGGAGATGCCTCCGAGCTGCACATGCTTGGTACATCCAGCAGCGCTTCCCAGCCCGGCTTGATTAGTGAGGGCAAGAGAACAAAGCCGCTGCCAGGGCCCTGATGGGGTCCACACTGGGGACGCTGGGACGTGGGCCCTCTCTCCAGGCACCAAGGGGACGTGCCTGCAGGGCTGTAGTCCATCATCCTCCTCCTCACCACAGCTTTAGGGCCACCCTTCCAGCTTGACACCTCATCAAACCGCCCGAAACAGCCCCAAGCTGCTCCAGGCTGGCACTTAGTGGGGCTCCCATCTGCTCCTGAAGCAGCGTCAGCCCTGAATAAAGCACGGACGCGCGTGGAAAGGCAAAGCCATGAGCAAAAGATTACTGAGTTCCCATGTGTGCTCCTCGAGCCAGTCTAGAGGCTGTCCCTGGCCCTTACCGTGGTCTCGGGCGCTGGGTGCCAGCTCACCCGTGCCTTCCAACAAACCTCTGCGGAAAGATGCCCGGGGAGCTGCTGGCTACAAGGCTATGGTGCTGAGCTGAGCCAAACTGATCACTTCTGGGGATAGCCAGGCTACCGAAGTGGTGGGAAAATAAATGATTTCAAATAAACTGGTATTAATAGGATATTGATAAACAGACCAGGGCAGCACTGAGGAGAAACAAGCAGGGAAAAAGCTTCTTAGTGAATCTCCAGGGGAAATTTTTGCAAAGGTTAAAAAAAAAAAAAAAAAGATAAAGAAATAAATAAATTTAAAAAAAAAAAAAAACAAAACAAAACACACAACAACAAAAACCACTGAACAATTAATTTATTTTGATGGTAATTTTTCTGGCTGCCATTTAAGCTGGACACTTGGGAAGTGCTGGGGTTATCGACATATAGACCGAGGAGATGGCAGGACCCCCATCCCCCTGCCCCTCTGCAGCAGGCTGTAAGTGGAAGGCCTGTGATTTATTTAGTATCCATGAATACTGAGTGAAATCAGAATAATGGGGCACTTAGCCGTGTTACTGAGAAATCACTATTGTGATGCAATTTACTTCAATTAATTAAGCCTTTTTTGTTACCATTATTCCTTGTTTTACATTTTGTTTTAAATTTCAAACGATTGGGCACATTGTGGTGGGAAGCTGATAGCTCTGGTTAGAGCCATGCAGCAAAAGGCCATAAATATGCGCCCCCCGTGCGCTGTTTTCCCGATGTCCCAGCCCCACACAGCCCCTGGCCCTGCTGCCCTCCCCAAAACTCAGCAAACTGCAACTTAGCTCCAACCTGCAGATTCCCCGGCTGTGCTGGGTTTGGTGCTCCGGTGCATTTAACGGGATGGTGCTGCAGCCACCAAGGCTTCTCTAAATTTGCCCCGGGAAGGAAAAACCTGAGCTTTGGGTGGCAGGACTGAAAAGTTGTGTTTTCTCCCAGTATGAACAGGGACGTAATGGCTCAGCTCAGGCAGCGTGGAGGGAAGGATGCGTCCCTCTCCTGTGGCTGCAGAAGTACCTTTTTCCGGGATGGGAAGACAAGTTTCATCATGTGTCCTTGGTGGTTTCACGCTGCTGCTCTCCAGGAGACTTTGGCCAGAACCTGGGGGGGGAGAAGCCCACAGCAGAGCAGCCGCAAACTGGGACCAAGGAGTCGGGCTGGTGCCAGAGGGTCAACACCTCCCCGTGCCATTGCTGAGGGGCAGTGCGCTGCAGCAGAGGAACAAGGCGAGAGCTGGGACCACGCTGGCCTCCTCCTCCCCCACTGGCCGAGCACCCAGCCCATCCTTGCTCATGCCAGGAGAGGAGACCCACGTCCCGTGAGACACGGGGGGGCTTCACGCTCCTGCCAGTGGATGAGGAAGGGAAGTTTCGGCTTGTTTTGGCGTGCAGACGAACTGCTGTGTTCCCGGTTTCCTCTCTGGGGATGGCTGGGGCTGGGTCACAGACCCGAGGACATGGCTCTGGTGGGCAGGACGTGAGCACTGAGCAGTTGGAGACTCCCCTGCTTGTCCACGCTGAGCCCCGGGTGCTTGTGGGATCCTCCCCAGGGTCGGCTCCTCAGGGTGAAGGGTTTAATGTTGAACTTGGCCAGGATCTCCCCAGAGCCCTGCATCCCACTGCCTTCAGTCTGGGTCTGTGGTTGGGATGAGTTCCTGTCGATCCCCCACAAAAGGAGCAATGGGGCACCCAGCTTAGGTGAATCCTGGCACCACGGGCACTGCAGGTATTTGAGTCCTCCCACATCCCCAGCTCAGCAGCCCTGGGACCTGCTCAGCATCCCGGGGCCTCTTCCCTGCGTCATTCCTGCCCCTCTCCCTGCATCCCCGGCAGCGAGCATTACGTGGAGCCAAGGGATGCAGGAAGCCACTGGCAAATAAAAGAAGTCATTTGTTACGGTCGGGAGTTTCCCTTCCAGCCCTCTGGGTGATACCTTTTAACCTCCGGTGATTTTTATCCCCTGTGTCATCATACCCACTGCCACGGCGTAACTCCTGTGACGAACACATGAGGGGCCTCTGCATCAGGCTGGTGCTATCTCTTTAACAGAGGGGAGAGAAAATATTGGTGCCTCGGACCCCCCTGGGAATAAATTCATACTGCCGTATCGATTTGATTTTTTTTCTCCTTTTGCCTGATTCCTACAGCCTCCTGGGTAACGAAGATTAAGCTTCAAGCCCTTCTGATATTACTTTGAAATGCAGAAACCCTCAGAAAAAGAGACTACATCTTCTCTCTTGGAAAACAGCAAATATCTTTGGGCGAGTGGTTGTCTATTTTCTCCTTCTCCCACCTCCAGAGTAATCAAGGTACATGTGCACACTCACACACACACATGCACCCACACGCTTGTGCAACTGCACGGAGGTGCCCATCTCCCTTTTGCTCCATCTCACCATGGATCATGCAAAAGACTCAAGGACTCACTTGATTTAACTGATGTTAAATTGTGGCAGGGAGCTCGGGTGAGCAGAGGAGCCAGCCACCTTAATATCAGATCAATTAATTATCAGCCCTGTTATGACGAAGGCTGCTGAAATGTGGGCTGAGAGAACTCCGAGTGCAAGCAAAGAGCTCTCATTTCCCCAGTCCCCTAATCGCTGGAGGCAGACCTGGCCTGTAATCTTGGTTACACGGGAATAATCTGGAGCAGCTCGTTATTTCGTTGATGTCGCTTGGGAATTGCCAGCAATGCAACAGAGAGCAGCATCCAGCCCTTTGGATGGGATCCTCGTCCTGCCTGCCGATGATTTAACCACAACAACCGCAGCAATTATTCAGCAGGGTGACAGCGGTGGCTGGAGGTGTCACCACGTACGGAGCTGGAGGTAGAAACTTAGATCATTTAGGAAACCGAGGAGAGAAATGGTAAAGCTGAGACATGGGGAGCTGGAGGGTCCTGAGCCCGTGGGGCTCCTCGCTGCAGGGAGGTGAAGGCTGGGGAAGGAAGAGGGGCTGGAGATGCTGCAGGAGGAGGCGTGGGGATGGACCAGGGAGAGAAGCAGCTACACATGGAGGGATGGAGGGGGACAGGGACGGGGACAGGGACAGCGACAGCGACAGCGACAGCGGGTTTTGACATGGCCATGGGGTGTTTGTTTTCCAAGCTCTTGGCCTGCAATGGGCTGGTCACTGCAGCCCCTGGCTAGAAGGCAGCTGGAAGACCCCAAGAAATTGATGTTTTTGCACAAGCCTGGCCCTAGCTGAGTACCTGGGACCCACCAAGTCAAGTATTCATCAGTTGAGCTTATTTGGGCTCTTCCTTGGTCTCAGCCTCACACTTCCCACAAAAACAAGTCCTTCAAGCTTGATTAGGACCTCCCCAAACACTGTCTTGTGTCCCTTTCTTTGACATCAGAGTCCTGGATCAGTCCAGACTCCTCCTTGCCTGGTTCTGCTCTCAGTCTTGGCATCTCTCTGCAGCAAACAAAGCCCCTCTCACAACCAAGGCCAAGTCTGCTTCCTTCCTCTCCCTGACCATCCTGCAGCTCTGGACGTGTCCTTCAGGTTCTGCAACATTCAGACCCAGCTTTGCTGCCTGTCCTAGCATCTACAAAGGGGGAATTTTGCTGCTCCCAGTCCCTTCCTGAAGGCAGGCCTGGGTTTCCTTTCCCTGCAAGGAGGTTTAATCTCCTCTTTCCTTCCCTGGAGATCTGGAGGAGACAACACCTGAGTCCAAACTCCTGACTGTGCTCACCTCCATGTCTGCTTCAAATGGGCAACTCTGGATATACACGTTCCCTCGTGAGCCTGTCCCTGGCAAAATCCACTTTGAAGGACCTTGTCATTGAGTGTTGGACATGCCCAGGGAAGCTCAGGGAGGCTGGGAGCAACGCTCACCACGTGCCTCCATGGGTCACCACTCTGCAAAGCCAAAATGGATTTTTGAGGCAGGGACTTTGCCCTTCCAAATGCTCCCAGGCTGTCAACGAAGTGATATTCTAACTCTTTATTTTTTTATCAATAAAGTTTATTGTCCTTTTCTTGCAAACCCTTCAGCAATTAAAAAAAAAAAAAAAAAAGAGAGAGAAGAAGAAGAGGAAGAAGAAGACAAAGGGAGTTGATGTTTGACTGCTGGGCTATCACTTAAGTCCTTGTTCCTGTTTACTCAGGACTTATTAGAGCTCATTCAATGCCTATAGCATGGCTGGATCAATACCTGCTGGGAGCAAGAGAGATTCCGCTTGGCCACTGTAGCCCATGTTGCAGAATTGATCTGCTTGGCTGCTGCAATCTGAAAATCCATCTTTTTGCGCTCTCTGCCTCTCTCTCTGCAGCGGGTTGCTAAGCAACGGGGGCTCCTTTGGGCGGCCATTGGTCAGCGCCGAGGCCGGGCGCCGTGGTCCTCCCTGGTCACTTGGCCACTTTGGGCTGCAATTCCTCCTCCAAGGATGGCTCCGGGCTGCGGGGAGGTGGGGAAAGGGCAGGGAGGAGGGGAAAGGGCCGGGGGGGGGGCGAGAGGAGGGACGGGGAGAAAAGGGAAATCGATATCACCTCACATTTAACCTTTCTTTAAAAAAAATCTTTGAGAAAACTATATTGACCCATTCCTTATCACTTTGCGCCACTGCAGCCTGCTCAAACCGGGGCTTCACTGCCTGCACATGTACTTCATAAACACTTCTCCCTCGCCTCTTTTTAGGGTAGATCACGCTGCCTTCTTCCCTTCTCCCTCTCTCTCTCACCTTGGCTGGACACAAAGTTATGCCAGTTTAGCTAAAGGTGTGTTTTTAAACTGATTTCATTAAACTGGGGCAAAACCTTTGTGCGGATGTACTGAAATCAATGTAAACCCCATTTGCATCGATTTCGCTTCGCTTTGGTAAAGGAATCGAATTATACAAACCAATACCAACCTGCTTTAAAATGATTTAAGGGTGTCTACACAAGACCAATTTTGGCTTGCAATTTTGTGTGTAGACAAGGTCCATCCCTCCTCTCCAAAGAGCCATTCATTAGACAAATCTCACTGCCACAAAAGCCTCCGAGCTCTCGCTCCCCTGGCCTACCTGACAGCATCAGCTTTGCAGCCTCCAACAACTCATCCTAAAAGTGGTGCCCAGACTTTTCTTCTCTTCCATCAGATGAAGATCAGGGGTGGGGTGGTTGTTTCCCAGGTGCTCTCGAGTATTAACTGTGCAGATATTGATCCTGCTCTCAGTCCATCCCACTGTAGATCCGTGCATCGTGTGTGTGTGTGTGTGTGTGTGTGTGTCTTCTAAAGATGCTTTTTACTATGGTCCCTAGATGATGTTGTGTCTAGACCCCAAAGTCTTTGTACAGGAGCTTTACAACTCCTCACACAGCCAAAGGACAGAGGGGTTAATACTAGACCACAGGGGTTAATACTAGACCACAAGTGCTCACAAGTGGATGCTTTCCCTTGTGAGACACCTATGTGAAGTGGTCTCATGTCCACAAGTGCAGATCAGCTCTCTCAAAAGGCAGGAAAAGCCACATTTCTCCAGGGTCATCAAAACCAACCCCTTTATTAGCTACCACAAGAAGTAATTCACACTTAAAGATGCTTCCGAGGAAGAAAAATGAGACTGGTGGTGGCTCAGCGAAGATGGGCCTCTCATCCCAACCCTCAGCCCTCGGTGCAGCCTGTTTGACTCCAGTTAAGCTCAGGGTCCCCCACACTGGTATGTCCATATTATATCGCCAGGTCAGGTGTTCTTTGGGTCACCTCTTTCCTTAATTTTGGGGTGCAACACACAACTCTGGGGCTCTCCATCATAACAGTTCAAGGTCAACATGCAGTGGAGAAGCACACTAACCCTTTCCTGATGGAAAGGGGAGTCACCAAGTACCTGCATTGCATCTGGGTGGGCTACAGCTCACCAGTGGAGACAAAAAACCAGGCTAGATGGGTCTTTGATCTGACTCTCCAGGTACCGTGTGCAGGCTGATGGACTCTCATCTGACCTTGCATCCCTCAGTCAAAGGAAGAAGAATCAAGGACGTGTATTATTATCCTATTTTAAAGATATGTTATTATCTTAATGTAAATTAAAATCCCAGTAGTTTCATCTCTGCTAGAAGAGCTGCACATAAGTCAGCCCAAGGCGGGTGCAGTTACGAGCTCTCGCTCAGACTTTACACATGGGCAGGGCTGAACTTCAGCTGTGGGGCCCATCCTGCCGCAGGGTGACAAAAGGAGCCAAGTTCCCTGCCATGAAGAGTCATCCTGACTCTGCTGTTACCTTTTGCTCCTCCTCTGCAACTACTTTTTTGAAATTTCTTGTCTTACACTAATTTTTCACCAGGAGTAAGCCAGGACACAAACCTTGGAAGAGAGGGACAACAGCTTGAGAGCCCTGTCAGTGAAGGGCTCCGTGCCTGGGAGCATCTGGAGCCCTTCCCCATCGAGCAGAGATCAAGGATACTCCAAAAGTTTTGAAAATCAGAAAAATGTCACTTCAACGAAACAAATTATTTACCCCAAGGACCCAGCTGCTTCATTAAATCTCCCTTTTCAAACATTTCATTGGCCACATCAAAAGAGTGGGAGTTATCAGATTGTCCCATTTCAGCATTTTCCAAAGGAATCATTTTCCTCTTACACCGCTGTGTGATTTTATTTTTATTTTAAAATCATGATTAATTTACACTAAAAGGAAATTTGAAAAGCCGCCCAAGCTTAAATTTAGCTACAACTTTAAAGCTTGTCAAAACCACCTGCTTTGATTGACAATGTCAGTAACGGTTTTGATTTTTTTTTTTTTTAATTTCTTGCTTTTTTTCCTAGCTGAAGAAATTAAAATTCACATAAATTCACACAGAAGGAGGAACCCATCTCCTGCCAGGTCCCAAAACTCTTCTCCAAATTCCCAGGGGGGTTCAGCGGGTACTTACAGGCTCTGATGAATAGCACCACTTTCTCAAACCAGGGCAGTGCTTTTCCTCTTCCCACTGGGATTTTTCGGATATTTTGTTTTATACACATGTTAATGGCTGCTGAATGATCACTTTACTAAGCAGCGCATCAACCCCTCACAAATCGTCCTCCCCAGGTTCTGCGAGGACTCCCTATGCCAAGAGGATGGCTCAGGAAGACCATTAACTGATTTTTGCTTTCACTTAGAGCTTGCAACATTGACGTGCCTGCTCAATATTTGACAAGCTCTCCACTGGCCCCCAGAGCTGATCAGTGTCTCGGGAAAATATTCCAGGTCTTCACCGTCACAGAAACCTTCGGGTTTGATCCTGAGTCACAGCATCCTGGCAGAGCAGATGCTCCCCGGCTCTCCTGACCACCTCTCCCCGGCTTTCAGGCTCCGGCAGCCTCCCAACAGCTCTGCCTTCAAGAGCCACTGGACGCCGGAGCGCCGGGGAGCGGGTTTGATCCCCAGTTTGAGCCGCTCGTGGTGTCCCCACGGGGGCAGGACCGTGGCCACCCCTGCCCCAGCCTCCCCCAGACTTCCAGGCACCCCGCTGGCACGGAGGGCTTTTCACAACCCGCTGAAGTTAAGCGGGTGCTGGAATAGGGATTCTTGCCGGTGTCTCTGCCGGCTGCTCAGGGAGCCCTACGGAATATCCCACAGGAAGGGGCCAGCTGCTGCCTGCAGCCAGGCCGGGTTTCACGGGGGGGGTGGCGAGGGTCTCCCTGGGCTCAGGCACCTGCTGCTGGGTTTGAGCTTGGGGCACGGACTGGGCAGGAAGGGAGCGAGGTGGCATCTCCAGAAGGACTTGTCCCAGCCCCCTCCAGAAAGACTGGTGCATCATTTAACTAGCTGCTTGGCTTCACGGTGGAGATTAAATGCAAATATAAGCTTCAGCATCCCACGCACCCAGGCGCTGGGCCCTTGCAAGCACCTGGCTGAGTCTTGCGGGTGCACACAGGCCGAATCCCCAGATTATTTTGACAATGACCCCATCTCTCCCCCCGACCTCCTTCGGACTGCCCCGGGGTTGTGCAGGGACACCCTCCTGGGGAATTCGGTCCGTGCACTTTGATTTGCCTGAGCCGGGCACTGCACTGTCTGGAGATGCATGGCTGAACCAGAGCCAGGAGCCGGCCAGCGGCCAGCAGGGAGGGTTCCCCTTCCCTGCAGAGATCGCGTGGCTGGGAGATGAGCCCTGAGAGGCTGTTAAAAAGCTCAACCCTGGAATTGCTGAGGATTAACTGGCTTTTTTTATTCTCTGCTTGTTTTTCATTGAACATCTTCTACAAACAAGGAGAGGGAGGAAGATGAGGGGAGGCGAGCAGGAGGGAGTAGAGGTGGGGAGGTGGAGAGAGTCCATTGACAAAGTGAGGTTATTAATTTTTCAGAAAAGAAAATGCATTCTACGTTTCGAAGAGAAATATTGATACGTGCTTTAATGCTCCTTTATTTATTTAGCTCTCTTCTTTCTCACAGTATTGTTTGTTCTGCAGGTCCTGTGTTTTCATAAGCCCCATCCCCTTGCAAGCCCCCGAACACCTGAAAGCCTCTTTTCAAATTCACTTTGAAGCTTCTGTTATTTGGGAGAGGAAACAGAACTTCCTCCTTCAGAAATAAATTTGTTGTATAATTAACATGAGACAAGTGTTGAGAACAGAGCCCACAGCAGGAGATCTCAGAGCCAGCCTGGGCAGGCAGCAGGCGCAAGAAGGGGAAGAGAAAGTTGGGACTTGCTACCCAGGTCACAGCCAAGCCACCCGTGTAAGGACCAGGGGGAGAGTGGGCTCTAGCCAGCACCTGCTCGGGCAGCATGGAGCTGCAGCTGTGCTGGGGCTGTGCTGGGCTGTATTGGGGGTGTGCTGGGCTGTGTTGGGGCTGTGTCGGGCTGTGCTGGGCTGTGCTGGGCTGTGTTGGGGCTGTGTTAGGGCTGTGTTGGGGCTGTGCTGGGCTGTGTTGGGGCTGTGCTGGGCTGTATTGGGCTGTGCTGGGGCTGTGTTGGGGCTGTGTTGGGGCTGTGCTGGGCTGTGCTGGTCTGTGCTGGGCTGTGCTGGGCTGTGTTGGGGCTGTGTTGGGGCTGTGCTGGGCTGTACTGGGCTGTGCTGGGCTGTGCTGGGGCTGTGTCGGGCTGTGCTGGGCTGTGCTGGGCTGTGCTGGGCTGTGTCGGGCTGTGCTGGGCTGTGTTGGGGCTGTGCTGGGCTGTGCTGGGCTGTGTCGGGCTGTGCTGGGCTGTGTTGGGGCTGTGCTGGGCTGTGTTGGGGCTGTGCTGGGCTGTGCTGGGCTGTGCTGGGCTGTGTCGGGCTGTGCTGGGCTGTGCTGGGCTGTGCTGGGCTGTGTTGGGGCTGTGCTGGGCTGTACTGGGCTGTGCTGGGCTGTGCTGGGGCTGTGTCGGGCTGTGCTGGGCTGTGCTGGGCTGTGTTGGGGCTGTGCTGGGCTGTGCTGCGGCTGTGCTGGGCTGTGCTGGGCTGTATTGGGCTGTGCTGGGCTGTGTTGGGGCTGTGTTGGGCTGTGTTGGGGCTGTGCTGGGCTGTGTTGGGGCTGTGTTGGGGCTGTGCTGGGCTGTGTTGGGGCTGTGTTGGGCTGTGCTGCGGCTGTGCTGGGCTGTGTTGGGGCTGTGCTGGGCTGTACTGGGCTGTGCTGGGCTGTGCTGGGGATGTGTCAGGCTGTGCTGGGCTGTGCTGGGCTGTGCTGGGCTGTGCTGGGCTGTGTTGGGCTGTGTTGGGGCTGTGCTGGGCTGTGCTGGGCTGTGTTGGGGCTGTGCTGGGCTGTGCTGGGCTGTGCTGGGCTGTGCTGGGCTGTGCTGGACTGTTTTTGGGCTGTGCTGGGCTGTGTTGGGGCTGTGTTGGGCTGTGCTGGGCTGTTTTTGGGCTGTGCTGGGCTTGTTGGGGCTGTGCTGGGCTGTGTTGGGGCTGTGTTGGGGCTGTGCTGGGCTGTTTTTGGGCTGTGCTGGGCTGTGTTGGGGCTGTATTGGGCTGTGCTGGGCTGTGCTGGGCTGTGTTGGGGCTGTATTGGGCTGTGCTGGGGCTGTGCTGGGCTGTGTTGGGGCTGTATTTAGCTGTGCTGGGGCTGTGCTGGGCTGTGTTGGGGCTGTATTGGGCTGTGCTGGGGCTGTGCTGGGCTGTGCTGGGCTGTGTGGGGGTTCTGTGAGGGGCTCTGCAGGGGCTGCAGGGCTCCAGGCTGGTTGGAGTTCGCACTGGCCTCCCTCGCTTCCCCTGCTCAGGTCCCCCGTGGATGGTGTAGCTGTTGCTCTGGGTCTGTGATGCTTTTCTAGCCTCTCTTTGCTCTTCACTCTCTTCTGCATCTTTTTTTGCAGCCCTCTCCATCTGCTCCTCTCCTCTTTCCCATTGCATCATTTAACTCACAACCCTTGGGGGCTTTTCACCCACCACCACGAGCTAAACTGGCCCAAAGCCTCCCTGAAATACCACATCAAGCACTTCAGTGCACAGGGGAGAAGGAAGAGCTATGAAATAACCTCCATGGCCATGTGACACTGGGTCTGTTTGTGCACCGGCTGGATAAATCAACCAGAAGACTCAGTGTCCAGATCACACGTGTGTGCATTTAGTCCTTTATACGCTACATAAATGAACAGCAGGAAACAAAAACTTCATCCATTAACATAATGACAGGTATTTCCCTGTTCTTAGGCCAGGCCTAGTCGAGCAAAACGCTTAAGTACATGATTAATTTGAAGTCTAAGAGACTTAAGCACATGCTTAAGTGTTCCACAGCTCCAGACCTAACAACAGAGGTTTCTACAGAGCAATCCATGTTCACGACATGTTACAGTGGTGCTTAGATGTATGGATTAAGGGTGCCATAAACAGTTGAGATATTCTGTTTAAACAATCATTTGTTGACAAGACTATTCTAAGCCCATTGAATCCCTAAGTGATAGATGTATGTTGTCTTTCTGAGTCTCATGCTGTATCAGTCATTGATTTTTTTCAGCCTGGATGCTAAGGTAACCTTTACCTGAGAGCTTAAGCAGAAAGCGATGGGTGTATGCTCACCATACCAGCCACTGTTTGCAATTGCTGGAGCTGGGACAAAGCGAAGGCTCAGCTTTGTATCCATCCGCATGGCATGAGGCTGCCCTGGACCACTCCGAGGGCTGGGGATGAGGGAGAGCGTCTGGCCAGTATCACTCGGTGCTGCAGCACACGGGAAGGCTGGGGATGTCGACTGAGGGATGCTTCCCCCTTCCCCAGAGGCACGAGCCTTTGCCAGGGTCTTGCTCCAACCCAAATCATGTCTCGGGGTGGTTTCTCTTCCCCAATCCTCCATGGGCTACCCCAGGGAGCAGCTGCGTTGTCCTGACATCCATTTCTTCACTTAGCACCCACTTCAGGAGACATTTGCCTCCAGAGACCCAGAGGTGCCCTGATGGCTCCGTCCCAGTGTGGGTGCCATGTCGGAACACCCTTCTCTGAGATCTGTTTTAATCACATTTATACAGTGTAACCGGGGGAAGGAATCTATTGACAGTCTGTCTTCACATTTCTGTCAATTCTTCCGGAGACATCATTAAATCCAAGAGTGGATCTTAATTTAACGTGTTATCTAACAGGTTATTTAATTAGTTTTCAATCCCCCCCCCCCCCCCCAAAAAAAAAAAAAACCTGGGGGGTGGGAAAATGGGCTAAGTATTAAGGGGAGAAAAAAAAAAAAAAACAGAGAGCAAGATGATGAACACATCCAGGTTTCCCGGATCTGCAGAGAAATCATCTCCTCAGCCCCTTCGCCCCTTCTCTCTCACAAGAAAGAGCCCTGTTGCGTTTCCCCTTCTCCCCACTGTGTTCAATAATAAATGAAAATGGTAAAAAGCAATTCATACACAGGCTAAGCGTCTGGATTTATTATCAAGACAATTACACCGAGGAGAATTCCCGGAAAATTACTCTTCGAAGTCTTTCTCTGCCACCCCCTCCTAGTTTGGATAAATACAGCAGCAATTACTGCTGCAGGAGGGAGGAGGACACAGGGAAAGGGATGCCAGGGCCTCGCACCCCAGCCGGGCTGACTCTTGGGGTGGCACCTGCCATGCGGGTGGCACATGCCGTGGGGGTGGCTTTGTGTCCAGGGCAGCAGGAGAGTTTGGGGGTGGGGTGGGGGCACGTGGGTTGGGGACATCAGATGCACATGTTTCCCTTGGACAGGTCTGTGTGATAGATATCAGCGACGGCCAGCCAGCGCTCTGTGTGTCTGTCCATCTGTGTCTGTGTAACAGTCCTGGGTGGATACGAGCCTCTTCTTGGATTATTTTAGCGACAAGCGCATCATGACCCAAGCAAGCCAGGCTGGGTGAGGGACAGGCCCCCGGCATCCTGTGGGGACCCTCTGCCTGTCCCCACTGAGCCCAGGGTGGCTGCTCGGGCTGGCTGGGGGTCGGCAGGTCCCTGCCTCATTCCTGCTTCATCCCCTCTTCCCGCCTCGGTTCCTGTTTTACCTCATCCCATTCCCAGCCTCATCCTCTTCCCTGCCTCGTCCCCATCCCTGCCTCGTCCCCATCCCTGCTCGTCCCCTGTCCCTTCCCCTGCCCGTCCCCACCGCTGCCTCCCCCGGCTCTTGCCGCAGGACTCTCTGTTTCGGGGTGCACTGGCTCCCCGCAGCCCCGGGATGCGGAGGTACCTGTTGCGGGGCCTCAGTCGCAGGGACCGGGGGGGCTCCGGACTCGGCAGACCTCCCCTTCCCCGGGCCGCTCCGCGCGGGGGTGGGGGGGCCCAACCGCACCTTCCCGCGGCCCTCGGGCTTGGGGAGAAAAGCCTCCAAAACCGGGATCTTTTCGAAAAAGCAGAGACGCTTCCCGAGCCGAGAGAAGGAGCCCTGTGGCGACAGGAAAATATCTGCGGGAAATATAGAGAAACAGAGAATAAATTTATATCACTTATATATAAAATAAATATAGTCTCTTTCTATATACAGCCTTATGTACATTATGTATAAAATAACTGCACTGAATCCGCGTATTTTCGGTGCACGGTGTGATGCAGGAACGCGCTGCAGTGCGGCGGAAAGCGCCCGGTTCGCCTCGTTTCCTCGATGTTTCACAACGCCCCGGCACCGGCACCGGCTCCTCGGCCCCGGCCCCGCGGCGAGGCTGCGCTCACCCCCCACCCCCCCCCGGGGCTCCCCGAAAGCCCTCGGGGAGCCTTTGGGGTGCTCACACACTCGGGTTTGAGGGTCTCCGAAACGCATCAGGAGCGAAAAGTGGGAGACGGCAGAGGAGCGGGGGGCAAGAGGCATTTCGGAGGTCTGGGGGGACACCCTCCCCGCCCCACAGAGCACCGACAAACTCGTTGAGTGTCTCGTATTGTGGTTTATAAATCCATCCGCACCCCAACCTGACTCGGGGACGGCCGGGCCCGGCCGGGGAAAGGCGGAGAGGAGAGGGGAAAAAAGGAGAAGGGAGGAGGAAAAAATCCCACCTCGGAGCTGGACGCAATCTCAGCGATTTCATCGCTTTTCCCGTGAAAGCCCCGGCGGCGCCGAACCCTCCCTGTGCCGCTGCCAGGGTGTAAAGTTCAGGGCTGTTCTGCCGGGAACTTTTGAAAACAAATTGCGGATGAAAGAGGCTCCCGGAGGCCCCCGTTGGTTTTCCCGGAGCTGGGGGCAGCGGGGGGGCCCGCTCCGGCCCGTGGTCGCGGGTGGGTGCGGAGTCCCGGGGACGCGCGACCCCGGCCCGGGCTGAGCCGGAGCTCGGTGGGGCCGCTTCGTTCGGGGGAAAACTGCGAGGTTTACATCGAAAAGAGCAACGCCCGTCCTCAAACGGCCCCCCTGGGGTGAAATTGGATGCCCCCCCGTTTCCCAGCCCCGCTTCCCGCTGCGCCCGCGGCCCCGCGGCTCCCGGCCGCCGAGTTTCGGGGCGGCCCAAAGTTTCGGGATAAACGAGAAAAGTCTCCGGAAGAGCTGGGGAGGGGCCAGGTTTCCCCCCACCCCCGTCCTGCCGCCCCACCGCTTGATTTCCCCCCGTTACTGCCGCTTTTCCCCGCTCCTAGCCCGGCCCCGGCCCGACCCACGGAGCCCGGGGGAGGCGGGCGGAGGAGTGGGGGGGCAGCTCCCGGCGGGGCCCCAGCTTGTCCTAAACACCTCCGGGGCCGATTCTGCAGAGAGAAGGAATTTTTTCACTGTGGGTGGGAATTAAAACAAAATTTTAAAATATATTATATCCCGCAACAGGGAAAGGAAAGGAAGACGGGAGCGGCGGGGAAAGATCCTGATCTTGCAGATAAAATTGTCTTAAAATTAAAAAAAAAAAAAAAGCCACCGAGAGCGCAGAGCGGAGGGGGGATCGGGGAGGGCCAGGATTTTTAGCAAAGAAAAAGATCGGTGGGGAAAGGGCCGGAGTTTTTTCCCGGCTGGCTTTCTGCCCGAAGCGCCATAAACCCCGGCGCAACGCGCTGGGCGCCTCGAGGAAAGCGGGGAAAGGAAAATCGCACCCGAAAATGCAGGAGAGGCCGGCGGGGGGGGCGCGGTGCAGGAGGTGCGGGGCTGCCACCGCCCGCGGCCGCCCTGAGCTGCGCGGAGGCAGCGCGGAGCCGCGCGGAGCCCCGGCGCGGGGGCGCGCAACGGGACGGGCGGCGATGGGCCCCCGGTCCTGGCGCTGCGCCCCCCGAAGCGGGTTTCCCCATATCCCGCTTTAACAACCCCAAATCCGGGCGGAACTTTTCCAGCGTTGCTGTTTTTTCCTGCCTTGTTTTGTTTTGGAAGCGAAAGCGTTTGAATCCCCTTCAAGAACCGGTATCAAAGTCTCCTTTTTTAAAAGCTATTGATTGCAAAAGTCTTATTTAAACCAACACATTTTAGTTTCTCACATTTTAAAACATCATCTGGGGCCCATTGTATGGAAAATCGATTAGCAGAAATTGCCACGCTCTTTGCCTCCTGCTTGATTGTTCTAAAATCGAGACATCCATAGGCAAAGGCTGGGCTGGGGAAGATTTGGAACCGAAATGAAAGGGTTTGCGAGGAATCTATAGGCACTAAATAATTCACCTGCCAGGCGATGGTGCTGTTATTTTGAAGCCTTAAAGAACTTTAAGGAACTTGGGCTCCTATAGGGGCAGAGCTATGGCGGGGTGCGCGGAAGCCACGTTGCCGGCACCTTCTCCTTCCCTGCCCGCTAAAACAAAATGGTTTATCCCCTGCCTTGTACCTGGTCGCCGGTTGCAATAAATACCGCCCGCAGGTGCGCGCTCCGCTCCTCTGGGAGTATTGCTGGCCGTGCCGTTTGGGCTTTCGAGCTGTTCCTATTTGGGGGGGACGGGGACACGGACGGAAAGAAATAAAATAAAAAGAAAATAGATTTGAGCGGAAAGGAGCCGCGGTGCAGCGCGGTGGCGTGGCCCCGGCAGGCGGGGGGACAGGCGGGGGGACAGGCGGGGGGACAGGCGGGGGGACAGGCGGGGGGGACAGGCGGGGAACGGGCAGCGCTGCGCGTCCTGCTCCCGCCTTCCCCCACGGCCCCGGGGCTGCCCGGCCCCGCCGCCGCCTGCCCGGGCCGCCCCCCCGGTGCGGGCAGCCCCGGGAGCCCGCTCTGCCCGGGGGCAGCGAGGCGCAGCCGGGGGGAGTGTGGGGGCTGAGCAGAGCTCTGCACTGGCAGAGGATTTTTTTTGGGGGGGGGGGGGGGGGGGGATTACTGAGTCCGCCTGGCTGCCCTTCTGTCCCCGCTCGTCCTGTCTAAGCGAAGCCGTCGGTCGCTCCGGGGGGACTTCGGGGCGGGGGAGGGTGGGGGTGAGGGGTGTTGGCGGGGGGAGGCTGCCCTGGGCCCGCGGTCCCCCTCCGCACTTACCGCTCTCCGCCCCCGGGGTGCCGGCACCGCCCGGCTCCTCTCGGAGCGCAGCCCGGGCGGAGCAGAGGGATGGGAATTAAATAGGAAGAGGGAGCTCAGGAAGAAAGAGGAGGCGAGGGAAGGGATCAATAGCATCCAGCTGGCGAATGGAGACCGGGCCTCTCCCCCGCGCCGAGCCCCGGCCCATCGCCAGAGCCTCTGGGCGCCCCGAGGAGCTTCCCCCGGGCTGGGGCCGCCGCAGAGGCAGAAAACCCCTCCGGGCTCCCGCATGCCCGCAGCGGCTCGGGCCCGGGCCTCCCCACTCCCCCGGCCCCGCGTGTCTCGGGGCCTCTCGCCTAATGATATTGCATCGATCGGGGAAGAGCGGGGGGGTTGGAGGGGGGGGGGGACGGGGACGCGGGGCTACGGCATTACTCAATTATGTCGCACTAATTACTAAAAAGTCTCTATCTTTTTTGTTGTTTGTTCGGTGCGAAGCTCGGCGGAGGGCAGAGTCCAGCGCCTGTCCCGGGGGGGTCCTGGGGGGCGGGGGGGGGGGGGGGGGCAGCGAGCCGGGCCCCAGGCCGCTGTGCGGGACGGCGGGCGCGGGGGGCAGCTGCAGGGATAGATCTATCGATGGGCCGGTCGATGGGCCGGTCGATGAGCTATCGCCATTATTACACTCGATGAAACCCTTCCAGACGCGGCTTCTTCATCCCTGGTTTGGTCCCCACCTCCTCCTCGCTCCGCACCTCCATACCCCCCACCTCAGCATCCTCTGGCGCTGCGCGGCCCCGGCCCCCCCCTGCCCGGCTCGGTATTCCGTTACCTGCCTGGAACACGCCCCCCCCCCCCGCCCACCTGGGCATCCCATCCCGTTCCCACCGGAGCCCCCGGGACGCGGGTCCCTCCCGGTTTCGGGGTCCTGCTCACGGCCCGCGGACTCTCCGGGCAGGGACGCAGCGGGGATGAGAGCTGGGAGCGGGGCAGGGACTGGGGGTGGGGGCGCGGCTGGACCGCGGTATAAGCGGGTTACAGGAACAGAAAAGGCGCTGAGACGGGGAGACCCCCGCTCCCTCTTGGTTCATCCTGTTCCACGGGTGATCGCCCTGTGTCCACATCTTGGGAACTTGAGGGGCTTTATTTTATTGAATTGGGCGTTTAAGCAACTTCCTGGAGGCAGGATGAGATGGGATGGATGGGATGGGATGGATGAGGTGGGAGGGATGGGATGGCGGGGATGAGACGGGTTAAACGCACCGAGTTCAGACAGGATGTTAATTTTTGCTGAATTATATTCACTGGGAAGCCGGTGACGGGTGACACCCTGAGCACCGGCCCGCGGCTCCGGCCCCCAGGACCTGCTGTCCCGCTGCTGATGTCCCCGCACCGGAGCTCCCAGGACCGCCCGGAAGACCCTCGGCCGTGGGAGCCGCCTGGAGCTCGGCAGCGACCGGGGACCGAGCAGCCCACGAGAGGCTGACGGGGCCCACCCGCGGGAAACTATGGATTTCATTTTTATTTTTTCGATACGTTCAATAAAGTTTGGGTAACAGGCACGTCCCGGCCTGCAGGACCGGGCACGGCCGGGAAATGCCGGAGACGCTTCAGCCGGAGCCGCCGTCGCCCCTCGGGGTGGGAGCCCGGTTCAGTTCGGTGCGGCGGGGCCGGGGCCGGCGGGGAACGTGCCCGGGAAGGACACCGAGTCCCAGCCCGTCCGGTGGCCTAAACCCGGCTCGTGTCGTCTCTTCATCCCATCTTCCTCCCCTTCCTTCCCTTTTCCATCTTGCCTTTCTCTAGCCATTTATTTTCCCTTTCCATTTTCCATTTTCCCTTTCCATTTTCCATTTTCCCTTTCCATTTTCCATTTTCCCTTTCCTTTTTTCCCGCTTCCCCTTCTCCACCACCGCTGCCCAGGGCCCTGCAGCACAGCGCCGTGTGCCACCCCACGCGTGTCCCTGTACATCCTCCCTCCCCACCTCCCGGTGGCCTTCCGCTGCCCGAGAGCGGGAGGCAGCGCCCGCCGTGGGTCAGGGGAAAGGTGGTGACGCTGAGGACACGCGTGGGGAAACGTGAAGATGCGTGAAGACAGGAGTGTTTGGGGGTAGACGAGAGCAGCAAAGCCCTTGGGAGGGACGGGGGAAGGGAAGCCCAGGAGGAGGGGGAGGGCAGCGGGGGGGTGTCGGGGACAGGCGCATCCAGGAGTGGGGGGGCAGCCAGATGTGTGCACGAGGCGGGGGGGTTGGGCTCAGCCAGATGTGCGGGGGCGCGGGCGGGCACAGCCGTGCAGCGCCGCCAGATGTGTGCGGGGTGCCGGGTGCGGAGTAGGGGGGAGGGGGGGTGTGTGTGTCACCTCGGTGCGGGGGAAGTCTCTCTGGCGCGGGGGGGGGTCACACACACACACACACACACACACACACACACCCGATACGGGGAAGGTCACTCGGTGCGGGGGGGTCACCCCGGCGGGGCTTGGGGGTGCGGTGCGGCCCCGCCGTGTGCCGGGAGCTGCCGGCTCCGCTCCGCGCTGCCCCCGCTTCTGTGTGGGTCTGTGTCCCCCCCCCCGCCCCGCATATCGGAAAGGGGGGGGGGGGGGGGGGGGGGCGGCGCGGCTCGGTTCGGCGGGGGGGGGGGCGGGGGGGCGGGGCGGGGCGGCGCTGACGTCACGCCGCGGCCCAGAGCGAGGCTGCCGGGAGCCGGCGGCCGAGGCGCGCCGCAGCCGCCCCGAGCGCACGCACCGCCCCGCTCCGCGCCCCGCGCCCCGCTCCGCGCCCGGCCGCGGGCCCCGCGCCGCAGCGCACCGAGGCGGGCTGGGGCGGGCGGGCGCGGCGCATCATGCTGGCCTGAGCGCGGGGCGAGGGAGATCGATCCCCCGAGCGCGGAGTCTGAATTAATCCGGGCAGCCGGCGCGGGGAGCGGGGGGGGGGGGGGGAGGCGGCGGTGGAGGAGGAGGAGGAGGAGGAGGCGGCGGCGGCGGCGGCGGGGGGGTGGGGGAGGAAGGCAGCGAGCGAGCGGGCGAGGCAGCGGCAGAGCCCGGCGGCCACCATGGAGCTGGCGATGGAGAACCTGGGCAGCCTGCACGGCGTCCCGCACTCGCAGCCCGCCGAGCTGCTGAGCCCGGCGCACGGGCGGCAGGGCTCGCACCGCAACCTGGTGCCGCACGGCCGGCCCGCCATGGTCTCTGGCATGGCCTCCATCCTGGAGGGGGGCGACTACCGCGCCGAGCACAGCCTGGCCGCCCCGCTGCACCCCGCCATGAGCATGTCCTGCGAGTCGCCCTCCGGCATGAGCCTGAGCAGCACCTACACCACGCTGACCCCCCTCCAGCACCTGCCGCCCATCTCCACCGTCTCGGAGAAGTTCCACCACCCGCACCACCACCACCACCACCACCACCCGCACCAGCGCCTGGCCGGCAACGTGAGCGGCAGCTTCACCCTCATGCGCGACGAGCGGAGCCTGGCCTCCATGGGCAACCTCTACAGCCACTACCCCAAGGACATGCCGGCCATGGGGCAGCCCCTCTCGCCGCTGCCCAACGGGCTGGGCAGCCTGCACAACGCCCAGCAGCCGCTGGCCCCTTACGGCCCCGGAGGCCACTTGCCCAACGAGAAGATGCTCTCGCCCAACGGCTTCGACTCGCACGCCGCGATGCTGTCCCGGGGCGAGGAGCACCTGGCGCGGGGGCTGGCGGCTCCCAGCTCGGCCATGATGCCGCCGCTCAACGGGATGCACCCCCACGGTCACCCGCACGCCCAGCCCGGCGGTTCCCTCCTGGGCGAGCGGGAGCGCCAGGCCTCGGCCACCGGCTCCCAGCCCGGCGGCTCCGGGCAGGTGGAGGAGATCAACACCAAGGAGGTGGCTCAGCGGATCACGGCCGAGCTGAAGCGCTACAGCATCCCGCAGGCGATCTTCGCGCAGAGGATCTTGTGCCGCTCCCAGGGGACCCTCTCGGATCTGCTGCGGAACCCCAAGCCCTGGAGTAAGCTCAAGTCGGGCCGGGAGACTTTCCGGAGGATGTGGAAATGGTTGCAGGAGCCGGAATTTCAGAGGATGTCGGCGCTCAGGCTGGCAGGTAAGGCACGCCACGGTCTGCTGCCACGGCCGCCTGCCCCACACCTCTGGGCGGGTGGGTGAGGGGTGCTGCGAGCACGCGTGGGGACCCCTCGCTCGCGAGGTGCCATCGCTCGCTGGGGCTGGGCCGGGTGTTATCGAGACGATTTGGAGCCTTTAGAAGAAAGGGGACGAAAAATATATTTAAGTCGAATTCTATTTAAGGAGAAACCCTCCTCCCCGGGCCTGCTCCTGCCAGCGGGAAATGAGGGATCCCGGGTGGCGGGAGCCGGGAGCTTCCCGGCTGTCCCCGCCGCCCGTTCGGCTGCCTGCATCCCCGGCGATGATTACCCGCTCCGTCCCGCCCGCCGAACCGGCTCCTGGTCCCCCGGAGAGCCGCCGGCAGCCCTCGGCCCACGCTCCCTGCCGCCCGTGGGTGCGGGCTGAGCTGCGGCCCCGGGGCCGCTCGTGGAGCTCCTCCGCGCTCTGTTTGGCAGCGTCGCCCGGTCCCGGAGCCGCGTTTCGGGGGGAAGCTCCGGTCCGTGCCCCCGCTGCCCCACCGTTCCCCGCCGGGAGCCCGGGCTGTGGGGCCGGGGGAGGCGAACGGCGCCGGGGCTGCGCTCCGGTCCCTCCGGGGCACCGGCTGCCCTCGGGGAGAAAGAGCGACACCCCCCCCCCTCCCCCCCGTGCCCCCGGTTCCCGGCCTGGGTGGGGGACCGGCCGCTGTCCCGCAGCACCGCGGGTGCGGAGCGGAGCGCGGAGGCAGCGCCGTTCCCTGTGGCCGCCTCCGGCGGGGCTTGTTCGGCCTCAGGCCGGCGCCGGGCCGAAGGTTTGCTGGAGAAACGCGTTTTTTTCTGCGCGGCCGCGCTGGGGCTGCGGGCGGGGGACGCGGTTCCGCGCTGCGCGGAGCCGCCGCGGGAGAAAGGGCCGAGGGCTGGCAGAGGGCTCCGCGCCCAGGGGGGACGTGCCCGGCCCGACCCGCCATCCCTCGGCCCCCGGAGCCGCTCCGGCCCTTCCTTCCCCCTCCTTGGCTCCGCGGGGCCAAGCTGTGGTGGCCGTGGGATAAAACCCACGCATGTTTTGTTTTTTGTTTTTTTTTTTTTTTTAAAGAAATCCAAGCTCCCCGTGGGGCCGACAGAGTGGGGCCCGCCGGGCGCTCGGCACGGCGAGGAACCCACCGTTATTTATGGAGGAGAGCAGCGTTCATATGTATTTAGTGTAATTCAGTTGCTCTTTAATTAGGGCAGGGTAGTGGCATCTTTTAGTTCCAGTCGATGCCCTATTGAAAAGCAGTTAATAGAATGCAAATTGTTCCTGGCTTTACAAGGTTCTGGTAAATAAAGATTTAAACACTGCCGCGATCGGCCGTTTAATGCCCCCGTTGTTCGGGCTAATTGAGCAGCGGGAGGCTGGTTTCTGACTCGCCAAAATTTGAAATAATAACCATGGTTGTAGATGATAAAAATGCGGCCCCGGCTAGGGGAGGTCCCTGCCCGCCGACCCTGCTCGGGCTCTATCCCCGCTGCGATCCCGCGACGTCGGGGGAGGTTTATTCTCCCCAAAATGTTTTTTACTCCCCAGCACCGAGTTTCCCTGGATCCTAGGGGTGCTTTGGAGGCATTATTTACGAAAATTAACCCCCCAAATTTCCTGGCGACAGGGCTTAAATCTTTGCTTTCTGCGAAGACAGGACAAAACCCAACAAAACAAACCCACCACCGCGCCATGAACTCGTCCGCGTTAAACCCCGGCTCCCCACGCGGGACCGGGCCGCGGCCGCCCCACGCCGCCCCGAGCTGCCCGTGGCGGGGGATCGGCCGGGCCCTGGCCCTGGGTGGGGGGAGACGCCCCGATCTCCCCGCGGCCTCCCCCAGCCCGGCCGCTTTGTTCCCGGACCCGCTGCCGCCCCTCCGGGACCCGCTTTCGTTTCACTTCTCCTGCCGTTTCGTCCACCCGGGCCACTGCGTGGGGCAGGTTTAAGGCCCGCGGGCTCAGCTCCGGCCCGGCTGCCCCGAGAAGAGCGTTTCTACGAGAGGGGGTCGCGCCGGGGGGGCCGTGCCCAGCCTCCCCCATCGATGCAGGTGAATCCCCCCAGGCCGACCCACGCGGGGCCGCCGGTCGAGTCTGCTCGTCCTTTCAGGCCGCCCCGGACTGGGGGGACTGGAGGGGCCGAGAGGGCTGCGATCCCCCCCGGCAAGCAGGGAAGGGACCCCTTCCCCGTCTGGGCAGCGATCGGCTTCCCCCCCTCCCAGTGCAAGCGAAAAAAACGAGTGTTAGACGCGGGGCACGGCCGGGGCGAGAGCTGGTCCTGGTCTTAGTATTATTCCTACTCCTTGTCCTTGTCCCGGTCCCGGTCCCGGTCCCGGTCCCGGTCCAGGTCCTAGTCCCGGTCCCGCCCGGCTGCAGGAGTCCAGCTGATGGATTAGTCCGAGGCAGTAAATCGCGGATCAATAAACACGCCCGGGCCCCTATAAATGGCAATTGCTGCTTTTCTCCTCTTTCCACTCCAGTTCTCCCTCCCGCCGCCCCGTCCGCAGATGAACCATTAATTATTCAGCCGGGACACGGGGGGGGGGGGGGGGGGGGGGGGGGGCTGCTGCTCCCTCCCGCCCCGGGCTCCCTCCGGCTCCGCTCGCCCCGCGGGGCTCCGCAAAATAGGGGGGTCCCACGGGGAAACATCTGGGCAGCAGCTGGCGTGGCCCTGCCCGGCCCCGCGGGCCATCTATCTCTGCGATCCGCTGTCACGACCCCCCTCTCGCTCCCGAGCCAGCTCTACAAACTTCGTGACACACACCCCCCCCCCCCGCCTCACCCCAAGTCCTGCGAGGGCCCGGGGGGTGGCGAGGAGCTCTCACCGTGGCACCTTTGGGGGCCCATGCACGGCTGAGTGGGGGTCCGAGCCCCCACTCATGATCCCTCCACCTGCCATCCCAGACCCTCCGTGTCCTGGGGATGAAAAAGGCATCGGCTTCGTTCTCGTGGGATCGTGTGGGAAGCGGGTGCGCTCCTGCGCTCTCATCCCCGCGTGTCCACGGAGGGCGGTGGGTACTTTTCCAGCACACGTGTCCCTGAGTGCTCTCCCACCATGCGTGTCTGTGGGTGCGCTCCCATCCTGTCAGAGCCCTCGCCAGTGGAACCCCCCTCCCCGCCATTGTTTTATTCTGACACTCAGGACTAGGAAATTCGCTCGTGATTATTTCTTGTGAGCGCGACAATATCGTTGTGCCCTTGCCACGCCACGGCGGCTCCCCGCTCTCTGCCTTCATTCGTCCTTAACTCGAATGAGTGCTCGGCTGATTCATCCTCCCGTGTTTTTCCCTGAGACGCGTGTCTGTGCACGAAATTCACCCGCTTGCGTGAAGCATTTGGGCCGCGGGTGGGGTGTTTCCCGGCACCCGGCATATGCTGTTTCTGCCCCAAAGTGTTGCCCGTGGCGTGCTGCCCGTGGGAGCTGGCAGCCGGGGCGCCTGGGCAGCACTTCCCGAGCGCCTTCGTTTCCTTATTCTGCTTTCACATTTTATTTTCCCTTTCCCTCATCCATCTTTATTTTCTTTTTCTTCTAGCCTTTCCCTCCTTCCCATTTTTCGTTCTCTTTCTTTCTTTTTTCTTCTTTTATTTTTTCTTCTTTTATTTTTTCTTCTTCTTTTCGTTTTATTGTCACCTTTCCTTTCCTTTCCTTTCCTTTCCTTTCCTTTCCTTTCCTTTCCTTTCCTTTCCTTTCCTTTCCTTTCCTTTCCTTTCCTTTCCTTTCCTTTCCTTTCCTTTCCTTTCCTTTCCTTTCCTTTCCTTTCCTTTCCTTTCCTTTCCTTTCCTTTCCTTTCCTTTCCTTTCCTTTCCTTTCCTTTCCTTTCCTTTCCTTTCCTTTCCTTTCCTTTCCTTTCCTTTCCTTTCCTTTCCTTTCCTTTCCTTTCCTTTCCTTTCCTTTCCTTTCCTTTCCTTTCCTTTCCTTTCCTTTCCTTTCCTTTCCTTTCCTTTCCTTTCCTTTCCTTCCTTTCCTTATTTCTTTTTCTCTTTTCTTTTCTTTTCTTTTCTTTTCTTTTCTTTTCTTTTCTTTTCTTTTCTTTTCTTTTCTTTTCTTTTCTTTTCTTTTCTTTTCTTTTCTTTTCTTTTCTTTTCTTTTCTTTTCTTTTCTTTTCTTTTCTTTTCTTTTCTTTTCTTTTCTTTTCTTTTCTTTTCTTTTCTTTTCTTTTCTTTTCTTTTCTTTTCTTTTCTTTTCTTTTCTTTTCTTTTCTTTTCTTTTCTTTTCTTTTCTTTTCTTTTCTTTTCTTTTCTGTCTTTTTTCCTTTCCCTTCCCTCTCCTCCCAGAGCTCTCTCCCCCGAGGAAATCTCCACCGCAGCACAAACCGTTGTTATTCAAAAAAATCGCCCAACCACCCCGAAACTGCGAGCACGATCGCAGGGTGCTGCGAGGCCAAGGCAAATGCTCGAGAGCTCTGGCAACGCCAATAATTAATGCCGATAATTAATACTGCAGACTAATACACGAAATTGCCAGAATCAGGGACAAGATTGCGCCGCGTAAAAACTCGGGATTTTTTTTTGTTGTTGTTTTTGTTTGTTCGTTGTTTGGGTTATTTTTTGTGGCTTTTTTTGTTTTGTTTTGTCGTTGTTTTTTCACGAGTTTTGTTTCAATTTCAGCCTCTTTCAAACGACTTTGGCCCAACGACGGCTCCTCCCCGCCGGCGGCCACCGGGCACGGGCGGCGGTTCCGGCCCGGGAGAGCGGCGGAAAATCGCGGGCTGTTTCGCTGCTTTCGATCCGCGCGTGTCCGCGGGGCGACGGGGAAAACGCGCCGCGGTGGAGCTTTGTGGGATAGGGAGCTAATTATTTCGCCGCCGTAAAATGCGGGAAAACGAGAGTTTGGGGCTGCAGGCGCCCAGCGCCTGCCCCCGCGGCACGGGAGAGATACCCACTCAGGAAAATACAAAGAAAGAAAGCGAGAAAGGAAAGACACCCGTTTTCCCCGTTGGAAAAAAAAAAAAAGAAAAGAAAAGAAAAAAAGGTTATTTTCCCCTACATTTTAATTTGTCTTAAGCTATTATTATTTTCTTATATATATATTTAGCACGTTAATAACAGGCAACTTCCTCTGCCAGCGCGGGGCCGCCCGCCCGGAGCAGCCACCGCCGGCGCGGCCAGCTCCGCGGGGGCGGCCGCTCCGCGCTCTGCTGCGCGCCCCGCACCGCTCCGCGCCCCGCTCCGCTCCATCCCGCTCCGCTCCGCGCCCCGCTCCGCCCCGCTCCGCGCTGCCGCCCTTATCAGCGCGGCGGGGCCGCCTCGCTCCTCCCGCGGCTATTTTTCTGTTTGCTCCTAATCTGCGCGTCAAAAGGGGCCAATAAACCTCCCGTCGGTTAAATATTAAATCGTGTTCCCCTCCCCAGGAGGAAATAACCTCCCCTCTCCACGGGGCGGCAGCTCCAGGTCAAACCCACCCGTGTCCGTGGCATCCTGCTCCCCCAAACACTGCACCCCAACCCCCCCCCCGGGGCTCCACTCATCGAGGGACCCCCTGACCCCAAAGCACAGCCAGAGTCAGGAGCCAAACCCGGGGCCTTTCTTGCCATCTCCTCATTTTTTGGTTGCACATTTTGAGTGGGGTTTTGTTGTTTGTTGGGTTTTGTTTTTTGGTGGTGTTTTTGTCTTTTTTTTTTTTTTTTTTTTTCTGGGTGTACAACATGGGGGTGATATTTTCTTCTCTGTCCTGTCAATCGCCACTGAAACCATAAGGGAGAGATAACAGAGAAGAGAAAACTCTCAGAGTGACCTTTGAATCAATTTGAAAAACCTCATTTAACTGATAAGTCTTGAAAGGCCCAGAACTAATTTGAAAATACATCTATTAAAATCTCATTGCTGCTGCCTGGGAGCTGCTGGGAAGGGTGTGCGAGGCGACTTCCTGGGGTCGGGGGGGAGCCGGGAAAGCAGGTTTAAGACCTGGTCAACAAAGAGATTGCAGAGCCACCTGCAAAATGATGGGGCTTAAACCAGGAGAGAAAATAAGAATATTAAAAGAAAATCAGTCTGTCTTCCCCAGCTGGTGGGGAAAGGGGAGATTTACAGCATTTTCCTGCCATAACCAGGCGCAGAGTCTGGGATCGCAGACAGAATATTGGATTTTTTTTTTTTTTTTTTTTTTTTTTCTTCTCCAGAAAACAAATCCAATATTTTCTCATTCTGTTCAGATGCGGTTGCAGGGCCGGGGAGCCTGCACCTCTGGGAGGGGGCAGCCGTCCCCCCCAGAGCAGCCGTGGCGGAGGCTCTGCCTCTGCTCCCATCGCTGGGTTTTTTGCAGCTTCCTCGGTGGCACGGAGTGAACGCCAAAATCGGGGACAAACGCGGGGTCTTGCCAAAGCGGAGGAAGGGAAGGGGTGGTGGAGGCAGGAGAAGACCAGCGGCAGGGCCCAGGCGCCTGTTTTCCTGCCCCGGGAAGGTCCCACCCTGCCCTGGGCACAGCACCTCGCCTCCCCCAGCGCCCCCGCAGCATCCCTGGGTGTAGAGGGACCAGAAATCCCCTACAGAAAACTCCCGGGCACACGGGTCTCCTCATGTGAAGCCTTTGCAGAGCTCCTGGCAGGGTGGTGATGACCAAGAAGAAAAAAAAAAAAAAAAAAAAAAGAGGAAAAATTAAAAAAAAAAACACCAGAGCCTGGCTCAAAAGGGCTGGGGCTTTGCCGCTTGGTGGGGATTTGGAGACCCAAGCTGTCCTTCTGCTCCAGACCTGGGGGTGCAGTTTGGGACACCGCTGCCTTCGAACGGGCTGCATTTCCCACGGGAATTGTTGCTTCCCTGGCTGCGGCAGAAACCGGACCCGTCACCTCCCAGCCCAGCCCCTTGTTGGCTGCAGTGGAAGAGTTTTCCCCCTTGCTGCCTGATTCCCTGAGCTTTCTTGGAAAGGTTTGGGCAGAGGGACCCTGGCACCCTGAGTATGGACGGAGGCATTAGGCAGCTTTCATCTGCTCTCACCCCACATCCACGCACCCATGCGGCTCTGCCCCAGCTCCCTTTTTGGAGCTGAGCTGAGCTGCATGAATCTAGTGGCGTCCCATCAACCCGGGATGTATCTGATCAACCCGGGATGTGATCTCAGCCATCGCCCTACTCCTGAACAAAACCAACAGCAGCACAGAGGGGCTGCGGTCAGCCCCTGGCTTTGAAAATTAGCCAAAAAAGGGAAGTTGGAGCCAAAAAAATTTCTCCTCCAGTCCATCCATCCTCAGGCAAAAGCAATGCTGGGTGGGTGCAACAGGAGCGATGCAGGTATGTGCTGGGGCAGAGAGGGGCTGGTGAGCAGCAGGTTTTGGCAGCCGAGTGCATTTATTACTGGCTCCATGCAGGACTGTGGCCATCGAGTGGCAATATTTTGCTGATTAAATGGAAATTCAAAAATCTCATTAATACCTCAGATAATACAGAGCATCTCCAGCAAGCTTTAAACCAAGGCAGGGTTGGACAGGCAAAAGAGATGATGGATTTTTAAAACACTTGGGGTTGTTACAAATTGGAAAACAAAAAGGTAACCTGGATTCTCTGGTGCTGGGAGGAGGGGCCAGATCATTTAAACAATAAAGACCCAATATTAAAATCAAGACACATTTGCATGGACATGGGTAGGATTTCAAGAATGACCTTAATAGCTCTATATTTAACATATATATTCCGTGAGGGATATGCGCCGTTGCTCTAAGTACTGGTGGTTTCTGCAGTGCAAGGCGAGGAGGTCCAGAAATTTTTTAAAAGGGATTCAGTGGGGTTCAAGGTCTTGCACAGGTGGTGAAGTTAAGACGTGGAGAAGGAAATGCTGTGCCAGAGCAAAAGTGGGGCCGGAGGTGCTGCAAGGCGAGAGGAGGTGCACCCACGTACACCCACATACACCCACAACGGGTGGGATGTGGGCAGAGGTGGTGGGCTGAGATGGGCAGGGCTGCAGCAAGGATGCTCATATTCCCCAGGCTCATCCCACTGCGGGCACCGAGTTTTTGCTCCCTCGTTAGGGATCAGTCATGGTCCTTTCCTTCGCCTTCTCACCCCCGGGGTTTTGCCTCCAAGCTCTGCACCGCAGGACCTTGTCACTCCAACTAAACCCTGCCCTGGTTTTCTCCATGCAGGAGGACTCGGTGTCACCGTGAGCTGAGTTTGGGGAGCTGGGGGGTGGAATTTGCTGCCCGGCCTCTAACCTGGGCAACGGCAGCCGCCACCGCCGCCGCCCTGTGTTGGACAATGTCCCCCTTGGGAGACCTGGATGCGCTGTCCTGCCTTGGTTCTGTATCTCTGTGCTTGTCTCTCTTCTTTTTCTGTTCCTAAACCCGAGGTATAGACATCACCAAGCAGGAATGACCCCTTTGGGGTTCAGGAAACCTCATCACCTCTGGCAGGCTAGGGGTGGCTTGTCACTGCCCGGCTTGGGAGAAGGAGCTAGAAAATCCCTGTGCGTGAGCCTGCCGAGGGGAAAGCAGGGGCTGGCTATCGGACAGCACTCACTGGGACTGGCTGTAATCTCCTTGCTTGCAGAGCAGCAAGGAAAACCCCGTCATTTTGACAAAAAAAAATCTGAAGGAAAAGCAAATTGCAGCTTTTTCTGCTGATGATGGCATGGGCAGCGATAACCAACCCAGCTCTGCTGAGCCCAGCTCTCAGCAAGGGGAGGCAGCAAGAGGAGCAGGGGGCTGCTGGTCTCCCACCCGGGTCAGAGGAGGACTGAGGTCTCCTGCTGTTGGTATGAATCCAGAGAGTTCTAAATATTGGGGGCTGGTGGGCTTGGGGTGTGCTGGGAGGGCTCTGCAGGGCACAGCCAGGAGCACGACGCATCAGATTTGGCGGTCAGGGACCCTATAAAAACCCAAAGTGGACCAAAATCTTCAGAAAGCTGCGAAGGTGATGGTGTCCCCAAGGACCCCCCACAGCCATGCCTGGCACGGGGAGGACACAGCCTGGGGGAGCAAGGCTGGCTCTGGCCGCTGGGACATGTCCTGACACTTCATCTCCCCTCCCCACACCAAATGCCACCTCACAGCTGAAGGGCCACAGATTGTGACTTGGCTGTGGGTTGACAGGTTGAGCATCTGCAAAGCCCTCTGTGCCTCAGTTTCCCCACATGTAAGAGTGGGGATGACAGTGCTTTTACAGAGTGTATGAAGACACCAGTGCCGGGTTATTAAAGCCGAGGAACTCAGTGATGCCACGTAAAAGGCCAAACCTTTACGCTGGAAGATGAGCTCCAGAGAGTGATGCCCCTTTGTGGGAGTCACGTTACCTGCGGCCGATAAAGAGCAGGTAATGAGCAAACTCTCTCCATTAGGGATAAAATTGCAAATGTATTGGGAGCTGCTGACGGGTGATGGTATCAGGAGCTGACAGAGATATCAACAGCTCTGCTCTGCCGCCGGCAAAGGCTGCTCCCACTACAGAGCATCAGAGCCCCTGGCGCTCTGTGCCTGTCGTGGGGCCGGGGAGCGCAGCAATGACACCGGTGCCTGCAAGCAGCATCCCACCCTTTGCAATTTCTCCAGAGATTTGGCCCTACTCTTTATTTTTTCCCATTTTCTGACAGTCCATTTTTTGCCCTGGATTTGGCATCCCCCACAGATGAATTACAACCTGGGATGGGGGATGGATCTCCGTTGAGTTTTGCTCAGTGGTTGCTCGGTGAATGGACCAGCTTCTGGACCAGTTTGGCTCAAATGTGATGATCAAAAAAATTATGAGGTCGATGCCGTGGTGGTTTGTGCTTCCAGAGCCCCCCCAGGATGGGGGGGATCCCTTCCCCATCTGCCACTCACCTTGCAGGTGGTGAGGAGGAGGAGGGAGGGTGGGATGGTGGCACCGCACTGCGGGGCTTTGGAGTCACTCAGAGGAACCCCAGGCTTTAACAAGAGTCCTCTGGAAATGGATCTGTGGATCAATACCTGCCTTTAGTTCTCTTTTAGGGGCCAAACTTCAGGATTTTGATAACATTTCTCATGCGGAAGGCAGTGAACCCCTGACATGGTATTCCCAGGGGAAGCTCCCGTATGCAGGGCTCCTGCCAGACCCCCCCAAAGCCACTCACCTGCCTGCCCACACACACAGGCAGCCAGAATGGGACCACGCTTGATTTAGGGCATTTAATTTGCTTTCTGTTGCGTGTTTATAGTGAGGTGGGTGCTTGTACATGTGTCTGCATTGCAGCTGGTTTCAGTGTGGCAGAAATGGGGTGAATGGTAGTGAGTCAAAGACGTGGCAAAGGGTACGGGTATCACTGGATGCTTTGCACGGCAAGATAAAAAAATAAACTGAAAAATAAGTCGTGCAAATCAGGGCATTTATTCAAAAGAATGTTGATTTCAAACCCACTTGCTTTTCTCAGAGAAAAATTTGAAAGAATCTCCCCAAAACTGAAACAGCCTTTTCCACCCTAAATTGATGATTCCCAGCTATTCCTCTGCCTTCAACACCTCCAAGAAAAACCCAAATAATTTATTTGTTTCGACTTTTGGCACCATCACAAGGCAGTTGCCCCACTGGCGGGTGCACGGGGGTGGAGGAGGATCAGCACGAGAAGATGCTGCTTAATCAATACAGGCAGAGCAGGGATCTTCAGCCCCAAGGGTGCCATTACAGCACTGTCACCTCCCCTGGAAAAGGGACCTCAGGGAGACATTTGGTGAATCGGGGGGCTCAGCCTTCCTCTCAGCATCCTGCTCGGGAGCTTTTCTAGTGGTATTTATGGAGGGTTTATACTTTCTCTGGGTGATGACTTCATTCCAGCCGGCTCCTCTCACCCATCACTCTGATGCTCCTGAAGGTGCCGGAGCCCAGCTGGGGTACCTGGGGGGTGCTGGCGGCAGGAGGGGGCAGCCCTCTGGGCAGTGTCATTGTCACCTGACAGAGACACCCACCTTGGCTGTCTCCTGTTCGGCAAAAATGGGAGAAACCAGGCAGGAAGGGAAAGGGGGACGGGAACATGGGGAAAACAAAGGGGCTGCTGGGCATTGGGCTTGGACAGATCTGTGACACCTGGCTGGGATCCCCTCACTCCTCTCTTTTCTGTCCCTTTTCTCTTTCTTCTCTTTGTTTTATTTTTTTGTTTTCTTTTTTCCTTTTTTTTTTTTCTTTCCATTTTTTCCCTTTCTTTTTCTTTTTCCTTTTTTATTTTTTCCCTTTTTCTTTCTTCTTTCCTCCTTCTTTTTCTTCTTTTATTCTCCTTTCCCTTTTCCTCCTTCTCCTCCTCCTTCTTTCTCTTTTCTCTTTTTTTTTTTTTTTTTTCCCCCCTTTCCTCCCTTTCTCTCCTCCTTTCCTTCTTGTCCCATTTTGCCCCCCATAGCCCCTTTCCCAGCCAACAATGAAATCTGGCTAAGAGAAACCATTCCCTTTAACCAATCCCCCAAACACCCCAGACATGCCATTACATTTCACTCTCCCACATTTGGGGAGAAAAGCCATGAGGACGGGCAGCTCCCACCCAGGGAACAACACAGGGACTAACCCAGCTCCACTGGGACTAATCCCCCGCTTCCGCAGACCCTTCCCCTACTCCTCCCTCCCTGCAAACCTGCCCATGAGCTCCCCGCCGGTCACGTAGCCATCAAACTGATGTGCCAGCAATATCCAACACGCAGTTAAAGCCACTCGTGGGAGTTTCAATAAAATCGACCGGGCAGAATCAATGGGCTGCACCGGCCCCAGCCCCATCCCCACACCGAGGGAGGGCAGGAAAAATACCCAGGGCTGTGAAATGGGGGCGGTGGGAGGCGGGGAGCTGATTACAAATCTATCCCATACTTGCCGTGATTAATTGCTGCTTTACCAAAAGGAACAGCTCTGTGTGGGGGTCATTTTTAAAGGTAATGTTGTGGGGGAAGTTTCTCTGCTGTATTTAGATGGGAAGAAGCAAAAGCCCTTTTCCTGCAGGAGTTTCCCTCCTGGCAGGACAGGGTGGGAGAAGGGCGGGGAGCAGGACACAGGGAACAGCAGCAGCAGACACAGCCCGGGGCTGGTCGTTCACCCCCTCCCCAAAAGCGATGAGGGAGTTGGGAAGGGCCCCCCCCAAGCCGCTCAGGAGCATCCCTGGCTGCTTTGCAGTCACGGGGAGATGCTGAATCCCAGCCAGCCGGGATTGCTGGTGTCCTGGCACCGGGAGCCCGCTGAAGAGCATCTCCTGGCCCGGTTCCCAGCCAAGGAATCACTTGGCGCTCAATCGCCCAGTGGGGTCCAGGTTTCTGGCGGCTCCTCACCCTAAAACCCCTCCCAGGCGCTGCTGCCCGCGCCCAGGCAGCCCCTTCATCCCACGCCAGCCGTGAAGGCGTCCAGCCGGGCTCTGCATCCTCTCCCGGTGCTCGGGGGTCTCGGTCCTTGCCCTGCCATCCCTGGAGGTGCCCGGCTCGAATTAAAACATCATCCATCGTTACAGCGGCAGCGTGTAATCCCTGGCAGATCAGTGCAATTACTGCGGGAAATACCTTGGGAGCTGAACTAATAACGCCAGAGCGGTGTATTAAGAGTCAGTGGCTTAGCGCAGGCCGCAGCCACGCCAGCCCCACGCGTGTGGGGGGACGGGCTGAGCCGCCCCGGGGGGGGGGGGGGGGCAGCGGGTTCCTGGGGGCCGTGTGGTCGGGGCGGGGGCGATGGGCTGTGGGGCAGCCGTGGGGTTGTTCGTGGGGCAGCAATGGGGCGGTGACGGGGTGGTGATGGGGCAGAGTGTGGGGTAGCAATGGGGCAGCGATGGGGCAGTTCTTGCGCAGTGACGGGACACTACAGGGGGTGACAAGGGGGCAGCCGTGGGGCCGGTGAAGGTTCCCTGTCCCGCAGCCAGCCCGGGCCGTGCCTTTCTAGCAGAACCTAGGCTGCCTGGCCCCGTCGGCGTCGTGTCCCCCCCCCCGGAACGCGGGTGGACTGCTCCGTCCCGGCGCACCCCGTGTGTTCGCGGCGGCTGGAAGGGCCCATCGCGCTGAGCAGAGGGGTTGGGGTGTGTCTCGGGAAGGGTCCATCTCCCTCCTGGAGGGGGGGCGGCCGCAACGCGCCATTGGGCAGCGGCGGGGGGGGGGGGGGGCGGGGCGAGCTGTACCACCGCCATCGCCCCCGGGGGGGGGGTGTGGTGGAAATGCACCCATCCATCCGCAGGGGGGCGCCAGCGCGGCAGAGACGGCCCATCGCGTCGGGGCGGGGGAGTAGAAAACACACGGGTGGGACAAACCATTCCCCGCCGTGCGGGGGCCCCGGGCGGCACCACCGCACCAAGATGGCGGCGGGGCGGATGGGCCTTGTCCCCTCAGTGCGCCGTGGCCAGCCCGGGCACATGCCACCAGCGCTGGCTCCTGCCTTCAGACCGGCTTTGCGCCCAGTATGAACAGCCGGGAGCTGGGTTGTGCCTGGAGCCAGGCTGAGGTCGGGCTGGAAACCGCCTTGAGAGCGCCCGGGCGGTGGGGAGCGGGGCCTGGAAGCAGCAAAGGGCGCAAAGCTGGGAGCTCCCTTCCGCGATGCGCTGCTGGAGCTGAGGGATAACCTGAGAGCGCCCGGTATCCCTGCTCACGCCCTCCCACCTGCCTTCAGAGGGGCCCAAACCCTGGCGAAGCAAACCTCAGAAGTCCCAACCTGGGGGATTACAGACTCGCCTGTTTTTCACTGCACTGCAGAGGAGGAAGGCTAGCAGCCGTCTGAGAACTGACTTGGCAAAACCCTACAGGAGCTTCCCATCTCACACCTGATAAATCTACCTGAAATCAGATTTAATCAGGAAATGCAGGAAACCATTGTTTTTGTTTTTGTTTTTTTTTTTTCCCCCACTGCTTTCCCCCTCTCTCCAGCAAATGTTCCTCAGCTGATAACGGTTCTGGGCCCTCTTTGGACACCACCTCTCCACCGAGAGCTGCTCGGAAACAACATGTGCTCTGATGAAATACGCTTCATTGATTGCTGAATTTGTTTATCATCCATGCTCAGAGAGCCAGATCTGGGAGCTGCTGAAGGCAGAGGGAGTTTGGCAGGAGAAGCCCGACAGGAACGGGTTGATGAGAGTCACTTAGCAGTAGCCGGTGCCAATGCTGAGTGGAGATCCTTGCTGCTCCTTTCCTGCGTGAAGGAGCAAGGGCAGAGATGGACTGCACAGGACCCACAGCTGCGTGGGTCACAGGGATGTCATTTGCCCCAGATTCTCAGGGCTGGCTCCTTGTCCAGTGTTACTTGGTTCTCCCTGTCATTGTGGCACGAATCAAACCCCAAACTCCTTTTTTCCTCCTGCATTCTGCAGCTCGGGGCTCTTGTGCCAACACTGAGCACAAGCATGTGTCACTGACTCCAAGAAAAACTTATTTCAGGGGTTAGAGGGTTTTCAGCCGTCTTCCCCCCACCATCCCCATGTCCTCTTTCTCTCCCAGGAGGCGACAACTTCCCCTGCTGCTGCCATCCCTCGCGGCACTGCTGGCTTCTGCCCGCCACGCTGCCTGACTCCAGCACTTCATTAGCACCAATTTGCTCTCGTCACACTAAGTGGCAATGACTCGGGAGAAGAGTAAGGAGAATGGAGCAGCCGGGAGGATTCCCAGGACACCTCTGCCTGGCCCTGCCTCACACCAGGCAGCTGGTCCGGTCCCAGGCTGTGCTGGCAGCATGAGCACTGTGTAGCTCATGATGGCAGTGGTCTCCACTGGGACAATAAGAAGCAGCCGACCCTGGTCCAAAAAAAGGCCTAGAAAGGGAAGAAATGGGACAAACGGGGGGAGTGACTTTGCCAGCAGGCATGATGGCAGAACCAAGGGTTGAGCCTGGTTCACCAGGGTGCTGGGGAGAACAGAGTGGGGCACCAGGTCTCCCTTTACAAAAGTCTCCAGAAAAGCGAGTAAAAAATCAAACCTCTGCAGAAAGGAAATGCTTTTAACAACAAACCCACATTTTTAAGTCATCTGAAACTGTTGGTTTCTGTGTCCATGAAAGGGGACTGATGCAGCTGGCTCAGCCCACTGCTGTCTCTGGTGGGGCCAGTAGCAGCTTACCTGGAAAGGACAAGAATTAAAATAGGGCAAATGTGGAGGAATGGAGCCAAGCACACCTGCAGCCACCACAGCTTCTTTGTGTCCCTTCACCCGCCCTCGGACCCGGCAAAATCATCTGCTTCAGTGCTGGAAAAGCTGAAAATGCCACGCCATGAAAAACCAGACAAAGCTTGAGAAGTGCAGGAGAAGCAAAACGAGGTGTCCCCCGGGGCTGGTGTCACCGCTCGGCTGCACGTTTGGGTGGCTCTGCTGGTCTCAGCTGAACCCACTCTCAGGAGGGACTGTTGTCACCCGAGCGGAGGACCGAGGACTTGTGTTTTCATTTCCAGTCGCTGCCCTCCACCTGCCAAGCTGCGCTGCTCTGGAAGCCCCCGGGCTGTTGGGGAATGGGCTGGGGAGGTCGGTGCCGGTTGTTGGTGATGCCTCGCAGCCCTGCATGTGTCGATCAGAGCTGCTCGCTGGAACGAGTCACCAAAACCCTTTGCAGAGGGAGGAAAATGCACCCAGCAACGCAGAGGCGAGTGCTTTGTCTCATCTCATCTCCTCATTTGCTGCATTCAGAGGAAGATTTAATTTGCTGGGCTCGGGGAAGCGGCTCACCCTGCAGCACGCCGGCTGCATACCAATGACCAGGGGCTCTCCCTGGACCTTGGGACTCATCCTCCAGCAGCTCCCAGGGACACCAGCGGGGAAGCCTGTCCCCACACAGGCAGGGCCACGTGGCACAGGGACGCACATGGCGCCGGGAGCTCTGGCTGGACCGTGTCACTCTGACCCAGCAGGACTGTGAGGCTGCAGCTCTGCAGACATGTCGCAGCTCCAAACTGCATCTCTCAGGCTCTGGATGGCCTCTGATGCACGGTTTGCCAAACCTTTTGGGTTTCTAGAGTGGGTCAGTTTTTACTACAGTGATTCAAAGCTGTCAGATGCTGCAGGACCACAGCAGTCAAAATCCTCACAGGTTTTGGAGCCCAGAAGTTGTTTTTTTTCATTCGTGCTGCTGAAGTCAGGGGAATTGCAGGGTTGCAGTGTTGAAAGGTGGCATTTGCAGGGATGTGCAGCACAGAGCAGGCTCTGCCCTGGCAGTTGCGTGGTTGACACTGCATCCCCTTTGCATGTGTGTTTGCTAGTTTCTGGAATCAAATGGGGTTTCCAAAAAAAAAAAAAATCCAAGGCAAAAAGAAAGTTAGGTTTTGAATTTTGAGTATGAGTACTCTTTCTTTCTGCATTGTACACTGCTGACTCTCCTATCAGCACTGAGTATTCCCAGGTAGAGAAGGCCCAAATTTCTACTAGAGAAGCCTATCTGTCTATCTGTAACAAATTTCTTTAGGCTCTTTTCCTACAATGTAAAGAAAAGTCAAACAAACCTCTTGCAGTTACTAAGTTGCCCCAGCACTGAGCATCCGAGCTGGCCCAGCTGTGGACCAAAGGATTTCTGTTCTGCAGATGAAGCACCCTGCTCTCTGGTCCAGACTCTGCTCCAGCTTTGGGGGAGCTGATGCCATGAGGTTAAGTCAACTCAGGATCAGACACTGCTCTGCTGTGGGAGTTGCTGGGCTCATCCCAGTTTGCTCAGAGCTTCAGCTCTCAAAATGTGTATCAGGGCAGGGTCTGAACCAGTAACATCCATTGCACAACCTTACACCCATCCCTCCTTTCTCTGTGAAAGAGGTTGAGATCCCTCTGCCCCTTCAAGGAGAGGGGGAAACTGAGGCAGCCCAGGGATGAGACCCATCTCGAAGGCACGGAGAGAAACCTGCTTTGCTCTGGCCGTTTCCCACCCAGTGCCCACCAGTGAAAGAGCCCATCCCACCTCTACACCAAAGAAACCTGTCCCCACCCAGCTGACCACGGCCAGGTACCCCCTCTCCCTCCCTTCCTCCACATCCCTTTGAGCCCCTAAATGCTCCTTGGTCCCCTTGCACTGCTGTGCGTGGATTTGACAGGGAGAAAAACAGAAAAGCTGGTGTTTTGTTTGGGTTTTGTTTTTTTTGTTTTTTTTTTCCACTAACCTTGCTTACAGCCAGCATGCTGGCTCTGAAAGCCCCTGGCTGTCTTTTGTGATTTCAACAAATCACCAGCACTTAAGCAAAGTGGGCAGAAAATTACAGGTTGTATTGCAAGTGAATGGAGAGGGAGAGCACACTGGGGCTGAGAAAACAGAGGTTTGCGGGTATAATAGAGAAACCAGTGTCTGGCAGGCTGTGGAAGCCTGCAAAGCCATCAGGTATTAGTTAAATGCTTCTCAGAGTTCATGCTGCGAGGCATAATCGCAGCTTCTGAACAGCAGCCATTTGATTGTCTCTATTATGTCCCTTTAGAAATGATTTGGGAGATATTTTGCTTTGAGCTGTCAAGGTTAAGTCAAGGAAAACGCGCTCCCTCTGACATAAGTCTCCAGGGAGGCAGAAACCCTCAGCAGAAATCCTCTGGGGGAAGCAGGCAGAATGCCTCTGCTTTCAGAGGTCTTTCCTCTGGACGGGCTGTGGGTTGTGTGCCCGGTGTCTGGGAGAAGGGGGCTCTCTACGGTCCCCCTGTCCCACTGCATCTGGCATTCCCTCCTTGCCGCTCCTGCACTTGTTGGCTGGTTTCACCCAAGCCTGGCTGAGCTGCGGAGGTCTCGGAGGCGTTGTGAAATGAGCTGGGGAGAGATGGAGAGGGGAGAGAAAGACCTCCGTTGGGGGTGAGCTCAACCCCTTCCTGGCCGTCTGAGCGTTCCCCCTGGCCACGGGGGACTCCGGTCCTTCTCGCCCGCTGTTGGTGCTGGTACATCCAGGGTCTCCTGTGCCCCAGGAGGAGCGAGGAGCAGGACAAGCCAGGGAATAAACCTCGTGCTTTGAGCATTTGCTGGGGAGATAATGCAGAGGCAGGGGTGGAAGTGCCCTGGAGCACGTCCCCATCCCCACAGGCTGTGCCCAGGCTCAGAGACCCCAGAGGAACGTGACTGAAGAACAGCATTAAGCCAAGGGTGAGTTATTTGGAGCTTGGGACTTGGGAAAAGAGGGATTTTGAAGCACGGAGAAAAACCCTCACCCTGTGCTGACCTGGGTGGGAGTCAGAGCTGTGCCTGTGACTGCCCCCCGTCCCTGGCTCCCACCACCTGCGGGGATACAGGGACAGCCACCTCCAGCCTGCCTGGGAAAGCAGCGCCTGGGGAATGTGAAATAGGAAAAAGATCCTCCGCTGGGGGTTTGATGGCCACCGTAAATAGATCTGACCAGCGTCACTATTGATTTCTGTTGTGCGGAGCTGTAATTAGATTGAACTGGGGAAGAGGGGTATTGGGCTGTGTCAGCAGAAAAAGAAATTAATAAATAAACTAACGAGCACAGGAAATGTGGGATCCGTCCGCCACCAGCATCGCAGGCCAAAAATAACAGGGGTGTCAAGGGGTGCGGGGCAGGGTGTCACCTCTCTAAGCAATACTCGGCACCGATTTAAATGCTGGGTCACAGTTTTTCCAGCAAGACCCTGATGGTTAGCGTTTGCCTCGGAGCTTTGAGTTATTAATGGGCAACTGGTTTGTAATAATTACTCCTAAAAATTGCACGGGGGGGGTGGGAACGTGAGCTTGAAAACCTGAAACGCTGGGTCTCAGGCTGGCTGCCAGCACCGTGGGTGGGAATGGGTGCCAGCAGGCAGGAGAGCAAGAGAACAACGTGGATCCTAGTGGCTTTGCTGGGGTTACAGCTGGGTCGGCACATCGCCCCCCGTGCCCCGTGGGGGTATGGATGTATTTACACATGCCCACACGTGTCTGCGTGTTCCTGGTAGAGAGGTGGAGTATAAGTGACATCCCTGCCGAGCGAAACCCGTGCTCACAAGGTGTGTGCGAGGTGCCCACCGTCGACACGAGGTCCCACCCGCACCGCCGGCACGGGGCCGGAGCCGGGCATGCCGGGGGGACGCCGGGAGGGTGCGCGGGGGGCGGGCGAGGGGTCCGGCAGGGCGAAGACGCGCTGCTCCGAGTGTGCACGTATGGTGGTGGGAGGGGGCTTTTTCTGTTTGTTGTTTGGTTTGGGGGGAGTTTGGGGGGGGTCTTTTTGTTTTTGTTGTTTTTTATTTTTTTAAAATTAATGTCTGGAAAAAAGTCAAATTTTCTATAAAGGCTTTTTTTTGTTTGTTCTTTTTGCAAGCATCTGATGGTCATAGGGTAGGTTTTCACTAAACCATTCTCTGCTGGCTGTTTCAGTAAGGTGCCTCTGGGACGGGGTCCCTCCAGCATCACCAGTCCCTTGTCCCTAAGGTTGGTGGTTTGCAGCCAAACCTGCCTGGGGGGGGGAGAAGGGGAGGGAAAGGCTCACCACTAACCGTGTTTACCAGGGACGGCTGATTTTGGCTGAGTGTGGTTGCTTGTGCCAAGCTTGGTGCCTCCTGTCCCCAGCCCCAGCGGGAGCAGAACTGATGGCTCCCACCCCCTTGCACGGGGATGGGGCAAGGACCAAGCCAGCAACTGGGGAAACAAGGCTAAATTTGTTGGATAAATTATCTGCTTTACTGAGCTCTAGATTTTCCCAGCTTTGGGTGGAAGGGGTGGATATCATCCTTCTCTCTTAGTACAAGGTGATGTAAAGAGGACTCATAGTGCAGGCCAGCTGAAGAAAAAAAAAGAGGAAGACCTTGCTTATTCTATAGTGAGGAAGAAGTGACTTCCATCACCGTTACTCCTAGGATACGCTGCTGCCTACCCTTTTACTCAGCCTGGCTGTGGAGGTGCCTTTGTATAGCAGGCAGGTGGTTAGCCTGAGGGGAATTCTTGTCCCCTTGCCACCAAAGTGGCTTTCAGCCTTGGCCTCTGGGCTCTCCAAGGTGTGTGCAGCAGGTCAGAGAGGCTCCTGGAAGTGCCTGAGAGAAGCAAGTTGAAATCTGTCATCCAGCATCGTTCTGACAGCGAATGTCTTGAAGGACCTATGCCCTCCCTACAAAATCCTTTGGAAGATTGACCCAAGAAACCCCAAAGGCTGAAAACTGCTGCTGTTTGGGGCAAGAGTGGGGCTTTCCTCAGAATGTCTTCAGCCCACAGTTTCCTGACTCTTTTCTGAGCTTCCCGGGAAGAAACGCTGTGTCCCCATCCTCGGAGGGCCAGACCTATGCCCTGACTTGCTCATGGGCATCTTGTGCTCCCGCAGTGCCCACACATACCTGGCCAAGTCCTGACTCAGTGAAGTCTCTGAGCACCCTGGTCTAACCTTGACAGCTTTGAGGTCATCCCTGCTTTGAGTAGGAACTGGACTAGCAACCTCCACCAACCTCAGTTATTAGATAATTTTCTAGAAAAACGTTGTAGCAAAGGGCTCCTTTTCTCACCCCTTCTACCACCAGTGGGCTTAATATTGCTGCAGTCAAAATTCATATATTTACCAAAAGGTGTGTACTCACCTCCCTCCCTCCCTTGCATGAAGCCTGGCAGTGTCAGGTTCCTGGCTCGCAGCAGCCCATCCCTGTGTGACAACACCTCTGTCCTGACCTACCAGAGGAGGCTTTTCATTTGGTGCTGGCTCAACTTGACACGTGTACCAAAGGGTCCAGTAGCGAAGGCACACAGAGGAAACTGAATTTCCTAGAGTTTCGGGTGGCCCAATCTTTTCTCCAGCTCCTTCCCAGAGCAGGTGGAACCACAAACGGGCCTTCCAGGCTGTCTGCCATGGGGCATCATGGCTGCAGACCGGCCTTTTCAGAACATCCCTGGCCCTGGCTCTTCTCTGTGTTTTGGAAGTGGCAGCTGGATGTGATGGCCAAGAGACACCAGTTCCCTGAGTCCTCCAGTGAGATCCACAGAGGTGATGAGGAGGCGAGGGAGACCACGGCAGAGTGCAGCAAGGGAGGGAGGCTGATGGATGACCCCCCAAAATTTAGGGATGGAGCAGATCCCAATAGCCAGGCTGTGGGAGCAGGGTCATCACGAGAGTTTCTTCAGTCTCTAGACCCAGGGTCAGCTGGAGATGCTGAGACTTGGGCTTTTCCTGGGTATCTGAAGAGGTGATGGGCTTCACCCAGGCTTTTCTCGTACTGATGTCGTAAGAAGCTGTTGTCCCATCTCAGCAGACACTCGGGAGGCACAGAGAGGAAGAGGAAGGAGGTAGCCTAGGGTGTGGTGGGCAACAAGCCAGCAGATTTACTGGAGGGAAGGGCCTGTTTTTTGGGAGGCAGCCAGGCAACCTGCAAGTGGGCCAGGGTGGTGAGCACCAATTAATGGCCCTATTCTCTCTTTTGAACACCTAGCTTGCAAACGCAAAGAGCAAGAGCAGCAGAAAGACAGGAGCCTGCAGCCCAAGAAGCAGCGGCTGGTCTTCACAGACCTCCAGCGCCGCACCCTGATCGCCATCTTCAAGGAGAACAAGCGCCCATCCAAGGAGATGCAGATGACCATCTCGCAGCAGCTGGGCCTGGAGCTCAACACCGTCAGCAACTTCTTCATGAATGCCCGCCGGCGGTGTATGAACCGCTGGCAGGAGGAGCCAGGCACCAACCCCGGAGTCCCCTCTTCTTCTACAAGCACTTTCTCCAAAGCATGATGTCCCCCAGCCCTCCCTGCCCCTCCCCGGACATCCTCCTCATGACAAAGCCAACCCCAGACTCACACTCATGCCCCGAGCCGACCGGCGTGGGTGCTTTTGGATGCTGCGGGTCCATCCAAATCCTCAGCTGGGTGTCACCCCTGGCCGTGGGCCTTGTGCCACATCCTGCTGCCACGTCCTCCCAGCTCGTGGAGAGGGGAGAAGGTTTGCAACCAGGTCAGCTCTGTCCCCAGGAGGGCTCGGAGGAAACCCCTGTGGAGCGAGGGATGATGTGGGATGGAGGGAGAGGGTGAGGTGCTGTTTGGAAGCATCCCTGGTCCAGGGGGACCACAGAACCTTGTCTTCATGTGCCCACCAGGGTTTATGGGGAGAGGGGCACACCCTGACCCCGATTTCCCCCCCAACCTCCATCTCTGCCACAGCCACCCTTATGGATCCCACAGTGGAGGGGTAAAGGTGGGGGAGATCCAAGAGTTGGAGTCATGGGGATGGCACAAACCCCACTGAACCAGGGCCAAACCCCCCATGGTTCAAAGGGGGGATGAGCAGGGAAAATGCTCCCTGCGTGCCCGGAGGGTGACTGGGCTCCTGCCAGGTCTCTGGCTGCTGAAACTTTTTCCCCCACTGAGGTGCAGCGGGGGTCCCCAAGGCAGCCAGACCCTCTCTGCCATTGACACACGGGCGTTTCTCTCCCTTGAAGGTTTTGAAAACCTGGTCGAGGTCATTCCTATAGTCCCAGTCTCCTCCACGGGCATCTTCCTCCGACCCCCCCCCCCCCCCAACCCTGGACACCCCCAAGAGCACCCAAACCCCGCAGCCCCCCCACGCACACACGAACCCTGACCCACGAGAGCACCCGTGCCCGGATACCTCCCAGAGAAACTCCATGGCAAAGGAGACGCCTCGCCGTGGCCGCCTGCCCCCGTGCACCCGAGCATCCCCCAGCGCCAGGGCCCGAGGGGGACCGCGGCTGCACCGCGTCGCCTGGCGCCCAAGCAGGTCAAAGAAGCACATTTTAGCTACAGAAATCGGGTATTTAAAAATAATAATTGTTTGAAAGGAGACGGGAGGAGAGACTTGGAGCGAAGGATCTGATCTTTCCTGGTGACTGGCTCCACCATTCACCACTGGATTTCTGGTTCACTTTTCGGTTGAGGAATGGACACAGACAAAGCAGATTTGTTGGCTTTGTGTCTCACCCCATCCACCCCTTGACACACACTATTGCCCCCTCCCGTAACCCCTCTTCATCTCTGTTACCAAAGAAATTACAAAACCAAAAACCCAACACCAAAAAAATTCCCTCCTGGGAACTAACATCGGTGTACGGTGGGAAAAGAAAAATCTGAGGGATCTGGTGGTGAAATCCAGCCCTGGGTGTGAGAAGGGGGGAAAACTCCCCAACCAGATCGAAAGGGAAAAAAACAACCCAAAAATGAATAACAACAGAAACCACAACCAAACAAGCTCAACACAAAGACCGGCAACTTACCAAAAAGACGCCAGATTTTTTTTTTTTGTGCCAATTAACAACCTGCCTTAAAACGCGAATTTCTGGAGCAATGGTACTAGCTTCAAAATGATCATTTCCTCCGAGCTCTCGATGGTGACTTGTGCCATATAAAAAAGCAATCACGAGGCCAAACCCTTGCAATCAACCCTCATCCCAGCCGCCCCGCGGGCTCCTTGCCAGCCTGGGGTGTCTTCAGGAGGAGCAGGAGGTGCCACCGAGGACAGGGAAGGGCTGGGAGAGGCTTGGGGTCGGAGGGGGAGGCAAGGTCCCCTCCTTCCCCCACCACTTGGGGAAAAAAAAAAAATTCCTCCAAAACCAACCATCAACCAAAAAAAAAAAAAAGGGACACTATTGAATTTATGCGGGTAAAATAGTACCATCTGTGTTCTAGCGCTATGGTTTCTTCGATTCACTTTACTTTGAGAGCGATCTGTTGTGTAACAGGAAGGCACCTTGTTGAAAAGAAGGAAAAAAGGAAAAAAAAAAAAAAAAGTGTATGTGTTCACCAAAAAAACCCAAAAAAGCACCCCAAAAAAAAAAAAAAAAAAAAAGAGGAAAGAAAGGACAAAAGAATGAAAGAGAGAAAGAAAGAAAAAAACCCCTGCACACGAAGCCCTGACCGGCCGTGGTCACCGGCGGGGTTAGAGGACGTCTTTAACCAAAGAGCTCCTGGGGTAGGTGGGCGGTGGAGGGGTTGGGGGTGTCAGACTGGACACGGTCACACCAAACTAAACCAAATTATTGCTGTAAAGAGAGGGAGGGAGGGAGGGAGGGATGGAGAGAGGGAAGGAGCGGGAAGGGGCAGGTGCCGCAGCGTATTTTGCCAACCACAACCCAAAAACTAACGGCAAAGCGAATCTCATCCCCCCAGGACCCTGCTCCCCGCCACTGATTTTTTCCCCTAACGTTGTTTCTTCTTGTCTTGTTGTGACGTGGTGACGATGGTGGTGGATTCCTAAACCCCATCGAGTAGTATTCAAGGGCTGAAAAGCCAGGAAGGGGGCCTTGGTTTGGGAAGTGAAAAACACACAGAAAAAAAAAAATTGGAAAAAAAGGAAAAGAGAGGAAAAAAAAAAAAAAAAGAAAAAAAAAAAAAAGAATAAATGCCACAGGCCCTCAAGGATGCAAAGACATTTCTAGTGAGAACCCGAGAATAAAGGCTACCTCACTTGAGTTTTCAATTTTTGTGATTTGAAAATCACGTCTGATACCAAAGATTTTGTTGCCTTGTCTGGTCTGTGCTGGAAACACCACTTTCCCTGCTCCTCGTGGACAGGCCGGCCGAGAGCCCCCACCCCGGCCAAGAGCCCCCCGCCGCCCCCAGCCCCCCCCTTCCCCCCCCCCAGCCCCATCGAGTCCCCAGGGAGCGAGGGAGAAGGCAAACGAGCGACTCCGGGATGGCAGCGTGGTAGATGAGTGCCTTTTTCTTGTACCAAAGGTGTGTGGCCATTTCTTTGCTCCTCTGCTTTGACCCTAAAGACTCACTATTACCTCAGCTCTCCAAAGGGACGGATTCTGGCAACTCTTGTAGTCTTTGGGTGTTGGGATGAAGGAAAGAAACCCAACCCTTGTCCTAACTGAAGAGAAAGCGTCCCCCTTGCCGCCCGCTGCAGGAAAGGTGCTGGTTCCCCAGCGTGTCCCCCCTCTCAGATGTCCCTGTGTCCCCCAACCTGGCATGGTCCACAGGGTCCCTCCACCTTGCCCCTGGAGCACTGACCTGGTGTCCGGGTCCCTTCTCGCGGGACATTGCTCCTGGGGAAAGGCTTTGCTCCGTGGCCTTTGCCAGCCCAGCTTGACGCTGGGACCCTACAGAAGCCCGCGAGATGAAGACGTGGTTTCCGTCACGGGGTGTTTCTTCCTTGCTGAGCTCGGGCTTGGGCTCTGGTTTCCCTTTTTGGTAGCGCGGGGAGGGTTCGTGGCATTTCTGGCTGGAAGGATGAAGGTAGGAGTGGTGGAAAGCCTCACCCTGGGCCTTCTCCACACCCCTCCTTTAGGGAACAGTTTGGAGCTGTGAAAGCTTTCGGCAGGAGCTGTTTCCAAGTCTCTAGAGGGGCGTTTTTGGCTCGCTGGAGGAGATGGGTGCGGCCGGGTCTGTGCCGCTCCACCGCTCGGCTCTAGCGAAAGGCAACGGGAGGACCCAACAGAGGAGATGCTCTTCCACAGCAGTCCCCAGAATATCTAGTTTAGGGAAATCCTGGGTTGAATTGTACCTACCTGGTTCAGGCTCCAGCCAAGGTGGCTCCTTTTGAGTTGGACCAAACTCACCCAGGGCCAACACCCCTGGCAACAACAAGCCCAGCCGGGACCCCTCAGGGTCCTGCATCCCAGTGGGCGACCTGACAGAGCAGGTCAGAGCATCCCCGACCCCATCGCCTCCCCGTCCCCCGCTCCCCCTCCACACTATTGCCTTGGCCAGATCTTGCCCCACCCCGTGGCCGTGCCCCCCCGCTTTTACCTGATACCCACATGGCTTGTGATACCAAAGACGTTCTCTATGCAGGAGAAAGCCTTCTTTTCCACCCAGCACAGACCTTACAAGCCTTTGACAATGTTCTCTGAAATACCTCAAAATATTTAATGTATAGTTTATGTGATAAAAAAAAAAATTACTTAGCTAGTTTTTGGAATTTGTGACTTGAAGCTTTATACTGTTAAATTATAATTTTGCAGAAGACGGCATGTTCTTATTTCTTTGATGCGTTCAATGGGAGACATATTGAATGTTAAGGAAATGAAAGCTGGATAGTTTCACGATTAAAAAAAAAAAGAGAGAGAGAGAGAGAAAGAGAGAGAGAAAGATTAAAAAAGGACCCTTGGAGTTTACAGATTTCATATTTAAACAAGTCCTTTTAAAAAAAAAAAAAGAAAAAAAAAGAAAAACTAACGATGATGATGATACCTTTGCGTTCAGATGTGTTACTTTTCTCTGAGTCATGTCGTACAAGAGTATTTATTATATGTGTTCTGTGTTCAAATGTAATTTAAAGAAGACCAAAAAAAGACAAAAAAAAAGACAAGATGAGAATTTGATTTATGCATGAAAAAAATATACTCTTTCTTGAAGTAATGTAATAATTATTCGGGGAGGGGTGGTCGGGTGGGAGCGGGAGGGGACAAACTGTGCTTTTTTCGTCCACGAGTTTTCAGTTGATGAGGACTTCTCTGCATGGATCACTTTTTTTTTCCAACTCATGCAACCACGGGAGAGTCGTCGTTTACCCCCTCGGTTTCTTCCTTTACCTCTTTTCTTCCTTTTCCCCCCCTAAAAATCGCATGGCAGCGACGCGGGGAGGCAGGGGGCTGCCTGGAGGACCCCCGGGGAGGACGGGGCGCACGGCGTGGCCCCGTGCCCGGCAAACAGGGTAAGGGTATCTGTGGCACGGGACCCTGGCGTGTGCGCCCACCCGTCCCACCCGTTGCCATGGGGTCTGGCTCCTTGCCGTGCTTTGGGTTTGGTTTGGGGTTTTTTTTGTTTGTTTGTTTGTTTTTGTTTGGTTTTGGTTTTGGTTTTGGTTTTGGTTTTGGTTTTTTACTTTATCCAGCTCTGTGGGTCAAATCCCAAGTGCAGATGAGAGAAGGAGAGACAATCAGCCACCACGACCTGAGCCGGCAAAAGCCACAGGGCTCCTCGTGTGCTCTGAGACAAGGGAAATGGCCCCCAGGCACCCCACACCTCCCCCTGGGGCTGAGACCTTTCCAGGGGATGCTCCCAAGTCCCCGTCGCTTGGGGTGACCCCGCAGACCTGCCTCTGCCCTTGCCCTGCATGGAAGGAGGTGCTGAAGACGGTGCTGCATCAGCGCCCAGCCGGACCCAGGGATGGACTGGAGCGGCCCATTTCTGAGGTTTTTATCCCCAAGGATACACAGTGTCTGCCCCTGCCAGGCTTTCCTGGGCCACCCAGCCTGGCTCTTGCCCTGCCCGGAGGCACCCGCTCTGGTTGACGGGGTAAGAAGAAGGGTCCAGCCAGTGGAAGAGGTCCTGGCCGCCAGTAGGTCTCAAGGGGCTTTGGAAGATCTCCCTGCCTGCCCTGGACAGCCAGGGAGCTTTCTGCAAATGTCTAGAGAGCCCACCCCGAACAGGGCTGCATCCTCTGCTCCTTCCTCCCCCCTGCTCCTCCTCCTCTCCTTGCTTTAAGACGGGAGGAGAGCAGCGGTAAAGGAGTCACGTCTTTGGAGGTCAGGAAAGTGATGGAGGCCTGGAGGAGGCAGTGGAGCCTGCTTCTTTCTGCTTCCCCACCATTACCAGAGCATTTACCTTAAAATGATGATTCCCCAGCCCTCTCTGGCATCTTCACCACTCCATCCTCCACTTTCATCACTAGAGGTGACCCCAAAACTCAGCCCACTGTGAGGAAAGAGATCTCAGCTTCTTCAGGCCCCACCAAAGGGCCCCCCCAAAAGCAACGTTGGGTTTTCTTTTTTAAATCTGCATCTTTCGTCTAATGCGGTGTCCCTGCGGCCTTCACCTTCTTCATGGCCAGCGCTGGGATGCTCAGTACCAGGTGGCAATGGGAGACATGGGACCCTCTGACCGAGGACCAGGGTTTTAAGAGGACATGATGTTTATTCCAACAGCACCATTCATCTACTAACCAACTGTCCTCTGGGGAGCTCTGCATCCCTGCCACATCCCATTTCCTCCTACAAGACCTTGTCCAGCACGAGAAGCTTTGATACTTGGAGGCCAAGACCTTGTTTCCAACCGCAAGAAGGTCTCACCAGGCTTGGATGCAACCCGCAGCCACAAGTCCTCGGCCCTTACAGAGACCAGCTGGTTTCCCTCACAGGGCATGAATCAAGTGGCTTGGGAAGCCCTGGAGAAGCCAAGAGCCGAGCTCTCTCCCCTGTCCTTTAGCCCACCAGGACTCGCTGGATCAACCCCAGGCAGGCTGAGCCCTGCCCCACGCCGGATCTGGCCGTGCCTGCTGCCCACATCAACCAAAATACCTTGAGGAGCAACTTGCCACGATACCAAAGATTTTTTTTTTTTTTTTTTTTTTCCCTTGCAGGTAATGACAATCCGAGCTCTGTCCTAAAGACAATTCTCTTGACCAGGGTTGCCCCCAAAGGGTGTTTTTGTGCTGTGGTGAGCAGGAGCAAAATTGGGGCCCCAAGGGCACCTCCGAGGGTGATGGAGAGCAGATGACTGAAGGGTGAGGAAGAGGAGGGGACCCAGGATGTCCCACTGAGACCTGCTGGTTCAGCCTGGCCACTGTGTTCTACTTCAGTTGTGGAAGTTTTCAGGGATTTGGGTCATTTCATTACTCATGACACCCTCCGGGCACTCTGGTACTACCTTGGGTGGAAGTTTTCCACCGATGGCTTTTGTGCTTTGAAGACCCACCACTGGTGGCAGGGCAGTGCTGTCCCTGTCCCACGGGGCAAGCAGGAGGAGTGCGGGCTCCCGGGGACACCCAGATGGGTTTTAGCCATTGTCACCTTGCTGTGGCACAGCCAGGGCCGAGCTTTTTCCTGCTCTAACGATGGCTCTGCTGATGGGACATCGGCGCAGAGCGGGCCAGGAGCTGGCGTCTCCCGTGTCGAGAAATGGCTTTGCAAAGAAAATGACCCTCCGTCCTTTTCCCTGAGCGTCCGGAGTCTGGGTGGGGAAGATGATCGGCTCCTCGTTACCCCCTTCCCCAACCTCCTTTGGTCACCGTGGGCCGGGTTGGCCGCCGGCGCCGCGCCAGCCTCATCACCGCAGCGCATCCCCCGCGTTAAATCAGCTCGTTTTCCCTTGTCTCAGAGGACACCCGCCCCCGAGGTGGCGTTGGCAGCCGGCGGTGGGGCTGGACCTGCAGACGCTGCTGTGCAGAATCCAGTTCCTCTTATGTCTTTCTTTGTTTGGGGTTTTTAAAGGGAGGAAATTAAAAATGCAAAGAACAAAATTCAGGTGTTTGTTTTTCTTTTCCTTTTTCCCCTTAAATTTCTAACGGGAAAAAAAAGAAGTCAGACAGAATTAATCCCAGCCAGGAAGAACCTGCAGCCTCGGGTTTGCCAGTCCAGCCACCTCCAGAAAACATTGCTCATTTTTCTGTATAGCAATAGGCAACGCTTGCCCTCATCCCACATGGTCTGAGGGCCACATGTCTGAGTTTTTAAATTACTTTTTCCTTCTAATTAAATTGAATTTTTTTTGTTTATATTTTTTTTTTTTTTGCTACTGCTTCATTGTTACTCTCATGGGATAGGTTTTACTCTACAGCGAAATGCAATTGTTACTCCTCTGTGTCTTGCAACTATATTTGTTTAAGCTATTTACAAACGTTAAAAAAGAAAAAAAAAATTAAAAAGAGTCTTATGTGTCAGGCACTTTATCCAAACTGTGCTGTGTGCTCTGGAGTTTGTTTCTTGTTCTTTGCAATGACTTACGCAGGGGAAGTTACTAGGAAACTTAACTCCAGCCTGTCAACAGGTTTTAAAAGAGAAAAAAAAAAAAAAAAATTAATCTCTATTTGTTCATCCTCTACTGGTCATGACTGTGTTGTATTTCTGCAGCTTTCTGTTTCTTCAATAAATTATTTTCTAGTCATTCACCCTGGGGTGTGTGTGTGTCCCGCAGTGATGCTCAGGGGTCAGGTCCCTCCTGATGCCCCAGGAGCTGCTCGGGCAGGACACGGGCTGCTTTGCAGGAGTAGCCTCATTTTAACCAGCTCGACTCCTCGCCCTTAGACCTGCCCTGGGAGCAGCAGGGGCGAGATCTGGGGATCCCAGGCAGCTGGGAAAGGCTTCCCCCCCTCCCCAGTTTTCCACCTGGTAGTTGCAGGGGTGAGAGCTTTCCCAGAGGAAGCCTCATACTTTTATTTCTTGGCACCATCCAGCATCCTTCTGGCCAGAGCCCAAAGAAAACACTTTAATTCTCACAAACTCGGTGTAGATGAGGCCAAAGCACTTGTTAAACAAACCCATCAAGTCATGTGTGCTGCAGGCAGGTCCAAGCCCCCAGGGCTGATTTAATCATTTTTCTTTTTACCCAGATATCTGGTCCTACCTTGCATTTTGCCATGGCACAAGTGCTGGCAGGTGGCAAAGAGCTGGTGACACCCACCAAGAGACCACAGGACCTTTCCGTGAAGCTTTCTCCCTTGGTAGCATAGCAGAGATTTACAGGGGAGGAGAGAAAAGCTGAAGTCCTTTTAATTAAAAAATAAAAACAATAAAAAGGATGATCTGATCACCAGTCAGTTGTTCACCGACAGCTTCTCCAGCAGCCACCGCTGATGTCCCCCAAAAGTACTTTTCAGGGCTTTGCAGCAAACAGCCTGTGGCTACCAGCTGTCCCCAAAGATGGGGACATCAGTCCTGGGGGCAGTGGGACACGGCCGCTGCGGAGACAGGACATGGCACATAGTAGACGCCACCACCACGTGCCCCTCGTGCAGGGATGGCAAAGACAAGGAGGTAGAGACGGTGGGGAGCAATGAAGGCTGCAAGAAGCTGGGCTGGTTTGGTTGAAGAAGAAAAACCTGCAGCTAATCAATGCTACCTAGGTCCTGCTCCAGGAAAGAGGGGGGCATTTTAAAACTACGGTGCTGGGGTCTGATCTGGGTTGGGGCGACGCGTATGAAAGCTGTGGGCACTGGATCCAGCCCTGAGTGGGGATGGTGCTGGCTCTGCCCTGCACTCCTCGCAGCCGCGGGAAAACCAGATGAGGATCTTCATGCAGCCGCTGCAGGTCAGCCCCCGGCGTGGGAGCGGGTGAGCGGGGCTGAGGGGCTGCACTCACCACCCGGCCCCACTGCTGGTCTTGCGTCAGGGCATCTTATTAATTCAGAGGTGGAATAATAAGCCCTGGGACAGCAGAATTGCTGTTTGTGGGTCCAGCCTGGAGCGAGATCAGTCTCGAGCAGGAGGAGGCCCTGGCTCCAAGGGGGCTCCGGCTGGGGTGCCAGCCAGGATCTCGTAGGGCGAGGGGCCGAGCGTGGTGGCAGAGGTTGGTGGTTTTCACGGTTTTACAGGCTCCTGCAAAACCCAGGCACACACTGCATGGAGGAGAGGGAGCCACTGGCGGGACACGTCCCAGGGCTCAGCACCCAGAGCCCTCCAGGCTGGGCCAGCCTCTCTGCAGCCACAGGGGCTGCTCATGCTTCAAAACCATTCAGATAAGGTTTAAAAAAATGCCCCTCATTGGAGGGAGCTGGCCGGTTCTGTGCCTTGATGGCACCTCCCCTGCCCGCCATGGCGGGAGGCTGATGCCAGCCAGAGCAGCTACGCTGGGGGTCTGGGGAGGGAGGACAAAGCCGGGGCGGTTTCTGGGTGCAGGAGACCTGGGGCGGTGCTGCGGGTGGTCCCGGCACGCAGGCTGTCCCCGCGGGTGATGAGGCCGGCGTAGCCCTCCTGGTGGGAGAAGGCGTAGCTGGAGCGGCGGTGGAAGGAGCCGCGAGGGACGTGGGCACGCAGCTCCACCAAGGGCTCCGGCTCCCGCTTGGCCTTCAAGCGGATCTTCTGCAAGGAGATGGGGAGGTCAGGGCTGTGACCACCTCGCAGGCAAGCCCCCCCACCCCAAGGCAGGACACACAGCACAGGGACCCCCTCCACCGAGACATAGTTTGGCTCCCAGCTCCACCATGACCTGAGTTACCATGATGGGACACATAATGTGGGGACCCTCCCAGGGGGTCTAAAAAGCTCCCGGAGCTCTGGAGCACGATCTCAACTCCTGCTCTCATCTGGGACCTTTTTGTACCACCAGGAAGGTATCATCCACAACCCAGATGGGGATGAGCTCTTCCAAGGCTGGGGGTGGCACCAAGACCTGCATCAGACCCCAGTGCCTGAGTGTCAGGTCCGGAGAGTCCCGAAGGCCTGTTCCTTACTGCAGCCAAAAGCAGACCCTCTCCAAGAGCTGAAACCAGGGTCTTGCCCCAGGGCCATGAACCCATTTGGGGAGAGGGCTCTGGAGCCAGACTTGGGCACCAGTGTCACGAGAGACCACCACCAGCTGAGCGGTGCCACTAAGGAGCGTTGACACGTCCCACCACTACAGTCCAGGCAGTGGCTTCCCTGGGCAACCTCATCCTTCCCATGACCAGGAGCACCGTGACCAGCCCCGGACACCAACGGCAGCAGGAGGCAGACCCCCCCACCCCACGCCAGCCCCTGCACAGCCCTCACCTGCGCGGCAGTTTTGCCTGTGATGGTGCGGTACACGTGGATGGTGAGCGAGGGGATGGTGTTCACAACCAGGGACAGCAGGACCACGAGCAGGACGTAGGGGTCAGTCAGGGCATTCTGGCTGGCATCTGTCAATGAGAGAAATCGGTGGGCGTTTTTAAGTAGGGAAGGTGGAGAGAACAGAGGGAGCAACTGTTGGGGAACAGGCCCCCTCCCATGGAGGTGTTGAGGTGTCTAAAGAGGAGACGGCACCTAAACTGAAGTCAAAAATCAAGGCAGCGAGATCGAGAAGTGGCGATGAAGAGATGATCTACAAGGTGGGAAATGGCTCATAGCACCAAACCCAAGCTGGGCTTCCCTGGCTGGGACAGGGAAGGACCGTGGGGGTCCCTGGGGCATCTCACCTGGGAAGCAGAAGATGGCAGGGGCTACCCTGAAGGCATCAATGCTTTGGGTCAGGAAGGAAAAGAGGCAGAAGAGCAGCAGACTGGCTGTGACCATCAGGAAGGACAATGCCGTCCAGAACTTGGTGTCCAGGACGATCTGCAGGGATAAGTGCAGAGCACACAGCGTCTCATGGAGGCGGCAGGGACCCTCTTCCATTTGACGGCTTGTCCCGAATTCCTCCCCTGCCTCAAGGGAGATCACCCCCCCAGCCACAAAGCTGCTGGGGATGGTGTCAGAGAGCTCAGGGCTGCAGTCCTTAAACATTTACTGCTGGGCCAGGATGGGGAAGGGCAGATCAGCGCTCACCTCTATGAGGACCGATAGCAGCGCTGACGTGGCCACCGTGACGGCGAAGGACTCGTAGTCGCCAACAGCCTTGCTGCCAACGCGGTCCTCGAAGGCCCAGAGTGTGATGTAGAAGCTGGCGAGTGAGGTGCTGACCCCGTGCAGCAGGGTGACACCAAAAACGCGGTAGTTGAAGAGCTCATCTTGCTGCCCAACCACATAAAGCTCAGGGAACTCCAGGCTCTTCTTGGCACTCACATCCTGCCAGGAGAGCACCAAGCATCACCCTCCCCACCCACACTGGGGAGCAGGATTGGGCCGCCCCACCCAACAAACCCTTGGGTGAGTCCCTCCACCTGCTTCCTCTGGGGCGATGGGGAACAGGGGCACCCCAAGACCGGTGGTGAGCTCCAAATCCCCATCGAGAGGCTTGGAACCACGTCCCAACACAAAGAAGCGTGCAGATGGGGTGCAACGGCCGCTGGGCTGATTCATACCCGCTGGGGATGCAACATCCAGGCCCAGGGGCTGGGTGCAGCCCGAGGAACCCATACCTGCTCCAGAAGGCCCACAGACAGCACGGGGTAGGCAGTATAGAAAATGTTGTAGAGTGCAAGGAACCAGCCCTCGTACAGAGGCTAGAAGGGAGAAGAAAGCAGCTGTGAGCTCAGTAGTGCTTTGGAAAGACTCAGAAAGGGTGCCTAGGCACCAGGGGTGAGCCAAAGAGGCTCACACCCAAACTCTGGGGAAATCTCCACAGACTTGCCCCACATTGTTGCAGTGACCACGGGCCGTGCTGCAGCCACACAGTGGTGGTCAAGTCACACTGATGGCCCTTGGGATAGAAGCTCCCATTTTAGAGGAAACCAGCTTAATGCATGTGGGAGCTTTCCCTGTGTCTATCTGAGACTGAGCTGCAGCTCACAAAGACATCCCGAATCTCCCCAGGATGATTTTCCCAATCCGGCCAGGTAAGAGGAGGATAACCAGTTGCATCTCAGCCAGACACTGACGTGAACACGTGCCCGTCAGACAGTACCAGCCCCGAGACCTGCGTGGGATCCTCAGCAGGGGGTTTGAAACACCGGTGTGCAGACCTCCGTGGGATGGATGGGACCCCTGTTAACGGCAGCATCCCTCACCTGAGCTGTGAATCCGCTGTGGAAAGCGAACCAGACCTGGGCCATGAGGCCAGCAAAGGTCTTGTAGAAGAAGTAGCGGAGGAACTTGCAGATGCGGAGATACGCCCAGCGGCCGTGGATGAGCAGGAGCCGCTGGAGGTAGGAGAACTGCGCCAGGGCGTAGTCGCTGCACTGCACGGCTTGCATGCCCTCCAGCCCGCTGATGCCCACCCCGATGTCAGCGGCTGCGGAGGACAGGGGGGTGTGAAATGCCGGTGGGGAGGTTTTTCAGGGGATTGAATTTCCCTGTGGATTTCCCCCAGGCTGATGGGCAGAAGGTAAATCCAGGAGTGACGGGCAAAGGGAAGAAGCTGCCGCTACCGCATGCCACGGCTGCCGGAGTGACATGCCAGGCACCACCACTCCCCACCAGTGGGATGCACTGGCTGAAACCCCCCAGTCCCCCCCTGCCCCAAACCTCACTTTTGATCATGTTGACATCATTGGCGCCGTCCCCAATAGCCAGTGTGGTGGCCTTCTTGTGCTTCTTAACCAGCTGCACGATGAGGGCTTTCTGCTTGGGGGTCACCCTGCAGCAGATCACTGCCTGGCAGCTGGTGGCCAAGTCCACAAAGGCCTTCTCCACCAGGCTGCCCTGCTCCTGTGAGCCTGTAGTCTTGAAACAAGCCAGCCGCCGCCACAGCCGCCCCTTCTCCTTCAGCACCTCTCCCGTGTGGAGGATTTTGTCCTTAGGGGAGAAGACATGTGGTTGGGACCTCACCCATTGCCTTCATGGCATGAGGGCCCCCAGCTCCTCAACGATGTTCTTAAATCTCGTAGGTGCTACAAAGGAGTGACCCCAGTTTTCTCCAAGTTCAACACGCAGCAGGCACTGTGACCATGAGACCAGTTTATCCCAGTATGACCAGGAGAGCATGCGATTACCCACCAGCCTGAGTCATCCCAAAAGACCAGGCAGGCAGGTGTGGTCAAAGCCCCGCCAACGCCAAATGATGGGTGCAAGGTTGTCCTCCTCTTCCCTTTTCATTCCCCAACCCAAAATGGGCTTTTCCCACCCCTTGGACAGGAGGAGCATCACCTCCTCCACGTGCTGGTGCCAGCCAGGACTCTGACAGCACCAGGGCAGAAATGGCAATCTACCCGTGCAGGCAGGGAGCAGAGAAGAGCATCCGAGTGCCACCTTACCAGGAAGTCCCCACTGATGATGAGAGCTCTCTTCTTGTGGCACGAAGCCTCTGGGCGCTGCTGGGAGAGGCGGCCGCTGCACAGGGCTTCCCCGCTGCCGCTGAGGTTGTTGTTGCTCACCCAATAAACCTTGAGGATCTCGCTGTGCGAGGAAGGGGTGGTTGGAGTTGAGCCGGGGGCACTGGGCTCACTGCCTGGCTTTCACTGGGACCTACAGTTGGCCTTTGCCATCTCAAATCCAGCTCCGGGGAGGTGGAGTTGGTACCCGGTGGTGGGAACAGAGGGGACAGAGAGGGGGCCCCAAGGGCTCACTGATATCAGAAATCAGCCTCTGTCCCTGTGGTCTAGAGGCTGGAGAGACAATGTAAGCTCTTTCTGGTCAAAGCCTGCTAGGGAAGAGAATGCTGCAGGGGCAGAAACAGATGGGGAGGCCTGGAAAAGCATCGGGTCATGGACATCCAGGCTGGGACAGGGAAGGAGAAACATCTCTGCCAGAGTCCAGCTCTGCCCATCCTGAAAGGGTTCCTATGCCCTCGGGTATCTTCAGTGGGACAACAGTGTCCTGAACCAGGAGGCCACGGTTCCTCACCTGATCTCCTTCTCCTCCAGGATCTCCATGTCGCCCGTCAGCAGCTTGCACGCGTAGCCAATGTTCATTGCGGTCTCTGCAACACGCAGGTGTCAGTGGCCGATGGCCACGTGGTGCTGCCCCCTCCATCCTGGGCAGCCCCCAGCCCTTGGGTCCTACAGCCCTCGGTGGGCACCAGCTGCTGGGGGCTCTGCTCCAGCTCCGTGCCACCGCGCAGATGGCTTCCCCTGCCTCAGTTTCCCCGTGGGCGACATGATCTGTGGGATGTGCTATTACTTTATATTACAGGGAACATCAGAACCTGGTTGTTGCCCACTCCCAGGGTCTCATCTCTCTTCTCTGGTCCTGGTTAGGGGAAAAGCTGAAGCGTGTTGGTGGGGTCTGGCGTTGCCTCCACTGACCTTGTTTATCTCCCGTTAGCACCCACACTTTAATGTTGCCCAGTTTCAGCAGCTGGATGGTCTCAGGGACTCCATCTTGCAACTTGTCCTCGATGGCCGTGGCCCCAAGCAGCTGGAAGGAGGGTAAGTGGGTGTCATGCCGTGGGACAGGGCGAGATGCAGAGGTGGGACTTGCCCCTGGATCCAACCACAGGTCCATGCCCGTGGGTGGACACGACCTGACAGATCTCTGAGTGTCTACTGGCATTTCACCAAGTCACCCTTGGGGGGCAACTCCACCTGCCCTCCCACCCAGGGAACGGGTGCTGGGTTGGAGACTTCACTCCCTCATCCTGGGAAGCAAATCCCCACACTCCTGCCCTCCATGGGACCAGCACAGCCGGTTCCTCCTGAACCCCAGCCTCATCCCACCTGCAGGTTCTGCTCCATCTCCTCATACAGCTTGTCCAGCTCCTGTGCGCGGTCCTGCAGCAGGATGCTGGCCTCGTGGTACCTCCTGCTCCATACGCTGTACTCGACCTCGCTCACCTCCTTGCTGGCCAGGCACAAAGTCCTCAGTGTCTCCTCTGCAAAGCGCTGCAGAGATGAGACATCAGGTTTCCCTTCTCTTGACTGAGATGATTTTCCTGATGGACCAGGGCATCCTGCCAGCCAGCCAGGATGCTCCCATGGGCAGGGACAGAGACCCTCCAGGATCTGAGGGTCTCTCTCTGGGCACTGACTCCCTCCCCCATCCTATAGCATCCCCCATGAGCATCCTTGCAATGCAGCTGGTCCATGCAGAACACTGAAGGTGGATTTGATGCCCTCTTAGCCCCTGTCCCATATGCAGGTAAGGCTCCTAGAGCAGAAGGAAGAAGGAAGGACCAAAATCCTGAAGCCAGAGGGAGAAAGAGCAGCAGGGGACTCCAGAACACCCAGCTCAAAACCAGCAGCAGGGAGACCTGCCCTTTCCACCTCAGACTGGCATGGGACTCACATCCAGCGCCATCTCAGTGAAGGTCTCATTGGGCCCTCGCCGCTGCAGTCTCTCCAGGATGACGGTGTCAGCCCCCTTGGTGTAGAGCCGGATTGTGCCCTGGGGGTCTCGCACTGGGAGGGAGGGGAAGGACAGCTTAGGTACCCAGAGACAGATCCCACTCATCGCTCTCCCCATCAATGGCTGAGCTGCAGAAGGTGCCACGGGGGACACCAGTGCTTTTCTGCTTGCAGTCATAGGAAGCACAGGAATGTCCCCAAATCTACACCGCCATGAGGTACCATCAGGCTTCAAGGACTGTCAGTTCCTCACCCGCCTCCTCTGAGCCCCTGATTTACTTGCTCTCTCTTGGCTGCTCAAACCTGTCACCAAGGTATCAGGGTGAGCAAAACCACAGAGATGACCAGGACAGTCCTTAGGAGTCCCTGTGCCAGTTGAGGTCAACCACAGCCATCCCGTTGGCATCCCTTGCAGGGTTGGGTATGGAAGGGACCCTCCGTGTTCCTGGAGGGCCCCCTCCCTCAGACGCCCTGTCCCGCTCACCCAGGACAGACATCCTCTTGCGATCGCTGTTGAAGTCCAACATGGCCAGCACTTTGTACGTCCTCTTCACCCCCAGCTCGCTGATGGTGATGGTGTCTTGCGTTCGGGCCAGAAAGACGTACCCCAAGTTCCTGGCTGCCAGCACCAGCGCTTCTTCATCTGGTGAAGCTGCCTGATAAACCAGCTGGTCTGCACAAGAGGAGTAGGGGTTAGACAAAGATTCCCAGCCAAGCAGCTCTTGGACATCTGAAATACCCTGTTCTTGCCCAGCACCAACATTATCTATGGAGATCCTACAGTCCAAGCCACCAGGCTTGGGAAACTCAGTCCTGCTTTCTTATGTCTTCTGCTCATTATCCCAGGCAGGACAAGTTCCCAGACAGGGATAGATTATCTCTCCTGTGCTTCTGTTCCAACTAATTAGCTAATAAACCCAAATGTACACGTTTGTGATGCAAGGACCGTGGCCCAAAGCATCCCCGGGCTCTCACGCCACCTGCACCCCCACAGCAGAGCTTTGCTGGGTGATGCAAGAAGTCACCGCGGCCTCAATGCCTTGAACAGCAGCTCGACCCCACTCGGAGCGCGTCGACCACCGCGGCCAACCCACCACCCTTCTCCTCCACCATGACGGTGTGGCAGAGGGCCAGCAGCCTCAGGAACTCCCTCAGCACGGGGTCGCTGTCCCGCCGGGCAGCTTCCAGCAGCGTTGAATCGCAAAAGTCCAACTTCTTCTCCCCACGGTGGCTCCAGGTCAACCCCGACCCCTGCAAGAGGCATGGGCAGGCTGCAGGAGCCCGGGAGAGAGACCGAGGATGGGGCTCTGCACGGGGGATGCGGCTGGCTTGCAGTACAGCCACCCTGGGCTGGCACAGTCCGATCCAGATCGGAGTCCGTAAGCCAAGCTCTGCCCTGCCTACACAAAGGGGCTGAGTATAAAAAGGTTGGAAATAAAAAAAAAATTAAAAAAAAAAAAAAAAAAATTGGAACTGCATTATTTTATACACCAGGTTCCCCTGTCCTTAACCAGCAGCTGAGAACTGGCAAACTCGCCTGCCCGAGGAAGCACGTGCCTCTCTGTTACAGCATGGGACCCCACTGTAAGCAAGCTGTGCCCCAGAACAAAAGGCTGGTCCTGCTGCCGGTGTGATCAATAACTGCTACAGCTTTGGCCCCGATGAGGAGCAGCATCCAGCCCCACGCTACATGGGAGAGGAGAGTTACGCACCGATGGTTGCTTGTTCTCACAGTCTGTGCCTGTACCTGCCAAAATAAAAATAATTCCATTAACAGAGAGCTGACAGGGGGCCTCACTAGGAAGGGCTTGGAGCAGTTTCTTTAGATGGGACTGCTGCTTTTGCTGGTCAGAAGCCTGGCAAGAAGGGATCTGCTCAGTGCAGATCCAGCATCTGCTCAGTGCCGGTCATGAGCCAGACTCTGTTAGGATGTCCAGGTTTGACTTATTTGGCTCTTGTACTGTTCAGACTTTCTACACGTTTTTAATGTTAAAAATTCAGGTCTAGCCTTCATCCACGTTTCCCGGGAGACTCTGCAGTTGGCCAGAGACTAGTGGGATTATGGCGATGCTGCTATCACAGAGGTGCAACACAATACATCAGGCAGGGGAAAATTGGTTTTATTCCTGCTTAAAAACCTTTGCTAGATTTTTTTTTTCCCCCTCTTTGCTTTTATCACTGTCCATTTGTCTCAAGTGCCTGATACTTTCCTGATCCTCAGGAAAAAGGAGCTCCATGCTAAAGCTCTGGCCCACCCCACTTGCTAAATTTCACTAATTAAACACTGAAACAGCTCCCAAAAGCCAGCTGAGAGCTTGAGTAAGTATATCAATAAGAAAAGGAAGAACTTGGCAATTCTTGGGCTTCTAAGGGGAAAACCAAGCAGAATCATAAAAAAATCCCAAAGAGTAAGCACATGCGTTCACTGTAAAGAAACAATATATTGGAAATAATTATTTCTTTCCCTCCTCCATAGGTCACTTGAAAGCCTCAGAGTGCCCAGATTTGGAAACCAAGCTGGAGATCCACCAGAAAATGATGCAAAGAAAAGCAAAACCTCCTTTTTCTCTATGAGACCTTCATAGAAAATTAAAATCCATGGGCCTCACTGGCCCATCACCTCGTGGCTCCTCTGTCTGCCCAGTCCTGGACACCTGGGCCAGCATCAGATAATTATTCCAGGTGGGATCCACCTCACTCAGAATATGTGTTTGCCATGTAGCTGTGCTGAGCTCCTCACCCCAGGCTCCCTTTTGTACCAGGGAAGACCTAGCTGATCTCAGCTGAGTTTGGGGCACGATACATCTCCTGGAAGGTGGGCGCCCATTTCAGGAGGGCAGAACTGTGCCCTGACTCAATGCATTGGGAGCACAAGACAACTGTGCCTGCAGGTGTTGTGGCCCCTGCAAAGCACCAGTAACATGGGAGATGAGAACAAGCTGAATTCCTACAGCTTCTGCTTACACACTGGACCACCAACATCAATCCACATGCCCCAAGCTTCCTAGCAAGCCAGGAGTGGAAATAACCAAAGTGGCCTAAATTCAAGGTCTACCTCACGTCTCTACAAACTTGTGTCCACCAAAAGTTACCATAGATGGTCCCATTGATGCAGCACTTCTTGAAGCTCATAACATTTTGTGTCAAGGTGCCAGTCTTGTCCGAGAAGATATATTCGATCTGGCCGAGCTGATCATTGAGGCTGGTGCTTCTGGCTTTTGCTGGAATGTCCTTGACAGCGTAATACATTCCCAGATCCCAGTTGATAAAAAAGCTGTTCACCAGATAGATGAATTCAAACCTAGAGGGTGAGATGGAAGTAAACTTATGCTGGGGAAGAAGATGGCATTACTTGCATCCCAGGGACACTTGGGGGTCTGACACAGGAAGAAAGGGCAGAGGGGGACTCCCCACCACGATCGTATTGCTCTGAGCTTGGGAGAAGCAAGAGGGTTTTCATTGTTTGTGGCCAGTTTTCCAGAAAGCTCATCACACCAGACTGAGAGCTCACGGGGTCCCAGGCAGCTGGGCATCCCTCTGAAAATCTGGCCCTTGATGATACAAATTCATAGATCTGGAGATTCAGTGAAGGGCTGAAAAGTTTGGAAACTGCTTCTTCCAGCACAAATTGTGATTATTGCCTGCTCAGAACGGCTGTGCCCTTCCTCTTCCCCACCCTGCTGCTGCTGCTCAGTGGGGAAACATCACCTTCATGAGTCTCAACCTCAGCCTGCCCACAAATTCCAACATCAGTACGTGTCTTTGCATTTCTTTTCTGGCTTTTCTCTGGGAAGATCTCAAAGCACTTCATCAATGTTTGTAAGATACACACCCCATCCATCCTTACCCTCTTACGGCTAAGGGAACACATGGGAATGACTTGCTCAGGGCCACGGCTGGATCTCTGTGCAGCCCCATTTTGTGGCTGTAAACCAAGGTGCCAGCTGATGGCCAAGGACGGGGAGTGGGGCACTGCCTTCCGATCACTTCCAAGTTCTGTTTTTTTCTTACGTTATATACATGGACATGGGTATGATGATGCTCAGGAGGATCGTGAAGCCCCAGAAGTTGAAGAAGGCCTGCTGGGCAGGAGTTGTGTGTTTGTAGAGAGCAGAGAGGTAGCTGTGCTTCTCCTGGAACATCCTGGCCCAGAACCCAGAGGCAACGGCGAGGCCCAGCGACGTGACCAACAGCACCAGGAAGATCTGAGGTGGGAAGCCAGGATGACAAAGTCCCATCACACAGAGCCCACCAGACTCTTTTCTAGGACCAACCATTGCCCCTCCCAGACTCTTTGTCACATTTAGCTGTAAGCCTGCGGAAAGGTGTTCTTGTGCCTGAAATTGGCTCTCAGAGCTCATTCTGGGCTGAGGTGAAGGATTGCAGCACCTATTTCAGCTCGACACGTCTGCCACATACACACAGCAAACCCCAACTTTCCCACCCTCCTAAATGCCTCAGACACCATCTCCCTGGACACGGGGTGTCCTACAGCCTTCCAGCTGAAGTACCAGGACTGCTACTGGCCCATCTGAGAAGTGATGGCACTCAACCCCCAGGGAGAGGACTAAGAGCCATCCAGTTCCTCGTTATGACCGTGCTGCTTTGCTTCCCGCGGAGGAAAGGCTCCTCCTTCCTCTGTCCTCCATCTGCTCCGTGCTGAGCCACAGCCCGCAGCCCCCCCAGCACAAGGCACCCCCCCCGGGACCTGCACGGTGAGGCACTAGAAAAGCAGGCCGGGAGGGGTTGGAGATCCTGAATACTGCAGCTCCGTGGTTCAAGTCCTCTACAGCCGAGGACACAGAGCTACCAGGGTCCAGGGTTTAAGCAACACAACCATGATGCAGACTGCTCCAGACCCAGCAACTGCCACTTCCTGGGAACGTCAGCTTGGTATTTGCTCATGAAACGTTAAACGCAAGATATTTTGAACAGAATATCGCAAGCTTAAGAAAATCAGCATCAATCACCCAAGCAAGAAGCCTTTCCTGAGAAGACCTAGAAAGCCCAGGAGGCCGGTGGACCAGGGCGGGAGGTGTTTGCACCACACTCACTATGATCACCAGCCGGTCCATCATGCGGTCCAGCTTGGTTTTCTTCCGCTTGATCTTTCCACAGTTCCTCATAATTTTGGAATCAAATCCTGGACGAGAAACATTTTAGAAGTAAAGACGCAAGTCCACAGCCCCGTGGAGGTTGACTTGCAGCTAAGTGATGCTGGTTTCCTCCACAGCAACAGCTCCCCCCCCCTCTGAAAACCTCAGAGGACTGCATCTCCTGATCAAGCTGTGGCTGCACACTCGGGGAAGTGCTGCTTACTGCAGATCCTACCCCTCCTACAAAATGCATGAGGCCACAAAGTGGAATGGATCCGGGACATGATGCAGGTGAAATATAACCTGGGATGAGTAGAAGTTTGGTACCACCACATCATCTCCCTGCCAGCAAGTCCAACACCAACAAAGCTTAGGACAAACTTCAGGGGGGGGGGGAGCGGACAGGGGGGGCGTCGGTTACAGCTGCAGGTCCTCCCATTTTTGCATCAGCTGGGAATGGGACCTGCTGATGCCAGAAGCACTTGGGCAGCTTAAAATCCCCGGGAACCTGAGTGTTTTCTGTCCTTCCCGATCTGGGCCCGGGCACTCACCTGCGTAGATAACCAAGCCGTAGCAAACGTCGGTGTTGCGAAGCTTGCAGCCTCGCAGCAAGATCCTTTCGCTGTCGAGCGAGTAGGTCTCGCCCCTCCACTCCAGCGTGCCGGTGAAGCTGTGCATGCGGCTGTTGGGCTCCTCGCAGGTCACTCTCCCTTGAGCAGAGGGCACAATTCAGGTGATGGTGCTGGGGGAAATAAGAGGACCTTCCTCTCCCTCATCCCCCATGCCTGCCCCCCTCCAAAGAGGGGTGCTGGGGGCTTCTCAGGGAGATTCAGGTTTTGTCAGGGCATCTCCAGGTACAGTTGGGATATGGACGGCTCAAATTAAGGCTAAGCAGGAGGGCCACCCCGCAGTGCTGGGAGGGTGCTCAGCCCAGGAACCGCACTGGGCTATAAATACTGGAGAAGGTACAAACACAACCCCCTTCATCCCCAGAGCCTCTGAGAGGAGAGTCTGCGTCCTATGGAGGTCTGAGCTCAGGTTTGGGAGCCAAGCACTTGATTCCAGTGGGGAAATCAAGAGCCAGGGCAGGGGGAAGGTGCACAACCCCGATGGCCCCATCACAGAGACACTCTGCTGGGGAAGGGCCTCCACGCAAGGTCTCTGGCTCCTTGCAGACTGGAGCAAATGCAACCTCCCGCTGGACTGAGGACACTTGGTGCCCGAGGGGACAGAGACTTCCCGAGGCTGAACCCTTCCCATCCCAGCGGGCTGGCCGCATCCTCGCCTCTCCGGGAGACTCACCATCAAAGGCAGCCATGCTCTCCTCGCTCACCAGCTCCTGGTGGGTGGCCAGAAGGGCTTGTCTGAACTTCAGGTTTGTTTCCCTGCGAACAAGAGCCAGAGAGGGAAAGATAAGACGACCCTGTGGGGTGACAGAGTTGTTAATTCTGCTCTCAGACCCATGGGATGGAGAGAGCCATTAATTATCAGGTGATTACATGAGTGATTGCAATGAAAAGCGAGCTAGGGATCTATCATGCCAGACATCGAGCACTCATGCAGGGAGAGAGCCCTGGCCTGGAGACCCTGCCATTAAATCATCCTGCCGAGGGAGGCGGGAGGCATGGGCAGCTGCTCTCCTCAGCCTGGCTGGGAGGAAGCCAAGAGATGGAGGGAGATGCTCGAGGTCACAAGCTGTGCTGCGGAAGCCTCAAAAGTGTTTTTGGAGTCCCATTTTCAAAATCTGGGGCTCGGATCCCATTTCTGGGGCGTCTGTAGGTTTAGCTTCCAGAGGATTCCCCACAGCCCGTGGTTTCTGCTGAACTTGCAGCCCTCCCAGCCTGCCTGAGCCCCCAGTGCCAGGGGATCCGCAAGGCTGGAGGCTTCACCCACTGACTGGGATGTCTCTGTCCCTCTCCTCCCGTGGTAACGGTGGGCCCCTGCCCCTCTCCTTACCCATCAATGTCGGCAGTCTCCACGTAGCACAGGCTGCTGGGCTCCGAGCTGCACAGCAAGAGCATATCGGCCTTGGAGAGCAAAAAGGGGGAGAGAGCATCTGGCTGAGCTTCTCCTCACCAAACCCCCCCACTACTATGCCTGGCACACAGAGAGCTCCAGGCCACTCACCGGGACCAAGCTCTCCTTACGCAGGCGGACGATGTCCCCGACGCAGATGTCGCGCCATTTTTGCCAGCGGAAGCTGCAGGAGAATTAGGAGGGAAAATTTTATCCTTGAAGGGCTTTGGGAATGGACGCTGTGGCTGTTTCTGTCCTCTGGGCCAGCCTGTGTCTGTCCCAGCTTCTTGCATGAATGGGATCTCTGGACTGTTGATTCCTCTGCCACCGTGGTGGCCTCCCATCTGCCGAGCACCGAGGATGGCACGGGACCCATTTGTCACATCCATATCCCCTGTACCCACGGGTGGCAAGGACTTTCAGCCCCCTGGACACCGGTGGGAAATGTTGGTCCTTCCCCAAATCAGTGCTTAGCAGTGATAGGACTCCATGGATTAAATATGAGGGCATGAAGGAACTTATGTGGCCAAGGAGACCCTCCTCCAAGCATACCACAGCAAATCAGGGCTTTTTTTAGACCTGTTGTCTGTGACTGAAGTATGATCATCCCTACAAGGGAACAGCTGGGCCTGCGGCAGATTTTGGGAAGCGATGGGAGTTTGCAGAGTCAGGGACAGTCCCCCCAAACCCCTTCCCAGCTGCTCTGCTCAAGGATGCTCAGTGCTTCAGATGATCCATCGTTCTACACGGGCCTGGAAAACACAGGTACAGCTTCCCAAAGCCCCTCACCTCTTCCCAGACAGGATTTCACATGGCCTGCTGTTGATGTTTCTGTCACTTTGGTGACGGCCCTGCAGAGAGGCGAGAAAGAAAGAGGCCAAAAGAAAGGGTTGGGCCATGCCAGACTTACTCGTCCCATGAAAACAACCCTCTTAATGCTACAGCTTGCCTCCTCAGCCCCAGGGCAAGACCTGATTTCTGAAGCAATCAGAAGATGTATTCTGGTGAATAAAGAGGCTAAATTCCCCCAGGGTATTTCTGGGGACCAACCTGGGAATATAGCCATTGCTTAAGAAATCAGAGATGGGGATCTATACCCCGAGGAAAGCAACTGGCTGGTCACATCCTTCCCAAGGGATAATACAAAGCAGTTTGGACATGGTAGAGTTGATGGTACCTCAGAAACGATGAATGACAGCAATTCCCAAGCTTTTCAGTTCACTGCTGATCATTGCCCCCCAGAACCTGTGCCGAACAGTCACTTCACAACCCATACTCACAATGTCATCAATCAGGTCTCGTAGACCCCGGATGGTGAGAAGGCAGCTCAGGGGGAACAGCAGAGTGTACCAGGGCAACGTGGAGATCTCAGGGAAGGTCTAGAGAAGGAGAATTTTACACCACTGACACAACTTTCATCCCACCTTGGGATGTATGAGGTGACTGAGTAACTCCTCCTTGCTCCCAGCTCCTCTCCCTAGCCAGTGCTGAGGACAGCAGGACCCATCTAAGAAGAATCAAATCAACATTTCTGTCTAGAGAGAACTGCTTTGTTGAATTTCCATCTCTTTTTAAAGTGGAGGTGTGAAATACATGTGGGTCCCTGAATGTGGAGGGTAGGATTTCTATTTCAGTGTGATCTACATGAGCTTTGCTTGCATCCAAACCAAGTCAAAGTAACCAAACTTAACATAGGTTAAACCCCTCAAAGTTCACGAAAGACAATGAACCCCACTGAAAAGCAGCATCCTCAGCACCATTTGAGACCAGGGTCCCCTATTCTAAACACCAGACAACCCTCCTTTGCTAGGCAGGCTCACACACACTTGCTCTTACCTTGGTGTTAATCTCACCTGTAAAAGGATGACAAAGACAAAGTAGACGTTGGCCATTCGGTGGAACTGCTCATAGAGGTTCAGCGGCAGGAAGGTAAAGATGTTGTACTTGGCTGTCTTAATAGCGTTGCCCTGCAGAAGAAAGCCAGGTCAAAGCCACAGTGGGAGTCCAGCCACATGAAAGCTAGGATGTGTTTTGAAAATGCCCAAAACATTTTGATGTTTTTAGGACGTCTCAACTTTTCATGCTGTAAGAGACGCCATTAAAAATTTACCAAAGCCATAAAGAAAAAAAAGAGGTTTATTAGAGCAAAGTGCTATATAAAATTGAAACAAAATATTTTGCTCCTGATCATCTAAAGCGTATTTAACTGACCCCCAACTAGATGGTCATTATTTAGCTGGGAAAAAAAACATCTGGTTTTGTTCAATCAAAACTTTTAAAAAAATCTTTCTATTGATTTGACCATCAGACTAAAAATTATCCTTCAGACAGTTCTGCTCCTTGACTGACTGCTTCAGAGGGCATCTGGGGCACTAGGCAGGAAGCAGCCCTTCCTCTCCATTGAGGCTTACCCGTGTGATGCTCCATCCTACTGGAGATCACTCTGCAGCATCTCTGTCATGTCCCCCCCACCCCCCACCAGCTCTGAGTAAAGAAATGGCCCAGGAGTGGCCCAGGCTGACTCACCGCATATTTCTTCTTGGTCAGACAGAAGGCAAATTTCTTCTTGAATTGCATGTGGTAGTTTCGGTCGTTGGCCCTCACCTCCCAGGTGAAAGCTGGAAAAGCAAGTAAATACCCAGCAGCTCTCATCAGATCCAGGCCATGGACATCAGCCTCTGGCCCCTGAGGACACAAGGACCAGTGACGGTGCCACTGGGCTCACGGTGACCCACTGCTGGTCAGATGGGCTTTCCACAGAGCACTTACACCTTGAGAGATGCTGGAGGCACAACTGGGACAGAGCTGGATCTTTGGGATCAGCTGGGTTACAGAGTGGATTAGAGGAGGCAGGAGGCCAGAAGCTTCCAGAGATGGAGGACAGCAGTGCACGCTTCCCCTCTGAGCCCCAGGCTAACCCTTTGGGCTTAGGTTTTGCTTTAACAGTATAACCAGGCCAGGTGAAGGACGACTCCTCCAAGCACAGTCTTTGCTGTTCTGAAGACTGGTCCTTCATCTCCTGATTTCATTTTTGCTATCCCAGTGCAGATACTGCCAAGCAAGGGACATCCCAGGCATGTTCCCCAACTCCTGCAACCCAGCTGACGGTCCATCCTTTCAGACCATTTCACCCCAAATCTGCTGCTTCCCCATCTCACAACCCTGCCCACATTCAACTTTCTCATAAACTGTCTGAAAAAAAAGAAAAACCCCAAAAGACACTCATTGCACACTGACCTGGCAGCTGCTTCTTTCCATGCAGGCAGCCTGGGGCTGGGTCCTGCTCAGCCATGCTGGCACTGCTGCCAGGATCTAGGAACAAGGACAAGCACAGATATTTGAGCAATGACAACATGATCCCACTGGGATGCTTCAAAATGCCAAAGCTGGATCCTCCACCTCTCCAAGACAGGACATCGTGCAGATGGGACACTCTTCTGCACACAGCTGGGGATGGGTGTCTTCCCCAAGCTGCAAACTTACTTAGACCTTTTTATTACCCCAGAGATGTAAAACCCCACACTGACATGCAGTCCTCTGTAGCCATCTGAGTGTCACAGATCAGTGACATCAGGCTGAATATTTGTTATCAGGAAATGTCTTTCTCCCTTTAATGCCCGATGTTCTTTTCCCTGCCTTCTGCAGGACCGGCCACAGCTCAGATCTGAATTGAAATCCACTTCACCCGGGCATTTTTTTCCAACAGTCACAGAGTCACCCTTCACGGGTGCCTTATGCTTACTCAAATCTTGTGTGGGCATTGGTGCTGGGGGTTGCCTGGATAGACCCCCTGCCTTCTCAGTGGCCTCAGGGATGCTCGACAGCTTTGGCATGGGCCATCTTTCAGACCCACCTTCGTCCAGTCCCAGCTGCCCCTGACAACTCAAAGACATTTTTCCTCTCTGAAGAAGTTATGGGAAATCATTTGAAGTCATCAGCGAGGAATAGAAACTCTCCCCATCCTGCCATCACACCCGAGCATCCGTCATGCCTAGAGAGCAGCCACCTTCATCAATGACAAGATTTCCCTTACGCTCAGTAGCTCAGTGACCTTCCCTGCAGGGATGTTAGGGAAGATTAATTAATGTTTGTGAAGCGCTTTGTGATCCTTACATGAAAGGATTCAGTGAGGTATAAAGCATTAATTAACTTATTATTAAATAATCCCACACAGAAGTCTGTCCCTGCCATTATTTTTTATCTCACTCCTTTGATCACTTCTTTTTTAACATTCCTTCACTGAAGTATCTACTTCTCTCACTATTGCTCTTCATGGTACAAGGCAAATTTGATATTGGTTTATCCCAACACACGACACTGCCCTGAGATGCTCACGGATGCCACCAGCTGGGCCAGAGCTGTCACCTCATCCCAGGTCAAAGAGACCCTGAACAGCAACACGGGCAGCGCCTCAGCCCCTGTGTCCAAGAACTTATCCCCAAAAAGCTTTGATCCGCAACATCACCCTTCTTTACCATAAAGGACTCAGCATTTGTCCCTATACTTGGATCCTAAATGGCACCCATGAACTCAGCATCTTTGGGGCCCATCTTTCTTTTCACGACGTGGCTGAGAAGGAAGGAAGGGTTGCAGGGAGCCCCTGTGCTTGGTGGGAAACTCATGCTACATCCCACGGCTCCAACTACTATTTGTCACCTGGATAAGAGAGCATGGGAAGAACAAGGCTACATGGAGGGACGAGATTTCTTCCATACCCAGCTGCACAGAAGCCCCTTGGGGCCCAGACTGGCTGTTCCCGCTTTGTGTGGGCAAAATAAGGTGGCAAAGGATCTTCCCTCTTCAAGGACTTGACACAGAGAAATGCAGATCTCCCACCTTCCTCACTGCTGTGACCCCACTCGTGTCCTTGGCCCACTGAAGCTGTCAGCCTGGGACATCTTTCCCTGCAGACAGCCAATTCTGGGCTACATCTAATTGCAGAGAGACAAGGAGGGGGGGACACCAAACCACCCTCCACCCCCTGCTCCTGCCAGGCATGTTTCCCTGCCTCCTTCTAGCAGAGGGTCACGTACCCCCCAACCACTCAGGGGTACCTCCTCCTCCTGGACCATAAATGGACCAAGGGATACAGGCTCACTGGAGGCATCTGCACCGTGGGAAACATCCAACAGGAGACAAGATGAACCTCAGGGCGTCCAGAACGGGGAAAACTGAGCCGCCTGCTCACGTCCCTCTAAGCTAGCCACTGCCCCTTGGTTCATCCTGGTGAAGGAACCATCCCTGCTGTGAGCCCATCCCCAACGCGGGGCCAGGGCACAGCAAGGTCCTCCCAGCAGCCCCCAACCACGGGCAAGCAGGGAGGGCAGCCAAGGTCACCTCTGAGCCCAGATCTCCAGTCGAGCTTGTGATGATGGAGTAAGTCCAAATTCAAGCCAGGAAGCCAACGTGCAGGTCAGGATCCGGGCTGGTGACAAAGGCCAAGGTGAGACGCAGCCTGGTGATTGCTGGGCAGGTCCACTGGGACAAGATCAGCTCCAGGGCCAGGCCAGAAGGTCAGTCCATGAGTAGAGGGCTGGGTGATGGCCAAGCACAGGCCTGTGGTCAAGCTGGAGACAGAGCCATCTACAGCAAAGCTTGGGCTAGGACTGAACCCCAGGGCTGAGTTTAACTAGAGCCCGTGGGTGGGTGCAGAGAGGTACCAGGTGAGGCTGCTCAGGGCCATTAACTCCAGTCAGTGCCCTTGGGGCCCTGGCCCGTTGCTCAAAGCATCTTCTGACCTTGCTCCTTGCTCCAGGATATTAAGATGAAAGCTGAGGCTGACAGTGATGGGTGCCAAGACGTGTGCCTGGGCTCACTGCTTCCAAACCAGCAAACGGTGCGATCGCTTTAATCAAAGGATCAGGCCCTGCCCTGCCCCGAGTCTCACCGAGATGCACTGGAAAACCTTAATTTTGTCTGTGGTCATCCTCTCAGAAAGTCCCTCTTGTGCTCAGGATCAGGCCAGAAGTTGACTATCCATCATGTCCCCGCTGTGTTTGGCATCCCTGAGCCCCATTGTACCCAGTAACAATCACCGGCACCCCCTCCACACACTGCTCATTGGCTCCAAAGAGCCCCTGTTCCCAGGTGATGCCAAACGAAAGTATGACTAATTAAGCACCTGCAGTTGGCTAGTGCAGGACGCTCTGTGCAGCTGAGTGCTGTGCAAAGGCAGCCAGGAGAACAGCCTCTTGCCAGAGCCCAGGAGCAGGGGGAAGAGGGAAAACAAGGGAAAAAAAAAAAAAAAAAAAAAAAAAGAGAGTAATTGAAAGCACTGGAGAAGTATCCAAGAAACCTCAGTTCCAAGAAACTCTCGACAAGCCTCACTCATCGCCTCAATAATTAGAAATAAAAATTGCACTTAGGGTAGGCGGGAACGGGCTGGAAGTGGGTGCCAGGGCGCCCTGCCAGCCCCAGCCGTGCGGGCGGGCAGCCAGACCCTGCACCGGCCCCAGCCCGGCGCTTCCCGCGCCCAGAAAGGGTCAGCGATGGCCAAAGGCAGGAGACATCCTCTGCCCGCTGCTCCACACCTCCCCCAGACCAGCAGTGATTTACTAACCCACGGGATGTTCCTCCAGCTCAAAGCCTGGGATTGAACCAGCTGGTCCACCCACCCCAGCAGGGAACGTCCCGTCCCACCGGTCCCTGAGGTCTCCAGCTGTAATGCAGCCACACGGTGCTGCTGGGTGCTAACAAGACCCAAAGCAGAGCTTTCTCACCCCAAAACCCATAGTTTTAGGCTAGTGAAGGTTTGCATGGCTGAATACAAATAAACCAGTTTTAAGTGGGAACGGGCACTGCGCCACAAGGGTTTGGCTTAGGTTAGCGAAACACGCGGAGATTTATGTCAGGTGCTGATCCGACCCGCTGCTACGGGGTTTCTGTGACGGTTTTGTTTCTGAAATCTCCAGATAAATGTTGTTGCTCGGTACAGGAATCAGTGTGAGACGTGTCGGGTGCCCTGGGAGCTCCCAGCAGACCCAGCACAGCCAGCACCCGCAGCCGGGGCTTTCTGGTTGCCTTTGTACCCCTCCTGCTCCCTCCCAGCCAAAAAAAAATGGGGGACCGGGACCAGCCTGACCTCCCCCCCCCCCCCGGTTCCCCTGCCCAGGGCTGGTGGGTGTTGCTGTTGTTTACCCGATTGCAGCGTCTCTGCGGGACCCCGGCCCCCATCCCGCCGCCCCGGGGAGCCCCCTCACCCCAGGCTCAGCCCCATCGCGACAGCGGTCGGTGACCCCGGCCCAAGGACGGGCGACGAGCGGCTGGGTGGGCGCACGCAGCTCGTGTCTCCTCCTGCCCTCGTCACGCCAGAAATGCCCCCACGCTCCGGCCGGGTGGATCACGGCTCATTAAAGCCTCTCGGGGTATTTTCCCCAGCCCCATTGACGTGCCCGGGCCATGAGTTTCCCTCCGCTCGCCCTATTTTTTCCACCTGCTTTGATGTGACTCCAGGTGAAAAGGCGGCTCCCCCATCCCGAAACACTCCCCCGTGCCCAGCATCCAACCACAGCTTTGTTCGAGGGGTGCTGCCCTGGGCTCCCTCCTTCTCCCCGGGGTCCACAGGGAGGGACGCAGCTCCCAGAGGAGCCCCAAAGCACCCGCTGGCAATGAACCCCCACCACACCCACTGCCCACTCGAGTCCCAGTCGGCACCCATGGGTGCCCCGAAAGCGAGGAGGAGGAGGATGGCAGCTCTTGGGACCTGCTTCCCTGAGCGGGGCGGGTGCCACTGTGCCGCGCCCCCCCTGGTCCCCGTACCTGCACCAATCCTGCCCACGGCCCCGCCGACAGCCCCGGGCAGCCGCTGAGCTCCTGCCACCGCAGCACCCAGGGGGAACTGCTGCCACCCATCCGGCCCCACGCAGGGACTGTGGGGACAGCCCATGCCACACCTCCAGCCCTGGCCAAGCAGGGACCTGCCTCCCATCCTGGCTGCCTGCCTCTCCCTGCCTGCTGCCCGGGCACCCCCGGGGGCTCCCCCTCCTCGCTGGCAGCCGGGCACGGATCAAAACCTGCCCTGATTTATCGTCTCAGCGCAGCCTGGGTCAAAACAACCCGGAGCCGCTGCTGCAGGAGCTGTTCCCGTGGGATCTGCCAGGGGATGGGGACACGGTGTCAGGGCCAGGGCGTCCCCACCACCGTCCCAGTGGAGAGGCAGGTGGTCCCAAACTGGGTCTGAGGACAACGGGTGGGCACAAGCATGTCCAGGGCAGTGTTTAGGAAGAGAGCAGGCAGATTCGGGCAGCGGGGGCGTTGGGCTGCACTGGGGATGAACTGGTTTCACTGGGGAGTTCCCAATCCCCCCCACCTCAGAGCCCCCGGGGCCTGGCAGCAGCTCAGTGGGGCTCGGGCTGTTCCTTGAAAAATGAGGAAGGTGGGAGCAGGGGCCAGCTGAGGAAGAGGAGGCTGAAGGCACGAGCGAACCCCGCCACCTCTGAGCAGCCCCGAGGTGACAGAGCTGGGACTGCAAACCCAGCTGGGGACAGAGGCCGCCTCGTTAGTGACAGCATCTAACGAGATGAGAGCCAGCCCCCTCACCCATCCCACCCCACCCTCATCCCGCCCGCCCGCAGAGAGGCCCCACCATAGTGATCCTGCAGTTCGCCATCATTAGATTAATTGCTCGCTGCAATTAACCACAGAAACCCGGAGGCAATTAACCAAGCGCTGGCCCGACAGTCCATAAAGCATTTACTGCGCAGTCAGGAATAACTCGTTTGAGGTCCATAAACAACACAGCTGTGCCGTGTCCCCACACCCCCACGTCCCCATGGGGCACTGGGCGACACTGGCCAGCACCTGACCTGCAGTGGTGGGGGGCAGATTTGGGTGCCTCCCCATCCCAGGGCTGCTCCTCGCCTCCTGAAAAGGGAGAGGGAAACCTCGCCCAAGCGGCTAGGGCTGTGAGAGCAGCCAAATTAATGAGTTATTATTAATTCTCATGTAAAGTGGTGAACAGCGTCATTTTGAAATAAAACGTGGTGGCTGCACGAGAGGGATTCAGCTCGAAGGGAGAGATCTGGGTCACAGCGGGCAGGGCAGGATGTTTTGATTAGACGGGCTGAGCAAATGCCAGTGCTGAGGTTGGGCAGACGCCGGAGCGGGGCCGGGGCCGGGGAGTCTCCATCCTTGGCCATGGAGGGGTCTGGCCAGCCCCACCGGGAGCAATTTTTTGCATTTTTGCAGCCCCGGATCACCACCCTTAACATTAATCCAACCTCTCCCTCTAAATACAAGTGGAATTTCTCCCTTCCAGAGCCCACCGCCTGCCTTTCACACCTTCTCTCTCCCGGCAGCTCCTCTGCTGCCGCAGTGATCCCCGGCAGCTCCCGTGGGGCTGATACCCGGCCCTGGAGCAGCACCCACAAGGAAATTTGGCGGTTTGGTCCTCACCTGCCATCTCCTACCCTCTCCTTCCGAGCCGGTGGCATGTGCGGCACCGGAGGCCCTTGAAGAACCTCAGATGAAGGCGGCACCAGCGCCGCTGGGAAGTGCCAGCGGCTATTTGGGCATGATGGGGACAGGACCCGGCCCCAAAACTCCACGTCCCCTCAGCTTTTGCAGCCGCTTGCTGCTTCTGGCAGCAGCGGGCCAGATCCGGAGGAAGGAGAGGGATTTCCACGTCCTGCCCCGGTGTCTCCCCCGCAGGGACATGTGGCGGGTGGCTTTGGGCACCCGGGAACCAATAACCCCGGCGGAGAACGGCTGGGGTCAGCCTGGCAACTGCAGCCAGCGAAGATGATATTTTTTGAAATCAATTGCCCCCTGCAATCAGCTGAACACCCACCCCCTGCCCCCCCGTGCGATGAAGTAAGCGCTGGGAGGCCGCACACGGCCCAGTGCCGGAGCAGAGGATGCTCCTCTGGGCGCTGCAATGACCGTCCCAATGCGTCCCCATCTCTGGGTGCAGAAGACCCTGGGGGGGGGGGGGGGCTGCCCCACGGCAGCAGCGGCCAGATCCTGTGTGCAGCCTCCTGCGCTTGCAGGGAAGGGTTAAACCTTTGAGCCTGGTTTTTTACCTTTGCTTGTGGACCGAGCAGCTCCAGGTGCCCTGTTCCAACCGGCCGAGCAGCTACAAAGCCCCGCTTGTTTGGAGAAAATAATAATAATTTAGAAAAGTTTCCCTATGGGACAGGGGTTGTTTCTCAGCCTGGGAGCAGCCCCAGGTGCAGCCCCCGGCCTCGAGCTGCCACCTCCCTGGCCTCCCGTTAGTGCCCCAAACTTTGGTCCGGGCTCGGCTGCCGGCAGACGCGACGGCGGGGCCGTCACCGTGCGATGGACGGGCAGCATCCATCGCTGCCTCCGGGCGTGGCCGCCGCCTCCCGTGAGCCCCCGGAGCAGAACGGCCCCGCGCAGAGGCAGTGGCAGGAGTCAGGGATGCCCTCAGCACCCGCATCCAACACCCAAAAGCTCACAACTCCCCCCCTCCAAAACCTGCGCAGCCAGTTGGCTGCTGTCCCCGTTCCTGCTCAGCCCCTCTTCCTCCTCCTCTGATCCCGGCCACCGTGCAGCCACCTCAGGCCAGGGGACAGTGCTGGGAAGGGGACAGGGCAGGTCACTGGTGGTGACCCTGTTTCTCACCCACTGCCAGCCCCTGCTCCCCAGTCTGGCCAGTTCCCCCTCTCTTGCTGGTGGCTGGAGGGAGCAGGAGGACCCTGGTGCCTGCAGTGACATGGGTGTCACCCCCCTCGTCCTGCTGCAAGTTTAGGGCTGGGAACAGGGACCCCCACGTATGGGGAGCCCTGCAGGCCCCGTGCACTGTGGGGCAGTTCGGGGGTCCAGGGCCGTGGCAAGGGCACATCCCTCGCTACCACCCCGGGGGAAACTGAGGCACGGAGCAGAGCAGCTGAAGTGCCCGGGCTCAGGGCACTGACCCTGGGTCGGGCCAAGCGAAAGGCTGGAGCAAGGAGGAATGTGGAGCGAACGAGTGCGTGGGGGCTGCCACCAGATCCCTGTCCCCATTGACGGTGGCAGGAGGGACCTCACTGCGCCCATGTCCCCGCACAAGGAGCTTTCCTGCCTGCACACACAAGCCATGCGACCCCTGACACATGATGGATACTACCCCCCCCCCTCAGCCCCAGCCCTCGCCCTCCTGGACAAACTGTGGTAAAAAGCTTTTTAAAGAGAGGATCGATGACCGCAGTCACCTCTGACCCACGCCGGGTGGCTCAGTGGCAGGGGGTGACACTCAGATGCCCCAACGATGCTCCTTGAGGAGGCGGGGGACACACACACACACACACAATGCTGCAGGGTGAGACGGGCGCTGGTGCAAACCCTGGTAGCCTCTCCAAATGCAGGGTTGCATGTGATGAGCCGCCCAGTCTCAGCTGCAGAAAAGGGACACGTAATGACGCCATGTGCTCAACCAGCTCCCTGGGCCGTTCCAAAACCTCGCCCCTCCTTGCAAGGGGGCAGGAGGCTGCTTCGATTGGGGTTTGGAAACTCCCTCCTCCCTGCTTGAGAAAGCAAAGCCATGGGCAGGGAGGGCAGCGGGCGCGCAAAGCCGAGCAGCAGAGGCAGGAGGGGGACAGGGACCCTCCTCCAGGGCTGAAACAAGCTCTGACAGTGCCATCAGGGACCCGGCGGGTCCCTGGCCATGACAGCTGCGAGGACACGGCCAGCCCAGTGGCACCAATTTGCTGGTAAAGAGTTTAGACTGGGACAGGGGCCAGAGGCTCTTTCCACGGATCGATACAGGCACAGTGTGCGGGGACAGAGGCCAGACCCCTGGTGGGGGGGGGGGACAAAGTGGGGGGCTTTGTAACACCCCAGCACCTCTGAGCTGCTGTGGATGGTGAGCCTTCTTTACCAGCAAGCTACTTCGCATCATCTCTCCAAATTTCAGCTCACCCTGAAGGAGCTGGCTGTGCCAGCCCAGCCACCCCAGGGGGGTTTCGGGAGGTGAGGCACTGGGGTTACAGCTCAGGGGTGTCTCTGCTCAGTTTGCTTCCCCCAATTCAGCTCCAGCACCTGAAAGCTGAGCCAGTGGCGGGGACAGGCAGCACCAAGCCCAGGGGCTACCCCAAAGGAGCAAAGGTTTCAGAGAACAAGCACACTCCTCCCTGTGGGTTCTGTTGGCAATGCCCCAGCCGCCAGCAGTACCCCCGGGGTGAGAAGGTTTTCCAGGATAAAACAAGAGTCTCAGATGTCCGAGACAGATCTTGAACACACACCTGCAGCACCAGTGTCCATCCGCACACCTGAGGCTGCTCACTGGGGACCGGGGCTCTCCCTACCCTAAAACCCTGCCTGCCTCACAAGAGGGGGGAGTTGTGGGAGGAGAGGGGCAAGGGCTGGCACCCCAGGAGGTTAATGCCAGAGCTCAGCACACCCAGCACCTCGGAGGTCCGCAAAGGTGGCTGAGAACACAGGGCAGCCGTGACTTTTACAGCATCTTAAGTAACCGCTGCCAGCACCAAGCCATCACCAGCACGTTAAATAAAACACATTGCCAGTGAGGTCATCTAATAGCCCATTATTTTTTTATTTGAACTTTTTACCTTCACCTCTTCCTCCGTGCTGAATCAGCTCCTTCGCTTGGCACTTTCATTCCTGCCCCATTTGCGAGATCGATAAGGGCTCTCCTGGGGAGCCCTGCCAGGCGGCGGGAGGGTGCCCGAGGCAAGAGGAGCCGGGACCTGCCTGGAGGGGGAGAAGGGTTTGCACAGAGCAAGGACACAGCCCAGGGCATCCCGGGCATCACCTCGTCTCGCAGTTCCAGAGGGTTGGGCTGAACTTTTGCAGCTGCTGAGTGGCACCGGTTTCGCCCCCTTTCCTCCAGCTCCTCGGCTTGCCCCGGCAGGCTGACGTGCCACGGAGAGGCAGGGACCCCTGAGAGCTGGTGACAAGTGCTGGGGGAAGGCCAGGCTCTGCTGCAGAGCCACTGTGTGAGGAGACGAGGAAATAACAGCAGCTCCAAGTTGAAGGGATGCTCGAGGGAAGCCTGCCCAGGCCCACCCCTCCTCCGGGATGGCTCCAGCACCCAGCCTCCCCAATCCGGCCGCAAGCAGAGCAGACCCAGACTCAGGAGCGTGCGTCTAGTCAACACTCTTTTATTAAAAACAATTACAAAAAGTTACAGGTTACAATAGTTATGTACAACCCAAAAACCTCTTACCAACCACAAACCTCTGGGTTTACAGTGTTATGGTGCCCGGGGGTGGAGGTGACAGCAGCCTGTGTGTCCGACGCTTGCTCTGACCCACACTGACTGGGTGGAAGTGGTCTGCTTTCCCACAGGACGGGCACCTTCCCCCCCCACACACCCCAAAAGCCTCATTTTAGGGGGTCCCAGCTGAACAGTGGGGAAAAGAAGGGGAAAAAAAAAAAAAATGACCTGGCAGGACTCATGCCTGGAGGAACACACCCTGCAGCGATGCTCTGCCTTCCCCAGGCCCAGGCGGTGGGATGAAGCCAAGCAACCAGCTCCCCAAGCGGGACAGCAGCACACCAGGTCCGCGTTAGGAACGTGCCGGCTTTTCCAGGGAAAGCAGCAGCTGCTGAGGGCCGGGGAACCGGGACTGCCTGGCGGGTAACAGGGGAACCTCAAGGCAAGAACCAGCTTTAAAGTCTAACGCGGCTGCGCGGTGGATCGGCGGGTTGCTCCAGGTACATTCTGTCACTGCAGCCAGGCGTGAAGATAAATGGAGGGATAAACAAGGGAAAGAGGCAGAAGCGGGAACAAACCTTCTCTCCCTGGTTAGGAAGCACTGAACTTTCTCGCCGCCTCTCCCATGGCCTGGGCAGGAACAGCATCAGCGTCATTCCCTGCCGGCGATGGGAGAGGGGGGATGAGACAAGGTGTCCTGAGGCTGCTTCATGCGGAAGCGCCGCGGCAGCGGCGGCTGCAACGCCTGGCAAAGGTGGGCTGCAGGGAGAGCTGGATGCAACGTGCCCCGCGGAGCAGCGGGGGAGTGGCAGGGAGCTGCACGACCCAAAATTTGGGGGTAACCAACAGGCTGGGAGGCCGTGCCACTGCGTGCCAGAGGAAACACAGAATGGCTCAGCCGTAACAGGAGGCTTTACGGTCCCCCACTTTTCCCGGTGGCTTTAGGAGCCCGGGAGAGGTCAGACACTGGAAGCCACATCCTCGTCTCTGAGGACGGCAGCAGGGCAGGGAGAGCCCAGGGCTTGCGCGTGTGCCAGCATCCTCTGGCCCACACAGAGGGGCCCAAGCAGGAGACCCCTGCCCGCGGCACACAGCCCAGCCCCACGCTCCTCCCCACCGCCGCGGTGGGACAGGTCAGCAGGACGTGCCAGGGGACACGCAGCAAGTCCCCAAACTCTGAGGCCAGCGCTGCCAGCGGGGGGGACAAAGGAGAGAGCCAGAGCCAGCCCCGACAGCCACCAAAACCCAGCAGCTCCCCTGCCCCAGGGCCACCACAGCCAGCCCGTGCCAGGGAGCAGCACAGCAGCCACCGCTGGGAAGCAGTGCCAGTCCTGCCTGGGAGGGGCCAGGCGATCGCTGCTCCAGTAACGGGGCTGAGCCGCTCCCTGGACCTCAGCTAAAAGACCTCATCTACCAGGGACTATTTTCCATCAGCTCTGCTGTGCCCCCACCAGCCACAGAACTGGGCAGAGACCGACCACTGGAGCCCTCCAGTCTGCCTGTGCTCCTGCCCCAGTCACCCCAAGCACGACAGCAACAGGTCTCAACAGTTCCTTTTGTCCCGGGGTCAGACAGACACTAACTGGGTACTCTGCTCTTCTTAAAACACCCAACATGTAAACTGGTTTAAAAGAATAATTTCTACCTATTGCTGTTGCTCTTGCCTGCATCAAGTCCCTGCTATCAGAGACAGACTGGTGGGGAGCCCTGCAGACTGCTAGGGACCACCCTTCGGTGCAATCTTCACTGCACCTAGGTCTCCCCCCCCAGCCCCCCAAAACCTTGATCCCTACATACAAGCTTGCCAGAGACATGCTGGAAGCTCGGGGTCAGGGGGAAGGACAGTTTGTCCTAACCTGCAAAGACACGATGGCTGCTCTTACCACTGTCCTCCCCAACGCGGCTCCTGCCCTGGAAGGCTGCAAGTTGCTGCTTGGCTCTGGGAACCCGGTTTGTCCCAGCTGTGCTGTCCCTTGCCTCACTACTACACACACAGCTCTCTGAGGTCTGGGCAAGGTCTGACACTTGTGGTTTCCCCCTTTTGCAGCAACTGCAGAGCCAGGATGCTAGCCCCTGGCGAAGAGAACACCCGGGTCGCAGCAGGCCGTAATTCCCCTGACCCCATCTCATTCCTCTCAGACCTGCTGCTCCCACCACACACTCTGAGACAGGCTCCCTCTCTTGCAGCTCTGGCTTTCTCCTCCACAGTGGGACCACACTAGGATCTCCTCCCGGATGGCTTAAGTCCTCAGCTCTCACCACCCTCTGCTTGCCATTCACACACCAACTATGCAATCCATTCACTTTACAGCTTCCTGCCCAACTCTCTTCCATTTCCCTCCATCTCCAAACACTGTGGGAATCTACCAGTATTGAAGTACAGAGGCAATTTAAGTTACATTTGAAAAAAAAAAAAGTCTACCTTTAACTGAACCAGAAAGAACCTTCTGCACATATCCAACCTACCTCTAAAAGCTTCTCCTAGGAACCAAGAAGTTCTCTCTGGTTGTGCTACTCAAAACCACCTTGCCATGCCTACAAGGCAATTGTTGTACCACAGAGTATCCCTCAGGTGGAGTAAAGAGGATCTGAGAGCCACTATCTGGACACCAGGACCTGGAAGCAGTGAGCTGGTGCCGTTCAGCTGCGCCAGCAGCAGTCCTTAAGTCCCATAGATAGCTGCGAGTGCACGGGGAGTCTGGGGTAGCATGCTGCTGTGGACAGGTGGACAGTGTTACTCTGAGCATTTATTGCACTGCTTCAAAGAGGTGGAGGAGGAATAGGAGAGAGAGAAAGCACAAGTCATCGTTTCACTTTAGCATCTTCTTTGATCTTCCAGACCATCAGCTCCATGCAAGCTCTGGCATCCTCGCTGGAGTCGTGCCCTTCCACTGGGGACAGAAAGACAAGGAGGGCAGTCAGCACCCCGGCCCCGGCAGCCCCTCTGCTGCACAGGGGCTGCCAGCCCACAGCACAAAGCCCAGAGGAAAGCTTCCCGAGACCAGGGCCTGCCTGCCACTGCTGGCCCAGCAGCTCACTGCCCTCTGCCACAGCAACCACAGGTGCATCTGTGACTACCGTGAACCACAGCGGTGGATTTAAAGTAGAAGAATTCCCACTAAACACATTTTTTGCTGGACTTCAGCCTGACACTGCTCCCTTGTTTAAATTAAAGGCTTGAAGTCCTGCTAGTCTGTAGGCCCTCATGTTGTGGAGTAGCAGGTTAGAGAGGCCTCCATTTCCCCAGCAATATGTTTACAATGTGCTCAAGGAAGATGGAAAGGTACATGTCAGTTTGCCAGAGGAAGATGGGGGGGCATGACATGGCCTTGAGAGAGGTACCTCTGACCTCCTCACACCTCTTCTCTAATCCCCACTCGGCACAGAGAGGGAAGAAGCAAGTGCTGCTGGCCCTCACTCAGGGCAGAGCTCAAACTGAAACTGCCTGGGGCAGAGACTTCATATCCTGGCCCATTCACAGCTACTGCCAGACACTACGCAGGAAAAAAATAAAGATTAAGAGCAAGAGGATCGGGCTTGGGGAGAGCAGAGGACGGCAGGTCCAAGGAGCCCGCATCCAGGTGGGATGGGACACGAGACCCTCACTCTCAGCTCCTCCTTGGTCTCACCATTGTCCTGGATGATGCGCTTGAGGTAGTCTGCCATCAGCGTCCGGAGAGCCCGTTTGTAAGGCAAACCCAGCCGGTGGGGAAAGACGATCGCAGTATCCACCACCGTGCCATGGATAAGCTAGAGGGAGGGAGCAGGAAAAAAAAAAAACGTGCTTATTTTCCCTCTCCCACAGGGACAGACACTCCTTAAGATTAACCACGCTAAAGCAATCTTCCGGTCAGCCTCTCGGGCTCGGTGTAATGCTGTCACTAAGCTCCAACCCAACCAGTCTTGCAAGAGGCTCTGTTTGAATCAAAGATGACTCCCCCTTGAAGGGTGCGTGCACACAGGCTTCTCAACGCTCTGCCAACCACCCTATGTGTGCCCTCAAAGTTCTGCCTAACTGCACGTTCAAAGCAGCAGAAATTCAGTTCATAGAACTCAAACAACAGCACAGGTCAACCCTTAATATCCTGACCTGGAGAAGCTGGCATACCTCCAAGAGCGTCTTTCACAATGAAAACCTAAGCTGAGGAAGGAACCAGTTGACCCCATAAAGCTTGTAACAGCCTTTCAACTACTTCTCAATATGCGGACAGAAGTGGGAAGGATTGTGCACATCACTGCTTCTATAGAAAAGGCCTGACCTTCAAGGTGCAAACCAACCTGCAAACCTCCAGTCCATCAGCAATGAGTCAACAGGAAGTTTTTAACCAGCACCAGCTCAGCAATGATGAAACAGGACACAGAGATCTTGTACTTCTGGGCATAAGGAACTACAGAGTGGGTGGGAGGGGGGCCCTGGCTGGTCCCACATCCAGGTCAAAGTCCCTGGGCACACGGGAGAGGAAAGAGGTTTGCTGTCCTCTAGGTATGAAGTGTCATCACGCTGGAGACACTGGGGACGCTGAATAGGTCAACATGCTATCTACCCTGCACCAAGGGGCCCTGGGGAGGACCAAAAGCCACATCTGACAGAGTCCATAAACATAGGGTAAGCTGGCTTTTTTTAAATATGAATTTATTACTCTCAGGCTAAGACGAGATTAATCCTCTGTTGCCAAGAGCACATGTTCACCGAGAGCTAAAGCCACATGGAGGAAGGCAGTCCCACACCTTGAGAACAGGAGTAAAATGCAAGGTCTAAGAGATAAACCTGGACGCCTGATTAAAAGACAGCTCTGCAAGTCTTGACACAGGATGTCTCAGATAGGACCCTGATAATCCAGTCTCCTCATCTGCCTCGACTCTTCCTAGGCACCAGCTAATGTTGCGTGACAGCCCGTAACTTCGTCATTAATAGTTTCATAGCCCAGCTCCGTAAATGCCTGAGAACAGCTGCAGTTTAACAGAAACAACCTGCTACGCTCTTCGGAGTATAAAACTGCCAACATTATGGATAATCTCTCCTAGACTGCAGTCAAGTTTGGCACCCACCCAGGCACAATGATAATTACTTATGTAGATCAGGAAGGCTGAGGAAACAGGGTAATATAGCTTTAAATAAAAATTGAAATGCTATCACCATGCGGAGCTTGCCACGGCCATTAGCGAGACGTCAACTTTACTGCCACAGCCCTCAGACATTACGACTTGACATGCCACTGCCTGTCACGCTCTGCTATATTGCTCTCGGGTTTGTTCTCTTGGCAATGTCTGCGACGTTAAGAGAAAATCATGCCTTTAAGAGGCCAACACAGTCATCTTGTGCGGATAAAACTGTAAATAATTTTTTTATGATGACGATGAACTCTCTGAGAAGCTGGGAGAAAGGGTGCCACGGAGAGGTAAAGCGCTTTGCAGGCATTAAAACCTCCTGCTTCCAAACCCTCGCCGCGAGTTGGCAGCCACAGCTTCCTCATCGAAGGCGCTGCACAATAAAGAATGGCTGGAGGAATTCTGGCCCGTGAGCATGGGCTAAAGGCTCAGCTCCTGCCTGCCACATGCTTTCTTGGTGACCCTGGACGAGCCCCCGGGGATCTGTGTTCAGAGTGCAAGGGGAGAGGACAGCCCTGCATTGCAGGACAGCCAAGACAGCTGAGACACATGGAGGCTACACTGATGAGGGCCAGGCAGGAAACGAGAAACAAAAGGTCAAAATAGTTTGGTCAAAGTAACACCACAAATCTTAGCAAACCAGGCAGAGAACCTCCCCCACAGAAAATAGACATTTTAACATTAGAGGAGAAACCATGAGAATTATCTCCAGTTGCAGAGGCAACGAAGAGGCTTGTCCTGTTTCTAAGAGTTACTGAGGACATCCAGAAGGCACAGGGGACTTGGGCCTCCCCCTGTTCATGCCCTGACCCTGGCTGAGCACAACTTCAAGCCAGTCAAAGGATGTTTACACCAACGGAGGATTCTTGACTACATGGCAGGGGTAAAAGGCAAGTGATTCGAGATCAGTCCTTCCAACCAGCCCGGCTCTATCCACCCTCCCCAGTCACCTCTACAGAGGTCTGTCACCCAGGGCAGCACCACTCATTAAAAGCTGGGGTGACACCACAAGTGACCTTTTGCTCCCTTTGCTCTTCTACCACAGACAGCTTCCCACTGGCTCAGAGACAAGACAGATCCACTGTGTCCTTCCCATTCTTGGAAATAAACAGTTCCTACATTTAAAGGAGACCTATAACACACACCAGGGTGGGAAAGAACCAGCGGGAAATGTAAACGCAAGACATGCAAATTACCTTTAGTGCAAATAAGTCGCTTTCCAAGCTGTGCCCTATCAATATGGTATCTGCACTGAACATGTTCAGTAGGACGGCTTGGACATCCCGCAGGGTGATACTAGTGTTCTCCAGGTCCTCTTCTGTCACACCTGAGAATCTGCAGAGCGAGAGCGCCGAAGGAGAGCTGCCGTCACTAAAGGAACACCTCAAAGCGTCTCAGCCGTTAGGAAGCGGTGGTCAGTGGAGTTTCAATATGTGCTCCCAGCCCTTTTTCTGACGTCCCTGATTCTGAGCACAGCCCTCTGACCCCAGGAAGCCTGTCCTTACCTGGTGTTATAGTCCACCACCTTGGTGTCCGGTTTGACGAAGGTGTCATATACCACTTTCAGGTCAGAGTTGATCACAGTTACTCTTGTCAGCTCCAATCCTTGCTTGGTGTAGCACTGCAAGCAACAGAGCAGGGATGAAGGAAAGTGCATGCCAACCACAGGATGGTATCAGTGAAACCATTCACCGAAATGCTGCAGCTCCCAAAGTGCAGCACGTCTAGTGCAGCAAGGCCAGCTAGCTGCAGATTTTCAGGGGTGCACACAGTCCTCAAATGAAACGCACACTGCTAAAGCTAATTAATAAGAGCTAATTTAAATGTGCAGGACCAATATGATGTAGAGTCCACAGCACAAAGGAAAGAAGATGGTAAAGAAACAGAGCTTTCCTTCAGCCACTTGTATCACACCCTCAGCCTTCCCCAAAAAGCTTTATTTTGCTTATGCATTTCTCCTATCATTAGGGACCCACCATTTCACAGTCTAACGCGTAGATTCCAGGGTAGCCATCAGTTGTAGGTAACTTCTCAAAAGTCTTCACAAAGCCATCAAGGCTCTCCTTGCGCCCATCATGGACATGTTGCTTAAAGAAAAAAAAAAAACAAACAAACAAAAAAAAAAAACACAAAAGGGACAATTGTTGATGGTAGGAACAAGAATCCAAAAAGTCCACTTCAACAGAGCCTCCCACTTAAACAAAAAGATTTTTTTTTTTTGTCATTTCTAAAGGTTAGTGGGAATAAATTTTGCCTATCATTCGGTCTGAGAAGTTCACCGTAATATCAGACATAGCCATGCGCAACCCTGATTCCAAAGCCAAATCAGGGCTACTGGCATCATACTGACAGCTCAGGTAGGAGCAAGACATCACACATCTAGGGACAAGGAGCTTCAACTTTCAATTCAGAGTAGAATTGCTCAGAAAGGGTCACACTGATCTGACTCCAGCTGCTGGTTCCTGGTATAGCTGGTGGCTGAAACATGCCCAGGTGCAGGATTCTAATTCCAGACATCCCTGTTTGAGCTAATGCATCAGGTATATCATAGCCCAGAGACGGCAGAAACTGGTGTAATGAAGTACCAGCACATGTCAATGTCTGCATACAAATAAAATCCACTGTATTCCAAAACCAGACAGTTTGCAGACAAACAGGAGCTACTGCCTACGAGCACTTGAAGCAATAAATAGAGTATTTCCAACCACTCTTCATTATCCCCAACTAAAGCTCTAGGGTCAACAAGATCCAGCACAGAAGAGCTCCCTGAGCTATCAGAAAAACTCAGAGCGATTTCACGAGTGGCTTAAGCCGCTGTTGCGACGGGCACTCCCACTCTCCTTTCCTCTGCAGCCCCAGATCCCACCCGACTTGGTCAGCCTGAAAGCCTTCTTTGCAGGGGGAGGTTTGACCTGGATGACTGCACTGATCCGGTTACCTGCACCACTGTGGAAGCAGGAACACGTAACCGAGGGCAAGGCAGAGGTTGCAACTGCCCTTTCGCCCACTGACATGGTTTTAGGTCAAATTTAACTGCTGCACCACACCCAGAGGTGACGCTCTCTCCTGCATTCCCCAGAGGGGGTTTTGGTTTGTGTCTATCTCTAAATCTCAGTGTATTTGAGCACAATCCCAGCAGCCCGTGTACTGCCTCCTTCATTGTGTTTCTCACAGATCTCACCCTACGTGGAATCAAACCGTACTTGCTCGTCTCAGGATAGAAAGGCTGGAGGGATGAGGAACTGAGGCACTTGTAAAGCTGAAACCTGTAGGCAGAGGGATAACCAAAGCAAGAATTTGCATATTTTCCTGCATAGGTTACTACAGCAGGTGCAGCCAGAGAACTGCATCATCTGAAGTTAAGGAGGCAGCTGGGCCAACACTGTGTCCAATCTCTCCCTGTATCCACAGCCAGCACTGCTCAAAGGCCACATGGTTTGTTGTTTCCCATGAGCTGGAGGCCAAACTGCATCAATGCCCATGAATCTGGCCATTTTGCTGAAGAAATGGGTACAGAGGATTACCAGCCCAACAGATAGTAAACATTTCTCTCCCTTGCAGCTTGATTCCTTCCCTCTCTCTGTAATACAATATAACTGGGCAGTGAAGGAAAGAAAAAAAAAAAATTAGGTGTTTTTCTACACTAGTTGATGTTCTGCAGCTGTCCAATTCCTATTGCTGAGAGGAGGGCAGAAAAGTTGCTTCTGTTTTCAGACTGGAGAAAGAAGCAGACTCAGTTATCACAAAGAACAGCAGCTTCAGCCTCCTTTGCTCCCAGAGAGCGGCATGTATGAGCACAGCTCCATCCTGCCATCTCCTGCCACGCTGGCTAACTGCAGCATAATCCAGACAGGCACATCTCAAATATATTTGGAATGAAGAGACACAGATGTGCTTTTCAAACCAGCCACGGATCTGGTTACTTAGAGCAGTTCCTCACTGCAAATATTTGCTGTTTTCAATTCCCTCCTTCAAAGCTGAAAGATACTGTGCTTCCCAGTAGCCCAAACATCTCCAATATCTCATTGCATACTCTTGTCCTGAGCAGGCTGTGGACTCTAACCTTAAATCTACCAAAGGATGCTGTGAAACTCGCTTGTTTGGATGAGAAAACTAGGCAAGCCAGACCACAGTGATCTGTAGCAGCACAGCAACTAGGAGGCAGATGCGAAAGGACGCCTGAGCCCTGGAGCACTAGCGGCATGCTCCATTGAGTAGGAGGCTATTAGAGAGATTGTATGTTTCTTAAAAGGCCATGAGGTTTTATGGTCTACAACAGCCACGTAAAAACATGCGGAGAAGTCATGTTTTTATTGCCCCATCAATTTCTCCCGACTTCCCTGCTGCATGTTTTTTGGAACACTAATTAAAAAGAGATCCTAATTTCACATGGAAAAGAAATAGAAGTAGCAGCCTGCCTGATCCCATCCGTGGTTCAGACTGTGCAGGGCAGGCTGTTAGGGTGCCCATACAGACAATTCTTCCTATTTTAACAAGTCTGGAATTTTGCCCCAGAATTCACCTCCTAGCTCTGTCTTTTGGCCAGAACCTCTCCGGAACCTGCAGCCAGCTTTGCTGGCCCTGCATCGCTGAGGTCTTTCAAACAGTGGGACAAGAACATGTCTCGTAACAGATATGCTCTGGGAGCCCCTTCCACCGGACATGACCCTTTTAGATCCCCTGCCACTTGGTTCTGCACCATGCTCCTCTCCCCTGCGTAGCAGCTGACGAATACAAAAATGCCAGTGAAACAAGTGAGGAGGAACATCCCCAGAGACCCGAGGGAGAGGCAAAAGACAGATTGCTCCCTTCAGTCAATAGTTCAAGAGGACCAGTGATGCCAGGCTGGGAAGCCAACTTTCCTGTTGCCTACGGAAAAAAAAAAAAAAAAGCACCTGTGCAAATGTATTCAAAATAGTGTTCAGCTCTATCAAAGGGCCAAAACTCCATTCCTGAGCAGGTTTTCCATTCTGCTTGCTAGTGCTGGGATCCCTCCCCCTAATCCCTCCTCAAAAGAAGTAGTATTTATGAGTTAGAACAGGCTCTTTGGAAAGGTTCCTCCCCTTAATACAACAAAGGGCATGCAGTAAACAGAAAATTAAGAAAAGATTGGGCTAGCATGGGCATATGGGAAATGAAAAAAAAAAAAACAGGAAAAAGGTTTTGGCACACTTATCAAGGCCACAAGACTGTTCCTTAAAAGGAAACCACTTATCTCTCATTTCTTCCATGTTTCCCTAAAGAGGTCCATATATGAGCTTTTGCTGGGCTGCTTAATCCACTGGCATTTGCTTAGAACAAATGAAATCACCTCACCCCAGACAGCTGAGTCTCCTCCTTCCTGCCAAACATTGAATCTTCCTACCTTTGCATGGCAATGGATATTTGAGAAGTACTTGTTTTCCCCGCTTTTAAGGGAAGGCACCATTATTCTAAAGGCTCAAGTCACAATAACACAGCCATCGCCACTGTAAGCAGAGGACAAATGGCACTGAGAATAAAAAGGTGTTGCTTGCTCAACAACTTACTTTAGCAACCTGGCAGCCTGGTGAACCCACAGCTCCTGAGCAGCAGCTGTAATGAGTTTCCCATCCACCTGGCACTGAAAGAGCAAGAGATAAGAGTCAAAGAGAAGAGTCCTGTTAACAAGCGTCCTAAACTTCAGCTCTCACATGCACAGGTACCCCGGATGAGCACAGCAACCGTGTGTCAAACAAAGGGGGAAAATCAGTATGGTTTCGCATACAGCAATCTAAAGAGTTTAAGTCTCATACTCAGTCAGACAAACTCCAGAAGCCACCGGGATGCTCTGATGGAAAACCCCAGCAAAGCTCAAACTAGGTTAGTGTCTGGATGCAAATTCATTCAACCAAGACCAGTAAACTCTCCTGGGCAGTGACACACGTGCTCCCATGTCAGCCTCCTAAAAGGAGTGATTTTTTTTTTTCAAAAGGCACAGGAAGGTTGTGTCTTCTTTTACTTTTTTTTTTTTTTTTTTTTTTTTTTAAACTGAAAGATGAACAACCTCTGCTCCAACCCCAGTGTCAGATATTCAGGACTGTACCACTACTTCCCTGGAGCTTGTTGCAAAGCTATTTCAACAGCAGGAGGGCCACCCAGTGACAAAACTAGGAACTGTCACAACCTGTGAGAACATGACAAGCCCCAAAATGTTCCACAGCAACTCAAGCCCGAGGCAGACTCTGTTCAGAGCTAAAGCACAGCTAGCAGGTGACTAAGCCCTCTCTGAAGAGCTGTACCTCTCTGCTTGCGTAGCCTTCCCCAGTGATGGACACACTCCTCTTTGCGAATGCAGTTTCCAGAGGCTGAGACCATGTACTCAGTGCCACAGCGACAACAAATCCTGCAGGAGGCTTCAAGAGAAGAGAGAAGCAAGAGTCAGGTCACTAGAAATCCTTCATCTGTTAAACCTGGCCAAAACACAAGTAAATCAAATCAGTCAAGCCCCAAACACCACTGAAAACTTTTCTTGTTAAAAAGGCTTCCAAGTGCTGTTCCAAAACTCCCACAAAGACCCAACAATCCCTCTGAAAATGCAGGGCTGTAGCCATTTGCCCCCCAAACACTTCTCAGAGGCAAATGAAAGACTCCTTCATGGTTTTGGTGCACATCAGCTTCAACACAGTTCACAGCAACGTTTGCTGCATTGTTTCTGCATCCACAGTAAATTATGTTGTACTTTAAGACAGTTATTTTAAGAAACAGGGTAAGTCATTCTTTGGACATCAGAACTAATCAAGCCTGGTTTCCAGGGGATCTGTGCCTTGTCACTTCCAAATGGCATTCGAGTTCCTTCTGGACACAGCTCTTCTGTAAGAATTCTCCAGCATCTAAAACCAGGAATGCTTACAGTACAGCCTGGCCCACCAAGGGGGCAGTTAGACTTCTCCTTCCTGTCATCTGTGCTTGTAATGCCCACAATTCAGAGAGGGGAGATGCAAAAAGCCACAGTAAAGGAGTTGACTGTCATGCTTCTGATCTCCATGCAATTCCCCGAGTTCTAAGTGTGAGCATTTAAGCTGCTAACACATTCTCAGCTCTGCTTAACACCAGTCTAGGCCATTTTTTTTTGTCCACTGACCAGGGTCACAGCATTAACAGACCAGCAATAGTTTTAGTTAAATAAGAACAAAAACAACATCTGCAGGAAATTACAGAAACAGAACCAGGAACGTGATCTCAGAATCATATAAAGGAGCTGGCTGGTTAACTCGAGAAAAGGGCTCTAACAAATACAGTACTTGACAGTGTTAACGCAAGAGAGCTTTCACACAGGTTGCTTCAGCAACCACAGGACAAATGTAGACACAAGGTGTTAACATGGATGAGCACTTAACACACTTTAGCAAGGTCTCTCCAAAGGGATGCTCAGAGGACTGTGGCAAGGCACCTCAAAATATATCCTAAGTATGTGTTTTATCCCTGCTGCACCACAGCCTGCTCTAATCAGTTTGAGAAGCATAAATCCTGCTACAGGAGTTCAGAACGTTCAGACAGAGGAGGACCCCATCCTGGCCTGAGGAAACCTGAGGGATTATTTTGTCCATCTGCAAAAAGGGCTTTTGAGAACTACTCATCCCAGTGCTGTCAAGAGATCAAACAGAAAACTGTGTAATCCAAACCAGCAAGACGCAACCCCACTGCAAAACCAGCCTGGCCCACTGGCAGTCCACGTCCCACCGTAACAGCAGTTTATATTCACAAAGACACAAAAACATCCTTCCCCAGGAGAAGGGAGTGTCATCAGATGCCGAGCAGGATCCTCTCTCCAACCACTTCCCTTCCAAGAGCAGCAGGCAGCCTCCATCCAAGTTAGTGTAATGAACTTGGAGTCAAAACCTGCACGGAGTGAGCAAGTGCAAAAGGTGCCCTCACAGGGGGTGGCTGAAGGCAGCTTGTCCAGGGTGGCAACCTGGCCAATTCATATTCTTTGGCAGCAACCAGAAACCTCTCTCAGCCTCACAGCCCCACATGCCACAAACTATAAACCTTGCGTCAAAAAACAACATTCTTGTGACATGCAAGCTGAAGAAACTCGTCCTCTAGAAAGGCTGCAGACTTCTACAGCCACACTCCTCTCCTCCACGACCAGCTGGCCTGCAGACAGAGGTCACAGCCAAGGAGATCCATCACAAACAGGAGCAAACAGCTCCACACTGAGACCAAGAACATCTGTATGCTAAAAGACCACTTGCAAGCAGAATGGGCATCTCCAGCTATAATGTATCTAGCAAACCTTGCAGAATAAAAGGGCCAGCAGAGCTTACAGTCAAGCGTTTTTTTCTCCTCTGCAGCGAAGAGGACAGCACGGCCGGGCTTCTCTGGGTGAGGCATTGGGTAACCATTTTCCTTTAGCTGCTCCTCTGTCATGAGATACTCCTTCAGTCGCCGGTACAAGGCAGCTCCTGCACACAAAGACAATGCTGAAGCCAGACCACTTAAGTAGGGGCTGTTTATTTTACTGTTTTTTGCTTTATCGAGCCTCCTGGCAGGGACTCTCGTTATTTTGAACTTATTTCCGCTGCCTTTGTTCAGGATTGACAGGGAAATAGGTGTCAGGGCAGTATTTTTAGAAATCTGGTCATTGGTGCACAAGCTCATTTTTAACCTCTGCAACAACCAGCATTAAGTCCGGAAAACACAGCTGAAACAGAATTCCTCCAAGAGGCTCATCTTCAGGGCTTTTTGTTACCAACGTAAGACTTCTCTGATTTTAATGTTTTAAATGTTTTAACTGATAATTTGTAACACAGCCCAAAGAATACCCCCTCAAAGGCCACCCACATCTAGCTAAAAAAATTCATTATCAGAAGCTTTCTTCCTGCTGTTGACTTCAGGCTGCTCGTTTCATTTCACAGAATAATTATAACTTCTTGCACTCTGCTCAATATCTATTCTTTTGCTGCTACGTTAAACCCTTCCAATATTGCTGTGTACCCTTTGATGTTGCTTAGCTGAGCTATACAGGCCCTTTTAAGTTTTCTCCATGTCAATTCCTTCTGCTCCGTGGCCTCCCTGTTTCTTCTCTGATCTCCTCAACAACTTGCCTACATCTCTTGGCAACCAAAATACCCACAACTGATTTGAGCCAACATGAATAATGCTTGTGGCACAACCCTTTGGCTACGATATGACCTTACTATGACATTCGTAAAGGTGAAATTGAGCCCTGCAGAGCAGATGGAGATATCTGTAAATCGGCCTTTTAATCTGACAGGCCCATTGTAAAACACTGCTTCAGGGCAAGAAAGTTCAAGTAAAATCCAGACAGAAATAAAAGCCCAAAAGTCAGTAATACCCAAAACACAAGGGGCAGCTCTGAACAGTTACTGATGCTACATCAAAGCCACACAGACTACATCAGTGAATTTGCAGCCTAAAGCAGGGCAGCAAGGCGTACCGTTCACCGGGCGACCCTGCAGCACCGTACTGCAGTTAGGTAATAACTCATAACACTGGCCCACAGATAAATCACAGCACTTCACGCATCAGCCAGATCCTGCTCTCCCCAGCCACAGCATTATACCTCCAGCTATAATTTACAGGTTACAGCCTCGCAAGAGCAGTGCCTTACCTGTTAAATCCTCTGCTCTCAAGCTCCCTGACCGATTTAGAGTAAAGCTTGTCTTAGCAGCAAGCTTCCCTCCCAGCACAGCTTCATGGGACACCACTTTCTTGTTACTTGTCTCTGCAGCGAGAAGAGGGAAGAAACAAAACAGGACAGAGATGAGGTACCCAGCTGAGTAAGAGTAAGTGACTTCAGTCCTAGAGTTTGGGGCACTACACATTGGCAAAGGGACTGCATTTATCCTCTTGAATTCTTGGTCTGCTCCAGAAATTGGCACGTGTAAGGTGGTGGCCTAGCATTTTCATTCCAGCACTATGGGGAGCTTTCTGTTTGTGCCGTCACCCCACAGCAAATTTAATTTTTTTTTTTTTTTTTTTTTTTTTACAGGTAGCAAGGACATTTTTACAGTTCTCCTGAAAACTCTGGTAGCTCTACCTGCTTATTCTGTGTAGCAAGCCTCCCTACTGCCCAAAGGCGAGAGGACTCAGCACAGGAGCAACTCAACCCAGTCATGTGCTGCATGGTGGCATCACCCACCCACAGGGAGCAGCTCTGCTGTTGGGTCCCTGCAGACCGACTCCCACACTGAATCTTTAAACTTCTTTTAGAAAGGAGCTTCAGAGCTCTAGAATATGCTCGACACATCAGATAATGGCAGATAGGTGCTTTTTACTAATCATTAACTGGCAGCCCTCTCCTAAAGGCCAGCCTCCCAAGTTCAGCCGCTCTGACTAATGGCCATGAAGGTAATGAAGACAGAGGGGAGAAAAGGGAAGAGACCGGGAAAAAAAAATTCACAAGAACAGCACAAATTGATTGTTTAATGTACCCTCTCGAGAGCCAATAATGAAATGTCTTAACCCTCTTCGTTTCTCTCTTGAAGCTTAATGTGTGTAACAGATTTCTGCGGTGATGGACGAGTCTATCACTTTGAAGGCATCATGTGAAAGTTACTCCATTAGCGGGGCTTTTCATTTTAAAGAACTTGTGCTAAAAAAAAAAAAATCCATGTGGCATTATCTCCATTTAGGTTCAGACAGCCAACAAAGCATTGCAGGACTTGCCTCTTGAAGGCCCATTAAAGCTTGCCAGACTATAAAAAGCTAACTGGAGTTGTTTGCCTTTCAGCATAATGCTTCTGAGAAATGGGTCTGTCTTTTCAACAAGTTTCTCTCCGTGGCTTCTAATCCAAGCAGGGCTCCGATTATTAAACCACAAACGTGGTACGTACTGTTCGTACTGGACGGGCAATTGGGCACTAGGCTTCGGAGCTTCTTTAAGGTGTTCACTGCCACATTCAGGTAGATGTTGCGACTGGTGCTACGTTCATAAGCCACCTTCTCTTCTGACAGAGCCTGCAAACAATGCAATTCATTACTACATACTCTCTTTCCACTACTGCTTTCGGAGAAAAGAAATGTCTGGCTCTTAAAATACAGAATCCAGGTATGATAGCAAAAAACCTGCCTGTCAAGGAATTGAGTAATGAATTGGAACATGGCACAAATACGTACTGCTTCTGGGGCCTGCTTAGGCGAGTAAGAGCAAAAAAAAAAAAATTATATTTTAAAGTGCTGGCAGAAGCATTTTCATGTGAAACCTTCCCTGACAGAATAACAAAGCAGTTCTGGAACTGCCTGGGAAAGGCGGTTTTCCCCACTTTGGTGGCAGTGCAAGATCTTAACTGGCAAGAAAAGGAAGTCTGGCAAATGATCACTCCTTGGACGCAACAGGAACATTCCCCCTAGAGAGCTGTGAAGGTGAAATCCCACAAAAGAAAGCCTTGTGGCACCTGCTTTGGCTACAAAACACACCACACAATGTTCCATATTTACCCAACTAACATTAATGGCCAAAGTTTTCCAATAAAATGCATTACTTCCTCAACTCTAGTATTGGAAATCCTACTGTACTATTCCCTACAGCTAGAAGGCTCCTTAAAAGCCTCACAGTTCATAAGCAGCAAGTTTTACCAATTACATCTCTCTCAAACACTTACCTCTGCTGAACACTTAGATTCCAGGAGGTGTTTGCTGCTGTACCAGAGCAAAAGGCCTTTTTGTCCAGCTTGACCACAATGCACAGTCCCCTACGTCCCTCTTCTGGAGTTACTAAAAAGATTGTGCATGCTTTACGAATGAAGGGAAAGATGGGATTACCTACTGGAAACCCCCACTGGAATTACACTTTCTGCTATCCAGTCTGGGACTATTTAGTGTCAGTGTCCTCCACAGAACTGTATGTGTATGCAGAGTTTTCTGGGTTTGCTGCAACTTCAGAAGGTCTTAGCCAAGGCAGAGGACGTTACTCTCTGCTGCAGACTTTATTTCATAAGAAGCAAGTGTCAGTACAGACCTTGTCAAATGCTTCCTGGGAGGAAGAGCAGAATTTCAGGCACTCATCAATGAAGAGATTGAGGTATCTTTGACGAATGTTTGTTGGGACTTTAGCACCAAATTCTGTGGGAATAACAGGCCTCTGTAAACTGGCACTCTAGAGATGAGACAGAGAGAGAAAGAGGCTATTCAGAGTTTAAGAAGTATGTTGCTTTGAGACTCTCACATTTCCTGCTATGTTATTAATAGTGGCATGACTTCCCTTCTGAAAATCTGCCCAAAGCTAAACATAACATGCATCATTTTGGTACTAAGAACACCACTTGAAGCTTTGTGCCACCTTCAGTATCCCAACTACTTCAGAAACAACCCTGTTTCATTATACAACTCATCCAGCAGCCAAGGCCTCCCAGTGGCATTAGTCACAACACTACATTTACACATACAAGCATTCCAGACCATGAAAATGATGACGTTTACGTTAAGAGATTCAAGATTAGGATCGTACCAAGCACCACGCTTTGAATTGGAGACATGAACACATGATACCAGTTATGTGCACGACAGACATGGTTTTGTTTTTGGTACTCTGGCTGTGAAGAGACAATGGAAGGCCCACTCCTGCCAGGCTGGCAGCCAGCTATATTGTCACACTTTCTGTGGGATTCCTGAAACTTTACTGTTACTTTACATTAGTCGCCACATTACTGCATTGGCTTTTTTCTTCCTTTTTTAATGCCAGTCATGATGCTCCTGAAGGGATTTTCCCCTTAAAATGAATGACATGTTCTCCAGGAATAAAAACCGCATGTTGGACTGAGTTATGACCCATCACTCCAATTTTCCATTTAACACCAGTTTATTCCCCAAATCACACGCTTTGCCCCCTTTTCAGAGAAGACACTGTACATTCACCTCTAAAGCACCCAATCGTTTTGTCAGTCTTTCTCCATCCCACCCAAGAGATACCCGTAAACCAAACCACGTGCTGCAATCTGTAATAAAAACAGCTCTACGGAAGAGACGAGCACATTCAAAGGGGAGCAACTGGTCCTGTCTCAATGAGAAGAGTATTCATTTTCCACATTGACGGCCCGTTCAAGGGGATTTGGTCCTTTTCATCACCTATATATTTCTTCCTCAATCTCCAATACGTAACCCTTAAGCACCTCTGTAACACTGGTAAATATTTTACCCTTTCAGTTATTTCTTTTAATCAGCTTCAAGCTGTATGTTACTATGGGGGCTTTTTGGTTGGGGAAGGAAGAGGATGACTTTTCACCCTTATAGAAATAATCAGAGTATGTTATGAGGTATCTTGACACAAGTTATCATCAATAAAGATAACTTTAATCAAGTCCTGACACTAACCACATTCCTTGCCATCCACTCCAGCAAACAGCCTCTTATGCCAGCCACATGCTGCTACATGAGGAACTCTATTCTGACACGTCTTAGGGAGTAACATGTTCCCCAGTGCTCATGGGGAAAGGAGGGACTTCTTTGCCAAGGAACGCATAGCAAAAGCACCCAAAGGCCAGGCAGGTATCCCCAGGAGAAAAGAAAAAAAAAAAAAGAGAGGTTTTTTCCCCTCAAATATTAACAGCAGCATGAAGTTTGAATGATCACATTTTAACTATATAGGTCACTGTGGGACATTATTCATAACCACCTTCGTCAGTATGGCCCACAAAGCCCAGGAAGGCCATTAATCCAGCCATGCCTTTTGAACACAAGAGGCTCCAAGTCCCTGCCACAAACAGCTACACACCTAGGCAGACAGAACAACAGAAGACTCAAACAGAAAATGAGTGATCAATATTCAACGAGATCAGAGAAGCACTTAAGTATTTCTATCTTTTTAAGCTTCTACCCCTCAAGTGTTTAATTTTTTATACAGTGCTATCGAGGAAAACCACAGGAAGAAACAAACCCATTTAATCAACCTAATCAAAACACCGCTCTTTGGAGAGTGCTAAGTTTGAGGCAGCATGGTTAAACATACCACCCTTAGTGGGGAATGACCAAAAAGATTTCAAATTTCTCTTACCTGTAAGGAAGGAACATGTGCTATTCTTTTCGGCACAATGGTGCTGGTGGTCTTTGAAGCCATCCCAGCTAAGGTGCAAGCCTTCAGAGAAAGGGTGGGTGCTTCAGAGTCATTGGAAGGTGTAACGCTCCTGCCAGCAACAGTTGTCTTACTACTCATGAGGTCTGCAGAAAACAGAAAACATATTTAGGCAGAAATCTTACCACTGGGCTTCAGGTTGCCACAATGAACTTACTATAAAAGGTCCATGCTGCAAGCTGTGATTTTTTCGAATGGAAGCCTCCAAAGGGATACAAATTGGGTAATTTTACCACCTTCCAGGCAAGGATGAAGGAACATTCTGCCAGGAAACGTGCCTCATTTCTGTTTGTTTTGGGGTAACTGAGTCAGCAGAGTTTAAAGAGGTAACCCTGTCAGCTATAATGCACTAACTGCCCATCACGTCAGCTCTGAGTCCTTCCAACTACAAAGGGATACCAATGAGCGTTAATTAGTACTTCCCTCCTGTTTGTGCTGCCTCTGAAGGCAATGGAAGAGCAAATGAGGAGCAAACATGCTCCAAGGAAGAAACAGAAAAAGAACAGGCTGAAGTGAGGGAGGCTGGGTGAGACAGATGGGGGAACGGGGCTGTATATCTAGTCTGTTGATTTTCAGACTAGGACGGTATTTCTCAGTGGCGAGACTTTCCACTGGTCACTATCAGCAAAGATTCAAGTCATGGCCAATGCTACACATCTGCTGGTAGTTACACATCTGCTGACAGTTTCACATCTGCTCAGGAGAAATTTAAACAGAAGGCAGTATCTTTTAACGGAGGGGAGGACAGGGAAGTGATGACAAATAACATTGCTGGCTTACTTTGTTTGGCTGCTGCAGAAAGGGCTACATTTGGCACGTGAGCAATCCTCCTCTTTTCTCCTGGCAAAGAGAGAGAGGCCTTTTGAACAGCCACAGCCAGCTGTGCCGCCTGCTGCTGAGCCAGCTGGATCCTCTGGTAGCAGACCTCCTGAGCCGTGGGGGGACGGTATGGCCGGATTACGGGCTTGCTCGGGACCTCTGCCTGCACAGATAAAAAGGTTTTAGAGCCAGCACGTTTACCTGCTCAGTCCCCACCCTCTGGCTTCCATTCACCCAAGAAAGATACCTTTTCCTCAACACCTTTCTGTTAGCAAATACAGGTTTCTGAGAGGAGAAGATCCCAAACGTCTTCCAGTAAAATAGTATTTAGAGTGACCCACCAAAGCCCATTATATTAATGAATCACACTCTGTCAAGGCCTCCGAGCACTCTGGCATGTTCTTAAATTGGTAGGTAGTATTTGAACTTCTTGTTTAATGGCATGATGTTCTCCATCACTGTGCCTAAACCCCACTTCTGGACTGTCAGGACTCTCATCTCTACAGTCTTGCACTAGAAAATGAATCCAGTCCCATACTGCCTACCGCATGCTTCTTTAGTTTATATTGCAATGAAAAAGTGACCAACTATTCTCCATTTCCCTTTGCTACACGATGCTGAGTTTTACAGCTCTCTCCCTCTCTGTCTTTCCCATGCTGAAGAACCAGGTGCGATTTAGCCTTGTATTAAAGCAGCTGTCCACCTCTCAGCAGCCTTGTTTCAGGTCTGCAGTTCCTGTAGCTACTTAAAAGTCTCACATATACCTATTTATGGGATTAGAGCATTACATAAACTGAGCTCTGAATTTTAAACAGGCTCTGCCCCTGCCTACTTCTGGAGGCATTTCACTGCTTCAGCTGTTACTAGCACAAAGAAGTTACATACACATTTTCTTTGACGTCCAAATTTAGGTTGCAGGAAAGGTGCCAGAAATTATGTCAGCAAAGGGAGAAGTTTTCTAGCAGAAGTACAAGAGAAGCAGCAGTAATACAAACTTCTCCACACTATTTAACAGCCTTTGAAATCTGAGAAACAGGCCTTCCCTCCTGAAATTTCTTCAGAGAAGGGCGCGCTCGAACAGCCCATGTGTAACATGGCATTTCTGACACCGCAAATTGAGGGCAAGCTGGCACCTCCTGCATTCCTTGTCGCTGATGCTGACACCAGCTTCTGGATACCAAACTGAATGCAGTCAGCCATTAAATTATAATTACAGACTTCTGAGCAGGACAGGACACTCATTTTCTGCCTCACCTTCAATTCCTTTGGCCCACCATTTCCCCCGGCGACTAAACTAGAACAAAACTCCCTCCCCTTCGCCTTGCTCAGTCCTTGAGCTATAAATCACAAGCAAGACTGAGCAAATATTCAACTTGGAGGGACATGGCAAAGCACAGGCCTCAACTCTGTGTGTAGAAGCAGCAGTTCAGGTCCTGCTGCACCTCCTGAACAGCGCTGGCAGCAGCACCGAGCTGAGGTACTCCGGGGAATGCACGTCCCAGTGTGTGCTCACGGCAGCTGCTGCCGAGCACACCAGATCGGCTCTGTTTGCCCATGCAATGGCTGTGCTGGGGCTCACATCTTTGGAAAGCATTTTGGGATCAGCTGTCACATTAAGAAAATATATTTAAAGGTTCGTACATGTCTAAAAGGCACCTATTTACAACAAATATTTGAGTTAATGAATTTCCAACCCATTTGTTTCAGTCTCTTATCTCTTCACTTTGGAAGAAAGAGCCCTTATCAAAACACATGAACTGGCTGAAGATATGTAGTTAAATAAAACGCACTGTATTGACCTCAGGGCTTCAAATTATTAAAAGCAAAAAAGCCTTTTCTAGGCAGAGAGGAAAGGGAGAACAATTAATTTGGACTACCCAGCTCAAATCAGTGTGTAAGTCTCCACTCTTATCCTGCTGGAACATAAAACTGACTAATCTGTGCTCAGCACCTGGAGGGAAACACATTAAACCCTCAGAAAAAAAATATGAATTAAAATCCCAGTGAGAAAGAAATTTAAAAATCAAGATGTTTTCCTTGAATTTCTTTTTTATTCTTCTCTGTATTTAAAGTATTTCAACAATTGTGAAAGCAGAGTATCAAACAAGATACTGTTGGTATCTTGGCTGATGCAAAGCAGATATAGTGTAACGGTTTTAAACATCTGACAAAATTCCTACAGCTATCTTTTAGGACCACAAGATGAAGAAAAGTACTATCAGACACAGGCTGACCTGGCATCCATATAGTTTTTAACTAAGTGACTGAATGAAGCCATACTATAGAAAATTAACATCTCCATCTGTTCCAGGGACTTGCAAAGTGCAGAATCCATTACACAGCTTACCCTTGGTTTTATGAAAGTTTATTAGAGTTTCACTGCCATTTTTAACAGATGCCTGACTATATCTTTCAGAAATCAGAAAGGGGAGGAAAGAAATCTGACACAGATGGATTCCAGCACAAACAACTCATACACTACTGCCTGAGTCTGGGACTGCATCACTTGTCAGTGTCATAACAGGACAGAAAATCCTCGCTTCAAAAAACTTGCTTCTAAAAGCTGCACTTACATTTCCTTGTTTGACAAGATGAGAGATCCTTCTTTTTTGGCCCGGAAACAAGGTAGTTAAATTATCTTCTGTCTTTTCTTCATTTCCTTCCTCTTTGGACAGCTGGAAAACAAAAGAACAAGCTTCCAAAATCGAATAGACTTGAAGATCCCTTTCAATTAAGGGATGTGAAAAAGTCTCCTTTTGAGTTAACAGAAAGTCCTTGCAGGTGGCAGGTGAGAACAACATGTGGTCAGCTGCTGAACTACTAAAATAAACCTTGCTTTGAACCCAAGAGCCAAGAATGAAGCCAATGAACAGCAACATTAGAGTTTCCACCCAAGCAGTCGCACACCCACCTCACCTTTCATGGCATTCTTAAAACCCAGGGCGTTTGGGGGTTTTTTCGGTAAGAATCTGGGAGCTGACTCAGTCCTGCCCTTGTATAACATGCTGCCAGAGCAGGTTCTGAAAACCTGCTTGACACCAAACCACAGTGCCTCCATTCCACACTTAGGGAAATCTTCTCTTTAGTTTTATCCACAGCCATATCTCCAGAAAGACTGCGGTGACAAATCCCCAGGTCACACACTTGCACAGCCAGAAACCCGGGAGGAAGTAACAGCACTGCTCCAGCTAAAGCTACTTCTGAGCTAAAGTCTCAGATTTGCTCCTGGGCATAGAGGGAGCCACTTTAAAATCTTTTTTTAATTTGACTCAGCCGTTCATTTATACAAAACACACTTCACAAGCTTATTTTGCAGAACTCTAGCTTGCTCTTGCTTTCAGTTTTCCAACACAACCCCTGGCAAAGCTTGGAACGGAGACGAGCCTGACAATCTCTTAAGAAATTCAGAAACAGAGCTGAAGGCTGGATTTAGGGATAAACTCAGACTCCACTTAAGATGAGCTTGTGTTCATCACCACAAGGGCATTCTGGATGAGCACTTCACACTTAATCACTTCGCTCTCCAGGAACTCAGTAAGTCGGTTAATACAGTTACATCCCTAATAAACTCTCTCACAGCGTGATCCTTCCCGGTGGAAAAGTACCGCACTGCCCACATGTACCTTCCCTCTGGACGAGCACAATACTGAGACCAAATGACACTGGCTCCATCTACAAAATTATTCCATAAACAAAAAAATTCCCCATGACCAATCCCACCCACCAGAAACACAGTGGGGAAGCAGGTACCTACTTACAAACACTCATCTTTCAAAGTAGGACCCCGTGCTGTCATGCCTGTTCCTCCCTTTCCAAAACAGGGGGAAATTAAATTTCAGTGCAGGGATATAAGGTGAAGTATGTGCAAAAGAAACACAGGTGGCTGCTGACAGCTGAACATTGCCACTCCATGCCAGAATTAACTGTTTGCAGTGAGTGGCAGCCCCTGCTTCAGCATTTTCTGAATTCAGCCCATTTTGAATCACCCTGTATTTGGAAAGCGCCAAATGGATTGGTATTTCCCACTATAGATTGTGTGCCCTTAAACTATTTTCACTTAAACTGAGCAATTTGGAGAAACAAAGCCAAAAATAAAGTGCTCCTTCCTAGCTGGGAATTATACTAAACACTGAAGAAAGAACAGCTGAATTTTAAACAAGCAAAATCAAGTAATGCTTAATAGTTCAGAAGAAAATCATTACACTGAACTGCTTTATATAGTTGCTTCTACCAAGGCATTTCTTATGAGTGTTAAAAAGGTCTGTGCTTGTCAGCAACACAGACTTCTCTCTGAACAGATCGAGGACATTATTGCAACAGAGAATTCAGCAAAAAGCTTTAATAGTCCAGCTATTCTTTTCAAAAGATGAGCTCTGTTCCCCACGCTGCAGATCCCAGCTCACTTTGTCCTCCACATACAGATGGTCATGAATGGAAGAATTTTGTCCACAGCCACTTCACCCACCCAACTAACAAAAGCCTGAAAACCAGCACCAATTTCTGATGCTGTTTTTGGAATAAAAGTCAACAATCAATCATACCAGGAGAAACTGCCTTTCCACCATGCAGTTGCATGGTTGCTACTGCACTTGCCCTGTCCCTCCTTCAAATCAATAATGCCAAAGGGAGCCTTGCTGTATTTCAAGGGCTCTGAACTGGAACACACTGGAAGCCCTGATGGCATCCCAGTACCTCTGTTATCTTTTGGATGCAGGACAGCTGCAGCTCAAGCCACTCACACTCCTTCTTTGGTGCTCCCTCTCCCCTAACACACAGAGGGCACCAGATTTCGTCACCTTGCCTCATTAAGCCTCCCAGGTAATACAGCCGACTCAGCAACCCTGATACCTCTGCACTGCACTCAGGCACATCAGATGGGTAACGCCAGATACAAGTTTGGGGTGTTTTCTCAACACTGCCAAATTTGTCACCTTTTTTCTTTTTTAAAGCTCTTTCCAATCCAATTCCCTGAACACTTGCTCTGTACACAAGCAAAATCATCCCAACCAGAAAACCTGGGTGTGCTGGGTTTGACAGCAAGTCAGACAATCCCACCCATGCACAGGCAGCAGCTCCTGGGATCCAGGGTCTGCTCTTACTGCCCAGTCAAACTCGTATGTCAGCAGATGAAGGATGAGTTTTGTCTGCTCCTATTTCCCTGCCTCAGATGCTGTTAGAAGATTACTGCTAGCAGCTGCTTTCTAGCCTTTCACACTTGCTCCATTCTGTTTTAATCTTTGAAAACAAGATTCTTACATCCTCTGGGGACCACCTCACAGTCACTGGCAGAGGCCTTTTTATATAAATGCTGTCTTCTTACCCATTTATTCTGAGACCCCTTGTACTTTTTGCAAAAATGTTACCCTCCATTTCTTAATTGCACTACCTATGAGGTATCCACAGATCCTCTTCAAATAGCTGCAGTATGCATTTAAAATAGGAAACAGTAATATGGGGAATCTCCAAAACGTCCAGTGCCAACTACATCAACTTACTTGCACTAACACATTGTCCTGGTTCTACCTGCCACTATGTTCCTTAAACTGCAACAAGAAGGCATTGCCCAGATTAGCAAATTTAGATTAGCTTTGAAACACCCACAACATACTTTCTGAAGCATTTTGTCCAGCCATCCAGGCCACTGTGGTTCTTAGGCCAGATGGAGACAGAAGTAACTGATAACCCTGAAAGCTAAAGGCCTTCCACACAAAAGGTAATTGAATCCTTACATTTCACAGCAGCTTTCAATCCCGCAGGTAAATTCAGGTGCAAACTCTTCAAAGCACTCAGTCATGATATGGATGAGATTATTCCAACATATGGAGTCTCCCTTCATAGCCCTCTTCAGCTACTTGAAATAAGCAACACCACTAAACTAAACCAGAACCCTTTCACATTTAGAGGTGAGAGCACCAAGCAATCCCAACCAGCATTACCTGTTTCCCCAGCCTTCCCTTGTCTTCAGTTTTCACATCTGTGGATTCATTAAAAATCCTGAGACACTCTTCCATTGGATCTGACTCAAAGTCCAAGTCTTTTTCAAGGATGGAATAATCAATGTCATCAGATGTTGAGGAAGACGACGATGACTTTGACAATTTAGAGCGCTTCACTTTCTTCGTCCCTTCATTTTCACTCTCCGAGTCTGAACCACAGTCATTACCATCTGAGTCCGAGCTCACATCAAGTAAGGTAGATGGCAAAGGCCGGCCTTTGTCATCGTCATCTCCACTCTCGTCGCCAAACAGGTCAACATGACTCAAACTCTGCTGCTTCCGACCCTTCTTTGGATCTCCTTTTTCTGTAGAACCGACCTTTTCTTTCTTTCGCTCCAATGCTGGTGCCTTAGTCCCTTTCTCTTTGTTTTTACGACCTGAGGTTTCCTTACCATTTTTCACATCAGCTGTTTTCAGCTTGGAGTCTTTCTTGCCGCTCCCCAGCTTCTCTGTGCTAGAGCCCTTGATGACACCCTCACTCTTGCTTTTCGCTGAACTACTGCTGGCAGACTTGGATTTTTCTTTCTTAAGCCCATCCACTTTCTCTGACTTTTGTTTCTCAGATTTCTTTAAATTCCCATCGGTTTTCACTTTGACACTTTTATCTTTGTAGCTTTTCTCTTCACTCTTCGGTTTTAATTTTTCTTCTTTCTTAAGCAGCTTGTCTTTTTCTGTATTTTTACTTTTCTCCTTCTTACCAACCTCACTGAAGCCAGGTGTTTTACTAACATCTGATTTCTTCCTTTTTGTTTTGTCTTTTGAGTCTTTGTTTTTATTTTCAATTTCCTGGTCATTCTTACCAGAACACAATTTTGCTGCTTTTGCATTCTTGTCTGGTAAGTTTTTGGCAAGATTCTTCTGCGAGCTTGGAAGGTCCTCCATGCCACGTTGTGCTGCTGCTTCTTTGCTATCCTGGGACGCAAAGTCATCCAGTTTGGTCCTCTGCTCTTTGTTGGATAACCCGTCATTTGACTCAGTTTCAGAACCAGCTTTTGATTGTGAACTAACAGAGGTTGGCTTATACTCAACATCAGCCTCATCTTCAGAGGAAGAGAACCTGGCATACACTTCATAATCATCGGGCACTTCGCAGAGCTTCTTTCGCGAAGGAGAGTAAGATTCCTCATAGCTAGACACCCTACCCCTTTTAGACCCCTTTGGCTCCTTTGTCGTGGCTTTGCTCAAAAGCCTGGCTGAGTAATTTGAAAGTGGGTCATATTCCAAGTCTGTAGAAGGCTTAGAGTCATCAATCACGTATTTGCTGTTAGTGACAGTGCTACTGTATTTTTTATTTTGTACTACAGCCTTGGGAACATATTCCAGTGAGCTACCTTTAGATCGGGAACTATCCAAAGTGTATTTGTTTGACCGGCTAGCAGCAGCAAGAGGAGTAGGGTTGTAGTCCGAGTTATTATTAAAGTTGTAGCTACCTGGATTATACTCTAAGGAAGTAAATGAATCATTCTGTGTCCCAGAAGATGACACGGGCGTATTTGAAATGAGTGAGGAGGCCTCTGAAGCACTGAACTCCTTTGTCGTTTCTAGCAGCTCTTCATACTTTTTCTGCTCTCTCTCAACTTCATTTTTGACAGCCTCAATGGCCTTGTTGACCAGCTCCAGCTCCAGAATACCAGGTGTCACATCTGTAATGTCGGCCAGACTGCCTTCCTCTGCTTCCAGCGAGGGCCTCGGAAGCTCTGGATTGTAGGGATCATAGCCCCGCTCTGTAAAAGAGAAAGAAAAAAAATAATTTACTGCCAGCAATTGAGGCAAAATTTTCTTTGGAGTAAAATTTCTAAATGGCCTTTTTAAGGTCTCCTCTCCTCAAAACTCAGTACTGAAAGACACTACCAAAAGTCATGCTCTTGTCACTACAGAATAAACATTTGGCACCAAAAGCCACCAATGATGTTCTCCGGTCAGCGCCAGGTGTGTGGCTAGACTCGATTTTACAAACTATTCCCAGGTCATAAGGGCTAAAGATCTATTAGCAAAGTGCTTTTATCACTCATGGAAAAGCTCTATAAATTAAATGCTCTTCAGGGCACCAATGAGTAATCACTGTATTAGGACCAAGAGGAGATGAGTATGCGCAGAATTATCTGCTTAATTCAATGAAGCGACCAAGGGAGGAAAGAGGATTCCACTACGGAAACTGTGGATTAGGTTCTCGCTTATCAATGCCAATGCCTAAAGCCCACTGAAAGCCTCCAATATTCCTCAAGCTCAGTATTTCTGACAGCAGCTGCAGGAAAACCAGTCTTATTTGGACTGACAACCGGAGTGCTGCCAGTAAGAAAGAACTGCAAGTACAAAGGCAACACAACTCAACCAACACAGAACAACCACCAAGAAATGAACATTAAACACCCAGAACACTTCTCTTTTCTGACATTTGTCTTCTCAGAGAAGTCCCCTTGGTGGCCTCCCTTACACAGGCATTTCTAGGACTAGGAACAGAGGATCACTCTGACCACACTGCACAGCTCCGCCAACCACAGCTCTGCAGGAGAGCTTTTGGTGAGCGATGGTTCACCCTATGGAACTTATATAGAAATGCCCAAGCAGCCTGTCCAAGGGACAGCTTACAACTGAGGAGTCTCTTAACGCTCATCCTGTAACAGTCACCTTGAAAAGGACATTAGAGTCGTCGTCACAAGCATAAATGCTGTCTAGTTTCTGCCAGGGTATCTCAAACTCTCCCACCAACCTTTCCAACTCATGGTAAAAAGGAAGGGAAAAGGATGTCATTCACATGCGTGTGCAGGGTGACAGGCACTCTGCTTGCCAAAGAATGGGCAGGAAAATAACTTCACCTTGAAAAGTTGGACTAATAATGGAGGAACCCAGCAATAAAGATGACTGCATTTAACAAGCTAACAGAAGCTACAGGTAAGTGAATGGCTTTTTTTTTTTTTGACTTTGAACAGTTTTCAGTCCTTCTTTTCAGTGTCTCTGGATGCTGCTATTCCAGAGGAACTTTGCTAGTTCTTTGATAGAAGGACAGTACTAAAACTGGATTTCCAACACGAATACGTAGAACAAAACAATAAGCAGGGAGATTAGAAAAAAACCCACAAACCTCTCAAGGTCTAAGAGGGATGAGAGAATTTCTTGTAACAGCCAGAAATAAACAGTGTTTACAGGAGCTGTTTCTACCATTCTCACAAGATTGAGTTTTTTCTCCAATTTTTTTTCTTTTTGATAGGATCCATGAATGCACAGCTCCCTTTGGTAATAAGAAACGAATCTGTCTAGCAGTTGGCTGAACTAGCCTCCAAGGAAGCAGAATAACAGAGACTGGGTTAAAATAAAGGCAGTGGTTTCATAAAATACTTTTTACCCCTTAGGTTTGCAAAGTTTTTTTCCAAACCAATCAGCTCCTGATTGAGCAGGGACTCTGGGCAATTGCAGTATTATGTCACCATCTTCCAAAGGACAGTCTGAGCTGTGCCTCGGACCAGAAATGTGGGGGAAAATGAACAAGGTGACACCTTTGTATAACCAGCTCCCCCTCCACCCATTACAAAGTGCTTTACAACCATGACACGAAGAGCATTTCCCAAAGTAGTGTCTGCTCTTCCCCACTACGACACCCGGCACAGCTCGCTCCCTGGGGGAGAGAGGGAGGGACAAGGTGGCAAACCAGAACATCTCAGCGGATGGCGTACACCAGGCAGATATCCAGAGTCTATTTAGAAAAATAAACCATAAAGAAATGCAGGTAACAAGAAAAAAACTGGAACAAACCTAGATGCAAACAGCACCATCATCAAGGCTGGTATATGTAAACAGATTATCAAAACAATTAGGTATAAATATTAGCCTAACAGCTGATAAAGAACAGAGAGCCCTCAATACCCACCACCTCATTGCAAAACATCAACTCCATAGTGGTAGAAAAGACCAGTACAGTGAGATCTGGAGGAGTCAGCTACTACCCTGTCACACAAGATGGAGACTGAAAATTTAGCACAAGCAGTGATAAGGCAACTGCTGAAAGACTGGTAATTTGTGCAGAGATAAGTATTAGCTGGCCTACAGAGGGGAGGATACAGAGTCTGGATCTAAAGACTTGTCAAAATATATAAAAAAAAAAAAGCGCTAACACATCAAAACAACTCACCCCAAACTACACAGAATACATTCTGTCCACACAGAAAAGCAAACTATTTTAAATATATCAGGATACAGAGAAAGTAGAAGACAACCTAAGCACAGATCTGGTATCTGATTCTCTGCTGTTCATCTATAGTATAAAACTAATTTGCACATTTACTTTCAGTGGAATGACCAGATGTAAAAATACATTATAATCTCTGAGAATGCCAGCAGGCTTTGAGATATTGTCATGTAAGAGCTCTTTTGTAGGTGTGTAGGAAGCCTGATGGATTACCCAAGCGCCGCTGATCAAAGGCTACCTTTTCCATGAAAGACACTTGTGTAAGTGAGCTCCACGATACTAATCAGGACTGTCACCTTTGGCCACGATGCATTTGCAGACAATGTAGTGGAAACACAAGCAGAAGGGGATTTTATATATAACTATATATATACATACATATCTACCTGCAGAGCCATATACATACAAGTCCCCAAAGTCAGAGAAATTAAATATGCTAACTGAAATCAGGCCATCTTTTCAGATGCCTAATTATACTCCTAGGAACCTAGGAGAGGAAGGGACCTCTGGGTGCCTGAGCGCAGAGCCACGCAGGCAGGCACCCAGCTAGACCCACATGCCCCTTCTTACAACCTGGATACAAGATTCAAAGGAGTTGTCTTCAGCTTTTGCATTTATTCCTCTTAATTTCAAACACTAATATGAATACCCATGCTGTAAAGAAAGATTACTACGAGATGAACGACGCTGGTCCTGCTATTCTGATATACAAGATGCAGTATTTCTGTTGAAGCAAAATGAGTGAGAGGCACCACGTAGTGAAATAACTCCTCTTGGATAGATGTAAAATTAAGAGTCTACACTGTCCTTTGAGAATCACAAGATAATGAGACTCGAGATGACAACTCCTTGTAGGATTGTGAGCTAAACTGATATCAGGACACTCGTTAAAATACAAACTATTTTAATAAATTAATGTACCTGAAGACATATGAAATAGTTCTTCTGAGACATAAAAACATGAAGTTAACATCGACACTATACAAAATGAGTTGTTAATAATTTACAAGGGACCTCATCGAACAATTTATTTAACCTAGAACTACTTTAGAATATATCAAAATGAACTGTATTTAAATCAGCCATTTGAGCACAGAGTATACAGAAGTGTAAAATAGGGTTTCTCCAAATAAACAAGGCTGATTGTTTTTTTCCTGTCTACACTCATGCTGGTTCTCAGAAACGAGGCCTCAGTTCTGAGGTGGAGCTGTTTTATTACAGAGCTTCTACAAGCTAACGACTCCTTGCTGGACACTGGTCCTTCTAGTTTGTGCAACAGGCAAAGGCAGTAAACAAAGGCTGACATTAAAGGAATAATGGGAGCACAAGCTCACCCGTTTGATGTCAAAACTTACTTTACAGTGAATCATTCTGGAAAAAAAGATGTCTCTTTTTTCCAAGTACCCTACCAGAACACATACTTCAGATGCTTGAAATACAGAAAAGCCCAAACGTATGACAGGTATTGGTCATTATAAATCTGCAGGTTTTGGAAGAGGAGTCAAGCTCTTGCATGCATGTGGGACATGGATGACAACTACCTTCCTTCCAGATATAACAGAGTCGCTCAGCAGCAGCAGCAGCTGCTAAACAAAAGTGAGGCAAAAATTAAAAACTTTCAAATTTACGGCCATTAGGATCTCATAAAGGAAGGGTTTGCTGGCCAAGCCACAGCGGGACCAGCAGAGGCCAAACAGCGAACATTTTCAAGATGCATCGCTGCTGACATCACCCATTCTCCCGGGTTACCTGGAGCTGGCAACAAAAGGTGCATTCATCAGGAGATGGGGAAGGTGAAAGCTGTTGGGAGACCACTTTGGAGAGGAAAAAAAAAAAAAAGGTACTTTTATTTTAACGTCATCAGGACAGCTTTATTAGCTTAACAGCTTGCCTGTGTTTACAGTGTCAGTATATAGCAAATAGACAACCTTTGTGATTACAGAAAAATTATCACCATTGGAAAATTATTTTAAGCTTTTCATGTAATGCTTCACAGAAGAGACAGTGCTTCCTCAAGAACAAAATGTTTCAAAAAGCTTTCACCAGTAGGCTGAGTTTTGCTACTCTTCAGAATTAAACAGTGCAAAAGAAATGGCACTTTTTGGCGCAGACCTCATTTGCAAGTACCCAAAGCATACTTCCAACAATTAATTTAACAATAATATCCAACCACTTGGAAATAATTAACACTGAGATTTAAAATAGTACATTTCAAATAATTATCCAGAGTAAATGGGTTAGGAGGGCAGGTAAGAGGAGCAAAGAGAAATGTTTCTTCAACTTTAAATATAACCCTAGTCCTAAGAATCTTTTTTTGCTCCTTTCTCTTTTTAAATAATAAATTTAAGTATTAAAATTAAGTATTAAAAGTATAGATAACCTTGGGCTGGCCTAAGAACATCAGGGAAGGAAGGCCTGAGAGGTATTACAGCCAGTCTAGTCCAAACTGGCTTCTCCCTATGCACCCCACTCCTTGCATTTGTTACTCCATGAGAAGTATTTGATGCCACAAAGTACAACATGAACCAACACACTAATTTCTTTAGTGGAAAAAAAGAAGCAAATACGAGAAAAGAAAGTCTTATATTAGCAAGGCTGAAAAAAGTTTGAACAGTCATCTGCCACACTGTGGTATTTTTAAACCTGCTGTGACAAAGCCTGCTTAAGGTCAGGGTATAGTTTCACCAGATGTTGTCAGCCAACATAAGCACCTGGTGCCACCCAAGGACTGTCTCTGGGCTGAACTGGTTGACCAGGGGGCTCACTGGAGGGTGTCACAACCAGCATAGGGAGGGGTGGATCACACCGAGGGACAAGAGGAGCCAGGCATCATCCTCACACAAGCCATAAACCATTTTCTCAGCTCAGCTGCCCAAGACTGCTGACATGCTGGAGAAGAGACACGGACCTGCCCGAGTGGGCTCAATCCAGCAAGGGAGCAGCTCCAACGTGGGCCATGTCACTGCCCAGCAGGCAGTGTGATCAGTAGGAAACTCACTTTGACTGGAGGAAGTTAGGGCACATCCCTCAAAGCAGTTCAGACAACAACATCCAGGGAAGCAGTGAACACCTCCTAATTCTATTCAAGAAAACGCAACTTTGTGCAGTTTTGTCTCTGGCACAGCAAAAGAGAAATCTCAGAGGTCCTCCAGCCTACTAAATACAGTAGCTGCACCCTCCTGAGAGCCTCACAGACAGTCCTGGAGGACAGCTGGGACTGCCACTGCTTCACACAGCAACCTGAGTTGAATCTAAGGATTCAAAAGCCAGAACAGGACAGTCTGGCCCATGCAAACGCCATCATTTACATTCCTCTATAGCCACAGTGATTTACAGTCCCACCCGCTCTGGTGCTACAACAACAGTAGGCAAAGAGCATCAGAGGGATGTCAAGATCTGATAAATGTAATGTTTTCCTAAGAGGGAATCACACCATGGGTACATTTCTCCCATAACCTAGGAAAGAACGCAAGAAGAAACAGTCGTGTGTTTGCCAGGAGAGGGGCAGAAAGCAAAGGCTGGCACCCAAAATATCACGATTGCTCCCCAGTCTGCTACCCCGACCCCACAGCCTGTCATCATGCAGGCTAGAAGGTGTCTCACCGTTTTAAAATCGATGATACATTAATCTGGATATTCAGTGTTTGGATTCTTTGGAGATCTTTCCATTCCCTCTCTCATTTTAGCTTTAAAGTTATTCCTCAATATACAAGAAAAGTTGAAATTCTGTTTGAAAAAAAAAAAAAAAATAAGAGACTTATTTTTTTCTATTTCCGAGAACAAGACAGACCAGAAAACATTTCCACATCTCCTATATAAAACTAAGGATCTACTCTAAAACTCAACTAGTAGAGCAAGTCTTCTTTTCAAAGAAGCAGAAGAAAAAAAAATGCTTCAAGTATTCTGGTGTCTTCTTTTCTCTCTATTCAACTCCAGCTTGAAAAATTACTTTGACCAGCATGGTCACAAGCAGTAACACTACTCCTCACCCACCAGTCCCTTAATTTTCCAGCCTTCCTATGGCTTTCTCAAGATAAGTTATCTTCTCAACACCTGATTTATTTCTTTAACTATTTCAGGTGAAGAATTCTCATTTAAGAAAAAAAATAAAAACACACACACACAAAAAAAAACCAAACAAACAAAAAAAAAAACCACAAAAAAACAAAACCCAGTGTTTCAATACAGTCACAACTGGATACTTTGAAAAACAAAGTTTAAAACTAAAGAAAAGCACCTTTCAAATTATATTACATTTTAAAACTTCAGCTGTGACTTATAAAGGGCTAAAACCAAAAGTTAAACTGGTTTTAAAACCTGTCTGGCTTTAGTTAACTCAAAAGCAGGAATTAAGACTTTGCAGCTCCCTTACGGCAGACACCTGCAGCTCCGCAGACTTTAACCAGCTAACCCAACACACTCCTTGATTCTCAGCACAGATCCTCTCTTTAATAAAAAGGCTAGATCTCACAGGGAAATGAAAATCTTTGTGCAACTAAACCCTACAAAGCAGAGCTGAGTTTTTTGCATAGTCCATATATTTTGGAGGCAGATGTAACCCTAAGGACCAAAGACTCATGTTAAATGAATGGCTAACACGTGAAAGCCTCTCTGGAGAAGGCACTTCTCTCACAGCTGCTTCTTCACGTACTGCAACCCACACAAAAACACAAGTTCACTCCACAGTAAGTCAAAAACTTCAAAGAATTACCTGAGCTCCCCGCGGTTAATAAATATTGCAGATATTTGTTCATGCTGTACTTGAGGCTTTTAATATCTGCTTGGTACTGCTAAGACACTCCGGCAAAGGCTTATGGCACAATACCGCTGACCATGTGCTGACACAGCACTTTCTGGGCTGCAGAGATAATTAGGGCAGGACTTACCAACCCAAAGTCCCGCCTTCACCCTCATTTACTCCCAAGTCAGACTGGGTTTTACTCCACTGTCTGCAGGGGCTTTTTGACTCGTTTTCTTCTTTCCTAGCGCTACCACTCTCATCTTGGGGGATTTTTTTGACATCTTACTCTCCCCACTCCCCAACTGTACATGTTGCTTTTTACTTGATTTGAGCAACGCAAGTTGGCAAGCGCAGCGGTTTCCCAAACAGCAATCCCCTCGTCCCGCCAGGTCCCCCAGCAGCAAGCTCCCCAGTCCAAGCCCAATTCCACCCCACTTCTCCAGCCCCCACAGCCCACGCTCAGGCCCAGGGGGGGAAGGAGGCTGCAGGGCAGGCAGATGGGCTGGCCCTGCCTGTCGGTGCGTGCCTGCCCGCAGCCCAGCGCCGCCGCCTCTCCGGGATACGTGAGCCGACACGCCGCCCCGGCACCTCCAACCCACCTCGCCCAGCACAGGGAACCCCCCAGGAAAGCACGGTGGGAAACTCTGGACTAGCAAATTGGGCTGCTGGCTTCTCCAGCGCTAACACAGCGCTGTGGTGTTTGACTAGAGGAAAAGAAAAAAAAAAAAAATAAATCAGAAGAAGTGTTTTTAAATGGCAGGTGAGATATCCCACATTGGAGAGAGAAATGCTGTAAGAACAGACAAAGGGCCCCTGTGGCTGGCAGAGGGGGGACCTGAGGAGCTCACAAACGCCAGCACGATGCTAGTGCCTCTGACACCCAAGCAGGTCACTGCACCTTTAGCCTTCAAAATCCTTCCAGCTTGACAGAGGAGATTCGCTCCCACCTTCTGCTTTTCACAGTGTAACTGGAGTGAGGAAGAGCCACGTGCAAGCTCGGGACCGAGTCTCCCCACAGCCACACTCCCACTTGCAGAAAGACCAAGAATCGGAAGTGCCAGCCCACACTGCAATCCTGAGACATAAAGCAGCTGCACCTGCCTACCCACAGGAAACCTGCCATAACTGACAATTTAGTTAAATGACAAGAAATCCCTAACTGCTAGAAAGCCATGACTGCTTTACATGAAAAGACATGTCTTGACCTTACCGTCAATTGGGTTTTCTATTCTTTATTTCACAACTCACTTAAAAAAACCAACACTCACCAGTGACATTTTGGTAATTACTGTCCTAATCGCAAATGTGGAAAAAAAGAAAGCAATTTTGGCAATGTCGCCCACATGTAGTTCATGGACTAGAGCACCTGACACCCATCCACCTGATTTCCTCTCGGTGAAGAAATACCAAAGGCAGCTCATAAGTTTGCATTTCTGCTCATTCAGTTTCCCTGTAGCAAATACAATAATAAAAGCTCTTTCCTACAAGATGCTGATCTTGCACAACATCAAATAGAGGAAGGAAAACGCATCTGTTAAAGACTTCTTTTAATCCTTTCTACACATGGTGTGAACCTGCACTGCAATAAGTAATACAAAGCAATCCCAGACAATGCAGAGAGGCTGCTCCCACCAAACACCGCTGAGTTTAATGCGCAGCCCCTCAGCAATGTGCTGACAGGGGAAGAAGACAACGGCCTTGATCCTAGGGTGACATATGGTCTGAGGATGATTAAAGCTGGCTTTTAACATTTAAAGAGTCACTTTAGGTTTTACCTAGCATCATTTTACACAGTGTTTTATATACAAGTCACAGCCATCCCACGTGGCTGCTTTCTGGTTGAAGACTTTGAAGAAGGGAGAGGTGAAGTGCCCTCCTGTACCAGTGACAGGATCAACAGAGTTAACACTGGGGAGATAAGCCCAAGGATTTCTCTGCACCTGACCTGAGCAAACAGGAGCCAAATGGTGTTACAGCAGCTTACTTGTGGGCTGGGTAGCGTAAATCACACAGAGGTGAAACACTCATCGCTGGATGGTACCACACAAACTCATGCAGTCACCTTTCAAAGATACAATCTAGATTTTATCTGCAAAGTCTTGCCCATCTAAATAGAAAATCCACACAGCAAGAAAACCGTTCCACAAGCTTTGGACCATACCAGAAAACTGCAGAGCAACTGTCAGTAATGCACCACTCTTGGATAAAGTATTTCAAGGCAGGGTGCTGAAAGCCTTCCTCTTCCCATCTCACACTAACACAAAGATTACGGCAAAGAGGAACTCAGACCTCCAGACCTGGATGCAGCTTTCTGCTGTGGGTTCAAAAAACATCCAACTCTTAGGCATCTCCTGACAGCTACTATCAAACCCAGCAAACCAAAGAGCTGGCTTCCTTAAGATAAAGAGATGTATTATGCTTCTTTTATGTCTTTCAGCATACGCAGGCCCTAGACTTTAAAGAGACCTATTTTTCTCCACTACAGATCTTGAAGACACGCTTTTAGGACTGAAGGCAGTCCTTCCCTCCTACTTACACAGCACGCTTTCAAAGCACTTCACATGCATTCAATAATCTTTTCATCCTGCTCTGAAGCAGGTGGGTTTTAGTCATTTTGTAGATGGAAAAAGCACTTCAGCCAAGTCAGGATTAGAATTTGCAGTCTCCAGATTCCCAGTCCTGTACAGGCTTACATCCCATTTCTCAGCCCAACACTGCTGTGGAAATACCACATCGGTGCATGCTACCACCTAGCACCTTCCTGAGCTTTCAGCCAACCTCGAATTTCCACAAGTCTCCAGGTAGCCACACTCTTTTACCACGCAGGCAGATACTTGCAGTAAAGATACTGGAATAGATTTCCCACGTGAAGCATCATACATTTCAGAGCTCAGTTCAAACACACCCTACGGACCAGCTGCATCACACCGGTTCCCTTTGCACCCAACAAGTTTGTATTTACTTAGCTGCTTTCAGAGGGGAAGAGAAGGGAACTCCTGCTATGCAGACAGCAGCAGACAGGAGAGAACTCGGTCCTCCGTGCCTGTTAGGGCATCAGCAGCAGCAGCAGGAGGCCTTTCCATCACTGTCTCCCAGTGGTTGGGACCATGAGAGAACTATATGAAAAAGAAGGATCATTTTTTACAAATATCTGAACATTACACTCCTCAGGAAATCTGGAACAGTGAGGGGGCAGAGAAGAGGAACCGTGCTAAGCCCCACTAACACCTCTTTTCACCTCCCCTCTGCTCCATCTGGCATGAGTCCGCAGCCTCCTCCCACCACAACCTGGCAAGGCCAGCTCCAAAACCTCAGTTTTCAAAAGCTACTTTCAAGGCTACGAAAGATCTACTAAGCGTTTTGGGGTTACTGCCAGTCCTACAGTGATCCAAAAACAACCAAGTCAACATCAGCCTTGAATCAATATGTTTAGCAGACTGATTCTTCAGACATTATCCTTTTTTCTAGGCACTATCCGAGAAAACACAGATCTACACTGTAGGTCTTGGTGTAGGTACCTACCTGCTTTGGCAAAAAAAATATACTTTTAAAGCTTATTTATCGAGTGTCATGATTAAATAGGTCAAATATGCCCCAGTGCACTGTTATAAGGCTACTTTACAACGAGGCAAGCGGTTTCACTGACAGGGAGCAACTTACATTGGATCGAGAACCTGCTTTCTAGAAGATGGTTGCCTGGTTGCTAGCTAAACTACTACACCCTCTAGCGTAAATCTTAAACACATCCTTCCAGGCTAGATGAGCTTCAGACAGACAGAGGAAAAGACACAAGCACTTCAACCTGAACCCTTCAGATGAAGCTAAGCCATAGCACTGCTTAAAAAATGCAAAAGCATCTTCTGCTCCTATAGAAATCAAGCACCTTACACAAAGTCCTTTCTAAAAGACAGATTTTTGCAGCGGATTCATTGCCCATTTTCCATTTCTCAACTGAAATCAACACTGAAAAAAAAATGGCTGAAGTCCAGCACTAAGCTGAGGCAGAATTTACAGATCCCTGGTTATGACAGCCATGCCATGCATTAAATGCTAAGAGTTTGGGAGAGAGGGCAGGAACACACGCTGAGCCTGCTGGCAGGAGTGGGAGGCAGCAGGCTGGAAATTAAGCCTCACAATCCTGCTTCTTTCGCAAGTGGCAGACACTTCACCTAGAAAAACTAGACCCACACTATAGCTTTTGTTTTTCAAAATCCAGAGCTTCTTTAACAGCCATAATACAGTAAGTAAACTGGTCTCACTCCCCAAAGCACGAGCGTTTTCTCCTGGGTCACTAACGCACCTGAGCCAGGCCTAACAAGACATTGGAATAATTTCTTTGTCATTCACACTCAGCTCTTACATTAACACTTTTCAGCCAGTATCAGAAGCTGCACACACTTTCCAGGTGCACCAGGCGGTTTTACTAAAGAGCAACATTCATTTCTCCATTTCAAAACTCAAAACCAGCACCAGCTTTTATTTAATAACAGCAGCGTGTTTCAGGTGGCAGACCAAAATGAGCAAATCTAGTTCCCAAACAGACGCCTGACAGATATCTGAAGACAAACAGGAATAAGATAATGATAATTTCAAGCATCTAGAGGATCATTCTAAAGAGTTCTAGGGCGCTTTTCAAATTCAAAAGAACACTGACAGAGGCAAAAACTTTTGTCTTTCTGATATGGTATCTGCCTGTCTGTGACAGCCCTGAATGTGCTTCCTTTACTTTAAATTTAACCAGTCTTGGAAAGTTCACATGGTAACCAGGAGACACGAAGAATTAATAATTTTCCAAAACTGCGAATAATACAAAGTTAAGCAGGTACAGAAAAAGCACAAGTTGTGCTTTATTTTGACAACTTATGCTTCAGGTTGCTAGAGACCATACATATTAGCAAGTATATCTAACTGAAACAACAAAGCTTCAACAAAAAGAAAGGAAGCAGCATTTTTCTAGGGAGAAGAGTGAAGGCTTTTCTCTCCAAATAAAATAAGCAGATCAGCAAATAACACGTGTAAGTAAAACGACAAGAGTTGCTGGAAGGACAGAGGAGAACAATAGCTCACTGGCTTTTTTGTAGCCAAGCTTAATTCGAGAAACCTGGCAGCACTCCATGCCTTACTGAAGTCCCTCATCAGGAGAAGGCCCAGCTCACTGCAGCCCCACCACAACACCCCACCAGCAGGACCTGCCTCGCAGCAACTGGACTAGAGAACACATCACCTCCAGCTCCCAAACCCATGCACCTCCTGAAGGGTTGTGACAGTACAGCCACTGTTAGCAGAGGTTTGAAGGACTGCCCTGACACCTCACCGCCACATGAGCTAGCGTGCCTGGAGGGACAAAGAAAGGAATCAGAACAGAACTGCCCTTCTGCAGCCTCCTTCCTGGTGAGGAGAGACAAGCTGTCCTCAGGCAATCGGACATTTTGGAAAGCCACTCCCCACCACCCCTGTGTCAGGTGGCAACTGTGGGATCTGACCAACAACGATGACGAGATACTCATCTCTCCCTCACCCAGCGGGGCAGAAAAGGCCCTTCGACCCTCCGTCAGAGGCAACAAGAGGTGACAACCAAGGGCCCAGAACCCGGGCAGAGCTGACCGCATGCAGACCCAAGAGCTCAGGGGCGAAGGGGACCCACCTGGATGATGCTGACAGACCCCCGTGGGGGCTCCCCGTTTGAGAGAGGGAATACCAGGGCCCCGGGAGCAGGTGGGACCTAGAAGAGTCAGAGGCAAATTCAGGCCCTGAAGGGTCTGGGAAGGCGTCCGAAGCAGGAAGGGAGCGGGTCTGTCCTTCCCAGGGAGAAGGACACCGTGCTGCTGGGGGGCAGCGCCGGGGTGGGAGGTGAGGACGGCGCGGGCCCGGGCACAAGTACAAACCCGGGGAGGGAGAGGGGAGGGAGGAGGGGAAGGAGGTACCGTGACCCGGCGGGCCGGGCCGAGGGCCGTACCTGCGCCGTGTCCGAGCGCGACCCCCACGCCGGGGCCGCCGGAGGCTCCGCACCGCGTCGGGGGGTGCCGGAAGTGGCAGTAGGGCCGGCGGCAGGGCGGGCCCCCGGCGCTGAGGAAAGGGCAGTCGATACCGCGGAAGTAACCGGTGGATCTCAGCATCCCGCCGGCTGCGGGCTGGGGAAGCAGGGCGGGACGCCGGGCGGGGGTGGTGGGGAAGGAGGAGGAGAGGAGCCGCGGGCAGCAGCGACACCCTCCCGCCTCACACGGCCGGCGCCGCCGCCGCCATCTTGAAACCGCCGGGCCCACCGCTGAGGCCCCCCCCCCCCCCCACGCGACGCCGCTGCCCGCACAGGGCTGCCCGCGGCGCGCCTGAGCGGAGCGCGGGGCGGGGCCGGGGGCGGAGGAAAATGGCGGCCGGGGGGACGGAGGCGCCGGCGCTGAGGCGAGCTCGGCCCACCGGCCGCTCCCCCCCCCGCTCCCCTCAGGCTCCTCCCGCCTCAGCCGCCTCCCTGCCCGCTTTCTGCCCAGCGCCTGCAGGCCCGGGGGGAAGCGGCGCACCCGCCGAAGGGTCTCCCTCAGGAAGGGGCCCGGGCCTCCGCGGCTGTGTGGGGGGGAAAGACACCCCCCCCCCCCCCTCCCTCCCCGAGGTTGGAGATCTGCCCGTCACCCTCCAGGAGCCGCAATGGGCGTGTGGCCAGTCTGTAGGCGATGCCGGCGGGAATATCTCCCAGGTCCCGCTGGTTTGGGGCACACCGATAGAGCCCCCCCCCCCCCCGCCTCAAAAAGGGCCGCAGGGCGGGAGGGAGGTGAGGGGGAAGGAGGGTGCAGGCCCCGGCCCCGCAGCCGCCCCGTCCTGCCGCACCCAAACACCGCCGGATCCCCCGCTGCTGCGGCCGGAGGGACGGCTGCGGGCTCCTTGTGCCGCGGCCCGCTGCTCCCAGCGCGGCCTCAGCCTTCTGGAAAGCGGCAGGCCACCGGCCGGGTTTTGGTAGAGGGACCCGGGGACACAAAGAGGAGCAAACTTCCTCTGAGCTTCCCCCCACCAGGAAGACCCGGCCTTCCCTCCTTTACCTAGGCAATCTTTACCAGTGGGGAAACTGAGGCACATGGTGACAGAGATTTATCTGTGCTGAGTTCATGCCAGAGCAGGGACTGGGAGCCGGGCCTGGGGGGTTCAAGCCGGCGAGGAGCATCCGCAGCTCCTGGGAATCTCCCAGCGCTGCCCCTGCCTTGAGTTTTCAGAGGGGGGGAGTCTCTACCCTCAGCAGGTATGAGGCCATTTTGGGACAACAGGGAGCAAGCAAGCCCTTTGAGGAGAAATCCCAATAAGTGGAGCCAGAAGCCCCAGCCTAGAGAGAAGGGACGATGCAATAAAGCTTCATCGCTTGTGAAAGGAGAGGTGGGAGAGAGGGTGGAAAGCGCTGGGGCAGTGCAGGGAGCCAGCTAGATGATGTAGAGAAAAGTGTACAAGGAGCAGTCACCCTTGGCCTCAAGGAAGGCCAAGGGAAAGATCACAAAAGTCATGTTTCATAGTAGTCTTATATAAAAAAAAAAAACAAAAAAACAGCTTTATTTTCAAATACAGCATCATAAAGAGGCGATGATGCTGCCTCCTCCCTACCCATCGCTTCCCCACGGCGTCCCAGCAGAGCGAGTCCAGGAGCCGAGGACGTCGGGAGAGGAACCCACCGCCGTGCCTGGCCAACGTGCAAGGGGGAGCGAGCAGCACGCCAATGCCCCGGCACTGCTGAGGTTTGGGGGCGAGCAGCTGCCAGCCCCGGGAAACCTGAATAATTGATAAAACCCTTTTAAAACGCAGGAAACACCGGGAGGTCAACAGCCTTCCCTCCGGCAGAAACACGCAACCGACACAAGGTGCTTTGCGAGGTACCCAGGGAGGGCTCGCGCTGAGCATCCCCACCCACACTCCTGCCAGCCAGCTCCCTGGCTCCCACGAGTGCTAGAAAAGCAAGCTATTCTTTCCCCCAAAAAAAGAAAGCATATTTATTTTTATGATATAGAAAAATCTATTTTATATAACTTCAGCTGTAAGAGAGGACTCTGTAGAAAGACCATGCACACAGATATATGCTGAATCTTTTCCCTTCCTTATAATTCTTGCCCCATGCTTATTCAACTCACAAGCTGGCAAAATACAATAATATAAAATAAACCATTCATTTCTGTCCAGACTTGGAGGACCCCACATGGAAAAACTGTCCAAAATGAGTTCAGGCTGATCTTGACTACGCTTTTGCTTCCCCACATGGGAAGGGACAGCTTGGTTAACTGGGATGCCCACTCAGCTCCCAGTTAGCAGCACTGGAAAAGGTCCCGAGGGTCCCTGTGCACACTGAAGCAGCCCCTGCGAGAACAGGGACCCCCAAATTCACCTGTCCTGGCGGATCTGAGCCTCTCCCCCCCTCAGCTCAGCACCCCAAACGAGTCCCTCCGACCCTGCCAAGGACCTGAACTCCCCACCACAGCCACCCAGAGCGACTCATGGATCCCCCAGACTGACCTCATCTCCCCCCACAAAATACCCTGACCCCTCTGCAGAGAAACAAGGTGATTTTCCCAGCCTCTTGTCCCCGGGAGGCCCCACTGGTGCTCACTCTGCCTCCCAGCACAGCTCACATCCAACAGGCAAATGCCTCGATTGACGTTCAAGAGGGGAACAACCTCAGGACAGGTTTTGGGCACGTGGCAGAGTTGTCACAGCACCTCGGGTCCCCACGTGGGACAAGGGGCAGCACAGAGGGATGTCCCTCCGTGGTTTCGCCCCTCTCCTCCCCAGGGAGAGCCAGGCAGAGGGATGGCACTGGATCGGGGCCGGACCCATCCCCACCGAAGCCCGTTACTGGTGCGGGGGGACAGCGGGGACCCGCTCCCTGTGCTGGGGAGACCTCGCACTGTGCCGGGCTTCCCTGACACAGCAGGGACTGGACGGAGGATGCGACCCAGCAACGTGGCTCCAGACCTGCCGCGGGGGATGCTCCCGCTTTGCTCCCCAGGGCAGGAGGTCAGATCCAGCCCTGGGGCAGCTGGGGCTCAGGGGTGTCCCCCCCGAAACCCCCACCCATCAACAGCCACAGGCAGAGCAGCTCCTGCAGGGAGTGTGTCCCTGCCTCCCTGCAGCCAATTCCCACCCTGTGATTAACCCATGGCTGGGTGAATTGCATTGATTTTTTGGGGGGAAAAGAGCCAAAAGAAAATAAGCCAGCCGGAGATGCTCATGGGGTGGGAGCCTCCTGCCTTGCAGACCTTTGTTCTCTGCTCATTATTTTGCATCACCATAAAAAAATGCACTTCCCAGGGCAAGTTTCCACTCCTCAAGGTGGGAATTACAGATTTTCTCTACAACCACACAGGAACTTTCCCGTTGTCCCAGCACGGCCCCAGCATGAGCTGGTACCAGCCAGGAGCTTGTGATGTTGGAGAAACAGGGTGGTGGGAGAACAGGGGCTTCCCCGGAGCTGCTCAGACGTCCTCACGCAGGCTCGTGGCGATGCCTGTCCCGATGCTCCCGGTACCGCCTCACATGTATCCCACCATGGCCCGTGGCCCCCTTGGCAGACTCCTCCCCAGCCCTGCTGAACCATCCCGCTCACCCCCCACCCCCCACCCCCCCCATAGCCAGGGGTGCTCTGTGACACCCCATAACTCCAACTACATCCTGGGGCAACAGCTCGGCCGCTGCATCCCACGCTGCCCAGCTCCAACCCGCCAGCCCGGGGAGGATGCTCCAGCTCCCTGAGGGTGCTCCCAGCCCCCCGAGGTGCTCCTGACCCACCCAAAGGGATGCTCCCAGCCCCCTGAGGTGCTCCTGACCCACCCAAAGGGACGCTCCCAGCCCCACGAGGTGCTCCAGACCCACCCAAAGGGATGCTCCCAGCCCCCCCGAGGTGCTCCTGACCCACCCAAAGGGACGCTCCCAGCCCCCCGAGGTGCTCCTGACCCACCCAAAGGGATGCTCCCAGCGCCCCGAGGTGCTCCTGACCCACCCAAAGGGACGCTCCCAGCACCCCCGAGGTGCTCCTGACCCACCCAAAGGGACGCTCCCAGCCCCCCCGAGGTGCTCCTGACCCACCCAAAGGGATGCTCCCAGCCCCCCGAGGTGCTCCTGACCCACCCAAAGGGATGCTCCCAGCACCCTGAGGTGCTCCTGAGCCACCCAAAGGGATGCTCCCAGCCCCTCGAGGTGCTCCTGACCCACCCAAAGGGACGCTCCCAGCCCCCCCGAGGTGCTCCTGACCCACCCAAAGGGACGCTCCCAGCCCCCCGAGGTGCTCCTGACCCACCCAAAGGGACGCTCCCAGCCCCCCGAGGTGCTCCTGACCCACCCAAAGGGATGCTCCCAGCACCCCCGAGGTGCTCCTGACCCACCCAAAGGGACGCTCCCAGCCCCCCCGAGGTGCTCCTGACCCACCCAAAGGGATGCTCCCAGCCCCCCGAGGTGCTCCTGACCCACCCAAAGGGATGCTCCCAGCGCCCTGAGGTGCTCCTGAGCCACCCAAAGGGATGCTCCCAGCGCCCCGAGGTGCTCCTGACCCACCCAAAGGGACGCTCCCAGCGCCCCGAGGTGCTCCTGACCAACCCAAAGGGACGCTCCCAGCCCCCCGAGGTGCTCCTGACCCACCCAAAGGGATGCTCCCAGCGCCCCGAGGTGCTCCTGACCCACCCAAAGGGATGCTCCCAGCCCCCCGAGGTGCTCCTGACCCACCCAAAGGGATGCTCCCAGCGCCCCGAGGTGCTCCTGACCCACCCAAAGCGATGCTCCCAGCCCCCCCGAGGTGCTCCTGACCCACCCAAAGGGATGCTCCCAGCGCCCTGAGGTGCTCCTGAGCCACCCAAAGGGATGCTCCCAGCGCCCCGAGGTGCTCCTGACCCACCCAAAGGGATGCTCCCAGCGCCCTGAGGTGCTCCTGAGCCACCCAAAGGGATGCTCCCAGCCCCCCGAGGTGCTCCTGACCCACCCAAAGGGACGCTCCCAGCCCCCCGAGGTGCTCCTGACCCACCCAAAGGGATGCTCCAGCCCACCCCAAGTGTGCTCCAAGCCCCACCCCACCCAGGACTCAGGCCCCAGCTGCGTGGTCCCATATGTGCTGTGCAGGTGGTGCGGCCGCAGGGCTGTGGCAGCCCGTGGGCCTCCCTTCACCGTCCCAGCCTCCAGGCATCGCTCAGGCATAGGATGACAAAGGGAAGCTCACAGGGGGCAGGGGGCTGCGGCCCCGCACTCCTCCCGCCGAGCGCTCCTGCGGACGGAGAAGTGAGCCAGGAAGGGGGGAGCTGGGGGGGCTCCCCAAACCTGCGCCGCATCTGCAGGGGGTGAAAACCAGCCCACGGATCTCCCCGGTGAGTCCCGCCGGCCCCGGTGCTGCTTCTCCCCTCCCCGGGGACGTGGCGAGTGCGCAGGGTGCAAGTGGGGCCACGTTTTTGTGTTTTTTTTGGTTTTTTGGGTTTTTTTTTGCCAGGGGGGGGTGGGGAGGGTGTTGTAGGTGAGCGGGTGGGTTTGCGTGTGCAATCCTGAGGGGGTGCGGAGTGCGGGCAGTGTGGGGGTGCGCAGGGGTGTCCGTGTATCCATCCGCACGGGCCGGGGTGTGAGCGCGTATGTACACACACGTGTGTGGGCGTGTGCAGCCCTCGGTGCGCGGCACAGGGCTGGCTGGGTTCACCCCACGCTCGCCCACCCACGGAGGCCAGACCCAGGGCACCCTCCCCGGCACAAAGGGACCCCAGGGACCAGTGGGCACCCAGCACCCCTGTCCCCGCAGCCGGCAGGGCGGGGTGGGGGCTGCCCCCCACGCCCCGTGCTCCCTCCTCCCCGTGTCGCGAGGCCACACTCGCTGTCTCTCACCGGGGAAGTGCCGGTGGGGGTCTGGGCGCAGCCACGGGCACAGTGGGGTGCTCGAGGAGCGGGGGCAGACGGGCTCTGCTCCCCCAGACCTGCCACCGTCCCTGTCCCCAGTGTCCCCCAGCCCCGGGTCGCTGCCTCACTCACCTGGCAGGGCAGAGCCAGGAGCTGCTGGCAGCGCATCCTCTCCTCTCCTTGTCCTTCCCTGTCCCCTTCCCTCCATCTTAGCCAGCGCCGTGCAGAGCCCCTCACCCTGGCATCTCTCCTCCGGCACCCTCCGCTCTCCCCAGCCTGGCCATGGATGGGATCCTTCCCCTCTGCCCTTTTATACCGTCTTTGTTCATATGACAAGCACGTGAAAAAACGGAGCAGAGCTCGGAAGAAAGCTCCTTAAGATGCTTTAATTCAGTTTCCTGGATCCCATGACTGAGCTCGGCCTGTGAACAGGGTCTCATGACTGTGGCACGCACCCCCCGGCCATCAAAAGCCTCATTTATGACCCCAAAGAGACTTAAACCCCTTTTGGCCGGTCACTCGGTGAGCCCGCTGTCCCCCGCGCCCAGCCGCGGCTGCAGCCCCAGCCGCCTCTGCCGAGGGCTCATCGCAGCGAGAGCCCCAGCCCTTCCACACACGCTGACACACGCAGGCACACGCAGGCACCACAGACACACGCAGGCACACGCAGGCACGTGCAGACACGCAGGCACGTGCAGACACATGCAGGCACACGCAGGCACATGCAGGCACACACAGGCACCACAGACACACGCAGGCACACGCAGGCACGTGCAGACACACGCAGGCACCACAGACACACGCAGACACACGCAGGCACACACAGACACACACAACCACACGCAGGCACACGCAGACACATGCAGACACACACAACCACACGCAGGCACACGCAGACACACACAGGCACCACAGACACACGCAGACACACGCAGACACACACAACCACACGCAGGCACTCCCCAGCCCAGCCCCGTGCCTGTGCCTCTGCAGCGGTGGGAGCGGGAGCTGCCCGTGCCCCAGCTCTTCTGTTTGGGGACTTCAGAAGGCCCCGGGGGGACGCCTGCCCCGTCCCCTCCCTGCCTCAGCTGCGCCAGGGGCTCTGGGGACACTCTGAGCCCTGACTCTGCCTTTTCCCTCCTCCAGGCCCTGCTGGGACCCGCAGTTTCAGCAGAGGCCCCCTCCAGGCACCAAACCCCGTCGAGGTCCAGCCCCAACCCAGCCCTTTTCCTTCCCATCCCCTCCTGGTGCTCCCGAACCGTGGCACCGGGGGTGGGGACAGAAGGGCCGGGCCAGTAGCTCATGGTCCAGTTTGGCCCCACTGGTGGGGGATGCTGCACCCAGGACCCCCAGGGCAGGTCTGGCTCATGCCTTTGGGGGGACCCTGCAGCTCGTGTATGGATTAGTGCTTCTCCCTCCCTCCTCCATCCACGCCCGGGTGGGGATGGAGCCTGAGCCCCCTTGGGTCAGGAGCAGCGAAGGATCCAGACCTAAAAAGCCCCTGTCCCAGTGACGATGGGTCACAGCCACAACTCCCCATCACGGAGGCGGCAGCCAGCAATGTCCATCTCATCCAGATCCCACATGCCCAAGTTGTGTCTAACTTTTGGTGATGAGGCTGAACTGTTCTGTCCTTTTGCCTTTTTTTTTTTTTTTTTTTTTTTTTTTTTTCGGAAACGGAGACACAGTAAATACAAACTCGAGCCACGCTGATATCCCCCCTGAACCCAACCACCAGCTCTGAGACGTCCCGCTGGCGATGGCAGAGCTGCTCTAAAGCATCCGCAGCTCAACAGGAAACAGGCAGCAGTAAGAGGATAAAAATACCCTCGGTGCAAACAAAAGGTCTCTATGTCGGGATTAGGGCACCGGGGGCTGCTCCAGCCCCGCTGATCACGGCCAGGGCCAAAGGGGAACAGGGCTGGGTGACCGTGGTGGCTTTGGCTTCCAGCACACGTGTGAGCTAAAGGCTCTAAAAATCATCCGGCAGCTGCGCGCGGAGAGCTGGGGAAGGGAGGGGAGGGCTGGGGGGATGCTCAGGGAGAAGGCAGACATCCCGGCTCCTGGACAACAAACCCCCTCCCCGGTAAAGGGGGGGGGAGACCACCCTGAGCCCCAACATCCAAATCCTCTTCGAGCTCCTGCGGAGCCCCAGCGCCAAGGAAGGGTTCCCCTTCCTTCACCGGAGCACCCTGCCTCGGCCTGGCAGGAGGTGGGGGGGGAACAGGGGGGGGGGGCGGGTGCCACCCACAGCTCCAGCCCCAAACAATAGGTGCATTTGAGTGCGCCGGGCATGGGGCTGTGGCGAGGCCCCACCACAAGAACCCTGAGCCCCTCCGAGAGCCGCCTAAGGAGATTATCCCTCCTCACATGAGCCGGCCGAGCCCCACGGCCTCGCGCTGGGGGGGGGGGGGAACGGGGACACGAGGGTGACAGGGAACCAGCGCCTGGGAGCCCCGCGAGCATCCCTGGGGACACAGGAAGGGGCAGAAGGGTGCTTTGCTGTTTGGGTTGGGGTGAGGAATGCCCCCGGGGGCAGGAAAACACACAGACACTGAGCAGCTCCTCCCCAGGGTGATTTCAGAGGAGGCTGCTGACCCAAAAAACCACAAAGCCCAGGCGCTGCCCCTTCTGTGGGGCAAAACGCCCTGACCGCCGGCGTGAGGGCACAGGGGGACGGCCCACGCGCCTGCCAGGAATCGCCGAGGTCCCCGCGCAGCCAGGGGACATCAGCTGGGCACGGAGCAGGTCAAAAAATAAGATTCGGTGCCCCCCAGAGCCACTCTGCCCGTGCTGTGTCCTGGTACACTGGCAAGCCGTGGGGACATCTCCTTCCCCCTGCAGCACACTCGAGCCCCCCCATACCCCAGCTCCGAGGAGGCCGAGGCCAGCCCCCGCCTCTGCCCCCCTGATCCCACGGGAGCCCTTAATGAAACAGGACCAGGGCTGGCAGGGGAATGGGCCCCCCCCTCTTCCTCACAACCCGATTCAAAGAGACAGACCTTGGCAGCCCAGTCCCGGGGGGGGCCAAGGGCTCCTTTCCCACCTGCCGGCACCTGGGGGCTGCCCAGTCCCCCAGAGGAAGGTGACAAGAGTTGGGGACTCAGCCAAGTGCAATTTCCAGGTCTGAGGGGCCGGACCCCGCCAGGGGCTGGGGCTGGTCCCCCCCAGCGTACCCAGGGAAAGGGCGCACACGGGTAAAACGTTAAACCTCTGCTCTTTATTCGGTGCCTGGCTTCCTCACCCCGTTTCCCGAGCGCGCCGCAAGCGAGAGCCACGGAGGAGGTTTTCCAGGGGCGACCTGAACACAGGGGGTGCTCTGAGAAGGCAGAGCAGGACCAGACTGGAGGGGGTGTGGGGGTAGGGGGGGCACCTCCTCCGCGCATCCCCAAACTCCCCTTGGGGACACGGCTCTGCCCCAGCCACGGGGCGAACACCAGGCACCCCGCTGCCACCAGCGCCGCTCCCGGGAAAGCTCCGTGGAGAGCAGGAACTGCCACCTCCTCCGTCCCGCCCCGCAGCGACGCCGGGGAGGGGGCCGGGCCCCCAGCCCCTCTCCAACTCGCCTTATTGCTATAGCCAGAGCAGCCAGGAGGACCTCAGGAGTTCGCTGTTCTAGGAGAGGGGACGAGGACATGTCCGAAGCCGAGGATACGCCATCAAGAGGGTGGGCTCTCATCTTTCTGGGGCGGGGGGAAGGAGGGAGCTGCCATCTCTCGCCAGCCCGGCTGGTGGTGCCAGCAGCGCCGGGGCTGACACCGGGAGGGAGGAGAGTTGTGCTCGTGTCCAAGAGGAAATGCACCGTCTGCTCCAGGGCCTCCTGCCCTCTCCCAAGCCTGGAGCTGAGGCTGTACAAACTCAGTGCACCTCCTCCAGCAAGGACTGGGGAGGGACACTGGGAGAACTGGAAGAGGAGGCAGAGACCCCCTGCCCGTCCCCGCACCCTGCAGCTAGTTGCGTTGGCTGGCCAGCTCCTGGGAGATGAATTTCCGAAGGCGCTCGAGGTACTGGCTGTAGAGTTCAATGTCATTGTGCCCGGCCCCGTCCACCCACAGCGGCTCCACAGCCTTGGGGCAGCGTTCAAAGAGCGCCAGGCCGTGGGAGAAGTCGATGACTTCATCCTCCGTGCCGTGGATGATGAGGACGGGAGAGGTGATTTTGGAGATCTTCTCAATGCTGCCAAGAAGGTGGGTGGGGAAGAGATGAGAGAGGGGGGGGGGTAAGTACAGGGATCAAGGCACTCCCGTTCCTCCCGCCCCCCCCAAATCACACCCCCTCTGGGACAGGGACCGGGAAATGCTCTTTGATCACAGCAGAGCATGGGGACACCGAGTTTCTGCCAAGGATGAGCCCCAGGACAAGATCTCCCCCGGCGTGACAGACGAGGACCAGACAGCGGTGACAACAGCCCCGAGGGAGCTGGGCAGGGCTGACGGAAAGCGCCGCGGGACAGCAGGAGTGCAGGGCCACCCCGCGCCGGGACGGTCGTGTCCCACTCCGATGAGGGAGACAAGCGACTTAGATTCCCTGTCTCGGGGAGTCCCCAGCCATGCCAGGCTCTGGGGAGTGGAAGCACGGCTGCTGTCAGCCCGGTCCCAAAGGCCGCGTGAGGCCATCGGGACGTGGGCTGGCGGCTCCCGGTCGCGGCTCAGGGCCCGTCCCTCGGGCCCCGCTGGCCTGGCTGTGAGGGAGAGGTGAAGCAAGAGCTCATCCCGCCTCAGCACTGCCTTTCCATGCCACTGCCCCTGCTGTCTGTTGAGGGGGGGGGAAAAAAAAAAGCCCAAGAAATTGCCTCTGGGGGAGAGAGGGGTCCCAGGGACCCCTGGGGTTTGTCATACCTGACACGGGGCCGGTGGCACAGCCCCAAAGCTGCAAAGACACCGGGACAGGATGGCCAGGAGGTGATGCCAGTGGGGTGCACGCATGGCATGGCCCTCAGGAAGGGGCATGGTGACCCCAGGGAGGGTTACGACCCCCCGGAGGGGACCGAATCCAAGGCAAGAGGGTGCCGATAGGCACGTTTAAGCCTATTATGGGACACAAGTCCACATTTTTCACCATAACCCTTCTTCGTGGCCAAGGGCTGGCATCCAGGACAGAGCTGATCTGGACACTGCCCGTCCAGAGCTGACCCCTCTCTCTTCTCCTCAGGCCACTCACTTGGGGAAGGCGTCGAACCAGTAGGTCTTCTTGGTCTCAGGGAAGGCGACTCTCATGCCAGAGGTGAGTGGGGAGTGGAGCACGATGGCAGCACACTCATAGCGGGAGGCCAGATCAACCGTGGGCACCGTGCCGATGCTTTGTCCATATAAAATAATGTTCTCTGGGCTGATCCCATACCTGGGAGAGGAGAGGGCAGGTCAGCACCCAAGCACCAGAGTCACACTGCCAGGAGATACAGCCCGGGGGGTCACCCTGCTCTGCTCAGAGCACCCTGCAAGGCTTCCTAGGGTGGGGGAGGATGGGGTTCTGTCCCCCTTGCCTTCCCCCAGCTCCTCGCGGGCTGGGCCCAAAGCAGCTGCCCTGCACCCCCGGCAGGACCAGGCAGCAGCCAGGGCTGAGCTGCCAGATGAGTCCAGAGGGGTGTCAAGGCTCACCCTCGCCAGGAGCAGGGTTACGGGCAGGTTCACGGAGCCCGGATCGCAGCCGCGTGGGGCAGCCCCATTCCCGGGACACGGAGCCGGGCCGGGCTGCAGGCAGGGCAGAGGAGGCAGAGCCCATCACGGGGCTGCACCTCCAGCCCGGCTGGGGAACCAGGCCCGGGCACAGCCGGGGGAGAGCCCGGGAACGGTGAGATGGGGAGCACAGCTCGTGCCAGCGTCCCCAGGGCGAGGTCATACCCCCGCAGCATCCCTGCCCCTCCACGTCCTCCGGCCCGCTCCCCCTGCAGCTGCTTTCCGGCCACCCCTTCCCGTCACGAGCAGCCTGGGTTCCCTCTCTGGGAGATTTCCTGTTTTCCAGACTGCCGGACCACAGGGTTTTCCTGGCGGCAGCATGGATGTCCTCCCTTCCCCCTGCCCGGTGCCCCGCTCACCGCGTCCGCAGCGCCTGCCACGCGGCATCGATGTCAGAGTAGAGGTTCCTCTCCGAGGGCTTGCCCGTGCTCACGCCGTAGCCCGAGTAGTCGTAGGAGAAGATGTTGCAGTTGATGCGGGTGCCCAGCCCGATGTAGAAGCTGCTCATCTGCCCCAAGTCCACGGCATTGCCGTGTGAGAAGAGCACCGTGTACCTGCAGCAAGCGGCGGGAGAGACGGGCACGGGGGGGTTAATCGTGGACTCTGCTGCGGTGCTACCACGCTGCCCGGCCCCGCCAGCCAGGACGTCTTCGGCGGCTGAAACTCAAACCCCAGGACACGACGGGCCATCACCCCCTCCGGCCACCCAGGAAGATCCTCGTAACATCCCCAGTCCAAGCCCAGAGATACCCAGACCCCCCTCACCACCTGGGGCCGGGGGCTCACTCCCAGCAGAAACCGGCAGCCCAAAGGCAAGATGATTCTGTTCAAGTTTTTGAGTCTATTTTTGGTAAAAAGCTCAGGATTTGGGGCCGTTTGCCCAATGGGGATTTCAAGTAAGAATTCTGACAGCGGATTTTTTTCTCTCCTGCGTCTGGCAAGACACCAGACGCTGGTAGAGAAGTGAATTGTGGGAGTGACAAGGCACAAGAAATTTCCACCATAAGGGGAAAAACAATGTTAATCATAAAAATTAACACTAATAGCACATTGATGGAAGCTTGGCTCTCTTCTGCTGGAAGGAGGGAGCCGGACTCGCTCCAGGCTGAGCCCCCACAGTTGGTGTGAGAGGTTTGTGACCAGCTCGAGCCACCGCGTCCCAGCCCGGATGCCGCAGAAGGCAGACGGTGGCAGGATGAGCTGCGGGGAGGACAGAGAGCGAGTGAGAGCCGATACCCCGGCGGGTTTGGGAGGGCTGGATCTGTGCCCCCCCAGCCCAGGCCCTTCCCTCCAGCCCCGCAGCCTGTGCCGAACGGTTGGTCCCGGGGGGCTGGCGGGGCGCGGGGCCGGGGCGCGGGCAGGCGGATGTGCAGGCAGAGCAATCCCGCCGACGGTTTCCTCTCTCCGGGGACGCACGACGCAGGCAGGGAGGGAGCGGATGTCCCCGCCGGGCAGCCTGCGCAGGCCTCCTGGAAGGCGGCTCTCCGGTCCCTGCGACAGCCACCCCGCCTTGCCCCAAGCCCACCCAGTGGGTTGGAAGCCCTTGGCAAGAAGCCGAGGGCACACGTGGGCTGCACTCCCCCCCACACAAAGGTCGCGGGGGACGCCGTTCCCTGGAGGGTGAATTGCTCCCAGGAAGATACCGGTGTGGGGGGTCAGTCAGGGTGCTGCAGGCTTTGAGACCAGCCCTCCCTCCACACCCGTACCCCCACGTTGTGCCACCAGCTCGGGGAGCGGCTGCCCAGTCCCCCCGCTGTCCCCACGCCATCCCCTCGTGCCTAGCCACCAGCAGCTGGGAGGGGGCCTCCATCTCGCACCCCCGGGCTGCCCTTCTCCAGCTTCCCAGTGGGGATGGACCGGCAGCAGGTTGTGCCTAAACCCCCCTCCTGGCCTTCGCTCCTAACGCTCTCCCTGGGGAATCAAACGGGCCCGTGAATTACACTAAACGTGCAGACCCGGTTCGGCGCAGGCTCTCGCCCATCCGCACGGTCACCGCGGGGCTGGGGGGGCGAGCAGCCGGCACAGATCCCCCGGCACTCACAGAGCCTCACACGGATGCTCGGTTCACAACTGGAGCGTTACGTCACGGGCGTGACATCGGGCGACCCGAGGGACAGCCGAGTAAATCCCGACGTCCCTAGAGCCTCCAGCTTTGCCTCCGCTCCACGTTTAACCCCGCTCCCAGCTGCAGCCACAAGCCAGACCGGTCCCGGGAGCTGAGCTCACCCGCCCCACGAGATGCCTCCAAAGCCCCGTGGCACGGCTTCAGCAAGGCGCCGGGGCGAGGAGGTGGCACCCGGCTGAAGGAGGGGAGGGGGCAGGATGGCGCCGTGCCCACCGGCGCCGCACCAGCCCGACGTGGAGCAGGCCAGGGTCAAACCGCCGGCAGCAGCGCCGGGCCGGCGCATCCACGGGCGACTCACCTGGCTCCTGGCACGCAGCGGACATACATGCAGCCGATGCGGTTCCCTCGGCTGCTTTTGGTGACGAACACCTCGACGTTGTCCAGTTCCCGCTGGGAATACTGGAAATCCGCCCGGTCCTTCAAGTGCAGCTTCCACCGCCCCGCGGCACCACCGCGCAGGGAGCCGGTGCTGGTGCTGCCCACGGGCTCGGGCTCGGGCACCACGGCGTAGGTGGGCTCCGGGGGCAGGAAGGCCAGTTTGGCGGCGATGCGGCTGGGGCAGGGAGGGCAGCAGAAGAGGCAGCAGAGTTGGCTGATCGACAGCCCGTTCATGACGGCGGCGGCAGCGACTGAGGTGAAAAGCCCGGAGCGAGGGAGGATCCGAATCAGACAGCCCGCCCGGAGAGGCCCACGTCCTCAGCTGGCCCTGGGCACGGCTGCCGCCGGCACTCCGCCGCGGGCCGGGGCGGCCGCCATCCGTCCGGCTGCGGGCAGCAGCGGTGGCCTGCGGGGCAGGTCAGGCAGCAGTGAGGGCTCTGCAACAGGCACACACACCCCACCCCACCCCCAAAAAAAAAAACAAAACACGCACGACCCACAGCTGGGGACAGCCACGCACCTCCCCGGCACACCCACGTGCCGGCAAACACACGCACCCCCCCACCATGAGGCGAGGGGCACGCCGTCCCCCCCTCTTCCCTTTACCACACGCACACCCACCGCTCGCAGCTCCCCACGCCCGCACCGCCCCCCAAAACCAAGCCTCCTTCAAGGCTTTGCAGCCCACGCGCCCCCCCGCCCCACGCCACGCAGCGCGGCCCCCCGCGCGCAGGCCCACGCCGGGGAGAGGAGGACGGCAGGCGCACAAACACACACACACACACACACACACACACTCCACAACAGCCGCACGGGCGGTGGTACAAAGGACACAGCCCCCCCCCCCCCAGGACCCCCCCCAGCCCTTGGCCGGGGGCCACACAGGCGTGCGGCAGGAGCGCTGAGCTCCTGAAGAAAAAAAGGGGAGGGGGGAGAAAAAATGACACACACACACACACACACACACACACACACACACCCCCAAAAAAAAAAAAAAGAAAAAAAAATTTAAAAAAAGCAACTATTTTCTGCAAGTTTGGGCACCGACTCGCACTGAGGAATGTCAAACCAGCCCACACCCCGAGGAATTTGCTCCATCTGCTTCCGAAGGGCTGGGGAAGGCGAGGAAAGGGTGGGAGGGGGAGGCCTCCCGCCCAGCCGAGAGGGGAAGGTGTGCGGTGCCGAAATATTTGGAGCGAAGGGATGCGCCGTGGCCCGGCCCCCGCGGCAGGCCCTGCGCTTCGGGGGGCCAGGGCTGAATTCGGGGTGTCCTTCCCCCCCCCCCCCATAACGCGGGCCGGTGGCCACCCGGAGCGGTGTCAGCCCCGGGTTGGGCAACCCCGTGTGCCGGCGGGACCACCCGCACCCCCGGCAGAGCGGGGTGGCCGGTGGCCGCAGAACCTGCGGGGGCACGGCGGGGCGTGGGTCCGCGTGGGCAGGGGCTGCCGGGGGGTCACCCCCCTCGGCCGAACCCCGGCACCCCCTGGGGACACGCACCCCCAGCCCCCCGTGGGTAAGCGGCCCTGCCTGCCCGGTTGCCCTCGCCCCACAGCCAGTGCGGGGGGCAGGATCCACCCACACACACACACACACACACACACGCTCACCCCACGGGCAGAGGTGGGGATCCACGCTGCACCCACTCACTGACCTGAGTGGGACACCCTCCCACACTGACCACTGGGTGCCCCTCAGCACACACTGACCCATGTGGGACCCCCCCCCCCTCCCCACATACACTGACCAGTATGGGCCTCTCACCTCCCACTGGCTGGTGGGGTGGGGGTGGTGTCCCCCCCACACGCCCTGACCTGCGTGGGCCCCCCCCCCGACTGCTGTTGGACCCCCAGACACACCCTGACTCGCGTGGGACCACCCCCCCCAGACCCACACTGACCCGTGTAGGACCCCTCCCACTGACCAGTGGGTGCCCCCAGCATGGGCCTCCCCCTTCAACGGCTGGCGTGGGTGTCCCCCCCCCTCCACACACTGACCTGCGTGGGCCCTCCGACTGCTGTGGGTCCCCCCACACCCACACACTGACTGGTGTGGGACTGTGGGCGTCCCCCCCACCCCCAAACACATACTGCCTGGTGGGCCCCCCCCACACACACACTGTCCTGCATGCCCCCCCCGACTGCTGTGGGCTCCCACACACCCACGTACTGACCAGCGTGGGCCCCCCCCACACCCACACACTGACTTATGCGGAACTGTGGAACACCCCCCCCGCCCCCCCCCGATCACTGTGGGCCCCGCACTCCCCCACTGACCATTGTGGGCCCACACATCCCACCCCCCGACCAGCGTGGGACTGCTGTGGGCCCCCCTACACCCCCCAAACTGACCGGTGTGGGACTGTGGAACCCCGCCCCCCCCCCCCCCCCAATCACCGTGGGCCCCACACCCCTGCACTGACCGTTGTGGGCCCACACACCCACTGACCTGCGTGGCACCCCCCCCCCCCCCGACTGCTGCGGGCTCCCCCACACCCACACACTGACCTGGGTGGGGCCCCCCCCCACACCCACGCACAAACCGGTGCGGGACACCCCCCACCACTGACCCATGTACGCCGTGTGCCGCCCCCCCCCCCCCCCCCCCCCCCCTTCCCTCTCGCCCCACGGGACCTGTTCCCCCGCCGCCCCCACAGTCACCCCCAGCACCCACGCGTGCTTCCCCCCCCTCCGTACCCGGACATGCTCCGCCGCGCCCGGCCGGGCCCCCCCGCGCTCGGGGCTGCCGAAGGGACGGGGCGGCCGCTGCGGGACCTCCGAGGCGGGGGCGGCGCTGCACAGAGGCCCCCCCCCCCGCCCTTCTAGCATCTCCCGGAAGTGACGCATTTTCTCCCTGCCCCCCGTTACCACGGCAACGGCGCGGCCTTCCCGCGGGGCTGCCCTGCGCGGTGCCGGCACGGAGGGACGAAACCTCCCACGGAGGCCACGCGGGGCCGGGATCCCGCCCCACCTCCCCCCCCCCCCAAAACCCGGATGCCAAACGCAGCCCAGCTCCCTCTAAAATGGATACGGGGTGGGGAAGGCGGTTTGGGCCTTCCTGAGGTCCCACCCGGCTCTTAGGCCTGCGCCCAAACCGCACCCCCCCCCCCCCCGCCTCGGTCTCAAGCGCCGTGGGGTCCCACTCCAGCCCTGCAAACGCGGGTGGAGAAAGCAGCTCCCCAGCCCTGCAAACGCGGGTGGAGAAAGCAGCTCCCCCACCAAGGGGGAATCCGCTCCCCACCTGGTCCAAAGGAGAATTTGGGCCTCCCAGAGCCTTGGGGAACTGGATACCGGCTGGGTACTGGGATGGTGAGGAGAGAAACTGGGAGTCGGGGTGCCAGGAGTGGGGCGCGCCACACGCGGGCAGTTATTATCCGTGGGGAAACTGAGGCACGGAGCCCCACAGTCACCCCAGAAGAGCCCAGAGCTAAACCGGCGCCAGCATGTGACACATCCGCACCCATAATAAACCACCCACAACATCCAAGCAAACTAGACTGTATTAATATTTACACTTATGAAGAGGAAGGAAACAAAAGGGGAAAGGGAGGTGGTGGAGAAGCAGGCGGCTGCCCTTTTGCTGCGCGGGCTTTCCCGTTGCGCCCCTGGGAGCTGCGTCCCCTCCCCAGGGGCTCGCGACCTTCGTGCAAACGCAAGGCATCGGAGAGGGCGTTGCAGTTTTTCATGGCTTTCCCCCAAAGCGACAGCTCATTCTCAGCCAAAACCTCCACGGCAAACCCCAGCCTCGCCACACACCACCGGCGCCGTGCTTACGGCCCAGGTGTGTCCCAGCACTAAAACGTGCCGCCACTCGCGTGCTCTGGCCGTGACAGCGACATTGCCTGGAAGCAAAAAAACCTGAGGAAAAGGCTGTCGAGAGCCAGCCTCACCTCCACTCCGTGCTGGCAGGGGATTTGCATCGTTTTTGGAGGTCTGAATCCTCCCAGCAACGCCACACAACAGTAGTTGCCACAGGGCACACACCACTTTGGCTGAAAGCGGATAAAAAAAACCCCAAAACCTTCGGCACAATCCCCCTGCAATCACGGGGGCAGAGTGGCCATAAGCTGGGGTGGAAACTGCCAGCGGGAAGCAGCTGCTGAGATTTCCCCCCCTGCAGCTCTGCTTTCCGATGCCCTTGGACGAGCCGATGCCGAGGGAAACGCTTCCAAAGCGTGGGACGGCCAGAAGCGGGGCAGAGGCTGCTGCTTCTCCCCGGGGACACATCTGGGTTCCTCTGCTCGTCAGACTGCAGCCCCGCTCCTGCTGTTCCCAGGAAGGGGAACCCCCCCGGGGGCAGGCGCAGCCCCTACGTGGGGGGCAGGTGGCTTCTGGGGCGCCCCAGGAGCTGCTGCCTGCCTTGCGCTGTGTACCCAAGCCCGGTGTTTTTCTTTCTAACAGCCCAGAGCCTCCCACATGTTTTTTTCTGGAGCACTACTGAGCCCAGCATTTGGCTTTCCCTGCACCCCAGAGCCTTCCACAAGCACGTGTGTGTGCACCCCAGAGCCTTCCAGGTGCCTTTTGGGGTGCTCAAGTTCTCTGAGTGTGTTCACTGTACCCCAAAACTCTCCTTTTGCCTTCCCTTGCACCCTGGAGCTCTCCCTGAGTCTTCCAGCACCCCTGAGAACTCCACGAGTCTGTCAGTGCCTCTCCCTGCTCCCCAGGGCTCTTTGTGGGATTTTCTGCAAGTCTCCATCTGCTCTTCTGGGTACCCCAGGACCTTCACTGTGACTCTTCATGTGCCTTTCCCCGTGCCCCAGATCCCTGTGTGGCTTTCAGAGTATCTCCTGGGGATCTGGTCCTGCCTCTCAACCCACGGGGACAAGCAGTGAGGCAGGAGAGCGAGGCAGTTAGGTGGGCTTCCTGAGCCATTGTGCTCACAGAGGAGAAATATCAGCCCACGGGGGAGGAAGGGTCCCCGCCATCCGCCTGCACGCAGGAAAGGAAGCGGAGGTTTGGCGATCTGAGCTTTGTGCACAGCCCTGATGAGAAAGAATCGTGTAAGGCAGAAGGCGGGGAGCAGGGGGGGGAAGAGGAGAGGGGCAGGCACCACTGGGTTGCAACAAACCTTGCTTGGGAAGCGGCCAGCGGTTATTCAGGGGGTGTTGAAGCACGGGAGGCTGGCGCAAGGGCGTCCCACAGCCCAGCCACGTCCTCGGATGCAGCAAACCCAGCAGGCTGGCTCCCTCCCTGCGGCGAGAGGCACGAGGCAGCGAGCGGTACTTTCCTAAAGGTCCTGACCTGCGGCTAAAGCGTGTCTACGTCGCTTCAAGCCACAAAATAACTTTACTGTGCCAGTACTCTGCTGCTTGACCATCCCAGTGCTTCAACAACAGCGTCTCAAAGGGAGGGGAGGGGTATTTTGGGGCGTTAAAACTACAGAATCATCTTTTCTGCATCGGAGACCAAACGCCTCTCAGGGAGCAGAAGGCAGCCTTGCTGCTGGGATTCCCCAACTCCCGGTTTTACATCTGCCACAAACAAAGAGTGGGGCCGAGGGGACAAAGTGCAGCGGCTGCTCACAGGCTCCAGCTGTGAATCCCAGGCGGTTCGCAGGACTCAAGAGCTGCTGGGTGAAGGGAAAGGCTGCCCGGCAGAGCCCGGCTGCCCACGCCGTGCAAACCGCCCCACCGGAAGACAAGTCCAAAGATCTGAGCACTGGAGCAGCGGGGCAGGACGGTCCCTTTTCCTTTGGGAAGCTGGTAGAGAACAGATCAGTTGAGCTGTGACTGTCAGACAGGCAGGAAGGGAGAGACGGAACACCAACTGTCTGCCACAGAGGTGCAAAGCGTCCCCATGTCCGGGTGCTGGTTCCTGTGGGCTGCTGGAGTCCCCACTGCACCACCTGGGAGGCTGGGAGGAAGAGGAGGAAGGCTGGGAGGAAGGGGAGGAGCACCAGGTCACCTGGCTGCAGTTCGAGCTGTTCAGCCCCCTTCACAACTTCTGGATCTTCTCAGCGATAACGATGGGGTTTTCCTTACGGATCTTCTCAGCAGCTTCTGCCTTGTAGTCGTAGGGGCAGGCGTGCATGTCGGAGTACCGGTGAATGGCACAGAAGAGGTTCCCGCAGCGGCAGTCGAAGCCTGAAGGGAGGAAGAGCAGAGAGACAAAGCTGTTGTTAGTCCCCGTCCAGCCGGACAGGAAGGTGACAGGGCGCCCGCTCTTTCCTGCCAGGCCAGGAAACTCCACTAATGCAGAAAGAGGGTGAGATGAGGGAGGGGGTTGCTGTCCCTGACAGGCGAAAGGCAGTCTCAGGGTGGGGGGAAGAACACGGGTGGCTCTTTGATTTCATCTGGCTTAGCAGCTCCCTTGAGCGCACGCGTGTTCTGGGCAGCCCCAGCTGTCGCAGCGCGGGAAAAGGCTCCCAGAGCAGCTGCTCTCCGCGCTTCCCGGGGACAAGGGACACGTTGGGGACTGCAGAGTGCCAGATTGCTAATCCAGACCAGGCTCCCCAGGCAGCGAGCAGGCAGCCTGAGCTGGAGCCGAGCCCTCCGAGCCAGCCGGGCTCCCCAGGCGTCATGCAGCAGCATCTGGACTGACCAGCAGTAAGCCAGCAAAGCAGCAAAACCTTCACCTTGTTAGGATCACTTTTGAGCTATTTAGGCTTCAAAATTCGTAATTCAGTCACCACTCGGAGACAATGCTGTTCAGGAGTGCTACTGTTACCACAGCACACTGCGGCAGGGAGGGGGTTTGCTGCAGGGTAGCAGATCAGCTCCCCACCTCGCTGGCAGTGAATCACGCTCTTTCCTTTCACATCTTTCCAACTATAGGCTGTAAAGACCATAAACACCTTGCTACAAGGTGCCTGTTTACTTTATTTGAGAAAACTCATTTTATCCTAAATGCCCTGAATTCATAGAGTTCTCTACAAGTTGATTCCTAAAGGAGAGGAGACTTCTCACAGTTTGAAGCTCTTAAGGAAATACTCATCCAGGAAAACAATCCACCCTGTAGATCTGAAGGCTGGGCACAGACCACCCTGCCCAGTCTCAGGCCAAAATTATTCTAGGACAGCGCCCTCAAATCTCCAGGCAAACTTGGGCTCCACCGTGCCAGGCACTGGGCAAACCTCCCGGGCTGGACTCTGCCAAAGCAGCTGACATCAGTGAAAAGAGAAGTGTGTGTGCAGTCCCTGGCTGCTGAACACACCAGGGATGCTAAAGAGGCAAGCGCTCTGCTAGAACAGCATGACCTGCACGGCTCCAGAGTTAACTTTTTCCAGGGAAACACTAAATGCCAGGGTCAATTTAGAGGAATGTTTTTATTAACAAACCACAGCCAAGTTAATTGCTTCACTTTCCAGGGGCAGTTTTCCCACTGATACCAGTCACCCGACACCATCTCAGAGGTTCTCTCTTCAGTTTTACGGGCTGAACGCTGAGAGCCATCCTGCTCTCAGAAAGCTAACGGTGGAAGTCAAGTAGCAATAACAAATGGGATGAGTCTTGGAGTGGGACTTTCAGCTTGGGCCTAACTCAGTTCATGCCACTACTATGAAAGCTTTAGCACTGACTTGAATAGGAGCAGAATTGGATCCACAGCCAGCACTGCCTTTGCTTCTACAAGCAGCTTTTGCCAAGTGGCAGAAATAACCCGAGAGGCACTGCTCCATCCAGTTCCACAACCCTGTATCCCAGGGCTGGCAGGGACCCTGACAGTGAGTGGCAGATTCCCCAGGTGATGGCCTCGGACAGCACTGTTTGCAGGTCAGAGCTTCTGTCCCACCTCTCCTGCAGCGCCACATCTTGCAGATGAGAAGTAATTTTTGGAGGGGTACCTCCAGCCACTGACCCACGCCGACCCTCTGAACTCAGGCACAAGCAGATCTGACCGCAGGGCTATGAACCCAGACTACTTAGACCACCAGCAAGCTTTCCCACAGCCAGGGACTTACCAGTTAGCCCTATCTTCTTCCGGCAAGTGAAGCAGCGATTCTTCTTCTGTTTCGGTTTTTCCGAAGCTGTCTTACCCTCAGCTGTGTTCTGGGATATTTCAAGCAGGGTACCTGAAACAGAGGCAAGAGCTTTGCTACCCTTCTTGATAAACCAAGCAACACATTCGCTTTATTACAGGAGCTGATTAAGGCCCTACTAATTCTAGGTCTGTGCCAGACACCTGTGTGCATGTTACCCTGGCTGACACACCCCAAACTGTGAGATTTGCCTTGTTCCACAGAGATCTACACCTCACGCAGCCTCATGTTTTTTCTCCGTTTCAAATTCCTTAAGCCCAAGCCTCAGAAACACCAAGAAGATACGGTTTCACTAAGGCATACATAAAGTAACGTGATGCTTTTTCGCTCCTGCTGAGAAAAGGTAACACTAAGTAGAATTACCTGGTGCTTGCCATAGGTTAAGCATGCATCTGGATAGTCCCTACAGCTTAGTTGATGTACAGTGACTCAACTGCACAGCTGAGCCTAGAGTTAATCTTTGTAGAAAAAAAAAAAAAAAAAGTTAACCCCTTTTAAGTACTACTAATTATTTCTGCTGACTCTTATGTAAGTGTTCCTCATATGTAGGTCTCGGAATGCTTTACACAGATACTCATCACCGTCTCTAATCTACCAAAAGGAAAACTGAGCTCTGAAAGCCAGATTGTTAAAGGTCACTGACGCTTAGCAGGATTTCCTACAGTACCTAAGCAGGTTAGAGAAGTCAACAGGAGGGAGGAGCTCCAACTGCTAGCAGATACACACCTGCAGTGCAGGCCATTGAAAATCAGGCTAAGGAGACAAACAGTCAGAGGCAGCTTTGTAGATCTGACCCTAAACAACTTTCTAAAAATCACAATTAGAAGAAAGGGGCAGGCTCTTCCAAGCCTCTCTTTCACCAAATAGTCTCTCACCTGCCTGCTGCAAATTGTCTCCTGGGCTTGCAGGGAAGGGATTACCAAATCCAAAATGCAGAGTCATGTGCAGTGCCTGCGGCCTGTTTTGTTAGCAACCAACAACTCTTGGGGTTTTTTTTAGCTTTGAATGCAAGCAAACCGTCAGCTGAACTAAAGGAGGGCGTCTCCAATGCAGTGCCACTTGGTTGTGGCTCAGCTCCAATGCAACAGCTCACCCTGTAACTCATCAACTGGAGGATGTACCCCACCGAGCAACACCACTGGTGCCTCTCTATCACTTCAAGGTACCCACTTTGCAAACAAAGCGACAGCGTTAACGCTCCCCTCCGAGGGGCAGGAATGCCTCCCAGCACACAGGACGACAACAACCAGGCCGGCAGCTGCCCTTGGGCACCATCACAAAACACACCTCCTCTCTCCCAAAACTACACTGGATCCATCTCCTTTCCTCCCTCGAGAGATGGCAGGGAACTGCAGCCAACAACAGCCGTGCAGCAGGCTGTGGGACGCTCCGGGCTTTCTGCCATTCACTAGGATAGGCGTCATGGAAGATTATCCTCCTGCCAGCGAGTCGAGGGCTGGCAGCTACTCAGCCCTCAGCCCACAAAGCAATCTCTATCGGCCTGCCCTCAGGCACAGCATTTTCTCTCCTCTCTGTTTCAGAAACAGACAAACTGTTTTCTCCGTAGCTCTCTTGCTAGGTGTACCTTTACTGCTGGGAGGTAACAACTGTCCCCTGGAGTTAGCAGCCAGTATTGTACTTGCTGCTCAAACTGACCTGTGAGACAGGTGTCATTCAGACTTGTGCAAAAGCCAAACCAATCAGTCTACCTGATGAGGAAGATGCTGATGAGGCTGCTTCTGTCTTGATGAATTCTTCTGTCTCATTGCTGCTTTCTTTGGATATGCTCATGGCCGTCATCTGATGGGTCACAGGAGTCTGAGCACTGGGAGCATTTGCAACAAACAAACAAATAAACCACAGAGCAAACACAAGTATTTTCTTTTGCTGAATAGTTAGGTGGGAGAGATCTTCAACCCATAAAGTTAATTTCATTATACTCAGAGGTAGCTCAGGAGTACGGCAGGCCAATTCTCCTTAACATCTGGCACCAAAGTTCTTTACAGACACAAATGGAATGAATTTGTGCTGATCTCAGTTTCCTTTTCCACCCAATTATGTATCAAAGCCAAGGCAACAGCCCATCCAAACAAGTCCAAGGACAGGGAAACAGAATTATGAGTTAGGACTGTGATGCAATGATAGAGGCCAGTGCAGTACTATCTTCTTTCCTATCAAACGTGAGTGAGGTCCTTAATCCTCCGTTGCGGCTTCCAGAGTGGATCATCACCAGGTGCTTTCGCTTAGGTCTGAGTTGAAACCAAACAGTTTAATACAGCTAGTAACAGACAAGGTGCACTAGCTCCAAGAGAACTAGGATGCCACTTACTTTACTACAGGTTTTAATTTACCACCAACCCTCTGGTACCTGACTCTACACATCAGTCATCATCATCAGGGACACCCCAATCTTCCAGACAAACCAGGGTCACAATGAACACTGTTTGATCCAGCCTGATTTACAGATCCCCTTGACCATACAAAGGATGGGAGCCTCTGGTCTCCTCTGGGACCCTTATGTCACAGAGCTGTTTTTCAGCGTGGCTGTAGATCCTTCCCCACCAGACTGTGCCCCTACCTGGCTTTCGCATCCTCAGGCGTGGAGTCTCCCTCAGCACACTGCCCTGCAATTGAATCTGAAGCCATGGGGCTGCTGTTGGGACCACTGGATGCTACAAAACAAGATCACAGTCTTCATAAACTCTTAAAAATATCAACAAGTTCCTCAGGTGTTTGACAGCCAAGGAGAAAGCAAGATGAGGACTTTCAGCAGGGTGGGGATAACACATCAGGCCTGGATGGACCTCCCCATGACCCAGCGCAGCTATTCTTACATTAGACCAGGAACAAGTCCTTGTATGAGGATCATAACATCCCTCTGAAATTAGCTGCTCATTTTCCTGAGAACCGCAGGCCTCGTTTAGGGATCTGTTCTCCTCAAGATCTGCAAGCTCCATTTTGAGGGATGACAGTTGATTCACAGGAGTTATGTGCTGAATGCCTTCCATTACTGTGTGTTTTTTTAACGTCTGATAAAATCTAACTGCAGTCACCCTTGACACCTCCATCATTCTTTGATTCTCCTCTTCCTCAGCGTTGCAAAACAAACTCTGCATCAGCATAAATATTCTCCTATCAGTGTAAGTGAAAGTGCTGCAGATGCCAACATACCTTGAGCCCAATGTTACTCTGCAACTTCTCCAAGATACAAGAGCCAGATCCTCATCTGCTGAAAGGAACTGGCTTCAATCAAAACATGTTGGTTTATGTCAGCTGAGGATCTAAGTCAGGATCTTTAGGAAAAACCCTTTGTTAGGACAAGCTGTGTTCCTAATATATATTTTGTGGGGGTAATTCAAGAAAAACCATTATTACACTGAGGAACAAAACTGCAGTAGATCTTTAGAAGGTGTTTCTCACCAGTATTGCAGTCTATACATGAGGCATCTGCACAAACTTTCAGTAAAAGAAAATCCTGCTAATGATGGAAAGAGCATCCTTTCTGTGCACCTCGCTGCCTCCCCGTGTGGTGACGTGTCAGCTATAAGAAACAAACCTTTTACGTCATAGCTTTTGATTGTCACTGCTGTTAAGATAAGAAAATTATACAAACCCAAAAGGCCCAATTCTTCCCAAATAAAATTTAATTCCAGGGATTATCGTGGTTCCCAACAGTCAGCATGTTACTCAGGGAGCAGGTAATAGCTAAAAATCTGTGTCACTGTTAGCACAAGTGAAGTTTTACAGTTTGCTGGAAGGTGTTGACTGGGACGGGGCTTCACAAACAGCTGGGACTGGGAAGAAAATAACTGACTCCCTTAGAGTTAACAGAAATGCTCAATCTCAGGTCTTTGATTTAGAAGCTTGGGTCTACGTGAAAAGGGAAAGACATGAGTTTTCTAGGAGGGAGTAAATCTGCTGCTGGCCAGTACTAATACCATGCTCTATCCAGTTGTTTAACACAGTTTGCATCCAGGCACCCATTTAAGATAGATTTCTCAGACAAAAATCCTCTACCTGGGGGGCTGATCCGGTCACTGCTCTGCTGTCTCTGTAGAAACTCCTTATAGCAAACGGAGCACATCCCGTTGGTCCGGGGGCTGCCATAAAATCCACAGCCTGTGGTACACAACAGAGGCACCTGGGTTTGGTTTGTCTCCTGAGCCATCCTTCCTCCTCCAAGGTGCCAAGCTACAAACAGGAATAAAAATGAGACAGCTGTTAGAGCCGGAGCGCTCCTACATTGTATGCTGCAGCTGATCAGGAAGGAGCACAAAGGATCCCGAGAGAGTCCGGTTCCACACGTGCACAACAACACAACTGGAGTCCCTTGAGCACGGGATACTCAGGGCTCGTAAGTAGCCACAGGATCCGGGTTCTGGGGCCTTGAGCCATCCGGAGCTCATCAGCCAGAAGGCTGCCCAGAGCCAGGCTGAAAAGCTGACAGCAACTGGCTCCCGGTACTCCCTCCTCGCACCACGAGGCTCCCTAAACTCCCGGTGAAGGACGACAAGCACATAAGACCTGAACGATCTGCTCTCCAACAGTAACAAGAAGCGCCATCGTAGCACAACTAATGACTCCTGCAAACTCCGAAACAAAGAACACCACTCAAACAGCCAGTGTCCAGCCTAAGTAGTTACATTCTGTGCTTAGCAGCGTTTAATTTCAAGCCTGTTTTACTTCTCTATTCTCAGGAAGATGATGTAAGTGATGCAAAAAAAACCCCACTGACTCTCAGTTTTGACATACTCATGTATTTCCCGACACATGCTGGTGGATAAGGGGAACGTCAGCATAGTTAGGCCGCAAATAAGGATAAGGTTTCTTCCCAGCAGTGAGATACAATTCTGGAACACCTTCCCAGGGGAAACAGCAGACACAGTGAAACCTACTTTTAAAACAAATCTTAGTAATTCCTCTCTGGATCACAGGCCCAGAAACCGTCCCCTTCCAGCCACACGTGGTATAGCCTTTAGACAGCCAAACAGCACTGCACCCTTTTAAACCAGAACCATAAGCAATAACTCCCGGCAACAACAAACACCAATTCACATGTATGCGAACAACATGGCAGCAGCCGACCAAACTTCGGCAGAGGACCAGGGGAGAGGGCATTTGTGGGACCGCGGCGGTGCAGGCGGCTCCAGCTCGGGCACAAAGACACGACATTGCTGGTGAGAGTCCCCAGCAGCGATCCCCTTCTCCCAGCGCGGCAGATGCACAAAGTATCCACCACTTCACAGCTAACTCTGCCACTTTCTTTCACACTCCCATAAAACTTGCTCTGCTGAGAGAATAAAACAATGGGAACATGAAATAATTACCCTCCCAGAAGCAGTCCCGTGGGATGGAAGTGGATCAGCTCTTGTTTATTCTTCCTTGTCCTCGACTGGGTGATATGAATCTCTGCTCTGCACTCAGGGCTCAGACCAGCATTCCCATTACCAGCCCAGGAGTCCTTCCCAACCCAAACCGACCTCTCCTTCGGCACCGGCAGCCAAGGGACCCTCCTCCGCACCAGACCCTCTGGGAGCAGACCTGGCAGGCTGAATCTCTGTGGAGGTAACTGGATGGTAATCACTGCTGCACACGGGCAAATCTTCTTTTTGATTTTGAGCGTCCCTAGAAAGAGAAGGCAACGACTGCTGCGACTTCAAAAGAGTTCAGCTCTCCTTTAGCCAGCAGCCCAGCGGTGGGTGACCTGCAGCGGGAGCCGAGCAGCACAGGGCTTTACCGCAAAACCAGCTGAAATGAACCGCGGGGCAAACCAAACCGCTCCCTCTCCCGCTGCTCTGCCCCGGCACCCCGAGCCTGGGCAGGCCGGAGCGAGCCGGGTAACTCGCCGCTCGGCCAAGGAAAGCCGCAGGCCACCCGTCCACCCCGTCACCCTCTGGCTGGGCTGCACCAGCCGCCGACCCGCTCCAAGGCCGCCGTTCCGCCGGGGGACATGTCTGCCCGTGCCCGCCCCCCCCCCCCCCCCCCCTTCCCTCGGCCGGGCCCGGCGCCCCGCTCCCCGCCCGCGGTGGAAATCGAGGCCGAGGCTTTGCGGCCTGCGCGGCGGCGGGCAGGGCCGGACCGGGCCGGGCCGGGCCGCCGGGCCCCACGGGGCCCCACTCACCGGCGGCGGAGGCGGGGGGGGCCGCCGGGCCGGGCCGGGCCGGGCCGGCCGCCGGGAGGCTCAGGCGGGTGGCGGACAGGGCGGGCTGCCGGGAAACATGGCGGGCGCGGCCGGCGGGACCGCGGCCCCCGAGCGCCCTCCCCCGGGGAGGGCCCGGCCCGGCCCGGGCGGGACGGATGGAACGGGAACGGGACAGGGACCGGGCTCGCTGGCGCGGCCGGGAATGCCCGGCTGTGGGGGCTGGGGTATAGGTGTGCCCCGGCTATAGGGGAGGGGGCTGCGACCCCCCCCCGGCTATAGGGGAGGGGGTATAGGTGTGCCCTGGCTATAGGGGAGGGGGCTGCAATCCCCATGGCTATAGGGGAGGGGGTATAGGTGTGCCCCGGCTATAGGGGAGGGGGCTGCAATCCCCATGGCTATAGGGGAGGGGGTATAGGTGTGCCCCGGCTATAGGGGAGGGGGCTGCAATCCCCATGGCTATAGGGGAGGGGGTATAGGTGTGCCCCGGCTATAGGGGAGGGGGCTGCGACCCCCCATGGCTATAGGAGAGGGGGTATAGGTGTGCCCTGGCTATAGGGGAGGGGGCTGCAATACCCACAGCTATAGGGGAGGGGGCTGGGACCCCCCCCGGCTATAGGGGAGGGTGTATAGGTGTGCCCCGGCTATAGGGGAGGGGGCTGCAATCCCCACAGCTATAGGGGAGGGGGCTGGGACCCCCCCCGGCTATAGGGGAGGGGGTATAGGTGTGCCCTGACCATAGGGGAGGGGGCTGCGACCCCCCCCGGCTATAGGGGAGGGAGTATAGGTGTGCCTTGGCTATAGGGGAGGGGGCTGCAATCCCCATGGCTATAGGAGAGGGAGTATAGGTGCGCCCTGGCTATAGGGGAGGGGGCTGTGACCCCCCCTGGCTACAGGGGCTGGAGTATAGCTGTGCTCCAGCTATTGGGGTGGAAGTGGTGACCCCCACTGGCTATAGGGCCTGGGATGTAGGTGCACCCTGGCTATAGAGGAGGGATTTGTCATCCCCCTGGCTATAGGGGCAGGAGTATAGGTGTGCCCTGTGTATAGCTCAAGGGGCTGAGACCCCCTCTGTGGGGTATAAGGGGTGAGATACAGCCAGACTCCACTATAGAGAGGGGATCTGGGAGCCCCCACTGTAGGGACTGGGACACAGTCAGAGCCAGGCTATAGGAGGGGGTGTTGAGACCCCTGTCCCCCAGGCTATAGGGTCTGGGACACAGATATTCCTTTACAGGTGAGGGAGTTAGGACCTTCTACTTCAGCTATAGGGGCTGAGATATTGGCTGGACCCCAGCCATAGGGCAGAGGACTGGGGTCCCCCACCTATAGCCGCTGGAGGAGAGGGTGGGCAACACTCTTCCCCCTCCCCAGCTATAGGGGCCAGGATGCAGCTGGCTCTGCCCCAGCTGTAGGAGAGGGTCTGGGAACACCCACCCCCAGCTGTATGGGGTGAGCCGGCGGGCAGTGGTGCCCCTCGCGCATTTCTGCTGCAATACAGAATTAATCCGCCTGAGCACCCACACTTAGTCTCAGCCCCACCCCAGACTGTTTCCCCACAGCCCGAGGACCCACGGGGCATCACTTCTGAGCCCAGGGGTCAGTGTTGCCATCCCAAATGGAAAGGGAGGGTGGGATGCTCCAGGGGTCACCAGCTAGAAGGGATTCCCAGCCGAAACCCCGTCCTGCTACTCTTTTCCAAGCCCTGGATGATATTTTTTTTTTTTAATTAATCAAAGCTCTGCTCAGGTGTTGTCATGCCCCAGCTCATCACGGGGCTGATTCATCTCCAAGCCCGTGCCCCAGGCCTCCCCACTGCTCTGACAAATTGGTGATTGTAGGGTGCCCAACGCAGATCCCCGCAAAAAGTGCCAGTTGCCCAACTGTGCTGGGGCTCAGGAAACACCCAGGAGCAAAACTCACGGGAAGCCACCACCAAGCCCTGCTCAGGTGTCTCTCCACCATCTCCCTGGCTTGGGGGGGCTATGAAAAAACCTGCTGGGCTAGCCCTAAGCCCAGGGCAGGCTGGCGGTGCAGGGTTTCTGCTTGTCCTTTGTTTGTGTCAGAGGCATGTCTCGGCTCTCGGGGCCAGCGCTGGTGGCGCGGAGGCGTCTGCTGGTGCACTTTGATTTATTTGCGCTGCCCGGCATGGGGAATAAGCTCAGCTGAGGGGGTGGGCAGGTCGCTGCCTGGGCACCCCCGGCCCCCAGAGCACCGGTTGCCGTGGGGCTAGCCCCGGCGAGACCCGCAAGCCACGGGCTGTGGCCACCAGGTGGCACCAGGCTCCCACGGAAAGGCGAGCACACGCGTGCCCGCGCACCCCGCACCCATGCGGCCCCTCACCCACGTACCCTCCACCCTCCCGGGCATCCCTCGCTCAGCGCCAGCCCCACGCTCCTGCAGAGCGGAGCGGGTCCCTCTCTGACACCGGAGCCCCACTTGGCTAATGAGGGTCACTTGGCTAATGAGGGTCACTTGGCTAGCGATGGTCACTTGGCTAATGCGGACCAGTGGCCCTGGGGGCACCAGCACCAGCCTGGGGTGCCCCTGGCCCCCGGGGGCTCTCAGTGCACCTTCCAGCACTGCCGTCCTGCTCTTCAGCCCCTTTGGCTTTACAGAGCCCAGTGGGACAGGAGGGGGGTGAGGGCGTTTTTTCGGGGGGCAGACCCCCCAGCAGCCCTGACTGGGCAGGTGAAGCACTGGGACTGCTCCGCGAGGGCAGTTGCAAGGAGACCAGGAGTGGCCTGACTTTGCAGGCTCCAAGATCCCAGCTGTGGCTGGAGCAGCGTGGCAGGAACAGGGGACACCTTGCTGGGGAGACGAGGGGATGGGGCGAGGGCACTGGTGGGGCACGGAGAGCCGGGCAGGCCGAGCGGCGGGGCTATTAATACACATTTTCCCGTGATGCTGTGGCACAATTTTCAGAGCCAAAGCCGGAGGGAGCTCCTGGCTGACACAGCCTGGATTTGTCCCTTCCCTGCTCTGCTCTCCCTTTGTGCCCAGAACCGCTTCGGTCGCCCACCACTGTTACTCCCACAGCACTGGGACACGCTGCTGGAACATCATCTCCATCTGCCCTTGAGCCGTGACAGCAGAGAGGGGAGCTGCCTCCATCTCTACCCACGGCCTGGCTGCATCAGCCCTCTCCTAAGCATCTTCTCTACCTGGGTTATCTAACGACTATGGCAGAACATTAAATGTCACTCCACTAAAGGGAGCAAGGCATCCGGGGAGGGGAGAGCTGGGTGAGACAGGATGGGAAAAACAGAAGCAAAACAGTATCGATTTCTAGCCAATTATCACTGTTATCAAAGCAGAGCAATTAAAGGACAAGGACACATTTCCAATACTCTGCCTGCCCCTCCAAGGCAAGACACTGGTTCATCAGCTCTGCCGGACACACACATCTGCACCCACACAAGTACTTAACGTCTGCACACGCGTGCCCGTGTATGCTTGGAGCACATACATGTGCATGCAAACACACACGCGCAGCTGCGCAGGCGTCCTCAGCTCGCCAGCGTCTGCTGAGCTTGTTTTCCCCGTGGAGTTAATCTCCCCAGCCCGCTTCGCTGCCTCGTTTTTTCTGCGCCGCCAAGATGTGTCTCCATCTGGCTCTCGTTGATCCCAGGGAGGGTGGAGGGCTCTGGGGATGGCTGGCAAAACACTGCCCAGGGCTGTCACCCAAATTGAAGCTGGAGCTGCAGGAACTTGGCCCATTTCTCATCCTCAGGGCCCTCCATAAAATGTTTTCTCTCCACATGCCCATCCCTCCTTCTCCCTCCTCCTCCCTGTTGCCCCAACATGCAAGGGCTGGCTCCAACCCTGCTGCAACCCAGGGCTCTGCCAGGCTGCCAGCTGGATTCCTGCCCTACGGGTATTTGGTTTCTTATTCTCTTGCAGGATGAGCGTCGGGGGTCACACAGCTCTGAATTACACTATTTACATCCTATCGCTGGTGGGCAGTATTTGGGAGCACCAAAGATGCCAGCAAGGACCAGACCCCTGGCTCAAAATGTGTGCCACGGCCCCGTGCGGTAACGTGGATTCCACAAGGGCAATGCCCTCAGCGTGGGCCTTGAGACGGGGCAGGAGTTTCGTGTGTGGTTTCCAGAATCGGGTGGGTCACACACCTTCACCCCCAGAGGCAAACCCAAAGCCGGGATCAATCCCTGGTTGAGCAGACCCCAAATCAGCCCCATCCCAGCCTTGTCCCCAGGGGCTGTGCTGCAGCTCGAGAGCAGCGTCTCCAGCAGCCGCCCCAGGAGATGCTCCGCGAGCGGTGGGGAAGGAAGGAGAGCATCTGGCCTCAGGTCATATTGCATGGGGGGGAGTTTAAACAGAAAACCATGGAGACTGACAATGTCAGGAGCCCTGTTGCTGCCCACCCGGCCGGCCACGCTCCTCCTGCAGCTCCGGAGCCCCGTGCCGGCTCTCACTGCTGAGCATCACCCCTTCCCCAAGGGAGGAGCAGGACCTGCGCCCCGACACCCTGCCCTGACCACGGCCATCACCACCTCCCTCTCCCCCAGCGCCTGGACCCTGTTCTGCCCCAACCTTGCACAGCTAACACATTAACCTAGTGCTGTGCCAGCCCCAGGCCGCAATGCCCCATGCTCTCTGCCTGTCTGACACACATCTGGGGAAGAAGAGAGGTGTAGGGGGGCATAAAATCCTTTTAATAGGCTCAGTGGGTTAGAAACCCCCTTGCAATTACCACCTTCTCCTTGTCCGGTGCACACAAAGGACTCTCCAGGGCGCCGGGCATGTTCCTGACAAACCCAATGTGGCCGCGGAAGCCGGGAGGAGAGAACGGACGTGGGAGCCCTTTCAGACACTGCTATTTGGTTGCAAACTGCTTAATTTCCTGAACAAAATGATATTTTTGTTGTTGTTGTTGTTTTGATGGAAGGACGGCACCTTTTTGGCATGGTACAATCCCAGGGCTATTCATCTGTCGCCACAGCAACGAGCTCCATCAATGGCCATCCGAGATTGCGGATGATTAGACACAACATGTAAAAGGTGGAAGACGCTGGGCACCTCGCAAACCTCATCTTCCCAAATGACTTGAATTATCCTCATTATTTCTCCCCGGCCAATTCTCTCCCCAGTCTGCGGGAGACATCACTGTTATATAAACACGGGAAGAGCCGTGTTATGAGAGCGGGCGGAGGAGAAGGGAATGGTCCCTTCTGGTGGGGACTGACCTGGAAAGCTCATGACATGGAGGATGAAACCCTCTGAGATGCTCATGGAGCTGCAAATGTCTTCCTGCACCTGGGGCGGGCATCGCTCAGGGCTGCAGAGGACTGAGGCCATGCTGACATTGGGACAGACGGGAGTGTGGCTGAGCTTTGGGGTCGGGTGGCTACAGCCTGTGCTTGTCCCCGGTCCCGCAGGACCTTGCAACCTCCTGCAGCAAAGCCTTGAGCTGTGCCACTCCATCCCGGGGACAGGGTGGGGAGCTTTGGGTCAGTTTGCTCTTGGAACGCTTCAGGGATCCAGTCCGTCACCACCACCTGTTTTGGGGGTAAACCAGAGGGAAACAGGTCGCTGGAGCCTGGCAAAGGTGTGACACATCCCGACAGAGGGGCTTCCCACAATAACGGTGTCCGTGGAGCTGTGCTGAAGCATGGCAGCTGTGAAACTTTAATGCCTGTCTGCAATATTCATGGTGCTTTTGATGGCAAGGCACTGAATTGCACTGAACGGCCTGAATATTTTATGGGTGGTTCTACACCGGGATTTTGGGGAGGGTTTCCTCCACCGCTGCCACATGCCCACCCCGCTGCAGTCTGAGCCATCCAGGATCAAAAAAGGGTGATGATACCCCAATTTGCAGACACAGAATCCCACAAAAATAATTCAGGGGTGTTTCAGCCCCTGCGCAGGGTGGGAGGAGTGGATGTGTCCTTCTGGGCATCTCTCTGCTCCGAGGGGGAGCGGGAGACCCCAGCTGCAGGGTTGGGGGTCTCAGCACGACCTCCTAAACTACCTTTGGTGGATGACCCCCACCCCGGACCCCAAAGCACCATGTGGGTGTCCTGGAGTGTCCCTCCCGTGTTGGGCTGTCCTGGGGTCACCGCAAGGGATGGGGACAAGAGCCACCCCCAGCCCTGTCCCCCCATGCCATTGCAGGGCTGTGCCCCATGGCGAGGTGGCAGGGGATCCAGGTCAGCTCTCCATCTGTGCATCCCCCTCGTGAGCCAGGGCGTTCGCAGCTGGTGTTACGTGGGATCCTGATCCAAACTGAGTCAGCCCAGGTGGGCACAAGGCCCCCAGACCCCATGGCCAGCCCGTGACATGGCAGCGATGGGGGAGGTGATGGCAAGAACACGCTGCTCTAACGCAGCCTCCTCCAGTCCCCTCAGCTGGAGACCTTCCCGAGCAGCTCCCTGCCCACTTTTCTGCAGCTTTGGGGGGCTGCTGGGGGGGCTGGCTGCCTCTGAAGCCCCCTTAAGTAGAGGCCCAGAGGGCAGAAGAGCCCCCAGGTCCCACGGCAGGGACAGGGACGCTGCAGCCTGATGAGGCTCAAGCACTCACCTGGCTCAGATGACGCCCCAAAAACCCATCTCTGCCCAGCCAGACCCTGGAGTCGTGCACGTCCCTGCCTCGCTCCGTGCCTGTTGCCCCACTGTGCCCTGGGGATGAGCTCTCCCTCTGGGCATTTTGTAGGGAGTTGTGGCCACCCTCCAGGGCCAGGGGCAGGAGAACGGGATACAGGTGGGATCCTGACCTCCACCAAGGGACAGACCCCAGCCCCCTGCACGCTGCTGGGAGGGATGCCCAGGGGATGCATTCACCCATCATTTTCTCCATCAAATGGAGAGTCAGGAGGAGGCTGGGCATGGGTGCTCCCCCTGAGCTCAGCACACCAGGGGCCAGCACCAGGCAGGATCAGCTTTGGCTCTCCTCTCTGGAAGGATGCTGGGGCCTGTCCTTGGAGCAGGGGACCAAGGACCTCCCCTGAAGGGCTCCAGGGGAGCAGGGACACGAGGGGCAGCTCTGCCCTGTCATTGGAAGGTGGCTGTCTTTGGGGCAGGGGATGGTCCTGGAGAGTGGACCCTGCACCGTGTTTTGACCCCATGGCTCTTCTGACGGAGCTGGCTGTCACCGCAGAGCCATCACCACTCTCCCTGCTGCCACAGCCTCACCTTGGATATGAGATGTTGACACTTCTGATCTGGGATGTTTATGCCCTCGGGGGGGCCATGTGGTGGCTCCTGGCTAGGGCTCATCCCCCTGCCATTGGTCCCCACCGCGTCCCAGGTCCCCCCACTCGGGGAACACACCCTGGTCGGGATGCTCACCCCGAACCCCCGCCTGTCCCCAGCTCCCCGGGCTCCCCCTCTGCATCCCATCCGCTCACCAGCAGCCCCAGCACCCTGTGGGGAAGATGGTCAAAACCGAGACAGGCCCTTTGCAGGGAGCTGCAGCTCCGCTCCAGCTAAATTGGAGCTGATAATTAAGAGCAGGAGAGGAAATCAATAAAGGGAAGCGGCTAGTACTGCAGCTGGGGCCAGGGACAGCTGGGTCGAGGCCCCTCCTGCCACCCTGCTCTGTCACCCTCCAGCACCGCAGTGCCGGGTCTCTGCTCTCATCCTGCATCCTCAGAGGAAGAGAGTGGAAGATGCACACGCAAGGACAGAGCCAGGTCCCACGAGGAGCCCAACACCAGGCTGGGGGGTGACAGTGGGGGGGGAACCTCCCCCCACCCTGCAGACCCCAGGCCACGCGGGTGATGGAGCCAGAGCCGACCCCTCCAGGGCAGGGAGCTCCAGGGTGGGAGAAGGAGTTAATCCCTACACCGAAAAGCTCTTTGCCGCCATCTCATCTCTAATGGAAGAGTCGTGTCAGATTAGCGGGCGGCCGCACGAAGCGCCGAGCGAGCGCCCTGCCTGCCGGCGCCCGGCCCTGGGGAGAGCCGGGGCAGCCACGCGGAATGGCAGATCTGGGCCACTGTGCCAGCGCCGGCGGGGGGACGCTCCGCGGTGGGGACCGCGGCCAAGGACAGGCACGAGGAGCCCGCCACAGCAAGCTTTCACGCGAGTTTTGGTCCCCATCGCGGTGGCTCGGCATCCGGCCGCGATGCGGGCATGGCACCCGGGGGGATGCTTTCCCTCTATTCCCAACCAGCCCAGAGAAAACGGGGTTCAGAAGCAAGGACACCCCAAACCCTCTGCCATGGCAGCTCCGGCGAGCAACGTGGTGTTTTCCAGCCGCTCTCCCTGCGCCTCCGCCGCTGCAATCCAATAGCCGAGGGCGAGCGATGCCCGGGCAATGGAAAAGTGGGTCAGGCACATTGGACACCATGTGCTTCACCTCCCCTTTCACACTCCTTATCGCAGCCCTGATGGTAAATAAATCAGCCCGTCTCCCCAGCAACCCAGCCGGCTGCTGGGCCGTGCCGGGAGCGGAGTCCAAGGTGAGCTGTGGTGCCGGCGATGGGAGCCAGCCCGGCCGGCTGGGACCCAGAGGATGAGCAATAACCCCCAGCCCATCGGCACAGCGCGGGGAGCAGGGGCTGCCCGGCAGTCAGGAAGCACCATCCTGGGCACCAGCACTGCGGGTGGGCTGGGGAAGGTGCAGAAGGTCCATTTCTTGTTGTGACGCTGCCTCTGCAAAGGGCACTGAGTTCCCCGAAACCGTTTGCTGGTTCTGGCAGAGCCTGAGATGAGAAAACTCTGGAAAATGGGAATATTTGCAACCAAAGTGCCCAGAGAGGTGTTCAGGGTGCCTGTAGCGTGAGCATGTCTCTGAGCTGGGCTCCCTCGGGTCCCCGGCAGCAGGAGCAGTGGCTGAAAGCATCAGAGCATCCCTGACCCACTGACCCATAAAAACGAGGCTTCCCAGAGGGGCCGCACCCTGGATCATCCAGCCGAGCATCCCCCTCCACAGGTAACCCCAGCAGCTCCCCCCGGGCAGGGCTGGGTCACCATGACACCCCCTCCACGCCCCCCCCCCCCCCCTCCAGCTGCTTAAATCAAGTAGAGCCCTTTGTTTTCTGCTTTCATGTTATTTAATTCTCCTCTCCTCACTTGCACTGCAGGGGCAGCGGCTAAGCCCGGGGCTTTGCTAAGCTGGGATCGTATTAAAAGAACAGAGAGGAAGAGAGTTTCTGGTGCTAAGCTGCTTGCGGTAACAGAGATGGATTTAAGGAAACTACTCCCATAGCGATATTATCGCCCAAAAGCACCCAGCCCGGGGGAAGGCAGCCGGGGATGCGGGGAAAGGCCCTGGGCTGGTCCCCACTGGGATGCACCGGCACCAGCACTGCAGGGCCGGGAGGGTCTTACCTGAGACCCCCCAGCAAAGCGCCCTGGGGAGGGATGGGACCCCCGGCTGGGGCTGGGACCGGCCCGTTTGGTGCTGGGCAGGCGGTGGGGGCAGCAGTGGGTGGCTCACCTGGGCTTTGGTTGTATTAAAAGCTAAGTCCTCCGGCATGGCTTTTTCCAGCGTGGCAGCCAAAAAGGTGCTTACAGGGCCGTAGCAGGAGCCTGCCAAGCCCTAATTAGAGACGCTCAGCGGTGCAGCGTGCTAATACGCAACCTTTCGCCTCTGGAGGCCGGGATTTAAACCGCAGCAAAATCGTCTCCGGGATGCGAATGCTGGGGTTGGGTTGTTCGGAAGAGAGGGAAAAAACCTCCCTGCCCCCCAAAGCGCAGCAGGCCAGGAGCTGCCAAGATTCCCTGGCCCATCTGTACTTGGCGTCCCCAAACCGGCTCCCCGGAGGGATGCAGGGTGACCTGAGCCCGGGCAGGGGGAGAAGCCAGAGCAGGTCCCTGGGCACTTTCCTCTCCCCCGCTCTTTCTCTCGCCCTCTCCGCATTAACGTGTTAGCTTTGGCCAAGAGCTTTTCCCACTGACCTACTGATCTTTCCTATTTCGGTCCCTGGAATTAAGGGATTGCTGGGATTAACTTGTGCTAAAGCCTCCGGAGCGGGATGCCCAGGTACGGGCACAGCGGGCGGCCGGGGGCACCAGCCGGCAGGAGGAAGAAGCCGAGCGGCAGCGGGCGGCTGGAGCACGGGTTGGGGGGGTGCAGCACCCCACACTCGAGCAACTCAAGTGCTCTCAGCTGCTGCTTCTCCCCTCCCTGGGGTTTTGGACCCGCTGCAGTCAGGGCTGAGGGCCCGCCCAGGCAATGGAGGGGGTGAGGGTGCCCAGAAGCCCCCCAGGGATGGATGGGCGCGTTGAGGACCACCCTGCACCCAGCCTGTCAGGTGCTGTCCCGGCAGCAGGGATGCCATCGAGGGGCTGGAGCCGGCCAGGGCTGCCTGAGGCTACAAACGCGGCTGCAGTGGCTCCCGAGCCCCTTTCCCCTTTCCCGGGAAGCAGCTGGTTCCCACGGCAGAGCTCCAAGTCTGTAGCCAGGGCAGAGCCCTTGGCCAGCACCCTCCTCCTGCCACTAGCCCTGTCCCCAGGGCTCCTCAGCAGTCCCCGGTCGAGCCCCGGCGGGGGGATGGTCCTGGCACCCACGCTGCTGCTCCGGTCCCAGCTCAGCCCCTGCAGACCTGCCGGGGAGCTGCCTGCACCCCAGAACCTCTGCCTGTCCCCCGGGGTGATGCCCCGGTGTCACCAGTCCCCAGAACCCCCACTGTCAGTGACAAAGTGGGGTCTGGCCACCACCTCGGCTGAGCCAAGCGATGTTTCCACAATATTCTAGCTTGGGGGCAAGAAAAAAATCCCAAATGATCCCTTTTCACCCCAGTTTGGAAACTCCCCCCAAAGGCAGGCTGCTTTTCTGCGTGGAGGGACACCCCCAGGGAGTCCCTATCCCACATCCCTGCCCCAGCCCCGGGGACTGTGTCCCCCCGCTGTGCTTCCTTCTGCCCCGGGTCCCCCCTTCCTCGCTGCCGGGCACAGGAGAAGCGGCATCACGTGAAACGCGGCAATTTTGTGGCTGGGAAGTTCAAAAAGATGGAAGCGAAGGAGGAGGGGCCGGGGGGGGGCAGGAACAACCCGGCTTTGAAGGTGCCTGGAGATTAACTCAAGGCCATGGTGGAGGCTCAGAGAGTTTTACAGCAAAACCTCATTAAGGCAGGAGCGGGGCGGGGGGGGGGGGGGAGCAAGGAAATCTTCTAAGCAGGAGGAAAAATGTTTGATTCAGCAGAAACAAGTAGGAAAAAAGCCCCCTCGCGTCCCCTCACTCTGCTTTTATCTGTCTCGGGGGGATCACAGTGGAATATGAAATCTGCCCCTTCCCTCTTTCCTGTTTATCTCCTAATTATGACGCTGGAGATTTGGCAGCGCCGTGCAGTGCCCGGGCCAGCACGGAGCGGAGGCAGCGCTGCCCGAGCCGGGGGCGAGTGCTGGGGGGAGCCACCCGGGGAGCCCCTCCGCACCCCCACATCACCAGGCTGAGCCCCCCGGGGGGAGCAGGCAGGGAGGGGGAGGCACAAGGAGGGGGGGGACCAGGATCTTCCTTCAGGCATCATTTGTGCAATGAGGTGCACCGGGGCTCTGCAGCCCGGCCCAGGGAGATGCTGACTTTGCCCCCTCCCATGGGACCCTGGAGCCCGGTGGGGCGAGCAGGGTGATGGGCTCGGGGTGGGGGTGAGGGCTGCCGGGGGCGGAGGCCGGGGTCCCCCCGGGGAGGACCCCCCCCCCCCCCCCCGGAGCAGATACTGCGGCTGCAGGCGGTCGCCCGGCACCTCGGCCCACTGACCTACTTTGAGCATTGCCGCGCCGCGGGCGTATGGGGACGGGGACGGGGATGGGGACAGCGATGGGGACGCCACGCTCCAGCCAAGCGGCGAGACAACGCTCCGGCCCACCCCCCCGGGCACCCACAGCCCCTGCCCAGGGCACAGCAGGGTCCGGCCCAGCCATGCCCCACTCCCAGCCCCTAATGAAAGCTCAGCAGCCGCTAATTGCTTGGGGACCCCCTTGGGGTGCGGGGTGAGACCGAGCGCCCCTTCCCCGGCCCACCGGCAGCTCTGCCGGCCGCGGCTCCAATTAGCCTCGTTATCCTGCATCGCCACTGATTAAGGGCCCGGTAATTGCTGCGGCGTTGGATGTCCCTTACAGCCGCGCGGCAGCAGCTATTGCATAAGTGCCAGGCGGGCGTTACGTGAGCGGGTCAGGCCAGCCTGGGGGCTCCGGTTACACCCGGCCCCGCCGCCCCCCCCCTCTCCCCCCAGCCCCAGCTGGGGACAGGGACAGCCCCACATGGGCTGCAGGGCTAGGGGGAGCACCCCAGTGCTGCCTCAGTTTCCCCCCTTCTCCATGCTCTGCGTTTCACCCACCGCCCATGCTGGTGGGCCCAAGCAGCACCCACCCTGTGCCACGGCCCCACGCCACAGCCCCACGCCACAGCCCCACGCCAGGGCCCGTGCCAGCCTTTGCGTAAGGAGCCCGTGGGGCAGTGACTCATGCCGCCTCGGTGGGGCCACGTGCCCGGTGCCATACCGGACCTCGCCGGCTGCCGGGGGTGGGTTGGTGCAGGCGGCAAAGCCGCGTCCCGTCCCCACGGCCGGAGGGCACCGGCCCCATCTGGCACGGCCGGGGGGACCCACGTCCTGCACTGCCCGAGCACTTCTGCAGCGGGGCTGAGAGGAAGGGTGACACTGATGCCGTGGAGAAGACAAAGCAGTGGGCCCCGGTCCCTGAGCGGGGGGTTCTCCGTGGGGTTAACCCCACAGCTTGGGGACCGTGGTAAGGCTCGGTGGTTGCAAACACCACAGTTCCCCTGCAGCCACCTCGTTCCCACTGCCTGCACCCCCCCACCAGCTTGGCACTGGGGGGCAGGACCCCAGTCCTGGGGCTGGGGGGCTGCCATGGGGCATGTTGCTGCACTGGCACCCAAGGAGGAGGTTTGGGGTCACCAAAACTGCTGCCCCCCAGCAGCGGGTTCATCCCATGACGAACTCCCCACCGGGCAGCTCGGCCGTTCCCGATGAGAAACTGAGTCACGGCGAGACAAAGTGACCTGGCAGTGCCCATGGCGAGGAGCCCATGGCAGAGGTACGGCGGGGGCCGGCTCTGCCAGCCGATTATCCCGGGGCTCGACGAGCGCGGGGCAGCCCAGCGCAGCCCTGATGGGGCTCGGCAGCCTCCGGGGCCGGGTGAAGGGCTGGGGGTGCAGGACGGGGTGATGCCGGCTGGGCGGGCAGAGAGGTTCCCCTCTCGCTGGGTGGGGCGTGAGCGAGAGCAAACAGTGATTAGGGTGCGGTGGTGTCATCCCAAATTCCTGCTCGCCTCCAGGCCGGCCAGGGGCTGAGTGGGCCGCTCCTGGCCAGCAGAGCCGCGCGGGCGGTTGCCGCTTCGATGTGGCCATGGGCTGGCAGCGTCCTGGTGTCTGTCCTGGCCCTGGCCACAAAGAGTCGGTGGTGAGGCCGGTGCTGGGGAGGAGGGGAAGGAGAAGGGCTGGATGTTGGCAAAGTGGCAGAGTTTTTGCTTCTTATCCATTCCCAGTGGCCATCTCCTCCCCGCGCCACCGATGCCCAGGGCTGCTGGTGCCACCTGCGACGGGCTGGATCCAGCCCCGCTGCCCATGTCCCCCAGCGTCACCCAGGCGGGTGCAGGTCCCCGATGCTGAGCCAGGTTCTGGCAGCACCCAGGTACCAGACAGCAGCTCTGGGCCCTCCAGCCCCGCTGCTTCCCCATCTCTGGGGACAGTGTCAGTCAGTGCCAGGGTCAGTGTCTCTGCACCGACCGGCTGCCAGCAGAGCGGCACTGGGCGCTGCACCACAGCCTGTGGCGGAGGAGACAGTTTCTGTGGGAGGTTCGGTGCCCTCCAATGCTGCCGCATCCAAAACAGCCCTGGGCGAGGGCAGGGGAAGCTGCTCCTCTCTTGGGAGAAAATGTTACACCAGGGGCTGAACCGTCACCATCAGTGAACTGGTTCTGCCTTGGTTCTGGCTTTGCTGAGGCCAGGACCTCAACTTAAACCTGGCCAAGTCCTCAGGGTGAGGCCCTAGTCAAGATAAAAGGGGGTCCTGCTCTGGTGCAGCCTCTCTACCTCCACCCCTGTGGCCCCAAACCCACGGAGCTGAGGCCCAGACCTGCAGCACCCAGCGCCTGCTGCCCCAAGGGCCGTTCCCACTCCGGTGGTCCCGCAGCATTTCCTTTTCCCCCAGGACTTTCCCCGGGGCTGCGCCACTGCCTGTTGGTGTTGGAGCTTGGGTGCCGTGCCCAAAGGGTTAAGGAGATGTTGGCAGGGAGCGGGTGCGTGGGTCCAGGGTTGCTCACGGCAGGTGTGGTGCCGCTTATGTAACCTCATACTTTTGGGTTGCGCCGGGGCACTCGGGGAGTATTGTCGCTCTCACTCCAGCACGATTTGGCCACGACTGTCCCAATAGTGGCAATCATCGGGGCCGTGCCGGGCAAGCCAGCGACCGCCTTTTGGGAGGTGCAAGTTCGCCGGGGCCGGACCCTGCGTGCCTTGAAGAGTCACCGTGTTGCTCCCAGTCTCAGTTTCCCCATCTGTGAAATGGGGCTAATGAGGCTGACCTCCTTCAGGCAGGGTCCGTGACCTCTAGGGACGCGCAGCGGCCTCGCGCCGCCAGCACGGGGGTTGCCCCCAACCAGGGCCAGTGGAGATGTGTGTTGGGGTGGGATTTCAGGGGCCGTCTGGAGCTGCGCTTGCAGAAGCTTCACTGGAAGCAGAGCCTGTAAAGACCGAGGCGAGACGTCGCCCCGCATCCCGTCTGCGTGCCCATCCATGCGGAACGCGGCGGGGAGGAGGGAGGGAAGGCGGGAGGAAGGAGCGAATCCAACTGGCGAGAGCAGCGAACCCGTTCCCAATCGCCAGCAGCAAAATCATGTCAGACAGCAGCAGTGGAGCGCAGCAGGCAGCTCAGCCCCCCACCCCTGCCCCCCCCTCATCCCTCCACCCCCCCGCCTGGCTGCCGGTGTCCCCCTCCCCGGCCACAGCCGCTCCCGCACTGGCGCAGAGCGTGGCGGTAACTCGGCACACGGGTGGGAGCGCACCAAGTGTCACCTCAGCTCAGCCCGGCCGTCCATCCTGCCCATGCTGCTGCGGGGGGACAGCGCTGGGGGGGCAGAGCCCCTCTGCCACCATCGCGGCAGCATCCCGGCGCCACTGGCTCAGCCCGGGGCTTTGGGTTGAAATCGCCCTCTTCAGCTGTGCTGGAATGGTTTGATTTAAGGGTTTGGGGTGATGGTGAGCCCAACTGAGAGGGCAGGGGGGAGTGCGGGGAGGAGGCAGCGGTGCCGCGTGTGTGGTGGGGGTGTCGGCTGCATCTGTGCCCGTGGATGCCACCTCCGGGCCCACGGCTGATGTGGCGTCCGTGGCCGTGACTGATGCCTTGCCTGTGCCTGTGGCAGATGCCACATCCCTGCCCGTGGTGGATGCCATGGCCACGGTGCGTGCCGTGCTCATGCCCGTGGTAGATGCTCTCTCTGCGCACAGCAGGTCTCCAGGCCAGTGCTGCTGTCCCCAGCACCCAGGCAGCCCTGGGTGCCGCTCGGCACCGACCACGTCCCTCGCACCCTGAGCCCCGGCCCAGCCGTGACACGGACCGACCTCCTCCACCCCTGTGAGGTGGCACCGTGGGGATTCTGTGGTGCAAGAGTCACAGCACAAACCCCAGCCGTGGGGCTTTGCCCCGTGCCGACACTCTGGCACTGCCCTGTGAGGGCTTGTTGAGTGGTCCAGAGCCTTAATTTCTTTGTATTTTTTACAGCAGTGTGTCGGAGCACCCCATTATCCAGAATATGCCCCCAGGGCCCCAAAGCCCTCTGTGTGCACCACAGCATGAAGGACGGGGTGGGAATGGCTTGCTGCCACCTCCAAAGCTTCCCGCTGCTCCCACCGAGCACTTTCCGAACCGCAGGTCTCCCGGCCGGGGGGGTCCCCTCGGACCCCAGCGTCTGTACCCTGGCGTGGGGACACGGTGGGGCTGCCTGGGGGTCCCCGTGTTTCCCGCATCCCCCCAGCACCGGGTGTTTGCACCTTCTCCAGGGCTCCCCGCCCTGTCCTGCCGGGGGGGGGGGGGGGGGGGGCGGCGGGGGGGTGTGTGTGGGGGGAGTGTCGAGGTCCCTGTGCCAAACGGGGCACCCTGCGGGGGGGGGGACACACCGGAGCCTCACGGGTGAAGCGAGGAGGCGCGGTGATTCAGTGGGACACGCAGCCGGCCCCGTGCCTGGGCGAGCCGGGACTGGACGGGCACCGGCAGGGCCCTCCCATGGGCGGGCAGCACCCAAGGGTGCAGCGCCCAGCACCCCGCGGCCGGAGGCGTGTGTCCCCTAGCCCGGGGGTCCAGGAGCCCCCCCCGGCACCGAGGAGGCGCCGGGCATCTGCGCTCTGTGCAGCGCCGAGCACCAGCCCGGCGGGAGCGGCGGGGATGGGGATGGGGATGGAGGAGGAGGAGGAGGAGGAGGAGGAGGAGGAAGGGCAGGAGGTGGGGCTGGAAGTGAAACCGATTTGGGGGGGCGGAGCGGGCTCGTCATGTGAACGGCCGCATGCTCGGGCAGAAGTGGGTCAGCGGCGCCGCGGAGGGGCAGGTGCCAGAGCCGCCCGGTGCCGCCCGGTGCCTCCCGGTGCCGCCCGGTGCTCCCGGTGCCCCCGCTCCCCCCGCCGGCCCATGCGCCCCCCCGCGCGCTCCTGACCGCCGCCGGCCACGATGCGAGGTGAGTCCGTGGGGTTGGGGGGGGGGGGTGGGGATCTGGGAGCGCGGGGGGCATCGCCCGGCTGAGGGGTGGCAGCGACAAAAGTTGTCCCCAACCGGGGACACGGGGGGCAAACTCGGCATCAGCCCAGCCGGGGACACGGGGGGACCCGCACCAGCCCCACGGAGGGACACGGGGGGGGACCCGCATCAGCCCCGCCGGGTCCGTTTGTCTCCTCCAGCTCCTCCCTTCATTAGGAATAAAATTCTTTTTTATTTTTCTTCGCTTTCCGATGCCGGCTTAGACCCGCTCTTAAGCTTTTCCTCGCACTAAACCCCTTAATCTCCTCTTCAATATGTTGCTCCCACCAGGGCTGGATTTATTGTGTTTTTTTGCCCTTTTTCCCCCTCCCCGCGGTGGCTTCGGGGGCGGTTTGGGGCTGGGCCGGTGCAGCGGAGGGAGGCTCCTGTGGGGACAACGAGGGACCAGCCACAATTTCGGGTGCCCCTTGTCCAGGGAAGGGGGTGAGTCGCTCCAGCACCTGCCCGATTTTATCCGTTATTAAAGGCGATTCCTACTTTTCACCCCTCCGCTTTGCAAAGCAGGCGGTTGGGAGGAGGAGGATGGAGGGAGGCAGGCTCCGGCGGGACGATCCACCCAGGCCCGGTGATGGTGACGCAGCGGTGGCCAGACCCAGCTTTTCCCGTGCCAATTCCCAGCTGAGCTACTGGGACCTGGCACTCTGGGTTGGGATTTTTATCCCCCTTTAAAGTCATTTTCCATCATCTGCTGTGCCCGAGCCCTTCACCCGCCAGGACTCGCTTGTGCACGCCTTTAAGTGTGTTTTTCGGGTGCAGGTATTTAGGTGTATTTTTGGGTGCAATATTTAAGTGTATTTTTGGGTGTACATATGGGGACCTACATCTTCGAGCTCCTCAAATCCGTTTTCCTCCCTCCCCGGCACAGCTGCGGGTGCTGCGGCTCTGCCACCCGCCGCACTCTTGTGTAACGGTGGGGTCGGGGCTGGGCGAGGGCGAGGCGAGCCCCCCGCACCCCCTTCCCACCCTGTGGCATCCCGGGATTTCACCTTTATTAGTACGAAGGGAAGCATTAATGCCTGCCTGGCTCTTACGTAGCACTCACACAGCTGGCGCCGGGCTTAATTAGCAGCTGGGTGAACTTTTTTTTTTTTTTTAATAATTTTTTTCCTTCTCCCCCTACCCCCCCCCCCTCCATTCCTATGCACCAACCCTAATTAAGGGCCAAACCCCCCTGATATGACACCGTTTTCCCCCGTCGGGTGTTTTTTTCCGCAGTCCTGCCTGGCGCAGGGTCCCCATCTCTCGCCAAAGCCAGTGCCGCCTGGCGACGCCAAATCGATTCCATCTCTGTTTTCTACCCCAAAACCTCCACAGCTCTGCCCCATTCCCTGGGGGCCCCAGCAGCTCCTCGCTCCTGTCCTTCCCCGCGCCGCAGCTGCGTCGGGGCCGGGCGAGAGGCTTTGCCTTGTATAATCCTATAGGGTTTCCAGCCCTCCTGCTCGCTTGTTTTGCAAGCAGCGTGGCGAGGAGCGTGCGGTGGCTCGGCAGTCTTTCCGACTTGTCCTAGTGACCTAGATCTGTCATTGGAAAAATCAGAGAGGGTGGAGGAGGAGCTTCCCTGCCCGTTTAGGCAGCGTGCGCACGCCGGTGCGGGCAAGGACGGTTGGCACCCACCGGCCCTCCCGCACGACGGCTGCGCCCGTCCCGGGTACCGCAGGGTGGGGACGCGGATGGGGATGGCCGTGCCCTTTGCCTCCTGAGAATAAGGTTGGAGGAGAAAGGTGGCCGGCGACAGCGTGGGGTCCTGAGGGATCCAGCCAGGATTTGGGATCCTTAACCCCGATAACCCCGGGGAGCGACAGCACCTGGAGGGGGGGGGGGGGAAAAGCGGTGATGGGGAGACATTGGTCCCCGTCCCCGCGGGTGGCAGCGGGTTAAGCCCTGCAGCCCGGCTGGGCCCTGTTGGCAACATCCCCTGCCCGTCCTGCCTGTCCTGCCTGCCCCTCCTCCCCACCACGTTTAACTTTGAACTTGACAGTGGCTATTTAAAGAGCTGCTAATGTCTAAATCGCCTGGTTTATTGGATGTGGTGAGCGGAGCCGCTCTTACCGCCTTTATTTAGCCCCATGGAGATAATTCCCCCCCCTGATTCAGCTGCGGGGCCAGAAGAGTTGTCCCGCTGCAGCCTGGCTTCTCCCCACCCTGCACTGGTGGCAGGTCCCCCTCCCCGCCGCCGCACCTTTGCCACCCTCCTGCACCAGCCAAAGTGCAAAGGGCCGCGTCCCGCGCCGGCGGGGCTGGCCTTGGAGCGGTGCCGCGCGGCACGGGAGCCGGTGAACCGGAGCAGCCGGGGCAGGAGCCGGCTGGCCGTGGGGGACCCTCATCGCCCGCCCACCACTGCCGGTGGGTGAACTGTTTGCTGCGATTTCCAAGCTGGGGACACACGCTGCACCACAGGAGAGGGAAAAAATGGCATCTTGCCGGGCGGCTGCGAAGCCACCGGCCACGTGGCTGCGAGTGAAGGTGGTTGGGGGCCACCCTGCGGTGGGGGGAGAATGGCCGAGCCCCGTTCTGGCCCAAATTTTCCAGGAAATCTCAGCTAATCCATTCAGAAACTGATTCACACCTCCAGCATCACAGCCCGGCACAGGGCTGGAGTTGCATTAATTTAAATTTTTTTTATTGCCCACACGGCCCCGGTGCTGCCGGTGTCCCTGCAGCCTGGAGCTGGTGCTTTCACCGTCGTGCTGGAGCCATGCTGCTCACATTTGCAATCCACCCCAGCCTCGGGCGGCCCCAGCCCCTTTGGGGTTACCCACGGGGTGCACGGATGGGGATGGGATTTGCCAGCGGTGGCAGCCAAACCGCTGGAGTGCTGGGGGACCCCAGGACACTGCAGAGCAGGAGCCTGTTTAAAAGCAAACCCAACAGCAGATATAAACAGGTGATCATTCTCTTTATTTACTTATTTATTGCTCCTCCGCCACCCTTGCCCCCAGCCACCTTCCCAAAATACAGCGGTGGCTGGTTGCTGTGGGGAAGCACAGTGGCAGCCGGGAGCAGCGCCAGGCACCGGGATCGGAAGTTGCTGCAGGGAACAAGGGGGAGAGGAGCTGGATTTTGAGGCAGGGATGGGGAGGTGGGGTGGCATCACAGGTCCCTGCACGTCCCCGTGGGTCCCTGCGCATCGCCGTGCAGCCTGGACCCACCGCCCTCCCTCCCTCGGCTCTGGGTATGCCGGGGGGGATGCTGAGCTGGAGGGGAGATGCGGGTGGTGACAGAGCATCAGAGCACCCCCGTGCCCTGGCTGGGGCTGGGGAGGGGAACGGGGGCTGCGGGGCTGCTGCTAATTACCAGAGGTGCTCGTCCTGCGCATCGATTGCAGCGGCAGGCTGGGGCACAGACCTATTTTCCCAGCGGGTTCACTGGGTAATGAGCTGGGGCACTGGGGAAACCACCTGCTCTGGCTCTTGCCCCGGCAGCTGAGAGGGTATTTGGGGCAGGGATGGCCACAGGGGCACGGAGCCACCTCAAAACCACCTGGAGCTGGGCTGCTTGGCCCTCACCTCCCCCCCCCCGCCCAGCAAGGGGCACCCAGACCCCAGGGGTGGGTTTGCTCCCATGGCCCACCCAGGGGAGGGGGTGGCCAGGTCCTGACCCCAGCCCCAGGGGTTGAAGGGTGTGCAGGGTCGCCCTGGGGCAGTCTGTGCAGAGGGCTTTGCAGGGACCTGCCAGTGCCCCCCCAAATCACCCACACCCCCCCCCCCGGAGTCCTCACCCCTCAGCCAGGAGCACCCAGTCCCCACGGAGCCAGCTGGAGGAGGGGCAGCTCCAAAAAGCCTCCAGCAGCAGCAGGGTCGTGACATGTTCTGGAGCTCAGTGGGGTGCTGAGGGTTTTGGGGCGATCTTCCTCCCAGCAGTGAGCTCATATGGCCAAGGGGAGGGATGGGGGGGAGGAGGAGGATGGGGCCACCTGTGGCCCCTGCGCTACAGAGGGAGGGTCCAACCCCCATGGCCGGGTCCTGTGGGGCCTTGTTTTGGGGTGCAAGAGGGATGCCCGCCCCCGGGGCAGAGGTGATGGAGAGGAGGGTGTGCCGGTGCAGGAGGAAGCTTCGGAGAGGGCGGCTCTGGCTCTGCCGAAACCACCGGCGCCACCCGGGCTCGGGGCAAGCGGTGCTGGGCTGGGGGGGACACGCACAGCCGGGTCCGGAGGGGTGACAGGGGACGTGGGGACCGTGCAGAGCTGTGCCCCCCCCCCCCCCAGAGAGCTGCAGCTTGAGGTGGCGTCAGGTGTCCCCAGCAGGAGATGTCCCCCCAAAATGCCCCAAAGGCCCTACCCCCAGCACCAGGAGGTCGGGGTGCAGCCCTGGCTCCAGCCCGGGGCGGCCGCGGCTGTGGGAAGGGTTAACGGCCGCAGCGTTACACAAGCGCGTGGGGCCACGGGCAGAAAGTGTGTCAGTGGGACAGGACGGCTCCAGCCACCGGACCGGGGGCCAAGCGCCACCGGCACGGCCGAGCCCCACGGCCGGCCGGGACCGTGGGGCCGCTTACATAAGGGCTGGCCGGTGGCAGTGGGCCGGGAGTTGGGCAAGAAGTATTTACAGTGGGAGGAGAGCAAATACCACGGCCGGGACATTTTAATTGCCGGCTGCAGATTATTATATTTTTTTTTTTTTTAAACTATTTTTTTTTTTTTTTAGCCCTGCCAGCCCCGGGGAGGAGTTTCACTGCCTGCCCTCCCCAAGCAGGGGGAAGGGGTTCACCTCCACCTAAATAATCCACGCTTTTGCACAGCGTGGCCGATGCTTGAAGTGTTGTGGGAGGAGGAGGAGCCCAGCGCTCCGATGGGGAAACTGAGGCACGGGGGGGGGATCCAAGCCCAAGGTGGGGGGAGTTTGCTGTGATGTTTCCCCTCTGATTGTGGTGAGATTTGGGGGATGCGGGGTGCTGCTACAGCCACCCCACCAGCACCCACATCCCTCCCCCTGTCCTGCTGGGGTTGCCCCAGGGGGTTGTCTGACCCTGGGGGTCCCGGGGGAGATGTGGCTGTGGCACGAGGGGACGCCGAGGGAGCCGGCAGGGTGATTCAGCCGGGGCTTACAAATAGAGCGGCAATTAAACGCTGTTCTGGGCTGTAATTGCCATCGCGCCAGGGTTACGGCTGTATCTCCACGTCAGTTATTTGGGGCGAACGTCTCACGAGTGGGTCAGGTGCCAGCGGTGGGCACGGCCGTGTAATTAGCAGGATGCTAATTAGAGCCCCGAGAGGCTGTGGGCGCACGGCGAGTGGTTGAGGCTTCTCCTTCACAGCATCCAGGGGTGACTGTAGGCTCCAGAGGAGCTGGGAAAGCATCATCCCCACATACCCCCAGCTCTGCCCGTGCCGGCTGCAGGGATCCCTCGGGGGGGGGGGGGGTGTCCCCTCCACCTGGGCCTGGGGGTGTGGGGGGCAAGATTTGGCCACTGGCATCACACGAAGCCATCGCCACCGTCGGGAGCCAGCAAACAGCTTTGGGGCCCCGTGGGGCGAGCGGAGCAGCACCCTCGGGCTCTGCTCGGTGGGTGCGAGGGCCGCGCTCAGCCCGGCTGTTTTCCCGGGCGCAAGGTGCTGGTAATTTCGGGGGGGGGGGGGGGGGGGGCCGGGAGTATCGGCCGCGGGCGTGAGGGCGTGACACGCCGGCGATGCATCACCCCAGCACTCCCGGCGGCTGCAATTACGTTGCATAACGAACCGACGCTGCTTCCTGCCGGGGGTGGCACCACCTCCCTGTGCCCCCCCAGGGTGCCACCACCGCTGTCCCATGCCCATGCCCCTCCCTGGGCGATGGGGACGGGGCGTCAGGGCCGGGGGGGGGGGGGGGGGGTGTCCCCGCAGTTTGCGGGTGGCACCCCTCTCTGGCAGCACGGGCGAAGGTGGCCGCGGGAAACCGGAGAATCGGGGGTGTCTCGGTCGTTGGTGCTGGCTGGCAAGGTGGGGGTGGCCACACATCCCCCCCCCCCCCACCACCAAAGGGGTGACCCCAGGGCTGCGATACCAGTGCAACTGGGGAGGGGCTGGGACTGGTGTGGTTGCAAGGATGCCCTGCCTGCTCCCTGCCCAACCCGGGGGGGGTTCAGCTCTGCTGCCCCAGGCCCAAAACTACAGCAGAAGCACAGGCAGAGGCTTTGGAGAGGGGCAGAGGTGGGATGTGACCCCCTTGGATTGGGGGGGGGGGGGTACAACACACAGCCCTGGGAGAAGCCTGGCTCTACAGGCTCCAGAGGGAGGGGTGAACCCCAAAACCGCCTGGTGCATTTGGGGCAGGAGCTGAGCAGCGAGACAATGGATGGAGGAGGGAACCGTCCTCCGCTTGCACCAGGATTTGGGGTGAGCCCCCCCCCCACCCCCCAGGGCAAACCTGCTCTGGGGAACACACTGATAGCATCCCCAGGGGACCGATAGCAGCCCCTGGGGGGGGACCGATGGCATCCCCAGGGACTGATGGCAGCCCAGTTGCCCCACTGGGCAGCAAGGCTCGTGCTAACCCAGCCCAGCCTGCTCCAAAGCAGCGAGGGACCCCGGGGCACAGCGGGGTGCTGGGGTGCAGGCGGCGCTGGCCGAGCACCGGGGCTGTCACCCACAGAGGTGGCCTCCGCTGGCAGCAACCCACAAACATGACCCTCAACCAGAACCGGTCGCTCCCAGGGGAGAAGAGAGGCAGAAGGGAATTACCCGAGCCGGGGATTTGCACAGGCCCAGGAGATTTGAAATAACCATAATCTGGCCGTGGGGGTTATTTTGGCGCGGCAGCGGCTGCCCTGCACCCTCGAGAGCGACGCCAGGCCGAGCCCATCCGGGGGGCGCGGGGGCTGGAGCGGGGGGATTAGAGGGTGCAGAGATGCTGGGAGGCACGTACGAGTCCCCGGGGGTGCCCCGCATCCCTCCCCCCCCCGACCGCCACGGCACGCGCAGGGCGGGCAGAGCCAGCCCGGATCTGGGGCAGCTGGAAAATGAGGAGGACGAAGCCTATTAGCAGCTCAGTGCCAGCAAAGCAGAAGCGGGGAGGGAAGCGGATTTGTGGGGGGAAGGGGGCTGGGACCTTGAGCCAGCCGTGGCTATATTGGTCCTGGGTTTTCTAAGGAGCTGCTGGGGGGGGTCAGGGGCCCCTCAGACCCTCGGCTTGGGCCAGACCCCCCGCAGGAGAGCATCCGTGGCTGCAGGGACGGGGATGGTCCTTGTGCCGAGGATGTCCCTGTCCGTGGTGCCCTGACAGCGTGCATACCCCAGCTGAAAAATAAGGGCAATGATTCCAAAATAGGGTCCCGGGCAGGCTGGTGCGCCCCATGCTGTACTCTCATAGCTCAAAGGGCTTTTCTACCTGTCTCCAGCTGTTGGAGAAGACGGGGGAGCGAATGGAGGTACCCTATGCCCTGTGTGAGCCTTTTTGGGGCCCTCGCTGAGGCACCAGCATCCTTGTGGGATCTGTGGGAACGGCTGAGGTACCGTCGGCTCCAGACCTCATGCCTCAGTTTCCCCAGCTGCGGAGCAGGGCTGTGGCTGTCACGGAGGGAGGGCCTTCTCCCTTGTTTGGTTCAGCGCTGGCCATCATTAACCACCGTGGTTTTCCCCCTTTTTCCCCTCCTCCGCAGCCCAAATCGAAGTGATCCCATGCAAGATCTGCGGAGACAAGTCCTCGGGGATCCACTACGGCGTTATCACCTGCGAGGGCTGCAAGGTGAGCCCAGGGATGCGCGGAGATGGGTGCAGGCGGGCGGGCGGCCGCGGGGGGTTGGCATCCCGCCGGGCCCTTTCCCAACACCTGCCCGTCCTGCTCAGGGCTTTTTTCGGAGGAGCCAGCAGAACAACGCCAGCTACTCCTGCTCCCGGCAGAGGAACTGCCTGATCGACCGCACCAACCGCAACCGCTGCCAGCACTGCCGCCTGCAGAAATGCCTGGCGCTGGGCATGTCCCGCGACGGTGAGTCGTCCCCAGGGACCTGTCTGCTCCTCCTCGGGGCGAATCGGGCTGTCAGGGCCAAAGCTGCTTCCTCTGTGGGGCCAGCCGGGTGAAAGGAGGTTTTGGGGAAGCAAAGAAATGCTTTTTGCGTTTTCCATGGGGAAATTTAAATCGATTCTGTTCTCTTGGACCCGAGGGTGGTCTGGGGCGGGAGGTGGATCTGACAGGGCTCATCGCCCCCAAACCACACGCTCCCCGGGAGCCAGGACCCTTCCCAGGGCGGGCGGGCGGGCGCGGCTGCCGGGGGTGAAGCTGCCCTGACGCGGCCGCCCTCTCCTGCCCGGGCAGCGGTGAAGTTCGGCCGCATGTCGAAGAAGCAGCGGGACAGCCTCTACGCCGAGGTGCAGAAGCACCAGCAGAGCCAGGAGCAGAGCGGCAGCACCAAGGATGAGCCCGAGCCCCTGAGCCGCGTCTACACCACCAGCGTCAGCAGCGGGCTCTCGGACCTGGATGACATCTCCACGCTGTCGGACGGGCTCCTCTTCGACTTCCCCCTCACCCCCGATGGCAGCAGCACCTACTACAACCTCGACCTGCTCGCCTCGGCGCAGCCTTCGCCCGACCAGTCCAGCCTGGACGTGGCCGATGCCACGCTCATCAAGCAGGAGTCCATCTACGAGCTGATGCTGGAACCAGCCCTGTTCGCCCACGGCGCGCTGGAGGGCGGCCAGCTGCCCGCCGATATCTCCGTCCTCGAGATCGGTGAGCCCTGGCGCGGTCCCGGTGTGACGCCTGGCACGCACAGGGCGCGCAGCCCCGGCGATGGTGCTCGGTGTAGCCCCGGGCACCTTGCAGGATGCGTCCAGCCCTGGGTGCCCACGCCGTGCCGGGTGCGCTTGCAGTGAGGGACTGACCCAGCCTCAGCTCTCGGAGCAGCCCCAAGCCCATCCCCTCCTCCAGGCTGAGCACAGATGGAGCTCGGTGCGCCTGAGGTTGCGCAGAGCGTCTCCCCCTCTGCCTTGGGGACAGCCCCTGACACCCCGTCTGTCCTCGTAGCCCTGTGACACCGCACGTGAGCCCCTCTGCCCCTGCAGCCCCGCAGGACACCCCAGGAGAGGCCGGCATCAGGGTGTAGGGACAGAGGGGCCGGCGGGATCCCCGGGTTTCACCGCCCGCTGCCCTCGCCTTGCAGACCGGGTGGCCCAGAACGTGGTGAAGTCGCACCTGGAGACGTGCCAGTACACGACGGAGGAGCTCAAGCGCCTGGCGTGGAGCCTCTACTCCCCCGAGGAGGTCCGTGCCCTGCAGAGCAAGGTGAGCACCGCTGCTGCAGCCCCCCCCCGGCTCCCCACCACGGCCAGAGCCGTGGCAGCCCTCGGCAAGGGCCACCGCTGTCCCCCCGGTGCTGCACTGAGGCGGGGATGAAGACAAGGAGGATGAGGAGGGTCTTTCGGTGCTTTGGGAGCTGGGGGGGGGGGGGGGTTGCAGTTGCAGTGGTAGGTCATGTCCGGGGTGTCCTAGTGCCACCACCCGCCCCGGATGACATGGCACCTGGGTCCCTTGCACGCCCCGTGCAATGGGGTGGGGTGGGGTGGGGGGGACAGTGGAGCCAGGGTGACGGGGCGGCAGCGAGCCCTAAGGGACGTCCCCGCTGTGCCGGCAGAGCTGCGAGGCCATGTGGCAGCAGTGCTCGCTGCAGATCTCCAACGCCATCCAGTACGTGGTGGAGTTCGCCAAGCGCATCGACGGCTTCATGGAGCTCTGCCAGAACGACCAAATCATCCTCCTGAAAGCCGGTAAGAGCGGGGGACCCTGCCATCCCCCTCGCGTCCCTGCCGTCCCCCTCTCATCCCCAACACCCCTCTCAAGTGGCAGCCACGGTGCCGGAGGCATATCCCAACCTTCCTCTTGGCTAGTGCTTTCCTTTCAGGATCTCCCCTCCCTCACCACCCTGGTTGCCCCCCCGGGCTCGGCATCGGTGCTTGGGGAGCAGGCACTGGGCTGGAAGGAGTTGAAGGTCATGGTATAGAGAGGGACATGGGGAGTGCCTGCCCCAGGCAGAGGCTTTTCCCCACGGTTGCCCTCAACCAAATGTCACCCAGAAACCAGGATGCAAATGAGCACAGAGGGTTTTCCCTCCGGGAAAAGGGGTGCCAAACCCAAAGGGGAGCAGGGAGGGAGAAAAGGAAGGGATTGGCCTCTTCTCCCAGGAAGAGACTGGGAAGAGGAAGACAATGGCAGTGCACACCCACGCCCCCCACCCATCCATCTGCCTGAGCTGATGATGTGGTGCCCAAGTGAGGGAGATGAATGTGAAAAAGCCCCAAAATTCCAAAAAAGGTGGAAAGCCTCCCCTAGACTTTCAGGGCTGGGGAGCTGAGAGCCTCACCCAGCACGGGGGATGTGTGCACAGGGGTGCTCTACCCTGAAGCTGGAGCTGGCCTTGCCTGCCATGCTGGAGTTTAACTCATTCTTTCATTTCTTCCTTCCATTTTCTTTTTATTTATTTTGTTTTCACCCTCTCCTCTCCTGGTGCTCCACCATGACCTCGACTGATCTCTGTCCGGCTGTGAATGCTCGGACGATATTTGCCTTTGGTGAAATAATGTGGTCGCAATCGGAAACCTAAAAAAACCCAACCCCCCCCAACCCAAATTGGATTTATTGGAATAACCATTCTGTTCTGGGGAATAAACAATCTGGACTTCAAACTTGCACTGGGGGCTTTCCTCTTCCTTACATTTGGTCCTGGGATCATACCTGCCTGCCCTCGCCTGCGCTCTCTCTGCCTACGTCAGGTTGCCTCGAGGTGCTCCTGATCCGCATGATCCGCGCATTCAACCCCTTGAACAACACCGTCCTCTTCGAGGGGAAGTTCGGCGGCGTGCAGATGTTCAAATCGCTCGGTAAGAGCCGCCTCGCTGCGCCTCTCCCGGGGCTCTCCTCTCCTTTCGACAGCCAGACAGGGCTGGGGTTCGCAGCCAGGTGAAACGCAGCATCCCCGTGGCTGGGAGAGATCCCTGGGGGACGGGAGGGGGTGAGACCCCCGCTGCGTTTGCTCCCACTCCCGTTGGGATCGGGTTGATGTGCACCACGGTCAGGACTTGCTTTCCACCCCGGCCTGAAGCCCAGTGATGCCAGGCATCCTCTGCCGGGGGACCCCCCCCTTCACCCATCTCATCTCCCGAAAGCTTGCTGAGCCCTGGGTGGGAGTGTGGGGGTGCCGCCACGCCGCGCGGAGCCGTGACAGCCCCCCCTTCCCCGCTGTCCCCCCCATCAGGCTGCGACGACCTCATCGGCGCCGTCTTCGAGCTGGGGAGGACCCTGTGCCGCCTGCAGCTGTCGGACGAGGAACTCGCCCTCTTCACCGCCGCCGTCCTGCTCTCCCCAGGTACGGGGGGGCTGTGGGGGGAACACCGCAGCCAGGACTGTCCAGGGAGGGGGGAATCTTGTGCCAAAGCTGGGGAGAGCTGACCCCTAAATCTCAGCACTGCTTCCTCAGCGGTTGATTTAAGTTATTCCTGGGAAAGGAGGTTGGGGGAAAAAAACGCATCTGAAAATGCATCTGCCAAAACTCAATGGGAGGAGGGGCCGTGTCCCCTGCAGCAGAGTGGGGGGGGTTGGAGAGGGGCTGCCTGGCCGTGTCACCGTCCCCAAAAGCATCCCCCAAAATCAGGAAGAGTTAAAAGAGCAAGAGGCCACCGCACCGTGCCGGGGGAGAGCCCTGTGGCGGCACTGACCCAGCCATCTCCTGTAGATCGCCCGTGGCTGACGGAGTCCAAGAAGGTGCAGAAGCTCCAGGACAAGGTCTACGTGGCCCTGCAGCACGAGATCCAGAAGAAACACTCCACGGAGGACAAGCTCTCCAAGGTAGCGGCGCTGCCCGCGTGCAGTGCGGGGAGCCCGGCTGGGGGTGGCACGTGTGCCACGGGGAGATGGCTGAGCTGGTGGATGTGGCTGTGCCGGGGCTCGTTAGCCACACACGGGTGTTTTTCAGCGGGGTGAGCCCTGGGTCCCGTTGAAGGAGAATTTCTCTCTCCAAGGGCCGAGCATCTCCGTCATGGTAGAGCCACACTGCAGGCAGCCCCGTGGCACGGAGCCCGGCCGTGCATCAGGCAGCGGGTGTTTGGGGCAAAAGGAGCCATTTCAGGAACACTTTGGGCAGGACAGAGCTGGGCCGGGAGGTGCTGGTCCCAGGCGCTGGTTGTCCTGAGGAAAAACATGGGTTTGGAGGCACGGCCACGTTGCTGCCAGGCTGCCCAAAGGTGAGGGGTGTCCACTGGTGCCCCCGGGGCCAGGCAGAGCCAGCGGTCCCCAAACCCACCTGCTTGTCCCCAAAGGAGAGGGAGTGGTGGCATGAGGGATGCTAGCCAGGGACCCAGTGGTCACCAGCTCCTCCCTTCCCTTCAGATGGTTTCCAAGCTGCCCTTGATGAAGACCATTTGCAACCTGCACTTGGACAAGCTGGAATTTTTCCGTCTCCTGCACCCAGAGACGGCCATGAACTTCCCACCCCTCTATAAGGAGGTCTTCAACTCGGAGCTTCAGTACAGCGACCCACGGGAGAGCTAAGGCTGGGAGCCGCTGGCCCCCTTTGAGTTCCCCAAAATTTGGAGACGAACTAAACTTCAGAGGTTTGGGGCAGTTTATTTAAATCAAATAATCAAACTCAAGAGAGCCCAGGGGCTGGGCTATCTCCCCAGCCCCATTTCCTCGCTGTGGATTGCAATAGCTCTTGAATGTAAAGCACCTTGAAGGAAAAAGCAAACAGACTTTGCCATACCAGTGAAATGAATGTGAAATATTCGCTTGGGAGAGGAGATGTTCCGGGCAGCGGTAAGGGACCGACTCCTGCCCGCAGTGCACGGATCCAGGGGAGCACACGCCATGCACACACCGCTGTGCTCGCGGCACGGCCCTTCCCGCTGTCCTGGCTGCACTCTCCATCTCCGATTTTTATTTTTTTGTAATTATTATTATTTTTTTTTTTTTTTTTTACCCAAACACAAGGCATGGGATAAAGAAGGGGCAACACAGACTCGGCTGGATAGGCGTGAGCCAGGCCAGTGGGAGCAGCTTTGATCTCATGCTGGAGGCAAGGAGAGGGCGAAGGTAGAGCCTTTGCTTTATTCCTTCTCCCATGGGTGCAGCGAGCCCACAGGGCACGGTGTGACCTCAGGAGCTTCGCCAAGAAAGACCTGGCTGTGGCTGGGGGCAGGATTCAGCACAGGATTTTCCTGTGGAGGAGGCTGGTTCAAGTGAAAGGATGCCCAGTGCAGCAGAGGAAAAGCTTTCCAGGGTCTCCGCGCCCTCCGTCAGAGCATTTTTCCAAATGCCTGGCCAACTCCCCATCCAGCTGGCCAGCTGTGGCTTTTTGGAGCTGATTTGGCAGGTCTACCCCCCTCATGCCACCTTCCCGCGTCCCGAGAGCTTTTCAGAGAGGGGCTTTGCCCTTGCGACTGTGGCCAAAGCCCAGCTCCTGGCTGCTCCCCCGCAGAGGCAGCCGCAGGCGCTGGGGCTCGGTGCCTGTCCCCGCACGTCGTCGCAGGCAGGGACTCTTTGGGTGCTGGCTGTTGGGTGTAGTTTTCTTATCGAGACCATTAAAACCATCCCGTGGCTCAGCACCCAGAGGAGGTTTTGTGGCCTTTCCTCCACCCAACCTCCAGCCAGTCCCACTGCCAGGTTCCCCCTTCCCGTGCCGGGACCACTGGGAGAGCAGCCACGGCGACTGTTGCAGGATGAGTTGGACCCGGGCTTTCCCCCCCAAGGAGCTCGTTAGAACTGTTATTTTGGGTCTTTTTCTCTATTTAGCAGGACCTGGGAGCTTTTTAGGGAGAGAAACTGCCCGTTGGGGTCAAGGGGAAGCAAAAGGTTCTTATTCCTTCCCTGGGAAGTCGCGGTATGGTTGGGACCTGCTGCTCCGAGCTTGGGAGGCTCAAAAGGTGAAGAAGGGATGTATTTGTGGGGTGATGCTGTGATAGCCCGCAGCTGGCGGGGCTGCTCAAGGGACTCTTTGACCAGGCTCTGCAGATGGTTTTTCTGTCCCTATTCCTGCTCCTCCTGCAGCGAATGCGAAAAGCTACAAGGGAGAAACCTGCTGTGAGGCAGCCCCAGTTTCTGCTGGCAAAGGGCTAAAACCCCAAGCCCCTTCCCGCTTTGTGTAGATTTCTCTTGCATCCACCCCCATCCTCTGGCAGCTCGGATCATCTCCACGAGTGAGCCGAAGACCTTCAGTTCCATAACTGCACCCCGTGAACTAAATGAACAGCTTTTTTAGCAATGGTAGGGGATATTCATGCTTTTGGTTAAAAGACCTCCTACGGAAGACCGTGGACCAACCTCAACCAGGGAAGACTCACCAGGAAGCTGATGAGATTTCTGCTTCGGTATAAGGCAGAGAAGAACTTGGGACCGTGCTATTCCCCAGCAGCTACCGCCCGCCACGTACAGCCGCGTGCTTTCTGGTTTTGCTAACCGCCGTCTGAACTGCTCCTCGGAGCGTATCGGAGCTCGTCAGCCTCCTTTCTCTCCCCGATGGCGTTAGAGCCCAGGTCTCTGGTGAAGGCTGCTGACCCTCCCAGCCGCCCCACTCGATGTGGAGTGCCAATGCGTCGTTCTCCAGCACAGCGTTCACCGGGGTGGGGATGCGCTGTGCTCGTCTCCTGCCCTCTTGGATCCTAAAGCTTGCGAGAAGTCAGTACTGCCTTTTTTGTTTAGAGGGTTGTGCCTTTTTTTTGAAGAATCATTTCCGACAGCACCATTCGCTTCCCAGCTCCTCTTTGCAGGGAAAAGCACTCGAGAAAATGAATGTGCTTTGTGGAGGGGGCTCCCGCCCTCCATTTCTGCAAGACAGCAGCACTCCCTTTCTCGGAGGAAACAGCCGCAGGTGTTTTGAAATGTTTTTTGGGAAAAAAAAAAAAAAGCACACACCCTTCTTTATGTCCTTGGTATTCGTCAGCCAACGTGCACCAACGGTCAACATCACTGTTTTCATTTCATCCGGCAAAGAAACCAAGAAAGCACCTTAAATCAGGAAAAGACTGAGCCCTCACCACTAGTTTTTTCTGGCTTACGACACAGCGTCCATCTCCTGGGAGAGCTTTTGGATTCTGAGCAATAAAAGCCCCCGTGGGAATCTAGGGAAGACTGGAACTATTAAACACGTGTAACTCAACCTGCCAAACTGCGGGAACCTGCACTTTTAAGTTCTCTTTAAAGGAACTGTCTCGTTGATTAAGTGATTTCTTGCCTGGGACGGGTGACGCACGTCGAAAGAGATGGCAAGGGCGCGCCAACCCCCCGCGGCACCTCTGCTGGCTGCAGCCTCGGCTTTCGGCTCGCCCGAGCGCGCGGGGCCGTAGAGGCAGTGCCAAGGTCCCTCACGCTCCCTCTGTGCCACCAAGAGCAGCGGCTCGGCAGAGCCAGGCATCGAGCTTGTACGGAAAGGGCGAACAAAAAAGCCTTGGGTGAAAATGCCTGAAAAAGGGGGATTTCTGCTCTCCCCTGCGCCGGAGCTGCGTGTGGCCAGTGAAGATGAGGCACGGGAGCCCCGAGCCCCCTGACTTGCTTTGATGCTTGGTCCTCAACGTCTCGGTGGTGTTTCCATCCCACCAGCCACGAGACGTTTTGCCTCTTTATTTTCAAACAGATCTCGGCAGCCGTTCCCTTGAGTGGGGCAACCTCAGCCGTGAGGGATTGCTCTTTTCCAGACCAAGATTTTGTGTTTGTTTGTTTGCTCTGGCAGTTTAGCTGAGTGTGCATTTCCACCTCCAGAACCCTCACACTGTGTATAAAAATGGATAATATATATATATATATAATATATATTCTTGTGAATGTTGGTGCAAAAGAGAAAACTATATAAAGTTTCAGTTGGTTTTATGTTATTTTTTATCTATATGAATGAAAGGAAGAAATGGAAAACATTTTTTTCCATTTACCACCCTTCACACACACCTACCTGTAGATACCGACAGGTTTTATGGAAATGTTTTAATTTTTAGATTTAGGAACATGCTTCTGTTCTCATTGAATGTTCTGTCTTGTAAGATTGTAATTTCTATTTTTTTAAAGAAAAGAAAATGACTAAATAAAATTTCCTCTTTCGGACCAGTCAGCTAGGAAGGGAGGGCAGGGGAGGGAGAAATGTTTATTTAAGGACAAAAGCATTGTCTGAATTTTTCATGACGTAAAATAAAAAGTAATATAATGTATGGATGAAAAACTTTTTACTGAGGTGTATTCTATAGGTATATAGATGTATATTGCGCAAAATTTGCAGGGAGAAAAATAAAGTCTGGTTTACAAGGTAAAAAATCCAATAATTTTGGAAATAGTGACTGTGATTCCAAATTTTAGCAAAGGGTGAGACTGGAAGCAAAGCCCTCAAAGTCATGGAAAAGCCTTTCATTTCTTGAGCAGGCTCAGGATCAAGCTGAACTAGAAGCCCTGATCCAGCACAGAATTTGGACACAACACTAGATCGTAGATGTTGTAAGGTATTATCGGGTCACTTAAAGCTAGGCACATGCTGGGAAGGATCCTGAGATCTGGGAAAGGGCGTCTGGGAAACCTCTGTTCAAACACCATCAAGGCGAGGACAGTGACTGCACCTAGCAGTACTGGGGACACATTTTGGGGCAGGGGGTACGTGGATTTGTTTTCAAGCGGTACCCAGTCAGTCCTAGGCGGGAAGGAAGGAAGATACATGCCCTGGGTACAAGGACTCAGATGCAAGGACTCCTCTCCGTCAGGATGCAGACGGTTGCAAGATATCGCTGGGTATAAAGAGTGCAAATCTCATCCTCATTCCTCCCTTCTGCTTCCCCTGAAAATCTCACCTGGTTGCATGCTCCCTGCTCCCTGCACAAATCCAGAGCTGCTGTGTCCTTCCGCAGCAGCAGTTGAACTGTCTGGGAGCTGTGGAGCAGAGCAAAATAATGAAAAGGGATCCTTGTCCCAGCAGCGTCAGTAAATCCCAGGGTCTCACCTCACCAGCTCCCAGCCGCTACTGCTCTGCCATTCCCGGGAGGCAGCACACGTTCTCCTTCACGGTTCCCACCTGCAGAGTTTACATATTGCAGGATAAAACCTGGGTGCTACTGAGAGCCAACAACGGCCAGAAACATGGCACAGCCTGTGGAGACGTGGGGAAGGGTTATCGTCCTGCCTGGAGATGGAGGGAGCGGCGTTGGGGTGGCCGAGACAGCACGCCGGGACCAGCCGGAGCTGCGGCAGTGACGCGGGTGTAGCAGCCCACGGCCCCACCAAGCTACCACACACTGGCACATTTATCTGGGTTTCATTTTCAAAAAGATGTCTTTTTTTTTTTTCCACAAAAATCACGTTTCTTCGTATTTTGGGGGGGAGGCGGGGGGGGAAAAAAAAATAAAGCGTGGGAACTCCGTTAAAAAATTCTTTGCAAAGGGCTACTCTTTAAACAAAACATGCTTATGAAAAATCGCCTTTCAGTGCCAGGGGAGATGCTGGGAATCATTAACACCCGCAGGCCGTGGGAGCCAGCCCAGGATGGGTCCAGGTGGCCCCTGGAAGCCCAAACACCTTCAGCAAGAGGCGGCGGGACGGGGCCACCTGAGCGTGGCTGTCCCACGGGGGGCACGGCGAGGACAGGAGCTGAGCCCCCGCTGCCTGGTGTCCCTGTCCCCGGGCTCTCCCACCCCGCTGCCCATCACGCCTTCCCCCCAAAAGCGCTCCCCCTCTTACTGGTGGCTCAATGTCTCCAGTAGCACTGGATATACCGGGGCGGAGTGACCTCTACTGGTTTACAGCTAAAATACTCCCTGCGTGGGATGCTTCCAGGAGGATGGAGACAAGAGGCCTGATCCTTCCCTCTCCCCAAATGTCTGGCAAATCCTGCAGGCAGCAGCCCTGCCTGCGCCCGCTTTGGGGAGCAACCCCCAGCAAGGCTGGGCAGCCTGCCTCGAGCAGCAGCTGAACGCAAGCAGGGGGCCCCAAGTCCTTTATTTTAGGAAAACTTTGCAGACTAGGAGAGTGAAGACCTCAGCGTTTGCTAAGTGTGAGAGGGATGAGTGTGAGTCACCCAGCCGGGAGCCTGGAACACCGTGTTTACAGAAACCGCAGCCCCAGGGCTTGTAAATGTTTTTAAAGTGGAGTAGGGTTTATATACAGCCAAATTAACTGTATTTACATAGAGCTGGTGCCTTGGAGATGTAGGGGTAACTTCGTTAAGGAGTCTAACGCAGTGTGAATAAGGAGTTAAGCAGCTACAGAACCAAACAAAAGTGTATAAATCCAGAAAGCGTCCAAGCGCTGCTGTCGGCGTGGCTGGGTAGGGGCTCCCCGGCACCCCACGGCCGGGCTGCAGCGGCACAAAGGCTCCGGAGCGGTTTCGCTGTCCGACCGTCACCGTCCCGTTTTGTGGAACTGCAGCAGGGAGGCCACGCCAGCACCGGGTGCTGCTGATTCACCCAATTTACTAGGAAGTGAAATCGGGATTTAAAGGCACAAGTTATAAACAGCAATGACCGTGATAGCTGTGAACTAAGATTATTAGAAAATAAGTGTCTGAGGAATAGAATTGTTAGGATCAATTTAAGCTGTTTTAACCATTTACCCGTTGTGTGGTTGAACAAATACTAACTTTTTGAGGAATAATTAGAATAACTTTAGCATAAGGAACTCATAAATAATCTTGAGACGGTTCAGCCTTGTATTAGCAGGTGCAAAGGAACATAAAGGTAAGGAAGCTGCAAATTAGCAACAAAACCAGACCAGGCCAGCCTTGAAGGACAAGATCTATGTGACCACAGGACTGAGTTTGCACAGAAGTAAGGATCAAGTGGCAGACACAGTGAAGACGACTATAAGCCTTCACCTAAAGACCCCCCGATGACCACCTGAAGCCTCCAACAGCCATGCGCAAGAAACATTAACATATGCTAACGAGTTCCTGGAAAAGTTTTGAATATGATAAAAATATGATAAAAATGCAATGAATATGTGTGATTATGGCAGTATGCATGCTTGTTGATCTTGTTTTCCAACACAATTAGAAGGAGCTCTCCCCTGTGTGTCCGGCGCTGTAATAAAGAATGCCTGCTTTCCAAAACTCAAAAATTGCGTCTTAGAGAGTGAACTAATTACCGCTTTCTGGTAACAACCGCACAGCCCCGGTCCGGAATCCAGCTCTCACTGCATTTAGTACCAACCCTGAGCTGGCAGCTGGTTGGAGCCGGAACGCGCGGGTGCTGCCAGGAGGGGCCCGGCATCAGCCCCCCCATCCCACTGCCACTCAGGTTACCTGAAAACTGTACCGACCCGGTATCGTTTTCCCCGCGGGGACGGGGACGGGGATGGGCCCCGACGCGCCCCGCCCGCCCCCCGCCAATTCTGTCCCTCCCTGCCGCCCGTAGCGGAGTCAGCCACGCCTCAGCCGGCTGGCCCCTCACGTGATGAGCGGGGGGCGTGACGCGGGGCACGCTGGGAAGTGTAGTCCGAACGGTCAGAAGCGCTGCGGCGGCCGCCGTTGCGGGGACTCTCTTTCCCAGCGCGCCCCGCGGTGGGCTCGGGAGAGCGGGGCTCCGGCCGTCTGCGCCTTGAGGTGGGCACGGTGAGCGCCGGGCCGGGCCGGGCCGCGGGGGGACGGCGCCGGGCCGGGGACAGGCCCGGGAGTGGCGGGAACAGCCTCGCAGGAGGAGTGGGACGTGGGAGCTGGGGGTCGGGAGGGAGCGCGGGTGGCTCTCAGGGACTCGTGGTGCAGCGGGCCCGCCCCGGGAGTGTCGGGCGGGGGGGGGGGTGTGACAGAGCTCCCTCGGCTTTGGGGGTGTATCAGGGGCTGGCGGTGGGGCAGCGGGGAGTGCCCGGGGAGGGGGATAGCCCCAGGACCAACAGCGATGGGGGTAATGGGGACAGCGGGGGGAGGTGGCAGGGGAGGGGGTGCCGGGGGAGCCTGTGCTTGGGGAAGGTATCGGGGACAAGTCTGGGGGGGATGGCGCATGTGTGGGGAGGAATCGGGGACAGCCCTGGCAGCGGGGAGGGATTGGGGTCAGCTCCGGTGGGAGCAGCTATCGGGGGCACCGTGTGCGGGCGGTGCTGGAGGCAGCCTCGGCGGAGGGCGGTGAGGGGGTCCCGTGCCCCCGTTGGAGCGCGATGGCGGGAATCTGCTCCCGTCCCCTCCGGGCTGCAAGCACCCTGGCTGCGCTCTCCCATCCATTCCCTGAGGGCTGCTCGGGGATTTTCCTCTCATGGTTGCTTTCTGCCTTGGCGGGCCCCAGCCCGGCTGGCCGGGACACAACAGCCAGGGGCTCCCAGGGGAGCGCAGGGCAGGCCAGGGCGATGAGGCCGGTGTGCTCGGGGCGAGGCGAGCACAGGCCAGCTGCACGGCTACTGCTGGGGAAATTCATGTAAGTGGCTCTCCAGGGACTATGAGGAGCGAGGCTGAAGCTTTTTGATGTGTGTGGTTTGTGTACTAGCTCTTTCACATACTGCCCTTGATAGAGACACGAGCATTGTGATTTTATCTTCCCCTCGCTGGTCTTAGTTTTTTTGTGAGTATTAACTTGCTCAGGAAACTCTTATCTGACCCTGTGATGAAGAGAGCGGGGAGTCAGAAATCAAGCAAGTAGCTGATGGATTGTTTTACCTGCTTTTTAGTGTTTTTCTTGGCCAACTAATGTTGTTGCTACTATCTGCAGGCCAGGTCTTCTACGTGAGGCCAATCCGAGTAGGTGACAAGCTGTGAAATAGGCTTGTGCCCTGAACATGTGTGTTTCTGTGCTTTTTGTCTTCCTCTTGAGCCTTCTGCAGTTCTGACCCTGAGCGGCTGAGCTTTACTTCTAGAAGCAGACATGCCAAAGTCAATATTTGTCTGCTGCAGGTTCCATAGTACTTAAATTAAGGCTTCTGCCCATCTGCTGAAGCAGTAGATGTGGCTGTGTAAACAAGCCAGGAGAGACCTGAGGGCGAATTGCTTCTGATTGTGCTTTCTCACCAGCTCCAGGACAGGTGGAGAGGGGGCAGCAAAATGCCCTGTAAATCCAGGAGTCCCCAGGAGACTCCTGTAGCCTGGAGCTGTCTGTTGGACTGATGTGGGAGGAGGCTAACCCTTGCTAACTTTACTGTTCCCTGTGCATTTTCTCAGTGGCAGTGCTGCCATAAACAGTTTCCCCATTCTCACTGGTCATGCTGGGCGGCTTTTGGAATTACTGTTTTGGCTGCTTTTGTTGCCTCATCTAATTAGAAGCACAGCACTGCAAGCACTGCGCTGGCGTCCCTGAAGGGGCCGTGTCGCACTCCACAGGGGTTGGCAGCACACACCGGGGAGAGGAAACACTATCAGATACAAACTGTGTCAGCTATACAAAGTCTAGATTCATAAAGCTGAGCCAAGCATTTTGGTGCCTTGCAGAGTGACCTTTGCTGTCTTGGGCTCTCTGGAAAGTTCCTGATAAGAGTTGGGCATCTGAATGACATTCAAAACCAGCCTTTTCTCTTAAAATGAGTGCAGAGTCACCACTTCCTTTTTAAATGCAACCAGAGCCATCAGAGCAAGGCATTTGCTGTCTCAGGAACACTGTGTTGGTTCCCTGTCGAACCTGATGGCTTCAAATCCACATCTCCCAGATCCCTGGGGGGTGTCCTTGCTTTTAGACCATTTGCTTTTCTGAAATGTCTGGGGTCTCCTGGCTTGCAGCACGAAGTGACTTCCTAAAGCCTGGTCTCTGGTGATCGCCCTCACCAGAAGGGTAAGCTCGAACCACTTTCAGATGTGTGTTGTTCCTAGGTCTTCTCATTCCACTTGTGCTCTGATCATTAAATCACTGTCTTACGAGGCAGTGTTGGCAAGTTCTTGCCGTTGCTGTTACATTTGAGTTCTGCCCCTTGATTTGCTTTTGGCAAAGTACCTTTAACAGGTCTGTGTAGAAGCTCTCAGCCTCGCTACAGTCATCATATTGGAATGAAAATATAAAAGCAGTGAAGAAAATATCCTAGAGCAAGACTTGGGAAGCTGGTGAACTTTTCTGGATGGAAAGCTTAGGATGCTGGGCTCTTCTGGGCTTGGCTGGAACATCTCCAGATGGCATGAGAAGAGCTGGTGTCCAGTGAATCTGGTCCTAGGGAACTTGCCTCAGGTCACCAGGTGGGTTTATACCAAAGCAGGAATGAGTTCAACTCTCCCACCTCCCTATCAGCACTCTTCTTTTGGCCTGTCCTTTATTTATTAACCTATAGCATCCTTCTCTCTTTTTGGAGAAAGAGTAGTGAGAAGTAACTGAAACTTTTAAAACTACTGTAATATAGGCAAAATAAACAAAGGGACTAAATAGTAACATATGTGCAGTTATATAATGTGCCTCAAGCAAATTGCTGCAGGTATTCCTTCACAAAATTTTCCCTAATCTGAGATGGTGAGATGAGTTCCTCACTAAAGTTACATTCAAAGTAATCATGTTGTTGTCCGCCTATAAAAACAGTGCTGCTTGTGTACGTGTCTTGGCTTAAAAGGAAAATGCTGTCTCTTAAAATGATACTGGGCATTTTTGTCTTTGGAACACTGGGGAAGAAAAGCTCTGACTGTCTCCAGTGGGCTCTTGTGAGTCATGTGCATTGGACTGTAAACTTTGGTGTTATTCATTGACCACGGATGAGCACAGTGGAAAAAGGAAGTTCACTTCACACCATGATTTCCTTAGCGTGTGTGGTTTTTTCCTCCCGCTGCAAACAGTGGATTATGTATGAAGAACTCTCTGCAGTGGAGTGCAAGATGTTGGGTTTTGTCTATTCCCAATTAAACTGAAAATGTTCCGGTGAATAGAGAGCTTACTTATATGTGGTGTTATCTTGTGCAAATTCACATGAGGTTGAATTATACCTGTTTATCTGCATTTGCTGCGAATCTATTTCTTTATGCCAGGATCTCACAACTGGAACTTGACTTGAGAATGTTCAGGCTGCACAGTGAAATTTTTGCCCTAAAGGAGTTTTAGCCACTGGCCATCCAAGCTGAGCAATGTCACCACTTATTAGACACAAGACTCTTCCCTGACTGTACATCTGAGGCCTGTTATCCCGAGATTCTGCAATTAAGTTTGCAGCAATCCTGCCAAAATTATGTGGTGGGCTGGGAAGGTATGAAAACAGCAACTCCTGTGCAAGTACATCTCAGAGCACTGAACAAAAATATTGGGTTGGATCCTAGAGTCTTGAGTTCCTGCCTGTGAAAGGTTTGAGATTGCTGCCATAGGTGTCTGGGGGGGAAAGCTCCCTTTGCTTTCACTGGGAGCTGGGCTGGGGTCTCAGTGCAGCTGAACCGGTAGAAGGTCAACGTATTTCAGAAACTGATTATTTAGTTGCAAAAATAAATATTCTTAATACTGCTTTGCGGTTCCAAAACACGTCTTTCTGTAGGGAAATTATAGTTGTCCCAGGAACTTCTGTGAGTTTACTCAAAAAAGCAAAGGTTGCCAAAGAGAGGAATATTTGGTAGTTTCAGTTGTAGCTTCTTTATGTGATAATCATAGAACATCTCAAATTGGAAGAGACCTGTAAGGATCATCTCTGTCTTCAGAGCATTAAACCATGGCTGAGATTTGTTAGGAAATGAGCCGGTAAATGAGAACAACTGGGTAAAATGAGAAGGAAGTGGATCAACAGAATGCTGCTTTCTGTGTTCTCTGGTTTTGATTCATTTATTTGAGTTAAAGCCACTCAACTGCACCACAGTTGTCTCCCTGAGAAAGGAGGGCACCCAAGAGCTACTGTTTGGCCATGCTGCCCCGTCAAACCAGGAATGTGTCCCTTGGTCTTTCCTTCTGGTCTCTTTTCCAGCAGACGTACTGATGCCTCCCACCACTCTGCAAGACACTGGCACTGAAGCACATGAACTAAATAATCGTCTTTTAAAGGTGGACGTTACTCATTTGCTCAGCTTTCAGTGAAAGATTATTTTCTCTTAGTGCTTTAGCATAACTGGTGTTTGTGTGTCAGTTGTTCTTCCCCCCCAAATTTACAGAACTCAGCTGGGAGCAGCTGCAAATGGGTGAGGTGAAGTTTTAATTGTATTCTTAACTGTCCTCATGCTTTATTTTCTATCCAGGCATTTTAAAAAGGCAGAGCAAAATGCTTCTATTTCTAAATCATAAGTTACAAAACGCCTGTCAGACACTGGGTCATCTCTACATTGTGGGAAAGCCCAGAGGCTTCTGCTGTGACAGGGCGCCTGCATACGAGCCTTTAACCAGGGAGTCCCAGCCCTGAGTAGCTCGCCAGTGACATAGCTTTCCTGTTCACACTCTGTTGCTTTCTTTAGCCTGGTACAGGCAAAATGATATATTGTCCTCTATGTAGATGTAGTTAAGCTTGTATATAACTGCATCTCTACGTACAGGAAGAATAAGCTGCCTGTACAGGTCTCACTTCTGATCAGAGTGCCACTGTCTCCACCAAGGACTGTGCTAGAGTAGTTCAATTAAAAAGTAAAGTAAATGCAACCCCAATGAAATAATTGCGCCAGTGTAAACTTTGCAACCTCCAGACCATACACAGGGCGCACAGGAGGACAGCACAGAGGTGCAAAAAAGGGAAACAAGCTGCTACAAATCCCACGGGCTTTGGATACAGCACAGCTATTCTAACCTCAGTGCTGTGAGTGCTGGCAGCAGCGTGTGGCGTTTGTTGTGTTTTTGTAGGGGCAGTTTCTAGTCTAGGCATCCTTCATTCTTGGTAACTCTTGTCAGACCCTGCAGTACAGTGCTGGTTTAGGGAGTTGTTCTGTGGTATTCTGTGTTTCCATTCTGGGATTTGCAGGTAGGGGCACATGGTGTTTTTATTCTTAGTGAAGAAGGGGTAGAATCAAAGCTCAGCACAGACCCCTCTGCGGCTTTCATCTGTGTGATCAGTTCTGCCACAACAGGCAACACGGCTGATGCTGAGTAAACTTTACACGATTTGATTGTTCCAGAATTCTGGTCATGTTCAGTGGTGTCAACAGGAAGAACGAATCTGCATTTTAAGAAGGGTTGTGCAGAATTATTAAAATAATGAGGGATGTTGGGTTTTGTGTACCAGCTGATTATGTTTGTTTTTTGTTTTTTTTTTTTTTTTTTTAACAGCAGTTTGCTTCCCAGCTAACAGTGATTATCTGTTTCAGCAGTTGGGAAGGTCTGCAGGGAACCAGGAGCCAACAAATCATCTCAACCCCTAAATGAGGCATTAAGTCTGGTGAGCTCGTACAAATTTCTCTTCTGATGCTTGTGTTTTGCTGGGTTCCACCCAGACCTGTCTGTCTCAGCTTGTTGTCGGGCTGCAGCTGGAAGGTACACATGTTCTGGCAGTGGCTCTCTGTGAATCCTCAGCCTTTGCCAGGTGCCACTAAGAGCACATTTGTTTGCTGCTGAATAATACAAGCCTTGGAAGCGGTTGACAGTGAGGTTGTGCTGAATGAGATGCTACCAGGTGGTGCTTCATCTGAACAAGGAGAAATTGTTATCCTTTCTGTAAGGTTCCAGCATGCCTACTTTGGGCAATTGGAGACGAACAGTTTGTAGTGGGAAGCCCGGGCTCACAGTCTGTTAAACACTGTGCTGGAGATACTCCCAATTCCAGGAGGTTCTCTGGGTGCTGGTTAGTGACATGTGCTGACCTGATTTTTCTTTCTCTAATAGATCTGTTGCTATCTGTCTGAAACTTCATCAGGGAACACTCCCAATAGAAATGGCAGGTAAGAGCACCTCAAAATACACCAGTGTAGGGGGAACGGTTTCAGAGAATGTTCTTCAGTATCCTGTGATTGCTGTAATGCATCAGGTATGCAACATGTGTCCCTTCCTGAGGTGTTGGTGATCCCTAAAGCTCTTCAGCTATTTCTCTTTTCTTGTCTTGGTCACGTTCACTTTTACACTGTATCCACTGTAGATCTGTCAGCTGAGGTTGCTGTTCTAGTGGTAAAGGCTCAGGTGTGACTTGTTTGAAAGTTTTATGAGGATGGAATTTATTCACAAAAAAGTACATGATACTAATTCCTCCTTTACAAAGGCCAAACAGTTTTCCACAGCATTCCTAGCTGTATTGTTAATATTAATAAGTTTTAATTTTACTCATAGTGAAATTACTAACAAAATTCCTCCCAACTTTTTTAAGATAAAGAAAGACTGGGACTTCCATACAGGTGCTGTTCCTTGGTAATACAGTTTGGGTTTTGAAAGCATGGACTGTGCTTGCTTATATGACGTGTTGATCCTAGCCTTGATGGGAGTGCTGTAGCACTCCAAGCTATTCATTCAGACATGAAAGGGGATATTTTCATTTGATTTCTTTTGTCTGTTCTTGGAAATAATCCAGAACAGTTAAAAACTACAGAATCACTGTGTGGGAGAAAGTGGTCATCTGGCTACTTGCAGCTGGGCAACAACTGAGAAGAGGTGTAATCCCAATCTTTGTGTACCTAGCAAACAAGTGTGGAAGCATTTGGAGCATTTTGTGAGCTTGCAGAATGACAAACTGCAGTGGCTGGTGCCCAGCAGACCAGTTGGTTCTGGCCTCACCGTTTGGGGATTTCTGCACTAGAGGCTAGCAGCAACTCTACTGCCCGTGTCAGATCTGTACTGTAGGAGAGTGAAAATGGAAGAGAGCAGAATCAAAGTAACTAGCTTCAGCTGTTGAAGAGGGACAGAATGAAATTTTCCTCATCCCTCAGAAAAAAATAAAAAAGATTGTTAGAGAATCTGCTTTGACTGTGGTCAGTTAATCTTGCTCTTATTGACTTCCCTAGAGAGCTGTCTCTTTAGCTTTAAAAGCTGTGCCCCCTTCCTTTCCTTTGATCCAGCATTGTTATGTCCTTTTGTAGGCTGCTGAGGTAGACTGTCCAGGAGAAAGCCCATTAAGTGTTTATAGCAAACAAAAGTTCTTAGTGCTACGAAGTCCAAATTCCTATGGACTTCAAAAGCAGCCACGGGACATCAGCACTACATGTGATGGGGTCAGCAGTAGGTGTTAACCAGTAACTAATACCAGCTTTGGAGGGCATCTGATTAGTGTAAAATGCATTTGGCAGAGATGGGTGAGAAGGGGTAGAAGACTTAATGTTTGTTTTTATAAGGAAAAGCCTACTGAAAAGTCAAGCTGGGCTGGTGACTTCAGACACTGTTCCATATTTAATTCTGATGTACTCACAGTGGGCGTTATCCTCACCATATTTTCTGTGTGAAAATATGCCTTTCCTTTGCATGAAGTAAAGCCTTTTCTTTCCTAAAGCATGACATACAGCTTTAGACTCTTTCCTGCCAACCTTCAAATGAAGCTAAGAAGCTGCTCATGCAAAATGTCTTCTCACACAGAGGTAATGGCAAGAGAAGGGGAACTCTTGTGCTGACAGCTCTTGTTCAGACATTTCCTCTCGTCTTCTGTGCCATTTGGAGATTTTCCCAGGACATTCTTCATCTCTTCCTCTGGTTGTTTTTAATTCTGTTTACTGGGGCTGAAGTAGACTAGAGACAATTAGTCACAATGCCCTGGAATCAAACTTTAATCAGCACTGGAAGGCAAGAGCAAACGTTCCCAAACATGTAGAAGCGCGCATCCAGGCACACACACATACACAGACAAACCTGCACATCTGTCTAGAAGCTGATAGCAGCTTAAATTCAGAAGATTTGGGCATTTTTATTTGATTTTAAGACATAATTTCTTCCCAAGGTAAGGTTTTCTTCACCATATTGCTTTTGCCAAAATTTGCTGATTTACTGTATCTGAATGCAAAGCTGCTTTTTTTTTTTTCTCTTTTTTTTTTTTTTTTTTTTTTTTTTTTTTTTTTTTCCTGGGGCTTACCCTTACAGGAAAAACTTGACTTTTAAAGAAAAAAGGGTATGTTCATGCATCTTGTCACAACAAAATCATCCCTGACATCTGAACTGGATGGTATCTGAGTACTAAATCACAGTTTGAGAGATGCTTTACAAAGGCAGCCTTCCTCACTGTCACAGGGACATACCTACTAGAGGTCCTAAGGCTCGACCCATGCGCCAGCAAGCCCACCTACTCAGAGCTTGTGTCTGAAGATAAATCTGCTTGTCTGGACAGTCACCAGCCTTTCCTCTTGCTTTGGTTTTCTGAGAGGTTGTAACTAAAAAGCTCTGTGCAGCCTGTTTCCCCCAGATGTTGCTGGCCTCTCCTCCTCCTTCCTGAGCAACCTCATCGTGGAGCTTATTTTGAGGTTTTTATCTTGCAGCACCTTTCACATAACTTTACACTGATGTGTAAAGGCATTAAATCCACGTGTTATTATCTCATTTCTATTCCTTGCTCTAAATCTTGCATGTGCTAGTTTAAATGTTGTGTCCACGGCTGAGGAAGGAGAACAGAGAGTTTGGTGTCCGAGTGAGGGTGAACGTGTTGCAGTGAGTAGTGTGAATGGCCAGAGCTGGCAGTGGTTTTCACTTTTGATTCTCGTGAGTCCCCTCGACCTCGGGGTCCACAAGTGTGTATTGGGAGGGTGTGGAGGATATTACTCTTGCTCAGCCATATGAGAATGTTTCTGCATTCAGCTAATACCTATGTTCTGCATTGTAGAAAAGGTGAATAACTTCCCACCGCTCCCCAAGTTTATCCCTCTGAAACCATGTTTCTACCAGAACTTTGCTGATGAAATTCCCATTGATTATCAGTCTCTGGTGAGGAGGATCTACCACGTATGGATCTGTAAGTTGAATAAGAAACCTGTGCTGGGAGAACATATGTGTGTAGTGAAAAAACAGATCTCAACAACTTACATGTTTTGAAGTTTTGACTGCAAATAGTTGATGAGAAACAGTGATTTATTTTATAATATTGTAATATAATTTTATGCCTAGATTTTAAGCTGCTGTGCCTTGAATTTTTGCCACGTAGCTGCTGTTGAAGAAAGGAGAGAGTATCAGTGCTAGAAAAGTCTATTAGTAAATTGGAGGAGGAAAAAGGCAGACTGCATGTGATGCTTTTATTAATGTCAAGTGATGTTTTACTCCCCAAAATAACCCTCTTAAAGTAATTCCCAGTTCACCTAAACTGAGATGAATGTTAGGCAAGAAAATAAATGTATCCCACGTGTTCACTACCTGTCTCGCCACCTCGCTATAGGAAGGCTGAAATTCTCCCTTGTTTGTGCCATCTGCAGATTTCCCTTCCCAGTCAAAGCAGTGTCTTCTAGCTGCGTGCTGTCTCTTCCTTAGCCTAACCTGCAAAGTGTTCCCAGTCCTGCTGGAGAAAGGCACTGATCCTCTTGGTCACAGCTGGTGATTTGCTGATATTCTGTATGAACAGCTCTCTTGGCTCTGGGCTTGTGTTGTCTGGCTTAGCCATTCAAAAGCCAGTAATGAAAATTGACCATTCTTCTCCAAGGAATGAAACCGGATGAAGAATGGTGTGGCAGGCCTAGAAAACCACAGGGAATGCTTTGGAAGATTAAAAATCTTTTTACCTTGCTTATCTTTTTTTCCCCAAATGCTTGTCATCCTATTTGCCCTTCTCACAGAAGGAAAGCTTGTTTTCTGCCAGATATGCATTTGGTGGCATGACTTTTATTCCAGATGCATAGGATGTGTGTATGAGAGAGATTTGTGTGCATAAATAATAGCATAATCTATCACTCCATTGTTCTTTCGTTATTTAGAGATGCTGAAATGAGCTCTGTAATTTTCTTGCCTGAAGAAACTGCTTGTCCCTTCAGACTAACTGGTTAAATGTTGCGTGCTGTAAAGCTGCCTTTGTCTGCGACTCTCCCCAAACAAAGCGTCCCTCATTCAAGTTAATGGCAGGCTGGAAAGGTGCCAGCCATTTGGGCAACTAGTCCACCATGGTTGAGGAGACCTGGCATTTTCACCAGGAGTGTTAAATTTCCATCTGCAGCACGCTTTCTTTTGGGGTGTCCCTGACAGTTTGGGATGGGATGGAGAGACACGCACCTGTGGAGGGGAGGTGGTAAACAAGAAAAGGCTGGTGTTAAAAATAGAAACACGAAAATCGTCGCTAGAAGGTTGAATGCTCATTAGTTGGATGTGAACACTTTATTAAGGTGGGTGGTGATTTGAGGAAACCTGTACCAGAGCTCCCACTGCTGGAGAACAAACTCCTACCTGATGTGCAGGGAGAACCAGAAGTTCCTTGAAACTTGATAGGTGCTCTTGGCCTGGTGTTTTTTGTTTTGTTTTTTTTATATTAAGTAACTTTTGGATAAGAAATTAATTTTGAAAATTAAAATTTGGAGAAGTACAGCTAATTACTTATAAATTAAATTTAAATAATTAAAATTCTTTTCTCCCCCAATATTAAGGTACATCCAAACCATTGCGTATAAAGCCTTGTTGTTAGCCACTCAGAAGAAATTTTCTTTGTAGTGAAACAATGTTTTATTTTAACTCCTATATAATTTGTATGTCAGAAGCAGCAGCTGGGTTCAGATGCTTTCCACGCTAGATTTTCCTGACTGTGTTGTCAATATTGTTTTACAACCACAAAACTCTGTAGTTGTTCAGCAACCCCTGGGCTGTGTGGAGGCAGGTGGGTCTGTGCCAGGAGGAGGAAAGAGTCGGGAGAGGCCAGACTGGCATTGGGCATCAGAGGACCGAGCCAGTGATGTGCAGGCATGCTGCAGAGCCACTGCGTGTAGTGAAGCAAGGAGTGGGCAGGGCATGTTCACTTACCATGGGTGAAGAGAAATTCAGGGATTTAATTCGGACTGAATAAATGAGGCCAGGCTCCAAAATGTTACTGTGAGCTCATCACCAGGTGGTACCGAAGAGTCTTTCGTGTTTAGACCTTCCACCTTCTCATTTCTCTTTGTCTGTGCTAATACAGATACAGGTTACTGCAAAGTTTTTAAAGCGTTACCACCTGTTTTCTAAAATAGGAGCTCGTAATTGAGCTAAGCCTCTCTGACACCGGCAGAGCCTGGGGGGCATGGCAGGACAGCTGCAGGGAGTCCCTGGAGTCTTGAGGGGAGTGCATGGAGGAAAGTGGGGAGCCCCTGGCATGGGGATTGAGCGCAGCCTGCGAATTGTGCAGCCCCCTTTGTGGTGATGTTGGGCTTCAGGGGAAGCAGGGAGCAGCGTCACTTCATGCACATTACTTACCGCAGCACTGGTGTGCTCTGGGGGCCGCTGTCAACTGTTCCTCTTTATCCAAGTGGCAGGAACAGGGCTGTGAAGGGGCCCTTAAGCCACCCCTGTGGTCCCATGTTCTCAGCCCGATTGGAGTTTGCTTATCCCCTCGCTCAAGGCAGCACTTACAAGCCCTGAAGCTAACTTCCAGGCTCCCTCAGAGGCTCAGGGAAGTGGAGAGCAAGCCTGCAAGGCGGTTAGCTGGCTCTGTAATAGCTCCCAAGGCAGCCTCAGCAAGCACAGAGACCAGAGTAATATTGAGGCTGGGTGTAGAGCAGTGTTTTACACCCCTCTGCTCTCATAAAGGGGTTTTGCTACAAATGGGAATTGAATCTTGCTCATAATTCATTATCATACTGGCCCAGGTCTTGTGTTGGTTGCACTGGTTGCTGCTGAGCTCTCCATCCTTTGGCAGGTCCCAAAAGAGTTTCCTACTCCCTCTGGAGATGGATGTGTCAGTGCTACCAGTTCCTGGGGTCACGCAGGAACATGTAGCTCGCTTGGAGCATTATTGGACTTGAGTTTCCCACTGCAGCCTGGACCCTTCCTATTACAATACCAGGTGTTTGTTTCCTTTTTGCGTGGAGACATGAAACTGCACAACCTCATGTTCTTTCCTCTGCCCTCTTTACAGTTTACTGCATCACACTAGTAGTGAATATAATTGCATGCCTGGCATGGTGGATTGGAGGAGGCTATGGGGTCAATTTTGGTTTGGCAATCCTCTGGCTTATCCTCTTCAGTCCCTGCGGCTACGTCTGCTGGTTCCGACCTGCGTACAAAGCCTTTCGGTAAGTAGAAGCCTGCAAAGCAGTTTTGTTTTGGTTTCCTCTGGGAGAGGTGTGTCGTTACAGGGGAGTGCTCCTATGGACATCTCTCTGTCTGGGATAAAAGATTAAGAACTTGATGTCTGAATGTCTTGTTTACTGTGGAAATGAAGAAGAATGTGGCTGCTTTTAAATACTGGACGCAGGATGAGCAACAGCGAGTAGTTTGCCACTTCCATGAGGATGAAATTCATATTTTACTTAAATATCTCAAGCTTAGCATCCTCATAACAGTATAGCATTAAGATAGATACTAATTTGCTAAAGCTTCATTGAGGTTTATTTTGATGGAAGACTGCTAAGTTATTAGTTTCTGAGTACTCCTGTTTTTTGTGTCTAGATACTTGAGAGCTTGGCTGCTTTGCTTTCTAGATAAAAGCAGTTCCCTGGAGCAAGCCTTTCTGGAACTCCACAAATATTTAAAGCCATCCTACATTGAAACTTTAATTAATAATCTTTTGCATTTACTCATGCTTGCTGAGGATCACAAAGCATTATTCAAATATTAATGCATAATCTTTGTCAGAGCCATGAAGGTCCCAGGCAGTTTCCAGCCAGGCACAGAGGAGGGGAGGGACCTGCCCAGTGTCACATTGGGGATCACTGGCACACCCCACCCACCAGTCAGGGATTTGGACTCTGAAGGTGAAATTCCTTCTGGTTCCCCATTACCAGAATACTTTGGGGTTTGATTATTCACCAAATTCTGTGATGGGTTGGTTTAGGGTGATAGAAATGGGAGTTGGCAAGTGAGGTCCTGCCTATTTAACACATGCTTTGTTGTTTAAATGCTTTTCTGAATATAAGCTTTGTATGCTAACAATTCTGGGCAGTTAATGCACTGGTGATACTTAAAACATCAGTGACTACATCATGGAATGCAAGGGAAGATGATTTCTGATGGAAACAGAAGGCCACTGGGTTGGATTCATCTGAAAGTTTGAAAAGACATGAAATACCAGCTCTGAACTGTTGCACTCTGGGGCTGGGGTTTTGTCCCCATCCCTAGTTCAGAAGCCCCAAGGCCTCCGAGTGCCAGCTAGAGCTCTGTTCAAAGAGCAGTTTCCATTCTGAAGTCTGGGAAGAATTACTCCTCCCTGTTGACCTCCTCTGGGCTTCACAGGGACCGTTTCTAATTATTTCTTTAATGTTGTTTGTATGTGTTTATGCAACTGAATACTGAAAGGTCCCTGAGGTTACTCTGTGTAAAGACTCCACAGTTAAAAAAAGAATAAGCCCTAGGGACAGACTGGCAATCCCAGAGATCATTGACTTCGATATCCCTTGTAGAAGAGCCTTGAAAAACACTAGTGGGACAGCACTGTTTCTTGTGGGATCACAGCTAGTGGTGATTCAAGAAAGCGAGGTCAGACCCAATTGCTATGCTTGTTCTGGGAAGAGGCAACCCTTCAATATTGGCACCATGTACCGCAGGGATGCTTTCGTAAAACCATCGTCAGACATCTGCCTCCAAAATTAAATTAGCAGCAGAGCTTTGGCACTACAGCAAAGCTATTGCAAATCTGCACCAGAAAGCTGGATCAGAAATCACCTTTTCTGTGTACCCTCGCTAATTCCCACAGATCCTTTCAAATGAAGACTCCTCCAGCCCCTTCAGGTTGTAGTTGCAAGAGTCTGAAGGCTCAGCTTCAAGCCTAATCCTTGTTAATTGGATTATGATAGGCACTACTGCGAACAGTCCATGTTTAAAGTATTTCTTTCACACTGCTGTACTCTGAGGTGGTATTTGAAGGGCAGGATCAGGAGCATACTCAGTAATGGCAGATTTCTTTCACAGCATCTCTGTGGCCATCTTTTGAAAGACAGAAGGTGACCGTACCAACACACGCGGCCCAGAGTGGCAGGGGTCTGGCTGGAGGCTTGTCCGCTTGTCTCGGACTAGCCAGGGTCCACAGTATTGACTTCTTCAGAGTCTGGGGTCCTGCCTCCCTCATCTCCTCTTTAGGCGTTAGGGCCTAGATTTATAATACAAACATTAAAATAATAATTAAAATACTTTCAGGGCTTGAGCAAGAGCTGGGAATGACTGGAGCTCTTTTGTAAACTCCCCCTTGCACCAAGCTGCCTCATAAGCGACTGAAGTGGTTTTTTTATAAATCTCTTCTGTAAATCATGAGCCCTTTGAGTTCCTGAGTGAATGGGAATCGTTTGTATCATTAAAAGTGATAGTTTGGGGAGTTTTAGATGTGCCTGGGCTTACAGTGGCTCATCAACATAGCTGATTTAATGGGATGAAGATGTTCTGCTGCAGTTCTGTGGCAGAGCCAAAAGTTGGGCAAGTCAGTGCTGTGCCCCAGTGCACCCATGATGGAGAAACTGTGAACGTACCTAGTCAGCCTTCTTGTTTGGGATCGTATTCATGCTGCCTGTTATACCTGCATAAATTAAAGGACCTCACATATTCGGGATCCTCTGAACCTGTACATCCTGAAGATGTGGAGCCTGCAAAGATGTGAAAGCATGCTTCTGCATTTCCCAAGGCAGGGTACCACCCGCTTCTCTTACGGCTGTTTTTCCTCCTATTATGTCCCAGTGATGGATTATTAACCGTGGGTGTGTAAGAGTGATGACGAGCAGCCACTGAGACATTCCCAGCTGGAGTTCTCATGCTCAGTGATCACTTTTAGCATATGGGCAAACTCTGCCTGCTGGTGTTCAGGCCCCCTTGTGCCTAATTGCCAGTGGCTGAACTGCACAGGTGTCAGGCTGTCTTCAGATGTTTGGTCAGAGAATCAATTCAGGCACTCTCTGTTCTGCAGGAGATTGCCTCTCCTCAGGTGTCATCATCTATGCAGTTGCTTTGGTAGAGCAATTGCAGGAGCCAGGCTTATTGGAAGAGGTTAGGCACTGATGATTTGTGGATCTGCATGCTTTCACTGCCAGGGAGAGAGGAGTAGCCTTCAAAGTGCGTAGCTGCAGAGGGCTCTCTTCTGAGATAGCACGTTTGAGGGTTTGTATGTGATGGGGTCAAACATCAGTGTGAAGCAACGTGAGGTGCCAGTCTCCTTCTAACTTTCTCTCTTCCTTCCCAGGTCGGACAGCTCGTTTAATTTTATGGCCTTTTTCTTCATCTTTGGTGCACAGTTTATTCTCACAGTCCTGCAGGCGATTGGTTTCTCCGGATGGGGAGCTTGGTAAGCAGGGTGCTGCTACAGTCTTATAGCTGGGCACTTGGGCTGTGGGCTGTTTCCATGTACTTTTGAGAAACTGGTCTGTACAGGGTGGAGTGGAAAGAAGCTTTCTGTTTTCTTCTGTGGCACAGTTGGATCTGCTCTTGGAGTAGACAATTTTGTTTTCATTGCTGTATTGGCAGAAGTCGGATATCTTCACCTGCTTGTTCTTTTTATCACCTTTCCATGATGTCCATTTCTTTTTACCATTTAACCAGCCAGTTTCAAGATTCATCTGATCCTCTCTTAGCATTGCCCGCAAAGTATTCACAGCACATGGTGAGCAGTGCATGATGACTCACTGTTGGCCTATAGAGCAAGTATTGTGAGAGTTGTCCTAAAATAAATGGGAGCATTTTAATGTCTGTCCCTGGTTATAATTGTGTGGCATTTTAACTTTCTGTCTCTAGAGACTTGAGAGCAATTCCTGCTGAAACTACAAATAATAGAAAGTCTTAGCACTCCATATACCGCTTTGTTTTTTTAACTGCTGATGCTCTCCAGTTGTCCTACCTGGTTATTGCCATCAGAGGAATAGAGATGCAGTGGAAATCACAGGACCCTCATGTTCCCTGTTGCCAGGTCTGGTCTCTAGACACACAGCCTCTGCACAACTGAAAACACCTGAGGAAAAAAATACTCTTTTCCCTAAGTCTGGGCAGCTGGCTGTCCCCTGAAGGTGTGAGATCGGATTAGTGAGGGATGCTGGCAAACAAGATTTGAGATCTTGGGGAAACACCTGCCTGAGATGCATTTAATTCTGTCCACTTTCTTCATTCTTTTCATTTTCAGTAGTTTCAAAGCCGCCTTGTAATTTCTGTGTATGGGTAAACAGTTTTTCTGATAATAAGGACACTTAAAAAAGAAAGCTATAATGATATTGTTTATTTCTTTCTGTTTTTCCCAGCGGGTGGTTGGCAGCCATTACTTTCTTTAGCACCAATGTTGCAGCTGCTGTGTTCATGCTGTTTCCTGCCATTATGTTTACGATGTCAGCGGTTGCGATGCTTATCTGCATTTTAAGGGTAGGTGCTTCAGATGGCTTGGAGTAGCCGCACTTTGTATTGCAATAATGTGAACAGGCAGCTTAGAAGCCACCGTGAGCCATCACTGCTTTTAAAGGTTTTATAGTGTAGTGCAGTCGGTGTGTCTCAGAGGATTTAGAGGACAAATCCAGATAACAGAAGGCAGCTGGGGCTGGATGTTGTCACCATTTCATGTGGCAACGTTCCTTTACATCACTCAGAGCTGCGTTGCTCATTGGGGTGGTCACTGATGGTAAAGGTGAAGCATCTAGACGTGGCCTGCAGTGGGGTCTGGGTGAAAGGATGGGAAGTGCTCCTCGGTTCTCTGCAGAAAGAAGGATTTGGAGGTAAGACTGTTTGGAAAGCTTCAGTAGACTGATGGCAGAGGCGGAGAGAAGGCAGAAGCTCTGCTGAAGCAGCAGTGTCATTTTTACAGAGGTTTCTGTCCGCTGGCCTGGGTTGGCTGCCTTGTTGTGGGATCTCCCACCTGAATCCCAGGCATGTGGTTGAAATGGGGTCAAGTCTTGGGTTGATATTTAGTTGCACGCCTGTTCACTGTACTGTTACATTTTTTAGTGCTTTTGTTCCTTGGAAATAATAGCTCTTTACAGAGAGAGAAACAAACACAGTACAGTACCAAAGTGACTATAGGTCTTTTGAGGAAGAGGTGTGGGTACCTGTTGCTGACTTTCCTCCTCTCTTTCATCCATTAGGTACATAAAATCTACCGAGGGGCTGGTGGAAGCTTTCAGAAAGCTCAGGATGAGTGGAACAGTGGCGCATGGAGGAACCCCCCCAGCAGGGAGGCCCAGTACAGCAATTTTTCTGGGAACAGCCTGCCAGAGTATCCCACAGTGCCCAACTATCCCCCGGGAAACCAATGGCCTTAAGCAGCAACAGCTGCAAACTGCCTGGATTCTCTTCTTTTTGGTCTTTTTATTATTGTTATTTGAAAAGATCATTTGCATTCCCCCCCAAGCACCCCAGTCATCTTGGGGACTTTTTTGTTTTTTTTTTTTTGTCTCCTCATCACTGCAGAAGATATGTGCTATCAGCCTTTGCCACTGCTGGAGCTCTGCACGACCTTATCAGAAAGTTTTTTGTTTGTGTTGAGTTACCAGTATTTGCCTTGTTGCAGACTGAGGAACCAACCGTTCGCTGCCCTTGCTGGAGGGAATCCTCTCCTGACCGTAGAAAAAGGCTTGACTTCCCCACAACGGCGAACACTACGACAACTGCTCCTTCTCCTGCCTCCCTGCTTAGTTTTCCTCACGTGCACAGCACACTGCCAAGTCGTCTGCAACAAACGCAGTCAGAGCATTAGTAGCAACTGGTGTTTACTCTCCTGGATGAATAATATGGAATTTTTCACTCTAAGGGAAATGCAACACCTAAATTATTTGGTACTAGTGATATCGAAGGTATTTGTAAAATCTACAACCTCATTTGCTTCTGCTCTCTGGTGAAGAATCTTTTCGATAACGGTGCTTGCTGTGGGTGAGTGTTGTTGAGATGTGAAGTCCACAAGAGTCCTCATTTGCCTGGCTAGGACTATTGTTATGCTAGAAGTCTTGCTTTCCCTGCTGCCAAAAGTTTTTTGTGGATCTGTGTGCTTCAAAGGTGCAGATTCATTTCATTTGATTAATGATTTCTCACTAAAAGCCTGGTTCAAAGCCCACTGGCAACTATGGAAAAGCTGGCTGACATAGAGCTTTGGACCTGGCTACCTGGGTGATATTCACCCTGTTACAGGTAATCAGCACAAGATCTTTATGCCATCTAAATTACACTTGCGTGGCATCCAGGTTTTGTGCTGACCCAAGAAATGCCCCATGGGACACACCTTGCCCTGTTGGGACACCCTTTTTTCTGGGCTCCCAACCAGCAGCCAGATGCAAGATAACTATCAATCTCAGTGCTGGGGCCCCAGTGTGTTTTGGGAGTAATTCCATTACAATTAATAGTTTTAGTTGTCTTCTAGCAATGTAGACGAACTCCAAACATGATGCAGTGTGGTCTGGTAGATCAAGGAAAGCTTGTTAGTCCTTGTAACTGATATTAGCTGTGCAGACCTGGTCTACGTCTGTGTAGCCAGCAGCACTTTCTTTCCATGTACAAGCAGGAAGAGAGAGATTTGTGCCTTTCTCCAAGAATCAGCTAAAGAGAGGATAAAGCTGCTGGGAGGGATTGTTTTCCCTGAGAGCTAGCACCCGTCTCGTCATTCATCTCCATTCTGTGCATGCACATCAGGACTCCTGTAGCCTGAGCCATCCAATTCCCCTGTGTCCTACAGCAATCCAGGCAGCAAAGGCTGCAGGTTTTTCTTCTCCCTCAACAGCCCGCTGTGAATTGTTTCAAACCTGTCAAAAACTGGGAGGTCAGTTCCCAATATTTTTATAGGGAGTGAGTGTTCAAATGCTTTGGCTCTGAAAGTTGCGGCCAGTGATCCTGTGAAGGACCGTGTGCTCCACCGCAGAGATCTGTGAGGAGTTGAGCACCCTGTGGGTCAGACCCAGAGCCTGCCCGGCTTCGCAGGCTGATGGATGGGATGCCAGAGATGTTGTGGTGTAAGTGGAGTCACTCCAAATTCACACTGGGTCACTGGAAAAGAAAATTGGCTCCTGGAAAGGGACAGGGAGATTGTCCTAGCTAGGTGGAATTGATTTGCAACTGATCTTTTGAAAACTGTCTCTACATGTGCCTTATCTAATAAAATAATAGCCCACGAAGGAGAACTCTTCCTTCCCCATCATCCCTGCAGAACTTCCCATTTGCTCTATTAACTTTTCCTGTGTCATAGTGTAAATACTAAGTGAAGTACAGCTTGGAGTCTGCATGACACCTTTGTTACTAGGGCCAAAGCGAAAGCAAACACGAATCAGAGGGCAGAGCCTCCCTGAATTTCTGTTTACAAGCAGCACTGATGCCCTGCTGCAGAACCGGCCTTTTGCTGGGTCTGGGATATTTAATGTGCTCCGAACACGAAGGGTTTGGTGATTTGTTTTTTTTTTGGTTTGGTTTTTTTTTTTTTTTTGCAAGTGTGCAATGTGCTTGTAAGTACGAACGCTTGAAGCCTTCTTAACAGAACACAACCTGATTATGTTGTCAAGCTTTTAGGTGCCTTTGTCTTGTGTCAAGTGTAATTGTAGATGTTCTTCGTCGCTTGCCATCAGAGAGTGATAAAAGAACTGCCTGTCGATTAACTCCCTGGAAATACGATTGCACTACAGGGGAGCGAGGGGAGGTTAACGGGGCTGAACGCGAGATTGGCCATACTTGGAAGCCAGAACACGGTGCGCCCGTGTACCACGCTTCCTCCAGCCCTGCCCCTTGCCATCCACGGCCTCCTGCCAAAATTTTTCAAAAGCGATTGTTGTCTGTCCTTTTTAGCATGTCAGGTTTCAAAGGAACCAAGCGGAGAAGCATTGATGAGGACTCTTATGTCTTGCTTCTCATTTCTTTTTTTTTTTTTTTTTTTTTTCCCCCCCCTTGGATAATCTGGGAGGCTCTTTTGAAGCACCCACCTTCAGTCATGTTGAAAATGCTTGATGGAAGGTGAGGGGGTACTTCGGAGCCTGCCCACCAAAATGGTTGGAGCCAGACACCAAAATCACACCCCATTAGCGTACACTGCCTGCGATCTCTTCAGAGCTTAAATGAACTTCTCGACGGGATCTGCCATCTCCCATCTCCCCTCCATCCTCTTCGATGCCAGGAAACCGTAATTCCAGAAAGTTGACTCAACACGCTGCCTGAACTACCGTGGCTTATTTTTTTGGACTCTGTATGTTTTTAAATGTTTACATTAGATTTCTAAGACTTCTTAACACCATTAACCTGGACCTGGCTCCTGGTTTCGTTCGGCATCACGTGGCGTGTACGTGTGTGATGTTTCATGTCACTTGTGGAGCTCTGGTTTTTGTTTGTGTTTTTCTCCTGATCACAAGACAATAAATGCTCATCCTGTGCTTGATGAGAAGAACTGGCCGCATTAGAGAAGTGTGTCTGTTCCTAGGTAACCAGAGTTATCTGGCAGAGGGAAATGGCAAAATCTCTATTTTCCTCCAAAGTCTCCCACCACATGTTGTTTTTTCCTGAAAAGAACAGCACGTTTATGGATGAAGCTCATCCTCTGTGTTGCGGACCGGCGTGAGAGTGGCACGCTGTTTGTACTCTTAGAGATGCCTGATAAGTGTTTACCAAAGGTGTTGCCATTATTCTCATTTTCTAATGAAAGGAACAGAGAGCAGAGGTGTGGGTGGTGGTGAGAAAGTCACATCTCCTGAGCGCTGGCGTTGAGCTCTTTTTCCAGGCCTCTCCTTATCAGTGCAGAGACTCGCACTGGCCCCTTGCAGCACTGGCTTCTTGCCTTCTCCAGTTTATTGCCCAGGAGGAGATCATTATCCCTGGAGTAAATGGGCTGTTTGACAGCAAAGGTGAGTTGAATCGCTCTATTTAGCACGTAGCTGAATTTATTGCCCCAAATTACCATATTGTGGCTTCATACCCCAGTTCCATTCCGTAGCAGATATTTAATCCTAAAAGAGCCATTTTCATCACAGCTGCTCGATATGACATCTAATCTCAATCTCTTCCTTATCTCCAAGGTACCCCCATGCCAGGTACCCCCTGCCCAGCCATCAGCATCTCGCTTTGACCGGCAGCGGTTCCCTACAGCTGCTCGCTGCTGTGCCAGTGATGTGTTGAGCACGACGATGAAACACCTCTTGCTCCAATTCTTGCTCCAGGCCCTCAGAGGCTGAGCCCAAGGCGCAGCTTTAAGCTCCTGCTCCAGCTGCTACTCAGGCAGGTCCTTGGCACTTGGGAGCAACGAGTTGTTCACCTCTGCTGCGCTCCCTGCGCAAGAGCCGGGGCTCGGCAGGAGGAAGCGGCAAGGTTTGTGGGGAATGAGCCTGAAGCGTGGGGACAGGGGGTGGCTGTGCAGCCGAGCTCAGCCCCCCACCCCAAGGAGCTCCCCAAAGGGTTCAGAGTCCCCAGTGTTGGGGTGGGGGCTCTTCATCTGGGGGTGCATTGGACAGGACACCGCGAGGGGCCTGGATTTTCTTTTCGTCTGGTTCTTCGCGTGTTTCTTGTCGCTCTTCGGTTTCCCAGGCCCTGAACATGAATGTTTCATGGCAGGAAGGTTTTGTCCGCGCACTCCCAAGCAGCTTCTGTGCGTGATTGAGAGTGGTTCGTTATGTGTTGTCTGCTTGCAAATTAGCCCTAATTAACTCGTGCCCGCAGGAGGAGGGCAGGGTTCATAGCTGGATGTTTCCCCAACAGAAATTCCCTGGCTTTTCTCACTAACTCGCCGGTGCTGAGCTGATTCCATAGCATGAGCTGTACGGGTTTCTGCAGACCACGCCTGGCACATTGCGTGTTCACCACTGGAGATTTCGACTTGAAATAAAATCAAAACTATTTGCTTTCCCCCTCTCCTGCTCCAGACAATGGGTTAAATTCTCGAGCCAAATGTTCTGATTTTCGTGTTCTCAAGATGCTTCAAATCACCTCTCTCTGCGGCACAGGGTGGTGGGATGGTGCAAAAAGAAAAGAGAAGGATGGCTCTGCCATTCAGAGGCAATTTTATTCTCTCCCATGATGGGATGGGGATCACAGGCCCTCGCTCCCCACCCGAGCTGGGAGCAGGAGGAGGAGGAGCGCCAAGTCACAGCGTGGGGATGGGATGGCAGCATCTGGGCTTTACCTGTGACATAGCTCATTTTATTCTTAGAATTCTCTAAAATCATAGTGTTTTCTTCAAAAGGCAAACACCGACAGGGGAAAAGTACTTTAGACTAGTGCTGGAGGGGGAAAGTGTTTCCCTGGAACCAGGAGAGAATCAATTCAAGCAGCTGGAAATGCTTAAATGGGTATTTGGGGTGATGCTGGTGGCTGGAGACCCGATTCTCCCCTGAAACCACACAAACTCATTTGCCCGTTGCCTAAAAATATTTTTGGGGTGAATCTGTCCTATGCTATGAAGATGAGAGCAGCGGGACTGTACAGGGGTGCCTCCATCCCACGTTACCCTGACAAGCTCAAACAGGGGCAGCTCTTGCGCCCCCCAGAGAAGCGATTCTCCCGGCTGTGCCCTCCTTCGCCAGGAGAGAATTTTGATGGCCAAAGGATCGACCAGAATAACTTGGAAGACTGAAAAAAGGGCAAGGTTTTAGCAGGGGGGGGCTGTTTGCCCGGTGGGTCCCACCAGCCCGGAGCTCCATCCCATCGACGTCCCCTGCAAGGCAGCAGCTTTGCTGGGGTCCCCGGCTTCCCTCTGCCCCCACAGGGTGAGGGGAAAGAGGCTGCGGGGCTTCGCCCACCAGCACCACGGTGGGACCCCCGGACACGTCAGCCTGCCACAACCCAGGGCCTGGCCCCTACACTGGGGCCCGTTCCCTGGGGCGGGGCTGCCCCCCACCCCGAGGATGGGGCCCTGCACTGGGTCCCAGTCGCTGTAGTGGTGCTACACCCCACACAGCGGGGCATCAACCTGCAGCGGGACCTTCCCCTTAGGGGGAGCTGCACCCCTATAGCGGGTCCTGGCCTCCATAGGGGAGCTGCGCCCTATACCGGTGCCTGCGCGGGGCTGGGGGCAACGGGAGGAGCTGCCCCCCGGGCCGCCGGGAGTTAAGGGGAGGCCCCGCCGGTAGCTGCCAAGCGCGGCGCTGCCGTAAAGCGCGCCGCGGCCGCCGCAAAACCGCCTTCCCCGTCGCTCGCCTCATAAGCCTCTTATTCTCGAACGCGCTTTACGCCAACGCCGTCGCGCCACCACCCTCCCGCCGGCTGCGCTTGCGCCGGGCTCCGCCGGGCCTCTCCGCTTCGGAGTTGGTATTCAGAAAGGGAGCTTGCGCCGGCGGCGTGGCGGGGGGCGCATGGGCGAGCGCGGAGCCTACGCCGGCGGCGTAGCAGCGCGGTCGCTGGCTGGCCGCTGCCCGCGGAGCGGCGAGGGGAGGCGAGAGGCGGCGTGAGCGGAGCCGGGCCGGGGGCGCCGCCATGGGGGGGCGGCCGCGGGGCAGCGGCAGCGCGGCCCGGCGCTGAGCGCCCGCGGAGGTAACGGCCGCCGCGCCGCCCGGCTGCCGCGCTTCGTCCCGGCGGGGACCGGGCAGTGCCGGGAGGGAGCGGGGGGGGGGGGGGGGGGGCGGGCGGCGCCTCAGGCGGGGGCCGGCGGAGAGGCCGTGGGGGGGGCCCGGAGGGCGGGAGGGGCCGCGGGGCACGGTAGGTGCCGGGGGGAGAACCCGGGGTTGCGCTGAGCGGCGGTGGGTCAGGTGGGGCCCGGGGGGGGGGGCGATCAGCGGGGGGCTGGGGGGGCTCAGGCTGTGGCCGGGGAGGGGGCTGAGGGCCCGGGGCCGCCTTGCTCCCTTCTCTCCCGGCCGAGCCTGTTTGGTGGCCCTGGGGAAAGGGGTCCGGGTCCACCCGGGATCGCGACCCCCCCCACGCGCCTCTCCGAGACTGGGTCGGTGGCAGCGGTGGGGTCGGGCCTGCCCGGGTTGGGTCCCCCTGGCCTGCACCCTGCCCGGGGGAGCCGGAGCCTTGTAGGATGTTGGCTCCTTTGTATGTGGCTTTCCTCTCTCCGGAGGGGTTGGGAAGTGTTTATTTGGGGAAAGGGATTGTGCTGAATCTGGTATTTAAAATAGCTTTTTTTTTTTTTTTTTTTTTTTTTAATTTAGCAAAGCGGGTGAGGATGAATGTGAGAAACAGGAAAAATACACTCCCCCTTCTGCCCCCACCAGACAGGAGCTGACTTTAGCTGTTCCTGAGGCAGCCAAGGAGAGAGGTTTGCAGATGAGAAGCTGCTCTTCTGTGGAGCTGGGCCACCCGAGGCCTGTGGCTCCTGTTCGGTGGCTGGCAGAAGGGAACCGAGTGAGGCTTTTGGACTTAGGGGGCCGAATAATGCGAAGCTGTGGGGGTGTTCAGAAAGGTTCCTTTGGCTTGTGGTCTGGGCAGCATGGGGACCTGCTGCGTTAGGTGTATTTTTGAAGTTAAAAACCAAAGTTTGTTAAACCTCTTTCAAGTTGCTGTGAAGTTAGTCTGCTCTAAACAAGCCAGAGGTAACCGGGACCCGGGTCAAACTGTGTGTAAAATGACTGCAGGCATGTGAGTGGCTTGCACCAGTGTGTTTGGAAGTTGCCTTGTTAACGAATCCATTTGTTTTCTTTTTGTACAACAAGTGGTTGAATATCTGGAAATGAATTCTGAGGAGCGTGTAAGTTCTTCTGCCAGCTGGACTGTCCTGTCAGCCTGCCACACGCAGCGTGCCCCCATCTCCCCACTGCCAGCACAGAAGTTTAAAAATTGGGCCTTATATAATTGGAGAAAACGTTTGGTGTTTGCCAGTGCGTCTGAAAAAAAAAAAAAAAAATTGCTGTAAATTAGGGCAGGAGGCCTCCATGGGGATCCTGTGGAGAGGTCTTCTCTGTGGTGGGGTAGGATTGACTGCTGTCAGGATCTCGCCAAAGCTTTGTTGGTTTTGTTTTAATTCGGTGTGTTACAGATAGGGATGTTGTTTGGTGATGATTTTATTGCTGCTTAGCACCTTTTGGCCCTGGGGGTGGGTTGTCTGTCATCTTCTGGTGCAGTTGGGGATGGTCAAACCCCAACCTGCCACCCAGCTGGTGGCACCTTCTCTCAGGTCTGTGGTGGTACACACGCTTGGGGAGCCCCCAGTTCCCCCTGGGAGGGATTGTCATTAGCTTGTAGAGACTACTGCCCTCCCGTGTCAGTCTGCCTGGGGATTTGGTCTCCTCCTTCTTAGCTTACAAATCTGTAAGGCCTTAGACATCAGTTCTGTAATTTCTTTGCAAAAACAGCTGCCGCTCTGGTTTGTGCCCGCATCAGAGCGACTGGGGTGCAGTTGGTGGCTTGCAGGGGAGACTGTTTTTCTGTCCGGCAGTTTCTCTGGGCACACTGAATGGAGCTCTGTGTTTCTGCCCTTGGAGCATGGTTTGTGTTTGGTTTTCTTGTTGCAGCACTCTTCAGAAGAGTGAGTGGAGAGGAGGAAGTTGGCACTTGCAGTTCAGCAGGTTTCTGGATTCTGCCCTGTGAGTGCTTCTCTCTGCTGGTGTCAGTACGTGGAGAGGCTTCGCATCGTCTCTTGTTTTGTATTCCGTTTCCGAGCTCCTGTGCAGCCTGAGTGTTGTCAAAACTGTTAATACAGGAGTGACTCAGCGGATCAATGGGAATGACATGAGGGTTGTGCTCGGGGACAATCAGTATTTTTCTCCCCATCCCCTCCAGCCCCACTGGACTGGAAGAGCTGATGTCTGAGAGCAACTGCCAATAAACATCTTCACTGGACTCGGGCCTGATTGTGCTCTGTAGCCTTCCTCCCCCACCATGGTTTCCCTTGCTGGGAGGAGCTCTGATGAGCTGTGCTGGAACAGTGATCCTTTGCTCTGGCTGGTCCATCCAGGTATGTGCCTAGCCTCCGGTCTGGGGGGCATTACAGCCTGCTGGAAGCACCAGTGCTCACACGAGCCAGCCTGTGTAGGAAGCTGTTTATCTCTGCTTTTCAGTTAGAGGAACTGCAGCACTACAGACTCTAAAGGCTTATCGGAGGTGATGAGGAAGCCTTGGGTGAGCAGCTACCCCTGCCGTGCTTTGGCTCCTTCCTGGGGCTGTGCAGGAGAGGTGCAGCAGACCTCAGGGCTGTGGAGGAGACACTCTCTTTTTGCTCAGCAAGGCTGCGGAACGTGGGGTTTGGTGCCAGTGCGCAGTGGCCTGGTTTGCTTTGTGCTACTCCTGTGACTTCCAGCTGCATGAGGAGTCAAGCCCTCTTCCCTTGTAGTGCCACTGAGAGCAGAGAGACTTGGGTGCCAATGCAGGAGCTTTCTTCGTGTGCTTACAATGGCTTTTTGCTCGGGGCTTGTGGGAACAGCTCTGCCCACAGCCCTGTAATTGGGCTTTGACCAGGCAGACTCAGCTTGTCCTGGGCACAGTGAGAAGCTGTGAAACTGAGCCTCCTTCTCCAGGCCCAGACGTGGCGTGGCTTGGGGGCTGCATCGGTCCCGCTGTACCCTGTGAGCTGGGAGGGGAAGGAGCACGAGCAGGTCTCAGCAACTCTGGGATTCTGAGAGAGAACAAGTCATCTTCCCATTAGAAAAGCTGTGTGCTTATGTATAGTTTGGGTTTTTATTAGAATGGATGTTTATAGTTCCTATTGGCAGTCCATGTCTCCAGTAGGTCCATCGCTGTAGAGAAGAAGCAGGACTCGGTTGTGAGGAAAGTGTAAAGGTGACTTTCTGCTGGGGCAGCTGAATGCAGAGTATTTGGGTGCTCTGTTTGGCTCCCAGATTCACGCTAGCTGCCCTCTGTCTCTGGGGAATTCTCTTAAATCCCTGCATAGGCTGCAGCCCTTCCTGTTGGACAGCCCCCCCCTGCACATACCTTGCATGTTGTGTTGATGCATTATTCCTAATAACTGGCTTAAAAAAAAAAAAAAAAGCTTACTGCAGAGCATGCACTGAGCTGAGATGTTCCAGGATATGTCCTGCCTTGTCTTTGCTGCGCTGTCAGCTGCTGGTGGCTCTCTGGCAGCTGGGGTGAAACATGGATCTGCTCTTGCGAGGCTTGTCTTGACCCGAGGTGCTCAGAGCTGTGATCCCCACAGCTTGTGGGTTCTACCAGCCCTGCTGTGATGGGGAGGGAGAGGTGGTACAGCGCATGCTGGGTGCAAGTGCAGTGTGTGTAAAACCACAAAAAGTCTGTCTGTCTTCCGCTTGCTGTGATGGTAACATTGCAGCAGGTTGGCGCACTCGATAAGCACTGAGGTGATCCCATGCTGTGCAATTTAGGAAATTGGTTCTTCAGGTAAGCTGAAACTTGAAGGTGAGACTTTGCAGGGTGTTTTAAAATGCTGCATGGAGTGGGATGTTCATGATTTCTTTCACAGCGCACAGTAAGGAGCACAGTTTGATCCTGGAATAGACAAATTCAGTTCTTGAAAGACTTTAAATTGGCTTCTTTGGTTCCAAAAAGATGATGGACAGAAGTTTACGGTGTATCCTGGAATGGTTCCTAGTGTCCATGAAGTTGTATTCTTCTGTTGGAAGGTGACAGTCGCGTTTTCCAAGCAATACTCTGCTGACATCTGCTTTCTCCACTGCAGTCAGACCTGTGTCGCTTAAAATGTTGCAGCATAAACATTCTCACTTGTAGGAAATGAAGATCTAGATGTCTTGAGGCTAGTTCACCTGACAGTGAAATCAAATGCTCTCATGATCTCATGTGCTAAAAAGATTTGCACTAAGATGGTGACGTGAGGGAAGCCTGGAGTCCTGTCCTGCGAGGTCTGGAGGAGCTGAGCCTCAGGCTTGGGAAGGGTTCCCCGTGCCATGGGCTGAGATCTTGGCTTCCTCTCCAGTGTCACACTTTAGCAGAATGCAGCCCCACTGCTGCCTGGTGGGGATGGTGCTTTAAAAAAAGAGCTGGGAAGTGCCGCGTTTTTAGTCTCTGTGGGGCAGAGGTGGCAACAAGTTGAACGTGAGAGCCGTAGTTGGAAAGAGTCGAGAGGCTTGTTGCAGGCAGGACTTGGAAATAAGGTGCTCATTGGGCTCCCAGGGTGTTTGAGACACTGAGAGTCTGGAGGAAAGCAGCGTTAATTTTTTTTAATCATTCATTTTTACTTGTCCACCAACCAAAGAATGTCCTGTGGCCCTTTGTTATTTAACGTTATGTAATGTTTTTTAATGAGGGAGGCCTGGCTTCTGCTTTCCAAATGGTGAATTAGACGGTTGGCAGGTGATGTGCAGGCTTTGTCAGCCTGAGAGGGATGTTCATAAGTTAATAAACAGGGGTTAAGATTGGTCTTGAACTTGGATTTTGTGAAGCTTTCCTTTGGAAGAGGTTTGCAGCGCTGGCGGTCTGCAGCTGAGCAGACCTGCGCGGGAGGAGCGGTGCTGGGAGGGGTTCGTGGGTGCCCCGGCAGCGCGGCCACCTCTCTGGATTCATTCCCCCTCCCAATCTGGAGGCTGGAAAGTCTTGCTAAGAGTGGCTGTTGCCTGGGTGCGGGGAGGGGTCTGAACGAGGGGCTCTGAAAGGTCAGTGGTAACCCAATTTAAAACCAGAACCGAGGTGTAACGGTTTTGTACTACTCAGAAGCTCCATTCTACGGACTGTTGTCATTGCTCAGTGTTTTCAGGTAGAAAATCTCACTGCTTTTTTGCTTTTGAGATAGCACTGAGGTGCAAACAACAAAGCAAGAAACCCTTTTTTTTTTTTTTTTTTTTTCCTTTTTTTAGCATGGACTGTTGGCAGTGATGAAGTTTATGGTTTCCCCAGTTTGATGCAGGGAGAGGATGGTGCTTTCCAGCACCTTCTGCGTGGTACGTGTGGGCGAAGGGCAGGCTAAGGCTCTTCTGGAATCCCCCCCACCCCCAACTATGCTGATTTCTCTTATCCCGAAGGCACTGCAGGTTTGAGTTGGAGCCTGGCTTTTGTGTTCCCACATACAGAGAATATTAAGGATGTGACTTCGAACAAGTGCTGGAAGTGGAGGTACAGTCTGTGTATTGGAAGGGGCTGCTCACAGCCGGTAGCTGAGGAGCAGCAGTTGCCTCTGGTGGGTGTGGGGTCAGCCTGCCACGGGAGGAGGCACTGGAGGTGTTGGTGCTGACGGGTACAGACTAGTCTCCACCCGGAGCCTTGGGAATTCCTGCACAAACTTGCTTGCTGGAGCTTGTTGCTCAGTGGGCTTTGGCAGCTGGGGACGGATTAGGAAGTGCTTGGTGGGATGGAGCTTCAACATTTCCTCCAGGGTAACTTGCAGCTGATTTTAAATCCATGCTGTTTTCATAGGGGGGTCTGCCTGATCAGGGGATCCCAAGAAGAGATTTTCCGAGTCCCCAGCAGATTCTGCAGCCTGAAGCAGTAGGTGTTTCAGTGCAGGGAAGGGTGGAGAGAGGAATTCCAGAAGAGCAGACAGTCCTGGCTCTCCATCTCACGCGACAGCAGGGGATGTTGCCAGGGAGCAGCTCGCCACTGCTCGGGTCCCTCTTCTCCTTCCCAGGCCCGCTGCTTGGAGCAGGGGAAGCTGAGCAAGGCGCTCCTCGGGCTTACCACGTCCACAGGCACCAAGTTCAGGAGAGTGAAAGGGAAGCTCAGTCAACACACCACGCTGAATTTAGCTGGATATAGAATACAAGCTGTGAATGTGAGTTATTGTGCAGTATGCTGTTCGGGCCACACCTGTGCTGTGTTGCAGTAATGTTACTCTAGTTCAAGCTCTCAGGGTAAATCTGTTGTGGCATTTTGCCACGGCGAGGCGGTGGACAGACCCCTTGCGTTGCAGCAAACTCTGGTTTCAGGTGGTTTTTTGGCAGGAGCTCCTTCGCCTCGGCTGTGAGGCGCCGAGGCAGGCCTGCCTTCAGCAGGAGGAGTGTGAGCAGCATGGTGATGTAGCGGCCCCGTCTGCAGACGGGCTTGGCTCGGCAGCGCCAGAGCATCGCAGGGCTGCTTCGGGGTGAGGCGAGGCCGGCTCTGCCAGGGCTCGGGGCCACTCGGCGCTGGCTGCAGAGTCATGGCAGGAGCTCTGCCCTCTTGTTCTGCATGGAAAATGCTCACAGTGTCCCAGAGCCTGGGTGCAGCCATGCTTCAGGTGTACTGACCTCACTGTATGTGTGTTTTTTTTTTTTTTTTTTTTCTCTCCTCACCCTTTCCTCTTCTGTTTATTGTGCTGACATCTCTCTGACTTCTTGAGCTCCTACCTTTGCTGACATATTTTCTTGCAAGAGCTAGCATGTCCGTCAGGGAGCTAGTTGGGCTGCCTGCAAAGCAGGAACAGCCTAGAGCATCTTCTGCACTGGAGGGATTGGTTTGCCAGGCATGGCTGGATGGAAAGGTGGGCGCCTTTGAGAATGGAGGTGGTGCAACTAGAGGGGGGAGGACAACGAGTGCAGAGGCACTCGCAGCAGTCTGGATGGCACCAGCAGATCTTCTCTAATGTGTCTCAGAGTACATAAGCACAGACCTGAGAATGAGATTCAGAATAATCCTGTGCAGAAGATGCACTGCAGCGGGCTTGGCTCAGTAACAGCAGACACCTGAGGGGGCAGTTCCCACTGCTGGTTGTGGTCCTGGGAGGGGACATGCAGAGCCTGAAACCTGACTTCTCCTGGGAGAAGAGTGTAACACGTGGTGCTTCACTCCTATTTTTGTTCAGAGCCAGAAATCAAAGTCCAGAGCAGTGCTTCTCTAGCCAGAATAATTTAAAGGCACTTTCCGTTGTTTTAGGGCCAATATTTAACTTGTGCCTATGATGAGGAATGCCTGTTAAACTCTAAATGTTTGCCTTAAGGAAGAAGTTTAAGGGAAGAACGTCCACTGTTAGGGGGGAAGCAGGGGGGGATTTCAGGAAACGAGTTTGAGTTTCTATATTTACGGGTCTGTGTAAGCCAGCCTGTGTTCCCCTGCTCTGGCAGGTACTGGGGCTGCTGGGGCTGAGCCGCAGCGCAGGAGCGGCCGGGAGGAAATGTTTGTGTGCTCCGGCAGCGCAGGGTGTGTGCTCGCACAGCCCCAGTCCTGCGCTCCCGCTGCCAAGGGGGATTTAAAGGCACAGGTTTGGAGCTGCTTTCCAGCTGGGGCTGGGGTGGGTAGCTGAGCTGAAGCGTGTGTAAACTTCCTGATAATAGCAGCTGATCAGAAAATAAATGCTCTGCTGCTTTTGCTTTCTCTGTGGTCTTCGGTGGCAAGAGTGCATTAGCTGTGAAATCCTCTGCAATGGATGCTGCTAATGGTAGGATTTTCCATTCCCTGGACCTGCCTGCTGGGATGCTTGTGGCTTTTCTTGTCCTCTCACCTTTGTGTGATCCTTCTCCTGCTGTGCTACAATCACCATCGTATGGCTTCTGGTAAGCCTGTAAGGGTGTTTGTCACTGCTGGTCAGCTTGTCCCGCGTTGCTGGGCAGAGCAGCTGTGTGCTGGGATGCCAGTGGTGCATGTCAGAATTCAGGTCAGGTTATGCTGGCATGTCCAGGCTGCATGGGCTGGTTGTGGTGTGAGAGGCCGTGGTGATGGAGAGGATCTGGCCCTCTCTTCCCAGCTCCTTCGGTGGCCTTAGGCAGACAGGGCAGGTTAGTAATTCTGGGTCTGGATGTTAAGTCTGGCCTTCTTTAGCTTCTCATGCTCTGTGCTTTTGATTGGATACGTTCGGCCATGCTTGACTGTTTTACGCTTAGATACAGAAAGAACATGTTTTCTCTTGAAGCAGAATCAAAGGCATGTGGCTGTTTGCAAGCCAGTCCAAGGGGAAGGCTTTGCCTGGGCTCCTGCATGCAGAGTTCAGCCCAGCTCTGAGAGGTTGAGAACTTCCTCCTGCCAGTGTAGCAGAGGGCTTGCAGGCAACCCTCAGTGCCAGGCTGAAGCCATGCTAGGGAGAGCCACGTCCAGCCGGAGCATGGCTCTGGTTTTTAGTGACTGGTTTGGCACTGGGGAAGCAAAACAAGGGCTTTTGTCAGAGCTCTACCCAGCTCTGAGGGTGGCGTGGTGCTGGAGTTTGGAGGGGATTGGGGGCTCTGTCGGAAGATGGCAAACTAACCTCCTCCTGCATTTGCATATTCTGCAGGCACCTGGTACCATATGTGATGGTGGTGATAACTCAGTGGTGATCACTGAGCTGTGTCCATTCAACCCAAAGGCTCTGGCAGTGTCCACACCACAACCTGGAGCTCCTCTGCTTGAAAGGCCACAGAGGGGCTCATGTTCCAGAGCATGGCTGGCAGCCTCTCTGAGCATGCACCCGTGGGGCTGGCTGTGGGTGGGCACCCAACAGCACTGGGCAGCTGTGAGAAGGCTTGGGCCATTTCCATAGTGAGTGTTGGGGGGTTTAGGCCCACAGATTGACTGCATAATGAATGAGGGAGCCAGGGAAGATGTGTCCTGTCTGCAAGGGCTGGAAGAGGTGATGGGAACTAGAAACATGAGTAATTAACACCCCCCCAAAAAAAAAAAAAAGTTTTGGATTTGGATTTTGGATGGAAGTGTGTAGTAGAGAAGGGTGAACGTGTGTTGGCTGGGGTTTCTGGGACACACTGGAGAAGTGAGAGCCCAGAAATGAGGGAGAAGGGACAGTTTGTTCATGCAAATAATGTTCCAGGTATTAATAGCAGCAAGATGAAACTGGCCCTCCTGGGGGGATGTATCCTGCCTGTTTCTTCATGTGGGTGATCCCTCTGACTTTATAAATTAAGCCCTCTGCGTATGGCCCAGAGAAGCAGGTCCTGAGCAGGTAAGGTAAAGGGAGGAACCAGCGAGGTTGCAGTAGATCTACTTGTTGGAGAGAGAGTAGTCTTTTGGATGAACTCCTTGAAAAGTTTCTTTTCCCATTCCCCAGCACCTCTGTAGCCACCTCTTCAGCTGTAGCACTCCTGTGGTGTTCCTGTTTTGGTCCTGGCCTTCTGCTCGTGTGCACAATACGCACAGGTGGGGAACAAGGGAAGATGAGAAACAGCCTTTGGAATGTGCCTTTCTGATGTGGAATGTGCCAGACTGAGTCCTTAATTTACAAAGCTATCATGGTGCTTAATAAAGGGTTGTGGGTCTGATCCTCTACATGAGGGATGGAGGAGTGAGAAGATCCTGAACAGTTTGTGGTGTGACTAGGAGTGGGATGTAGGTCTCTGGCCCCTCTGTCCTGAAGTTCATCCCTCCCTGCAAGCCAGCAGCCTGGGGTATTTGTCTAGGTCTTAGGAATTTGTCCCAGTTAGTTGGGAATCACCCTTCTCTACCACGCTTTTCTTCTCTGAGATCATGGACTCTTTACTTCCCCATCTGTAAAATAAGCAGGTTGCTCCTGTACCTTTGAGAGATTGCATGGGAAAATGTGTAATGGATTGAGCTGCTTGGTCTTGTAATAGAGGGAGTGGGAAGATAAACGCCTCACGGATCGCTCGTTGCTTCTCTGGAGATACTGCAGATGCTTGCATGTAAGCTGATGGATAGTGTCGTGCCACAGAGCATCCCTCTGCCCTAGTTACTCCGCAGGAAAGATTAATTGGATGGTGCTACTCCTTCCTCCCCACGGTCTGGGCTGGAGGTCCTGCCGGTGGTCCTGGAAGGCTGTCGCTGTTGGGTGGAGGGAGAGCTGGGAGCAGCGTGTGTGAGCCAGCTCCTGGGTGACTTTGCAGTAGGGAAGTGATTCTGGCATCTCAGCACAAGGAGTTAGACAGCTTTTTGGGGAGAGGTTTCCCTGTGAACCCCCCCCCCCCCGGAAGCTTTCCCCCCGTTCTTAAGGTTTGACAGTCATTTGAGAGGAAATGCGTTGGGATTTAAGCAACCTGGGGAAGAAAGCAGAGCGGGAAATGGTGTTTGCTTCAATGTGGGACAGCTCAGTTTGGCAGAGCAGCAGCTCTCAAACCCAGAAATGGAAACAGCCCTTGTCACCAGTGGGAATGACACCCCCCTCCACCCACCCTGTTCCACGGTGAATGGAGTGAAGTGACTGGTCTGGGACAGAGCAGAGCTGGCATTGTTCCTTCCCTTCCGTGTGACCCTAGGGGAGTTGGGGAAGTTGCAATTATAGTTTGGTGATTGTAGAGAGACCTGGATCCAGGAACCGCTTTTTCCCCTGCCTGGTCCTGCAAAAGGCTACCTCAGATCTGTCAGTGCAGCTGCTTCCTAGCCGGGTTCTGTCAAGAGGATATGGGTTAAGGGGGGAAAAATACCCCACCCTACCATCAAAAGTGCTTATGCCAACCCAGATCCTGTTGACAGAAAAGGGTTTGGTAGCAATACACATGCAAGGAGGCCAAGCAGATCTCTGCAGAGTGACAGTCCCCAGATGGGCTGAGGAGCAGGGGAACCCCCGTCACACGCAACTCGCCATTGTGGTGCACAAGCCTTTGGCGGCCGTGCTGGATGTACGCTTCGAATCTGCTGAGTTGGAGTCTTTATGGGTTTGTTTCCCCCTTTTAAAGTGTGGCTGGCATGTGAGTGGCTCATTAGTAACCCCTTCTGGAAACCCCTTCTAGCTGAAGGCCCCGGAGTGCTCAGCTCACCCCCGTTCCCTGCGGGATGAGTAACTGTCCCAAATCTTGGAGGTGGGAGATGAAACACACTGTGGTTTTTGTTCTTCCAGTGCTGCATGGCTTTTATCTCTGCTGCTTCCTGCCCTGCCCTGGTCCCCAAGCAGAGTTGGGCAGAAGCCTTCTTATTTGAGGTACTGAGCAAATCTGTAGTACAGCAGTTGCCCATGAGAAGTGTTCATGGGAACATGACTGGGAAAAACTAACTGGTTTTTCAAAGCCACCCAGATGGACTTGGCGTTCTTCTGGCAGGAGCTGGTTCCTGGCCCTGTCCCTCACGGGGGCAGCGGGGCTGTCCTCAGCTTGCCTGGCTGGTGGCCAGCATCTTCTCCTGGTTTAGGCTGCACTTCTGAGCTTTCAGATCTGTTGCGAGTGCTCCCAGCACCTCCCTGCCTCTGCACTGAGTTTTCTGGGTGGTACAGCACAGCTCACCCACCCTCACCAGTTGTCAGGACTGGAAGCCCCTTCATTCCCCCCCCTCCCTCCGGCTGGTGAGAGCCTTGGAGTGGCAGAGCCAGGGAGGAAGCAGGAGATAAAGATCCACCGGTGTCCCTGGGTATTCCCTGACAGAAGGGAGGCCAGTGACTCTTAAGAGTTGGTGGCTGCCCAGAGTGGCACTGGGGAGGAGGAGGCGCTGGCCGTGGGTGTTTGCTCCACCTGCCTCCTGGAAATGTGCACCAGGAGACAAATGTGAAACCAATCTGGCAAGTGCTGCAGCCAGGCCTCTGACCCGCGCCCGGCACCGCGCGGGCAGCGCTGCTCGAGGCCGGGTTACTGCCCTGGCCTGGACAAGGTACCCATGGTCAGGGCCGCCTTCTGCGCAGGTGACCTTAGAGGGCACAGCAGCCCCTGGGGACTGTGCTTTTCTTCCTGTTTTGCCACTGCTTTCTGTGTGACGTTAGGCAGTTACGTGCCTTTGTTCCCTCTTCTGTAATGACGCTTCCTTGGTGAAGTGCTTTGAGCCAGCTGCTGCAAGGAGCAGTGTAAGAGCCAGTGGGCATTTGTTGTTTGCATGGGCTGTCTGGAAAGCCCCTGGAGCTTGTGACTGGGGACATCAGGAAGATAAGGTGGCTAATGCTGCTGCTTGGATTCTTGCCCAGCTTGCTGGGGGGGAAGGAGGTGTGTTCCCAAGCCCCTGAAGCCATACGGCGTGGATGCCAGGGCAGAGTAGTGGATGGGATCTCTTCTGGGGTGGGCCACCTGGTGTGACAGATGTGGTCGGGGAGTCAAGTACAAACTACTTTGAAATGGCAGTGTCTCTACCTGGTATCATCTAGAGCTCCCTGGTGGCTTGGACGCTGGTGGGACAGAAGGGGTTTTTTTTCTCATGTGTGGCTGCTTGCAAAGCTGTGGTTCAGAGAAAAGAAGAAAGTCTGCTGAGAACTTGAAGTGTGATTCCACTCTGGGCAGCAGGGGTGTCCTGTGCTCTAGAGATGGTGGCTTCCAGAAGAGTGAGCATCGCCTGCTGTAGGAGCAGGTTTGTGTCCTGGCATGTAAATTGTCAGGCTGGTGCAATGTGCTGATGGTAGTCCTTAAGCTCCTTGTCTGTCCTGCTCCTGGGGCAACCTTTTGCCAAGGAAGGTTGGACCGGATAATCCTTGAGGTTCTTTCTAACCTGGTATTCTATGATTTTCCTTGCTGGCTTCAGGGCCACAGCCTCTGGGGTGTGCCAGGAACCCCCTGTGCCTTGCACATGAGGAAGCTGTGCAGATGGCGAGCGGAGGGAGTGCTTTTGCTCCTTCTGTGGCTGCTCATGTGCTGCAGAGAGGGAAAATGGAAGCATTCAGAGCTAGTGCTCTGCTAAACTTTGATTTCCTGCTCCCTGGAAATTGGGAGCCAGTGGGGATACTCCGGGTTGTTCAGTGATGCTGAGCCAGCTCCAGCCAGTTTCAAGCCATTTGTGGTGTGAGGAGACCCATGGTGTGAGTGTCTGAGGGCAGCAGTCTGTTCCCCATCTGCTCCTGAGGTTACTTGGGAGCCTGTCTGAAGGCTGTGGGGAGATAAAAGGGCTGAGTGTGTTGTTCTGATGTCCTGCTCCCCGGGGGGAGGAGAGTGCCTGGCTCGCCTGGCTGGTGTTCATGAGTTCCTCTGCATGGAGGAAATATCCTCCAGGTGGATGAAAGATTTTGAGACCGTCATCCAGCTTGGGCTTGGGGGAGGAAAGGAAGGGAAGGGAGACACGCGCTTCCAGGAATTTGCTTTTGTTATAGGAAAGGGGTTGGGAAATGTCCCTTATCCTTTGGAGAAGAACACATGTTGAGCCCCTTGTCCTAGCTACAGCTGATCCCTTGCAGTGCTGGAAGGAAGCACATGTGGGATTCAAGGGTGTGAGATCTCTGAGGGCAGCCTCAAAATGGTCATGTTCTTCCTCTGCTCTTGAAAGTCTCCTGCCACTTGACAGCACTCCCTCTGAGACGGTGCTTGGATGGCTGTGTCTTCCCGTGTCCTCTGCTCCCATTCTGCTGCTGCCTGGCCCGTGGGACGCAGCTGTGGTTTGTGCTCTGTAAGCAGAGCCGTGGGGGGAGCTCTCCCACAGCGCGTGGGGGGGGGAGGTCTCGCCCCACCCTCTGGTCAGACCCCCTGACTCAAACGCACACCAGAATAATCCCTGCCTGGGCTTTCTGTGGAGCCTTGTCCTGCCGTGACAAGGCACGGGTCGTCCCGTGGGCAGCGTCCCCCCTCAAATGGTGCCCAGCACGGTGACTCCTGCAGAAGAGGGGGGCGGCTGAGAGGCAGAGGGGGCTGCAGTTCACCCGCAGCCTGGCAGCGTGGGGGAGAGCTGCGCTGCGCTTCAGCAGGGAGCCCGCTCGTCTCCACCAAGCTGCCATACAGAGTAGCCCATAACTCGGGGTGACTTGGGGCTGCAGGGGTGCCCCTTTCTGTGGCGCCTGGTTGAGAGCTGCTCTTTGACCTCCCCATCTGTGGGAATTACCGATAAAGGAGCTGCGTTGACAGCAAGGAGGGGGGAACTGTTGTGTTGTCCGCTGGCTGCACGGAGGGGTGCGGGTCTGGGGCTGCCTGCCGTGGGCTGGGGGGTTGCTCTGTGGCTTGTTGGCAAGGGGTGGAGGTGGCACAGCAGCCCCTGGGGTTTTCATGTTGTAGTGAGGATTGCTGCTGCCGTGTGCTGGCTCATTTTATGTCCTCAGGGGCCTGTGGTTGCATAAACAGGAGGAAGTTTTTCCTGTAGGTCTTTCTCAGTGGGCTGTAGCGGAGGCTGTGGACCCGGCTCTGCCTTCAGTAGGGTGGAGAGGGGCGATGGTGCCGTGCACAGCGTCGTGTGCATGACGAGGCTTTATTGATGGACTGGCCTGGTGGTGACAGTTGGGCTGTCCCAGGGCTGGGAGAGCAGGACACCTTCCCATCTTCCTGCTTTGGTGAGAATAACTGATTTCAGTTTGGGATTCAGAAATCTCCCGGAGCTTGCTCTTTCAACTGTCTGACTTCACGCTAATGTTTAAATACACGTGTGTGCTCTTGTGCACAGCTGCAGATTCAGGGGAGAGAGGGAAAATCCCAAACTTTGTTAACAGCAAGTGGTACAAAGCGGCCCTGGTGCCAGGCTGGGAAATAAGCCCATCACAGTGTGGTGGGGAATGGGCAGTTGCTTGCCAAAACATCTGCTCCCCTGCTCTGGGGAGGTGTGTTAGCACCGGCTGCGTGCTGTTCTCTGTGGGTTGCTGTGGCCAAGGGCTCCGGAAGGCGGCAAGCAGGCGGGCTCAGGACCAGCTCTCAGGTGGGCACGTTGTGGCCACCTGCGGCTGCTGCAGGGTTTCCCCTCTCTGCTTTGCTGGGCCATTGCCATGCTTTTGGTACCTGCTGTTCCTCTGGGTTTAAGTCCTCTTGCAGCAGGTTGGCCCTAAGCCTTTTCCTTTTGCTGGGCAGGTTCTGCAGCCTCTGCCCGGTGGCCTGGCAGCTCTCCGCTGCCACGGCTGTTGCTGCAGAGCAAAGGTGGAGCGTGGCTCTGGCTGCAGCGGAGGTGGGGAGACAGCCTTCCTCTGTTCTGTCTGCGAAACCGATGGCAACTCTTCTTTCACAGCCATTCCTGTGCACGCTGCCGGATGTGCACTCGGATCCCTCATCAAGAGAAAGGCGAGCAGCACTTTATCTTGTTTTTATGAAAAGTGTTAGCTTTTGAGGGCATGAGAGTATTCAGGGACAGGGCTGGGAAAGTAGTGTGCTGGTAGAGATCTTAAGGTCTTAACCTTATTTCAGGCTGCAGCAGCACAGGAGGAGGTGTCCTAGCCTCACATGTGAGATGCAAAATGGAAGTGGTTGTTCCAAGCTGCTGTGTGAAAATTATCTATTTGTCTAGAAGCCTTCTTTTTTTTTTTTTTTTTTTTTTTTGCCACTGCCTGGTGACTGCAGAGCAGGCTGTGAGCTGCGGAGATGGGAGGGAAGGAGGTGGAAGGGGAACTTGCCTTACTTGGAAACCTGACATCTGAATGCAATGCTTTCCTGCCTTGTTCTTGGAGCGTGGCCCAGCACAGGTACTGTCACAACGAGGCTGATGATCTCGGTTGTGGTGGCAGTAAATTTGTTTGTGTGTGACAAATGTATAGGATCATGCCTTTCACAGAAGGGTTTTGCGGGTGCCTTGTATCCCGCTACTGCTGCCTGCCTCTTGCCGCTTGAACCAGCGTCGTTACCTAAAGTTAAACCTGCTCCCAAAACTTCAGTGGTACTGGGGGAAGGATGGAGAGGGCATGGCGATGCCTGTTACGGACATGCTTGTACAGCTCCTGTTCTGCATTTGCAGGCGCTGCTCAGCTTTCGGGAGTCAGTCGCCCTTCGGCTGGATCCCCACGGTACTGCGGGCCCGGCGGTTGCTTGGAGCACGTCTGGATCTGTCCTTGTTCGGCCTCCCCGTCCCTATCACGTGGCAGGGCGGGAAAAGGGTGGCTGAGTTTTCAAGGTGTTTTTTTTCCCCACAGCTGAAGCAAAAATGGTTAAAAAGGATTGGTGTGTGGTGGCAGAGGTTGAAATACAGAATAGGGCTGTCCACCCTGAAGGTGCTCTGGGCTCGGGCTCTGTAGTCTGTTCGGTAGCTTTTTGAGCAATAGCTCTCCTTGGGCTTCTGTTTCCCAGGGCGCAAGTGTGACTCAGTGATTTGGGATACAGGCGATCCTTTGGATGGATACCTGCTTGCAGACAGAGCCAATTTTGTGAGGAGTTACCAGGCGTGAAAGCAAACCTCAGGTTTTGCAGTAGGTAAACATTAGGGACTTGACTTATCCCGGTGTGTCAATCAGATCTAGCTAGATTGTTCTGCTCCGAAGCTTCTTGGGGTTGATGTTGGCTGTGCAAGGCATCTGGAGCTTTATGCTCTGGGCATGAGTGGAGTAAATAGCAGTATTGGGTCTTGACTGTAGAAATGAAATCTTTGCAGTCTCTCACCCAAAATGAGCATGCTTGTGACAGTGAAATTGGTGCAAGAACTGGGCAGGATGGGACTGTTTGGAAAAGAAGCAAGTTTTGGTCTTGCATCAGCCTCAGTAAATGTGTGGAGGGGAGAGCAAGAGAAGGGGAAGGCACAGGACTGGTAAACAGGTTTTTGCTGGCCAACTGCTGTGGACTTTTGGAAGGCAGCTGGTTCCTTTGCAGCTCTGCTTTGTAGCAGCGGCATGGATTTAATTAGTATCTGGTGTCTAACTGGAGCTTGCTGCGTTGTGGGTGTATTGTCTGGTTTAAATAGAAAACCCACTGGCAGAGCCGCAAAACCCAGCGCATGCGAGGGGCTCGATGGCTGAGACCACTTGTTCAAGTAAGTGACTCTGTGTATGAAATGCCTTATTGAATCCAGCTCTTGTGGTGCTGAGCGGGGGCTTGAAAGGCATCGTCAGCGTCTTGGCCGGGGTGCCTGCATGTGTCCCGTGGAAACTGCCGGAGCATATGGGCTGTGGGAAAGGATGAAGAACCGGGAGCTGGACTCTTGACTACTGTCCTTTTAAGGTCTCCCAGACAGAGACTTGGCTTTGTCTGTAACAAACTTCCTTTCTTCCAGTACTAGTAACTCTACATTAGTAAAACCGAAACCACTACAACATCCTAATTTTTTTTTTTTTTTTTTTTTTTGTGCTAAACTGTTAAGATGTGATAGATTCTGCAGAATTATGGCCTTGGGTAATTTACTTCATGCAGGAGCAGAAAGCAAGCCCGTGTCTTTCCTATTGTTGTTCAGAACCAGGTTTACTGCTCTGGTCACCCATCTGTTGCCTACAGCATCCCTCTTACGGTAATAACAAAGGAGGCTCCAGTTTCTCAGAAATTGTTCCACCTGTGAACAGGAACATCAAAGTGACATCAGTATGAGCAGTGGGGCACCAGGCTGGAGCTGCTGTACTTGGGTCGTTTGCTGACTTTGCCATCTTCCAGCTGTGTACCAGAACCTCTCCTGGCCCAGCAGCTGTGAGGATGGCTGTTGCTGGTCTTGGAGAAGGGATGCTGGAGTAGAGAGCAGGTAGGAGATGCCCAGAAGCATGACGGCAGGGATGGATGGGAAGAGATCTCTTGCTACCTGACTCCTTCCTGCAACCAGGCGTTTTGCATTCCAAACTCCCCACAGTGGTTTGACATTGCTGCTGTTTCCACGTGGTGTGGATCCAGCACAGGGACCACGGGAATGGCTCTGGGGTGCGTGTGGCTCAAGAACTGGAAGGTGGCTGCCCTGGGGCTTCGCTGGGCACGACGGCACGTCGCTCGAGGGGTAAATCAAGGCATACAGTACAGACCCCCTTTGTGGGGTCTGTAAAGTCAGCCTAAAAGCTGTTTCCCTTCAAGTCTCTCTAATAAAGCTTCCGTGTGTTTTCTGATAGATTTTATGAATTCTGTAGCTGGAAGTTTAAATTTGTGGCTGATTAGCCCAAAAAGGTGAATAGACTCTCTTAGGCACTTGGTTCTTGAATGGATTTGTCTGACTTGTGATGTGTTTGATCTTTTCCAGTCTAATTTTCAGATCTTGTCTTATTTTAGCATGTGCATATTTACTATTATTATTTTTCCTAGAGAAGTATTTTTAGCTTTTTGCTCGGTTCCTGTGCTGCTGCTGAAATTTCCATCATGGTATTTCCGGCTCCTTGGTAAAGCACAGTTAATATTTTCCATCCAGGTGTAACTGCTTTGGACGGGGATCCAGCAAAAAGAGTGGAATTCTGCATTCGGCTGGAAGCAAATTGGATAGCAGGCTGCAGAGTGGAGAGATGCTTCATGAAGTTTTCTTTGTGGCTGCTTTTACTGAGAGATTTAGGAGTTGCCCTAGAAGAGCTGTTGACTCTGCAAGCTTGTTTGTGTTGAAAAACATTGAGGATCTGGGTTGTTCTGAATTTGGACTGTCCCAAAGCACATTGATTTCCATTTCTGCTTATGCAAGCAGGGAGCAAACACGGCATCAAAACGGTCCCACTCCTGTTGGTTAAAGAGGGGCCTGTTTCTTTAGGTATTTTTGAGTGCAAAATAATTACTGCTGAGCTACTGCCAGAAAGCTGACTCTTTGTAAAGCTGACACTATGCACACGTACCCTTGCCTGCCTGCCCACCCGCGGCGGGGCAGGAGTTTTCCTCCTCCGTGCTGCGCTGTGGTGGGAGCAGTTGAGACTTCAGGGTGAAGTCGTCTGGCTGCTGGTCCAGGGGTGTTCTCCTGCATGTGGCTTGGACAGCTCTTCTGTCCTCCTCATGAAAAGGAGGCAATTGTTTTAAAATCACAACAGCGTAGGGAATTCACACCTTCACGTGAGTTCCTACCAACTCTTCAGAGTGTTGCCTTCTGGGCTCCGTTGGAAACTGAAAACACCACTACTGGGGGTTTCCCCCCTTTTTTTACTACTTACTTAATTTTATTCTGTTTAGAGAACAGATTTCAGTTTTGTTCTCACTCTCTTTTGGGGCTGTTATGGTGCTGGAGTTGGATCATGCACACTCCAGGTTCGTGAGCACCTTGGGCGGCAAGAGTCCAGGATGGTTGGGCCGTCCAGCACTAACTGCACTGTTAGTGGTGCTGGAATTGGAGGAACAGCTGAGATTCTGCTTTAAAGCAGGCTGGTATCCTCTAAAGATCTCAGTGAAATCACCCGTGAGTCATTACTGGGTTTGTGTTGTGAGAACTTTGGTGTAGCCGAGCATTGGTGAGGTCTCCGAGCTGTGAAGGGGGATCCCCCTTTAGTAGAAGCAGTTCTCTGCTGTGATGTTGAAACTCTGCTCCTCTTATCATTATGGAGGGAATGATGTGGCATAAACCTTATTAAAAAAAAAACAAAACAACAACAAACCCAAAAAACAAACAAAAAAACCAACACAACAACAAAAACCAACCAACTGGAAAAAGAAAAAAAAAAAAAAAACAAAAAAAACCAAAACAGAATAAAAAATTGCAAATTCATAGTAATTCATTAAAAAGCCATGCTTGTGTTTGGAAGTTGGGAGAAAATAACTTCAAATAGATTTGGAGCTTGATTTCTTGTAGGTTAAGCGCTGACCAGAGTGCAGTGTCTAAAAAAAAAATCTTGTGGGGAAGAGAATAGCCAGTAACAAGAGAACACTTCTAATTTAGAGAAAAGCTTAATAGACACGATAGCTGGAAGAAGAAGCCAAAAGGAAAAATCCATCTTCTTTGCAGCACAGCTCAACTCTGGGGAAAAAACAAATGCTATATTATAATGATTTTTATGATACATTTTTTAAATTTTGGTGGTTTTGTAGCTTGGATTTTTTTTTTTGGACATGGCTGAGGGCCACAGATGGAGACTGAGGTGAAACGCTGGGGCGTTTGGGCTGGCTAATGGTCAGTGCTGGGAGCAGCACAGCTATGCTGGTGTGTGATTTAATCTCTAACAGGCCCAACGCGGTCCTGCTTCGCTTGCGAGAAGTCATTTTTGTTTGTTCTGTGTTAACTTTATAGCTGGAAGTGATGGTGTGTCTGATTATTTGCTCTGTTAGTGGGGTGGTTTGTTTTGGGGTTGGTTTTTTTTGTTTGTTTGTTTGTTTGTTTTGTTTTTTTTTTTTGTTGTTGTTTTTTTGTTTTTTTTTTTTTTTGTTTGTTTGTGTTTTTTGGTTTTTTGGTTTTTTGGTTTTTGGTTTTTTTTGTTGTTTGCTTTTTTTTTGTTTTTTTTTTTTTTGTTTTTTGTTGTTTTTTTGTGTTTTTTTGTTTTTTTTTTTTTTTTTGTTTTTTTTTTTTGTTTTGTTTTTTGTTGTTTTTTTGGTTTTTTGCTTTTTTTGTTTTTTGTTTTTTTGGTTTTTTGGTTTTGTGTTTTTTTGTGTTTTTTTTTTGGTTTTTTCGGTTTTTTGGTTTTTTTTTTGGTTTTTTTTTTGTTTGTTTGTTTTTGTTTTTTTGGTTTTTTGGTTTTTTTTTTTTTTGTTTTGTTTTTTTTGGGTTTTTTTTTGTGTTTTTTTTTTTTTTGTTTGTTTTTTGGTTTTTTTTTTTTTGTTTTTTTTTTCCTAACTATGATGCTAAGAGCAGTGTTAGCTGTGTCTGACCCCTCTGCTGCACAGGGAGGGCGAGAGCCCAGCCCCAGGGCACAGCAGCAGCGGGAGGGCACTGGCCAGGCTGGAGGTGCTGGGACCCCCCTGCACCCACGGCTGGGGGGGGGCTGAGCTGAGCTGGGGGGTGCGAGTGGAGTCCCCTCTCTCTTCACAGCCACACCATGTTCTCAGTAAAGAGCTGAGGAGCCAGGAAGGGAGGGGAGGTTTGGAACAAGGGTGCTCGGATCATATTGGATTAAAAGCTTTGCTGCCACGGTTTGCGGTTTTTTGAGGTTTGTGGGGGCTCTTGTGTGTGTGGTTTTGTTTTGTTTTGTTTTTTTCTTCCCCTCCCCCAACACTAGAAGAAATTCTGGTAGAAACATTATCCTTGTTTCTTTTCAAGAAACAACGGGGATGGAAAAAAAAAAAACATGTTTTGGACAAACTGCCCTTGCAGATTTCCTAGTTGTAAACACTGCGGGACCAAAAGTGAAACCATGCTGCGGTGTCTGTGCTCACTGGAGGAGGAGACCGGCCGCAGCGGTTCCCATGTCGGAGGGGAAACTGCTCTTCAAACGCTCCTGGTACAGTGACCATGGTGATAGAACTGCGTCTGCTGTGTAATCGGTGACTCAGTCCGACAGCACCGCACAGCCGTGGACCGGTGTCCGTGTTTGTGCGATGGGGGACGCAGCGGCTTGGAAGGAAGCAGTCAGGGAGATGGGCTGTGGGGCTTCAGATGAGGGCTGCTCTTTGGGATGAGCAAGCCGGTGGGCTTGACATGAGGATCCGAAAAGTAGATTTGTGACCCGCTGGATATTCCCCACCAGTGGGCCGAACCTCACGCGTGGGCAGCAGGAGTGCAGGTACGGTGGGTGGGTTTCATGGGATGGTGTTGCTGTTCAGCGCGGGAGTTTCTTCAGTCGGTTTACTGACTTCTTGTCTTTTCCCTGAAGGATGCCTTGGAGGAGGCAGGGGGAAGGCTGCTGAGCTCTCAGCACTGTTCAAAAGCTGAGAAAGAGCCAAGCATCTCCCTGGGGACCTCGAAGGGTCAAGGCAGATTGCAGGGGAGTTGTTATCCCAGCGTAATGGCCGGGAAGTCAGTCCATGCCCAGATCGCCAGGGAGGCGGTGGCAGAGCTGAGAGCTCTCCAATCCCAGCCCCGATCTTGAACCGTGAGGCTCCCCCACCTCTGGAAACGCAGTGCGTGTTACGCCTGGATTACCCGGTGGCTCTGCATCAGCAGTTAAGTAACAAACTATTTAACAAGAGCTTCCTGTTGTGCTGACACCAACGCGAACGCACAAAGGAGGAAACGGGGTAAACAGAGCTGTGCTGGCTCCCGCCTCGCTGTAACCTGGGAAAAGCGTTGGAGATTGCAGGGAGGCCTGGATGCCATCTCTGCTTACCCTGACCCTGCTGGGCTCAGGGGATGATGTTCTTGTGGCTGCAATCAGCAGGAACTGCGCAGGCGTTGTGCCTTGCTGGGAAAGCGGCTGCTTTCAGGACTTTCTGATTTTTACGGGATTCCCCAGGGCAGATAAAGGCCCCTTCACCCCTGTCCTGCTTCTCTGGCTCTTCCACATGGGCTGTCCCCTGTGAGATGCAGACAGTTGTCCATCATCATAGGGTTGGCACAACTCTTCTGTGCTGTGTCAGATGAGATGCTCACATCCAGAATTCCCTTCTCTGCTGGGTGCCTTGAGATCCTCAGCCAAAGCACTCAGTCTCCTTTTTTCTCAAGGGACTGGGAGGAAATTGGGCCAGAACAAGCCAATCTGCCTTTGCCTTAAGGAATATTCTGCTGCTCCAGTAAGTTTGCTTGGGTCTCCTCTGACCAGAGCTGTAGCTGGTGGAGGTGCAAGTTGGAGAAGGCTCTGAGTGCTGCACAGTCCCACTGCCTCTCCAGTCCACGCAGGAAACTTCCCTGGTTGGTGGTCAGGATGGTTTTTTTTCCAAACAGCAAGGTTTCCCTCTTCCTCCTGGGGAAGCACCTGATGCAGCTGAGGACAGCCCACCCTAGGACTTGTGTCTGAGCTTTGGCGTGTCTGTAGTGTGAAGGAGCTGATGGTGAGCTGCTGTGTCTGGCTCGGAGGTGAGGTGCGTGTCTGGGAGCGGAGGAAGCTCGGGAGATCCCTCTGGAGCCCCTTGCACTGCCTGAGCCCAGCAGCACAAAGCAGGGAGAGGAGCCTACGCTTCCAGCTTATGACTTGCCTGTTGCCCAAGCAAAAAAGGCCTCTGTATACTGTCCAAGCCTTGGAAGGACTCTTCATTTAAAAAAACAAAAACAAAAACCAACCAAACAACAGGCCCCTCCTACCAGTTGTCCAGCGTGGATTTTTCTCATAAATGTCAAGACTTGAGTCACAGGGAGGCTGGCAGCGTACTCTGGAACATGATGCCACCCCTCCAAGGTAGTAGCAGGAACAGGCTTACTGTGGTGTCTGACACTGCTGTCTCAAACTGGTCTTTCTCCTGTGGCACTGGTGTGTGTGTGCACAGAGAGAAAAGGGAAGGAAAGCAGCCTGAGGAGCCCCGGTACTGCTGCAGGGCTGGGAGCGAGTCACCCCCCAGACCGACAGCTCTGTGTCGGTTGTGGAAGAGAGGAGTTTAGAATCTGTGAAGCTAAATCGGTGCCGAAGGTGTGTGAATGCTCCTACCTCGGTATAAAGGTGGTCTACTTCCAGTTTGATTGTGTTTGTTCTTAAACATCAATTAAATAAGAGCGGCTCAAGCTGGCTCTTTACACATGTGTATGTGCTTGCTGTCAGTCCAGTATAGGTTGTCTGGTTTTACTGGTCATGTTGACTGTCCTGCCAGCGAAGCTAGCACTAGACTTGGAAATTTTGTGTTCAAACCATATTTGTCTAGAATATGGGAAGTATTTGCGTTATTTTAACATTTGGGAAAAGCCACTGGATTTCCCATTTGTGGTAGCTGTATGGACAGGCTTTTCCTTGGAGCTGTCAGCTGTTGAAAGAGCAGAAGTGAGGAGCTTCAGCCCAGAGTGAGGACCTCAGCCAGCCCTGCACAGCGCGGGACGCTGCAGACCCAGTGGGACAGGATTCTCTTGCACTAGAACACTCAAGGGTTTTCCTTTCCTCTTGATCCAGAGCAGAGTTGGTGGGAGAAGGTTATTTCGTGGTGAATCCCTGTCCTGTGGAGCAGCTGGAACAGCCTCTGTCCTCAAGCTGCCATCTTCTTCCTCCAGCCTGCGTTGGCCTCGGCTCCCCACTGCCCCGGGCGCGGGGGAACGGTGGCCCCGTGGAGGATGCAGGTGTGGGCCCAAACCCCCATCGCAGGAGCACCTTTTGTACTGCTGCAGTTCCCAGCGTTCGGCTGCAATGAGTACTTCTTTTTTGCCCCTCTTCAGCACCTGTTTCTCATTCTATAGCTGCTCACACCCCAGATGAGTTGTTCCCCTCCTGAGCCGCCTCCACCCGGAAGGCCCCTAGGCAGAGCCGTGCAGGAGTACCGGGAGTTGTCCTGCTTGTCTTGGGTCTCTGGAGGCCTCACGTAGAGTGTGGGGCAGATGGAGAAGGGCCCAGCAGCGCTGTGCCGTGGCGCCTGGAGGCTGGTCTCCACGTGCTCGGGTAGCACTGACGTGTCTGCAGACCACTCAGAAGCTGGAGGCTTCCGGCAGCCCCTTGCCTTTCCGCTCGCTGAGCTCTTTGGGGGGGTGCCTCTGCAGGGGTGCCCCGGGTCTCCTGCCCTCCCGCGGGAGGAGGGAGCTGCCCTGTGTGTCTCCAGCACCTTCTGGCCTACCTCCGGGTCGACCGTACCCAGTACAGGGCTCTCCCGTGGGAAGCCTGATGAGGCTTTCCATGACCCCTCATTTTGGGAAGCCTCGGTGTCGTGGCACAGCTCTTCCCTGTTTTGGCATGAGCAGAGTTGGCTGCCAGCACTGGAGACTGGAATACATTTTTTAACTACAGACCTTTCTAGACATCATCTGGGACCGTCTGCAGCTTGCTTTAAAGATGTTGGATCTTGCTTTTAAGACTTTTGATCTCCTTGTAAGCAAAGACTTCATCTGCCTTTTAAACTTCTAAAACGTATTGGGTTTTGGTTTCAGCTGTGTAAGGCCACCGGTTGCTTTTTGGTCTGGATTTTTGTATTGGGAGCCAGCTGATGGGTCGTCCTTTGGGACATCAGGGTATTTGTGATTATTTTTAGCTTTTAATTGGCAGTGATCTGTACTTGGAGCTGCATAGTGTCAAGGGCTTTTCTTTTTTGTGCTCTCAAGAAGCTTTCCTTTATCTTTCATCTGGATGCAGCTGTGTTTCTCTTGCTTGCAAAGCGCAGAGTACATGGGGAAACTGGCTTCAAGTAACCATGCCAAAGGCTTGTGGAGGTCAGGGCTCGGTACAGCCGAGCCTTGGTGGCTGGGAGCAGCATCACACCGGTCCAGGGGTGCTGGCTGGTCCAAAAAATGCCACAGACCTGCTCCCTGACCTTCACCAATCGCTTCCCTGCTCCAGGCCACTGTTTTTTCTTCCCCTCTTTTGTCTTGCCCCATTTAATTGTAACCTCTTTCAGGCAGGAACAGTGTGTGGGTATAAAGGGCCTAGAACAATGTGCCCCAGATGGTATTGTACAAGTCCTTTCTCAGCAGCCACGAGGTTTCACTATACAGGAGATAAATTTTTTAAAATACAACTTTTCAGTGTTTTATACTTGCAAATGTGGCCAGGAGCTTCCCGAGCCTTTATATTTCAGTCTGTCCCAGGTCTCAGGCAAAGGCTTGCACTAGAATTGCAGCTTTTTCTTTTAAAAACAAAACAAAACAACAACAACAACAAAAAAAACTAAAAAAAAAACACCCCCCAAAAAAAAACAAAAACAAAACACAAAAAAACAAAACAAAACCAAACAAACAATCCTGCACCCCCAGTCCCTTTTTCTCACCCTCATGACTGGAGGGAAAAGCTTGTAAATGCGACTAGAGCAGACCTGGTGTGCTCAAAACCAGATGGCAAATAAAAAGAACCCAGTATTTCAACAAAAACAACACGAACCCCTTCTTTGGGTTTCGTATGATTGCTTGAGTGTGGTTTTGCCCCCTTTATGGTACTTTCAGTGTTTTTGTGGTCCTGTTTTGGGGCGGTGCTGAAGTCACTTGTACTTGTCTACAGTTTATTTCACTTTCAGGCTGCCTGGCTTGGAGCACTTGCACTGCAAACACTGCAGGGCAGTGCTTATTTGTTTTAAGACCACAGCTTGCTTTGGAATTTCTTCTACCAAATTTCAGGCCAATTTATTTTTTTCTTGTTCGTCCCGCTCCCTCCCCTTCCCCCCAAAGAGAGAAAGAAGTTTTCTTAGTTTCATCTTGCATCAGAATTGACACCAGGCCAATAAATTCCGTGTAGAAGGTGCTTTTCTGAGGCTGCTTGCCTCGATGTGACCCTCTGGGTGAGGATTCCTGTTTGAAATCCAACAGCGTGCTGTCAGTTTTATCTGGGGCACATTCCCCACGGTGCTGCTACCCTGGGGTGGCAGGATGGGGCAGGTCTGGGTCCCTGTTGCCTGTCCAGAGGCTGCTGTGTTTTAGCAAACACGGGTTTTGCAGGACTGTTTGCTCCAGAGCAGTGGGAGTCCTGGGATTTTACCAAAGGTTTCTGTTTCTGATTGGGTTGTTCTCAATTTTAAAGGCCAGAGCTCTCTTTCTGGCACAGAGTGGAAAACTTGACCAGTCACCCGCACAGCGAGGTGGGTCCTGCTTTTGTACCAAGGTCCGAAGAGCTGTTACCTCTCCTTGGCGCTATTTGGATGCGAAAATAGATTCCTCCCGGCCCTCAGCTCCCCTCGGCTCATCCACGGGGGAGGTTGGTGGGCAGAGTTTGGAGGAGCATCACTTGCCCTGGCCTGACTCACGCGGATGCGGTTCAGCGACTTCCTGCTGCTCTGGCCACCCGGCTTTGGGAGAGGGGGAGTTGCAGCTCGGCGGCCGGCTGGCACGCAGCCCCAGCGCGGGGGTCAGTGCTGTGGCCTCGCTGGCCGTTGCCCTGGCCCTGTTGCCTCAAATCGGGGTTCGGGGCCGGGTTCTTTTGCAGGGGCTGCTCCCAAGACTGGGGCTCGCTGCACAGGCGGAGCTGGAGAGCTGCGCTGTGCTTGTGTTTGTCTGGGCTGGAGGAAGACGGCACAGTCTCTCGGTGCTTGCAGGAAACAGTATTTATTTTTTCCCTCTGTTAGGGCTCTGTCTTGCTCCATTGTCTGAAATTCCCTCGCAGAGACAGGCCCGTAACCCTTTTAAAAAAATAATCCCAAGCGCGGGGGCTGGAGCTCCCTCGACTCTGGCTGTCGGCCGCCTGACTCTGTGCAAACAGTCTGGGCCTGCAATCCCCCCCGGGACTGAACATAAAGGTCTGATTCAAAACGAGAACGGGGTATGAAGCGGCGTGGCCTGCGCATCGCTGTCTGCCTCCCCTTCCCCGCTGTGGGGCTGGAGCCACGTCTGGGGGAAGGGGGGGCTCCCAAAATGCCTGGGGAGAGTCCGGCTGCTCCGGGAGCTGGGAGGTCGCGGGGAGGGGGGGGGGGAGAAAAGGGCTCCGCGGCGTCCTTGCGCGAGGCCTGGCGGAGGTGGGAGAAGCGGGAGGCAGGCGGGAGGGCACGGCCGTGCGCCAAACCCGGAGCGGAAATTATTGGGGGGGAGCAAAGAATGAGCAGGATATCACGTGTGGGCCGTGCGCGCCTGGGGCTGGGGGAGAACAAAGCGCAGGGAAGCCCTGCTCCGCCGCCGCTCCCACCCCGCTTCCTGCTGGCACGGGACAGAGACCGCTGCCTGCCAGGGGGGAAAGGAGTGTCAGGGCAGGGGCTGGCCTGGGGCCTTGGGGGGAAAAGGGGAAAGCTCTGCGTGCCTCAGTTTCCCTCAGCCGAGACGTGCTGGCGGCAGCAAGATGGTCCCCAGCCTGCTGGGGTTGGCCTTGGAGGGCCGGGCTGCTCTGTGCTGGGGCTGCTGTGCTCTGGGGATGCTCTGGAGGTGTTTGTTGGCCTGGAGGACGAAGCTTGGGGGGGGAAGGAGGGGGCTCCCACCCCCCGTGAAAGCCTTGTTCCCCAGTACTTGGGACAGGCACGTCCCGCAGTTGGGTGCCGTGCGCCCGCACCGGCCCCAAGGAGCTGGGCCAGCACCCTGTACCTTTGGTGCCTGCAGCTCCGGTCCCTCCTGGAGAACAGCAGCATTTTGCCAGGATGCTGCGGACAGATCGTGGTGGGCCCTGGTGAGGATTCCACATCAGGAGAGGATTGGGAGCGGGGCAGCCCCAGGGAGCCGCTCCCCTGCCCTTGTCCTTCCCCCATGCTGAGCTCTGGCTTGGGTGTCTTTTTCCCTCTGTTGCTTTTGGACCCTCCCCCATTTCCCCCCATGCACCCTTTAGCACAAGAAGCCTTTTTTTTTTTTGTTATTAATAGCTATTGGGAGCCAATAAAAAGTTTTACGGGGTTTGGCCAAGCGTCTGGACTTGCAGTATGCTCATTTCCTGGAGTCTGAGTGCTGGAGGGGCGTGGGTTTGCTTGTTTAACCTGCAGGTAATGAGGCCGTGGCAGCGAGGGCTCTTGGTGGGTGTCACGGGAGCCTGGAGAGGAGTGGAGGAAGGTAGTGAGAGGGGGGGGAATGGGACTGGGGGAGTTGGCGGGGAGGGGTGCGGGCTGCCTCGCAGCTTGGCTCGCTCAAAACACAGCAAGGGCTGAGCTGGGAGCAAAACCAGAGATGGTGAATGCTGGAGGGGGGGGAAAAGTGGGGCATGCGTGGGTATGTCTCGCTCTCATGTGGCCTCCCAGTGTGCACCCAACTCCTGCTAGACCCTTTGCACTTCCCAGCCCGTATTTAGCTTGCTGGCTGGCTGGCTGGCTGCCTCCTGCGTGGGCATCCCTGCGAGAAGGGACTGAGCCCGACCTCCTCCCACGTGGCTCCGGTGGGAGTCCTGGATGAAGAGAGAGCGTGGCTCCGTCCTGGGAACCTGGTTCCCAGAGCACAGAGCTGGTCAGTGGTGCTTGTCCTGGCATCCCTCGGGGAAGGGAGCGAGGGGCTGATTTGGCCTCGATGTTGGGCTGTGGCTGCGTGAGCAGTCAGCTGCACCGAGGGGGCTTGTGCGAAGCCGATGTCGTAGAATCGTAGAGGAGTTTGAGTTGGAAGAGAGCTTTAAAGGTCATCTAGTCCAACCTCCCCACAGTGAGCAGGGGTGGGCACATTTGAAGGAGCTCCCTGGTTTGAGGGGCTGGCTGAGTCCTGCCTGCTTGTGGGGGCCAAGGGGAACCCTGAATTACCCCACCACCAGCATGGGGCTTCCCACCAGCCTCGCTGGGAGCTGTGCACGTGAGGTAGGCGAGGTGCCACACAACCATGGAGCAAACAAGCGTCCAGGGCCATCAGTTACTGAGTGTCACAGTGGCTTTTGCCCAGGCTGCAGCCAGCAGCCCTGTTTGCCACCATGCCTCAGTCCGGGCGTTGCAATTAAAAGCAAGGTTTGTTCGCAAGAGCAGAGGAAGAGGCGACAATTAGGAGCTCGCCATGGAGGCGAGCAGGGTGTTAGTGAGTCCTGGGTTCCTTTTTGCCAGTGTCTGTTTTATCCCAGCCGGGCAGGCCTGGGCACGGTGTTGTGGGAGCCCTGAGCATGGTCACCCCCCAGCACCACCCCCACAGCTGCTTAGAAACCGTGTCCTCTCCCACGCGTCCTGGCGCAGGATCGCTGGCACAAAGGTCCTGGCCCAGCCACAACGGAGGCTGGTGCTGGGGGGAAGTGCTCTGACTCAGCTGGCCACAACCTCTGGACCCGCAGGGACCCTCCCAGCAAGCAGCCGTCTGGGCAGAATATCCTCTTTTCACTTCGTAGGAAATTGCCCGTCTGACGTGGTTTGCCCGTAACGCGGCGGTGTACGTGTGTCCGCTGCTCGTGGGGACTCTGGGGTCTGACCAGCAGCAGCCTGGCCCTGAGCGCCTCGGCTGATGCTTGCGAAGGTCTCCCTGCCTCCAGCAGCCCTTCCCCGTGGGGATGTTGTTCTGCCCACATGAGGCTTTTCGGGCTCCAACCTGGAGACGTTCATCGAGTGTTTCACCTCCTGCCGTGGCCAGACTTTTATTTATTTATTTATGCCAACATCTTAGATGTGGGGCACCCTGTGGCAGTCCTGATAGCCCGGCTTCTCTCACCCCTCAGTTGTGGCACTCTTGCATCATTCTGGGAGTTATCTGTAACGCAGGGGAGGTGTTGGAGGGGCTCTGCAGAGCTGGGGGCAGGAACCTGGAGCTCACAAACCCCCTGACGTCCTCTGCCTCTTCGTTTCATTGTGCTAATTTTCTCTCTCTCTCCTTTCCACAGCTGGGAGACCAAGGAGCCACGCTGGGAAGACCCTCTCCGCAGGATGTTCTCTCCACCAAAGAACTCCCTCTAACAGGCGATGATGACAATCCCGGCAGGACCTTGGAAAGCACTAACATTGCAGTAGCCCAGCACCCGTGGGTGGCAGTTTATCCCTTCTTCTCCACGCCCCGCCCTCCCATCGCTCACCGTGATGGTGTATTAACTAAGAAGAGCCCTGCTTCTTTTCTCCTCACCCCTCAATTTTCGGCAGCTCTGGGATTTGTATGGCAGCAGCGTAACCGTGGAGAGGCCGGGGTATCACAAACTTATGGATTTTGATAAGAGAGGAGGGAAAGGGGAGCTGGAGGAAGGTAAAAGGATGTCCAAGACAGGTGGAGGAAGGAGCAGTCATGGAAGCCGGAGTGCTGGAACCAACTCGGGAGTCTTAATGGTGGGTCCCAACTTCCGGGTCGGCAAGAAGATTGGATGCGGCAATTTCGGGGAGCTCCGTCTAGGTGAGAAGGGTCGTCTTCTGTCCTTGCTATAACTGCTTGTGCAGGAATTGCCCTGGCATCCACCTCCTGCAGCAGGAGGAGCTGGCACGTGCCTCTGACTGTCAGCACCAAGGGTGTTGGCTGACCGTACAGTGTTGAAGCCTTGCGTGCTGCAGGTAACCCTTCCTTCCTTCGCAGAGCTTCCTCTTCCTCAGCTCCTTCACTCTGTGCTTGATCCTTCGAAGCCCATCACAGCCCGAAGGACTGGTTGCAGAGGTGTTTCTCATCTCCTCCCCATACCTATCACTCTTTGAGTTTGTCAGGGAGAGCGTTACAGTTCAATCCTGTCTGTTGGAAGTGGTGGTGGCCCACACAGGCCTGGGTGTTCCCCCCTGTCCAGGAACACTTAACGAGTAAAATTTCATGAGATGCTGTCGTGTGCTCACTGGATCTCACCCCACTTGTGCAGAGGGTGCTGCCCTCCTGCTGCGCCACAGCCTCAGGAGAGCGGGGGCCTGGGGGGTTTAGTCTCTGCTGGGGCAAACATCTGGGGAAGAGAGTCAGTATTTCATCCTGAATAAAATCTCCAGTTGTTGAAACTGGTTGTTTCAAGAGACTCCTAAAATTTTGTGCAGGGGAGAGAGAAGGGGCTGAATAAAACCCAAGCACCTTCCATGGTCGCTCCATTTTGAACTGAGTTTATCAGGAAAGAGTTCAAGCAAACTCTTGTTTAGAGGGTGGGTAGGTTGCTCCTCTCCCAAGGACTCGGTGTGGCCCAGGAGGCTTTCAGCAAGATGTTAACTCTTCGGTTGGCATCAGGCATCTGGGAGAGGCCTGGCAGTGCTAGGCACTGCTGTGCCGGCACCGCAGGCTGGGTAAATGTCTCCGGGAATGCGCGTTGGATGTGTTGATGGAGTCTCTGCCAGGCGGAGCGTTGGCCTTGGCTCAGAGTGCTTTGGGAAAGGGCTCGTGCCCTAGGAAGAGGGGAGAGAGCTGGTCCCTGGAGCAGGCTGGGAGCCTCTGACAGCTGTAGGCCTTGTTGCTCTGTGATATTTTAAGCAGCGCCTTTTCAAACCGAGCTCTGAACTGAACCTGCAGTAAATGTGGTTGTCTCGGCATGCTGTTTGCGTGCAAAAGGAGCGGGAGGTGGGAGGCTGTCGGGAGGTGGCAGCGGCAGCCCCGGCTCAGGGCACCCGTGCGGAGGGTGGGGTGAGTTTACCCACCTCTGTCTGTGGGGAGTTAATGTTAGCTCTTCCCAGCATGACAGACTGGCTGGTGCCAGGCTAAACCGTCCTGTTCCTGAACTCCCCGATGGGATCACCGCTTAATTGCAGAGCTTGGGAAAACGCTCTGTTTAAAATCCAGCCACGCGGTTCCTGGGTTCAGCAGCGGAGGGTCTGTCTCTCCTGGCGTGGTGAAAAGCTGTGATCCTTCCTCCAGACCTAGGTGTTGTAGGAGGAGAGGTATTTTGGGATTTTGTCACACCAGCTGCTCCTTTTACTACCCAGGTGGGTCTGGTCACCACCTGGGGACTTGGTGCCTCCCTGCAGGGTCTGCCTGTGTCCTTCCACCTCCTTTTCCCTGCTCATCAGCAAACATCCCACAGTGGGTGTGTGTTTCTGGGTGAACTGTCTTCCAAGATCCTGCTTTCCACAGGGGTCTGAAACACCAGGGGCCGTGGCTGTTGCTTTGTCTGGTGTGCTCAGCACTGAGGGTTGGCACACCCCCCCTGCTTTGGCCCCCCCCTCGCTTTTCGGGGATGGCACCGAGGTGGGCACGAGTCTCAGGCGGATCTGAGGAGCATCTGTGAAACTGGCAGTCTGGCTTGCTCGGAGCAGAGCGGCCAACTGGGAGCAGTTGGGCTCGATTTGCTGATGGATGAAGGGACAAGCAGTGAACTCTTGCTCTGGGGCTCTGCAGCAGTTGATTCTTGCTGCGAGAGTTTGTCCTTGCCACCAGCAAGAGGAGTTTCTGCTCCCTTCACATGGGTTTCCTGCTGTGTCACACCCTGTAGTGTCTGGCCATAACGCGGTAAAGGTCTGAGCGCAAGATCTCATCGCAGCAGTGGAAGCCACAGTTATGTGGCTTTTCTCCTAAAATCGCATCTTTCTTCCTTAGGTGTGGCTCTGAGCTGCCTCAGGGCTCAGGAATGCTTTCAGGACTTCACAGAAAGTAGGGATTCCTCCAACCGCAGATGAATGGCAAGGGACCAGAGGGATCCTGCTGTGAAGTGGGAACATGAGCAGGGATGGTCCCCAGTTGTTGTTGGACACTCAGATTTTCCCTTGGGAATGGAGTATTCCGTCCTCAAGGCAGGTTGGTTGCAGAGGCCAAAGTGTAGCTCAGTGTTTTAAAGCTGCCACATCTTTTCTTTCATAAAAAAAGCCGGGAGATCTTGCAAAAGCATGCCAGTAGGTGACTCCTCCAGCTCCCAGCGGTGGGGAATGGAGGAAGATGAAGTTGTCTTCCTGAAATAGGTAACACTGCCCGATTTTACCACCATGCCAAGAGGCAGGTGGCCAATCTGTCCTTCTGGGTGCCTCAGCTCAGCTGCCCCAGATCAAGACAGGTGTCCTCCTAGGTTCAAAGGTGTCCAAAATCAAAAGTGATTTGGTTAAAAATAAAATGAAAAAAAAAAAAAAAAAAAATTGGCATAAGGCAAGTGTGGGAAGCCAGAAAGGGAATGACTTGGGCAGGAGTTCCTGGCTGCCAGCGCCATGCTTAGATCCCACCCCTCTGTGTTCGTGCTGGCCTTGGCGTCCTGGGCGATACACAAACGTAGTGCCGGTCCCCGTCCCAGTCCGGTGGTGCCGCTGCTCAGTTCCTCCCCGTACGAGCACAGCTGGAGAGCTGGGCTGGGAGCTGGAGCGGGGTGGCTGCCCCAGCCCTCTGGCACTCGGGGTTTGGGGAAGAGCCGTGTCGGGGGTTAGCGAGGGGCAGGTTTAGGTCACGCAGGCGGTGAGTCCTGTTACCTCCTGGTCACCCTGTCGGTGGTGCTTCACCCTGGGCTGGGCAGCACATTCAAAGTGCTTGTTCCTCCCCCCAGTCAGCCCGAGGCTTCGGACAAGTGCCAGCCCAGCCCCTCCCCGGGCTTTCCAGGGGCAGCCCTGGGCAGCACCCACTGCCTGCAGCCCCCCCCGGAGCTCCCCCCTGCCCCTCTGCTGCCTGCAGCCAGCCGGCCTCTGTGCCAGGGCTGGATGCTGCCCTCTGAAACACAAGGCAGGAAAGAAGCTGGTGGCAGCGGGGGTGACCGGAGCGTGGCTGGTGGCTTGTGTGCCCTGGCACCAGGCTGTGGCCGAGCGACGGGAACCTGCTGTCTCTGCCAGCTCCCTGCACCCCCGGGAGCGAGGCCAGCCCGTACTGCTCGCAGCGAGGCTTTGTTGGAGCAGGCCCCTCTTAGCAGCTCCTTGGTGCTGCTTTGGGGTGCACCGGGATAAGGGGAGAGGAGGAAAACGCAGAGATTAACCAGAAATGTCAAAAGTGAGCCCAAAGGGCCTGGGTGGGATGCAATCCCCCTTCCCCGAGCTCTGCCTCGGAGCTGTGGTTGGATGCCAGGAGCTGCTGTTTGTCCAGCTGTGCTCCCTGAGCCGGGGGCTCCCCGAGGGCCCCCCCCCTCAGCCTGGGTGCAGGCAGAGACGGGGACCCTGCAGAGGCTGCTGCTTCTGTTCTTCCAGCAATAAACTGCAAATGTGATTTTTTGCAGCTTTTCTTCTCCCCCAGCCTGGTGCATTCATTTCTAATGGCAGCTTGGAAACGCAGCGGCTGTTTTCCTTTGAAGATAAAAGCTGGAAATTAACTTACTTTTAAAAAGTAAACCCTGCATTTTGGAGTGAAGAACACGGGGTGGGGGGGGTGGGGGGGTGGGTCCTTGTGCTGTGCATGTGCCAGCAGCAGGTCAGTACTACAGCTGGTCTGGGGCCACGTCCCAGCTGAATGGTCACGTGCGAGTGCTGGGACGTTCCCAAGCTCTTGAGCTGTGGTTCTCACCCCTGGCCTGCAGCCTCACGGGGGGTTCCTTTCTGGGGGCCACACAAGGAACCATCAGGAGATGCGGGCCGGGGTCAGCGCACTGCACGTGACACCCCACGGAGACCTCCCTACCCGCACACGGCTGGCAAAGGGCTCAGCCACATCTAAAAGCGGCTGCCTGGCCGGAGCCGCAGACCCACCGCGCTCCGGCGGCAGCTCACGGGCGTCTTTGGAGCGGGCTGGGGGAGAGGAGAGCCCAGGCGTTGCCTGCCAACTGCTCCTCCTGCCTCCCTTGCTAATGGCTCGCTCTTGGTTTTCCTCTTGGTCTTTCAGAGCGTCTTCTAGAGGAAGGTCAAACTTTAAAATAACTTTCCGCCACCCCCCCCCCCCCCCCCCCCATGATGGTGTTAAAACCCAGTGCTCCAAGGAACTGTCATTGCTTGGACTGATGCGGCTCGCGTCGCCGGGCTGCGGTGCTTGCAGTGCTGGGCTGGTGCCTGGCTGCCTTTGCACAGAGCTGCCTTCCCCTGCGCTGCTCGGCTGCATCGCCTGGGCACCGGAGAAGCCAAATTGCCGGTCCCGGCGCCCAGACCCGACTCGAGCCCCAGGCAGGGGCAGAGGCTCTGGGCGAGGGTCGGTGCGGTGCTGTGCCCCACGCTGTGCCACGACCGAGGGGCAGCGCCAGGCAGAGGGGCTGCCACAGGGGAAGCTGCTTGGACGGGGACCCGGCTGGGAGCCCGGCTCTTCCTCGGGCCACTGTGATGTGCAGGAGCAGGCGCTGGACCCCCCTGCCCCCAAATCCGCCCTCGGGAGGGGGCGATTTGGGGGGGGTGGCACCGGGTTAAGAGAAAGCCGTGTCCGGCTTTTCAGCACCGTAGGGACCCCAGGTGGGGTGGCTTCGGCTCGGCTCTGGTCGGACACGCCGCGTCTTGCCGGTGCTGGCACCTGGATTTGGAGGCATCGCCAGCACAGAGCAAGGGCAAAGGCCTCTCTGCAAACATAAATATTTGCTCTCTGCCGCCCATCTTGCTGCTTTTCTCTTTTTTTTTTTTTCTTTTTTTTTTCTTTCAAAAGCACCTTTTCTTCTATGAATCCTGCAGCGCTGCCTGCTTGAGTCCTCCCTCGGGGCGGCCTGTGGGCTCCCAACACGTTTTGGGTGGTGAAGTTCTCATTGTTAGTGAGCGCTGGGTGGCGTGGGGGCGGCCGAAGGAGCTGCTCGGGGAGCTGCAGCCTGGAGTTCCCCCGCTGTGGGCCGGGCCCTGCCAGGGGAAGGACCCCACACCCCTCTCTCTTTTCCCTTTCGCTTTTTCTTTCCTGTTGCTTTTTTTTTTTTTTTTTTTTTTTTTTTCTCATGATAGGCTGGTTCTGCTCTTTGCACCTTTTTTCCCTTGGGGAAGGGGAAGAGAATGGTGGTGGTTAGACAGCAGCAATGGTCCGTCCCCTCTCTGCTCCCCCATCTTTCCTATCAACTTTGTCCAGGCCCTCTGAGCATTACAGGAAGGGGTGAACCGTGAGGGTATCAAATGATTTGGACTCATTTCTTGGGCTGGGAAAGGGCTGCCAGCTTCCAGAGCATTTTTGTGGGTAGCTTTTTGAGCTGGTGAGCCACGGGGGGGGGGGCCAGCGTGGTGGGGACAGGATAAATGCCACGTAACAGGGACAGGGTGGACCTCTCCAAGCACAGCCCAGCTGGGGATGCTCCTGCCTCCTTCCCTTCTCCCTCCCTGCTGTGCTGGGCCAGTTACGCAGTGCCTCTCTGGCAGGGTGGCAGGTATCCTGCTGTAGTTATTTTTTTTTCCCTCTTCAAACTCAGCCTAACCTCGGAATATCCAGCTCTTGAGTTTTCTGGTTGCGTGTTACTGCCCTGAAGGCAGCAGTGATATTTTTGGACTGAACTGCAGAGCCCTGAGGCTGGAGCCCATCTTAGCCAGGGAGCACGTGGGGGGACCCGGTGCCGTTGTCGCAGGCAGGGCCGTGCCTGCCCCCTGGGTCCCAGCCGACACATGGGGCTGTTTTGCTCTCCCTTGCAACTGTTTGCAAAACACGCAGGTCCTGGTGCGTGAAGATAAGCTGCCTGCACGCGCTTCTCCTCCCTGCCAACTTGCTGCCTTCTCTCCCCGTTAAATCTTTGGGAGGCAGCTGCTCACAGCAGGGGCGAGGGAGCTGCACTGGGGTCCATCAAGATTTCAGTTCTTCCCTTCCCCAGTCAAGTTCCCAGTGAACTGAGAGCTTGAGCTCCCTGGAGCCACGCACGGGTTTGGGAGATGTCCCACCTCCTCCGCAGGAAATGTCAGTCTGTGGTGGGCCAGAAACCCTGGGACTGGCATACGCTTGTGTGAGCCAGACGTTTCTTCCTCCCAAATCACCTACTTCCTAATCGCTGTGAAGGGATTTGGTTTTGCAGAGGCAGGAGGCAAAAGTGGCTTGGCAGCGGTCCCCTGGGAAGGGCGAGGGTCAGCGAGGCAGCAAGATTGAGCCCCTCCTTGGCTGCAGAGCCTGTCGCTGGGAGCAGCCGCTCCATTAATATCTCCCATTCATCCCTCTTCCCGTAATCCTGCCGCCGACTCTGGCGCTCAGCAGCTGGCTCTGATGTCACCCGGCGAGGATTTATTGCTGCTTCAGGTGGAGAGCGGCAGTCGGAGCAGATGAAATCTTATGCCAGGAGGAGCTTGTTCCCTGAGCAAATCTGCTTGGAGAAAATCCGAGGAGACAGATGCAGCTCCATCAGATATGCACATGCCAGGCAGTGGGATCGCGTGTCTGCTGGCTCTGCGTGCTGTGGAAGGGAAACTGCTGCAGTTAACTCCCGTCTCCCCGCTGTCCTGGAAGGCTGTGGCAGAAGGGACAATCAAATTTTTCTGCAAACCTCTTTAGTCTTTGCCTTTATGGACCTGAGGCAGAGGTTGTACTGACGCTTCCCAGGTGTAACACCTTCTCCATGCCCTTCTGGCTCTCTGGGGCGAGCAGGGTGATGTGCAGGCGCTGTTAGGTCAACCTTTCTGTAGTTACGGCTGTGAAAACTCCTTTTGCAGGTGCTGAGCTCTCTAGGAAGTCATCTACAGGGTTTTGGGGGCATGGCTGCCCTTTCAGCTCTCCTCTGCACTTGGAGGCAGTCGTCTGGCCCTGCCCGCAGCACATCGGTGCCTCCAGCCCCTCCTCGTACAGCCTGGGCCGTGCCGTGGGTCTGATCCTGGCTTCCCCCTGCACCCTCGGCCGGGCGGGAGCGTCCCGAAGGATGGGGTCGGGCTGTGCCTGTGTGCCATCCCCAGGAGTGACCCCAGCCCCGGGGAAAGGGGTTGCTACCTACCTGCGGTGGCTTTGAACCACAGCCAGCTGCAGTGCCCCGGCGCTCCTGGGGGTCCTTCCTCCCTGCCACCCTCTGCGTGGTCCTGCCACCCACAGAGCAGCGTCCCCTGCCTCTGGACAGCCCTACCCGGAGTGGGGCAGCCCCTTTCCACTCAGGGCTTTGGCTGGGAGAAGCGGCAAGTCCCAGCCTTGTTCCTGCCTTGGCCAGTCGTATCCCTGCAGGCCTGGGCTGGGACGCTGCCCCCCTCCCAGCAGACTTGGCTCCCGGCCCCCCCAGCAACCTGCCCGGCCCAGAGGGATCCACTTACTCCATCTGGGGGTAATTAACAGGCGTGCTTCAACTCCCCACAGTGGGTTCCTGCTCCTGCTCACGCCTCCAGGCTTGTTTATGTGTTGCGGGAGCTGCGGAACCTGTTCAGGACGTGGTTCTGCAGCCCAGGAGCCCTCGGGGGACTGCGGCGGGTGTGAAGTGGGGTTAATGCAAAGGCTCACTTGCTTTCAATTGACTTTTTTTTTCGTGTCTCTCCCTGCAGGAAAGAACCTCTACACGAACGAATACGTAGCTATCAAATTGGTGAGTCCCTCCGTGGTCGTGGGGGGGGGGTGTGGGGGTGTGTGATGTTCGGGCCATCTGGGAAGGAGATTGTTCACCCTCCTCAGGTTCTTGGAGGGCGTCAGGCGGAGCGGGTTGCGATAGGTGATGGATGGGTGGGGGCGCGGGGGGAGCTGCGCTCACTGCTAGGAATTGAGGGCAGGCAAAGCAACGCGCGTCATTGCAGGTGGGGTGATCCGGGCCCCGGGAGGGAAGAGCTGGGTCTTTGCTTCTTCAGGACTTCCCTGTGGCCTGTGCTGCACTCAGCCGGTGGCCGCAGCACAGAGACCTCCGGGAGAGGGTGGTCGGTCCTTACTGATACCTGCTCCCATTAATGTCTACCCCAGCAGCCAGATCTCTCTGGAGGGGGTGGATCTGGCTCCCATATGGGCTGATTTTCTCTCATCGTCTCCTGAGGCTTCATCTGCGTTTTATACCAGTTTTTCTCAACCCCAAATTGTTCTCAGTCCAACTGTTGCCAGCGTGTGAAGGACGTGTCTTGACACCCAGACCTCCCTAACGCCCTGCTTCCTACGACAGCCTTAACTGTTCTTCTCTTCTCCAAGGAACCCATAAAATCCCGGGCCCCCCAGCTGCACCTGGAGTATCGGTTCTACAAACAGCTCGGCAATGCAGGTATGGGGCCGGGCTGAGCTGCCGCGGGGGGCTGGCTGCCCCGGGTGACACTGCTAGGAAAGGGAGGCTGCCTAAAAATGCGGCTGGGCAACTTCACTCCTCGGCCTGAGCAACTCTTGCCCATCTGCTCGGCTGGGAGAGGGCAGTTTTACACAGAGCCTCATCTGATCCCTGATCCCTTTTTGTTTAGTTCTTTCCCCCCACCCTCCCCCCGCAGCAGAGTCAGGGGTGCAGATGGAGCTGCCTCCTTCGTCCTCCTGCCGAGAGCAGAGCCAGGCTGGCTGTGGCGTGGAGGGAGGGCAGTGTAGATTCATCCCCCCCCCTCCCCTTGCAGCCCCCTGTCCCAACGCCAGCAATGGCATGGCTGTGACAGCACGGCCGTGTGTTGCTCAGCCCTGTGGCAACCCCTGACAGCCCCTGCTCCACCTCTTGCAGAAGGAATTCCTCAGGTTTACTACTTCGGCCCCTGTGGGAAGTACAATGCCATGGTGTTGGAGCTGCTAGGACCCAGCCTAGAAGATCTCTTTGATCTGTGTGATCGGACCTTCACGCTCAAGACCGTCCTGATGATCGCGATCCAGCTGGTGAGCACAGCACCTTCCGCCTCGCCTGCGGCTCTGCCCGGCTCGGCCTGGCCGTGGACGGCCCCGGGGGGAGCAGGGGGGGGGCTGCGTGGGCACGGTGGTCAGGCTGCGTGGGGACCCTGCAGGGAGGTTGAGGGGAAGGAGGGGGGAGCCAGCCCGGCAGGCTGCAGGAGACGCTGCTGGCACATCCCAAACTGCCTCCCTCCCTAGCTCACCCTCTCCCCCCGCCCCGCACACAGCCCCTCTCTGAGCACAAATGAGCGTCTCTCGCTGTGTGTCCGAGCTGTGGCTGGACTGGGCTCGTCTCCCAGGGCTGGAGGAACCCTTGTGCCCGTCCTTTGGACCCAGGGTGACGCAGGGGCTGAGGGGAACAGGGTTGCTGGCTGGGGGCGAGGCAGTCGGAGCGGAGTCAGGCCCAGGGGAGGAGCGTGCAGGACGCGTGGCACGTCTCTGCCGTGGTGCTGACGTTCTCCTTCTGCCCCCCAGATCACACGGATGGAGTACGTCCACACCAAAAGCCTGATCTACAGAGACGTCAAGCCAGAGAACTTCTTGGTGGGGCGGCCGGGCAGCAAGCGGCAGCACACCATCCACATCATTGATTTTGGCCTGGCCAAAGAGTATATCGACCCCGAGACCAAAAAACACATCCCCTACCGAGAGCACAAGAGCCTGACAGGGACAGCACGCTACATGAGCATCAACACCCACCTCGGGAAAGGTGTGTGCGCGCCGCGCGGCCAGCCCGGCCTCTTGGCCAAAAGGGAGAGGGACGGGGAGCGCAGGGTGCGAGCTCCCCCCCTGCCCGAGGTGGGGCTGGGGACAAACTGCCTCCCCTGCTCCTCAGCCTGGGGTGTTGGCAGGGGACCTGGGGGTGCTGCAGGGTCCAGCGGGGAGAGGGACAGTGGCTGCAGAGGGAACGTGCCCATGTCTCATCTCTTCTCCGCGCAGAACAAAGCCGCAGGGACGACCTGGAAGCATTAGGGCACATGTTTATGTACTTCCTCCGCGGGAGCCTCCCTTGGCAAGGCCTCAAGGTAACTGCCAGCTCCCGCTGTCCCCGGGCACAGCTGCCTCGTGGGTCAGGCTCTGCCCTGGCACGGGCAGCGTCAGGGAGGTGGGGGGGGGACGCTTTGGCCGCCGGGGTGTGGGAGGGTCGGCACCCTGCCAGCTGCCGGGGCTGTTGCTCTGAGCTCTGTGCCGGGTGAGCAGCTGAGCAGCTGTAGGTGTCCCCCCGGTTTTGTGGGTGTCCCAGCTGCTCTCACGGTGGCTGTCCTGGAACTGCACTCCCTGGGGTTTGTCCTCCGGAGATGCCCTGGGTGAGGGCATTCCCTGGGAATGAGCTCTGGCTGTTACCTGGAAAAAGGGGACCGAGAAACCGTTTGTGGTCTGGCGGCACCCAGTGCCTTCCCACCTGCCGGGGACGTGCCTGGCCCTCACGCTGACCTGCCCCTTCTCTCTGCCAGGCTGACACGCTAAAGGAGAGGTATCAGAAGATCGGCGACACCAAAAGAGCCACTCCAGTGGAAGTGCTCTGTGAGAACTTCCCAGGTGAGGGCACCCTGCATGACCCGTCCCTGTCCCCAGAGCCTGCTGACCTGGCACCGCGTCCCCCCCGGTCCCCACTGAGCCCGCTCTGTCCCCGCAGAGGAGATGGCCACCTACTTGCGCTACGTACGGCGGCTGGATTTCTTCGAGAAGCCCGACTACGACTACCTGCGGAAGCTCTTCACAGACTTGTTCGAGAGGAACGGTTACGTGTTCGACTACGAATACGACTGGGCAGGGAAACCGCTGGTGAGTGGCGAGGGAGCGGGGGCGGGCAGCACGGAGGGGGGTCAGCGGCGGCTGGGGGTCCACAGTGGTGCCACACATACCCACCCCCGAGAGATCAGCTCCACCAGTCCTCCCCAGACACCAGCAGCCAGCTCCAAGCTGGGGCTGTCGTGCCAACGAGTTAAAGCTGGGACATAAAGTTGAGGCTCCTGGAGCTCCGGGGAACCCAACAGTTGAGATGGCACCTTGCTCTCTGCCATGGGCACCCTGCGAGGGCTCACTGCAGCCAAACGCCAAGCGTGGAGCTGCTGGGGTGGGAGCAGGGGCTGGGCTCAGGCCCCAGTTCTGGGGTGTTTCGCGCGTTTGGCCAGCGGGTCGGATCAGGGGGCACGGGGGGGGGGGGGGGGTGGTGCTGCCGTGCCGAGGGTGATGCTGTCCTTGTCGTCTCCCCAGCCCACCCCCATCGGCACGATGCACAGCGAGGTGCAGGTGCAGCCCCCGAACAGAGACAAAGCACAGCCACACACCAAACACCAGGTGAGCGGCGGCGCTGCCCCGGCCGGGGCGCGGGACCGCGGGCGTGCGCAGGTCGGGCTTCTGCTCCACAGACCCACGGAGCCCGGCAGTGGGCAGAGGCAGGGACTGGGGGAATCCTTTTATCCCCCCAGCGCTGTCTGTGGGAGGGCTTTCCTCCCTGCAGGTCTGGGTCCGTGGCGGGCGGGGGGACCAGGGCAGTGTCCCCCCGGGGCCAGGCAGCCTGGCAGAAGCCGGGGGGAGCAGCCGTGGGAGGCTGCAGGACGGCGGGGAGGCGCCGGGCCTGGGCTCCAGGCGGGCAGCTGCAGGGCTCAGTGCTGGCTGGTGGGTGCGAGCACGGTCCAGGCTGCGCCACGTCCCCGTGGGAGGAACTCGCTGCTCTGTGCACGGTGCCACTGTCCTCAGTGGGCTGGGGACACGGGACAAGGGAGGGGTCTGCCTGGGCCTCGGAGGGGGGGATTTGTGGGGCAGCTTGGCAGCATTTTCCCCTGTGCTGGAGAGAGGGGCTGGCTTTGCCCTGGGAACTGGCAGGACACACGGGGCCGAGCTGGGAGCAGCCCGGAGCAGGGAGACGGGGCAGAGCTGTGCAGGCAGCTCCCTGCCTGCGTCGCTGCCGTGTTCTCCGGTGCCGTGGCCTGTCCTACCCTGGCGCAGCAAACACGGCCTTGCGACTGCTGCCATCGAGAGCGAACCTCACGCGTCTCCCCAGCAGTCCTGCACAGACCCTTGGCCTCTTGCCTCGGAACTCCACAGGGAGCAGAGCACCTGCAAACAGGCTGGAGTGGAGGGGGCAGCACCCTGTCCTCCCACCCTCCCTCCCGTGTCGGCCCCGGCGGTGCCCCTTGCTGCTCGCGGCCGAGCCCGGGGAGCCTGGGACTGGCCGGGGGCTGGGCAGCGCTTCCCAAAGGAGAGGGCGACATCTCCAAAGCGCCTCTGGCTCGGTCTTGGGAACGTGCTCCCCTTAAGGCCTGCTCTCTGCCCCCAGCATCCGAGAAACGCCGTGTTCGACCTCCCTTCGTTGAGAGCAGTGCGAAAAGCAAAGCACGAAACTCTCACAGCGTAGGAGCCTTTTCCAACCGGGGGCTGCAGGGTCCCCCAGCAGCCGCGGGGCTGTGCCGTGTGCTCGCCGTGGAGGGGGTTTGGCAGCGGGGTCCCGCCCGGCTGTGGGACAGCTGAGGAGCCCCTGCCCCCGAGGAGCAGCACGGCTCGCGTCCTCGCTGTCACCCCTCAAAGATCCGCGGCGGCCTGGGGACGTCGGGCTCGCGGGAGAGCGGCCGGCGGCGGCGCCCGGGCCCGCGCAGCGAGCGGCACGGCTGTCCCGGCCCGCTCGGGGACGCAGGCGCTGGCCCCGCGTGGGGCTGGCCGTGCTCTGGGGGGCCCGGGGGGGTGGGGGGGGGTGGGGGGGAACGGGACGTGCCCGGAGCCCGGCTCCACTGCTGGGGGGGCGCGCGTGCGTGCGTGCGTGCGGCAGGAAGGCTGCAGACCCACGGGGTCACCACAGGGACCGTGCTGCGCGAGGGCCCTCCGCAACCACCGACTCGAGCTGCTCCAGTCATGTTTTTGCTTTTGCACGTCTTTATTTTCTCGACTCCCTTTGCCACTCTTCCCCCTGCCCCTTTCCCTCCACCTCCCCCTTCTCTTCCCCATTCCTCCTCTTTTTTCTTTTGTTTCTTTTCATTCTGTTCCTCCTGCCTGTCGCGAGCAGCCGCCCGAGGGGACGGAGTTGTGGGATCCTCAGGCCGGTGGGCAGCCTGCCGAGGAGCCTTTGGGAGCTCACCTGGCAGCCGGCAGGCTCGGGGGGTCCGTCCAGGTACACGCAACCACGCGCCGAGGGCAGGGGCGGGCGCGGGAGGGAGCAGAGCCAACCTGCGCCGTGCGACCCACCCGCGCAGCCGGGCACGGGCCGACGAGCGTCCGCCGGCCGGGCCAGGGGCCCAGCCCCGCTCCCCTGCCCCGGGCGGCCCCGGGGGGCCGACGCGCTGCCCTCGCCCCGCGCTGCGTGACGCTCGGGGCGGGCCGGCCAGGCTGGCGCTGCTCCCCGGGGGCTGCCGGGCTCCCTCGGTGCCGCCGGTGGGACCCGGGAGGGCGGTTAGAGATGGATGAAGCGGCGCGAGCGGCCGGGTGGGCGTTGGGCTTCGCCCCCAGCGCCGCTCGTCCCAGCAGTGCCGGGACAAGGCGGCCTCATCCCCCGCAGGGATCGCTCCGTGCCTCCTCGGCTGGAGCGACGGCTTCGAGCCCTGCTTCTCCTCCCTTCACCCGGGCGGTCCCCAGCCTCGGCTCCCCGCCTTGCTCCCGCACTCGCGCCGGCGGCCCCCCGTGCTCGCCGCCCTCTGCGGCCCCTCCTGGGCTGGTGGGGTCCAGCCCACGCACATGGTGGGGCACCCGCGATGGGGTGTCGTGTCCCCCCCCCCCCCCCGGGCCTGGGCCTGCGCTGTTTCCTCCGTCTCTGCTTCCATCCCCGCCGCTCTCGCTCGTTCCCGCTACTCCCCGGTGAAGCTCCGCCGGTGCTGGGGCTCTGCCCCGCTCCTCCCGTACCGCGTCCCCTCCGGCTGCTCCCCGCTCTGGCTCATGCAAACCCCCGGCCTCCGCCTGGCGCTCCGGGGGAGCGGGGAAGGGCGTTGGGTGATGCGTGGGGGTCTCCAGGCTTGTTTCGGGGGGCTGCAGCTTGGCGTAGCCCGGCGGGCTGGGCGCTGCGGCTGTCGGGTGGCAGCTCCGCCGTGACTCGGGGTAAGGCCGAGCCTCCTCGCCAGGGAGCGGCAGCTTGGCGATCCTTTGGCCTGCGCATCCCCAGGGAGCTCCTGGCTTTGCCCCGGGGGCAGCGGGCACAGGAATGGGGGGGGGGGGGGGGGGGGGGATGTTCCGGCAAGTCCCAAGTTGCCTGCGCCAACCCAGTCCTTGCTTTGGTGGCGTGGTGGCTCTCGCCCCGGCCACGGCCCCACTGTCCCGGCGAGCGCCGCAGGGTGGGCGCTGGGCTGAGTCCCGGGGGGCCCAGCGGTGCCGGGGCTCGGGGTGGGGGGAGCCAAGCGCTGTGTCGGGTTGCTGGGCCGTGGCGGGGGCTCCTGGGAGGTAACGGCTTCGCGGGGCCGGGTCTCCCGGGCGCGTTGGAGCTGGCTGCCAGCAAACAGCAAACCCCTCTCCCGGGGGGGGGGTCCCCAGGAGCCTCCCGGAGACGCCGAGGGGATCGAACGCCTCCGTGTGATGGGGCTGCCTTGGCTCAGCGCCGAGGCTCAGCACCGCCGTCCCGCTGCCCCGCGTGGGGCCCTCGGGGAGGGGGGGGGGGGGGGGGCCGTGCCTCCTCCTGGGGCTGCACCTCTGTGGGGCACAGCTGCCGTGGGGCGGGGAGGCCGGGTGCGGGGGCGGGGGGAGACGGGGCTCTGGCCCAGCCCGTGCCCCCCCCCCCCCCGGGCTGCCCCGCTCTGACGCTCGCCTCTTCCCCAGGTGATGAGCTCCACCAACGGAGAGCTGAACACGGACGACCCGACGGCAGGACATTCGAACGCCCCCATCACAGCCCCCACCGAGGTGGAGGTGACAGACGATACAAAGTACGGGCGCAGCCCCGCTGCCCCCCTCCCTCCCTCCCTCCCTCCCTCCCTGCCGGGTGGCTGCGGGTGCCACCAGCCGCCTTGCCCAGTGTCCCCCCCCTCCCCGGGGAGGAGCAGCCCAGCCCTAGAGCGAGTAACCCCCCCCGCTCCTCCTGGCACCGGCGAGGGGTGTCCCTGCAGGGCCTCCCCCCGCCCCGGCCCCTCGGCTCCCACGGCCCCAGCGCCGAGGGGCCAGTCCTGCAGCGGGACCCCCCCCCCCCAGCCCGGCCGTGGGTGTTTGCCAGGGTGGCATCGCCTGCCACCCACAGCCGTCGCCACTCGCCGTGGCCATCGCGGTGCCCCCGCTCCAGCCCCGGAGCAGCTCTGCCCGCGCGGGGCTCCCCGGGTGGGTTTCCATCCCCTCCCAAACCAGCTCTGCCCTGACCAGGGGGGCTGCCGAGCCCGTCTGTGTCCCGGCCCGGGGGGCTGACAGGGTCCCCTCTGTCCCCAGGTGCTGCTGTTTCTTCAAGAGAAGGAAGAGGAAAACCACCAAGCGTCGCAAGTGAGCTGCCGGGGCCGGGTGGAGCGGCGGGTGCGACGGCTCCTCTCCCTCCGGCCGTGGCTGGACCTTGACCTGCGGAGCCGGCGGCCCCTCGGTTTGGCCGGGGCCGGGGGGGGGGGTGGGGGGTGTGTGTTGGGGGGGGGCCCGAGCCGGCCGGTCTCCCCCAGCGCCCCACGCGCAGGCGGGGAGCGGGGCCTCCCCAAACTGCTTGTCCTTTTCCTCCGCCACTCGCCCAGCGCGTGGCCGTTTACGCGAACCAAGCCCGACTTCGCTGAAGTTCCTGCGTCCGTCAAAAAGGAAAAAGAAAAAACACAAAAAAAAAAAAAAAAAAAAAAAAATTGAAACAAACCGAAACAAATCCACAGCGTCACTTGCTTTTGAGTCTCTAACTAGTATGAAAATGGGGATCAACTCTACAGACTCTGAACCGTTGCTGTCAGAAGAAGCAGAAGACAATTTTGGGAGCAGTGGGCTAAGGAGGATTTTTTTTTTTTTTTTTTTTTTTTTCTGTTGCTTCTTTGTCTCTTAAGTTAATTTAAAGTGAGTCTCAGTGCAGAGTGCTGAGTCGTCAGTCTTTGACCGCCATCTTCAGTGTTACTGGATTCTGCTCTTCCTTTAGGCCCCCCCCCACCCCACGTCCCCCCCGATGGGTCCCCCCCCTTCGCTGAGGCCCCCGGTACGGTGAGAGGTGCTGGGGGGGCGGGGGGGCGGGGGAAATGCGTTTACAGTTCATTTTACGATGCACTTTTGCTAGCAATACGGGCGCTGCCCGGGCCTGCCAGGACCAGGTCGGTGACTCCCGGGGGACGGTGGGGACAGGGACAGCAGCGGCCTGGCCTGGCCGAGCACCGGGGGGGGGTCGGGGGGGGGGGAAGCAAAGCGGCCTGGAGGCTGGATGTGGCTCCACCGCAGCTTTTGGGGGTGGCGGGGGCAGCGCCGCGGCCACGGGGCAGCGTTTTATTGGCCTCTTGGGTTTTACAGACCATTCGCTGCGTGTCTGAGCCCCCGGCAGACACAATCCCCCCCACCCACCCACCCACCCAAAGGCCCCCCCGGCTGCAGCAGGCACGGGGTGGGCGGTGGCACCCCCCCCCCCCCCTCCAGCCCCACACCAGGGCTGGGCCTGATCCTGGGGCAGGGGACAGCTTGGCGTTCTGCAGCTTAACACACCAACACGGAGACACACAGAGAGACAAACACACACACACACCCCACACACCCCCCCCCGGGCACTGCAGCTTCCCCACGTGGGATTGTGACACATTCGGGGGGGGGGGGGGGGTTGGAGGGGGTGCACACTTTACCAAAACCCTGTTGTTCTGCCCCAAGAGCGGGGCTGAGGCATTGAAGGGGGGGGGGGGGGGGGGGGGGAGGAAATGGGACCATCTGTGGCTGCTTTGTAACATTTGTCCAAACTGACCATCTCGGGGGGGGGGGGGGGGGCTGGAGGCCCCGAATCATGGGAGGGGCTGCACCAGCCTCGGGGTGGGGGGGTGTGGGGGGGGCGTGGGGGCTGTGTGACCCTGCCCTGTGTGGGCACCCACGGGCCGTGGGGGCTGTGGCTGCCCGTGGGGGGGCTGTGGCGAGGGGACTGCGCCAGGGCCCCGCTGCCCAGTTCGGGGTTGAGCCCCGGCTTTGGCTGCAGGAGGGGCCGGGGCAGCCCCAGCTGCTGCTGCGTCCCCCCCGGCCGCGGCGGGGAGGGGGGTGATGTGCAACGTTTGCCCTTGTTCCCTCAACGAGGCAAACGAACCAACAAAAATCTAAAATAAATAAATAAAAATCTCGCCTTAAATTTCCCCTGGAAGCCGACCCTTCTCAGAGCATCGGCTCACACCGACCCGAGCGGAGGCCGAGGAGGAGCCGTGGCGGGGAAGGGGCCGCGGCCGCGGGCGTTTGCCGGGCTCTGCGCATCCTCTGCCGGGGGGGCTGCGGGGGCAGCCGGGGACGGCGGCCGGGCCCCCGGGGCTCAGTGTCCTCCCAGCGAGGAGTCCAAATACTGAGATTGTACGTGAGGGCGTTTGTTCCATCGCGAGTTTAGTTACTGCTTTAAAACAAAGTGTACAGAAATGGCATTTAAATTTCTCTGATGCTTCCTGGAAGCCATAGAACTTAGGGGCGCCTTTTTTTTTTTTTTTTTTTTTTTTTTTTTTAATAACGATTTAAAAAAAACAAAATAAAAAAATCTTTAAAACCCCATGCATTCTTCTGTGTTTGATGACATGGTCCGGAGGGTGGGGACACTGACCAGCACCCCCCTGGGTGGGAGCTGCCACCCCGAGCAGAGTCAGCTCCCCGGCTGCACAGGGGCCTTTCCTGCTGCTAAATACTCTGAAGCTAAAAATACATCCCCTCGTTTCTTTTTCATGGGAAGCAGCGAGAGGAAAGGCCTGGGGAGGTCGCGGGGGCAGCTCCCAGTGGATGTTCCTGAGTGGGGGAGGCCGTGGGTCAGCTCCCGGCTGGCTCTGAACGCGGAACTGGGGGAGCCTTCGGCCTCGTGGCCGAGGAGGAGGAAGGGCAGGATGGGCATTGTGCTCGAGCCAGGCAAGATCCGGCTGCGGCCACAGGACCTTGTGCCTCCTGTGCCCGTGTGCACCGGGGGGGGGGAAGGCTGGGGGTCCCCACGGCTCCGGGCACACGGGTGCCCCCGATAAAGGGCTCCAGCACCAGGCGGCCGAGGGCTGGAAGGTCCCAGGGCAGCCCCTTCCCCCCGGCCCCGCCGCTCCCCGGCTGCCGCCCCGGTGTTGAGCGACGCGCCCAGGAGCTGCTGGAAGGTGCTTTTTTGGGGCGCAGCTGCTGCTCCCAGGCCCGGCAGAGCTCCCCCCCCCCCCCCCCCCCCCCCCCCCCCACTCCTGCCTGCTCCCCCACCCGCCCCTCGCAGCCCCTCCGGGCCAGGAGCTGCCTCCAGTCCTGCCCTTGCAGCCAGGACCAGGGAACAAAACACACCCCGCTCGCAGCAAGGTCCCTGCTTTCGAAGACCCCCGACGGCCGCAAAGGCCAGGGCAGCTTTCAGGGCACGGTTCACAAAACCTTCAAGGTTAAAGAAATGGCTATAAAATGCCAGGCTGAATCCATGGCCAGGATGATGCCCGCTCAGCCCCCTCCGTAAGAACGTCGCTCCCCCGAGGGTCTGGGCTTCCCAAGCTGTGTCTGCCCTTCTCTCCCGACTGGGGAGTGGGCTCGGCCCGTGCCCTGCGGAGGGGGAAGCCGAGGGCCTCGCGTCTTCGCCTGGGGAGAAGGGCCAGGACCCAGCTCAGCTCAGTCCCCCCCACCCCACCTCCCCCCTGACCCGGCCGCAGCCGCCTGCTCTCTTCAAATCACCAAGGAACGTTGGTAAAGACAACCCGAATGTCTTTATTGACTTCCTATTTACAAATCACAAAGCTGGCCAAAAGCAGGGTGTGAACACTGAACGAGAGCATCGGATACATTCATCAATACAGCACTGGAGTCGAGACAGTCCCAGCTCTGCTCGGAAGGTGACGTGGTACAACAGAAAGTCTCATACTTTTGGAAACAGGCATGTCCAACAATGAATGACATTCATCTATCTACAAAAGCCAGAATTGCATCAAACTGCATAAAAGCCGTAAGAACAGAAGTTTGCTCAGGTGTAGTTCAGAGTTTGACCCCTCGCCCTCCCCGCCAGGACAAGCCACCAGACAGACCGACCTTGTGGGGTGGGGCAGGACGGGGGGGGGGGGGATTTGGGAAGAGAATCTGCATAACAAAGTAGCCATAAAAACCAGATGCTTCCAGGGAAGAGCCAGCGGGAGGAGGCGCTGACGCCGAGCAAGGCCTGCGCAGAGTCCTGCTCTTCCCCCAGCCAAGGGCACAGCTTTGCCCCTTTCAAATTCCAATTAATTATTCCCACCATTGCCACCTCTATCCCGAAGGGCCCGGGGGCAGCCAGCCCTCCCCGGCAGGCGCAGGCGGCCGCTGCCCCCAGGACGGGGGGGCTGCCCCCCTCGCAGGAAGGAGCAGGCCCCGGCTGTTAATCCATCTCACACTGCTTGCATTGCACAGTCAGGTTCAATAACTAAGTCATGGACCCACCATTTTGGGGATTTTTTTTTTTTTTGTGGGTTTTTTGTTTTTGTTTTTGTTTTTTTTTTGTTTGCTTTTTTTTTTTTTTTTTTTTAGTACTGGCCATATTAAAAACACCCTACCTTGAAGCAGGCTTACAATATCCACATCTTACAACGTCTTCCTAGGGAACGCAACACACTATTGACATCTCTAACAGCTACTGGTGAGGAGGCGCAGGGTGTTGCCGACAGTTCCGCTGCTGCGCGGCCGACGAGGAGAGACCCGGCCACCCACAGCCCGGGGAGGGCGCCCGACCGGGGGAGCCAGAGGAGACCTCACCCCCCCAGCAAACGAGCAGGCTCCGAGCCCTCCGCACCACGAAGGACGAGCAGGTTTCAACTTCTAGCAGCTCAACAGGGGGGGGAACTGCTGCCCGGCGAGTTCCGAGGGCTCCGCGCGCCTGGAGCCGGGGGGGGGGGGAGGTTCGCAAAGGGGAACCTCAGCTTTGAGGTGGCACCACCCTCTGCCAGCGAGCCCCACGCAGACTTCGGAGGGTTTAGTTACAGCTTCCTCTGCAGAGGAGGGGGAGGAAATAGTCTCGTCGTCTTCATCGGTGGGCAGCGACCAGCACAAGCCACCCACCTCCTCCCCGGCTCAGCTAAAGCCGCACCTGCTCTGGGGAAAAGCAGCCGGGCCCCGAGCAGGTAAGGAGGGGGAGTCTTCAAGATTACTGAGCTCAGTGACCCCGAAACAGGTGAGATTTGGCATCTTCCTCCTGCGCCCGTCCACACCGGTGGACTGTGCAAACGCGTGCAGGCCCACGGAAAATCCTGCATGTTTTCTTCAACTGTTTCCCAAATCCTCGTCCACCCGCCGCGTTATCGGCCGACAGGCAGTCGCCCGGCAAGCCCCTCTCCCCGTTTCGCAGCAGGCTCCGCCGCAGCCCAGGGCGGGTTAGCAACGCACAGAAACAAAAAGAGAAAATGCATTGAAACGTGCATGAGAACAGCAGCAATGGGCAGGAACGGGGAGGGAGGGGGGGGGGGGCCAGGCGAGGCAAGTGCCCTGGGCTTGCTTCGGCTGCCGAACCCCCGGCACGACCTGCGAGGAGCACAGCAACGCCTGGTGCGGGGGGGGTTTCTCTGAGGATCACCCATCCTTCCAACCCCGCGCCGGGAGTTTGCAAGAAGCAGCCCCAGGGCCCAGCGCGGGGGGCTGCGCGCAGGGGAGCCGAGAGCCCGCCCGGCGGGGGAGGTCAGGCCGCTGCCGCCAACCGCCCAAGGTAAAGGATTGTCACAAATCAGCCAGGACAGCACGAAAACGCCGCAGTCTCCCCGGAGGCGCTCGGGTTTTGAGGCCTCCCCCCCCCCCCCCCCCCCCAAGACCACGTAGTGCTGAAAGAGCAGGAGCCTCAGGGCAAAGGCCACTTGCCGGAACTTTCTGAAGGCGGGCGCACGTGCCACTGCGGCGTGGCGAAGCGTCTCGCCTCCGCTGCTGGGCTAGAGCAGAAGAGGATGGGCCACACGGCCCCTGACCGGGTCTTTTTGCAGGATCATCTCCTCACAGCAAGTGTAACCACAACCAGAGCCACTTGTTTCCATGCTTCTGACCGGTGGAAAAGCATCTACATTCATTACAGTCAAAAAACCGCATGTTGTTAGATAGGATTAATCAGTAAAGTGAAAAATGACTAGCCACAGACAACCTACAAATGATACTGGTATACCAGTTAGTCTGGTACGTGATAGCAGCAGAATCACTAGCACAAGGCAAAACATGAGCTTCGAAATGATTTTACTGAGACCTTTGGCTAGTGTGGCTCCAATTGGTGTGGTCAAACTCAGCCAGAAATTTAGTTTGGAAGGTCACGGGGAAGAGAACAGAAGAGTCCAGAGCCAGCTCGGCAGCGGCACTATGTGTAGAAGATGATCTCTGGGATTTGTCCATCCTCCACCGAAGTGCCGTTGTTATTCCCAGCTGCGTAACAGAACATAAAGCAGGTTTTGGCTCCCGTCGTCGGTGATTCGTGGATCACTTTGCGCAGTCCTTTGGTTCCATAGTGGGAATCTGGACCCTGCGATGGTCACAGGAGACAAGAACAGATCAAGAGAGGGGTGGCAGCCCCGCGGGCCCCGGCACGCGCTGGGGGTTTGGCCTCACAGCCTGGGCAGAAGCAACGAGCTCTGTTCACCTCAGCACCTCCCTCTGCTTTCTGCTTCTCGCACTTGGAGCGAAGTTCTCATCTCTGTCAGAACTTAACACTACACTTAACCAGATCCCAACAGTTAAATATCAACCTTTTCAAGCCGCCGCAGGCAGGCTCTGCACTACACGCTCGCAGGACTGACACCTTACCTGTATACATCAAGAAAAAAAAAAAAAATCCCATTGCTTCATCACTAATGTAGCCTATTCATTACTGTCCGCTTGCAAGACGAGTTAAAAACCACCTCTCAACGCTGGTGGTGAACGTGCTCATTGCACTGCCACGTGCAGGACTACAGAGCAAACCTTCGAGATTATCCTAGGGGCCTTGCAAAGGGCAGAGCGAGAGCCATGCTGCGCCGAAGGGGCTGAAGCAGCCTGCCTTCAGCCACCTTTATCCCGCCTCCTCCACCCAGGCCGCCCCGGGACGGTACCTTTAGAGTAGCACACGCTGTATAGTTGACGTTGGGTAAAATCTCAACGGGCTCCTTGAACATGACCCGGAAAGTGTTGGATGATCCGTCGCAGCTGAACCCCGTGTCGTTCTGCCCCAGGACCGTGTTACTGTCCGTGTGGATGATCTGCAAGACACACGCTCGCTTTTAAACCTGCCGAGTCAGCTGAACGCTGCCCTGCACCAGTGCAGGTTGTGTCCCCCCTGAACTGGACCCAATCTGAGGGACTCAGTGGTCTGATCCCCACACCACCCCCCCGTTACGACTGCGCCACCCCGTTACTTCTGTCCACCTTCAGCGCTGCGATCACACCGAACAGCTGTGGGCTTGGGCCCCAGCCAGTCCCTCCTCACCCTGGGGCCTGGCAGAGGACTGCAGGCTGATGTTCTGCGCCTAGATCCTCACCTGCCTCTCTCCTCCAAAAGCTCAGGGGCACCAGGAGACCCTGACAATTGAGGAAGGAGTGCCGACAGACTCCCGCTCGTCACATCAGCTGGGCTGTGCTGGGGTAACCCTCCTGGGGACGAATCTTCTCAAGTGATCCAGACTGGGGTTACGTATGTGCATCCACAGAACAAGGCACACAGGATTTCCGTAAGCCGCCCACCCCAGCCTTTGAACAAGATCATGACAGACTTCAGAGTCTCCCTCGGCCCTACTTGTCACCTCAAACAGGACACTGACGACGTGGGGCCGCACACGCGGCACTGCACAGGCCCAGCACAGACACAGCAATTGCTTTCTCTTCCCTTGTTGCATCGAGGCGGCTCCGTGGCATTTGTACAGCTCGGGGCAAAAGACAGGCCAAGTACTACGGCAGCACCCAACTGCAGCAGCCCCTGGAGGGCAGAGCTGGCCTGGCCTGCTCTGTGGGGGACAAACATGCACAGCTTCTTCTCCAACTGCGTCACAACTCTCCCAGATGTATTTTCAAAGGCTGCGAGCGGACTTGGGGAGATCCTGGAGTGACGCACGCCGCGGGGGGCTGCATAAAATCGAGAGCAGTAATCCCTCTTATCCCCAGTGCCCCATCTGGACCTCACTACATCTGCCAACCACCCTATCTAGAAAACAAACACAGTCCCTTCTAACTTCAGACTTTGTTGCACATACGCTAAAATGTGGAAGTTAGCTCCTACAGCAGCAAAGATTTTTAACATAGTAGAGAGAATTACCTGTATATTTACTTGGTAATCCGTTGGCCCATGTATGGATCCGTATAATCCAAACCCAACTACAAATATCCTTTTGTTTACTGAGAACCTGCAGGAACAGACCAGGAAAGTCAGACCAAGCTGCCACTCCTGTATTGTTTTAGTACAAGGATGATACACAAATATCTTCACTCGCTTTAATTTTATACCTATGATTTACTCAAATATACTACAGTTTTAAGTGCAGTTCTTACTAATAACTGAAATCCTTTACAGAAACCGTAAATTGTAAGCTTACACCTTTGACTGTCCTAGTAGGCCGGCAATAATTTAATTTGCTCATGTAAAATACAGAGCTGCACGATCCCATCAGCGACCCTCAGAGTCCAGACTCAGGAAGCATTCCGAGGTTGCTGCAGTGTCAGCATCCAAACCCATGAGCCAGGCGAAGGCCTGGGGAGCGTGGAACGGTGCCCACCCTGAGGACAGCAGCAGTCCTTCCAGCAAGGTAACAGCAAAGACCGCTTAAAGTGTCATTAGACAGTTCAGTGCTGAGCACTGGAGGAGAATCGTTCATGTGCTTCTGAGCATTTGCTGGATATAGCTGCACTCAAGATTTACCCCCGAGTAGAAATTAAGATTCAATAGCTCCTGAGCGTAGCAATTCCTGCTGCCTAAGGCAGCAAGGGGAAGGATATTCACCCCGCTGCCTCACTACAGCTCCATCTTCTCAGGTAGCAGAAAGCCTCAGCGCCTGCCAAACTGCCAACCTAATTTCTTCACCTGTCCACCAACTCTCTCAGCCCTGCATGTTTCAAGGACAAACATCTGCAGTAGGCTAGAAGCCACTGCTCTGCAACCAGCATAAAATAGCCAGGGTTGAAATTGCACACAAGGCTTGCTGAAGGCTGACCCTGATGCTGCCAGGAGTTGCACTTAAAGTCAAATACAAGCTCCAAAAGGTCTCTGAACGTTAGATCTGAGCGCAGTGTTCGGAGCTAGCAGCTCTCCCCGTTACAATCTCCTGTAAGGGGATGAACAGACCAGAAGATCCAACCGACAGCTCCAATCAATATGCAAGAAAACTGTCAACAAGAAGACTTAAAAATTTTAAAGAACTATATTAATGGGAGTCCCCCTTCTACCCCCTTCTACAAATCTGAATTGGGAAATAACCAAGGCTTTTTGGTTACCTCCCGTCTTGCTCTAATCACTTTGCCACACAAGGCTTGCAAACTACCATTTGCCATGCCACATCTCCACATCTTTGTCACCACGATCGAGCTTTGCCGTTTCTCTACAAGCTTGGGTCTGAACAAACCAGGTATTAGCAGAAAAGCAGGAGCAGCAAGCATTTCATCCCAATGCCTCCCTGAAATAGGCGAGGGGCTTCAACAAGCCACATTTACCCTTCTAATAAAGCAGGAAACAAACCTGATGGAGCACTGGTGAGTGGACATACCCAGGCACAGGGGGAAGCCACAAGCTGCCCGGTGACTCCAACCACTACGTGCCTGTACAGCTGCAGGAAGCCACTTGCAAAGGAGAGAAATAACCCCACCCCCCCCCCCCGAGAGGCCTGTGCTGGAGGGCCACTTTTGCTGGCAACCTTCGGCAGTGCAGAAGCAAAGTGGCAGCCTGCAGCTGCACATGCAGGTTAACGCATCAGGCGATGCTTTTGCCCAGCAAAACGCTTTTCCCTTCGGAGCCTGCACTCGGGTTTATATGGTGGAAGTCAGGGTCTAGCACGTAACTCTGCGGGTTTAGGTCTAGAGTAGGCTCAAAGCTCAGGGAACACGAATCTATCAGCAGCAGAATTAGCAGAGAAGCTGACCTTATCCTGTCACTAGTCCCACTGTACCCCCAGCGGCTCTCCACCTGCTGGAAACGGCTGATGCTGCACTCCTTCCCCCGCAGGCAGCACCGCGGTCTGTCGATGAACTCCACGCGTGGCTTCGGATTCACCGTGAAGTGGAGGAACAGGCTCACCACCTCCCGGTCCGTGAGGATCCCCGACTGGGCAGGCCCTGCAGAGGAGCACGAAAGCAGCGATGCCGTCAGCCTCCAGACAGCAGAAGGGATCCTTTCGGGATTGACGTGGGGAGGCAAACTTGACTTGCAGCTAGGAGTGGAGCAAACCCACATCACGCACGGGATCTCGCTGGTGTGTCAGGAAGTTAAACCCCAGACAGAAAGGTGCTGCCTGCCTTTGCTCTGCACACCAGTCACGGACTGCGGGGCCCCCGCACGGGGCACGGCCGCGACACGGCGGCTACGCGCGCAGCTCCGCGGAGCCGCAGTGCGTTTGGCTAACAGGGCTGGCTCACAAAGCTAGAACATGCAGCTAATCCTTCCCCCACTCCCTCAGGAGATGGTAACAGTGGTAAGAGACAGGGATCTTCATACAGCTACACTGGGATTTTATAACATTATTGTTAAGATATCATGAAGCCCGTGGAGGGGTAGTGGGAGGGAACGTCACCCGGATACCGTCAACTTAGAAAGTCCGGGAGTATTTTTCAGTCAAGACAAAGGTGGTTCAGCTCCCGCCCTGCTTTGATTCCCCCCGCCCTTGGGCATTTAATCCCTGCTTTGGGTTTGTTTGAGGTTTTTAATACCTTTATTGTAGTACTTCGGGAAAAATGCTAGAGATTGTAGCAAGCGTTGGAACACATTCTCATCTGGTCTCCAGTAACGATGTTTTCTCCAAAGTGATGCTAAACTCAAGCTTTGGAAACTACTTCAAATACTTTTGAAAGAGGAACCAGGTAAAAATCAGTCTTTTACCGTAAGAGTCAAAAGCTGCTCTGTGCCTCTATTTGCAAGAGGCTTTTAACAGAAACAAGACTACTGTGCACTGGCGAAACAACAGCATTAAGTGCTGCTTGATGTGAGAAGTAAATGCCCAGCTACTTGTTGGTCCAAACCGACTTGTAGTTGGTTAAATTCAGCACAATGTTACACAAAAATAATGTGGTCCAAGGCCACAAGAGGCAGAGATGAAGGAATTTAAGGAAGACGACTGTTAACAGATAAATGATCTTATGGATACTTTGCTCAGCACAAGTTAGCTGTCATTGATCATGTCTAAACTTATCCTGCGTTGCTGCAATTCAATTCTTAAAAGTTTCAAATTACTTGCTCCGAGGGATGGGAGCGACACATTTGCCAGTTAAAACATCTTCATGCAAAGCTCCATGTTCAATACTAGGTTGTACAATAAACGGGTGAAACCACTGCCTCCAAAAATCCTTTTCTTCTTTTTTGCTTTTGGGAAAAGGGGGCGGAAGGGAGTGGGTTTCCTCTCCCACCTCTGCCGTGATGACCGAAGAAATCAGCGTCACTCAGAAACTCAGCAAAAGGACAAGGCCGAAGCAATTCCAAGGTAGTCTCTTGTTTAAGGAACAGCTGACCGGCACAGCCTCCCAGGTTTGGGGATTCTTTTGTTCATCTTTTAGGCTCAAGCGGATGGAGAAATGAGTTCCACTCAAAGCAAGATGACTAACCAAATATCCAAGCGGAAGAGGCAGTCGTGACAGACAGTACGGGGAGGGACGGTGACATTCCCAGCTCAAAGGCTTCAACCCAAATATGCTGAAATTAGCCCATTCCTCCCGGTGAGAGAGCATGACACAAGATCTGAAGGAAGGGTTGAGAGAGACAGGATCTACAGAAAAATGGAAAGCTTGGTATGCACAAACTACTGACGTCTGCAACGCTACCCGGGAGGACGCTCGCCCCCCTCAAGCCGGGCCGCGCGCCCCTGACCTGCTGCAAAGCTGCTGTTTGGCACGCCGCGCCCCGAGGAGCGGAGCGCCGCGTTCCCGCCGGGGGCCAGCACGAAGGGAACTTTTCAGTGCGGATGAACAGACCTCGGCCTCCCTGAGCAAGCACCTTCTGAAGAGATCCACATCCCTAAGACCACACTGCGGCTGCGACAGGGCAAACAGAAAGTGGGCACCGAGTTTTAAGCACAGATTCACTTCTTACTAGCACCCTTCATACGGAAATAGGTACATCAGCTGGGGATAAGCTGATGCCATCTCTGCCTTGAGAAGTGATCTGCGAAGGAAGTGGTGTCAGTGACCCTTTTTGCTTCTTTGTACACATAACTTCAGCCTAAAACAAGTTTCTGTTTTGAAAATGGCTCCACCGTGTCTTTTAGCATGAAAACTATTTAAGCTGATTGCCAGTTTTCAATCCCTGGAGAATCACCAGAGTATGAAGTCAAAGACAACAGGCAATGAAAACAAAACAAAAAATGTTTAGTCAAAACTGTTAAATGATTTAAACATCTCTGCAGATCAAGATCTTAACATAAACTAGAAAAATGCTTTGAGACAGACTAAACACCACCAACCCTTCATCTCAAAGAACATTTTGAAAGATTTCTTCTGGTATGGGGCTCTGCTTTGAACGGCATCAGCAAGACACAGTCAACACCACCAGTGGACTACAGGCGGCAGCAAATACAGAATGGGGAGAAACATCCTCATTTCTCTCTGGGAGAAGGCTACAATCAATACCAATTAAACACTTGGAATGGTTAAAAAGGAAAGATGTGAACTCCCGTTTGGATCTCTGCTCTCAGCTAAGTGAGAAAGTAACCATCTACACATACTATAAGCAGAAACAGTCAGCTATGGTCCGACTTGCTCCTACCTGATGGAGCACTGTAGTCTTTAAAACAAGAGTGAATGATCATGGATGAAAATAGCATTTACACAGTAAATTTTGTAGGTCAGTGGGAATGGGGAATAATCTCAAATTTAAATTACTACAGGATACACAGAGGAAATCCATTTTCATGTACTTGATCCTCTGCAGAGTTCAGAGAAAGGAAAAGACCAGGGTTGCCAGAAATGCCTTTGTTCAGTTACCTGCTGCAAACTCCTCAATAGTCATCAATGGGAAGCGGATAAGAGAAAGCGCTTTGCCCAGTACTTTCCGCTTGTTCTCTGGAATCACCTGAAGTTGCTGCCGTTGACACTCAGCCTCTGACCAGCGAACCACTGCATTAAACAAACGAACCTCCCGGATCCCCAGGGTATCCCTCTCCAGCACCGCAACCAGGGTGTCTGCAAGGCAGGACAGACAGTGACAACTTTAGGCACTAACCCAAATCACACCGTTTCACCTAGCCAGAAGTACCCTATGTACAGCCAAGGTAAGTAAAAGAGAAGCAACTGAAAAAACAGCATCTCCCAAAAGTGCTGCCTGCAGCCTCTGAGGAAGATATATCTGCATATTCCATAAGTAACTCACTCACTGGAGCAGCAAACAGTGCCCATTTAATTGGCATGTTAATGGAAGTGCAGTAGAACGAATTGCAACTTACTTGACGTCAAATTTGGATGAAGAAAGCAGCATGAAAGCCAGGTTACCCATGCCTTACCTCCACAGTCCATCTCATTAGAAGAAGGTTAAAGTCTGAATTTTAATGTTTATGAACTGTGCCCAGCAAGTCTGAAAACTGCATACAGTAATTAAAATAGCCAGTTCTTGCTTTCAAAAACGCAACACCTTTCTAACTCCAAAACCTGACAACGACTCAGGGAACAATGCCAACTCCACATAAGATGACAAGTTACACCCACCCAAAATCTGCCAAAATCAACAGAGGAAATGGGCTTTCTACCATGCCCAGAAAACTCAAGTTGCACCAAAGTAAGCAGATTCCAGGCTATTTCTGCAAGCAAGCATGCTCTTTTGCAAATGCCTTGTCTCTAGCCACTTAGTGCCAGAGACTGTTCGTTCAACAGATTGCTCCAGAACAGCAAAGCCTCAAAAGAGAAGTGCCAACTATTAACCTGTAGTAACTTCAGAGGCTAGCTTGTTATGAAAGCATATAGAGGGAGGAGAGGAAAAAGCTTACCCAGATCAATGTCTGTAAACCCCTCCGCATTGATGGCATCTGAGGTGTTCTTGTCGATGTTCTCTAAGCAAAGGCTGGCCAGCTGAGGCTCATCAAAAAGTCTTGCCTAGTAAGGAAGCAGCAGTGGTTAACACAAAAAGTATTTTAAAGTTTACACTAAGTAAGGACCCCCCCCCCTCTCTCCCAGAGCCCATCTTCATTAGCAATACTATGCCTGACTGCATCATTAATTCACTGGGCTGCAGCAGGCTTTCACAGGCAGTTAAGCATGACAAGGCAAACACTAGAAAAATCTGCATTTGGCATCAGTTCTGTTTTAGCTGTGCATGTCTTCAGGCATGTCTTTATTTTAACATCACATCAGTTAAAGTGGCTATAGTGCTTTCGAGCACCATACTGACCATGCCAGCTGAGCATGGGTAATTTTTACTATACCATTTTTATATTTAGAAGAAAGCTTTATTCAGTGACTCTAGGCCTGCTTGCTCTAGGAATATGCAGAGGCAGCTTATTCTGTAAGAACGCAGTCACGCTGATCTCACGTATTAGCAAAAATGCCTTAGCAGGCACACTGCTGGCCTCGCAGGGAGATGTGCAAAACCTTGTGGGGTTTGCAGCCTGCTTAGTGCATTTGCATGTTTTGCACAGAATCAGCTACTCGAATCTAGTTACCTTTCAGAATTCCCCCCAAAATAGGTTACTACTTCAAACAAAGCCTGAACTCAGCTTGGAGAGTTGCTCTGAATCTCTCCACCCAACCTAAGGGCAGTCTTGTTAACAATTTCCCTACCACTTCAGTTTCCCCTGGACTACCAAAACACGTTAGCAACCCTGTGCCTAGCATAAGCACAAATGAGGTGGGAACACACAAAAGTCACTAAAATGACATCTTATTTCCAAGGCTTTGGTTTTGCTATTTAGGAAGGAACTGCCTTAACATCACACCTAACATTAATGGAAGAATACACTGGGACTTGAACTCACTGCCACAGGTAAGGTTTAAAAATTGTGGTTTGGGCTGGGAATTCAGTCGCTCACGGACGCCAGCGCTATCGAGCATCTTCCGCTTCACCCTCGCTCATGTGCTGTAGAGCTCAGCAAGGCCAGCCTTCGGCGCTGAGACCTCAAGTGCAGAGAGCTGAAACAACTCTCCGTTTTTCCAGGGACCAGGGAAGCTTCAGCAATCATCACCTGCTCCCGGGGCTGGAGGACTGCCAGTGCCTTACACTCTTGGCATCCAAGAGCTGTGACTGACTCAGACTTTACTACTATAGTGGCTCTTTTGACACGTGAAAGACTTGCGTTACACTCACAGAGTTCTCCCCCCCACAGCAGCTTTAGGCAAGCCATTATTTCCTTGCTGATCAAAGTGACATCTGCGTGTACGTCTGGCATGAAAGAGGATCACGGTTCACTATGAGGTGCAATCAATTAGGAGAGCTGTTTGCCACTGGTATTTCTGCCGGAGATTAGCAGTTGCTTGAAATGTGGTCAAGGACATGGTTGCTGGACCAGCAGGATTCGGCAGCGGTACACGAAAAGGAGGTTTGGGGCTCTACCATCTTAGGTCCACGATCTTAAGCCTATCAGGAAATGTTTTGTACAAGATGTATCTCAGGTCTGTAATTAACTGTACAAATTGACAATTTGTTGGAGTAAAAGCAGAAAACAGAGGCCGATTTTCACACTGAAGGACCAGAACCGAGAGCATTTTGAGAACAGATCCAATTAAACAAGGCGCCTTGTGCAGCCAGCCGTTGAGATACAGATACCCTTCTCAAAGAACACCAGCCTCAAACATTTAAGAGACTTGATATACCACAACAGTGAAGACAAACTAGACACGAATCACCACTGATAATAAATCATAATGGATAAGCCACAAACAAAAGGAACCAGGAAGGCCTGTCTCCACCTGGCATTTCAGCTGCCCCAGTGCAGCTGACAGAGTGCCAGGCAGTATCTTGATTTTGATATCTGAAAAACTAGGACAACCTCCTCTTTTGCCAAAGGAGGACCTTTGTGACTTGTATGGAAGTCACCATGAACCTAAATGTTACCCTGCCAAAGCTGCAAAGTCAGGTTGCAGAGACCTAGCATGCCACAAAAATCCCCGCATAAAGAATGCCACCAAAAAGCCGACACCTCTAATCCTCATGAGGTGATAGCTAGCGTAAGATGCCTCTTCAAAACTGCAGCCTACAGGAGAGATCTCTTCTCAGCTCTTGGATAAACAGCCCCTAATCTTTCAGAGTGCAGGCTGCTGAACAAAAAAAACGAGAGCTGCAGCCAAAGAGTTACAATTGTCCTACCACACGTCAGATGGGAGTGCAGATTTGGCCACCATCACCCAAGCAAGAATCTTTAAGTCCTGAATCTTCTCCAGGGAAGTGCAGTGTGGTTCCCCCATGTCTCAGAGGCTGCCTCACCCGTTTATGGCATGTGGAAAAGGGCCAAGATAAAAGAGAGAATGTGTAAAGGACATGGTATTTTGCAGCAATAGCTGAATCCCAGCAGCGAAGAGTGTCTACAACAGCAGTGTAATGCAGAACTACTTTGAGAACTTGATCCAAATACTTAAACTCAACCCCCCAGCCTAATTGCAACAAACAAGCAAAGAGCTCAGTAGTGACTGCTCCAGGCCAACACTGCTTTAGGGCTACACTGCTTCAATTTCTGCAAAAATTGCTGGTGTAGACACTGCCACTGATGCAGTAACTACAGTCAGAGCATCCTGATGGAGAAAAAAAGCCAGCAGACAGATACACCGGGCAAGACAGGTCAACCCCTCAGAGCCAGACCGCCTTAGTGCGCTGGTCCCCAAGTCAGGGCAGCTGTGAAAACTCCTCCTCTGCCAGGTTTGTTTAACATCAGAAATCACAACAGCTTTGTGGGCTGGCTGATCAGAAATATTCCTCTAGAGCTAGTCAAAAGTACGCTCATTCCCTAAATGAAAGAAACTTGCACATACAATGCCTATTTGTTTCTTGTTCCTACGTGACCCAGAACAGGGCATCCCTAGAGATGCTACACACACGGCAACACATAGGTGACAGCATGGTGGAAGTCTCTGATACATCATTAACTGTCAGCAGAGAGGATGGCAAGGACCAGAAAGAAAAGATGCGGCTAGGAAATGGGAAGGACAGCGATGCTAATTTAATCAACCTGCATGCAAAGTCTGATCTTCTTCAAAATAAGCAGAAGTTGTAAACACTGTCTTCCAGCTTGCTGCTTAGATGAGTCAAATGGAAAATGGAAGAATCCCAACCCGCACAGATCGTATCAGAGGGGCACAAGGATGCACAACCGGCCTCAGAGAGTCAAGAAACACAGCTGCACTGACACTCCAGGTTTGCATGCCTTCAGTGCAACGGGAGGATGAGCGGGAACAGGCTGAGGAAGAGATCACTTTGTTCCTCTCCTAGGAAAATAAACCAAAGCACTCATGAAAAAAGTTGCATTTTCTGCCTTTCACCCCCATTGCAGGGAAACTATTGCAAAAAAGCCCTTCCAAGAATGTCTGATCAGCTACATGCAGCAAGCTTTGCACAAAGAAAGCTTATTACTCCAGTCCTGAATCTGAACATAAGAAAATCCTCTCATTTCACTTTTCTTCTTGGCAGATGAAATTTTTCCACCCTGTTAATTTCTTCCCCAGCTCACACTCTGGAAGGAATTGCCTGCCACAGAGAAATAGAAAGCAGATCTGAAACAGCAGCAACATTTGCTGTATTTTAATGTTCTTTGTAAGAACCTGCTCATCAGCATTAGACTCCTGTAAGGAAGAATTTGAAATGACGCAGAACTGCTCCATTTTGGATGATTAACTCCGTAACACTCAGAAAGCTTCTGTTTTCCTGTTGTGACAGACTTGCTTAAGGGACTTAATGCAAACGACTGCAAACTCACCTGTGTTAACAGCATGAACGCATTATCTGCTCGGAGGTTTTTTTTAAGAAACTCCACACAATGAGCTTCAAGGGCTGGAACTGCATATTTTTTAGCTGTGTAAAGCGTTGTCATAACAGTCTCTGGTCCAATCTGAACTTCGTCTGAATAAAGAAATCTGAAAACATGCAAGGAAACATTGCTGTGGTGAAGCCAGTAAGAGAACACGGTAAAGACCCTTGCAATTCATAAAAAACATGCTTGTGCTTCTGCGCATCATCCTGGCCCCATTTCCTATACTCATTTTCACACCCTTTCTACTAACTGGTTTACCAAGGAGAAACTTTTTTATTTTTAAATTACACACTCTTTTACAGTGGAACTTTTAATTAATTAAATAGCTGGGAGATCTGCTGAAGCACCTCAAACTGCCTAGCATCCCACAACCTGGGGATGCTTATGCTAGGCTAGAACAGTCTCTGGCCAAGTGCACCCCTTAAAATTAACATTTTTGACTGTTCAATTAGACTAAACAAAGACAAAAATCCAATCCTGCCTATTTCAGAAGAGAAGCTCCATTTTACACACTAATTCAAAAGTGATCAGAAGCGCTCATATGTATACATCCCCTGCAGATGAGATGTTTTCTCCATACCCCACTTTCCCCTCATCTCTTTGCTTTATATACTGAACTGTTTCGTTTCGTTATACAGCTGTTAAAATACAGCACACAGCGTAACTTCAGCATAAAGAAGGAGTTCATTGCGAAGAAAAACAAGGACTGCCATGCTGCTAGCAAAGCATCAGCCTTCACTGTTAGGCCAAAACAAGGAAGTACATTCATACTGCATGGAAAAACAAAGGTCTTCATAGGAAGCCTGACCGAGCCGCCTCATACCCAAGCATGCTGCTTAGAGACAACAGGAGCTGACAGGCTGGGTTCAGTAAAACCAGTTACACGCTTAATGTTAGTCCTAAGCACACGCAGAGTTTTTGTTTACTGTTTTTCCTTTAGCCAGTCGAGCATTTGCCAATCAGGATCTGAAAGGCCTGAAGCACAGAGGTGTAATATTAAGGGTGTTAACTGTGCTCGACAGTCCTATTCCACAGGATCCTTTGGAAACTCCAGCAATTTCCTCTCCTGGGTCTCTCCAAAGGCGGCACAGTAACACGTCATGTGGCCGCTGTTCCTGGAGGCTCCACACAGCAGCAAGGCTCTTCTTGGGGGATGCCAGGCTGTGTCCCTGTCTGGAGGGACTTGCTGCAGAGCAGCAGCGGAACTCTCGGTCCTCTAGCTGGAGAGGGCCAGGATGCAATTCAGGGAAGCATAAACAGGGGGATTCAGAGGAAGGGAAGCGCTCTCATTGCTGCTGAAAGCAGGCTTTTGTGCTGCTCTAGAGCATCTGCTAATAACAGCATCAAGCCACGGGCTCATGAATGCGTTTTGCACACATCCCTTCACCAGTCCTATTTTCACTAAGTAATCCTTTTTATTACAAGATTAAAAGAACACAGTTGCTCTAAAAACAACTAGTTCTATTTACTGCAATGACTATGTTACTATTTACTTTTGCGGTAGTCCAAACAGTGTGTGCTGAAAGGGATAACAAGAGGCTCAAACTGTAGAAAAAGTATAATATCAATTTAAAAGATTTAGATTATAAGCCCAGACATTCAAAACGTTCTTTGGTTACCGTAATAATAATAAAAGGATCTCTTATGCAATTACAGCAGACCTATTAAAGGCCACTAGCCCACAAACACAATCTAGTGTCCAGGAGGGACCTTCCGCTGAACATCCCGAATGGGCACTTTGTCCTTTGATAAGCTCCTGATCCTACAGCATTAGGTCACGGCTTGGACCAAGTCCAGAGACAGATGCAAGGGTCAGCTGCAATTCCAGATCAGTGTTCGGAGGGACCGGCTTCACTCTAGGAAGGTTCATACCATGTACTCGATAAGCTTCCTACTGGAAGGCAGCACCCAAACTTCCTTTGGCACAGTTAAGCTCTGAGCATTTTAAAAGTGACAGTTCAATTCTAGATTTAAGCATCTAAGACATCACTGGATCATGGGCACAGCCACTGTAGCGTAACTGCAAGCTTTAGAGGCACTGTGATAATCCACACACAATTTCTCCTATACAAAATATAAAACATTTCTGTTGAAATCCACCCAGATTCATCACTTTAGTCTTTTCAGATGATGGTTCTCTTCCAAGATTTATTGTTTATATAAAGTGCTGAAATCTCAGCACTGGCAGGGAAACATGACTTTGCCTCTAATTCACTCAGTATTTTAGCCTCACTAAGTTTTAAAGATAGATACTAACTCTGCACTGCAGGGAGATCTACCTGGCTGATAGAGTCATACACCAATTAGAGGGATTCCCCATGTGCCAGTGTCTGGTTTAAAATGAGCCAAAGGGGAGGGGAGCTGGGGGCTCCCTATTATTTCTGGCCTCTCGTTCTAGCAAAGATCAATTTTAAAATCCTCTAAGATAGCACAGCCGTGACCAAAGCACTTTTTGAAGGTAAAGCAAAAAGTGTGCCAAAGCTATATATAGTCATTGTTCCCAATAGGAAGCAAGCGGGGAACATGTCAAGAGCACAGGACTGGAAACCCCTGATAGTAGGTTACAGAAATCCTATAGAAACGGGACAATGACTTTTCAGCATACATTCAGGATTGCTGCTGGATGTTACACAGCACCAGCCGAGCTTAAAGAAATCGGTGAATAGGATGTTACAGCCCCTTCCTCTACCTCCCCCCCAGCATACGCGCTTACAACGCAGGCTGTAAACGTAAATTCAAAATCAGCTCTCTAAAAGAGGAATAAAACACACACAAGAGGAGATATCACACAGAATATATGACACTGATTTCATGCTCTTTCTTACCTGTTACAACTTGCTCATTTGCCCACAACCTCCATGAGCTCCAAGTATTTGTAACTTACAGAGCTTTAAGAGGATTACTTTTCCCCACTTCTCTCAAATAGCATTTGTATCAAATCAAACCAATTCATGAATGAGAATTTATGAGACAGTGTCTGAAGAGGTATCAACTTAACTCCAAGGGCCAGCATGGGCACTTACTCCAATCTCTAACCAGAACACCTCCCACTGCTGCATCTGTGTGGTGTAACTATAGAATTTTAACTTTACAAAATTATAAAATTATCCAGTTTAGTTTTGGCCCATACTGCAGATCAGCAGCAGGAAGGGCACACTGATTTAGGTATTGCTAAACCAAAACATGAAGCATCAGATGTTTCTGTGCAGTAGCTGTGCACTCCTTTTACACAGGAAAATAGGGATTTAACACCAGAATTTAAGCACCCTTGAAAGATCAACAAACAGGCATTTCATTTAGAAGCTTAATGATCTCCACTCTACAAAATGGTTTGCTGCTGTCATTAAAAATATCCTCCTCTATAGCAGATCTGCACATTCCAGTTATACTGTACATTAGAAGCAGCTTACTTCAGCAGAGCTAGGAAGGCAGCAGGCTCCACATCAGGCAGCTCAATCTCTGTAGAAGTTGTGGCCATTCCACCATTAAACATCGCATCAAAGACTGCGCTGCCCACAGCCAGCACAAACCTAACATTAAAAAACAAACAAGGAAAAAAAACTTTATGTTAAACCATATTCACTTTCCAAAAAAGTCCCAGGGTAGCTGCTATTCCCCAAGGCCACCCCCAAGGATAGCAAATTGTTCATAGTGTTAAAGCAAAACCGTTTTGCAACAGAAGGGAGTTTCAGGCTTTCTGTTCTTTTACTGCAAGAACACCAAAGTCACAAGCAACTTCATTTTGAGCCTTGTCCCAGTATACAACACAGTAATGGTTCCCCAAAGACAAGTTTCTGTGCATCATGGAACAGAATACACGTGGCTGCTTTGTAAAGTCCTCATAGGATCTATGGACCATTCATGTGGTTGGAAAGGTAAGAAACAATAAAGTTAAGGAATTCAAGTTCTTCCAGTGAAGAGAGCCCAAGTCTCGGTGCAATTCCCCACAGTCAAATACTGAAAAGACAAAAAACTTGGCACTACACACTACCCATCCTCCCCAGACACCAGGAAGACATCCTTGGTGACCACACAGCAGTCTCTCAAAACATGCAAATTGCATCAGCAGCATCACCGGGAGCTGCGGACACCAGCACCTCCTGCAGCACCCAGCACGGGAGCTGCCTTCCCCAGGCACGCTGCCGCCTCCTTCCACGCAAAACCTGCTCCGGGCTTAGCCTCCCTCCAACCAAACTAGCACCGTTAGGTGCACACAAACCCTTTTCACACTGCTGTGAGTTTATGTGGTAATTAACAGCAAGAGGCATGTTATCAGCCCTAAAGAATTCAAGCAGGAATTCCCACAAACCAGGTTGGAGACCGAAAATAATATTCCAGCACTCCCATGTAAACAAGATGATTTCCCTCACTGATAAACACCAACTCCTATTTTAGGAGGAGGCACAGACCTGGGTTGCTGAGAGGCCTGTGCATGTGTAAGCTGCTCTACCTGCCTCATGTCTCAGAAAAGCCATTTTGAGAACTGTGTTTGAAAATGCAGATGAGTTTTTCCCAGGAAAACAATTCTTCTTCCTGGTGTCTGCAATCAAGCAACTCCCTGAAGTTAAATACAGCTCAGGCCACAAAGGTCACAGCACAGCAGCGCGGGGAAGCAGAAGAGACCAGGCTGCAGAAGCTAGAAAATTCAGGGGTTCTTGATGCAGCAGAGTTTGAGGCACACTTTGACAGAGAAGCATCAAGAACTGCAGGCAGAAAACCATACAGGACCGAAGGCACGAGACAGAAACCTTCAGTACTTGGGCCCCAAGGAAAGCCCATCATTAAAGGGAAATTTCAGTTAGATTTTGCTGCAGTAGGAAATGACACAGAGGCCTTTTTCTTTTCCTTTTAAACAAAATTGTTCATTTTCTTGCTTTTTACCCCCCTCCCATCCAGAGGAGGCCTTCCACGGATACAATAGAGCAAAGCACCGTGGACATGCCAGGCTTGTTTGCCATGACGGACTGTTTGGCTGACAAGCTGGGTTGTATTGTTTCTGATCGGTTAAGAGAGTAGGGACAAACCACAGTGGTTACCAAAAGAGTACACACATGCATATTTCTATCGAACAATTCTGAAGAAAAATGTCAAGAGCAAATAAAAAACCTTGTTCGCAATACTAGAATTTCCAGATGAAACAAAAATCGTTGTTCCTACAAAAGCAGTGATGGTGGCGAGACAACTGCAGGCATTATTTGCTACTAAAAATTAACATATATTAATTGCACTCTAAAATTTTCATTCTCACAGCCAGCACAGTATACATCCCCAATGAGCAGACAGCTTTCAGAAGCTATTTGAAAAGGGCATTCATTTAAAAAAACCTCTCAAATTTTTGCTTCCATTTCACTCAGGGACAAGTCAGCCTGATTTTTTTAAACTAATGAGCCCTAAAGGGACCCTCGTAGGTACCCAGAGATACACAGGACTCCAAATTTTAAGTTCCCTTAAAACATTAAGGAAATACAAATGTCAGAAAATCCCTCTCTTCACGAGATCTTCTTACTATTGCTAAAATGAACACTTAAAGCTATTCTAAAGACACTCCAGGAAAAGGAAGGATGTGGACCATTTCTCCTACACAGTCCAATAGTTTTCCCCAACTGTGCAGGTCTGCAGAAGGAAGAGATGGGGTTTGTTTCAGATGGCAGAAACACAACTATTAAGCCAAACTGACAGAGTAATAGGGCTTGTTTTGGTTTTCACCTCCTGTTTTCCAAAGCACTTTAACAACCGGCGCACAGCAAGCCTCTCTCCTAACCCCAAGGAGCACTGCTCGATGCAAACGTGCAACTCTCAAATACCCTAAAAGCTCAGCATAGTAACCAACTTTTGTCAGAGGAAGAATTCCAACAGAGGGTTATTTTTAAACAACGGCATGGTGACCAAACTGAAGTGGACTACTGAAAGGATGCAGAGAAATGATCAGAAGCAGAGCAGAAGAACTAAGAAAGCAACGCTTCATTTTTTGTCATTCTCTCTGCACGCGTAAGAATAAAAGTAAAGTGACTATCAGCAGTAAGAGTCACAGGAACTTCATTTGATTTGTCTTCACAAGGATCCAAAGTTGACTCCAAAAGCTTGTGAAGGCCCGCAAGAAAATGTCTTTCATTCTATTACTTACAGAATCATATCATAAAATGGTTTGGGTTGGAAGGGACCTTAAAGACCACCTAGTTCCAACCCCCCAGCCCCGGGCAGGGCCCCCTTCCCCCAGCCCAGGGGGCTCCCAGCCCCGTCCAACCTGGCCTTGAACCCTTCCAGGGAGGGGGCAGCCACAGCTGCTCTGGGCACCCTGGGCCAGCGCCTCACCGCCTGCACAGGGAAGAATTTCTGCCTTAGATCTCATCTAAATCTGCCCTCTGCCAGTTTAAAACCGGCCCCCCTCATCCTATCCCCACCCCCCGGACCCAGAGTCCCCCCCCACCTTCCCTGTCCCCCCTTTAAGCCCTGGGAGGCCGCTCGAAGGTCCCCCCGGAGCCTTCTCTTCTCCAGGCTGAACCCCCCCAACTCTCTCAGCCCGGCCCCCCAGGGGAGCTGCTCCAGCCCCCCCAGCATCTCCGTGGCCTCCTCTGGCCCCGCTCGAGCAGCTCCGGGTCCTTCTGCTGTTGGGGGCCCCCGAGCTGGCCCCAGCACTGCAGGGGGGTCTCCCCAGAGCGGAGCAGAGGGGGAGAATCCCCTCCCTCGACCTGCTGGCCACATTTCTCTTGATGCAGCCCAGGGCACGGTTGGCTTTCTGGGCTGTGAGTGCACGTTGCTGGCTCACAGGCAGTTTTCCATCCACTAATACTTCCCTGCCCTTCTCTGCAGGGCTGCTCTCCATCCCCTCCTCGTCCAGTCTGGATTTGTGCTTGGGATTGCCCCGACCCATGTGCAGGACCTTGCCCTTGGCCTTGTTGAACTCCATGAGGTTTGCCCAAGCTCACCTCTCCAGCCCGTCCAGGCCCCTCGGGATGGCATCCCTGCCCTCAGCGTGGCACCACACAGCTTGGTGTTGTTGGTGAGCTTGCTGAGGGTGCGCTTGGATCTGTCCATGTCGCTGACAAAGATGTTAAATAGCGCTGGGCCCAACACCAACCCCTGAGGAACACCACTTGTCACTGCTCTCCACTCGGACATGGAGCTGCTGACCACAACTCTGAGTACAACCACACAGCCAATTCCTTACCCTCCGAGTGGTCCTACTGTCAAATCCACATCTCTCCAATTTAGAGACAGAGATGTCATGCAGGATAGCGTCAAGTGCTTTGCACAAGTCCAAGTAGATGACGTCAGCTGCTCTTCCCTTACCCACCAGTGCTGTAGCCCTGTCACAGAAGGCCGCCAAATTTGCCAGGCACAATTTGCCCTTAGTGAAGCCATGCTGGCTGTTCATCAATCACCTCCTTATTTTCCATTTACCCTAGTAGTTTCCAGGAGGATTCGCTCCATGATCTTACCGGACACAGAGGTGAGACTGACTAGCCTGTACTTCCCCAGGTCTTCTTTTTCTCCCCTTTTTAAAAATGGGGGTTATGTTTCCCCTTTTCCAGTCAGCAGGAATTTCACTGGACCGATGAGTTGCTTCCTAACCATTAATTTTCACTGCTTCCTTGTTCACCTTGGCATCTCCACCTGTCACCCAGTTTAATTTGTATACCCAACAATCCTGCTCCCTTTCTAGGCACTACGGTAATACCAGTAATAAAATAAACCACTCAAAAACCACAACTATCCCGCTGCTGCATGCTACTTTGCTCCTCCGTCCGCTCCACTGTGGAGAAATCTTAAAATATCTATTCCAGAAGAGATGGCACAGGAACAGAGAGCAACATGTGACATGCTGGAGCTCAGTGAAACTGCAGGTTACAAGAAGTTAATAATGATGATCATTTGCTTGCTGCATCCTTCCAGTACAAGGAATAGAGACACTGGGTGAAACAAGCAGGAGGCAGGTTCAAAAACCCCCGGAAGAAGCTCTTCACAAGCAACCCCAGGAGCGGAGCACTGGGACACCTCAGCAACCAACGCCGCAGTTACTACAAGTTAATACACATCCAAGAAAAGACCGGACGAGCTCAGAAGAGAAACGCCTGGAAGCAGTCAAAAGCTTACTCAGACCGTCCCCAAGCTGCAGATCTCCCAGGCTGGAGTATACACTGGGGTGCATCACCACACACTTGCTCTGTTCCCTTTTGGGCCATGTTTTCTGTCCAATTAACAAGCTTAATTATCACACCCAAGCAGCTCCTGGTTGATGAGGGTTAGACACTTCTAATCTCACTGATGTTGCGTTCCATGAAGCAGATCTGGAAAAAGGCAAAAAAAACCCTTCCCTCTTACTGCTGGGCCTAATCAATGCCTTGACCTTGGCTATGTTAGCATTATGAAGCTTCATGACAGCCCGCTCAGTCCAGCATTTGTTAGCCTTGACATCAAAAAAACCTTAAGGCTGATCTATCTTCTTCATGGCTGATTCAGCAGCAAGAGGGAATGAGCTCAAGGCTCAGAGATCAAGCTTGCTCCAGGGTGCGCAAGCAACTTCTGGAGGGCCTGGAGCCTCCCAAAGGTGGAAAACATCTGATCTTCTCAGGGCTGCAGGTGCTTCACAGGACAAATGCTCAGAGATGAACCTTCAGTAGAACCCAGCACTGCCACTTATGCCATTTATCTACAAACAGGGCTTTCACACACAAAAAGAATGTTTGCTCTTAGCTGCTATGCAAGATATCTATTGTCTGCTTCTGTGGCTTTATACGAACTGCTGAACTTGCCAAACTCTCTTAGAAACTCACCTGAACCTACAGCTAGTCACACTCAGAAACCTCCTCCCTGCACCACCACCACCACGCGTGGACAGCATCACCTGCGATCACTCAGCATATGCACCATTTAACTACCTCAACCTACAAATAAGCCACTTCTGCTCCTTCCTGGAGGAGCCCAACCAGGGAGCAGCTGCACTGTCACCTCCAGCTCCTGCAGGACTGCAACTCTGACTATTTGTGCTAACCAGCTTGCTGCCAAAGCCAGCAATTTCTAACACACCACACAGCAAAATCAAAGATGACAAGTAAGATATTGCAGACCACTCCTCAAGGCACCACTAACTGCTGTCCAAGAACCTTATTCAGAATATACTCCTAGTGCAGCCACACTTCATACCTGGCCCAGTCTGAAAATTAATACAATAAAACCAGACTGCAGAAATACTTACCTGTTAACTGTGCACTATTTCAGATACTGCTGAAGCAATACAGTGCCTCCCAAATTAAATTAATGGTTGCTCTGCAACTCAATTCCAGAGCAGAGCATCTTCTTCTGTCAGGCTGCTGTGGGAGAACTGAACACAGAAGGGGTCTGGGTGGTTTTATTTTAAGCTCTCTGTTTCTGAAATAACTGCTGTACTTCATGAATCATCAGGATATCCCAACTGTAATATCATGCAGGCAAGTTTTACTAAAAATCTATATAATCCGTAAGTGGGATGTCACAGCATGACACACTCTATTCTATCTTTACCACCCAGAGCACCAGATGGATTTCAGAGCAATTAAGCAGCATCTCACTTTGGGGCTATTTCTTTTTTTAAGCTTCATTTATTTCCCATTTATTTCTGGGCTGAAGATTGCCCCTCCCCACCTAGCAAACCTAGTTCTCAGGACAGGAGCAAGCTTACTCAAATACTAATTAAGCTTCAAATTATAAAAGAGCAGAACTGACACCCTAACTGTTCAAACCAGCCTAGAACAAGCGTGTTTTGTTTGGAAAGCAAGAGAAAAAGGGAAATCTGAAGGGGGGACCCCAGGAGTGCGAGCACTGATGAGAACAGCAATAGTTTGAAACGGTTTGGAGCGAGGCTCCCTTTGCCGAACACCACTAATAACCAACAAGCCTTCCCCCACCCCCAATTAAAGCAGGTCCCGTCTTCGAGCAAGGATCTTGCAGTTCTGGGTGGTACAGCTGAGCAGCCCGGGAGGCACTTCCCAGAGCAGCGGGGTACGAGTGGCACACATCAATTCCCCGGAGCTGCCCCAAGAAGCAGCTGAACGTCATACACATCGGGTTTGCATTAGCCAGGTGGAGGCAATTCCCAGCACTCTTAAATGGCAGCTCAGCCTCCGATATTAACCTCACGCCCAGATGTCATGCTCAATACAGCTCTTCCAGAATTGTGGAGTTTGTTTTATAGCAGTGGATTACCCCCCCCCCAAACTGTAGGGCTTCAGAAAAGATTCAATAAAGGTTATTTTTAAAAGAAAATGTTGCTGCAGAAGTTTGGTTTCTCAAATCATTGCCCTTTGCTTTCCATCCCCAACACTCTCACCAATCCCTATTTCTGTCAGCAGACATCAGGCACTCTTGGAGACTATTCTTCCTCTCCTCCACCACCCACAAAACCAAGGATTGCTTCCAAGTGAGATCCAGGGATTTGGGTTCTTTCCCTGCTGTGCTTGCCCCGGTCACACCTACCCTCCAGGGAAAACATTCTCAGCCGAAAGCTGGACCCCGTCACCTGGCCTGGTAACCACAAGAAGAAACACGACATTGATCCGAGGGCCGGGACATATTTTTGGCAACTGCGACTGACCACACCGAGGGGCAAAGTCGCCTCCCAACGCATCAAAGACCAAACCGGAGGAACCCGCGCTCCAGACCCCGGTGCTGCCCGGCTCCCTCTGTCCCGCCGGGGTGGCCGAGGCCCGCGTGTCCCCGAGAGCTCAGCAGCTCCCTACGGTGGGTAAAACGCGGGGTGAAGGTACCCGAACCCCGCTTCTCCTTTCCTAAGGGAGACACAAAAACCCAAACCCTCTACCCCCCCCGCTCCCGCTGGCGCCCGGAGGGTGCGGGGGACCCCCAAACACCCCACAGCCAAACCCGCACCCAGCCCACAGCCTGCCCCAAGGCCCAGGACCCCCGACCGCCTCACAGGGGGCCCAGCAGGGCCTACGGGCCGCCCCCCGCGGCCTGGCCAGGCCGCCACGGGTCCCGCGGCACCCGCGCGTCCCCCCGCGGCCCACCCGGGGCTCCCCCGCGTGGGGCTCCCCACGCCCTCCCCGCGGGGCCCACCTGTGCGCGGGGATGCGCTGCGAGCCGCGGCCCTTCCCCACCAGGAAGTGCACGTCGCTGAGCACCTCGTTGTTGAAGAGGAAGGCGAAACGCTCCTGCACCGTGGGCTTGGTCGCCTGCCAGTTATAGACCGGCTCCCGCTGCAGCGCTCCGCCGGGGCCGCCCGCCCCCCCGGCGGCCCCCGCCGCCCCCGCCGCCGCCGCCGCCGGGCCCCCCGCGCCGCCGCCGCTCGCCGCCGGGTTGGCAGCGCCGCACTGGTTGTAGGTGAGGCCGGGAGGCGAGGGGGGGGCGCCGTTGGTGCAGGCGGCGGCGGCGGCGGCCGCGCCGTTGCCCGGCGGCGGCGGCGGCGGCTGCGGGCAGGAGGAGGAGAGGCCCCCGGGGCCCCCGCCGCTCCCACCGGCCGCCATCTTGTGCGGCGGAGGCGCAGGAGCGGGCGGCGCGGGGCGGCGCTGCAGCAGCACCAGCACCAGGAGCGGCGGGCGGGACACGGCGGCGGCGGCGGGCGGGAGGGGGGCGGCGATGGCGGCGGCGGCGGCGGCGGGGCGGGCGCCGGTGCTGGTGCTGATGCAGAGAGCCGGGCAGCAACGGCGCATGGGGCACGGCGCGGCGGCGCCGCCGGCCGGGCCAGGGGGGAGCAGCGGCGGCGGCGGCGGGGCGGGGAGAGGAGAGGGCGTGGGGCGGCGGGCGGGCGGGGCCGGGCAGGGCCGGGGTGCGGGGCCAGCCCTGAGGGGGATGAGGGGGCGATCCCTGAAGGACGGTTTGGGGGATGAGGGGGGGGGATCCCTAAGGGCGAAATCCCCGAGGAGGATGAGGGGGCGATCCCTGAGGGGAAAGAGGGGCCATCTCTGAGGGGCATGAGGAGGCGATCCCTGAAGGACAGTTTGGGGGATGGGGGGGTGGGATCCCTGAGGGGAAGTTTTGGGGGATGAGGCATGATCCCTGAGGGGAAAGAGGGGCCATCTCTGAGGGGCATGAGGGCGTAATTCCTGAAGGACAGTTTGGGGAATGAGGGGGCAATCCCTGAAAGGGAGCGAGGGGGGGGATCCCTAAGGGCGCAATCCCCGAGGGGGATGAGGGGCAATCCCCGATGGGCACTTGGGGGGGGGTGAGGGGACAATTCCCTGAGGAGCAGTCTGGGGCAGGGAGGGGGCGAGGGGAGCAGTCCTTGAGGGGCAGTTTTGGTGGGTGATCCTTGAGGAGCAGTTTGGGGGGGTTGAGGCCATTCCGTGAGGGGGGTCATGCTGGGTGGGATAGCGGAGGGGGCCCGGAGAGCAGTTTGTGGAGGGATGAAGAAGCGGGGGGGCAATACATGGGGGGGAGATTGGGTATTAGGGGGCTGAAAGGGCTCAGTGCTGGGGAGTGAGGAGCAAGGGAGCTTTGGGCCGTGGAGGGGGGAAGGAACATGGGTGACTCCCTTCCTGCTCTCACAAAACAACCTTTCCTCTAAAGCAGAGACCCGAGCCTATGCCATCCCCAAGACACCCCGATTTGTGCCCAGCAGTTCCTCAGAATAATTAGCTCAGAGTGACAGGCCGCTGCTGCTGACACCGGGGCTGGAGCACCACATTACCAGGAGCACTTAAGGTGTTACCCTGCACATACCAGGAGCCACAGCTCTCCCCAGGGACAGGCTGATCCGCGCTGGCCTGATCCTTCGCCTGGCCATGCGCTGATGCCACCAAGATCCTGGAAGATCTGCTTGGCAGGCAGGCGCGCTGGCCAGCGGGTCCCCACTGATGACCATCTCACCAGCCGGTGTGAGTTGGAAAATGGTGTGGGGGGCAGGAGGAGGCTGAAAAGCAGAAGATTAATTAAGAGGCTGTGCCACTGTCTTGCTGTGATCTCAGTAACTGAACCGTTAAAGTGTTTTATTCTTCAAGGGGTAATTACATTCCCCCTTTCTCTATTATCCGTCCCCTGATCTGTGTTCAGCTCTTGGAGGTGCATGCACATGCATTCAGGATCAAATGTGTGGTCCTTGATTCAGCACGTTCAATGAGGAGATGTCCTGGCTGCCCCTTCTGTTTTCTGTGCCTTTGCGTTACAGTTTCTGTAATACACAAAGACGTTCTCTTTCTATTGATTCAAAGCTCTCAGACCCTTGTATAGCTCAGGGATCCACTGATTAACCACAACAGACGCTGCTGTGGCACATTGCAGCAGTGTTGTTACACCACTAATTTTGATCAAGAGCTTCTGACCTGGTTTTGTATCATGTTATCAGATACCTGTTTCTGCTGCCTTACGTGCCAGCGGGTTTCTGCTGCATTTTTTGGAGCTGTGTTACGCTTCACGTGGACGAGTTTGGCAAACCCCTGTAGCCACAGCTATGCCGGGGTACGGAGCTGGCCGTCCTACTAGTCCCTTCTGGCATCTGGCCTGTGCATGCAGGAATGAGCAGGAGCCTTTAGAGGAACAGTTCTTTTTTTCCTGTGAAATCTTTCTTTTATTAATAATAACCAAACATTAAATACAGATACATTCTCCTTTAAAAACACCACATCCTTTTGTCTTTCACGCCATTTGCATAGCACATCACAGACTCACACCCTCTTGCTGGCTGAGCTGCTTCCATGCATTTCAGCGTCACCCTTTTTACTCACAAATGTGATTATCTGGCCGCCTGCCCGGTCCCCGCTCAGTCCTGTCTGCCTTGCGGATGCTTCGTTTGGGCCATAAACGTTAGAGGGAGCTAAAGACTGCTGCGTGCGCCCAACCGGGCGGCTGGGGGGGTTGGACGCTTCTGATTCCTGGCAGGGGTGGCCTGCAGCCCCGCCGCAGGGCGGGTGGCACGGCTGGCTGGCCCCGCAGCCCTTCGGCTGCAGAACGGTGACCGGGAGGGTCACCAAGAGGCGCCTGCCCTGCCCGGGAGGTGCAGGGGATGGGGATGGAAGGGGGGGTGGAGGCCGAGGCCTCTCTGTCACAGCGTTCCCTCCTCCCAGATCCCAGCAAATCCCCAGCTGGGCCACCCGTGAGAAGCAGTGGCTGTCTCTCCGAGGGGTCAATGCGCCTGCCAGGGAGGACGAGCGCTTCTCCCGCACGCGGGGAGGAGATTCGACACCCACCGGGGCGATACAGCGCCGGCAATCCCTCCCGGGGCAACGCCGATCTCCCCGGCACCGCCACCCTTCTCTGTGCCTTACTCACCCTGCCAGCCCTGCAGCGGCTTGTTAGACAGATCCGATTTATTCGGCACGTGATGAAGTAAACAAGGATGATTTGTATTGCGGCAACAGCCAGAGGCTCAGCTCAGGACCAAAGTAAAGAGACACAGCTACAAAAATACGAATGGATAATATGGATAGCACAGAAATCTGCGTGGGACACCGTCGCCTTGGCTCTGTGGGATGAGGCGAGGTGTTTGCTACAGTGTCCCCCGACCAACACAGCAGCGAGCAGCAGTGTAATAGACAAAAGAAATACAGTCAAAGAGTAGTGCCATATGGGAGACTTTAACAGCCCAAAACTAAATCTGAGAACAAACGCTCCTAAAAATGGCACGGCGCCGTTATTTCTGGATCTGATAGCCAACAGATTTCTTCACAAATCAGGCACTCAGGAAAAGGCAGCACTATTTTAGATGGGGTAATCGCAAGATGATAAAAAGCGTAACCACAGCAATAACTGTGGGTGGGGAATTGGTGTGATTCAGTTGGTGTTAGATGAAGGCTGACCAAATACAGGGCTGGAAATAAAGGGTCTTGGTTGCACAAGGGCAAGCTGTGAGCAGCTGGGATGAAACTGGTGCGACTGGACTGCTCAGAGTTTGATGGCGGAGGACACCTGGACTTTCTTAACCTTGTAGAGGCAAAAAAATACGTTTGGACTATGTATTCCAAGCAAAAGCTAGGAGCGCGGAGGTGGCTTTTACTTGGTTGAGCAGGTCACTTCAAAGGAGTTACGTTAAGACGAACTGAAGCTCCGAGGGGGACTGCGTGGCAAAGACAGAAGCATCCTGGGTGTTGGGTAAAGTGGGACCAGATGAGAAGATGAATCACGAGGCCCGTGACCCGCTGCAGCCACGGGCAGCAGCGGAGTCTTGAAGGGCACAGCCGGAGATGCGCTCCCGGCCTTCGGGAAAACCTGACGCTGCTGCTCTCCCGCTGACCGACCGCAGCTCCCAGGGCCTGTGCAATTCCACCCGGAGCCGAAATCCTGTGGGAAAGCCAAACCTGCCCCCCGTGGCTCTCCAAAAGCCACACTTCCCCATCCCAGCCCACAGACACGGGGCTGACCGAGGCGTTTTCCAGCGGGGAGGAGATGGCCGTGCTGTGCCGTGCTGGTGCGGCGGGACCCGCCTGTCGCTGGGTGCTCAGGGGCAGCACTGGGCCGCAGGCAGGGCCGGCCCTCTGCGCTCCCTCAGATGGCTACAGAGGGGGAACCTGCACACCTACACACCAACCACAAAATGACACCAGAATGGCACATTCTACAAAAAAAAAAAAAAAACAACACAACCCTGACTTGGTTTGTTTTGGTTGCCTGGACAGGAGTGGTGATTCACTGCAAAATGCACAGTGCTTCATACCTTCTCTACCCATCCTGTAAAACATTTTAAAAGCACAAAAAGGAAAACTAACCTTTTTTTTTTGCTCCAAAACAGCCCTTCACACCTTCCTCTCCACACGCCCTGCCTGGTTTTGGGGCTCACTGACTGTTTAGGAGACCAGTCTGGGCCTGAGGGTATGCATGTTCCTCACTTCAGGCTTTCTTTTGAGCAGCTGGGGAATCAAAACATCGGCTAACCATCCGGGGGGGTCATCTCCTCTCACCCATATGGCCAGGCTTAGACCCAAAATACTGACGACACCTCATCTGCCCCCGTGCCCTGCGCTGGCACCGGGCGCGACCCCACCAGCCACCCAAGCGCCGCGGCCGCTCGCACGACTTGACGTCTCGATTAAACCCGGAGAACGGGACAACTGACACGAGCCACCACGTCACCCAAAGCCCGACCGACCCGCTCTGGCACCCCGGCCACCCCAGCAGCTCCGCAGTGGCCCCTTTGGGCTCGCGGTGCCACCGGGCCAGCGTGGGCAGCATCGCCGCCGCTCCTGCTGCTGGGCTTTTCTCCAACGCCAATCGACGCAGACTTATTTATAGCGCCCTTATCCCAGCGGGAGAGCCTATTTTGGGCTGATGCTCAAGCACCAGAGCAGCGCAGGTTATTTTAACCCAGTGTGGGTTTATTTTCGGAGCTGCCCTTTTCCGCACGTGCTCCGAGATGGTTTCCAACTACCAGGCATTTTCTGGGGGGTGGTGAAGAAAAAGGGACCACGCGAAGAAATTTTACAGAGATTAAAACCTAAACTAGCCTCTGCAGCAAAGCTCCCTTTGACACAGCATCTGCTTGGGCTCTACCCAGCATCTGGGAAGGTAGATCGTGGGCAGAACAGGCCATGAGAGAACGGGTTTCTGGAGCAGGTAGTTCAAGGGCCAGCGAGACAAGATGCAAGAGGGGAAGAAAAGAAAAGCCAAGAGCTGGGTGCTCCTAAAATTTCCAGGGTCACAATGTGGTGGCCCCAGGCACAGGAGGGAGCAATAACTTTGTTCACCAGAGGCAGGAGCGGCGCAGTGGGGTGGGATATGCTCCTTCTCTCTCCTCCGCGTCCAGGGGATCTCAGCTCTGGTCCCACCACGGACCATCCCGCAGACCCCCCGGGGTCGCCCTGCCTGGATGCAGACGCTGCAGGAAGCAGCTGCACCGTTCCTGGAGCCTGCGAGCACAGACTTCGGGGCAGCGAGCGCCCGAGCTCGCCTCCCCAGCCTCCAGGTTGCAGGGCCAGCTGCTGGTCGGCTGCAGAGCTCGCAGCCCCATCCTCCAAAACGGGGGTGCCACTGACAGGGCTCTGCCAGGACAGCAGCACCAGGTGGGGTGTCCCCACCAGCCCCAGCAATGACACCCAAAGGGCTCACAGCTCCAGCCCCCAGCGTGGCAGCAGGACTGGAAAACTTACTTACCAGGCCCCAAAAACCCTTAAAAGTAAATAAATAAATAAGTAAAATGTCATCCCTGCCCTTCTCCCCCATCCTGAGCACCAGGCTCCGGTCTGCCCCTATCCCAGCTCCCCACCACACGCTTTCCTCGTGCCTCAGTTTCCCCCCTCTGCAACCTGACAGATAAAGGCGGGGGGGGGGAAGCTGAAGTGGGGGGGGGCGGCCCCCCCAGGCCGCTGGCAGAGCAGGGAGCCGCACCGTGCCCCTCCAAACCCCGGCCAGGGATTCGGCAGATCGCAGCCCTGGGAAGAGTGAGTCAGGGCCTGAGCCAGTGCCAGCCCCTGGTCCCGGCCCCCCAAACCCCCCTCCCTGCCCCCCCCGGGACCAGCAGCCAGCTGGGAAGGAACTGGTGGGGGACAGGGAAGGAGAAAGTGGGGGGGATGCCTCGGGAGTGCTGGGGGGGCTCGCTTTCCCCCAGCCCCCCGTGCTGCCCGGCCTGCCTGCAGCCACACGCCAACCACGTAGGTCTCAATGCATTTTTATTAAATTCTTACAAAACAGAATACAAAATTCTGGCATCAACAATTGTTATAAAGGAAAACTTCAATTCAGCTGTATCAGTTCACCTGGTACATACAGTAAAGTGCTTGTTTTTTGTGTGGTTTTTTTTTTTTTCCTTTTTTGTCTTTTTTTTTTTTTGTGTTTTTTTTTGTTTTGTTTTGTTTTTTTTTTTCATTTTTATTCTCCAGCCAGCCCCCAAGCAGAGGCTGCCATTGTACAAACCAACAGTGCGTTAACATGACTCTTGTCGAACCAGCTTTGGCAGTCTTCATCAATTGTAAAGTGGAGAAAGTTTCTCCTGTTTTGATAAAAAGAAGTTAGCTTCACAGTAAACGTTTCTAACCAGTTCTAAGTCGAGTTAGTTGGCTGAAGGAAGGGCGGGGGGGAAGGAGAGGAAGCCAAAATGCTTAAAATTTCCAGTTTAAAAAAAAAAAAAAAAAAGAAGTCTTTTTGAAGTTGGTTTCCAAGACAGATGCTCTATGGGTGGAGGGAAAGGCTTTGAAAGAAGAAGAGGAGGAAGAAGGGTGTTGGTGAGAGGGGGGTTAGGAGGTGCTGGACCGCGGGTCTGGGAGCATCTGTCTGGAAAGCACCCCGGGAGAGGCGCTGGCAGCGGGGAGGGGGTGCCCAGCCCCGGCCCCAGCATCTCCCCAGCCGAGCCCCGCGCAGCGCCGGGGCACCCAGGGCACCCCACCACCACCCCGAGTCAGGGCTACAGGCGGCTCAGTTGATCCCCCAAGCTCTAGAGGCATTTAAGGATCCTCTATAACCACAGGGACCCTGCCACGCACGCCGTCCCCCCCCAGGAGTGCCGGGTCCGCGGCCAACCCGAACCCCCCCCAGCCCAACCGCGAGGCCAAGCAACCGGCCAAGAGCTCGGATGTTCCCCGGCCCATCCAGCCCCTCGCTGCAAACCCCTGCAGCATCGCCCGGGGCTGCCCACGGGGGACGAGCTCCTGCACAGCCCCGGGTCACCCAGGCCACGCGCCAGCCCTCCGGAAAGCGTGTGTGTCCACGTACATAAAAGGGATAGGTCTTACGCGTGGGAAGAGGGGGAAACGCTGTTTGCCAACAAAAGCACGGGGGATGAAAAAAAAAAAAAAAAAAAAAATTTTAGAGATGTTCCCCCGGCTACCCCCTTCCCATGATTTCTTTTTTTTTTTTTTTTTTAAAAAAAGGCTGCAGCGTGCAGCATTAACAATAGCTTTCACAATACCAGCTCAAGGCATCGCGTACTGTACATCATTCAAGTATTTCTTAATATAAGACAACAAGGAATTATCTACAACTGATAAAACAAAATAAGCTATAAAAAGTAACAATGTACAATCGAGATGGTTTTGTTTTTTTGTGGTGGTTTTTTTTTTTTTTCCTTTAAAGGAGGCCTCTCCAGGGTGTCCCAGTGCCTGGGGGGGGGGGGGGGGGATCTCCCCTCACCGCTGCCCTGCTCCTCCCCACCCCACGCAGTGGGAGCGGGGGCACCCAGGGGAGAGGGCAGATCGCAAGTGCGAGGCATTTTTTGGGGGGGGGGGAGGAAGGGGGGGAAAAAGGGAAGTCACCCTCCCTCCCCGCTGGCGCCGCTTGGCAGAATGGCCAGGAAGGGCGAGAAAAAGACGGTCCCTGCCCCAAACTCCATCAACACCCGAGATCATCATCTCCCAAGATAACTCACACACACCTCCCTGAAACAAAAAAACAACATATATTGCATAGTATTGCTGTCAGCAGTCTTAAAATAAAAAGAACTTTTTTTTTTTTTTTTTTTTTGGAGACAGTGACTGCCCCAGGGAAGTCTCTTCCCCAGCTCAAAGCAAGCTCCCAAAGCCTTCACCTGTGCACACGATGGGCTGAGGCTGCTTTTTCAAAATATAAAGCTCAAAGCATTGAGTTGGAAGGGAAAGGAGTTTGCTAACAAAGGGGGCAGCCTCCCTCCCGGTGGGACAGGGGGGGTGGGTGCAGCCCCGTGGCCATGCCCACGGCGGGGAGCAGGTTTGCTGCTCTGGGGGGGGGGTGCAGGGGGGGGGTCTGGGGGCACTGCTCGCTCGCCTGGACGGATCCAGCCCAGGGCCTCGGCCCGATGCAGCACCCCAAGTCCTTCCCCCGCGCTCATTCCCTCCCTTCCCCGAAGCGAGCTCCGAGGCACAGGCACCGCTACGCGTGCAGACGCGTGACACGAACACGCAGGAACGTGGACGCACACGCGCGAACACGCCGACGCCCAGCTCTCGCCAGCCGCCCGGCAGCCCCGGCACTGCCCCGACCCCAAACCCTCCGGCCCCACATCCCCAGCCCTCCCCACGCTGCCGCCCTTGGGTGCTGCCGCCAGCCCGGCCGCTCGCCCACCAGCACCCCCAGCCCCTCCTGCCACAGCAGCCTCGGGGCCAGCCCGAAGCCACGCCAGGTCACGCTCCCGACGCTCGTGAAGGGGCGTCTTTCACTTTCCCTAGAGCATCCCACTCTTCCCAGAGGGGTTTTAATTTGGCTGCTCTGGCCCCCCTGGAGCCCTCCTCCCCCCTTGCACCTCCACGAGGGCACAGCCACTAGCAAGCAGCCCCCTCCCTAAGCAGGGGTGCAACACCCGACCCAGCACAGGAACACAGCCCCAGACGCCTGCGCATCCCCCCAGCTCTGACCTTACCCCCGGGGAGCCACCGGCCGGAGCACGGGAGGAAAGGAAGACATTTCTCCGTGCCCTGTAGAGAAGCACAGCTAGCAGATTAAAACCAACAATAATTAAAAAAAAAAAAAAAAAAAAGAAGAAAAAAAAGGGGGTGAATAGCTTATTCTGGAAGCGGGCTGCCGAGGAGAGAAGGCGGCTCGGGGCGCTGCTCCCTCGCTGGCACCGTCTCTCCCCGGTCCGAGCGGTTCCCTGCACAACGCCCACCACGTCCCCAAGCGCGGGACGGAGGGGTTCCCCGCACCCGGGAGGTGCCTCCCAGACCCCCAGGAAAGGGGGTTTTGTGGGATCTACCCCAACATCGGAGAAAGACCTGCAGCTCTGAAGGGAGGGACGAGGTTAAAACGCGACTCCCGCTGTTGAAAATGCGACCGAGGGTCTTTTGTTCACAGTATGAAATGAGCTGAAATCGTCAAAGCAGCCGCAGATACAAAGAGTCCTTTGGTGTTGGGGAGGGGTGAAAAAAAAGAAAAAAAGAAAAAGTCAGAGGAGAAACCAAGAGTCGGGAAACAAAAGTCCGTGTGTCTGTCAGATGTCCTTGAGTGTGCCCTGGGTGAAGCAACCTCACGCTTGATTTAATACGTTAAAAAATAAAAGATCTTAAACAAATCCTCCCACCCCCAGACCTACAAGATCAGCAAAACCTTGGAAACCAGCCACAGGGACGAGTCCTGATCTTGTCACTAGCCAGAAACGGTGGGGTTTTTGGGGTGGGGGGGTGGGGGGGGAAGAAAGAAAGAAAGAAAGAAAAGAGAGAGGAAGGGGACATGGGACACAGCAGGTCCGAGGGGCACAGCTCAGGCTTGGTCAGCCACCAGGACCAGGGGGGCCACCAGATGCTGCCCGGCGGCCACCGCCTTGGCCAGGCTGCTCTTCTGTCGCCGCTTGGCCAGCTTGGACTCGGAGGGGGGGGAGAGCTGCATGGCCCGTGAGGTAGCTTTGATGATGATGGGTCGTGCTTCCTCCTCCGCCTCCTCCTCCTCGTCCTCGTCGCGCCGCGTCAGCTGGCGGTTGACGGCGATGGCCTCGGCGGCGAAGGAGGTGAGCTCTTTGGCACTGCTGTTCCTGCGGGGAGGCAGGGGCTCAGGGTGGGATGGAGGGAGGGTTGGGGTCAAATATCAGGGTGTCGTGTGTGTCCCCCCCCCCCCCCCCCCCCCGCCTCGCGTGCATGCCACGCCGGACTGGTCAGGCACGAAAAGCCACGGCTCAAACCCAAATCACAAGCTGCAACCGCTGCCCAGACAGAAGGAGCTGTGGCAAGAGTGGAGAGCAGCCCGCAGGAGAGAGAAGGCAGGATTTGGGGGGGGCTGAGATGTGACACCCCCCCGCCACATCCCCAGGGCCACCCGCACTCACCTCTGCAGGATGATGGGGGTCGGCAGGGTGTTATCCGGGGCGCACTGCAATGAAGAGCAGCCGGTCAGAGCCGAGCACCCCGCGGCAAGGGGGGGGGGGGGGGGGTGTGTCCCCACCCTGGCTCTTTTGGGAGCGGAGGAAGGCAGCACTCACCCCCTGCACCCAGGGGTGCTCCAGGACCTGGGCTGCGCTGAGCCGCTTCTTGGCATCTCTCACCAGCAGCTTGGAAATGAGGTCTTTGGCTCCGAAGGAGATGTGCGCCCAGTCCTTGTCGGGAAACTCGTACTTCCCCTCCTGGATGCTCTCGAAGAGCATGTTCTGGGGGGGGGTGGGGAGAAATAAAAAGGGCTGAGCTGGGAGCGGGGCTGCCAAACCCCGGCAGCGGGTTTTGGCGATGTCGGGGTCCCCCCACGTTACCTGGCAGGTGTGGCACGCCTCGCCCCGGTCCCAGCCGCAGTCGGAGCCGCAGTGGCCCACGAAGGGGGGGTACCCGCTCAGCATGATGTACAGGATGACACCCAGGCTCCACAGGTCGCAGCGCTTGTCGTAGATGGACGCCTCCTCGTTGAAGGCTTCCACCACCTCCGGGGCCATGTACTCGGCGGAGCCGCACTGCGGGGAGAGGGGAGGGGGGGGGAAATCCATGGGGCAGAGCTGTGCCGGCTGAGGGGACTTGGGGGGGGGGGGGGGGGGGGGCAGGTCCTGCCAGAACGATGGGGCTGCACCCCCCTGAAATGAGGGTGCAGATGTGGCTGCTTGCCAGGTTTGCTCCCGGCCGGGCCGATCACCCTTGTTGGGTTTCCCATGGCGCGGGGGATGACGCACCCCCCCCCAAAAAAAAAAAATAAATTTAAAAAAGAAAATAAAACCCAAAAGCCCGAAGGGGTGGCAGCAACCCCCTCCCCCTGGGTTAACCCCATGGGGCAGCAGCGGGGAGGCCGGACTGAACTGGCTCAGTGGGGCCACGTCCATCCCATCGCCTGGGAGCGGCCGCAAAACACCGCGGGCAGGCAGCGGGCGCTGCCTGTTGCTCTGCCTGTTGCTCTGCCTGTTGCTCTGCCTGTTGCCCCCCTGCCTGTTGCCCCCCGGGCCGCGGTGCCGGAGGAGTTAACACTGATGCAAGGAGAGGCGAGAGCCAGCGGCCGGTTCCCCATCGCTCCGGGACTCTGGGGCTTTCCAGCCGCACGTGACCCGCAGCCCACGCGGGCCTCGTGACCAGGGGAGAAAAAAAAAAAAAAAAAAAAAAAAAAGCTGCAGCCAGCAGATAATCACCCCGGAACGTAACGAGAGGCCTCCTAACGAGAGGCCTCACCAGCCCCAGCAGCTGATGCCACCGCAGGAAAGAAAGAAAAAAAAAAAAAAAAAACCAACAAAACAACAACAACAAAAAAAAAAAATCACACACACCAAAAAAAAAAAAACGAACCCCAACCCCAAAACAAAACCCCCAACCAGCAACACTGTGCAGCAGGGCTTTAACCCTGCAGGGACTGGGGCGGCTGCCCCCCCCCCCCCCCCCATTGCTGAGACCAGGAAAACTTGAGGCACCTCAGAAATTCAGATCCTGCCCCAGGAGGAGGGGAAATATGGAGGCATGAGGGGGCGGGGGGGTTTTGGCCCCCCACCTCTGCTGTTGTGCACCCCCCCATCAGAAGGGTTCTGCCCTTCCCGGCAAGTGAGCGCCCCAAAAACACCGGGGTGCAGGGCAACACCCTGCACGGGGCCGGGGGGGCACGGGGAATGACATGACCTGCTGCTGGTGATAAAGGGGAGCAGGGCCAAGGGGGGGGGGGGGGGGGGGGCAGGCGCAGCATCCCCCCAGGAGGGTGGGACGGCTCCCTGCAACACCGGGGTCACCCCAGAAGCTTTTGGGGTGTCGACCCTGCAAGGCTCCCAAGCATCCTGCAGCGAGGGGGGGGGGGGACCCCAGCCCCCCAGCCCCCTCTCAACCCACAACTGGGGGAATCACGGCAGCCTCCCCAGCCCCCCCCCCCCCCCCCCCCCCCCCACCACCCCAAGCCTGACCCACTTCTCCCCGCGGCCGCCTCCGCCGGGGCTGGCTGTTGCTAAGGCTCTCGGCAGCCTGGGCTGTGCGCCAGCCCCCCCCCCCGCACCCCCCCCTGCATTATGTAACCGCATCTCACCCGCCACCGCGGGGCTGGGGGGGGGGGGGGGGGATGGACACACACACGCAGCGTCAGCAACAGGAGCAATGAGCAAAAGGGGGGGGTGTCCACTCACAGCCCCGGCCCCAAAGCCTGCGGGGAAGCTGGGGGCCCCCCCCCCCCCCCAGGGACAGCACACACACCCCCCCCCCCCCCCCCAAACCCTTGGGGCTTGCACACTTACCGGGGTGAGCAGCTCCGGGGTGGAGATGGGGGAGCAATCGCCGTTGAGTTTGATGCCGCTTCCCAGGTCAAAGTCACAGATCTTCACTGGGGAGACCTGGGGGGGGGGGGGGGGGGGAGTGGTCAGTGGCCACCCCCTCCCCTCCTCCAGCAGCCCCCCCGCGGGGGACCACAGCCTTGCTTTCACAGCCCAACTAACGCCTGGTCCTGTCATCCTTCGCAACCCCCCCCCCCGCAGCCCCACAGACACCCACCCCCCCAGGGGTCACCCCCCCCTTGCACCCACCCCCCCGGCTGCTCCCTGCTTACCTGGTCCGGGCTCTCACAAAGAATATTCTCTGGTTTTAGATCCCTGTGTGCAATTCCTGGGGGGGGGGAGGAAGAGAAGAGATCATGAGGACAAAAATCCCCCTCCTACAACACCTCCAAGGGGAAAGGTTCGGGGGTGGCACACACGGACCCCTCCCTCCCCACCCCCCCCAAACCACCACCTGCGTTTGTGGCAAAGGGCAAAAAATTACGGCTGGCCCCGAGTCCTGGCCAAACCGGAGGAACAGGCTCCGCACCACAAAAAGCATCGTGATGCAGCTGGGCTTGACCCTGCGTGCCCGGGGCCGGCACCCTCCCGGGGCGGGGGGGGGCAGGAGGATTCGGGGAGGCAGCACCCCCCCCCCCCGCCCCGTGCCCCCACTCACCTTTGTTGTGCAAAAAGTGGAGGGCGCTGGCGATATCCTGCACCACCACGCTGGCCTCCAGCTCGTTGAAGTGGCGTCTCCGGTGGATGTGGGTCAGGATGGAGCCTGTGGCCGGGCAAAGAGCAGAGTGGGGGCTCGTGGGGGGGTTCTCGCCGCCCCGGCTCCCCCCGCCTCGCCCCGGCACCACACTCACCTCCTCTCATCTTCTCAAACACCAGGTAAAACCTCTCCTCTTCCTCAAAGAACTCAATCAGCTCCAGGACGTTCCTGGGGGGCACAGCTGCATCAGCCCAGCATCCCCCCCCCCAAACTTCCCGGGGTTCCCCCCTCCCCACAGCCCCCTGCACCCCCAACCAGTGTGCATCCCCGGCCGGGGGTGGGGGGAGATGCGGGATGGGAAAATTGGGTTTCCAGTGATTGAAACCACACAGCCAGGGCCCCCCAGCTGCATTCCAGGGGGAGAGGGACTTTCAGCGCCCGGCTCCGCTCCCTAATTGCTCGCAGACCCTCCTGGCTCGCTCGCCCCTCTCCAGAAACAGCCCTGCTCAGCGGCGGGACGGCAAACGCCCCGGCTCCCCCCTCGGCACTGCTCCAACCCGGCTGCTGTGGCCCCCCCCCCCCCCCCCCCCCCCCCCGTCGTCATGGCAAAGCGCTTAAACGTCGCCTCGAGATGCTGCCGGGGAGGGGAGGGCGGCCTGGCTGCAGCCCATCGGTGTCTCGAGCATCAGCCCGGTCTCAGCCCACTCCCCGTGCCCGCAACGTGTCTGGGGGGGGGGGGGGGGGGACGGGACACGGTGGCTGCCCCACAGTACCTGTGTCCCTGGCACTGATAGAGCATCTCCACCTCCCGGAAGACTCTGCTGCGGATGTGTCCCAGGCGCTTCTCTATGATCTGAAACGCAAAGAGGGGGGGAGGCTCGGGGAGAGGCATCACTGCTGGGGAGGGGCTGACAACCACCCGCACCCCCCCCAACCCGGGCGGCGCTGGGGACCCCCAGGGCCGGGCGGAGGCGGGCGGGGGGGGGGGGTGCCTGAAGGGGTTAAGGCAGCAGAACAGGCTGTTCCCGGGGCTGTGCCAAGCCGCTCCCTCCCGGCCGGGGCCGGGGCCAAGGCGAGGTCCCTGCGACACGGAGAGGAGGGCGCTTCGCCCCACAGGGTGCCCACTCGCCGCCTCGCGTGGGGAGAGCCGGGTGCTCCCCCACCAGCCCCAGCCTTTTGGGGCGCACAGAGCGCCCAGCTGCCGCGCAGGCCCCCCCCCCCCCCCCCGCCGTCCCAGTTTCCCCACTGGGGCACCCAAAGACCTTTCGAGGGTGAGGGGGGAAGCCCAGTTCCCCCTGGCATTCAGCTGGATCGTGACACAGGGCCCATCCCAGCCCCCTCATGCCATGGCTGGGAGCCTGCAGGGCCACCCTCCCCAACCCCAAAAGCAGCTGGTTCACCCCAACCCCCTCCAGCACCCACGTGCTTGCAGGGGCACGGAGTCCTCCCCGGGGCAAGTGGGAACCGGTCACCCCATCGGCATCACACGCCCCTGCTTGCCCCGAGCCCCCAGACGCGTCACAAGCGTTAATTTAACCTCCCGTCTGCTCTAATTTACAGGGAGAGGGGTGTAGTTAAGGGGGTTGACCAAGGTCCTGGAGCTGGGAGGTAGCAGAGAATGGCGTGCCACCTTCACGGCCTGACACCGACACGCTCCTGCCCCTCTCCTTCCCCTCCAGCCCACGAAACCGTCGCCCTGTGCCAGCACTGGGTGGCTGTGGGAGCTGGGAGAGCCCACGGTGTGGAGGGCAGAAAGGGAAACTGAGGCAGGGGGTGGGAGGGAGCCGGGTCTGGAGCCCCGAGCGGCAGAGCTTTACCTTCACCGCGTACTCCTTGTTGGTGATGAGGTTAACGCAGGACTGGACTCTGGCGTGGGCCCCTTCTCCCAGCACCTCCTCCTGCAGCTGGTAAACATCTGGCAGGGGAGAGGCTGCCTGAGCCGCTGGCCCTGCCGCAGCACGGGACACCACGGCTGTCCCTTCTCCCCGGGCTGTCCCCAAGCCTGGGGACACCAGGAGGGGCCCCAGCCCTGCCCCAGGCTGGGGGGGACACCCCGGGGTCCCTGGGCAGCCCCCGCTCACCTTCAAACCTGCCGGAGAAGCTGTCGGTGGCTCTGCAGCGCTTCTTCTTCTTGTTCCTTTTCTTGGCGTCGGGGATATCGATGGGTTGACTTGAAGGCATGTCTGTGCCAGAGCAAAGCCACCGGTGTGAGTCCCCCCCGCCGTCCGCCCCACACTCCCCCAGCATCATCACCCCTGGGGCAGCCCCCCAAAGCCTTTGGGGGGAATGCAAAGGGCCAAGGCCCTGGGGTCTGGGACGGGAGGAGCCCCCCCGGGATGCAGCCCCGCGGGAGGGCACCTGCAGCTCACCGGGACGGGGCGGACACTCGAAGTTGAAGACTGGCTCCAGGTGGTTGGACTGGTCAAACTCCAGGTCAAAGGGGTTTTGTCCCTGCGGGGGCCAAGAACAGGAGTGAGGTGGTGGCCACCGGATCAGCCACCACCGGCTGCCCACACCGAGCCCCATACGGACACGGAGCCCGGCACACGCTCTGCTCACCCGCCCCACTGGTGCGGGACACCAGCTCATGGTGCCGCTGCCGGAGGGACATGGTGGAGCCCTGGGCAGAGCCAGAGGAGGAGGAGGAGGAGGAGGAAGGGTTCGACCACATCTGATGGGGATGGTGCTGCTGTGTCCTGCCTCCACGCCAGAGCCCCAGGCCGGCACACGGGGGATGGCGAGAGGGATTGGGGTGGGCCGCCCGCCCCAACCCAACCCCAAACCTCCACCCAGACCTGAGCTACAGTGAGGGGGGAGGAAGAAAAGCCACAGGGCAGGACGAGCTCCAGAGCCACCGCGCCGCCGGCTCCCTGCAAGGTCACGGTGGGCCGGAGCCCACTCGAGTGAACATGGTGCCCACCGGGCTGCGAGACACCACGACCTGGCAGGATCAGGCCCCACCCCAAACCCCTCCCCTGCGCCCCGGCTTGGCAAAGGACATGGGAATTGCTGCCTCCCCCACCCCAAACCCCGGTGGCTCCGGTCCCAGCGCCCCAAAAGGGACGTGGGGACCCTCTGCCCCCCCGAGCCGCCCCACAGGGCAGAGCCAGGGGGGCGAAAGGGCCCCGTCCTCTCCAGGGTTACGAAATCTGTTTGGGTGGAGGTGGCAGGTCCCGGCAGCGTTCCCAAACCCGCCCCAGTGCCCCGGTGCCCGGGCCGGCTGCCAGCCCCAGCGCGTCGCAGGAACAGCAAACCCCGGCCACCGCTGCCAGAAACCGCCCGAAAGCGCCTGTTTACTGCTGGGGCAGCTCTCGGGGGGGGGGGGGGGGGGGGGGGCCGGGGAGGTCCCCACCGAGGGGTGGGGGGGCTGTCACACCAGCAGCACCCCCTCACCAAGCACCATTCCAGCTCCTGCCCAGCATTTTGCCAGCTTCCCTACTCCCCCCCCCAAAAAAAATCTGAATTTGCAGAGTGCAGCAGTGCCCTTTGGCTGCCAGCCCCCCCTCCCCAGCCACAGCCCCTGCGTCAGGGCAGCCGCCACCCCCCCCCACCGCGACAAGAGACTTCAGCCCAACTCCCTGCACCGTGGGCAGGATGCGACCTCGCGGGGGGAGCAGCCAGGGGGCAAACGGGGGGCACGGGGCCCTGCCAGCTGCCGCAGCACTGACACACAAAAGGTTTGGGGGATGGGAGACGCGGGGCGGACGCTGCGCACCGGCTCCATCAGCACATCCGAGGTGTCCCCTGGGCCCGTCCTGGTCCCGAGCCACCCGGGGGGGGGGGGTGTGTGTGTCAGTGGGGAGGGAGCCAAACCTCGGCCCAAAGCCTTAAAAGCAGGATTAGGTGTCAGCTAAAATAAGCCGGGCAGGTTTCGGGTGCGCTCCCAGCATCCCTCGGAGCGCCGGGAGCCAAACTAAACAAAGATCCCACGGAGCTGCTGAGCCGCACGCTGGGCCAAGAGCGAGCGTTGAGGGGAGCAGCACCCGGCAGGATTTGGCCCCCATCCCCCCCCCCCCCCCCAACCCCGACAGTGACCGGGATGGCTGCGGGGTGCCTGGGCTGACGGTGCCGCGGCCACCCCTGGGCGCAGCCGCAGCCCTGGGCTGGAGAACGTGTGCGCAGCCGTGCCAGGATCGGGCCCTCGCACAAGCTGTTTGCACAACAGGTCCTGGGCCGGGCTGGGCCTGGCGAGCCCCTGCAGCCCCCCACCCCCCCCCCGCGCTGGGACACTAGGGGCAAATGGGTGCAGCTGGGGGGGGGGGGCGGGGGGACACGACACACGACAGTGCAACCCACCCACCCACCCCACGGAGGACCCTGTAGGAGCTGCAGCAGAGCGAGCAAAGCCTTGCTGCAGCATCCTAGTGCCCGCTCGGGGGGGGGGGGGGGGGGGGGGGCGCCGGAATCTGCAGACCTGACCCCCGGAGCACCCCGACCCTCGGGGTGGTGAAACGGGGGGGGGGGGGGGGGAGGGGTCTCGCTGCCCGGGTCCGGGTGGCAGCGCCCCCAGCGCTTCCCTCCTTCGGGGGGGATTGGGGGGGGGGGCGGCTCCCCCCCCCCGGGCAGGGGATGCGGCGCAGAGCGCTGCAGAGCGCAGGATCCGGCCGCCGCGGGCCCGCACCCGCCCTGCCCGCAACCCAACCCCGGTGCATCCCCCCGAGCCCCCCCCCCCGGGTGGAGAGGAGCAGTCCCTTACCTTGAAGGAGCGGTGGAAACCTGGGATCTCTGATTTCTTCTGCACCATCTTGCTGCGGGGGGGGGCGGCGGGGGGCGGCGTTGCTGGGAGAAATGATGGGGGGGGAGCGGAAAAAAAAAAAGAAACAACAACAAAAAAAAAAACCACAAAAAAACAAAAAACGGGCGGGGGGGGGGGGGGGAAGGAGGCGGAGGGACGGGCAGAGCCGGAGGGGAGTCCGGGGGGTGGCCGAGACCTGCGGGGAGAGGAGCGGGGGGGGGGGGGGGTGTCAGGCGGCTGCGGCCCCGCCCGGAGCCCGCGGCCCCCCCGGCCCCCCCGCGCTCACCGGCGCGGCCCCGCAGAGCCGCCGCCGCTGCTGGTGGAACCGCAGCCCGCGCCGCTCCGCTCCGCTCCGCTCCGCTCCGCGCCGCCGCCGGGAGGGGACGCGCCGCCGCCGCCCCCGGCACCTTTATAGCGGCGGCCCCGGCCCCGCCCCGAACCGCCCCGAACCGCCCCCGCCGGGCGCCGCCGCCCCGGGCCGGGGACACCCCCCCGGGGGGACACACACACCCCCCCGGGGACACACACCCCCCCCCCCCCGCCCCCCCGGGGACACACACACACACCCCCGGGGGGACACACACCCCACACCCCCCCCGGGGACACACACACACACCCCACACCCCCCCCGGGGACACTCACACACACCCCCACCCCCTCGGGGACACACACACACACACCCACCCCCCCGGACACACACACACACACACACACCCGGGGGTACACACACACACACCCACCCCCTCGGGTTCACACACACACACCCCCCCCACCCCCCCGGGGACACCCCCACACCCCCACCCCCCCGGGGACATCACACACACCCCCCCACCCCCCCGGGGACACCCCCACCCCCACCCCCCCCGGGGACACCCCCCCACCCACCCACCCCCCCCCGGGTTCACACACACACCCCCCCACCCCCCCCGAGGACACCCCCCCACCCCCCCACCCTCCCCGGACACACACACACACACACACACACACCCGGGGACACACCCCCCCCCCCCCCACACCCCCCCGGGGACACACACACCCCCCCACCCCCCCACCAGGGACACACACACCGGGGTACCCCCCCACAGACACAAACAACCCCCTCAGGAACAAAAATACACCCCCCCCACCCCCCCACCCCCCCCCGGACACAAAGGGCCCCCGCGCTGCACCGGGGCACCCCTCTGCGCTGCTCCTGGGACCCAAACAACAACCACCCCCCCGCCACTCCCCCCTCCCGCCCCGACACTCTCCTGCGCTGCACCAGGAAATGGGGACACCCCCCCCCCCCATCCCCGGGGGGGGGCCCTGCACCCCAACTCCCCAGCACCCTCCTGTGCTGCAGGCAGGGACAGGGGCACCCCCCCCCCCCCCACCCCGGCCACCCCCCCCCCGCGCTGCACCCAGAGACAGGGACACCCCTCAGACCCCCCCGCACTGCACCAGGGGATGATGACACCCCCCCCCCCGACACCCCAACCCCCCCCCCCCCCCCCGACACCCCAACCCCCCCCCCCCCCGACACCCCAACACCCCCCCCCCGGGCCCAGGGACAGGCACAGCCCTGGGCACCCTTTAACACACCCGGGGACAGGGACACCCCTTGGGGTCCCCCCCCCAAGGACACTCCAGCTCCCTGTTCATTTTCTGCAGCTCTGGGGGGGGGCGCTGGCCCTGACACCCCCCCCCCCTCCAAGCCCACACATGCCACGAGTGGGGCAGTGCTCAGCCCCGCAGCCAGGCCTGAGCCGGGGGGGGGGGATCAGGGCACGGGGTCACGTCCCTCCAGGCCACCAAAGTCCTGCTGGATGTGGCCAGCGGTGGCCAAGGGGGGGGGGGGCGAGATGCGGGATCTCCAGGCTCAGTGGCACCGTGGGAGGTTGGCACCGCGTGGGTGTCGTTCCCTGTGCGCGTGTGCGTGTCGTGTCCCCCCCCCCCAATAATCTCGTGTGACGCCACCCCGGGCTGAGAACAGACGCGCTCGTTGCGCCGAGCGGCGGCGCCGGGGCCAATGGCTGCAGCCCCGCGGCCCGTGACCTCACCGCCCGCGCCGCCCATTGGCTGCTCGCCCCGACGCCGCCATTGCGCACCCCGCGGGCCCCGCCCCCCCCCCCCCCCCCCCCCCGCTGCACCGCAGCCGCCTCCCCCGGGGGAGCCCCGTGTCAGCCCCCCCCCCCCCCCCCCAATGCAGCCCCTGGCCCTGCCATCACACTCTGCCCCCCCCCCCCACTGCAGCTTCTTCTCTTCCTCCCCTCCCTTTTCAGGGACGTTTCACTGCGGGGGTTGCAGGCCCCCAAAGCCACCCGGTGCCATCCTGGCGTGGGGCCGCCGCGGTGGGGACCCGGCTGCCCCCCCCAAAATTCCTGCTTTCGCCAGGCCTCGATGGCTGCTCCCACGTCCCCCTTCACAAGCCGAGCAGCTGGGGAAAACCACGCGCCCCGGATCTTCCTTTATTAGCACTGCTAACGAGGGCTCCCCAATTAACCCAGCCTGGGCGGGGGTGGGGGCAGATGTGGTGCTGCAGGACCGGGGGGGGGGGGGGGGGGGGCGGATTTGCAGGGTTTTGGCTCCGGGGGTAGAGGAGGGACAGGGGGACAGGGACGGGGGACAGGGACGGGGGGACAGGGACGGGGGACAGGGACGGGGGACAGGGACAGGGGACAGGGACAGGGGGACAGGGATGGGGGACAGGGACAGGGGACAGGGACGGGGGACAGGGATGGGGGACAGGGACAGGGGACAGGGACAGGGGGACAGGGACAGGGGGACAGGGACGGGGGACAGGGACAGGGGACAGGGACAGGGGGACAGGGATGGGGGACAGGGATGGGGGACAGGGACGGGGGACAGGGACAGGGGGACAGGGATGGGGGACAGGGATGGGGGACAGGGACAGGGGACAGGGACGGGGGACAGGGACGGGGGACAGGGATGGGGGACAGGGACGGGGGACAGGGACGGTGCCGTGGGGCGCGCTGGCCGCTGGCACCCGTTGGGGCGGCTCCCAACAAGTGGAGGAGCCACATACCTCCAGAATTGCTCACGCCACCATGTAGGTCACCGAGCCGGTGATGACAGGGCGCCAGCGCCGGCACCCACAGCCCCGGGGGGGCCACCCGTGGGTGCCTGGCGTGGCGGGGACACCCGGGGCCGCCCGGGAGCGGCAGCCGTGCCTGCCCGGCCCCGCGGTGGCTGCATGTGTCCTGCCTGTTTCCTGCGTGCTCGCTGCGTGTGCGATACAGGCCCTCTGCGTGTCAGCTGCGTGTTCTCCGGCCGGGCACCACACCCGCCCTGCGTGGCCCGTGCGCGCTCGTGGCCCGCTGCGGGCTTGCCATGCAGGAGCTCCACGTGTTTGCTTCACGCCTGCCACACGCTCTCTCCGTGCTTGCTGCGTGCTCTCTGCACGCTCACTGCACACTCTCTGCACACTCACTGCATGTCTGCACACTCTCTGCACGCTCTCTGCACGCTCACTGCATGTCAGCACGCTCTCTGCACGCTCACTGCATGTCAGCACGCTCTCTGCACGCTCACTGCACGCTCACTGCATGTCTGCACGCTCACTGCACGCTCACTGCACGCTCACTGCATGTCTGCACACTCTCTGCACGCTCTCTGCACGCTCACTGCATGTCAGCACGCTCTCTGCACGCTCACTGCACGCTCACTGCATGTCTGCACGCTCACTGCACGCTCACTGCATGCTCACTGCATGTCTGCACACTCTCTGCACGCTCTCTGCACGCTCACTGCATGTCTGTGCACTCTCTGCACTCTCTCTGCACACTCACTGCATGCTCTGCACGCTCACTGCATGCTCACTGCATGTCTGCGTGCTCTCTGCCCACTCACTGCACATTCAATGCATGTCTGCACGCTATCTGCACACTCTCTGCACGCTCACTGCACGCTCTCTGCACACTCAATGCACGTCTGCACGCTCTCTGCACACTTGCTGCATGTCTGCACGCTCACTGCACGCTCACTGCCCACTCACTGCACACTCAGTGCACATTCACTGCACACTCGCTGCCCACTCACTGCACGCTCCCTCTGTGCTCCCTGCTCACGGTCCACGCTCACCCTTCTCTCCCCGCATGCTCACAGCACGCTTGCTGCACGCTCTCAGCAAGCAGGGAGGTGTCGGGGCGATGCCGGCGCCGTTCAAACCCCGGCGGGGGGTGGCAAGGGGTTCGCGGGGGGCAGCTGCCTCCAGCTGCGAGGCCACGGGCGAGTTTGCAGCCAGGTGTGACGAGAGGGTCAGGGCTCAGGCTGCTGGGGGCAGGGAGCCGTTTGGCCCTGGGGGGGGCTCCCAGTGGTGCAGGGCAGCAGGTCACAGACCCCTTCCCTGTGCCCCCACGTGGGGCCGGACGCTGCGTGGCAGCTGGGTGCGCGCAAAAACCCCGCGGGTGCGAGGGCGAAGCAGGAGGCGGCCGAGCATCCCCCCCGCGTGGCGTTTGCACACGCAGACACGCGTGTGCGGCCAGCACACGTGTGCACACACACACGCACACACACGCGCGCGCACGTGCAGGCGCAGCCTCTCCGGGTGCATCACTGTGCAGCCGCGTGGTTGCCCGAGGGCTGGCTCGCACACACACGCCTGCACACACGTGTACACATGCACACGCACACACGATCACGCCGGCGCTGTCCCACGTGTTGGTTTTTCCCTGCACACACGGTTATCCTGCTGCTTCAGCCGTGTTTCCCCCCACCCCTGAGCTGAACCCCGGCCGCTTTCCTCTGGGCCTCCCCCGTGCACGTGTGTTTTGGGGGCCTGAGTGGGGGGTCCTGCGCTGAACCCCCTTTTTGGAACAGCCCTTGCAAATCTGGGGCTGCTCTGGTGGCTCCAGCTGTGGGGGCGCACGTGCCCCCAGCAAACCCACGCCAGCGCCTGGCAACAGGAGGTTTTGACAGCTCAGGGCCTGAGCTCGCAGCGCAGGACATCTGAATTTTTTTCAGGGAAACACGAATTTTGATGCATTTGATGCTCCCCGTCTGCTCAGCGGGTGCTGAGCCCCCCCCCCCAGCCCTCCTCCCTCCTCCTGATGGTCGCATCCAGCATCCCAGGGGCTGCAAATCTGGGGCGGGCGGCAGCAAACCCGCTGCGCCCCGTTTTCCGCTGGCATCCACGAGCACAGAAACACCCCCAGGGTGGCCGTGCCCCCCGCGGCATCGCCCGTCCCCGCGCCCCTCGGTGCCGCCGGCGTGGGGGGTCTCCACGGGTCGCTGGAGCCCCACACGCCGAGACCGGCCGAGGGAAAACAGGAAAGCGAGTGGGGCCGTGCCGGAAAGCGGCTATTGTTGGCGTGGGGAGCGGAGGGAGTGCGAGTCAGGCGGGAGGCCACCTCGGCCACCTCGGCCACCATCTCGGCCACCTCGGCCACCCCTCCGGCCGGTGGCACAGCTTGCCCCGAACCCACGCACGGCTGTCCCCTTCCCCACGGGACGTGGGTCGGCCCCGGCGCGGGCAGGAGCAGCGGGAGAGCGGCCGCTGGCGGTGTGTGCGGGGCTTCCTCCTCCCCTGCTCTGGTTTGGAAGGGAAAAAATAAAATAAATCCTTTTTCCTTGTGTTATTTCCCCAGTAGAAGGAGGGCCCAGCTTGCCTCCCCTGGAAGCGGGAGGATTTGGAGCCCTGGCTTCATTTCAAATGAAAAAAATCTTTCAAAAAAACCTGGAATTTCCTGCTGGGCAGAAACCTGGAGGTTTGACTCTCCCGGCGCTGGTTCTGCTGCCGGGGCGGGACGGGAGGGTCGGGAGGGACAGGGGACACAGGGGACACAGGGGACACAGGGGACACAGGGGACACAGGGGATACAGGGGACACGCACACGCGCACGTCTGAGGCAGACGTGGGCACACGGCCGTGCGGGCTCGCACGCCGGCGGGTCCCTCAGCCTCCCGCCTTGCCCCGATGCAGCCAGGGGAATTTGGGCAGCTCTGACTCTCCAGCCCCCCTGCTCCTGCTGCGGGGGCGAGATGCCGGGGCTCTGCGACACCCCCAAGTCCCAGCGTTTGCCCCCCCGCTGCCACCACGGGGTTTTCGCCAGGGCTGGGGCTCCAGCCTCTCGCTCCCCCTCTGTGACAGGGCTTGGGGCGAAGTGTTTCCCAGCTCCTGCTCTGCAGCAACATTTCGGGGCTGCCCCCCCCCCCCGACGGCCAGGGACCCCCACGGCAGATCTGCCTGGCCCAGCCTGTCTTTGGGGACAGTAGCGGGACATGGCGCGCGCAGCGGGTGCCGTGCCTCAGTTTCCCCAGCTGGAGGAGGTGCCGTGGGGTTAAGGAGCAGCTGTAACCCAGAGCTGAAGCAGCCGGGCAGTGAGATCCTGAGGGGGGGTACAAACACACACTAGGGTGGTTTCACCCCAAAAACACCTTCGAGGTTCAGCAGGGAGCATCCCCCATCCCCCAGCAGCCTCGCGGGGACACGGCCAGCCCTGCACCGGCCAAAACCCAGGGGACGAGGAGGTGGGATGGTGGGGCTGGGCTGGGACTCGGCACAGGCATCCGTGGGGAAGCTGGACCGAGTCCCCGCGGGGAGGGAAATCCCTGCAGCCCCCGAAACCAGGGGCAGGAGCTCCGGGAGCTGCACTTTCGGGGTGTCTGTGGAGAAGGGCAGGGAGGGGGCTCACGCCATGCCGCAGTGGGGGTTTCACCTTGGTTGCTGGTAGCTTTTAAATGCCCTGGGCTAATTTTGCCTCTCTCCATCCTCCGGATTCCTCGGGAAGGGGTGAGACCCCCAGGAGCAGCCCCGACCTGCTGCAGCCAGGTCACTGCGGGCAGCCCCAGGAGCCGGGGGAACGCGGTGGGAGGGGAGGTGTGGGCTGGCACGTCGCAGAGTTTCCTAGAAGGAGAAAAAAGTCCCAAACCACCAGAAAAAAAAACTACCCCAGCTGCCTTGATGTTTGAAAAGGGCATCGAAGCCGCAGCGAGGGCCCGTGCAGCCCCATGCTGGAAGGTGCCGGGTGCTGGCGCCTGCGTCCCGGCAGCCTCTTGGGTTGGCAGGGGATATTGTTTGCCAGGAGCAAAAATACACCTGAAGCCCCTTTTTTCAAGCTGCTGCCGACAAAGTGCTGGGTAAACCGTGGCAGCGAGGGACAGCACGGGGCTCAGAGCAGCAGGTGCCCTCCGGTATCGCGTGCTCCCCGCTCCGGTGCTTCCCCAGAAGGGCCGCTGGGTCCTGCCCATGGTCCCAGCGTGGGGCTGGGGAGCTGCTGGCTGCCAGCCTGGCCACACACCGGTGTGGCTGTGGGACAGTGCCCGGAGCACTGGTGAGCAGCATCTCTGCTGAGCCGCTCCGGCTGGAGGGGCAGGGCAGGGGTAGGGACGGGCTTATGCTACAGCAAAGCCCTGGCAATGCTCTGGGCAGGATCTGCTGCTCGGGGGAGGCAGCGGTGGCTGGGGACATCCCTGTCCTCACCCAGAGGGGACGCGGCTCCCACACAGACCCCAAGGATAAGTTCCTGGCTGAAGCCACACGGAGACCCTCAGACCCTGCTCCCCCTTGGCTGCTTTCCGAGCGCCCATGCCATTGCTGCTCCCACTCCCTGGTTTCAGAAACCAGGGCCAATTTTAAGCAAACCCGACTGAGAACTGAGGTCCTAAAGCTCCTGAGCTCCTCAGTATTTGGGGGCCGGAGGAACCCAGCCAGGACAAGGGCGCAGGAGTGAGCCATCGTTTCCTCCGGAGCAGCAGGCGACACTGCGCTGAGCCAAAGAAAAGAAATATTTCCCTTTCGAACATACGGCCGCCGCAGCCCCCTCCGTGCCGCGGCAGCGCCCCGCAGCCCGCGCCCGCTCCAGCTCCGGGGCAGATCCCATCTGTGCTTTTTGGGAAAGGGTCAGCCCCGCAGAGGAGGCTGCCGGAGCGCCGGGCACACTACCTGCTCATCCCAGGCCCTGCAACACGGGAGATCTGCAGAGCTGTTCTCCTTTGGGCTCTCCCCAAAGCCTTCACGACCCCTCGGTCTGCGCCCCACCAGCGTCTGGGGAAGACGAGTGATAAGAACTACGGGCAGGTCCAGGTCCCGGGGAACCGGAGCGCTGGGCGCTCGCTGCAGCCCGCTCGCCTCCAGATTTCCACTCGCCGAGCGGCTCCCGGGCGAGTAAACCCGAGGCACCGGGAGATGAAAGCAGGCTGCTGCCTGGGCGGCGGAGGCAGGAGGAGAGAAAGGCCGAGAAGCGGCTGCCGGTGGCTCCGCAAACCTGTCTGGGCAACATCCTGCACCGCCGCGCGCTGCACAGCTGCGGCGGCACCTCCAGAGCCTGGTGCTGTTTCTCCTCCTCCTCCCTTGCCTGAGCTGGTCCTGCAGGGAAGCAGCTGGGTGTTTCCCCCCCACCCCCGCGAAAGGGATGGGAGGGCAGAGGAAGGCAGCACCCTGCAGCCCTGGGGGTGACGGCCAGCTGGGTGCTGCACCCCCCCCCCCCAGACACGGCAGCCGAGGTCGGCGCGAAAGGGGAAGCAGATGAAAAGAGACGTGAGCAGCCCCACTACAACCTGGCACTCGGGTCCCCGGGGGTTTGGGCCCTTCCCTGCTGGTGTGCAGGATCCGGCCTTGGTCCTGGGGCACAGCGGGGCTGGGGGGGGGCTGCACCCCCTCCCAGGCAGCGAAGGGTCTTGGCTCCACGGGGGGCTCTGGTCCCAGGATCAGGTGGCCCCACCGCACCCTCCAGTAGCGCCCGGCTGGGGGGGACGTGGCTCCAGCTGAGCTGCACCCCCAAAACAGAGGGAGAAGGGCTGGAGGGTGCTCAACAGGGCCCAGCACCTCTGCCAGGCGAGGGGAGGGGGCAGGAGCTGGTGCTGCAGGCAGGACACGGCCAGGTCTGGTACAGGCAGGAGCTGTGGCCGTGGAGCCTGTTACTCCTCTCCCACTCAGGAAAATAACTTGCAGAATGCAAAGCTTTGGGCCACTCCAGTCCGCCAGCCCCGCCGGCTGCGCCCACAGCTCCTTTCAGGAGCAGCAAAGAGCCCGTCAGCAAGCTGGGAAAAACGTGAACTCACCTCCCCTGCCCACATCCACCCAGGTTTTAGAGCTGGGAGAATCAGCCCTTGGGTAGAGGGACAGCGCAGAGAGAAGTCGGGACAGCCCCAGCCTGCTGGGTGAGCTCCAGCAGCCGCCCAGTCGGCCCCACAGCCCTGGGAACAAGTGTGGGGCTCGGAGCAACCCTGACCCGGCCCCTCGAGAGCAGGAGGGATCAAACCTCACGGCAGCAGAGCCGGGAGCACGCGCCCAAGAGCTTTTAGCAACTGTAGGAAGCAGCTCTCCAGCACACTTGCCAAGGAGTCCGAATACACCGTGTTTGTTTTGCTGATAGAAAAAAACTGTGATGAACGTGTAATCACGAGACATCTAGCAGGCGGAGTGCGCTACGTCAATACAACATAATTTATTGGTTCCATTTCAGAGAACTATAGTGGTATTTGTACGAGTGTCCTAACGATAGTAAAAGAAACAAGAGTCACGTATGTACAGAGATTCCAGGACACAGAAAAACTTTCTAAGGAAGAAGTGGTTAGTGGTACAGTTTGGTCACTGTTCATCAAAACCTTTTCTCTCTGCTTGTAAACCCTGCTCCCCCAGCCCCCCGAATCCTAGGTACCCTATCTACCTACCTGGGGGGGCACTGCAAAGCTCCCGTCGCGCAGCGGAGCTGCTTGTGCAGGCAGCCGAGTGGGGACGGGACCCTGGGGAAGAGGGAGACGGCTCCTCACCCCGACGGGAAGCGGGGAATGGTCCCCACACAGCCAGCAAGCGAGGCCGGAGGGCGAGTGGCCCAGCTCCTCCCCAGCGGGGCAGGGGGCCACGGGGGGATGGGGAAGCGCAGGTGGTTTGAGGAGCCTTCCCCACGCCTGTCCTAGCGCCTTCCCTCCGCTCGCTCCCCCGAGGCACAGGGCCTGCCTGGCCCACCGCCGCCAGCACCGACCCCAGAGCCGCAGCTCAGCTCGGAGCTGGTGTGAGAGGCGAGAGCAGACTCACAACAGCAGCGCTCCGGCACAGACTCCACTAGCAGTGGCAGCACCGGTCTAGACACGAAAGAAACCCAAGTCCAACTTCTTGCAGAGGGAAAGCAAGGAGGGCCAAGCCTTGGGGACGGGATGCCAAAGTGAAGGGCGAGCACAAAAGCAGCTCTGGCCAAAAAGCTGGACTCACAGCCAGCGGAAGGGGTGCTGGAACCAAACAGCACCCCAGGGGATCCACGTACACCGGCATTCCTTCCCCAATCCCCCCGTAACCTCCCTTCATGGGTGGGAAATGGGTGTCCAGAGGGAAGTACCGCTTCCATGGCAGCACCAGCTACACGACACGGCTCTTTCTGAAGCGTCTGGCTCGGCTCACTTGGTGCTGCTGCAGTGAGGGCACAGGGATGAGGCAGTACAAGGTGGCTCTTCCCTTCTCAAAGAGTGAGCGTTTCCACCAAGTGGCCCAAAATATTTTCCTCTTTTTATAGAAATTACTATAAAAAACTAGTTAATCTAGAGAATCTTTAAAAAAATATTCCTGCAATATCACAGTTTTAGATTGAAACTCATTAAAAATATATAGATTTCTTTAACAAAATGTCTCTGTTCTCCCCTTGAATCATGTCCCCAATGCAGGAGTGGGACTCGGAGTCCTCAGAAGAGAGGCCGAGGTGGGAGCAGGAAGGTCTGATCTCAGTGGCACATCCGGGAGGTCATTTCCTTCTGTCGAAGGGACAGAAAAGACAAGGGACCATGAACGATGATCCAGATTGCCAGGTGGGGGTGTGGATGAAAAACCTCACCTTTGTTTAGTGGTAAATACCCTTTTCAGGCACGTGGTGATACTGCTACCAATTGCTCCAGTTTGGGCAGGTCCACGTTACCCCACTGCTCCCGTTCCCAGGACACCCTTCTACTGCCCAAGGGCTCTGCAAGTCTGCTCTGCTGCTTATGGCTTTGGACACGGCATCACCTCCTCCCAGCTCTAACAGGTCACATTCTCCATCCTCCAGACTCCTTGTGAGGGCGGTGGTGTTGCCCTTGCTTTTCAGCACGGGAAAAATGCACAGGGAGGGGGCTTTAGCTGTTCACACCCTAGATGGCTGACGGTGATGGGCTCGTGCAGTGCACACAAACAAGGCAAGCCAGCTGCTAGAAACACAAGGAGGCTGCTGGAGAACAAGTCAACTTCCCCCAGCCGATGCCCAAACACCCCTGGCTCAGCTGTGTCTGCACGTCCTGACTCTCAGTTTCCTGACAATCGAACTGCAAGGCCAACCAACGTCCTGAATTCAGGCGACCAGTTTTTGAGAAGGTACCAGAGACCTCTGTGACTGCTCCACCCCCAGCCCACCCCTTCTGCCCTGGCTACAGACCAACGTGTACCCTGAGCCCCCCCAGACACTCACCAGTGGTTCCAGCTCCTTGGTGTCTATGAGATTGAACTCTTTCACAAAGTAGTAAAAGTGCTTGTAGCAGGTGTTCACGTGGGCTTCCGACCCCATCTGGGTGATCCTGTCGAAATGGTGGATGTAGACATGGACAAAGACCCGGAAGAGCCTGGAGAGAATCTTCTTCACCACCGGGAGGAAGTTCTTGGGGAAGGGAGTACCTGGGAGGGAAGATGTGACCATGAGAAACTTTCAGCCAAGTTAAACCTGGTTCCTTGGGGCTAAAATAAATTGATAAAATGGCTAGGTTAAGACAAAAGGGCTTCTGTCCCTGGTAATTTCCAGTTCCCCTCTCCTTTTTCATTTCCATTTGGGTCAGATTTTTCAAAGCACAGATTTCACGACAGAGCGCTGCACACCATCGATCGCCGCCAACGACTGAAAGTAAGAGACCAGGCTCCGAGATTCCCAGCAGCTGTTTCAGTCTGGTAGAGTTTTTTTTCTACTCCTATTTGGCATGTTCATATAAACAGTGCAAAATACTAGATATGACCAAGTGACCTCCCAGAAGAAAGAGACAGTGCTGTTAACTCCCCACAGTTATCTCTTATTTTGATAAGTCTTTAGCTCTTTGGTTAAAAATTAAGGACGTTAAGGTCCTCTTTCAAGGCATCTGTTCTTTGGGATTTGTTTAGCTGGGGCCCTGCAGTAGAACAGTCCGCCCAACCAGCCATCTCAGTAGAATATTACAGTTTAAAGTTCACACGGGTCACTTCTAAAGGAACAAAGATTAGTTAAACCCTTTCAGTGCTCTGCAAGAACTGCAGCATTCAGTCGGTGTTAAGAGTGAGGAATCTAGTAAAAGCTGAGCTGAAAACGACAGCAATTAAAAAAAAAAAAAAAACCAACCCCAAACCACAACTCTCCTGGCTGTCGGAAACTTGTCTTGCCTCCCCAAACAGAGCAAACACCCTGCTTATCATCCCCGGCCTGCCTTGCAGAAGAGTCCTAACTAAAGGCAATGCAGCAGTTGTTTGGGCAACAGGAGGAACGGGTGGGGAGGATCTCACTGTTTCAGCGGTCTGAAGAACTGGCTGCTTATGGCCCTGCTCCCCCCCTCTGCCCACTCGACACCAGGATTAAGCAGCGTTTTGGCACAGGTGGAGGAGCCCCGGGGATGCTCGTGTGGCAGAGACAGAGCCCAGCCATGTCTCATCAGAGCTGCCATGGGATAAACGCCAGGGCAGGAGGGAGGGAGCTCCGCTGCATCCCAGAAGATGGGAGCTCTGAATGGGATTGATCGTATTTACCTAATGCTTTAGAAACTGAATTCTCACATCTTATCCAGCACAAAACAAATAAAACCCCCAACAATCTTTGTCCCAAAGCCAGTACACGAAGCTGCATTTGGATATGCAGATTTAGGCGTCTTAGGCCAAATTCTCATTTCCATCACCCTGGCAATAGATAAAACACTGCCCCTCCCTCCATGCACATGTCAGCATCCCACCCAGCTGCAGCAAACAGCCGGGTGCAGCCAGGAAGCACCGAGTTAAAAAGGGCAGAGTCAGCTAACACCAGCCTGTAATAACAAAGAGGCTAATTATGGAAACGGAGCCACCATCACCAGGCCAACGCAGGGCACGCGCGTTGAACCCAAGCTAGCAATCAGCTCTAAAAGAGCTGTCCTTCAGGGGACCACGTCCAGCCCGAACTACCCAAGAGTCATGTCAGAGACTGACTGTTCTAAGAGCAGCTTCTTGGTTTTGCTGCCTAGGCTCATCCTGGCTTTCCTCAAGGTATCCATGACTCTAAATGGGATCTGGTACAGCTCTGGGGATTTTAACACTCCAGAAAAGCTCTGGAGTTTCCTGGGTGCTCAGAAGAGCTTACTACGCTGCCAGGCTCTGAGCAGCACAAAAGGAAATAGCTCTGCTGCAAGGGTGACCCGTACAACAGCATCTCCTGGAAACAGGAATGGGACCAGAGGGCTCAGAGCAGAAGGCTCTGCACTGCCTTCCCTCCCTGCCGCTGCCACTGGAACCGAACTCACCAACATTAGTGGGAAAGATGTCCTCGTTGTTGATCTGTACCTCAATCCAGTCCATCAGGAGGTCCATGTACTGGGGAGCAGACAGGGCCGTGGGTTTCCGGTACTTGTGCTCGTCCTGCCACCGGTACTCGTACTTGGGTCCTCCCGACATGACGGGGCAGGACTGCTCCGTGCAATAGTCACTGATGGTGCCGTAGATCAGGTTGATGCGGTTGAAGAAATCCACCACGTGCACGGCCACCCAGTCATTCTGCCCCTCTCCCGGCGGCAGCTGGACGGCAACTTTCAAGTCCAGGCCAGCATTGAGCGAGGCTTGAGCCTTCTTGTGCAGCTCAAACCGCTGAGTCCCTGGCTCAAACTTGCGCTTGGGCCGGAAGGTTTTGTCTTTACTGAACACTTGCTTTAAAGCATGGGACATTTTTCTTCTCTTCTTTCTTTTCCAGGTCCGCAGCGATGACAGCTGGAGATGCAGCGCTGCTGGGCCACTTCCTGGGGTAGGGCTGGGGCAACTCTGATCTTCACAGAAACCTCCCTCTGCTCATCTGGTCCTGATCTGCAATGCAACACAGAAAGGCAGCCGTTAGGAGCAGCTCTCTCAACAGGAAACTTTGTTTAAATCCCATAGGAAGAGATCTGGGATACCATCTGGGCCCTTGACCTAGATCTGAAAAGCGGGGGAGACCAACGCCAGCTCTCTTTCCTCCCCCTTCTCTTCGCAGCCCAGAGCTGGCTCGGCTGTCGGAGGTGACCTGGGCTGAACGAAGAGTCCCCCCTGCAAGGTCTCCCTTGTTCAACGTGGGGATGAGGGAACCAGCCCCACAGGGAAGAGGGTGTGACGTGAAGCGGCAAAACAAGACGTCAAGGCACAGTCCCCCCGTGCCCCCCAGCACGCCTCTGCGGGAGATCGCTGCCGTTAACCCCGACATCATCACACTAAGAGACCCAAACCCCACAGAAACAAGGAGAAACCACCGCCACCTACTCAGCTCCCATACACCAAATAGATAAGAAGGGTAAAACTTTAATTTGGGTTTTACCTGGATCAGATTTTTCCCCTGCTCTTTGGAAACAAGCCTACCTAAAAGGTAAGGTTATGAGAACCCACAGTAAAGTTCAGATCTGGTGCCAGACGTACTTCAACAAAACAGTCATTTGAGCAGGAGCTGCGTGCGCTGCCGTAGTGCTAAAGACAGGACATGAAAGGGTGGAGGGGAACAAGAAGAAGAAGTCGCAGCTCAGGCGCCCGGAAAGAAACACCACCAGCTCTAAAAGCAGCCACAGCCTCTTCTGCAGGTGCAGACAGACCATAAACATATTTTTCGTTTCAGTTTAGCTCACTTCAAGTTGAAGGCTGGTTGAAAGCTGGAAGACCAGGGAAAGCTTGCCTTCCTCTTCCAGTCTGTGGAAAAGAATTCGCTCCAAGAGGGTGAGACACAAGTTAAGATCTGAAAGGATGCTGACGAGAAACACAGCTCTGTTTATCTGTAGCTAATTATACCTCCTTTGTTCCCACATCCATCCCCTCGTATAATTTGTGTCAAGCTGCTCTTTGATGGAAGCTCGAAGCAGAAAGCTGTGTGTACCAAAAATATTATTTCACATGTGCTGGACAGAGAAATAAATACAGTAACAGAAATTAACTAAAGCTAATGCTTTACTGAATCTGGCAAATAAGAGTTTCCGTAATTTTATAAGAAAGCAAGCAAATTCCTTTCACCAAGCAGAATTCCACTTAGATTTACATGAAGCCTTAGAGTTGTCCAAATAGGTAAACAGTGTCGTCAAATGTTGGCAAGGAAATCCCAAATTCAAGGTCAAGACTACCTTTGCCACAATTCAGTCCATCTCTAACAGATGCTGCAGAGTGCTAATCAGCATTTCTTCTCTGGAGAAAGATTAAAAAGATTTAAACCAAGGACTCTTGTTTTCTTATTTAATTACAGCAAGGAAGAAAACCCAAGCCACTTCAGTTCATCCCACTAAGAACAGGCTGAACATTTCCTAGCGCTCCTTTGGCTGCAGGAACAGGCTCAGTAACCTCTTCTGTGCAGGAGCAGAAAGATCCAAACTCCCGTTGCAACTCGGGCCACGACATGCATTGGGAGAAGCCAAAAAAGCATTTTAATGTGGTTTGGCAAGATTCACACCGGGCTGCAAGGTGCATTCACTGCACACAGGCTTTTGCTGCACATAGCACTGTTAGAACAGCTGCTGTGATCCCGTAAGATACCATGTGAGAGTCAAAAAAAAAAAAGAAGAAAAATAAGAACCCCCCCCCAGCAAACGCGTCCTTACGAGGTGTTTGATCACACCACAGACATGGTTAGAGGAAGCAGTGAACGTCGCGGAGGGACATCTGAGCACAAGGCAGCAGCTTTGGTTACAGAGGGATGTGTCACAGCCTCACCACATCCTGCGGCAAAACGCTGAGGCGACCCGGCGGGGCGGAAGCACCGGGGGCCTGCGCCCACCCTGCCGTGGTGCCACGTCCGGAGCGCAGGCAGGACCAGCCCCCGAGGAGCCACAATGTGGACGGCAGGTGCTGAGTCTGCAGCTACTTCCAGCAGGAAATCAGTCCCAGAGAAGTACGTGCACGCAATGATTTCCTTACACTGGAGGTGGAGAAAGAAATGTCCTTTAAAACAAACAAGCCGTAAAGAAGCACGAGCATCGCCCTCTGTACGGCTCCCCGGAGGGCTGGCAGCATCCTTAGCACAGGACGACTCTGTTGCTACTTATTTTCTGCAAGATCTGTCTGATTTCAGTGACCGCACTCGCGTCCTGACCGGCCCAAGACTGCAGCCAGGCATCGCCCCTTCTGCTGGACGAGGCCGTGTTTCTCGAGCAGGGGTCAGGCTGCGGCGGCAGGGCGTGGACACGGAGAAGGGAATGGGGTGAAATGGGCCTGGCCACACACAAGAAGCAAACATTGACCATTTTCCAGAAGAAATTGTCATTTCAGCCGGATGAAGGGACTTTTAATATTGCTTGTTTGCTGTCAGGGCTGTATCCGTCCTACAAACAACTTCCTCTTCCTATGGAGACATCATTCATGAGAACTGGGGAGCTTGACACAGCAGCAGTCGTCTCTTAAGACGATTCAGCATCTGTCTGAAGGCATTAGCAAAATGAGTAGCTAAGACTTCAAGCAGATGCAGTCTATTTAATTATGGTCTTTGACTGCAACTGAGCTAAAAGAAACATTTAGCTCTAGGAGAAGAAGAAAAAAAAGAGGCACCAAAAGCATCCCTGACATTGCTTGAAGATGATATCAAGACGTACACCACCTACCTCCACAGGTGGGAGTCACAGCTTGGGCAGCACTGAGACACTGCCTTCGCACCGAAGAGAAAGGAAAGGTTAGGAACAATTAGGATATGGGACATGCAAAGCACCTGAAGAGTATCTGTGAGCTTCAAAGATGAGATTAAAAAAAAAAAAAAAAAATCCCCCACAAACACCTGCAGTACATTTTGTTTACTCTTTTCCAGCCAGCCAAGATTACAACACACGTCACCGGTGCTCCGAGAGGACCTTGACCACCCCTCCGAGATCCCAGAACCGCCGCAGAAAGTCCCACACCCGGGGCCAGGGCAGGCTGTCCAGAGCACAAACCAACCTCCAGCTTCTCCGCTCTTCCCGAGGCCACGAGACCAGCAGCTCAGTGTTGTGCTGGTTGAGGAGGCGGCTTGCCTGCCCAGCCGGGGGTGTTGAGGCCTGGCCCTCCCTTCTCTTCTCTTCCTTTCCCAAAAGCTCATCTTTTTCCCTTACTCCCTGCTCTCACAGCTCCCGTCCTAAGGCTGATTTCTGCTGAGGGCAGCCCAGGTATCACCCTGCCATTCCTCTTCCCTCGCTGGGAACGGCGGCTCACGGGGTGCTGCCTTACTTTAAAACCAGGCTCCAGCTAGGAGCAGCCCAGGCAGTCGCTTCCCAGTCTCTTAGTTACTTTTACATGTAGCTCAGAGTATGAAAAAAGGAAAGACAGTCACCTCCTCCAACGCAAACTGAAACTGCCTCCCCTCGCAACCTGCTGCAGCCGTCCCGAGGCTTCCCAGGAGCGAGCAGCGTTCCTGCCGGATCCTGCCCTCCCCACCGAGGCAGAACGGCCCCAAACCCTCTTCCAGGAGTCCCATGACTGCTCTGTCAGCGCCTGCCCTGAGCAACACCCAGTGCTCCCCTCTGCCGCTAACACTGTGCGGGGTTTAACAACTGCCAGGGATGTGAAAAAAGAAAAAAAAAAAAAAAAAAAGGAAAGCCAGCACATCAGCAAGCTCCTACCTGCGTTTCTAGCCTCGGCAGATTCTCTTGCGATTGCTCAGCTCGTCTGTGCAACTTCAACCAGCACTTGTAGGCACCGAGGCAAAGAGCTTCCTTTTTCAAAAGAAGGGAGGGGGGGGAAAAAAAAAAGTCCCTTTTCATGCGCGGCTGCAATCCACAAGCTGGGGAGGGGTCAGACGCGCGGCCACTTCCCTCCCAGTGACCCCAGTGCCGGGGCGGCTCACATCCTGCTGCCTCACTGGTAAGAAAGCCCTTAAGAAAACCCCAGTGAGCAATGCATTTCTCAAAATAATTGATTTCTCTAGTTTCCTTTTAGGGAAGCCACACTGCTGTCCTGCAAGATGATACCAACGTGGTATTGCTGCTCGGCACTCGCACCGAGTCCAGCCGAAAGCTCCGTCTGCGGCTGCTTGTAATTGCAGCCCTTCGGTGACGAGCCCGTGCCAGTCACCCCGTCCCCACGGCTCCCCGGAAGGGAGAGGGGAGCAACCAACCCCCCACCCTCCCCTCGAGCTGTCCTCAGTGTCCTTAACTCACCGCTAATGCCATCGCTCAGGCCAGGGTTTCTAATAGAGTACACAAAACCACCCGTGCCAGTTTGATAAAGCAGCCACGGTATACCAGATGCATCGAGCACTTCCAGTAAAAAACAAACTTACACAGCACGCCTGAGAAACTGAATTTACAGAGAACGCCTGAGAAGCAAAGTGGCTTCAAAATAGAGAACTTGAGCAAAAAAGCAAAAATGGACGCACACGCACATTTTTTCCATAATTCACTCCCCCCTTCACAAATACCTTCCCACGGCCATTCTGCACTAGCTCAGTTTCTCGGTACAAGATGATCCTGGTTTTCTGCGATCAAAGGAGATATTTTAATACGGAGAGCAAGGATCAGACCAATTACAGCAAGCAGGGCTGGACTGGCACTAATGACAGCCAGTTTCTGCGCCTCCGGAACCAGTCTGGCAACAAACAAGACAGCTTGCCTTCACAGGATGAGGTTTTCAGCTGCTCTTTTATATTGTTTTACGATATGAGAAACGAAGGCCTGTCCCCGGGCTTACCTCCGCCAGGGCAGGGCACGGCGAGGAGCGTGCGGGGCAGAAGGAGGGCCGAGCGCGGCTGCGGCAGGCACGCCTGGGCCATTCGTAATCGGGGCGAGACGGCGCTTCCACGTCAGCCGGCTTCCTGTCTGGCACCCAGGCCGGCCTCCCGGCCCAGGGAGCTGCCAGCGTTCTCCCAAAAAGCTAATCATTCCCCTCTACGAGCTCTGTCGTGGTGTTCCTGCCTTTTCTCCTGCAAGATCGCTCCACGAGAAGAGCCCAGCAGCTGCCCGGCGGCCCAGCGTTACCCTCGGCGTTGCCTTTTCTTGTTTTTCCTCCGTGCTGGTTCCTGGCAGCAGAAGCTGCTCTGAAGTTAAAGGAGAGGGAGCGGGGAGCGGATCCAGCCCAGCTGCACCTACAGCCCCAGGCTGGGTGAGACACCGGCAGCGAGCCCTTCTGCTGCTCTGCAGGACAATATCCACATTTTTTCTTTCGGAAACTGCTTTAGCAGCAGCCTTCAAAACAAACGTAACAGAGCCATGCAGAAATGCACGTTTGAAACGCTGAATTCCCAAGGTTTAGGCAAACAAAGAGTCCTCTATATTTCACCACGAAGTCAATTTTAAGAAAGTCCTGCTGATCGCAGCCACGCCCCCACCCCACAGTTTAAATCTGCTGCACAATTTGGAAATTCCCAAGAAACTGTACAGCTAGGGCATCCCGCCGGCCCTTCCCGGAAAGAGGCCTGCTTAGGAGCAGGACAGTCTCTTTACGTGCCTCTGAGCCATGCAAAAGCAGAGCCCATCTGCATCGCCATATGCATAAGAAAAGGAAACAGCATAATAAAAGCTCAAAAATAGTTATACCGGGCTTTAATTGGTATCTGTTGTCGCCCCTGAAAGGCTATGCGTTCAGACCAATTTTAAAGTCAAGTTAGGTTATACAATAAAGGGAAAAGCCCTGTGAAGTGTAAGCCATAGCTGGGTTAGGAGCAGCCCCAAGTGATGCAAGCGCAGCGGCCCTGGCAGAGCCCATCAGGCAGCTGCCTGCCGCAGCCCACGCCAGATGGAACCGCGGCTGCTTGGCATGGAAAGCTCAGGTCACCCAGCATCAGGTCACCCAGCACAAGCGGCATTTTTCAGCCGTCGCGAGCAGGACGGCGGAGCAGGCAAGTTTATTGCCTGACTCTGAGCTCAGGATTTAGATCCAGACCAGGTGGTGGCGGGGACAGGAGGGAGGTTATGGGTTTTGTGTGATGGACGGAGCTCGCCCCGCAGGGGGGTAACTGAGGGGATGCAGGTAAGGGGGCGAGCACCCACAGGGGTGGATAACCCTTCCTGGCAGGAGAGAAGGCAGGCTGAATCGCCTACAAACTGCACATAAGCCTGAATTTCCAGTGTGGGTTGCTCCCCCGGCCCCAGCCTTCCAGGCATCCTCCCCGCAGCCACAGAGGGTGGAAAAGCCACACGAGAAAGTAACTTTTGCAAAAGCTCACCCCTCCTACTTTCTCTTCCCCAAAAGCAGAAGGTCAGACAGCAGATGCAGCAATTTAAAAATCTTAATTTGAAAGCCTAGAAATGACTGCAATATAGCAGGAACAGCTATCAGAGCCCTACGCATTACTGATTTAGGGCTACTTTTCTTGCCTCTTACGTGACATCTGCATCCATTGCAATGTCAGAGCCGCAGCTATTTTGGAAGGTTTCCACAGATCGTGCTCACACGTCCACGCTGGGATGACGGCTGCATGTGGAGGCAGAGCTAATCCGCTGCAGGCTTTGCAGACGCTGCGTTAAGCTGACAAGCTGGGTCACGACTCCAGGAGACAGGTTAACTGTACAAATATTTGGAGGATAAACCACAGGCAGTGGGTGGCTGACGGCATGCTAAGAGCAGCTCTCTCTTTCCGAGGTCTGAGGGGCTGTATTTTGCAGCCTGCTCCTTCGGGAAGACCTTTCGCTGTCCTCCAGCCTGGCTTTGTCCCCCACCACAGGATTCATAAGGGGCAGCGTGATATTTATGGAGACCAAGCAGTGAGCTACACCTTTCTTCCTGCTTTTGCAGGCTCCACATTATTGTCCTCACTGGGCAGGGATATTTTTGAACCAACAGCAGTTTCATCTGCTCTAATTTTGGGATCTTCCCCCACCCAAGTAAAAGGTAACGCCGGTTTGGAGCATGAATTTTGCCTTAGGCTGATAAAATGACTACAGCAAGAGGCACTACTTTAAGAGCGTGGCTACGGGGTTGAGATCACAGGAGGTGCCAGGGCTGTGAGCTCCTCCACCCAGGGGCTGAGCTGGAGCACGAGCTGGCCACACGGCCAACCCTTCCCGTGGCAGGGCAAATCCCACCGACAAATACCTCTTCTCCCCATGTTAATATTATGCTTGCAGAAGAAAAGCAGTATTGTTTCCTGCTGAAAGCAGATGCCCACGAGACTTGCTCTTCCCCTCCACGAGGAGATATGGCAGTAACCCAACACATTAGCATGTCTCCAGGCAAGGAATAAGCCCACTGATGTGGAGCTAGAGATCACCTCAAGACTAACCACATCATAAGACCTCCTGCCACATAACGAGAGGAAAAAGAAGAAGAAGAAAAAAAAAAAAAAAAAAAAAAAAAAAAGGCCCAGGCAGCAGGCCCAAGAAAAACCTGCAGTTAAGATGAAGAAAAAAAAAAAAAAAAAAAAATCACAGTGCTTTACAGTGCAGCCATTGGCCTGACTCAGATCCTGCTTCAAACTAAACCACGTTTCGGATGGCTCCAGCTCCTTTTCTGTTCCACAGGCTCCCTCGGAGCCAGCGCAGCGGCACAGAGCTGCAGCCACAATTCACCCAAAGCCAGCCGGTGCCCGGGAAGTGCAGCAGCGCGGTCCCCGAGCAGGCGAGGGCAAGCACCGAGCGTGGTCGCAGCAGGACGCTTCCATCGCGGCACAGCCCGACCCCGGCAGCACACGGGAAGGTCTGGCAGCGTCACCACTTTTGCCTGTCCTCAGAAATAAAGCCTAGCACCTAGGGACTTTGTCCAGACTTTTCTGGAGGAAGTCAAAGCTGCCACAGAGTGATGGATTTTTTTTGTGCTGGCTTTGCGCGCTGTCTCCCAGGGGCACCTGGAAAAGGGAGGAGAAAGACGCAGCCTAAGGTGTACTCTTTACTGAAAGCATTAGCTGGATACTATGTATTTCTAAAGATAAGCTCCCAAACCTCCAGCAAGGCTGGTTATGGATCCACTTACAGCAGCATTTATGGCTCAAGTCTCACAAAATACTTCCCTGTCTTGCAAGAAATTAAAACTCAAATCTTGAAGGCTTCCCAGATCCGAACGCTGTGCACGGGACTGGTTAGGTTTTGCAATCTCTCTTCTCTGACCCCACACGCTTTCACTGCTGACAAGGGAAACCTTTTTCCTTTGTGTACTGTGGCCATAGAGATCCCTGGCCCATTTACAGAGAAGCACGAGTTACAAAACACGGCACACATCAGTACAGCCCAGCCTCTGCAAACGGGACTAAATCGCACCGTTTCAGCTCGGGTGCTCCTTCACATCCCGTCAACGAAAGAGCCACGTTGGAGCTAAATATGGACAATGAAGCACGTGGCAAACAGCTCCTGCACTAGAGGACAGATGAAGTCATGAAGGAGGACTTTGCTCAAGATGAGGTGTATGCTTCAGGTTCCCTAAGCCTCGGCCAAGCAGAGAGGAGAGCCCGCTTCCATTTCTGATGGTGGCACGATTGACTCTGCAACCCCAAGTAACCTGAAGAAAAGAGCGTCCCAGATCCTGCAAGGTGAGCCAGGCACAGGGACCCAGCTCCTCAGCGTAAACCCAGAGCACCAGCTCTTGCTACCACGCCACCAAGCTGGTGCGAGCTCCCAGCACTCCTCTCCTCCCTTTCTGCAGGTTTTAAAGGGTCACAAGCTCACCCTTTGGCCCAAGTTAACTTCACAAGTACATGACTAAGAAAGTGAAACTAAGATAGGGAATATACAGTCCAAGAAACAGCAATAGATAAACACGGAGTTGGATGCGAGCCTAAAGCTTGGAAAGGAAGCAGAGTGCAAGGACAAAGCCCTGGGGACTGCAATAAACAGGTGGCTGGGGAAATTTCACATCTCCTAGAAAAAAATCCCTCCCTGCCCTGCAGCTTGGCAGGAGACTTACAGACTGGAAAGGGGTTTAAAACAAAAAAGGGATGGAAATTGAGAAAGCGTGGCCACTCTTCAATTCCAAGCATTAGAAGAAGGGGATTTTGCCTTTCACTAGCACCAGTCTGTGACAGAGATGCTTTTTCCAAACATCTGTGCCGCACACTGGACAACTTCAAATCCCTCTTTCCTCGCTCTCCAGAGGACTTCCTGCTCTTTACTTTCTGTCTGTCCTTCTCACACACAGGAAGAGTTTTCTTTGAAGGAGCTGAGGTTATTGTACTGCAGAGTACAGCAGAGGCAGCTACTGTAAAATCAGCGTTCCTGTGCTCATAGCAAGGGATAGAAGCAAGAGTTTGCCTTCAAGCGTCACAAGTTCTCCCTCATGACAGCTGAGTCGCAGCTCACCACAATCAGAAAAAAAGGGAGAATTCGCCATTCTCCCCAGGCATTTAAGAGATTGAGAAGTTTGAACTTCTAGATTATGCCTTTACCTACAATGGAAAGAGTTATTAGCATAACTAGAGCAGGACATGGGGGAAAGAGGTGGAATAAAATACAAGAGTATCCAAGTCTAACTCCACGGTTATGCTCTCAAAACTCTCTGCGCTCGGTTTTTTGCCTCGTTATGAGATTTCCGATTTTTTGGTAAGCACCGCAGCAGGTAGCAGCACCCGGCCGCTGGCACCCCAAGCCCCCCCGGGGGGAGGGGATGCCCCGGCGCCCCCGCGGAGCCGCTTCCCCTCCCGGAGCGGAGCCGGGCCGCCCCCCCCGCCCCCCCGCCCCGGGCCGGGGGGGGCCGCAGGGGCCCGGTACAACCCCAAAGCCACCAGAAACTCGCTCGCGACTGCCCGATGCCGAAGGAAAAAACATAAATAATTTAAAAAAGGCGGTAGAAGTCCCAGCTCAACAGGTTACTCGCCCCGGCGCCCCGAGGAGGCCCCAGCCCGCCCTCCCCCCCCCCCAAGGGGAACGCGGACAGCCCGGGCCCCGCCACCGCGGGGGGACGGCGACCCCCGGGCCGGGCTGGGCACCCCCCGCCCGCCCCCCCGAGGCCACTCCGGCTCAGGGACGCCCCCAACCCCCCTCCCGACTCCCCGGACCCCCCCGGCCCCCGCACCTGGCTGCTCACAGCTAAGCCGCGGCGGCGCGGAAGCAGCGCCCCTCGTGGGCCGAAGCACTCCGCCCCCTCGCCCGCCCCGCAGAAGTTGGCGCTCTCCCGCGCGGCCCCTCTCCGCGCGCGGCCGCCAGCAGCCGGCCCTACTTCCTCTTAAAGGGGCCGCCCGCCGGCCCGCGCCTCGCCGCCGGCGGCTCCTCCCGCGGGCGGGGCCGGGCCGGGCGCTGCAGGAGTTGGTGTGGAGACAACGGTTTATTCGGTTTTTTTTTTTACCTTATTGTCTTTTACTCTTTTTTTCCTTTTACTCTATTTTCTTTTATTTTACTCTACTTTTAAAAAATCTATTTATTTATTCTTGTATTCTATTTATTTACTTTTATTCAGTTTCACTCCATTCTATTTATTTTATTCAATTCTATTTTCTTTTATTCGATTTTATCTATTTTCCTTTACCCCCTGTAGGTATTTTATTTAACTTTATTCAATTTTATTTATTTTATTCCCTTCTATTTATTTTTGTTTATTCAATTAATTTTCTTTTATTCAATTTTATCTATTTTATTTTATTCAATGTTATTTATTCCATTATTTTTATTTTTCTTATTCAGTTTTATCTATTTTCTTTTATTCACCTTTATCTATTTTATGTGTTTGATTCAATTTTATTTATTTTATTCCATTCTATTTATTTTCTTTTAGTCAATTGTATTTATTTTATTCACTTTTTTTTTTTTACTCCATTTTATCTTTTTAAAAACATTTTTCTTTTATTCCATTTTCTTGATTTCAGCCATGATTTGTATTTTCCCGGAGATGGGAGGAGGGGCAGCCCCGGCCCCCGCCGCGTCCCGCCCCGCAGCGCGGCGGGGTTAACCCCCGCGCGGAGCCCGGCCGCGGGGTGCACTCGGGGGGCCGGTTCCCCTCGGCGGGCCGGGGTGCGGTGCCGGTGCCGGTGCCGGTGCCGGAGCGGCTCCCGCATCGGAAGCAAAACGGGGCCGGGGACCCGCGGGCGCAGCCGCGTCCCGCTGCGCGGCCGCTCCGGGAGGGGCTTCGGGCCGCCCGGTCCCCAAACCCGCCGCTCCCCGCACCTCGGCCTCTCCAATACCCTTTTTTTTTTTTTTTTTTTTTTTTTCCGATTTCCATTTCGCTTTGAGGCTGGCGGCGGGGGGGGGTTGGGGGGAGCCCGAGGCAGCCGCGGTCCCGCCCCGGGAGAGCGGGCGGAGCTGGGCCCGGCCCGGCCGGCGGCTCCCGGGGCTGGGGGCTGGCTCGGTTCGACTTGGGGGGGGGGGGTGGGAGGTTGGTCAAACAGGAGCAGCTGGAGGGACCAGCACATCCGTGAAGTTTAAAGTCATAAAAAGGAGAAGTAGCAGGGAACACAGCTGCTGGGTCAAAAGGGAAATTTTCACGAAGCCGGCAGGAGGTAAGTCAACCGCAGGTGGCAAAGCCCTGGGAAGCCCAAAACCGAAGGGTGCGGGAGGCACAGCGGGTGCCCAGAGCTCCCGCCCGCCTCCCCCGTGCTCGGTGCCCCCGATTCCGGGTGCCCCCACGGCTCAGCCCCGCCCGGGAGGTGGGCGGCAGCACCGGGGGGTGAGGGAGGGAAGGGGATGGGGGAAGGAAGGGGATGAGGGAAGGAAGGGGATTAAGGAAGGGATGGGGGAAGGAAGGGGATGGGGGAAGGAAGGGGATGGGGGGAGGAAGGGGATTAAGGAAGGGATGGGGGAAGGAAGGGGATGGGGGGAGGAAGGGGATTAAGGAAGGGGATGGGGGAAGGAAGGGGATGGGGGAAGGAAGGGGATTAAGGAAGGGGATGGGGGAAGGAAGGGGATGGGGGGAGGAAGGGGATGGGGGGAGGAAGGGGATTAAGGAAGGGGGTGGGGAAGGAAGGGGATGGGGGAAGGAAGGGGATGAGGGAAGGAAGGGGATTAAGGAAGGGATGAGGGAAGGAAGGGGATGGGGGAAGGAAGGGGATGAAGGCTCTGGCTCCCGGCTCCTCCTCCCAGCAGCATGGATGCTCCTCTGATCCCCAGCTCCCACCAGCAGCACCGGCCCAGGGGAGCAGGGGGGGCAGAACAGCTTCTTTGATGCAGTTATTCATACCACACTGCGTGCAAAAATACACTTAGGAGGGCTGAGCTTCTCGGTCCAGTCACTCAGTGAATTTTGGCACAAGGGAAACACAGCGAGCAGGGCAAGAGCCCGTCTTACAGTTCAAAGCCAGGAGTGGCCAGTGCCAGGTTCACTCAACTCCAGCACTGCCCAGTTAAGGTCCTGCAGCTCATTAAATACTTGATGTTCACTCCATGTGCTTCCGTTTTTTTTTTTTTTTTTCTGTTTTTGTTTTTTTGTTTGTTTGTTTGTTTGTTTTTTAATGCATTTTCAAGGAGAAGGGGGTTGTTGTTTCAATCCCGCGTCATCAGGTTGGAGCGGTCCCAGCCCCTGGCCGAGCAGGCAGCCAGCTTCCCTGCAGACCAGGATGGGATGATGGGATGGCCATGCTGGGCTCCCCCTGCATGTGGAAAACAAAGGCCCCGGCCCTTCCTTCGCAGCAGGAGCTGATCCACCAGCAACAGCACCAAGCTCGTGCAAGCCGTGGTTATTCCTCTGTGCAGAGCAGGTAGCTTCTCACTACCCAGCCCCAGATACTGTTGTGAAGAGATGATTTTCACAGGTTCTGGTTTTACTGACAACCACGGGGAGTAGCAGCAAGGCCAGTGCCTCTGTAATACGAGACCTTAATCCTCATGTTAATGCTACTGCATTTCCATCACAAACTGGAGCGGGTGCCAGGCCAAAGGGAAGAGACAGAAGGGGCTGATTTCTGTCCTGCAGTTTCTAGACATCTCACTAAGAGCAGAGCTCCAATTTTCAGAAATGCTTAGATTTTAGCTGAAATTGCAATCTAAAAAAAAAAAGATAAAAAAATGCAGCTTTAACAGAGCTTGTCTGAATTATTTTTTCCCTGTAATTTTTGTGTTGGTGACAACTGCTGCCTGCAATGCTGCCTTCCAAAGGAGAGCTAAAACGTGACAGCCTGACCGGTTAGTTATTCAGCGTGTGCAGGAATCAAAGTTTTGGTGCCTGTAAAAATCACGTTGGTTTAAAACACAAGAGATTAAAGCATCACTCCAGTCTCCCCCACTACAGACTCCTTTTCTGCTCACGTACTTCACACCTCTGAGCGGGGGGGGGGATCATCCCCGATATGCACATTAGGGCATGGGACTGGCAGGACACCCCGGGCCCCGGCTGCCACAAACCCACCACCCCACACAGTGGCATGAGAAATTACTTCTATACTTGCTGCAGAGCTTTAGGAATGAGGTTCCCCGCACCTCCCCCAAAAGACCCAAGCATTCAAAGCGGGGGTAAATCCATGTCATGTTTTTGGGTCCATACAAACAGGAAGGGTCTTATAAAAGGACTCTTTACAAAGCCAAAAATTTCACTTTGTTTTGAAAGTTTATTGGATCATCTTGACACAAAATCATTACAGCAGCTTGTGGTATGTTGTTTTCTTTTTCTCTCTTTTTTTTTTTTTTTTTTTTCCCCAAGGGAATGTTGATAGCAAATAAATTTGTGAATGTAACACATCATACAGTTTCAAAATTCTAGAATCACTGCACAGGATTCTGTAAGAGAAGACTCTACATGCTAAAGTGACAGTTTTCATCCATGAATTAAAAAAACACTAATTGAGGAACATTATCCTTTAAGACAATTTTAATATGTTCAGTTTCTAATACACAAACTGGCTAACCAAGGGAGGTTGACCAATACCAAAAACTACCACTTCACCAGCAGCAAAGCCTGCTGCACATGAATTCCTGCAGCGCACAAGTGCGGTCAGAATACGAAGCTGGTCCTAGCAATAAAACCAGAGCAGAGCCTTTACAAAAATGGGAAGAGTGTAAAGAGCGTAAGACGCGCTTAAAGTACAGAACATTCACCCAAAGGATAAAAATCACCATTTTATCCTGTTCCCTGCGTAGGTTTTTAGCTCAACTTCAGTGGGCACTGCTGACACTGTTGGAGTGGTGGCGGGGCTGGGGAAGTGGAGAGCAACCCATCTCCTCCCTGGGGAGCCTCTTGGTAACAGCCATCAACAGCTCTTGACCTGTGCCTCAACGCAAAACCGTTCAGGTGTGTTCTGAGTTTGCTGGGTACAGAACAGCAAGTAGAAGAAATGGGGAGGGGAAGGGGGGCAGGGGGAAAAAAAATCAAAAGAGATTTTGGAGAAGGACATCAATTGAGCATCTCTGTAAAGGACACAGCGACATCCCCTTCCAGACAGTGATTCCACCGGATTTCAACAGTGCGGAATGGGCTTCACTTGGTAGACCCTCCCTTTCTTCCCTCTAAAGCAACCTGCTACAGACACAAGTCTGCAGCTCCTCCCCCAGCCCTCCCTCCTGCCACCCAGGCAGGGCGAGTTCTGCTGCAGGGACCCAGGTACACGGGGCGAGGGCAAGGCCATGGGATGCTACGGGGACAACTGACACGGCACAACAGCTCTGAGTTCACAGCGCAGCAGGAGGAAACTGGGCTGTATCTGCAAACTGTTCGGCGTACAAGGGACTACACACATGGGCGTTTCTCTAACCTGGTAGTGGTCAACCTCAGCTGGTGAGCAAAATGATAAAAAAAAAACAAAGCAGGAACAGACCCCTTTGGATTTCCAGTTTCTTGCTACACCCTAACTTTTCAGGAATGTGAAATTGAAGTGGACTCATAAAACACATCAGCAGAGATTGCTCAAAGGGGAGAGGCATGACAGACTCCATTTGCAGGGGTGGTCGACAGGAGCAGGGAACCAAACAGTAACACTTTCAGCCTGTTTCATGCATTCACTCTCTACTCCTTCAGCTGTCACTAAAAGAAGGTTAAGGCTCAAGGCAACTACTATAAACAGAAACTCCAACATCCCAGTTCTCACAGGGCTCATTTGGATTAGCTCAAGGAGATGGAGGATGTTTATATGCTGATCAAAATAGATCTTGAGATAATAATAATAATAAATCATATTAAAAAAAAAAAAAAAAAAAAAGAGGCCTTCAGGTCCAGCACCAGCCTCTGCTAGAAATATACATCAACTACAGCAGCCCCGAAGACACATTCCATGGCTAAGGATCAAGTCAACCTTCCCCGGCAATAAGCACAAACAACAGACTCTGTGCTACTGTTGATAAAATTCTGCTTAGTCCACCATCCCACACAGACGGCAAGGTTTATGGGATCACCATGAGCTGCTGAATAAATAGCGCCCGCCCGCCCCTCCCTCCTCCAGTCTTGTCACCAGGATCTCTTTGGGCTAGAAAGGGTTAACACCACAGTTTGTAAAAAGTTTTGAAATAAAAAGGTAACATACAGCCTTAAAATGTCTAAACTGCAAACAATGGTGGAGTTAACTGAAAAGCACGTGCCCCAGGATAGTACATGCGTACGAGGGAGAAACTTAACACTTGGGTCTGCTCGTCTTTACACATTAGGTGTGTTTCTTGTAGTTGGAATATTTTATAAGGAATATTCAGCACTTGGACAATGTCTCTTTCATCTCATCCAACAAGTTGCTAAGCAGAGCGGAATCATTACATTTCCCATCTATGGATACAGAGTTCTCTCCCTTCGAAAGAAAAAGAAGAAAGAAATCCATTAGCTCCTCTTCTAAGCAGGGACAATTGTATTCCCAGCCAAGCAGAGGGACTGGAAGCCGGCGGCAGAGCCTGCACAGGAACGAAGCAGGCTTAGCTGAGAGGTTGGTTCGGGGGAGCCATCAGTGCTGCTACCACCCACCAGCAACGTGCTGGGCAACAGAAAGCCCCGGGGAAGTACAAGCTTGGTAGTAGCACAGCAAAAACTGCCAGAGGGGTCGGATGAATTAAACTGCCCACGGTGTCCCTGGATCATTAAGGTATATTTCCCTCTTTTTGTTAACATAGGAAAGGCTGCAGATTTAGCTTCTCAGGTCTTGTTTCAGAGTAGTACAATGCTCTCACCTTTTTTACCAGTAGGCAGACGTGATGGCCTTGGATAGAACGACTGTACATTGATGCACATGAATCAACGCGTTCCACAACTATAAAGCAAGCAGGAGTTTTCATTTAGTGGGACGACTTTTAATAGAAGGTTTGCTTCCCATGAAGAGGAACTACTGCTCCGCCTGGCCTCAAGGAACAGAAGCTTCTACTGAGTGAGGGGAGGAGGAAGTCAGGGTTCAGATGATACATGTGCCTGGCTTCTCCTGGCTCCCACCCAGGATATTTCACAATAATAAGGTTAGTCTTTTGTCTTTTAAGCAAGTTGCAAACGTTTTGTGGCAAAAATGGTGATCAGAATGTAGATCTCTTCCCCAGAAATACTTTCAGTGAGGCAACGTCTAAACGCATACACCACAGTGTGATGAAAGAGCCAGTTGTTTTGCTTCATCCACTACTTTTGTTAATAACTAATAAGTCCAAACTTGAAGAGCTCGTGCTCTCCCTTACTGAAACAGAGCACTGGGGAAAGAGGTAGGCTGAAGCACTGACAATCAAACACACCCTCCAAAGAACACCTGTAAGCAAGCTGCTCCCATGATAGCTGCGACATGCCTCGCTGGACTGGAGGAAAGCTACAGGGACAGGAGGAGACTTAATTTTCAAGGACATTGCATGCTTTGAGGATACCAATGTATTACGGAACTGGAAAAAACTCCTCTCCCAAATTTATTTAATCTGGCCATCACCTGCTTCTGTCACTGTTGAGGTCATGGAGTATTGTGCTTGCTGAGCACAGCAGAAATTTTAGAATAAGGAATTTTGCAGAAGGTTCTGCATTGAGGAAGACTCACCTGAAAAATGATGATGAAAACAGATCTTTGCCAGTAGATGTTGGAAAGAAATGCTAATTCCATCTACTTTAATAGAACTCATGTGCAGATCTCCAGACTCTAGGAGCTTGGCAAAAGCATCACTGCAAAACAGGAAGGGAAGTAAACACTTGTGCTAGAAATTCAAGTGCCACATTTGCCCCATGCAGACCTTGAGACATCTCAGGATGCAGAAGTCTAAGTACTACCCAGCTCTAGGAAAATGGGTTTTACAGCAAATATGGGAACCAGACTCCAGACTCCACCAGAGCACCCTACGACCTCACCCAGAGCTACTTCCACACGACCTCTGCCAGCCTACAGGGCACAGAGCTCCTTCTTCAGAATCACTCGAAATAAGTTGCTGGAAATATTTTAACAGTCAAACATTACACAAGATAACTGCACTGTAACCAAAGCAATCACAAGCAGCCAAAGTCAAAAGCATGCTGTGTATCTTGCAGAGATGGCCTGCAGCCAAAGCTCAGCTTCACATGGGCGGCAAAAGCACCAGTGTTGTGCTCCCTAAATGGCACTTACCTATAGCAAGGCGTCGTGATCAAGTATGAAGCGCAACTGAAGTGCAATTTGAAATCTAGTTTTTCATGGGTTGAACCTTCATCATTCTGCAACAGGTCAAAGGAAAGGAGATGAATGGGAGCCCCGAGGCAGCAAGAGGAGGCACCACCCCCACCTACCAAACAGGCACCAACGAAGACTTTAGGGCTCAACTGCCTTTGATATACCCTGGCTGGGCCTGAAGGATCAGCTCGAGAACAACCATCACGCTACAACGTCAGGCCACTCAGAGAAAAGATTTGGGCAGCTAGGTTGATACATACACCTAGAGCAGAAAAGGGACATGACTAGAAGGATCAGGCCACCTTTTTAATTGCACTCCACTGAAAAACATTAAGCAGCCTCAATTTAAACTAACACATGGAGATGTGGTTTTACAGTTCACCGTTTCCCAAGCAAAATAATAAATTACTATCTTCCAGATTCTTAGGTACTGAAAATAGGGCTGCTATACTATTTTTAAGGAATCCTTAAAATAGAAGCAATGGCTGACTCAGTAATAGCCCCAACTGTCTCCATTCAACTTCATTCAAGCTGTTGATGCATCTCCTTCATCAAGAATTTTACTGTCGTAAGATTAGAAACCTACATAGTCTTATACAGGTCGATACCTATTAAAAGATGCCTTCAGCTAACCTCACTCTTGCTCTGGGTTTTCTGTTCTTGTTAACTGTATCTAATTCTTATTACTGTTTTTCCTGCCTTGTACCAGGTAGCAGTGTCCAACTGATCTTTGGGTAACCGAGATCAGAAGAAACAGACTCTGGGTTGCATCTCTCGCTAGCTGGTTGACCTCCTCTCCCCAGCAGATGCGCCACTGTCAGCTAGAAAATCACTGCAATGTGGCATATGTTTCAGGCTGCGTTGCTCACACACTGCCAGGAATGACAATACAGGACATGCTTACGCAGTATTCGGGACACTCTTTGCACAAGATGTCATGTAAAAATACCTCTCACATCACAGAATGGGCTGGTGCAGCAGAGATGAAATGATGCCTAAAAAAAAAAGCTCTAAAGCAGTGCTTTCCACCCAAGTCAAGCTCCCTTATGCAGTTCCAAAGGAAGCAGAAGCACAGATTTTAAAGCTGCACTTACTTTGACTATAAAGGACAGTGTTCCTTTTAACTTCTGAGCCATAACAATACTCTGAAGTGTAAACACAAACTGGGCTTCATTAGAGATTCCTAGCACGAAGAGAGGAGAGGGAGAAGTCAGGTCAGAAAAGGGTTTCCATATCTAAGTAATGGTTAGAATAAACTGATCAGTAGCAGCTAAGCTTTATGTATTGACTATTTCTGAAGCGAGTTTGAAATTTTCCATGTAGTTGGAAGAGACTTATATGCACAATTTCTGCTGTGAATTAATAGTGTTACAGCACTTAGCTCTCAGCTCTCTGAAAAGCAGCAGTGATAGCTGGCATTTGGTAGAGGTTTTTGAGTGAGTGCCTGGGCAAAGTATGTCACAGTGGCAATATATTTGAACTGTTTGTATAACGGGAAAAACACACAGCTTTCCAAGCAGTTTTCAGAACTAACTTGAATGCTAATGTTTCTGCGTTTTTATTTTAATATACTAGTCTGCATCAAGAACTGCCTTAAACAGAATTAAAAAAACCCAATCCACTGTTTCTCACGGGGGACCAAAATGCACCCTGAAGACACCCAGACAACATCTGTGAGCTGTTTCAGTATTCAAATTAACTCTTTGGCAAAGGAAGTTAAATTCGAAGTTCAGCAATTCCACCGTACTATTGTACTGTGTGTGAAGCCATTACCCTTCATCTCTCTGTCTAATATTTCTTCAGGGCTCAGCCCCCCATCCAAATAAGCACATACTTATCACAAACTTTCACTGCATATGGCCTCTGCCATTAGAACAGTGGAACAATAGCTTGAGAATAAAACCAGAGCGGATTCCTAATGGTTCACAAAACTATAACTTTGTTTCATTTTAAATCTCATAGCAAACTCCCCATGATTTTTCAATTCTTGTAGTTGGTGATGTTGGCATGTTCAAAGGTGTGCCAGTCTGCAGTCACCCGAAAAAGCAACTCAGGCATTCGGACTCCCAGCCCTACATTAGAGGCTTTGCTCTTGCTATACAGAACCACCTGCATTTATAGCCATACTGTAAGAAGGCTTATCCTCTCCAGTGAATTGTGTGAGCCCAGCGAACACCCAGGCAGAGGGACATGTCTTACTGGAAAACAGCAAGTAGCAAGAAGTTCAAACAATTCCTTCCACAGGAGGGCAGTGCAGGACTAGACACACTCCAAGAACCCTGTGCAAAGCTGCGCGTACCAGGGGGTAGCTGGAAGGGCACAGGTATCCCATCATGTACTGATGATCCTTCTGGTCGGAGCATTTTAGTGTTGAGAGAGTCCAGGACATTTAGTTCCATGCTCTTAAGGAAGCTAGTGCTTTTGTTCTCAAAGATAACAGAGACAGTAACTTGACTATCATTCTGGAGGTTTCCTTGAATATCGTAGGTCTGCAAATGAAGGAAAAAAAGAAAAAAAAAAAGAATCACAGGAAAGATTCAGAAACTTCAAACAGCAGAGCACTGGAACAGAATACAGCATCAGAATAAAGCAAGCTTCAAAAAGAAGGTAATTTGTTACGGCTATAGAATAATGAAAAGCACACTGGCGATCAGCTCCCACAGTACTGCTTAGTAGTGGGAAAATATCAACTTAAAAACTTTAAGTGGAACATCCAAAGGAACGGAAACAGAGCTTTGTTACATTTCTACCTCCTGGGATTTAAACAGTTCTTCAGTTAATGTTGTCTACATAAAGTTGCTATACTATCCCCAGGGTACCCTCTCTTTTCTTAGAGAACACATCAGGATTTGAAAGCCCCAAAACTCACCATTTTAACGTATGGATTTTCAGCAAGAAGGCGGTAGCTGGACATAGGCTGAAAAACAAGAAAGAAAATCGCAGCCGCAATATAACTGATTTCTCTGAATAGAGCTGTCATACTCTTTCCTCCCAAAACAGTTTAGTCCCTGCCTGTGCCCAAGTCAAGAGCTGCCAGTGCACAGCTACTCACTGGTAGTGGTTCATCTTCTAGTGTTCCATTCTGTACTGACTCTGTTGTCTCCTCTTCACTGTGATGACTCTTCTTTTTGGATTTCTTTTTATCTTTTGATTTCTCTTCTTTCTCTTTCTTGTGCTTTTTCTTCTTATGCTTGGAGGACTTCTACCAAGAACAACAAGAAACTACAACAAACCCTTAAAGAAACCCTACCTTTCTAGGCATTACATCATGACCCCTCTACCAATCTTTCAACTCTTAAGCTCCCACTCAATGCAGCCTTCTGGACTGAACAGAATTTCCTACTGCTTCAACAACCTGAAACAGAGCCCCCACTCCTAAATAAAAATAGTCATTTTGTGTTGAGTCAACCCTCACTCCCCACTCACGTGACAATACCTTAACCCAAAGCAGCCTGGGATCAGAGAAGGCCAACTCTCTCCAACTGTTTGGAAGCTCAGCTTTAAAACTGCTACTGGACAGTTGGCTTGAGGAACAATCAAACCTGTTAGTATGAAGCGTTTAGAGCTCCTCAAGGACATAACATCCCACTGCTGCCTATTTGCAAGTGGTCACTACACTGAATAAGATGCTCTTGGTAATTCCTGCGTGCTTCTGTTTAACAAATATGAGACACTAGGAGAATATGGCTAAGGGTGTCAGCAATTTAAACCACTTACCTTTCCTTCATCACCCTCCTCCTCATCTCGCTCTTCCCTTTCTTCCTTTTTTACCTCTTGAGGTTCAGCCACAACAGCAGCACCCACCTCAGGCTCACTCTGAGTAGACTAGCAGAAGGATTATGACACTAACAGAACGCAGTTGAAACAACTGAAACCCACACCAAAAGAAATCATAACAGTGATACTCCTCACCACACCAATTCTTATTTCAAAAACTACATTAGACTAACATTGTACCAAGTGTTTAATTTTATGACTGAAACCCAGCAAATATGATCACCTGAGGACAAGATACAACAGATTTCCTCCAAAGAATCCATCCCCTTATATTCCCTGTCTCTTCCTCTAAAATCTCCCATCAAAATTCATGAGAGTTTCTTTCAGACTGTGTCTCATGTCTATTAATATTGCTAATGTCTAGCTCACAGTAGGAAATAAAACTATGCAGTAATATAGTATTAAAAACCACCAAGCCTGCAGCTGCCTCTATATTTCGATCCATTGATCTGCAGTGCAGAATGAGCTTGAACCCTCCTATTACAGTGCCTGTAAACTGGGGAGCTAAAATGTCATTGCTTCGCAGCAGTAAGTTGAGGAAATGAAGCCTATCTTTCCCTTTTCTCCTGCAGCATGACAAAGCACTTGTTATCACAGCTAAGATGCAGTCATAAGAAAGTTTCCTGTGATGTGGTAAGGTGTCTACCTGTGGCTGGGTAGTAGAAGCAGCCGGTGGAGCAGTGGAGAGCCAGAAATCCAAGTCTTCCCCCTGAATTTAAAGAGAAAACAAAACCATTGCAGGTTTTTTTTTTTTTTTTTAAAAAAAAAAAAATCCAAATCATCAAATCAAAACCTTAAGTTTTCATGGAAACGCATCGCTCCAGAATGCTCATACACTGATACTGTAATACATTCAGGAGCAAATAGTTCAAAAATCTTAACTGCAGCCTTTGAGCAACACTTCCAAACCTGGACACAGCTGACAGCACCTGCAAACTACCCTACGTATCACAGTATCTAAAGACATGCAAAGTACATTGGCTGCAGCTTAGAGGAAAAGTGCATCTCTGCAGAGTGGTTAACAAGAAGGATACTTCAAGTCTCCAGAGTAAAAGACAACTACTGTCAGGTTTTAAAACTGAAAGATTCTGAAGTGTATGGGGGACAAGATGTAAGACAAAAGTGAATTCCAGATATTTTGCTAAAGACTTCCCCATTTTAAAAACAGACAAAGTATCAGTAAACTCAGCTTTCAAATTAGATCTGGGAGATTTGCTGTGTACGCTGCAGCAAGCTGAGTTTTGTTAACTTATGAGGTTAGGTAAATGTTATTTTTATTAATAAAAATCTTTAAATATCTGCTCTTAGGGTTGTAAAAAATTAAAGAAATAAAAGACTGAAAACATTCAGCTGTTACAATTGTCAAATGTGACTGTTCCTAAGCAACAAACAGAACACAGCAATAAATACAGCCCATAACAGCAGTTTCTAAAATAATGCAAGTCTTGGAGATTTACCTTTTTGTCTTCTTCCTCCTCTATTACCTTCTTCTCTTTCTCTTTCTTCTTTCCTTTGTCCCTCTCTTTTTCTTTGTGTTTCTTTTCCTTCTTTTTGGGTTTCTTGCTCTTCTTCTCTACTAGGGGAGCTTCTGAATCTGGTGACTTCAGTGTCTCAACATTTCTGTGTCTCTGCACTGGCAGCTTCTCGCTGTCCGCTAAGGGTCTTAAAAATAAAGAGACCATTACCCTTCTGCAAAGAGTCTCCCTTAGCTCAGATTATCTGCTGGACATCCAAAACACGGTATGCTTTATTTTTGAAGAGTTGGGCCCCAAACTCTTAAATCTGGACATACTTCTGTACCTGAAGTTTATTTATGTAACTGCAGACAGTGCCCTCATGGATTAGAAGCTAATAGAAACATCTGGAAGGTCACTGCGAACCAAGCTCTTGCTGACACCTGATCACTCTTAAAAGTGGTAACTACAGACTTGCAGGCTGAGTAACACCTACAGAAGAATACATACACATCGCCTCATGGTGCATTTCTGTGGAACCACTCCCAAAGGAAGAGCAAAGATGTAAAACAATAGGAAACATTTGCAACAGTGTGGAAATTCAAGAAGTGGAATGATAGCATGGCTCAAACATCCCTTGAAGGGCATGTTTTTTGTTATTGATAACTAGATCACTCCATGTGGAAATTATTTTAAGCAATAAGTTTTTTCATTTTGGAAGTTTATGCTATGAATCTGTACTCTACCATGACATTTAGAAAGTTGTGTCTAATTTCAAATACCTGTTTCCAAAAAGCATGAGTAGTAGCTTAGATTTACAGTGTATCCCAAATCCATTACTTGGGGGGGAAAAAACACCACAGAAATTTCTCCATTCTTGTCAAACACTGTCCACAAATCAGTGAGAAGTTCACCAATTGCCTCTTTTTCTATTTCTACAGCTTTTAGTTAGCATTAATTTTTCTGTTTGAGCAGCAAACAACTGTTCAGGAAGACTGCGAATGGTCTCATCTGACTAATTTTTTTGCTTATATTGCATGAAGCACCAGACCCAATTAATTTTTTACTTTGAAACAGACACTGTATGGGCAAGATGGACCCCACCTGTTTGAACAGTAAACAGATCTCATCTTTAAGCTATGTCACACATCCCTGTACAGGAACAGGGATCGGTGCTGAAAGTCAATAATGAAAATAGACTTACACAAGTTTGAGGGTCAGTGATTTCAACGGTTTCACCACCCTTCAAGTATTTACATTGTCCACTGTAGTCAACCAACCTGACAAAGAACCACTTAGCAATATATTCTTACCTGGAAGGCTTCCCTGAAACCAGACTGCATGTGAGCGTGACACAGACATAGCAGTGCAAGCACAGAAAGAAAGAGAAAGGACAGAGACATGAGAAAACATGACAGGAGAGCACACTGACTCATAATGAAAAGCAAAGAAAATGGATGGAAACAATACCAAAGTCCAAAGATGTCTCCTGGAGCGCAGCATTTAGAAACTGCTCTGCTCAGTGTTTTCTAGGCCTGTCATGCAAATATGAGGTCTATAGTCAGAAATTAATTTCCTTTTATATGTTTTTTTTTCCTCTGCAGACTCAGAGGAATGTGACCAGCCCATGAAAAAAATAAGTTTTTCAGAAACTGTTCTTTCACTTTAAAAAATGCTATGTCACATTTTTGCAAGGTACTGAGGGGCCACAGTGCTACAGATTTGAGAATTGCAGAGAACAGCACAGACTTTAAAGTATCAGAGAGATAACATATATGCACACTTGTGCCTGCACAGTTTTCAAAACTTTACAGGAGGCATCCATGGACCATAAATCAGCAATTATTTTCAGAGTGGGGATTTTGCAAACAGCAACTAAAAAAAAAATCTCCATGTGCAATACTTAACAGTTCACTGCTAATTATCAAGTGGCATGCAGGGATTCAGTATCTGCTGCACTGCAGCCCGGGGTGCTAGTACTATAAACTACTTCAGTAGCTGAATGGAGACCAGGGTCTGGTCAAAGTTATGATAGGCAGTTCACTTAATCATATTAGAACAACATGTTTCAACAGCGGCACCACACAATGTCCACAGGGCAATGGGGGTGCTACAAACTGGGTGTTACTGGTCAAATGATCACAACGCAGAGCATACAGGCTTGCCACGAGTAGTGGTTCTGAGATGAACACAGACAAACGCAGATCACACTCAAGTTAGATCAGAGAGATGCTGGTACACCCAAAAGCTCAGATGAACTCTCTCGCATCTGATCCCAGCTACACTGCCTGTGTTTTCAGACTCCATTCAGTCACACAAAATCATTCCCTTGCTCTTCCCAAAACCCCTGCTACTTCAGCAGCTGAGCTTTTATCATGTATGCTGCAGTGGGAACCCAAGCCTGGATGACCATCTGAAGTTACGTCCAAGACATGGCAAGAGACTTAAGTCTTTTCACCTAGTGGACTGTAGATGGGGCTTTGTCTGTTTAGCCCCAGGCCTGCCCTCGTGCATTCTGGTTAGCAATTAAGTAAATTCACATACAAAACTGTCACTTACTTATCCAAATCTATATCAAGTGCCTTATACGGATCATTGGGATCTTTGTCATCTTCATCACTGGGCAAAGCATTCTGCAGGAGAGAGAGAGACCATCCACTGAAGAAGCAAACCACAGGCAATTTCCAAACTTTACACTGGGCAATGTAAAGCTTTACAGTTCCTAGAGCTTTTTAAGATGGTTAATCCTGGAACAGGCCAGCTGGCAGTCAAGCACAGTAAGTTATAGGAACAATGCACTTTAATGCATCATCTAGTTACAAGATTAATTTAGAACAGACAACCATTCTTCATAAGCTGCAGGATTCGAATTGCTGCTGTTCAGTTTTGATTAAAAGAAATTTTAGGAACAAATACAGATTACATCATTAGCATGCACAATTAATTATAATCAGCTGCAAACCTGCTGACTAGACAGCAAGTTAATGTCAAAGTGAAGCAGCAGAGCATAATAAATAAGTGACTATTTGGACAGCGTTACTTTTATAGCAGAGATGCATATTGTTTATTTTTTGTGTGTGTGTGTGCTTTTGTTGTTGGTTTTATTTTTTTGGTTGGTTGTTTTGTTTTTGGTTAGATTTTTTTGTTGTTGTTGTTTCTTTTTTTTTTTTTTTTTTTAAAATAGCTTCAGTGGCAATTTTTATCTTTTTGTGCACAGAAAGACAATTTCTCCCCCTGCAAAGAACAGCTTAGGACCATCTCAATCATTTCTTAATCAGCTTTGCAAGATATCAGAGCTCTCGAACTGCAATAATACAGGCTGGCTGGCAATTCATGAGGAAAAAAAATCTCTCGAGAACAACACACAGATAAACCCCACAGCTCAGACCACCAACCAAAGCAACTGACCTCTGGCATCTCTTCTGTTATGATATCAACATGGTGAGCTGGAGCAATATCCTCCTCACTCTCTGTGTGTAGAGAGTTATGGCGGTGATGTTTACCTCTCTTCTCCTTTTTCTGTTTTTTCTTTTTCTTGTCTTTCTCCAGTTTCTGTTTATGTCTTCTTTCTTCTTCCAGTTTCACGTACTGGTCAGACATAGGCATTCCTGCAGAGGAAGCCAAACCGCTTTCAGGCTACAGTCCACATGGACACTGATCACTGAAACAATACGTTAGGAGTGAACCTTGCTTCTAGCTTCTCAGAATTAGGAGAATCAGCACTTCTCTGTGCTTCCATACCCCCTCGCATACAGCCCCTCCAGCACCAGCTTTAGTATGTTTACAGAAATAAGACAGAACTCTATCCTGCTCCCTGATTCTTATCTGCATCCCCTCAATTATAAAGAGCATCTCAACACTGATATTTTAAGTACAATTGATGCCATTGCTGTACTAATACTGATAACTTTGCACACTTTTGGAAAAAACTTTGTAATGTAAATCTTAAATATTTGAACTTAGAACTCATCACGTGCCATGTACTGCACTTCAACAGTTTTTCAGTACCTCTCATTAGATGGACAACTACCTTTTGATATTTGAAGCAAGATATTAAAATAGTATCTCTACCATTAGACTCCACTTAATGTCTCCTGATCACCTCCATCAGCCCTTTAAAACATCCCAAAGGTGACTGTTACCTACACAGAACAGTGGTTAGTTTACACATTACAGACTTGGCTGCACAATATACTTAATCACAGAATTACTTCTAATACTGTTTTGAGAGGAACTACACTCTAACTGCAAAGTACTATTTTCAAACACACTTAAGTTAAGGAGACACATTTAAGAGTCTAATGAAAGTATGTTCTTTGCCCTTAAAAATCTAAGGAGGAATTCTTAAGAAGGAATTATTACTTTTGTTTAACTGAATTTCTGTAATTAATTTTAAAGATTACCTGCACTTACCTGGAACTTTTAAGGGGACAGAAAGGTCAATCTGGACCACAGGTATATGTTCCACACCTGGAGTGTCTTGGTATCGCTGAGAAAAATTAAAATTTATTACATTCTGGGTATTATCAGATACAAATCTATATAGACACATTTCAAAACATCAAGCAGTTTCATCCTGTAAGTGAACATTTTAAAATAATACGAATGGAATAGCTCAGTACTAAATCCTGCGTGGTAGCAGCGTGCATTTTAAAGCCAGCTGGTAACTACTATAAAAGACAGTATTTTTAGCTACAGTTTTTTAACCCTCCTACTGCCCTGAAGAAGGCTCCTGCAACTCTGAATAATTTTTTGTTTGTGTTTTACCGCTAATAATTTGCTACTTCAAATTTGAGTAGAGAAAAATGGGGGAGTCCTTAGGATATGCAGGGAATAAAGCAGGTTCTTCCCCTAAAAAAGGTGTTAAGAAGAGACCACAACAACCTTCTGATCCATAAAACATGCTGCACATTCAAGAGAAGCATGTTCAAGGTTCACTCTCTCTTCATTGCTCTTAAATGAAGTGCCTGGCCATCTGAACCCTTCCATCACCCATAGCTGGGACAAACTACCTGCACAGGAACTTGTGGCACAAAGGCACAGAGAAGTAGTGTTTCTCTACAGCTTTTAGGGAGTCCTTGCTGAAATATAAACACTGTGCTTTCCACAACAAGTTAATCCAGACTATTCCAAACTATCCTGTCATGGGAGTTGTGACAATTAACACTTCCTTATTCCTGAACGCGAGGTCCACTAGAGATTCACAGAAAGCTGGCTGCTCTTCTGATATTAGGTCACTTGTGAGTTTCTCAGCACAAAGAATACTTATAAAAACAGTTGTAGGAAGCCACTCCAGACAGCACACTATTAAATCATCAGAACTGCAGTGAAAATAATCACAGTGTCCCAGAGCAAAGCTGCAGCTCTGACACTGAGCGAGCCTTCTCACAATTATGAGGCCCACAAGATACTTTAATTCAGACTCACTCACCTTTTGTGGGGAAGGAGAGCTTTTAATATAAAATGGGTTGTTTGCCTGTTCTTGTTTCCGGGCTTCTCGACGCTAAAAGCAAAAGAATATTTGTAGTTACAATGTTTGTTCATAAGCAAAGAGAGATAAAAGACAAAGTGCAAAACGCAATCCCCCTGAATTTTTGGAACAATACATAACTACTTGCAAAAAGACTACAGCATAGTAGCTTGCATATGATAAACCAGGTTTTGAGTTCCAAGACTCACTAGGATGTAATCACAAGTACTTTCTTTGCTTTTTAATTGTAGACTAGAGATGGTAACTTCCTGAAGACCAGATTTTGATGGCAATTCAAATGTTTCTGTTTTCATTTTCACAAAGAAAGGAAGAAGTGAAGATTCTTATCAATAAAAAGTTTTCCTTATGAAAACAAAAAGGTCAGAAGCAGGAAAAACGATATCACTACTGAGAACAGTGACATTACAGCAATTCATGGGAGCTGCTTGAGTTCATAAGCAAAGATGCTGCTGCTTTTTCTGGTGACACAGAGCACACAGAATAAGAGGTATGCCAGTGAGGGAGGTGTGTGAAAAAACAAATAGTTGCAGAGCCTAGAACAAGTGTCCATCCTCACAACCCTGTACCTCAAAGTGAACTGCACTAGACACCACAGTTTACAGGTCAGATTTTTACAAGAGCTCAACACACATAACAAGGGCCAAGTTTTTATGAAGTTTTGCATCTATTTGGACAAGATAGGCAAGCTAGACTTCCAAGAGAACTTTATATCTGATGTATTCCACAACGCCTAAAAATACCTGTATTCAAATATGTGTATTTTGTTCACATCAAATCATCACACGATGAGCTGTAGAGAGCAGAATGGCTCCCTGGCTACATGGGGAATTCACAACAGCTCCAACTTCTTTAGTAGTATTTACAACACTGCTGTTGAATTATGCAGGGAAAAGCATTTGAACATTCACTCACTCTGGCCAGTTCCTCTTCATCAATTTCTGGCTGCCTATGTCTGGAATGCCTTTGTTCTTCATCATGAAAAATTGTTTTGGGCTTTTCATCTTCAGACTCACTGTCTGATGGAGGTTCATTGATCCAGGCATCAAGGTCCAAGCTGGTAAGAATTGCAGGAAACAAACAAACAGCTTAACTCAGTACCCCTCAATATTTCAGTGTTTCTCATCATATACTCTGCTTTACTATTTAAAATCTTGATTAAGGCTTTGGGAGAGAGAAGGAACCTTACCCTTCTGGAACTGGTACTTTTTTCTGTGCTTTAGGAGCCACAGGGTTCAGCTCACCAGCAAACAGGGCTATTACTTCCTCAGCTACTGGTACGTCTTTTATTTGTAGCTTCTGAATATATTTTATTAGTTGCAAGATGCAAGAAGCCTAAAAACAAATGCAAAAGTAATTTCAGAATTAACAAACCGAACCAAAAAATCAAAGTCACCAGAACATAACTGTTCTAATTCAATTAAGGGAATTAAGAGAAGCAGCATAAACAGCAGGTTTAGAGCAAATGTAAAAAAAATCCATGTTAACCCTCTCTTCTAGCTGTGTCCTTTTTGTGTCTTTATGTGCTTGCATAATTTTATAATTAAACTGTTTGAGTGAAATTCTTGCAAGCAGTCTTCAGAGGTGGTATTGAACTGGAATAAGATCTGGGCTCCGACATAACATGTCACCACTCCTCCCACTTGTTCTAGAGCTTCTATTTCACCGAGTTACACAAAGTACAGAATAAACGCACCACTCCACTGATAACAATGGCTTATATAAAACATGAATGTCCACAGAAAATTACATATATGCTCCAATACAAATAAGAGACCTTGTATGATAAATTCCAAAATAATATTGTTCTCTTACCCTCTCCTGAACTTCTAGATCTGCACTTTGGACAAACTGAGGCAAACGCTCAATCATCAGCTGTGTAATTTCCTGAGCTGCTTCCTTTTCCCCAGATTGCTCTTTCTGCTGTAGGATGGATGCATAAAGCTTCACCATATTCTGCACATACACTGCCTGGATGTGGCCTGGTAGAGTTGTAACCTTAGGCCTCAACATTGCTTCTAAAGTTTGATTTGCTTCCTCGAGGTGTCTACAGAGTGAACAGAGGAAAGACAGCAACTGAGAAAGTTCAACATTTCATCACTCTTCATGAAGAAAAATTTTTCAAAACCCTCAGTTGCAGTACAAAGTACTACAGAAAGACAGGACAGACTACACATACATAATAACTGGTGCTATGCGTGTTTTCCCCTTTCAAATTACAGTAGTACCATGGCACAGAAGAATTTACAGCTTTATCCTTTTACAGAGAGGGGGTACACCTCAGTTTCCACCTTTACAAGTTCAGTATTCTCTCCATTAACTAAGTGTTTCACTTTTAAATGCCAACTCCATTGATACTCTGGATACAGCAGCCCAGGTACCTTCCTGCCATTCCATACTTCACCACTCGCATCAACGTGGTTGTATTTTCAATCGTTTAATGGACGAAAATAAAATCTATTAAGCAATGCTTAATACACCGAAAATAATGCAGATCATACACTTGTTCTAATAAATCTTGCACTCATTCAAAATTGTCTGCTCACAACTAAATGGAAGATGCACAAAAAAAGTTAGTGGCCCATTACAAATGGAAAGCTAAAGTTCTTTCAAAGTAAAAATGTGATCAAACTGAAAAAGGAAAGTATGTTCTCTTGCTTCTTAATCTACAGTTTTCTTCGCAGAACTCTTAGTTAGATGAAGATCTGAGCCTTACCAGTGTTCCCTAAAAACATCACACCTACTATGTGAATTTAAGCTAGAACCAGTGTTCAGAGAGACAATTACAAGGAGAGACACCAAACCAGATGATAAAAGGAGACTACAGTATCATAGTCTGTCCAAGTTACCAAAATGAAAGCTAGGTAGGCACGTGTGTATCTGCACACACCACCAAGAGACAAAAACATCTATTTAAGCTAAAAGGCAACGCTGGCACAAGAACACAGAAAATTGTGCTGCTAAGGGTACAGAGAATTTTTGAGAAAAAAAAAATGACTTCTCAGGAAGATGAGGTTCTGCAAAAACCTTTCAACAAGGGCTAAACAAGGAGGGCAGCAAAAACTAATTCAGTCCAACATGGCGATTGGACATTTTCCCTATGATATAAATGGGGTTACACCTTAATGATTAAGGAGTTCCTCTCAATGTGTTAAGATCTTACAGCTTATACCCACAACTACACCCTCCTGCACAAGTGGGTAGAACAAGAAAAAAGACCAGATATTCAAAATGAAGTATCTGTCTTGGCTAGAAACAGCTGAGGAGTCTCTGGGGTGAGGGAGTGGGAAAGAAGCAATCATTTTGTTAGCTTTCGGGTGCATCTTCTCAACTATCCTCTTAAAAATAGATTTCAGTGACTGGAATCTTTGTCTGAAAGAAGCCACTCAAAGCATGTCAGGCTTTCTGTTCACACTTACTCAGAAAACTCGCCACATATCCAAGCAGCAGCATAAAGCACTTCACAGATCCCATTTCTCTGGGTGTTGCTGGCTATGAGATGAGCATTGTCCAGAAGCATGGCCATTTGAGAAACTGCAAATTTACGAATAGCTTTAACTCTGATAGCCACATCTAACATCTGAGCTGCTATAAGATGCCCATGTCGTGTGCCTTCCAATCGGGTCAGCTCCACCAAGATGCTTATATACCTACAGAAAGTGAAAGGGATGCAATTTTATCAGCACACAATCATGTATTACCATTGCTAGCTATCTCAAAGTTGACGCATAAAAACACTGACCATTCAAAGTTTGTGATATATTGGTAATTGGACTGACTACAAATATCTATGATTTTGGTCAGCAGCTCATCCCGGTATGTTGTCCCTTCTGCTTTATCCACATGAATCATCAGTTTCTTCACTATCTCCATCAAGTTCTTCTTTGATACCTGTCAAAGAGTCATTGAAGAGTTGAACCACAACTAAGCCATTTCCCATGTCAAGTCTTTCTAATTCCATTAAAGCAGCTGCTAGCTCTTTGATGGACCTGTGCCACGTGTTAACAAGAAATCAGAACCACCTTCCTAGGCCGCAACTTCAGTCACAATCAAAAAAGGATCCTGTTTATTTCTTGTCAATGTTGTTACTAAAACAGAGCCAGCACAAGTATGGAAGACCATGCTGTGGGAGAGCTGAGAATCAGAATTACTAGCAGCAATATAGAAACCCAGAAGAAAATTAATCTTCTACTTCTGCCAGATAAAACAATAGTTTCAATTATTTTTGCTTCTAAACCAAACAAATTTAGGAGTCCAACATCAAACAGAATTCTAGCATTTAGAAACACAGCTGTATTATCTTGCTCTGGAAACTTATTTGTTTAAATAAAGCAACCAAAATATCCAGTAATGTCATCAGTTGTGGCTCACTGCTTCCAGCTATGATCTCTCAATAGGTACATATTAAAGGCATCACTAACAAAAATGTATGTAATAGTATTTCTACAATCATTCATTATACAGTACTCTTCCTCAGAGGCAGAGTTGAGCAGAACAGTACACTCTTTCTCCTAGGTTATCTTCTGACTAATAGGAACTAAGGAAGAATTCCAGATCTCTTTCCAACAACATTAAAATCACTGTCCTGATCATAGGTTATTGACATTATTTTAATCTCATTAAGATTACCAGACAAATGGTGTCCCTTCTTACTTTTCAGTTTCTCCTCTAAAATAGGAATTTGAGACATACATATCACAATCCCTTTGTGCATGGGAGAGGGGGCAGCACAGACTCTCGAGTGAAAGGCACTTTACTATATAAATCATAACCACAGCCTTTCCAGAGATCAAATGTTGTCACTACAAGATTGCCCATGTTGCCTATGCACATTTTATCAACTGCCCAGCACAGCTGCAGAACGCAGGCACAAGACTGGTGGCACACGGGAGAAGAAGCAGGAACGAGATTCTGTACATGTCATTAAGAGGCATAACAAAATTTACAATGACAAGCAAATCTGATGATCAAGCAGCTTAAAGCTGCCTTCTCCTGTTGCTTCAGAGTGCTCAGGACTGTTTCCCAGACCTCATAACTTATGTCAGCCTGAGCTATGGTGTGCTGCAACATGGACTGCAACCTAGAACACCACAGACCTGTCCCAATACGCCCGTAGTCCACTTGATATCCAGATGGAGTACGGAAGGCGCAGCTAAGGCTTAGGCATTAGAAAAGCCTCCTTCTAGGTGACCCGCACAGCACCTGAACTCACAAACTCCTTCCAGTCTGAATCAAAGTTTTTAAAGCCCCTTCACACTATGCCAGATCCTTTACTTGTCGTAACTGCCAGAAAAGATACAGGAATTACTACTACAAGACTACTAGGGAGAGGGGAAGATAAAGTTGCACGTTGTTCTTAAACATCAGCCTCCTAAAAGGTCACGGGGGTCTGGAGAGGAAGGGAAATACATGTAGAAACATACCATGCCATACAGGAGATCTAAAGCTCTGAGTCGGATAGACTCATCTTTGTCATCCAAACACTGGAGAATGAGATCCTTGTGAGATTGAACTGATTTAGGATGCGTTTTCAGGATTTTGGACATAGCTAACAGTCCCAGGTATTTCACTGTGAAAGACAAAATAAAACTTCTTTCCAAATATAGAAACACTGTTTTGTGTTGAACATGAAATCTTAATATCAAGTGCTTATACTGAAACCAACTTTAATACACTTGAATAAAAATCTGTGATGAGGAAAAGCGTTTTTGAGAAACAGTGCATCATGGATTAGTCTTTAATTTCATAATCCCATATACAGGCAAGTAATTATGTATATAGTCTCCATCACAGTCTTCTTGTACCGCAAGTTTTATCACTGATTGGAAAATATTTATTTAATATTTAGAAACTATGGGTTTTGAGAACTGGGATGCTAGGATGAACACAGCATTAAAAGCACTGAAGATTGGTGTAATAAATAGGAGCCCTGTTCTCAACGAGAAAAATTCAGATGGCAGGAAAATTATTTGCACAAAAAAGGATTTCCCAGTGTTCTTTGTAGTCACTACAATAAGTAAGCATTCTTGTCTTGTACTATTGTGCTTACACTGCTTTCTCTAAGCAGCAAATTTATAAAAAGTGAAAACCCAGAGCACGGAAAGAAAACTGGTTTAGATCTACAAGATCACAAACAGCAGTAATAATTCGTCTCATTTGTTTTAAAAAAGCTCATTATAAAGAGGTGTTCACTATCAAGAATTATTTGCACATTAAAAATCCCAGCATTTGTTTACAACATAGCAGGCACTACAATACTGAACAAGCTGTTCGGAGAAACAGCTCATTGATCTAAGGCTGCTGCAATTTCTCCCCAGTGGCTGGTTGCTAAAAGCTTCCATGAAGACAAGCAACATACTTACAGTTCTGGTCAGAATCTTCTATCAATATCCTTAACTTCTGAACACAAAGCTGGAAAAAACCCAAGCAATCACGTCATACTTACTATAAGCCTTAAAAGTCTTAATTAAAATAACTCTTCATAAAGTTTTCTCAATACACAAGGAAGCAGTCTGAGCAAGACCTGAGGCCTCTAGGTTAAGGGGGTCTTGTTGCATTAACAGATTTCAAAACAAAAGGAACCTCTGTATGATTGTATTGATAGTAGCAACTGAATAAGAGCTAAGAAAACTCTAAGTGAGAATCTGCATTTTAGAGCAAAGGAAATCAGAGAACTTAAATAGGAAATGCTTCAGTCTGTAGGATGCCATGTGAGTGAGAACACTTCAGGGAGATATTACTTCAAACTTTTAGCACAGAAACAGAATTCAATTTCTCCATGGCACTTGGTATTACACAGTAAAATAGAACAAATAGCCACCACCAAACCCCAGCATTGTACCTGGATGCTAGCACTGTGATTCGGCATCCCAGAGGACAGAGAGATCAAAACTGAAATACAAAACCACAAATTTCAGTTGGTATTTCTGTGTTCTGAATGAATGCAACAACACAACACCTAAAGGTCAACAGCTAGCTCAGCTCTCAAGGAAAGATGCCACTTGATTTTGTTGTTTGTTTGCTCTGACTTTTGCTGGGTCTGGGGGGAGGAAAGAAGGTTGTGACACAAACTATAGTTTCATCTACCTTAAGACAATAACAGCAGGGAAAAAAAGCATAAAGCTAGGAACTGCTGGGACAGCCACAAAGCTGCTTTTCATTACACTTTGCTCTTATTAAGGTTTACTTTACTGATTTCACATAGCAGTTAAGACTGTAAATATGTCATCAGCTACCGTACAGCCGAATTTTTAAGTGTGCACCTCCCTAATGTAATGGGATGCAGCAATGGTTCCTAGAGTTTCATGTAAGTAGATTGGAATGTTAATCAGGAGACTCGAGGCACAAATCAGGTCCCATTGTTGATTATATTGGACATTTGTAAATCTCTGGCAGCACACAACCCCACAGCAGAAAAGGTGGCCTCATCTTTGTTAACTGCTGCTGTCATATCGCATGTCCATGTCCATGCCAACACCAACTCCTTCCGAGCAAGTCACACACGCCGACCTTAGTGACTGGTAAGTGTAGAGGCATTTTGCTCTCCATAATCCTGCAGAGCTACGTTTCAGAGAAGGCATGTTGCATGCTTTCATAATGGGTCATGCAAAGAGCTGGTAGGTCCAAGGTGCTGCTCTCATGCAGGCACACAGCTTCACACGTAATTTTCTGAATTTGAGAGTTTTACATTACTGTCCTTGAGGTGTCCTGGGTATCTGAATTTCCCTTGGACCCACAGAATTATCCTATCGTATCTCAATGAAGCGCACTCTCATCCACAGTGGAATTAACCTCAGTGTAATTTTCCCCCCTGTCATAATATCATCTCATATTTCCCTGAAGAAAGGAAAGTGACAGATCACCCTTTCCTCTTTCAACTGACCTAGTACAGCAAGTTCCTCCATCATTATTCAAACTAACACCAAGAGACAGGCTTATGGCCAAACTCTGGATGTCAAAAACCCTCTGCTTCCACACTGTGATAGGAAAAGTGCCGAGGCTGAGCTGGAGTACTGTTATCCCTTTCCGCACTTGTTTCTCCCTCCATCCCCACTATGGAGTTCACATCCCTTCCCCAGAAATGGAAACTGTAAATCAATTATTCCAATCACGTCCTGTAAGGAATTATGCTAAGTTTTTGAGCTGTGAAATTGTAGAATTAAAAAATAAGTCTGTTCCCTCATCACATAGGGAAACTTTGTCAAAGTTTCTATGAAGCATCAGCATTTTTTTAATTCTGTTGCTGTTGGTGTATTGCATAGTTCTAGCAACATTTAGGAGCTTGCATATAAATAAACACTCATTGTTCACACTTTGTTTCAGACTTTAGCAAATACGACATAACTGTAGTAACTTAACCTCACAGACTGACAACAAAGGATTTCAGTAACAGTTACACAGTAACACAAATCAAAGTTTGTCATGCAACTTATTTCAGTTATAAAATACATTAAGTTAAGAAAAGGTTTACAGATGGTGTTAATTGATGACAAAGTTCATAATGTTTTTTTTCTAGGTTACTAATTTCAGTTCTCACCTGCTATTACTGTGTTCACACATTCATATAAGAGAGACATGGCTGAGGTGCTGAAACAGAAATCAAGTATTTTAAACAAGGAATAAAACCGGCACATTTTGAAGAGCTGTCAGCAATATCATGAAGCTAGTTAACACCTTTAATTACATGAGAGATTGCCAGTATTCTGTTCCATATACCTTCGAACTAGATTAAGTGATTCTCACTTCAAAACTGTTGGGAGGAAGAAGGGCTACAGAATGTTTAAAAAAAAGAAATCTCAGAGAAGCAGCAAGTAACAGCACTGTAACAGAAGGAATGAGGAAGAAAGCGGTTACTCAAAGCCTCAGTACCAGTTACAGAGCACTGAAGCAGTCTTGTCCAAGGGTCAAATTAAATCCTCTGACCAAGGTCAAAAATCCACTATAAAGCAGGCAGATGGAGAACCTCCAGTCTCTCTCTCCAAAGCAAACGAGTCATGAGCTAACAGCAGACTCTTCTGGCGTGCAGGTACACACTTGCTCATCCCTATAAGTGAGCAACCCAATTTTCAATGTCTGATTTCCTCCAGACTTAAATTCAAGACAACTTTTGTCAGCTGAATACACATACAGTGCAATTCTGAGGATTTCAAAGTAATTCAAAATCCTCATTTACACACGAGGGAAACCACAGCAAACCTCAGAAGTATCAAACCAACAGACTCCAGAAGCAAGGTCTGCAAAGGTAATGAGCAAACAACTCGGGGCAGCAGTCAGAAGCGACACCGTGAAGGTCACTCAGCATACCGTATACGTGACCAGTACACTCAGAACCAAGAAAACAATTTTTGCTCCCTCTGCCCTTTGTGGTAGATGGCAGGGTGGTTTGCCTTATGCGTAAATGATGCGAGATACAAAATGACTGAAGACCAAACCAAACAGGATTAAGTCCTCACAAATAATAAAATGAATGACTAATGTGGGAGTTGGGGAGAAGAGGTAGAGGCAGGATTGAAGAACTGCTGTCCTTTTTCTGGTATTTCTGGTGAATCTGTATCTATCTGTCACTGCCGCAAAAACCTTCTTTAGGTATTTGGATGCAAGGCTGCTGGCTGGTCTGCTCCGAACCAGCCTTAAAGTTAAACTAGGAGGAGGAACAGAAATTGTTTGGCTAGAGCTGCTCTCATGGCTACACAGATAACCATTTAAGATTTGCTCATTCCCAACTATCTTCCTGTTCTGCCATACGATGAGAAAAATAACCTTTTAATTTAACAACCCATGAATAAGATTACACTTCCTTTTCGTAACTGGGAAAATGGGTATTCCCTTCAAGACATCTACTTTCCAATGTCAGGTCAGAATTAGATTCAAAACAACACTACAAACCAGCTTTAACAAGGGACAAGGAAATAACTTCAGATTTACCTCATCTATATTTAGAACACATATTAAAGGAACCTCTTCCAAAACATGCCTGGGCTGACAAAGGTGTGAGAAAGAACTTTACCATACTTGTTGTCATGCTGCTTTGGTGGGTAAGGCACTTCCAAAAAAAGTCAAGGATCTAGTGTGTGTAGGTCAACAGAAGAGGCAAATATATAGCTGAGCCTTTTTTTAAGCCAGAGTTTTTATATATTCTCCACAGTCATCTCTGGCTTAAAATGAAGTGAAAGGAAAGCAAATTGCTCCAATCATGTATGCTTTGGAGAAATTCATGCTGACAGTCAGACACCTAAAGACTTTCATTTAAGGTATTTTATCCCACTTGGGTTCTTCAGAAATAGTCCTGATGTAATTATCTTTTGATACTTGAAGCCAATATATTGAGACTCGAGAAAAACTTTAAAAATACATCTGCAGATCTAGCTACTGACCTACCTAATGGGCATTTCACCAATTCTGAATGAACAAAGTAACATTTGTCATACATACCTATGGATGAGGTTGGTCAGGGGCTCAATCAGTTTCTTTCCCAGCCTAGGTTCTAATGGAGTAAGAGCACCAAACTATTAAAAAAGAAGTGCAGACAAGAAAGTGATTTAATAGCTGCTTTTAAGCAGTATTAACCCCATCATTTAAATTGCAGTCCATTATATTTAAATCAAGCTATATAAAATTTTTTTTCTCTCTTTGGTTATGTTCACAAACACTAGTTTCCTAGTTTCTTTTTCAGATTTCATGGTAACTATACCTCCAAGCAAGAAATCTATTTTTGGACCCAAGGTAATTTAATGAGAACCCCCTGTAAACATAGATCGAGAATACTTGCCAGTTTTATAATTTTAATGAGAACCCAATTATTCGTTGACGATGTCATCAACTTGAAAAAGAGTGGAGCAAGGGAAAGGTAGTTTTTGGGATTGCGTCGAGCCAGCTCACAAATAACATTTACTGCTGCAGACTGCACACCTGGGAAAAAGAATTGGGAAAAAGAATTGGGAAAAGCAGCAATCTCAATGCCTTAATTGTAATTGAAGTTTCTGGTGCAGAACCCCCAGAACAAAAGCAGCCCAAGATTCCGACTTGTGTCCAAGAGTAATAGTTCAGCCTTGAGGCATGTGGTAGTGAACTAAACACAAGAATGCAAAAAGAAACCGAGAAAGGATTCTATTTAATTTTGGCTATTTTTTAATACGTCAGCAAGCTGGGTATCTGCTTTGGCTCCAGCATTAGAAATAACAGGACACTGCCCACCTCCTTCCCCCTATACTGCAGAGAGCTTGTTTGTGGGACACATACAACATAATAATAAACCTACCCACCATAAAGTTTCCAAACACTCTTGCTCCTTTTAAATGTATTATTTACACGTTTAAATAAAACACAAAAATAATGAGTCCTTAAATAATCTGACTGGACAAGTTAATTCCCTTCTAATTGCTCAGCCCTGAAATTGATTGTTCTCAGTTTGGAATCTTTTCATCTAGATAGCCTGGGTTTTCTAGTAGAGAGCAGTCCTTTCCTCCATAACACATAATAGGTATTTTCATCCTCTGTTTGCAGCTGAGAGGTGTGGGTGTTATGCTTTCTTTAAAACCACCATCCCTGGAAGATGCATCTTACACGTCCACACCCAATTACTCTAGTACATGCAATTCAATTTCTCCCTCTGAACACACAGGCAAATCAACTGGAGATCACAGAACTGCATCGCACACACAGTTCTGGAAACAAGTGTACGTTGTTCTAGTGCAGTGAGGGAAGAGTGGAAGTGTGAATATGATATAGAGCAATTGCAAGTTTCCTGTGCTGCAGCTGAATTGCACTGACACGGTACCGAAAGGACCCAAACAGCAGCCTGGACTAAAAGTTTAAATTTAAAAATATTAAAAAAACCCCAAACAACAAGTGATGTGAAATTATTTTAAGTACATTCATTGCACATTAACAGCTGCAGCTTTGTAAAAAAGAACAGGAAACAACAACAAAAACCCAGACCCTGAAATCAACTGAAATATTTTCAATAGCTAAGTTAAGTAAATAATGAACCAGGAATCATTAAATAGCTTTGTCCTGTTAAGGTTTAATCCACTGATATAGTTTTAATAGCTTTGGGTTCAAATAAGAATTGGAGATTTTAAAGAATTTCTTTTTAATATGGCAACAACTGTCAAAACTCTCATATGCTCATCTACCTATTAAACAGGCAAATCACTACCCAAAAGATGATTACAGCATTTTTCATCTGTTCTCTCCACAAGCTCTAAAAGCACATATGCCTGTATGTTTTGGAGAAGTATTTTACTAAAATCCACTCACCAGGATCAGGATCTTCAAGCTTCTCTTTAAGGCGAGGAAATGCGGGACGGAGGGACTCTGGGTATTTCAAAAAAACTTTGTACATGATTAACACTGCCTTCTTCCTGATATAAGGCTTTGTATGAGACATCTGTTAATGAAACAATTGCAATTAGGCTCTTGGCAAATTTGTGCTTCCAGAGTTCTTCTCAAGGCCCTCCACTGTCTCAAGACTTCTTCCTGGGAGACTCAACTATTTTTCAAAAACTCAGCTTTGAGGGGAGAGCAACATACTGTCATTTATCACCAAAACTAATAGAAATATGAAAGGTAATCCTCTTGAGCTAACTAAGGTCTGTAAAGGCTCCCCAAAATCCCCACAAGAACAAAGCATCAGTTTTCACATGTAGCGGTTCTAAATTTAACAGCTATTTACCAGGTTTGAACAATTTAACATTGTGTCATTACAGGAAAAAGTTATTTCAACCTTATCTACTCACCAGTGTCATGATGTCATTTGCCAAGTCCCTGGCAAGATCTGGAGTAACAAAACAGGACAAGCCAGTCAGTGCAACTCCAGTATCATATTGGTTAGGGCTACTCAGATCCTAAAAAGAAGAAAAACAGGCTCAAAAATTTAAGATCGTGGAGGATGTTGAAAAACAGTTTTCTCAGACCAATTTTATTTACTCAACAGATATGAGGCAGAGCTTCTACTCCATGGAAATCTTTATATCAACTATTAACAGGAATGTTTTCCAACACCTGCTAGAATATAGCTAGACTGGGGTTTAATAGTTAAACAATAGACGGATGACAGCAACATAAAGGCAATTAGAGATATTGTGCCTTGGTGGTACTTCAAGAATGGCAAATAATTTCTAAAAATTCATTACATGATCACAAACATGTTTAAAATCCTAAAAAACTAGTATTAAATACTAACCCTGCTAAGTCAAAGCTCGACTGTCATCAACTTCACTGGGAACAGGCACTGTCTTTAAGTGCTTAACAGTCTCCTAGCTTAATCTCTCTATTAAAGAAATGAGATTACTTTCCTTCCAAGCTGCTGGCAGTGCCATAACTTTCAGTCCATACAGACATAACACAAGCTAGGGCGTAGAATACATTTGTATCGATCAAGTTTCTCTGGACTTATTTGTAGTCAGTATCCTACATAGTCTTTCAGGTATTTCTAAGCTTCAGACTCTTAACAATATTAATATCTGAGTACATTCAAGTATAGATCATAAAAACAGACCTCATCAAATACAGAGCATCACAGGATCATTCCTTAACTGCAGTTATTTGGAAACAAAAATATGAAATGAACTGCAGAAAGTATTCCCACATGAACTACCAGAATTAACTGTCCAGGTTCACGTGTACACAGAGGCTGCTTTAGGAGAGCTAAACATAACCAGGTCTTCAGGGTTGTGTCATTTGCATCTGTTTTTAAAACCTTTTGCAGGTGGTAGGAAATTGGATTCTACTTTAAGAAGAATGAAATCTACTTCTTAAAGAGAAACAAAACTTTGCAATTCATTCTGTATTTTGAGAGCTGATAATCCCTTAAAATACAAAGTTGCTAGACTGATGAAACATGAAAAAGCATCTTTATTTATGTCTTCATATAAAAACTCAGGCACAAAAAGAAAGGGATAGCCTACTAAGTGACTGAAATTCAGTATCATAAAATCTCCATAATAAAGAAAATGTAGGGACATTATTCAAAATATGCACTTGTTAGAGCAGAACAGTTTAAAAGGTAAAGGGAAAATCAGTTCTTTAGGAAAGATACTGGATAACATCCCACTGATCTTTTTTTAAGCAAGTGTAAGACATTTTAGCTGCTCAGATGGTAAAAATTAAGGCACATCTTGTACTGGATCGGTCAAATTTTAAAGCAGTGATACTTTAAAAAAAATTAAGCTTAAGAGCGTTAAAAATATATCTGCAGTCTGAAGAATAGGAAAATATCCTGCAACCCAATAACTCAGAAAAAATTCAAGTGATAAAGCCCTATGAAAATACAACACACTTCAGTACATTAATACAGAATACAACTTTACATACGCTCTTCACCATTTTTACACACAATGATAACAAACAAGCCAAAAGCCTGATCTATTATTATAAGAAGAAAACAGGCCTTCACAAACAAATTTTGCGGAGCCATGTGACTGCTCATTTTACTTCAGGAACGGGAACATTTTTCTTACCCATTACATTCTTATAAGGGCTGCCTAAGAGGCTAGCAATATTAACAAAAGTTATTGTCACCATTCACCGTGATTAACACAGCTGGTATGAGACAGCACGAGAAAAGTCTATGGACAGCTCCTAAGTATTTAATTAATCCTTCATCTTGGAGAATGAGAGTAGACTGTAAACCAAAAAGATTGTAAACAAAAAAAAAAAAAAATCAAGTAAACATCTTTATATTCCTAAAAGATAAATACTGTGTACAGTTTTGAAAATACAAGTAAGGAGACAGTGCAAGAAAAAATTAAGAACCCGAGTTAAAAGCTTACCTTTCGGATCTGATTAGTTGTCAACATAATTACATCAGTTCCTTCATGAAAGCACTGAGAGGCAGCTAGGTAACCAATTCTCTGTAAAAAGGCAAGCAGGGGAAAAAAAAAAATTAGACTGTTTAGATAAACAACTAGTAGCTTCATAAGCAATAATAAAAAGATGAACAGAAGAGGCATGACAGGGTTTTCTAGAAAAGGGGGTTTATATCAGGAAAGAATAACCCCAGACAAGTAACATCTCTAGTGATAATAATCTATTTTAAGGATAATAAAACTAGCCTCACTGTCTCTACTTTGTTAGAACACAGAGGTTGAATAACCATGAAGGTTTAGAAATAAGGTAGAAGTGTCAGTAGGAGAAATGGAGAACATTACATTTATTTCGTCTGTTTGGACTCCTCACTTTCAGGTACAAAGGCCCAATTTGAAAACTATTCCTTGTGAAGTAACATTTCACCCTGTCTAGTGAAAAAGGTCTGTAACATACAGCATGAACAGAACCTTTCAAGAAAAATTACAAAGCTATTACAAAAAAATATGCCTGCTACTAGGAATCTTAGGTAGTCTTCACATGAAAATACCCCATATTTTCACAGAAGATAACCGACAGCTATGTGGTAGAAAAAGCCTATACTAGCAGGCCAAGTATTAACCATATACTAGAAAACAATACAATCTACTTCCTTTATGTATTGAAGAAAGCAAACCAAAAGATGATGTACCAATGCATTCATTAGATACAGCAATGAAACAGCCTGCCTAGCAGAGAACTCACTTTGAATGTAAACTTCGATGCGCTCATGACTTCAATAATATTGAAAGCCGCCCAACTGATGTCGTAGCCCAGCATCTGTAACTGTGAGCAGAGAAGCCAAGATTACAAACTTCTGAAATAAGAGACTCAAGAAAATAGGTCAAGATACTCCACAAAATTGAAGATGTAACAGGAGTCCAAAAATAATACTGTAAGACATCATGTTTATTAGTAATGTTATATTCTACACCACTCCCAGTAAGTGAAAGATGTCTCAAAGTTCCGCCAAAAGCAAGTTTTAAATGGTTTGCATTAATTCCAGGTAATACATATGCAGTTATATAAGCATCATTGTGAAGGCTTTTTTGTTTTCTGGACTCTTTAAATAAAAAAGAGAAGAGAACCACAAAAATATTTTTTAACGGTATTTCCCTCCTCTCCTCCTTGACAAAGGTCTGTGCAAAGAGAAACAAACACTAGTTTCAAGTGCTTATACAACTATGTGCTAAGAAACAATCCAGTTGAAAACAACTTTTTAAAATTGGATTAGTTTTGAATCAGATTAGCTTCCTGACCTATGTCAATAAAATCAAGTTGTACCAATACTAATGTCGGCACAAGGAGCAGCCTCTGACATCAGATACGTGGGAGCATTTTCACCTGCAGCCTGCACTTACGACAGTCTAAAAAACTGCAGTCTAAGAAAAGCAGGCATTCAGATTGAAGATTAGATCCTAGTCAGCAAGGAAAAAAAAAAAGGTGCAATTACATTGTATCCCAGCAAGGCACTTACATATGTAAGTTTGCAGACTGCATTTGCTTTCACTGCAATGTTATCCTGCTTGAGCTCCTGCTTGATCTCATCTATGCACTGGGAGATGTATTTTGCCTGAGGAAAATAAACAAACAAAAAATTGTGCTCATTTAGCAGTTTTGTAGATTTCCAGCATGTTAGTGGGGAAAAGCAGCAGAACTCATAATTTGCAAGCACCAAATCTCACACACAGAGTATTTAGGTAAGCAATTAATTCTAACGAAACTACCTGTTATGTAGAAACATCACAATTTATTACAAAACTAAAAGTACACCAAAAGTGGCTTCCTTTCTCCTTCCTCTCCCTCACAGATACACCATTCAGTCCAGAGGTCTAGTTTTGAAGAGTTGTGAAAAAAGTTGTTCAATGGAAATCTTGTACCCTAGGAGCCTACACAAAACCAGAGTGCCATGGTTCCCAGAACACACATTAGGTCACTTACCTCAATGGAAACTCACAGATCACCCACACATAGAAAAAATTATGCCAAACACTATTAGTAACCCCCAAATTTAAGGTGACTGATGAAAATACAATGAGTTACTCTTCTTCTGGGCACACTGTGTACGGGTGATGCTCCAGATGCGCACCCAGAGCAGTGCCCGTGCCTGAGGGACACGGCACAGGTCTCATGGGGTACACGTACTGCTGGATGCAAGCCTTGCCATCCCCCCCAACCACGGCAGGGACACCCCCTCCCTGCATCACGACTTAGATGAGTCATTTTGCCCTTTACACATTTTGATAAGCAACAGTTATTTGTGTGAATTTCTAGAAATTCAGATCACCAAATGTCACAATGTTTACATTTAAATATTGGTCCTTCACTTCTTTCCAAACAATCATGTCTGTGCTTGTGGGAGGGATGTGGCAAATGCATAATTCAAAAATGTCTGTACAGATTTTACTTTATAGATGGGGTTAGCTCAGTCAGAGATTCTTTCAGTTCACAATTAATTTTGATTTAAGTACTAAAGTTATCTGCTACAGAAATCATCGAAAATTTAAATGCCGAGAATAATCTCTCTTTTGAAAGCCACACATGCATCAGGGCATTTCCCATTCCATATAAATAAATCAACTGCCAGAGGAACCAGATCAGAAACATATTACCTAGTTTCAAAGTAAAATGCTGCTTGAATACCATTATATTCCACCAAAAAGATATTTTCAACATAGAAGTCTACTGGCTAGCCTTTAGTTAACAATTCTCCACTTTACACTAAATTTTGTGTATTTCCCCAACTATTCTTTAGTCTTTTACAAATGTCCTAGAGTAATACTCATGTTTCAAGTCAAAGAAGTTTGCTGCTAGAAGCAGAGAAAGTTATTTTTAATAAATAGCAGGTGACAATAAAAATAAATTATACAAGGTCTGTAGTGCAGAGACACTGCAGTGATCCAGGTGAGGGAAGGTAGCAACTGAAGTTTAATGCAGGGCTTTCATGCTCCAAGCAGCAGTCACGTAATGACAATTTACACTGCCATCATTCAGAGTTTAGCGATACCAAAATTCAAATCCACCATCGGGACACACGGTGAATACATGTAATTCAGAGGACCACCAGCTTCACTGGTTCCATAGAAGCAGAATAAGTTATCTGGATTTTCTCTCAAACCTTGCACTTACAGAGGGATAAAAGCTAGCTCCTCCATGGCACTGGTAAGCTCAGGTGTAGCCACATCTGTTATTTCTGAGACTTTTATTAGAAGTCTTTGTTGACCTTTACAGAGCTCCTGTCTGACTCATTCCTGCAGCCTGATGAAGCCCCTCAAACAGCAGCCCTGCTCTCCAGCATAACTTAACTCATAAGGTCTGACAGAAAAAAGAGGGCAAATGAGTTTACTTGAAGAAATTTAAGATATTCCTAAGTGCCTGTACTTGGGACATAAGTACTATCTTTGCAATGAGAATTTTCAGTTTAAAGAAAGACATGCTAAACACCAAACAACCCTTTCCTCTACAGAGATAGCCAACTGTTCTACATAAGGGATCTGCCAACACTGGAAATGGCACTGCCCCCAAGTGCTTAGCAACGTAGAGTCCAGGTGATTTCTTCCCAGAAGCAGATTTGGGATTCTAAACCCTTTGCCTGAGAGTGATTCAGATCCAAACCGCTCCCACGGGAACTTTAAACTCTTGACTATAAACTAAAAAAAAAAAACACCAAACAACTTTTGGTAGTAGAAAATAAACACTTGATTGGAGATGCTGAAAGAATGACTTACACAGCAGGAAACTGATCTACAAATACATTGTACCTGGCCTTGAATATTTCATGTACACATAAGAGCACACTGGGACAGTGTCACAGAATCCTTCATGTGTCTATCTTATTGCCACATCTTGGTCAGCAAGGTCAGCACTGGTTCTCAGTGCGGAATACTAACATGCACATTCTCAAGTTTTATGTCCATAACCAGGAAAGCATTATTGTATTTTCCCACAACATCTGTCCCCAAGCTATTTAAACATTAGCAGAAGATTCCTGGTGACCTCTTGGGAGTTGAGTGCAAACCACTGTGTGACCTGTGGGGGGAAGAGTACAGGAAAGTTCAGTATGTACAGCCCAGCCCAGCCAAACACAGGCTCCCACATCACTAGCCACACTCAATGGCCCCAGCAGCCTTCAGGCAAATGCCTGTCTACTAGTTAGCCTAACATAATGAGCATCTTCTGGAAAAGTATGTGACAGAAATCAGAATCAGATCTGAAACTAAAATAAGGGATTTTGAAGAGCAGAAAGAAGTCCTTCCAAAATAGCTGTACTTCAAATCCTAAAAGACTACAAGGAATGAACAGCCCTATATATAGAAAGCTTTAAAGGATCAGCAGGTATTTACTTTTTGTTAATCTCTGGAGTAGCACTGTCATGAATGAGCAATATGAAGAAAACCGATCTATTTAGTCTCCCACTTAAATCTGAAACCCAACCACCACACCCTAGCCAGATTCGCTACCACATTTAACATCTGCATAAATACGAAGGAAACAAGCAGGCGTGGGCAGATCTTTAGTGGAATCACTGACTTCTGCAAAGCCCTGGACAGGAGGTGGCACCGAGGCATTTTCATGCAGACCGATACCCTCAGGCCCCACAGTACAGCTGGCAAGCTGTTCAATGGAGTCAAACTAGGCAGTAAAAGGGAGAACCACCACCTGATGCAATGAAGAAAATACAGCAGTCTCTCAGCAAGGCCTAAATATTTGCAGGAAAAACCCTTTATATACCGAAACAGGACAAAACCTGAGTATTCTTCCAAGCTCTGATTCACTAATAGTTTTTTGATAAATCCCTCTAATACAGCCATTTTCTTGTGTGGCAATTAAGAAGAAATATTTCCCAATATATAACTGGCTCGGTTTTTACTTAAATGCTTTTGAGATCCCATGAAGAAAGCAATGCAAAAGGAAAATACTTCAGAGTTCATTTATGCTCACAGTATTCATTATAATACCAATATATCTCTTAACTATTAATTGCTTACTAATTCCATCACACACTTATTTGAAGTCTTCCTGGGATACTATTCACTCGCTCACATTTTGCTGGTCAGTTGAGAAGCCCTCCTAAGACAATATTTATAGACCTTTGGACATTCCCGGCCAGGCTGCTTTGAGCAAGCAAGGCAATTATAAGGGATCCTTTCATTCCTGCTGTAGCTGGGAACAAGCAGAGCCATTAAGCGAAAGAACACCCTCAGAATGATGGCAATCCCGGCAAAGCTGCCTGGCTGCAGTCAAAAGCTGAAGGGCATATGATAACACAGGGAAAAGAGCTGAGGGGAGCTCTTTTATTCGTGCTAGGCTGCCAAGTGGGAAAGGAGCCTTTCCCAAATCAGTGGAAGAGGCTCCTTAATGAAATGCTATAGCAACCAGTTGGGTGATTGTTTTCTCTCTCATATCCCTCAAAAGGAGGAAGATTACAGAAACACACTCAGAGCAGCGCAGCTAAAACCCAAGTAAAGTATGCAGATGTTAGCAGTAATTACTCAAAGCTGTGAATACAGTACAAAGTCATAACTGCCATTTCTTAATATATTCCACCAAACAGATGCAGTAAGCATTTTATATCCATTAACAAAATACACAAGCTAATTTTTATAATAAGCTCAAATTCTTCCAGAATTCCAAGACTTCACCTAGAAAATACGTGCATTTAAATGAATGCGAGTGGCTAAAATAAGAATGAAGGTATCACAAATCAAAGACACAATCCTTTTGAAATGGAGGGAGGGAGACAGGGAAGGAAAAGTGGGTCATGGTAAGAAGCCAAAATGACAGTTTATATGATTTTTCTTTTCCCAAAACATGTTTTTTGAATTAACTTAGAAAAACACGAAAGTTTTATTCCAAGCTCCAGCCAAGACAGAACTTGGAGTTTGCTCACAATTTCAGAGATGTTCACAAAAGACTAGGTTTTTTCAAGCAATATGTGAACAAACTGGGAAAACCACTAATCTAACTGAACAACAATTACATTTGTAGGCAACATGACTCTCTATGCTGTATTTTCATATGCTGATGAGAAGACACTAACGATTAGAATGAATATCACTGCAGAACCTTTACATTAAATTTAATCATGAAAGCTGTTCATTTCCAATAGTCTTAAAGAAGCTGTACTCTTATCTCAACCATACACCACCTTCTGAAACCAAGAGAAGGCAAACTCACACTCTTACCGCTTGGAGTTATTGTCCAGCAAACCAAATATAGCTGCATCCTCCACCAAAGTCCTTGTCAGGATCCAGCCTCAGTCCACTGGATCTGCTGCAGCTGATTTGAGATTCAAACCTGTCACTGCAACAGCAAAGTGCTCTCCACCCAGATGAAACAGCAAAATGTCAGTGAATTAGTCCCTACTTCTCTTGCACTCTTAGGGTTAAATACAGTGTTTTAAGGAAAAAATTATTAACGGTGAACACCACAAGAAGCAAGAGAGAACCTGCTATAAACATCTAACTACACCATTCTAAAACAGAAAAAGTTTGGAATACGTAGAATATAAAAGTAAGTAACAGATAGGGACAGAATATGACATTTCTTTTGGTTTAGGAACTATAGGATCTTTTTTTGTAGCACTGAGACATATGCTTGCCACTGATCTCCATGAAATCACATTGTATGCAAGCACATGACAATCTCACATGAGCAGAAAATGCCCACTGCTCCAACTTCCAGAAAACCAGCAACAACTGCCCATTCTTTTTTTTTATACATTCTTAAGAAATACTACCTGTGGGGTGTGAGCCATGTGACATGACCATGATGCTTAACACAAAAGGCAGTTACACCACAGACACCTTGTGGAGACGAAGCAACTTTCAAATTTATTTGTGCATCAAGCAGAAGATCCTGTTACAAGCACAGCGAGGATCAACTGCCAACTCCTAGCTTAGGAAGAAGAATGGAAAGAAATATGTCTCACTTGCTGGGCTTATACCAAAACCCCCAAAAGTAGTACTTCACATCAACAAACACCACTGACCTAGCCAAACAGAATTTATACACCTATAATTGTAGCTGAAACACAAGCACCGTACCACGACAGCAGAGAATAAATCAACTGCAGTAACAGACAAGAGCATAAAAAAGCAAAAGGTGCTGCTTTCCACTCACTTGGACACAGCGTTACAGATAAGCATATTAGATGTTAAGCATATTAGATATTCACTTCTGCCATACATAACTAAAAAAATTATTTAAGTACTATATGAAACATTATTTGAGTTAAGTAACAGGATCTTTTGTTAAGACTACTCCATGGCTGGATAGAAACATAATTCCAAGGCACATGTCTCCATCAGTATCCATCTCAAAACTAACTTCACTAAAACCATAAACCAAGCAAAGTAGATATGCATGTAGCATAATACAAACAGTAACTGAGAAACTGCACAGCACTCATTTAAAGCAGGTTTGCAGCAGCCAAAATAAAATGGTCCAGAGGGTAGTCAGAGGCAATAAACAGCTGAGACAACATGTTATAACTTGAAAGACATCTTGAAAAAGCCAGTTGTCTTTCACTCAGCTGTTGATGACCAGTATTGCTATATGGGTTTTAACATGTCTTAGTTTGCCTTTGCTACCTAGCTTTCCAGGGATTTATTCACTAATTTTGTAGGTAGCTTTAAGATCCCAGACCAACGTACTGTTCTTATCAGTGATAAACACTGGAGGCATGAAGGTGAACCTTTGTCATTTCATTTGCAGCAGCCTTCTCCTATATTATTTATTAGGAACACGATGCATTATCCACTACCCCCTTGCTTATTACAACCAAAGTGAAATAGCAAGACTCCCTGGCCAAATGACACTGATAAAGGAATGCAAAAAGTCTATTTATACTTTTTTCTTTTCTTAATGTTCACTGAAATTATACATACCTACTGAAATTCGGCATGATGCATCCATCTACCCTAAACTGATTCATAAAGCAATAAAAACCTTTGAACCTAGTTTTAAAAATTCAGAGATACTAAGCAAGTAGCATACAACTACCAGTTTCAGAGCAGAGAGTAAACAACCCAAACAAAGAACCACAGTGTCACCAGGCACTGTAGAAAAACACGTATCATCTTCCGAACAGGTACGTAGCACAGGAGGACTGACTTTCATAAAAGAAACCGATGTAGAGTTGCAGCTGCTTGTCCAAAGTGATTCCAAGAGAGACCTGGGACAACACACGCACCCAGACACGGTGAGTACTGCAGCACCAGCAGCATCTCTCCGAGCACCAGGCTGTCATGGTAGTTTCCCATGGAGAGCACCTTTTTGGCGGTTTACCCAAAGACAATTAAAATATTTCACATGAAAGAGCACCTATGCTGGAATCTGCAGCACAGCTACACAAACCATTCTGGACCACCTCCCCAGGAAGTCTAGTCTGAGTTGCCAACAATTAAGTGGCTATTAAGACAGCAAAACCCAAAACATGGGTCTGGGCTGGGTGGAGAATGGATTGAGAGGAGCCCTGAGGAGAAGGACTGGGGGGTGCTGGTTGACAAGAAGCTCCACATGAGCCAGCACCGTGCGCTCACAGCCCAGAACCGCCCCGTGCCCTGGGCTGCAGCCAGAGCAGGGGGGGCAGCAGGGCCAGGGAGGGGATTCTCCCCCTCTGCTCCGCTCTGGGGAGACCCCCCCGCAGTGCTGGGGCCAGCTCGGGGGCCCCCAACAGCAGAAGGACCCGGAGCTGCTCGAGCGGGGCCAGAGGAGGCCACGGAGATGCTGGGGGGGCTGGAGCAGCTCCCCTGGGGGGCCGGGCTGAGAGAGTTGGGGGGGTTCAGCCTGGAGAAGAGAAGGCTCCGGGGGGACCTTCGAGCGGCCTCCCAGGGCTTAAAGGGGGGGCAGGAGAGGTGGGGGGGGACTCTGGGTCAGGGGGGTGGGGGTAGGATGAGGGGGGGCGGTTTTAAACTGGCAGAGGGCAGATTTAGATGAGATCTAAGGCAGAAATTCTTCCCTGTGGGGGGGGTGAGGCGCTGGCCCAGGGTGCCCAGAGCAGCTGTGGCTGCCCCCTCCCTGGAAGGGTTCAAGGCCAGGTTGGACGGGGCTGGGAGCCCCCTGGGCTGGGGGAAGGGGGCCCTGCCCGGGGCAGGGGGTGCCACTGGGGGGGCTTTGAGGTCCCTTCCAACTCAAACCAGTCTGATTCCATGAAAACAGTCCAGCATAAACTAGTAAGGATGTATCATCAGCAAGACTCTAGATACGTCCCTTAATGTATCTTCAGTCTGATCAGTCCCTTAACATAAACATCTCCAGTCTGATCACAGTATTTGTTAATTTAATTGAACAGCAATTAAACAATCCTCATGGGCCTGTGCTGTCTAAATCATACCTGAGCAGACAACTTTTAAGACCAGAAAGATGCGTCAGATAAAACTGCTTATCTCTGCAAACACAAGATGTACTCAAACTTTTATCTTTATATTACTATGCATAAAGCTGTGCAAGTACTTGTACAATAGATTTTTTAATTTCCTAGTTTCACACATATTTGTGTGCATAATTTCAGTTTTCAATAAAGGTAGGCTTCATTACAAGCACACGTTTTGTTGTATGCATAGGCAATAGTCACTTCCTTCTAAGGAACTCAAGTAGCTATTGTTTCCAAGACTCAGTTGACTGGAAATAGTTCAGAGGGAAACATCACCAAAAAAGATGCTTAATGATGTATTCATACAATATAAACGTGTAACACTGCACTGAAAATATTACGAAGATATAAAACTGATTTATGCAAAGCTATATAAGTACTTCTCAGTTATGGAAAAGAAGGACAATGAAGGAAACAATGGATCGTGGCCATCACTGACTTCTTAAATTCAGTACAAGTATTTGTGTAATTAAAGTAAATTTGCTCACCTACTCCCTGCTGTACAATCATACCACTTGCTCTAAACAAACTTACATTCCTCAAGGTTGAAGCTTAGTCACACCGTGATAGCTAAAGTGAGATATTTTATGCAGCCTGAATTTGCCATGAAGATTGAGCCTGCCGGAAGAAAGTTTCAACACACCCACATTGATGCCTATTTCCCTTTACCTTTTAACATATCAATCTCTCAGCAAAAGCTAACAGGTTTGAACACCTACATCATCAAATAAACAACAATATAAAGGAAACTGCTAATACAAAAAACAGCACTCAACTACATGGTCTACAAACGCCATTTTATCAGTCTACTGGCCAGTGACTGAGAAGGTAACCTGGTATGAATCAAACACTTTTTCACGCTCAGTTACATTTTAGTATTCAACAGGACTCGTAAATATTGCCAGTTATTTTGAATGTATGCTTCTTATTTAAAAAAAGCACTCAACCGCCTTTATGAACTAACAATGATACCACTAGCCATGTTATTTTTTTGCACATTTTATCTTATTCAAATATCTTTATACTTCCTGCCATCTGGATTTAAGCAGATTCCCCTTCAGATTATGAAGCATTTCTGTATTTCAGCATGAACAATCAGGTTTTTTAATAACTTACGGAACAAAAATGCATCTTTGTAACTGGTCCCATGACTTGGTCTTTCTGATGCATGGCATTTAATGCCTCCCTTACAGCTCTTCACATCACATCAGAAACAGGACATGCTACCAAAGACCATTTCTAAGTGAAAAAACTAAAGGTAGTCTTTGTACAGCAAATATATTCACTAACCCACATTGCAGAGGAAGAGGTTTTTCAGTGACTGTGGAACTGACGACAGAGGAAATCACAAAAGGCCCCATCTTCCACACTCACCACTGGGACAGCGAGAGCTGCATCAAAAAGCATCAAATAAACAACTCTCTGAAGATGATGACAGTACAGAAATGTAGTTACTATCTTTATTCTACTTTGATTTTTCTGGCCATTCTTCCACTGGCCTCACAAAAGATAGAGCATATGGGCCACTCCATTTTGCAGATGAGGTACCAGAAAGCTCTTCCTCTCCCCCAGACCTGCCTAGGCAGAATTTTTACTTACACATACGTTAAGAAAGCAATCTGTCTGAAGCATTTCAAACTCTCAGAAGAGTCAGCTACAAAAGGATCTGGACCAGGAACAAAGATATTAGCCCCACTTATGCCACAGCCAATTAAGTAATATTTAACAAAGCAGAAAGCAAGAAGCTAATGAAAGGCAGCACTAATGCAAAGCCTCAGCTGCTCTCTGCTTGTAATCACACAAGAAAAAGCCCACATCTTGGCTCGTGTTCCATGGCTCCAGGCCCTTTATTTTCCATGACATGGCAGGTAAGGCAGGGACACTGTTACACTGGTCCTTGCTACCTTGGAGGCCACTACTAGTCTGCTCTGTTACCAGTTGGTGTGAGGTCCTTATCCAACCCTCTTCTGTGTATTGTTTCTATTTCTGACTTTGTCTTTTCCAATGATTCACATGCTCAAAGAATTAACAATAGCAATTCTAGATCCACTCGAAAGTGGGTGGAATAATGAGCTCCCTTCAAAGATATTAACACACATATGACAAGCAGTAACTGATCAAGCATCAGTGACTGAAAGAGCTGTCTGTCATCAATGAACTGCACATTGCCTACCAGTTGGGCTGTTTTTTCAGTTTTGGGTACCAGCAAGCTTTTTAGCATTCCTCAAAATTCCCCGACTGTGTTCTATCCCGTATCTTCTACCACTAGATGTTAATATTCCAGTAGTGGCTAGAGGCCAAGCCATCAAAGACCACAGCATTAGATGGTCTTCAGCCTCAATGACAGGCTGCGCCCAGAAGATGTTTGTGGTGTTAAAAGATTCTTCAAAACTCCTTACACCATCATTGCATCTGAAAACATGTCAGAGAAGTAACTGGAAGTGTGCACTCAAGCGCAGCAGTCCTATATTTAAAGGAAAAGGATTTTTTAACAATGCAAGTCCACTGTCCTTAGGTAACAGTCACTAAGAAGTGAGGATACAGTAAACCCTGTCTTTAGACAGTGAAACACATATTCTGCAGCATGAACACTCAACACGCCTCTCATTTAGCATTATATATCCACTGAAATTATTTTTTCCAACCGTAAACCCTGACTGCTCCTTTTGTTCTTCCAACTTGCTTCTGTACAAAACTACTTCTTAAATGTAAACAAGCAACAAGATACTTATCACCAAATACTACACATGGGAAAATGTGAATTTTTTAATATGCTTTTTCCTGAAAGTATCGATTACCAAAAATGTGAAGTGCTAATCCTGGCACACAAGCAGCAGATTTTCTGAGGAAGAGGGAGACGATTTCTCAAGTTATGAGAGAAGTGTGCAGACATTTTCTGCAGGACTTTTTTTAACCCCTTCTCGCTCTTTAAGTGTCCTCCAGTAAATCAAATGCACTTGAAACACAGAGGGCTATGGTCTGAACAGGACAAAGCACCAGTCATTTAACATCTCTGTTTCTGTTTTTTTATCATCTCAGTTTTGTAAGGCAACCTCTCACCATAGCACCTGACAGTAGCTTCCTTGTTGGGACCCACAAACTTCTTCACTACAAATGCAAAACACTGTGCAAGAACCAAATAGGTAATAAAAGGATTATCCCCTCCTTTATTTCACACTCAGGAGAACACCCCTAAACAGTTTGGAATATCTAGGAAAAAATCTGTTCTACTTTTAACAGCCTATGGTACAAGCCACTCCCCTCTTGAGCCTCCTCTGTAACATATCTATAGAAAGTAGGCAGAACGTGGGAGAAGTTATTCCACAGGGTACAAAACCACCTAATAACAGGTAAAAGACTAACTGCTTCCACTATCAAGAGGAATCATTTCCCAAATGAAAGAGAGAATGAGATATTAGAAGTAAAGATCAGGGGAGAATGGAAGAGGATCAAGTCTTGCAGGTTTGGTTTTCCCTCAAACTTTGAGCTGGCACTGGGAACCACCACAAGGATTAAAACACCTGTACAGAGCCTTGAAAAGCAAACACAGCACGTCAAACTAGGAAAAGATCTAATGCTGTTACACTACCTCATTCTTTCCACACTTGCGTTTACTTTGCAAGAAGATGATGCAGCTCCAGTTTTCCCTAGAAGACTGGAAAATAGACAGTATGTCTGCACAGGAAAGTATGTTAACTAACTCCTATCCCTTACCTCTCATCTTTACAGAAGACCATCACTTCAGTTTCAGTGTTTTAAACACAAAATAAATAGGTCAGCTTTGGATACAGATGAGAAATTGTAATTAAAATGACCTCTGACAGGTAATTAAGCACTCTACAGCAAGGATGCGAGCTAAAGCGCCAGGCAGTCTCCAGTACCCTCTCAGTTCCTCTAGTGAGCTGAGGAGGACACTTAGAATTTATTGAAAAAGAGCTCATGGTGCTCCATTTACTTCAAAACAAGCCTTGGGGTATGTACTTAAGAGTCCCAGCAATACAGGATGAACTTATAATCATCAAGCAGGAGTGCAGCAGGTCTCTTGAAAAAGCTGTATTGAGAAACCCATGTCTGAACCAAGGCGACAACCATCCCGTGCTACACACACATCCTCCGTGCGCCAGTGAAATACCAGATACATTCACTTGTGATTGTACCTGCAGACGAATTGGAAAGGAATAAATCTTACTATCTCATATCTACCAGGAGAGACTGCCCAGAAAGATGAGAGAAAAAGTGATGGCAGAAATTCCCTATGATTAAATTCAAAAGATAAGAACCAACACTTATGATAGAAATTAACCTTCTACAAAAAGCTTAACTAAATCCAAAGTCAAGGTAATAATCATGTCTTCATTTCTTTCCGTGTCATTTTTATTTAACAACGACATTACCTCCTTTCCAGAGACATCACTTTCATAGAGTAACTCTTGTTGAGCTGAGATCAACAGCTAATATCCTTGCCACCAAAGCACACTGCTGTTCGTTTTAAACAAATTTGCTCTTCTGAATAAGACAGAGTGTGTGTCTTAAGCTCAGACACTTATCTTGAGACACACAGATGTTGGTTGAACAACTACATTCAGTACTGAAGCAACATTTAATAGATGCAATGAACAATGGAAGCATTGTAGGAAAAGGAGGAAGAATTTTTTTGCAGCTACTTCCTCTAAAATACCATCCTGATTTTGTAACATTACCTGAAAATTAGCAAACGTCCATGACCATTGCCTGGGAAGCACTGAATCAATGCCCACCATCTTAATAGAAGAAGGTTTATAGCCCTCTTCAGCTAGCTGAGCTAGAAAAAGGAACAGTCCTGTGCTGTTTGCAGCCACTCTGTGTAATTAAGCAAAATCCTTGAAGGATTCTGAAACAGTCTATACTACAGAAGATACACATTTCATCAGTGCAATGTCTACTGATCAGCTGAACACATCCTTAAAGTTAGGTTTTAATTTTTTGCTGTGCACGTGAGGATATAAAAAGGAACTGTCCCTACAGTTACCTATTTTAAAATCTCACAACTTGTATTTCAAACTAAGGAGCTACTATCATTTAAAATACTGTCATGCTACAGTCCAATTGTAATTGACATCAGCTTCTTACTTACAGGAGGAGATAACACACTTGTTTTGATCTGAATCCTCAAGTGTGCATACCTGTATAACAACTTCCTTCATATATACAGAGCCCTACAAAATTCTGAGGAGTGTTTTTTCCTAACTCCAGAGGAGATCAAAGCCAATGCATGTTAACTATTTCTTGTCACTGACTGAGAACAAACCCAGTATGGCTTATGATGCACAGGAACTTGTTAATCCTGACTGTGTAACAGCACCTGTGCTCTTCATGAAGTCCTGAAAAAGCTGGTATTTGTCACAAAAGTATTTTATAAATAAGAACAGTATGTTCAGTCTTCCTCAAAGAGAACTGATGCCACAAAGGCTTGGACCAGCCTGGACCTTCATCAGGGAGATCCTCAGAGGTTTAACACTTTATGAAATATTTTCTGTCCTATGTACAAAATAATAAAGCATATTTACTAAAAGCAGCATAACATACAAACTGGCCCTAAGTGTGCTATGGGCAAGTGCTCCATTGAAGTAACCGTTTACCTCTTCCAGCTTTGAGTATACCACATTAAGTATCCACATAAACATGCTGGTTCCACTCCTCATTGTAGTTTCCCGTGTTTTGCAGGGCACTGTACACTTCATAGTAGCACTGTCTTCCTCTGTCACCAAATCAATACCCATAAATTTAACACATATTAAAATAAAAATATAGGTTTCCCAGGTATCATCACTAACAGATAACACCTTGGCCTGCGCAGAGCGGTTTTAAGAGCCATTTGAACATTCAAGTGGTTTTGGGAGTTGTATTTTGTGCTTTAGTCCAGCAGCATCAGTAATGAAGACCATAGTTTTCCAAATTAAGCATTTAATTTAGTTACATGCTTACAACTTTTCCAGATACTCCAGAGCAACTCACTGATATCCCAGCAAAGCACAACTGTTAGATCATTCATAAGAAAGCTTTTAAGGCCATGACTACTTACTTGAAGATGAACATAAATTACATCCTTTGTGTCTGTTACTTCCCAATTAACATGTGACACTTCAATGTGGAAAGTCTCACATAACATGTTCTTGATGACTAATTATTTCACCTATACTAATTTCCTGATCACGTGCCTCTAATACAAGAGAGAATAACTGGCCAACACATATAATTGCTTTCTACCTACAAAAGCTTTAAAACAAGAAAATACATTTTAATCAGGAGGTATACAACACGAACCATCTGAAAGATGAATTATGAGAGAACTCAGCTTTCCTGTCTACCAGTTTCACAACAAAGAATATATAGTTGACTACAGTAGTTGACTGTAGTGGAATAGGAAGGAATTCCTCTATTTTAAGTATACATATACATGTATCAGGGATCTCAACAGCACAATAACACACTAAATGGCAAAGTGAGTACCAAGCACGACCCTCCCTTATCCTCCTTCTCAACTCACTGCTCCTCTAATGCTTTCCTGTTCTCCCACAGTCTTTCCCTTTCAGCCTACACCCCAGTGTCATCTTCCTCCTTTTGATTCCTGCTTCCACCTTCCCCAAAACAACATCCCCTTTCCAAGGTGGCCAAGACACCCAGCTGGTTCTGGGCTCGGCGCAGTCTTCCCTGCGGGGAGCGGGGTGGAGGCAAGCTCCCACCCTCCCTGATCGCCTGGAGTGGCAGGACCTGACCGGGAAACGGGTGACAGCCAGCACGGAGGGATGCGGGAGGCGCAGGCTGGAGCGAAGGGGAGCCGGCCACGCCGGGACCCGCCGAGGGAAGCCGGCAGCCCCTCCGCGGCTGGGGGCCAGGTCCGCTCACCTCGTCCTCCTTGTGGTTGCGGATTCCGCGCACCAGGTCCTGCAAATTCTTATCAAACATGCGGTCGATGCTGCCCTTCACCATCTTCAGCGCCATGGCGGCGGCGGGGCCGGGCCGGGCCGCGGGGCCTGCGCTGGGGCTGAGGGGCCGGGCCCAGCCGTGGGGGCCGCCGCGGCTGCTGCTACCGCTAGTGCCGGGGGAGACCAGCGGGCCCGGGGCCGCTCACATCCCGGGCGGGGAGGCGGGAGGGGGGGGGGCTGGGGCGCGGACGGTGCTCGGCCTCGGCCCCGGCGCGGCGGCGGGCGGCGGGCAGGGGCGGCCCCGGCGGCCGCAAACCCCAACTCCGGGCTCCGCTCGGCCTCCCAGCGCCTGACAAAATGGCGGCCGGTCAGCTGAGGGCCCGGCCCCACCCCCCGCCGCCTCGCCACGCCTCCCGCGTCTGCCTCGCCTCCCTCCTGCCCCGCCCATTCCGCGCTGGCCACGCCCACCCCCGCGGCCCTACGGTCCGCCGCGTCACGCCCGCCGCTAGCCCCGCCCCCCAGGAGCCCCGCCCCCCGCGGGTCCCACGTGGCGGGGGGGGGTGGGGGGGGGTGGGGGTAGGGCGGGTGTGCTGGGCGGCGGGAACACGCGTGGGGCCGGGGCGCTCCGTGGGGAGGGCTGCCGCGGGGCCCCTGCGGAGCTCCGGCCTCTCCCTCGTGCCCGCGGGTGTCGTTAAACGGCCGCACAACTGATGAAGCCAGATTTTGGCCGTCGTGGGGACGCAGTTCCACAGGCTGCCGCGGCCCGGGCACCGGCTACCGCCACCCCCCACGGGGAGCAAGCGCCTACCTCCACGGCCACTCACAGTCCCTAACGCTCGTGGCGGCTTGGGTTGCCGCATAAGTGCAGCCACCCATTCGTGACAAGTGCCAGCGTGGCAGAGCCATGATGGGCGATGGGTGACAGTGGCGGGTGGTGGGTGATGGCCGGGCAGACCCGGAGCCTCGTGGGTAGCACCAGGCTTGTGGGCACGGAGTGGGCAGCGGTTCAGCTTCCCTACGGCCACAGCTCGTCCTCCCCACGTGCCAAACACCCGCATCATCCCTGTACATGTGTCTGCCGGGGGGTGACGTGTCCCACTGCGGGTGGGTGGTGCCGTGGAACAGAGAGAGAAAAGAAAATGTAGAGAAGTTGCTTTCCCACCCCACCTTCATCTCCAGAGCAGGATTCCAGCATCTGGGAAAGGAGAGGAATAAACAGAAAGGAGCTTTCAGACAAAAAGGAGATATGACCTTGCCGAGATCCGCTTGGGATTTTGAGCCACTTTATGACAGGGGGAAGGGAAAGGATTTCTGTTTGCTTCAAGTGTTTTTCCCCTTTGTTCTCTGTCTTCAGATTCTGACTTACAGTTTGTTTTTGTTGGACCCTGGCAGAAGAACGGAGCCCATGGGTTTGTTTTTGTTTTATTCAGAAATAGCTACAGACATCAGCTTTTACGCATTAGGTTTCCGATTTTAAGGGAAAAAGTCAAAGGGCAAGAGTTACGTTTGTGGGAGTCCTCGCTGTACAGATAACATCAAGATACCTCCGATGAGGCGGTGGGTTGAGAAGGGGTGGCTGTGCCCACCCACGCTGCCACCGTCCCCTGCAGCCGTCCCCCTGCCTCTGCCAACGTGCCAGCACTGCTCTCTAAGGGGCTCTGCCAAAAACCTTGCAAAAAGCCCTGGTTTTAACCCAGACAGACCATTTCAGTGGCTCAGTGGGAGCCCAGGCCCACGGACCATCACACTGTCCCCCCCCATCACACCGTCACACCTGCAGGACAGGGGCCGGGTGTGGAAGCCCAGGCTGGGAGATGCAACACCCCAACGAGCTTCCCCACTAACGAACCCCGCGCTGCAGAGCGGGAGCGGGGCAGGAGAGCTGCAGCAGCGCCCCAGAGCAGGGGGGCCAGGGATCGAGTGCCGAGTGAAGATCTCCTTCGGATTAATTTGGGCCCAGGACTTGATCCCCCCAGACTGAGTTTCCAAGGGTTTCTCCTGGTGTCACCTGACTTGGTTCAGCCTTAACAATTTGGGGCAGTAATGATTTCTTCACTCTTCTTCTTCCGAACCCGGTAGGGTTTGAAATTCCCTTATGATCACCCTTAACTAAGAGCATAGCTCTAACCCTAATTGTTGCCATAGGTAATATCTAAAGCCCTTAAAATTCCCAGCTTCTTGTCTCTTATGGCTTTTGCAGCTCAGGGTTTGGTTTGTTGTTTTTTTTTTGAATACATAACGCCACCTCCTGTTTTTGCTGTTGTAATTTCACAGGCGGCTTTGTCAGGGAAGGAACTTTTCCACTCGCAGCTGCGACTCCTCCTGCCGCTGGCAGCGAGCATCCCTAAGGGATGCTGTGCCATGGGAGACCTCTAGCCATGGGCTACCGAGTCCCAGTGTCTGTCCGTGGGAGAACACAAGCCTGGCCATCACATCCCTGATGGAACTGGTCCTGAACTGCTCAGTTCAGGGCCTGATCCTGCTTTTTCCCCAAATGCAGGACTTCTGTGAGTTTTCTCACTGTCTTGTGGTGCTCGTCTCTCCCAGCACTCGGAGCACGCCATGGGTTTTGCTTCCCAGGCTCCATCCCAACGAGGTTGAACAAGGTTTGGCTTGCGTTATGTTAATTGCTATCTTTGAGTGAACTGATGTGGGGGAAAGAAACGTGAAATTGGTGCTACTCAGTCTTCAAGGGCAAAAATAGGATTTTTCTGCAAAAGCTGGGCTCAGGCTGGGCTCCAGCAACTGCTGCAGCACAGGAATGACCTCAGGACTGTGATGCTGGACCGGCCAGGCCTGGTGTCACCGGTCCCAGGGCCATGTACCTCCACTGCCCCGTCCCCACGAGGGGCAGATGTGGGCAGGGTTTGCCCGGTGCCTGGCCAAGGCCAGGGGCTGCGGCAGCCTGAGGGCAGCTGGAATTTTCGGGTGCCGGGTCTCACGGTGCCGCTGCCCTGTGGCACATCCCTGCCCCTTGCTGCTGGCCCAGGCACAAGCAGGGTGCCTGAGCTGGGGTGATGGATGCCCACGTTGGGGTGCCCGTGCTAGTGTGCCTGTGTTAGGGTGACCGTGCTGGGGTACCCAAACTGGGGTGCTCATGACAGGATGCCTGTGGCAGTCTGCCTGTGTTCAGGTGACTTTTCTGGGGTGCCCCATGCCAGGGTGCCCATATTGAGGTGCCCCATGGTGGGGGTGTCCTTGATGGGATGCCCGTGATGGGGTGATGGTGCCAGGGTATCTGTGGGTGCCCTGTCCCCAGGTGACCATACTAGGGTGCCCATGTCAGGGTGCTCATGCAGGGGTATCCATATTGGGGTGTCCCATGTTGTGGTCCCCAAGCCGAGGTGGCCGTGACTGGGTGCCCATAGTGGGGTGCTTGTTTTGGGATGCCCGTGCTGGAGTTCCCCATGCCCGATTGCCCATACTGTGCTGCCCCGTCTTGGGGTGCCTGCGTTGGGGTGCCCTTGCCGGCATCCGCGTGCCAGGGTGCCCATATTGGGGTGCCCGTGTCGAGGTGCCCCGTGGGGGGCTGCTTCTGATGGGGTGCACGTTTTGGGGTGCCCATGCTGTGCTGTGCCATGCCCGAGTGCCCCGTGTCAGGGTGCCCGTGTCTCTCCGGCACGGCCCCCACCCGCGGCTCCGCTCTGCTGCCTGCTCCGGCTGGCGGGCACCGACCCTTCCTGCCTGTCCCTGCCTGTCCCTGTCCCTGCCTGTCCCTGTCCCTGCCCCTGTCCCTGCCCCTGTCCCTGCCTGTCCCTGTCCCTGTCCCCTGCCCGTCCCTGCCTGTCCCTGTCCCTGCCCGTCCTGCCTGTCCCCTGCCCATCCTGTCTGTCCCTGTCCCTGCCCCTGTCTCTGCCTGCCCCTGTCCCTGTCCCTGCCCGTCCTGCCTGTCCCCTGCCCGTCCTGTCTGTCCCTGTCCCTGTCCATGCCTGTCCCTGTCCCTGTCTCTGTCCCTGTCCATGCCCGTCCCTGTCCCTGTCCCTGTCCCTGCCCCTGTCCCTGTCCCTGTCCCTGTCCCTGCCCCTTCCCCTGTCCCTGTCCCTGCCCCTGTCCCTGACCCTGTCCCTGCCCCTGTCCCTATCTCTGTCCCTATCCCTGTCCCTGTCCCTGTCCCTGTCCCTGCCCCTGTCCCTGTCCCTGCCCCTGTCCCTGCCCCTGTCCCTGTCCCTTTCCCTGTCCCTGTCCCTGCCCCTGTCCCTATCCCTGTCCCTGTCCCTGTCCCTGCCCCTGTCCCTGTCCCTGTCCCTGTCCCCATCCCCGTCCCCGTCCCCGTCCCCGTCCCCGTCCCCGTCCCCGTCCCTGCCCCTGCCCCTGTCCCTGTCCCTGCCTGTCCCTGCCCCTGTCCCTGTCCCCGTCCCTATCCCTGTCCCTGTCCCTATCCCTGTCCCTGCCCCTATCCCTGCCCCTGTCCCTGTCCCTGTCCCTGCCCGTCCCGCTCCGCCGCCTCCCCCTCGGTCCCCACCAGATGGCGCCGGCGGCCCGGGAGAACCGGCGGGGTGGACGGACAGACGGACACGCGTGGGCTGCCCCGTGTCGGGGGCGGGGGGGGGGGGGGAGAGAGTGACTCTCGTTTGGGCGCTGGGTGCCCTGTGTTTGGGCACTGGGTGCCACATGTTTAGATGGGAGCGATGGGTGCTCATGCTTGGGCGGTGGGTGAGCTGCGTCTGGGTGGGGGGGTAACGGGTGCCACATGTTTGGGTCACCCGTGTTGGGGTGTGGGTGATGGGTGCCCTGTGCTTGGGTGGCGGGTGGGCGGTGGGGCAGGGTGCGGGGGCAGCTGGTGTCCCCGTGGGCCAGGCACGGAGCGGGGCGCCCGGCCAGCTGGCGCTGAGGGGACAAGGGACCCATTCAGGCGGCTGTGTGGGGCACGGCTGCTTTCGGCTGCCCTGAGCCCCACGGCAGGCGACGTGGGTCTGACACGGTGCTGCACGCACAGCCAGCACAGCCCCCTTGCCCCCCACCCTCCCAGCGCCTTTGTCCCCCCTCAGTCCCCTCTGAAATGGGGGGCGCAGAGCCAGATGCAGGGTGGAGGGTCCTGTCCTGGAGCGAGGATAGACCCGGAGGATTAAACACCGTGGCCTCGTGCTCAAAAATTCAACATCCGATTCCTTGCTCAAAATTAGTCGCGAATGATGTCAGGATGGAGCAGGCACGGCCTGGCAAGCTGGAGGCTGGGGAGAGCCCACCAGACCCCGTGGGGAGCTCGGTGCTGTGCCTTCTCTCCCTGTAAAATGGAGCTGGGGTGCCCCCAGCCCCAGCTGCCTTCCCGGGGTGCAGGCAGGGAGGGCAGGAGTCGCCGGCCAAGAGGCACGTTGAGGACAAACACCGCTCTGACGCTTGAGGCAGCTCCGAGCTTGCAAACCCCAAGCACTGGGGGCAAAAAAGGTGGGAGGCAGCTGTGGGGACCTCCCCCCCCAGCCCTTTCTGCGGGACCTGGTTTGGCTTCTCGGTCCCCGTGCGGGGTCACGGCCGTGCCAGGGGCTGAGGCAGGGCAGAGGGTCCCTGCGTGGATCCCACAGCCCCGGGAGCTCTCCGGCAGCGTGGCGTTTGCTAACGCACATCAGGGCTGCAGCACTGCGTAATTCAAGCTCCAGCAGAGCCTAAAAGGATGAGACTGGGGTTGTTTTTTCCGTGGCAGAGCTCTGACAGAAACCTCCCAGGTCAGGGCAGGAGGGAGCTGGGGTGGGTTTCTCTGGCTCCAGGCTGTGCTGGGGGGTTCAGCAGCTCAGCAGCCCCTGAGCAAATCCCAGTCCAGCTCCGTAATAACCAGCTGGCCTCGGCCCACAACTGTTGCGCCAGCACTCTTGCAGAGTTGGGTTTTCCAGCAACAACCGAGCAAGTGGGTGTGAATGGGAGCCTGCGCACCCGGGAGATGCCTGGTCCCCAGATTTCAGGGAGCTGCACTTGGCGGAGGGTCCTGAGCTTACAGTGGAGGTGAGAACCATCATTTTGTGACTGCATGTTGCCCTCTGCAGCAAGGGAAACCCCTTTGGGGGTTTTAACTCCAGCCTAGCCGGTTTGAAAGGCTTTCCCAGGACGCCTGGCCGTGCTGCTGCTCACCCACAGGGTCAATCCCCAACCTGTGTGGGGGCAGCAGCCCCCAGGGCCACCTTTGCCCCCACGTCATGGAGCTGGGGCACGACTCCCGTTCAGAGGCACCTTTCTTTGGGCTGCCCAGTGTGGAGGGACAGAGCCTGGAGGATGTTGAAGGGTGTGGGGGATGTTTCCCTCTTCCTCACCCTTCTGATGCCCAGCCCAGCCTGTGACCGCCTGTGGGAGCAGGACCCGGGGGGGCTGCAGGGCAGAGCCTTTAATCCCAGGAACGCTGATCCGCCCTATAGCAGCGGAAAGGTGGATGCTTAGTGGGTTTGCTGCAGCCCGAGGGGATGGGGACCAAGGGGATGGTTGGGACACAGGGTTCACTTGCAGGCAGGGTGGTGCAGGGGGAAGGGCAGCAGGGGAGGACGGGCTCAGTGATGCCCCGGTGCACACGTGGGACCCAGCGTTTGCTGTGTGGAGGGGAGAGCTGGGAGGGGGTCACGTCCCGTCAGCCCCAGTGCTTCCCCCCACCTATACTGGCTCCCGGCGGGGGACCTCCTGGCTGGCTGTGCAACCCTCTGCACCCTCCGGGCCAAAAGCTGCCAAGGCAGCCACAGCACCCATGGGGATAGACAGCGGGTGCCCCACGGCCGCAGCAGTGGGGACGCTGGGGACAGGCACTACAGCCCTCATGGGGCATGTGGCCATCGCAGCAAGGGAAACACAGCTCTACAGTGTGCCGTGCACCCGGCCACCCTGGAGATGTGGTTGGTTTGGGCTTGTTTCAGTGGCAACATCCCTGTTAACTTTGGTGGGGTTTGGGTCTGGCCCCGGGGGGCTGAGCAGAGGCCGGTGATTCGGCCGCATCGGCTGTGCCCAGTGTGGCAGCAGGCTGACCGTCCCCCCGGCTTTTTCCATCTTGTTTCCTGGTGAACCTGGGGCTCTGGCTCCTGGTGTACGGTGGTGCTCCCATCCCTGGGCGAGGGCAGCTCCAGCAGTGCAGCCACATCTCACTGGGGAAAAAAAAAAGCCCCCAGACTGGAGTCAAACAGACCAGTTTCCAGGTCCAGACCGGGGACATCCACAACCACAAAAGGCTTTATCCTGCCCAAACCTCTGACAGCACCAGCATGGCCGTGGAGCCTCTTGCCCACCCTGGTCTCCGGCATTAACACTGCTTCTGCATCCCGAGAGGAAAATGTTGCATCATTTTGTTGTGGCAACTGCAGCAGGAGCATCCCTGGAGAGATTTGGCCCAGGGAGCTGCTGGGACAGATGGAAAAGGACAGATGCTGCTCTGTCATGTGGAAGGGAACTCTGTGGCACAACACAGGATTGACCCTGGGAAGTTAAAATGGGGCTTGCAAAATTGCACACAGGCCATTTTGCAAGGAGGGGAAGGAAAACTCTGCATGGCCAGGCTTGTGTTTGTGTTGTCAAATGTTCTGCCTTGTTTCATGGGGCTGTCGAAATGCTAACAGGGGACTGAGACGTGCAATTCCAGCTGGGGTTAAACAGCTTAACTGCTCCATGAAACGAGCTGTGCAATGGGAACAATTCGCAGAGCCTGAGTTTTATTGGTGCTACCACGAAACAGTGAACAGAGCTTGGCCGTGCTCCAGGCTTCAGGGGGAGAGAAGGAAAAACCACGTACCACGAAGGGCACCAATAACCCCTCTCAGGGGAGCTTGAATTAGAAATAAACAGAATGATGTGGGCACCCAGAATGAGGGGAGAATTTTGCAGGGCTGGGCCATCACAACACTGAGCTGCCCCTGTCCCTTGGGGCTACGGACCACCAGCGTCCTGCCCCGCTGTTATGGGGCAAATGCACAGGGCTCTGGTTGGAATATTTAATCTGATGGGAACAGACTTGCCCGCATTAACCTGCCTCGTGATCTAACTTGTTATTGTCAACTAAATTGGGTCAATACTCGAGATGAGACATCACTGAAAAGGCAAGTTTCTGGAGGAGCTGACGTGCATCTCGAGCACCCGCACCCACCCGGCTCCCACCCTGTGGCCAAGCACTCACCCCAAGGGTCGACGCACCCATGAACACACGTGTGCTGCTGTGGGGAGCTGATCCTGCATCCCTGAGGGGAATAACACCAGCACGGGAAAGGGCTCAGGAGGTGCCTTTGCACGTGGCTCGTGCAGGGCGCGCTCGGAGCATCGCTCATGCAAGACATCCTCGGTGCATTAACATCCTCCAGGCATCCCCCCACGCCCACAGGAGCCAGAACCCCAGTTCCACTCCCCACCTGCCCCCCGGGGGGGGGTGTCCCTGGCCGGCACCCCGGCTGCTGCGTGGGAGCAGAGGTGGGATGCAGGAGGGGCTGCTGGCCGGCTGCCCGTGGGCCTCCGCAGGGCCGGGCACCAGCCGTATGTTGTACCTGGCGCCTGCCAGGGAAACCTCCCTTCTCCAGCACTCCAAAACCACGGCTGCGTGCGGGGAGCGGCACAGCACTTCCCCATTCCTCCCTCATCAAACCTGGTTTACGCGGTGGTGGCGGCGGCGGCAAAAAAAAAAAAAAAAAAAAATTCAAAAAAATTCAGCTCTGAATTGCACCGGCACGGAGCCAGGAGCTGCAGCCGGCGGGGGAGTCAGCAGGGCCAGCAAACCCCGTGGGGAGACAGGCACCTCTCCCCCACAAACCTCTGCACCAGCAACGTCCAACAGCTGCTGATTTCACAGCCCGGCTTATGACTCCGGAGCGGGTGACACTGCGGGTCACTGCCTGACACCCCGAAAAACCGTCAGCACCCGGCAGGTTCTGCTGCAGCGCAGCGCTGAGCTGCGGGCAAGCAGGCAAAGAAGACCCCAAAAAGCAAAATTTCAGAGCTGTCGAGGTGGGCAGAGTGGCTCCCACCTCTCGCGCGCTGCTCCCATCTCTTCAGGTCACTGAACTGGCAGGGAACAAGCCATTGCCCTTGCTCACTTCCCTCTCTTTGCCCAGATGGAAAACTCAGAGAAATCAGTGAACAAAAAGGATCTCCTGGTTAGGGCAGGTGTTTCAAAAATGACCTGTTCTCTGCTGCCTGCCAGAAGACCTCGGCGCTGGTGCTGAAGCACTGCACGGCAGTCGGACAGCCGGGCACAGGCTGGGACCGTCCAGGAAACCCTCGCAGCTTCGATGACTCTTTATTAGCAGCCCAGGAGCCTGCTTGGGCCACACAAGGACTTTGACGACAAACTGATTAAAGACCAACCTAACAAACTCAAAGAGAATTCTTTAAACGGAGCCTGCTGTGCCTCAGAGAACTCCTGCCATGTCTATTTATTTAAATTTAATGGAATTTTTGTGGTAAGCTAATTAAATATGAATTGATTATTTAAGAAGCAGTCAGAGCAGTTTAAGCACTGCTGACTTGATGATTTTAGTGTTTTCTTTAGAAAAGCATTCCTAGTTATGTAGCTTTCTGCATGTATGGACATTCAAGGGGGAAAAAAGATGGATACAAAGAGAAGAGCGGCCAAGTTTGGACCCAGACTCGGAGGCATTTCTGGATGAGGGAGCAACCTGCCATGGGGACAGGAGCAGGCACACGTCCCAGCCCGAGGTCTCTGCCTCCAGCCAGAGCCTGCTCGTCTCCGCTGAAGGCAGGGACCTGTCAAGAAATACAGGTGTGAAATAATGCACAAAATACCTCGCCAGGAAATATCCTGCTCCGGCACGCAGCGGCTCCGGGACGTGTTTCAGGCGCGGTGCATCCCCCTGCCCTCCCACGCTGCGCCGCTGGGCGATGGGAGCGGGAACACGACAGCCGCAGGCTGTGACCCCAACCGCGATGCCGGTTTTCAGCCCGAAGATTGGACGTCTCTGCGTGTCGCCGAGATGGAGGGAGAGGGACTTGAAGGACTTTGCAGGTGCCCACTGACCACGGGTGGCCTTGCCCAGCCCCGGAGCTGCAGCCCAGCACAGGAGGAGAGCAGATGCGGTCGTACCGAAGCAGGGGCACCGTGGACTAGTGCCAAAGCCCGGCTCCACGGCAGGCAGCCCCCCAACCTCCCCAGCGTGTTTGCAGCTGACCCACATCCTCTCCGTCAGGATAAAAAGAAGATGAAATTAATAAGCTGGGTGACAACAGCCAGAAGAGACAGATGGCAAAAGCATCCTGCCACGAGCCGTGCTTACCTATCTTTGGCTGAGAAAGTGAGAAACCGAGTGGGGGTGTTTCCAGCCTCATGCCTGTACCACAGGGCAGCAGCTCCCGGCACAACTTCCACCACCAGTTTGATGATGGGAAAGGCTGGTTTTCCTTCCAGAAGGCGTCTGGCTCCGCTGCACCCAGCTGCAGGTCAGGCTGTGCGGCGGAGCCTGGGCTCGCCGATGCCCGACCGGGCTGTGGGTGCCTCCTCAGGGTGCTCCTGCCCTGCAGGGATGCTCGTCCGTGGCAGACTTGGGCTCACTGCTGCTCTTCCAGCTCTCAAATGGAAACCAGCACCCGGCACGGGGCGGCTGTCTCCTGGTCCCATCCGGCGGCAGGATGCGAGCGGGCGGCGAGGGTGCGGGTGCTGCGGTGGTGCTGGGCGCTCTTCCCTCAGGGTCACTCACTGCCCAAGCTGGGGGCCAGAGAGCCCCGTTGTAGCCTGGTGACACACTGGCGTGTCACGGGCTGAAAATCACTTAAAACTCACCCGCTGGGAAGCAAAGGGCTGCTTTCGAGGGAGGGCGGCAGAGGAGGAAGCGGCTGCAGGGCTCCGAACTGACCTGAGGGTGCAGGCGCTTCACCTGCGAGAGCTCTGGGTGCATCGGCACCACCCGGCACCTTCGCCAGAGCAAGGACCGCGTCTGGCAGCTGAGACCAGCCCACGCTGTCGTGATGTGGCAGCTCCCCCGGTCCGGCTCCGACCTTCGGCGCGGACTGTGCCCTTTCGGGGACGGGTATTGCTCAGGAGGTACCCCAGAGGACCCCGCCGGGGCTCCGCAGGGGGGGAACACACCCCATGAGGAGCCAAAATCTCCACAGAGAGTGGCTGAGCCATCGGTGGGTGTCGGGGTGCACAATCCCTTTGCCAAGGTGCAAGCGTGGGTTGAAGGGCCTCCCGCATCGCCCCGGCCCCGGCTGCGCCTGCCTGCGGTCCCAGCCCTGCAGGGCTCGCCAGCTGATTTTGGGGAGCTGCATGCGGCACGGCAGCGTTTCCTCCCGCCAGAGTCTTCTGGTCCCTGCAAGTGGAGGAGCCCCAGGAGCGGGAGGCCCCTCGGGCCCAGCCCATGTCCCTGCTGTGCACGGGGACGGTGCTCTGGGGCTCGGCTGGCAGCAGGAGGGAGCCAGCGCCCACACCTCACCCCAAGGCACCTGGATGTCCCCGGATAAAGGAAAATTTGCATCCAAAAAGCCGCCAGCGGGGAAGCTCTGCCCTGGGTTTATGGCTCTTGCTCCTGGTCGCCGCTGGGCACCTACAGACATGCAAAACGCCGTCACTCAGGGATGCAGGACGGTGTCACTCCGCTCCCCTCCGCGCCCCCCCCGGCAGCGCAGGCTGGGGACAGGGCCCAGGGGGACGCCAGCCCTCCTCGCCCCAGACGCTTCCCGGCTCCGGCGGTCGGACAGCCCCGGGGCTGGGCCGGGGGGCGCTCACTACCCCGGTTACGCTGTGCCCTAAGGCTGTAGGGGCCGGCGCAGCAGCTCCCCGGCCCCCACCGCCCCTCTCTGCGCCCAGGCCCTTACGCGTCCTGCGCCGCTGGCCGCACGTGCCGGGGGCGCAGCGCTGGGGCGAGGCCGCGGCTCGGCTGCGCCGGGGGCTCCCGCTCCCCCCAAACCCCGCGGAGTTCCCACCGGGAGACGCGCGCAGCGGGGAGCCTCGGCCCGCGGCCACCCGTGACCCGGCCGCGCGGTGACCCCGCGGCGCCGCGCGAAGCCCCCACCCGCGCCTCGGCGCGGCCGGCTTTGCACCAGCGAGCCACGTGCGCTCGCTCCGCTCCGCTGCTGCGGCGAAGCGCGCGCGCGGGGTGGGGGGGGTGTGTGCGTGGGTGGGTGCGTGGGTGGGTGCGTTGCTGCAGCCTCGCAGGGGGCCGCCGCGCGCCAGCCCGCCCCGCGCGTGGCCCCGCCGCAACGTGCCGGCCCCGCCCCGCCCCTCCCGCGCCCCCTCCCCGCGCGCCGCCGCTCGTGGGCGAGGAGCGAGGGCTCGCGCGCGGGCGCGCCCCCCCGCGCCGCCACGGTCACGCGCTCCCCCCCCCCTTCTCCCCCCTCCCCCCCGCCCCCCTCGGCGGCGCGCGCGCGCGCGCGGGGAGGGGGCGCGCGCGGGGAGGGCAGCTGAGGACAGGGGGAGGGAGGGAGCGCGAGGCCGCGCCCGCCTCCGCCCCCCGCGTCTGGCGCGTCGGTCGGGCCCGGCCCGGCCCGGCCCCGGCGCCTCATTGTGCTTCGCCTCACGCCGGCCCAAGATGGCGGCGGCGCCGGAGAGCCCCGCGAGCCGCTAACGACAATAGAGGGAGGCGAGGGGAGCGGGCGCCCCCGCCGGCACCGGCCTCGCCTCTCCCGCCGCCCTTCCCCCCCCCCCCCCCCGCCGCCGCCGCCGCCGCACCTCGCACACGCCCCCCGGCCGGGCCCGGCCGCCACACCCCACCCCGGCCGGCCCCTCTAGCATGGTGCGGGGCCGCCGCCGCCTCCTTCTCCGGCTGCCGACATGGGCGAGAGGCTGGAGCTCCGGCTGAAGTCGCCCGTGGGAGCCGAGCCCGCCGTCTACCCCTGGCCGCTGCCCGTCTACGTGAGTATGGCCCCGGCCCGGCACCTGCCCCGCGCCCTGTCAGCGCCGCCCGCTCCCCGGGCCCGGCCACCCGCGGCAGCCCCGCTGAGCCCGCTGGGCCCCCGGCCCCTGCCCCTCCTCAGCCCTCCCTGGGTCCCCCCCGAGCGCTTTCTGTCACTTGTTAAATCAATCTGCTTAACGCGCGTCCTTCCTGGGAGCGGGAGTCGTTCGCGTTATTTCTCCGGGAGCGGTTCCCCTGCGGGAGCACCCCCGGAGCCGCGGGCTGGAGGAGGGTGAGGGGCTGCCGGGCTCCCCAGCCCGGGGTGCTGCTGCTCGCCTGGAAGTCAAATCCCCGATTTCTTTTTATAATTGGTTGACTAAACTTAAGGGCGGGGAGGAGGAGGACTGGTTAATGAAAAGTTTTCGTGTTTTCCTGAGCTCGGCTCGTGTAACTGGTTAATAACCAAGAGCTGCTTTGAACGGGGTGAAATCAGGAGGGCTTTCAAGCTGATAAATTTCGCCTAGATTATCGATGGCTTCGGGTGATCGGGAGTATTCCCCCCAAAATCAGGGGCAAGAGTGGAAATAAACAGAGGAGGAGCGTTAACTGTGGGTAGGGAAGCAGGGCTTTGCCTTCGGTACGTGTCAGTGGGGTTGGTGCTGTTGCCTTCGTTTCCCTCGAGCGAGTGCCCTTGTAGCTTCTCTTTTATTTAGTCTGAACAGAATTCAAGTCAGGTTTGGCAGTTGATGGCAGCCGTAATCCGCATGCTTTCAAATAAAATGTCACTTGTCCCTGTTCAGTTACGTGAGCGGTGGTTTTTTTCTAACTTGCCTGACTTTTCCCTTCCTCTCCTGAGCCCTGAGTGAGAGATGTGTGACCTTGATAACAATGTCCATGTTCGAATTAGTGAAAAATCTCACGAGAGGAGGAGGGCATGAGAGGTGGTTTTTTTTGTATGTGTGTAGTGTTTGTACCAATCCTTGAACAAATTTTCACCCTGACTGTTTGTAGTGCCTTTGAGAAGAGTTTGTAAAAGGAAAAATCTCTCTCTATATTTTCCTTGGCCCGAGTACTGTTGATTATTCCTTGCGTTTCAGGCTTTGCTCTTGTACGTGTGCTGTTTCGCGGGGAAAACATACTGGGACACGCAGGCTGGGGCAGCTGATATTGCTGATATTGTTGTTTGCTTGGCATTCGTAACGTGCTTGTGTGTGAATGATTAGAAATATATCGCTTGTGTCAGGGGAGGTGGCTGTGTATTCGTATCTGCTGCCTGCCTTTTGGTGCTGTTGCTGTATCTGTGGTTTCCAAACCATCCTCCATGTATGCTGGCGAGCTGTTTTCATCGGCTGCTCCCGGAGCTGGAGCCTCCAGCACACACTGGTTAATGCAGCCTTTCCTGTTTGGGCAGCTCTGTCATTCGTGTGTGTGTGTGTGTGTGTGTGTTCGCGGGCGCGCGCTCTGCTTAAATTGACAGAAACTGAAAGTATAACGATGACCAGTTCAGTTTTCTTCGTGTTGCCAAATAGTAACTTGTGTCTCCAAGCAGGTTGCGTGAAGTGTGGGTTAAAGGTTATATAGGTTAGGGATTAATCTGGAAGGAAGGAATCGTTTTATGTATATTCACAAAGCTTCCTACTGGCTTAAAAAAAAAACCCAAAACCAAACAAAGAACAAAACCCCACAACCTTCAACCTCCCCCTCCTACCTGCCCCCCTCCCCCTTAAAATGTGCATTTTAATGCTGTTTGCAGCATGGGAAATAAAGATTTAGTTAATTCAGGAAAACTTGAGCAGCCGGTTCTGGAGATGGCAGAGTACATAGATTTTTCTTTTCCAGTTAATTACAAGTGCAACGGACAGGGGAGCTTATCCACATGTGCTACCTGCATGTCTTAAGAAATACCGCAAAACCCAAACATTCTGCCATTAAACCGGCTTCTTGGCATTGCAAATTTTTCCACAGTAGTACAGAAGTGGATGGTTCATCTGGAGCCAATCAGTATTCTGTCCTGCAGTTTTGGTGAAAGGATCATGCCGCATATTACAGAAGCGTGCGCTTGCGTGCGTGGGCACGCATGCATACACACACGCACGCCGCTTGCAGCGCTGGCCTTTGCAGCAGCAGATGAACTCTGGAGCTTTAGAAATAAATCCTGCTCTCTGTACATGGCAGTGTTTGGCCTGCTAACATTGTACTCTGCTGAACTGTAGACTTTCTTTCCCTTGTTGGCTCAGCCTTGAGTTGGCAGCAGGGTATATGTACCGTTGTGGTTTTAGAGCTCAGCTCTGTTTGACGTAAGCAGAACATTTCTTAGTTTCACCACTCTTTCTGCTGCTTGGTTCCTAGGAAGCAAGGTGGAATACCTGGGGGGAAGAAAAAATATACTTCACATAGTTTTATTTAGCAGCATTCATGCTGCTTCCTGTTGTATGCAGTGAGATATATTTTTCCAAAGAGAGCTGGAGAGAAAGGGCAGGGGAAGCTCACAGTCCTTGCTAATTATTTTTGGTGAGAGTGCCAGGAATGGCAGGGAATCATCTTTCCCAACATCAGAGGCTGAGTGGTATTGTAGACCTGCTGCTTGATGAGCGCTGCTGTGTGATGTAACCTTGTATTGAGTAACTTGGCTATTTTTATGCTCTTACTACATCTTAAATTAGCGGCATCGGTATTGCTGCGTAAAAGGCTAAGGGTCTAATCTCTTGTATTAATGGATGCCTGAATTAATAACGTGCCTATTTGTTGCGGGACTGCTGCTTGTTTCATGTGTTCTAGGAAAAGTGGGGGTCTCTTCAGTCTGCTGAGTTTGCATAATAGCTCAGCTGACAAACTGGTGCTTGTTGGGATGCTAAAAGAGCCTGGGAGGGTGATGTGAAACATTTATTTCCTACCAGTCTAATTAGGGCCGTGGGAGGAGAGAGCATTGGTGTTGCAGATACAGCCTCCCACTGGCTTACATACAAAACTGAAAGTATGACTCTTTCCCCCGCCTTCTGCTTTTCTCAAAGGAAAGGCCACGGTTTCCTAATGAATACATGGTGAGCAGTTCTGTCCGTAGCACACTGTGATGAGTAAGTTGAATAGTGCATGGTGAGTAATCTCTCCTCATGACTCACAAAATATTTTCTGATGTTGACCTCTGGTTTTATGAGTGCCCTGCTTAATCAGAGCTGAAGTGAGTTTGTTCTTTTGTATGCTGTTTAACTTCTTGACTCCCACATACCTGCCCCATTTTTTGCTTGCATTGGGTTGTCAGATACCGATGATACTGCATTAAAAATTTGAATTTTGGTATTGGGTGAGATACAGGCCTGGATAAAGGAAGTATGTTACGTGCTGTAATGGGTGAGGGAGCAGAGTTAATGGATCTAGATGGTCTTAAATAGGCCAATGCCCGTGGGGGATGGCATTTGTAGCCATACTTCAAGTATTGATATGCGCAACTTGGTACTTCTTACTTAGCTTCGAACTGGTGGATACAAAGGGTGAAGTCCCCTTCTAGTTAAGACTTGGAGGTGTTTAGGTTCATTCCAGATAATTGCCATTAAATTGGTTCATTTTTTTTTGTCTCTGACGTTTACTGTAGATAAATCTGACTATTTATTAGGTTAGAACATGGAGATTTTTCATACTCTGATAAATTCTGCCCAATCTATGAGGTGACAGGGGTTGTACTTTGAACTCCTCTTGACAATAGTTCCTGCTTAAGGAGTCCAAAAGGTGTGTGGGGTGGTTAGTTTTGGGGTTTTTCTTTGTGCATTTTTTTTTTCCTAAATCTGGATCAGTTCCACAATCTGGCACAGTTCTGCTGATACATCTCTGGCATCAGTGAGGGATTGCTTGCATACAGAACTGAGCAACAGGAGGCTTCAGAACTGCTGAGGCTGATTATTGTCACCAAAATTAACTCTGGCTAAACTGCAGCCCATTGCAATGTGGAAAAGCCTGTTTTCTGGTAGCATGTGCATCAGTAAGAGGACGAGGACACTATGAGTCATTTATCTCCTCTCCTTCAGGCTTGTGTTGAATGGGTTTTCGATGTGATCAAAGCAAGTATCAGTGCTGACAAAGAGGGGAGGGGGGGGCACAGCCAGGTGATGAGAGGGTGAGACTGGTGTTGACTTTGAGTGGCTTACCCTGCCCTGGCACTGTGTCCTTCACCCGATGGCTGCAAATGACTCGCTGCCTGTCATGTTAAATAGTGTGCAAGTCCTTTCAAGTTTCAGAATTAGACATCTGCCTGTCTTGCCTTGCTCTTTTCGCCTGGTAGGCCTTCCCGTTGTTCGCCTGCTGAATAGCATTCCCCCAAAAGATAACTGCAAACCTCCCTGTGCGTCAGGTTTTTGTGTGTCGTGTTCTGCCTCTGCTTCCTGTTGGACTTGTAAGGGCTAGTCATTTGTGTTGTGATAGTGCCTGGGAACGTCTCCCACAGCCCAGGCCACTGATGAACAAGCCACTGTGGATCCCAGTAGGGTTATGCTTTGAGTATTTTTTACCAATTTTGTTCCCATCTTTCAGCCTGGAAATCTCAGGCCCTTGACTCTGTCCCAGGAGGGGACTGTCCTGGTTGTGCCATTGTGCAAATCTTACCTCTGTCCTGAGCTGCTGAAGCTTAAACCTCCAAATTAGCAACTGTGATGTTAAGTCTGGCTTGAATAATTCATTGATTTGTCTGTGTTCCTCCTCTTTTGCTGCTGACTTTCCACTCAGTTGTAATGGCAAAAAATTCTCATTGGCTAATTGAGTATTGTCAGAGCATCACCCTGCAGCTGTTTGAGAGGTGTGTTTGTGTTTGCTGCTGAGGAGTGATGGCATACAGGCTTGACAATACTGGACTTTGTACAGGTGGAAACGTGCAGTGTGTGTCTGGTGTGGGTATTTTTTCTTTCTTTTTTTTTTTTTTTCATCTCTCCACTGGTTGGTGATACAGCTGATACTATTCTGTCACCAAAGGAATGTGCTGTGCATGAGAAGCTCAAGGGCAGGCAGTGATAATGAAAATCACAGCCCAGCAGGGAGTGTCACCTTTGAAATTAAAGATCAACGGTAGAGATGAATAACAAACCTTGTTTAAGAATTCGGTGCTTTTTTTTTTTTTTTTTTTTTTTTGTGCGTCACTCAGCTTTACTGGGAAGTTTTTCTGATGACTAGCTTTGACATCTCAGACTGTGAGGAAGGTGTGGGAGCAGCTGCTGAAGTTGAGTGCCATAGCACAGTATGGTAAGATCAATTCAGGAAGGTCCTAAATTGGATCTAAATTGGTCCCTTTGGTGTTGCACCTAATCTGCTGGAGCCACAGGCTGCTGCTGGGGGGTGGTCCTGGGCCTCCTTTCCCACAGCCACTTTTGCTCTTGCTGTTTCCCCTGCACAGATCCAGCCCTTCCTTACTGCATACTCCATTACATTCCGGCAGGATGAGCTGCTGGAAAACAGTTTCACATTTTGCACGTGCATGCGGATTTTCCTTCGGATCAGTTTATGCTGGAGGGAGATGGTGGGGTGCCGAGGGGGCCATGGCGAGGCTGCCCCTTCAGCCTCTTGTCTGCAGCTCCTGAGCGTGGTGGCAGACCCTCGGTTGTGAAGCTGTGTGTGGGGCGGCTCTGTGAACTGGATCGCTGAAAATATCTGGGCTGGAAAAAAATGTTCCAGTGTTTTCACAGCCGCCCCCCCCCCCCCCCCCCCCCCCCCCCCCGCCCTGATCTGTAATCTGACTCATGCTGCCTTCCCAGGGCAGCGGTGCTGGTACAAAGGAGGGGGTGGTGAGCAGAGGAAACTGTTGAGCTGACTTTGCCAGGCAAAACCTCCTCATACCCTGAGTAATCACCCAGAAATTCGGCAGCGGTGGCAGAGGTTAGGGGATTTTCTCTGATTTAATAGATGCTGTTGATGCAGCTTGTTGGGAAATGTTTGTGGGGATGACTAATTAGTTATAGAAATTTCTGTAGTGAAGAAAAGGTTTGAAAACTTCATCAGACTTCCGATTTCTCAACACTCCTCTGCCTTCCCAGTTCTAAAAAGTGGAGTGGGGAGAGTGAGTAGTGTAAAACTGGGAAATAATTGACTTGGTCATTTCAAAAGTGCTTGGGTTTCTCTAGTGCCCAGCAAATAAACAGAAGCAAATGACAGAGTTGGCACAGTTGCATCATTTTTTCTGTACTTTTCTGCTCACACAAATGCCAAAGGGAACCCAGCAATGTGCTGTTGGGAGGTAAGGTGACCTCACAAGGCGAGGAAGACCATAATTGTACAGCGTTTAACTGTGCAGCACGTGGTTATTACAGAATAGCAGTTTTCTTCTGGGCTTTACCCTCTGAAGTGTAACTTGCCTTGAGTGACAATTGGTACTTGTTCAGTTTTCAGACTGGCTTTTGTTCAAAGCTTTGACCCATTGGATACAATATAAATCATGAGTTCAGTTAACGTACAGTTTTTTCCTAGTATTTCTGTATGAAAAGTAAAAGTTGGTGTCTTGTATGGCATCTTATGACCACAGTAGTCTTAATTTTTTCATATTAACTGAATTACCTGAACGGAAACTATTGGAAGACAGAGTAGCTGTTCAAGATTGCCTTCTTTTTTTTTTTTTTTTTTCCTTAATCTCTTTTTCCTTTTTTTCTATCAGCAGATGGGTGAGGATTAATGTTCCTGTCCTGGCCAAAGTTCCAGCTCAGGCAATTCAAATTTATCTACCTAAAATTCACCCATCAGTTACAGTTGGACACAGTATTGAAAGCTTTTAGTGTGCCAAGGGAAATCCATGCCACCACATGCAACTCCAACTCTTGTCCTTCATGGCAGCCTTAATATATGGAGATGATTATCCTTTCAAGTCTCAGATACATGACTGAATTGTGTTTCTCCTGGGAATTTAGGCAAAATATCTTACCCCTTGGTATGCAAGATTTATGGGAAATTTAATCACCCTTCTCCCAAGATATCCATATGTCTACTTTTGTACTCTTCCTTCTTTCTTTTTCCCCTTTCATACTGCCGTGCTTTTTTTCTTCCTGCTTTGAGTTAACCTTTGACTGCCTGATTAAAGCTTTTTACTGTAATGATCAAGATAAGGACCAGAGGTGGGGTGCTTTTTTTTTTTTCCCCCTTACAGTGTATTTATTTATCACAGACTGATAATCATAAATGTTTCAACATATTTCAAATGTTTTTCCTTAACTTATTTTCTCCTTCATAACAGAAAGATCCACGGAGGCAGGAGAAGTTCATATTAGGAATCATGAACATAATCACAGAGTGCTTTGGGCTGGAAGGGACCCTAAAGATCACCTAATCCCACCCCCCCTGCCACGGGCAGGGACACTTTCCCCCAGCCCAGGGGGCTCCCAGCCCCGTCCAACCTGGCCTTGAACCTTTCCAGGGAGGGGGCAGCCACAGCTGCTCTGGGCACCCTGGGCCAGCGCCTCACCCCCCACCCCCCCCCCCAGGGAAGAATTTCTGCCTTAGGTCTCATCTAAATCTGCCCTCTGGCAGTTTAAAACCATTACACCTCGTCCTACCCCCACCCCCCTGACCCAGAGTCCCTCCCCCCCTCTCCTGTCCCCCCTTTAAGCCCTGGGAGGCCGCTTGAAGGGCTCCCCGGAGCCTTCTCTTCTCCAGGCTGAACCCCCCCAACTCTCTCAGCCCGGCCCCCCAGGGGAGCTGCTCCAGCCCCCCCAGCATCTCCGTGGCCTCCTCTGGCCCCGCTCGAGCAGCTCCATGTCCTTCTGCTGTTGGGGGCCCCCGAGCTGGCCCCAGCACTGCAGGGGGGTCTCCCCAGAGCGGAGCAGAGGGGGAGAATCCCCTCCCTGGCCCTGCTGCCCCCCCTGCTCTGGCTGCAGCCCAGGGCACAGGGCGGTTCTGGGCTGTGAGCGCACGTTGCTGGGTCTTGTTGAGCTTCTTGTTGAGCTTCTTGTCAACCAACACCCCCCAGTCCTTCTCAGGGCTGCTCTCAATCCATTCTCCATATATTTACTTTCATAGTAAAGCCATATATTTACTTTTGTAGTAATTATTAAAGATAAGACAAAACTAACTCTGAGGAGGAACAAGAAATAAAGCTGAATATATGATGATATTAGCCACATGCTGCTATAGATATCAAATTGAGTAGGTACTATTTTTAGAGCATAGGAAGAGGGTGAGTATATTTTACAGCAGGAAATGATGGCTTCATAGATATGAACAGATCTATGAATAACGAAAAAGTTCCTGTTATGAGTTTGTTTTGTTTCATGAGTGAATGAGAGTTTCCTAAAAATCTACACTGAAAGAACTTTTTAGTGTTAGGTGAAAAATCAAAGGAACTACTGAAGACAGCTAAATGAAGCATTTGAAACTTTTAAAAATGAAACACTATGGAAAGTTCTGAATAAATTTCTTGGTAAAAATTAATGGGTTTTAATACTGTTTATGCAATTGAGAAACTGTGATATTTTCTTTGTAGTGTGAAGGGCAGTTTCCTGAGGTTTTGACATTAGTTTGTCATTTCCTTTGAAGAGCTCAGCAGTATTATTAGTTTTTGATAGTTATATACTTCAGAAATTCTAAAAAGTTTGAGCTTTTAAGGTTGCTTTTTCATTCCTCAGCTGAATTTCCATTAGTTTGGAGGTGATCCCCCCTTGTTTGCATATCTGTTGGCAACAAAGCCCTTTGGTTCTGAGATCAGGTGATGGCACAGGGCGGCCCCTGACCCTCTGAAGCTGGGGTCTGGAGTCTGCATTCATCTTACTTTGGCTCCCTTCCCTGCTTATTAGAACAAATAGTAATTTGCAACATATGGAGAATACATTGTAATATTGTAGGGTCATTTACAAGGCGTTAAAATGGAAGCTTTTAAAACTGGTTGACACTTGGAAGTTCATGTATACTGTTCATGCACTGGGTGTTGCTTGTGTCACTGCAGCACAAGTTGAAGCTTTAGGGGGGGAAAACTGTAACCATTCATATTTTTCTTTTGTATGTCATGACATCTTTTTTTAGGCGCCCAGTGGGCTTTAGAAAGAGTGCAAGGTTTTATTGCTAACTTCTGTTATGTAGAATATTTATGTGTGTTAAATAGGAGCAGAATTTCTGAGCTGTCCAAGACTGAGTTATCTTGACATAATGTAAAGTGGTTGTTTGAGATGATGATGTCTTACCAGTGGCCTGTGGGATGCTTCCCTTTGGCCTGCCAGTTTTCCTTGCAGGAGGTGGGGATCAGCTGTTCAGACAGCAAATGCTGACCGAAGAGCTTGGCTGTGCCACGAGCTTCTTCCCAGCACCCACCAAGGATGTGGGAAGACTGTGGGCTTGAGAAAGAGATGGTTGCCACTTTCAGCAATGGCAATTTTGGAACTGGGTATTCATTTCTATCAGCAGTAACCCTTTGCTTAGGTTTCACATAAAGGTTTGTTTCTGGAAGTGTGGGTGTGTTTGTTTTCTTTTCTGCTCCCCCCACCTCTCCAGTGGGAGGGTTATTTCTTTATTAACGCAAGCCATGGTTCATGGGTAGGTAGAAGTTTGAAACTGGTACATCTGCAAGTAGAAATAACTCTTGCTGTCTCTGTCTGCTTGCTGTTGTGTCTAAGCTGCCCTCACCCTTATAAGTGTGTTTGTACACTGATGTGATGAATTGGTTTGGTTGAAAAGTAAACTAAGGCAAAACACCAAAAAGGTGTCGTTTTAGCTTAGGCCTTCCTCGACTTTGCTGCGTGCATGCACAGGCACTGCTGGCCCAAAGCAAGTGGTGGCTTTTGGGGAAGAAGTGTCAAGTCAGGTGGCTGTGTTGGTTTAAACTGTTTGTGAAGTGATGGTAGGGCTGCCTGCCTTGTTGACTCGAGTGAAAGCCCAGCAGCCCGCTCGGTCCCAGAATAAGCAAACACTCGGCTCCTTTGCGTGTACACATAGTGCTGCTTCAGCTGCTGGGATTGCCAGAGCATCCGCATGCTCCCGCCAGCTGTTGTATTGTGGGAACAGTTTATTATCGGCTAAAACTTAACTGAAAGGGCAATAGGATATACCAGTGCAAGGTACTGTTTTACCAAAATAGTTGCACTCTCCTATATATCCCAATATAAACATTTTGGATTTCTTTTTTTAACCACTCTGTCTTTCTGCGTAATAGAACTACGTATGTCTGGGCTATGTCTGGTTTGTGCAGACTGAACCCAGTAGGTCATCCTGCTGTAACTGTCCCATGTGTGTGCTGCCTTAGACACCCCTGCAGAGTGATTGCATGTTAATGTATTTATACAGCCCCTCCTACACACTATCATGGGAACCATTCCCTCTTGCATTTGTGCAGTGTCTGTAGCAACAGTTGGAGTTGCTGTGTGGAAAGGCAGAATAGTTTTTTATTGTGGTTTAGGTAGCTGCAATGAAAGCGCAAGTCCCTTTTGCAGCCAGATCCCCAATTGTCTACAAATTCTGGATCACCTATACTCATGCTGTATGAAGATTACCTGGAGCCATTTGGATCTTCTTTAGTAATGTCTATTTCCTTTGTTAACTTGGTAGTTTTAGTATATTTTGGACCTTGGGTCAGTTTTTTTTTTTTTTTCTTTAGAAGTCCTTATGTAGCTGTTAAGGAGGCCATGATGCCCTACACGTTTTCCATTTAGTTTTGTGTGACAGTAAACTTGCTAAGTACTGGAACTACATCAAACTTGTCTGCTCTCTTTCTGTGTGGGAGATGGGTTTCAATATGCAGTCTTGGTAACTCATGCTTCCCTTGCTGCTTCTCTGAGGCTGAGAGGAAAAGAACAGAGACAAGCTGTTCTCTGCAGGAGATCTCTTTGTATACATGCTAATATGTATGTATACTTGTGAATGTCCTTGTACTTTCTTGATTAAGGGAACAACAGTAATTGGATGCTTCAAAGAAGATTTTTTGGTCTTTGTTTCACTTGGTAAGAAAACTTGTGCTTTGGTTGTTGCAGTGGAAACTAAACGACACAATCTTGATTCAGGATAAAATTTGGTAATAATAAATGAAGTCTAGCTATACAGTATGAAATATTGCACAGAGCAGACTTTCCCTTTTCCTTACTCAAAGTGTAACTAGCATTTGAGCACAAGGCAAAGACCTTAAAATGTGAAGTGATTGAAGGCACTGGCTGGCAGGACTATGGAGCTTGAGATCCTTCCTTTTGTTCAGCTGGCCTGCAGGCAGCTCTTTGCTGCTATAGCAGCTGGAAGTACTTTGGTTTCAGCTTTTCATAGTCTCTTGTCAACCATTGTTTGCAGGTGTATTGAATATGGACATCCTCTGGACATAGAGGCTGTACTGGTGAGTCTTTATAGACAAGGTGTAAATTAAGTTAAACCCTGGGGGAGGAGGAATGCAAACTTCTGATGGAGTGAAGGCAGTGGTTTTGAGAGGGCATCCGTGTGCCATACGGAATGCTGGATGCTTTCCTGGTTCCTGTGGGGAAGCTGCAGCTGCAGTAGCTCACGTTGCCTTTCTTAGTGTCTAGAGAAATGCTTATCGTCTTCCACAGATGGAGGAAACCTAGGGGACATTAAAGAGGCACTTGTCCCACTAGCCTTCTGCAAGATTGATTGGCTTTTCCTAATCCATCTTTTTGATCTCTGCTAACCATCTTGTCTCCAGCTGTAACATCCTCTCGTTTGGATTTATGGACCACTGCCTGGGGAGAGAGCTGCCACTGCAGGCAACCAAGCTGTTCTTGAAAAGCAGGGGCTAGTGAGACTGACCTATTTTGTTTTGTAGGTTAAATAGATCACATGCAGCTCAGAATTTGGCAAATCAGAGTGTCTTCTGTTAATAGAGCAATGGAGTCAGTGTTACATGGTTGAAGTGTTCTAAGTCGAATAGTGTCTAAAGACAATCACTAGAAGGTACATGAGTGTTGCTATTCGTTTATTTGTAACTAGTGTGTTTCAGGTATTGTTTTCTCTGAATTGTTTGGATTCATCTGGTGGATAGTGAAAAGCTTGTAGGAGATCTCCTCCTGCTTTGCAAATGCTTGACCACAGCTTGTTTGCACATTTCTGAAGAGCTGCTTTGGTCATCTAGCCTGTTTTTGAGGGAGGAAGTGTGGTCTAGTGAGTCAAACACTGAACTGGCTCTGCAAAGAATTGCTTTTGCTGTGGGACAGTAATCTTGGGCAGACAAAGCTACACACAAAAATGTTCCTATCTATGAAGAGTAGATAAGGGGTCTTAAAATTCTGTGTATGCTGCTTTGAGAGCACTGATTGAAGGCATATGAACTGTATTTCTTTTTTTCAAGACTTCATCCAGATTTTCAAACCACTTGTTCTCCTTTCGGGTTTGCAGGTTTGGGCTTTTTGCTACTTTTACTCTGTAAACTGATCAGATCTCACAAGGATCCTGCTTTGCAGGTGGAGAAATGAAGTTTAGAAAAATACAGTGTTCACCCCCAAGCCCCAACTTATGATTATCCCCAAGGATAAGCGTAGTTTCATAAGAAGGACTTAAATATAAAAAGATGTAAATTTGGAAGGGCACCAGGGTGTTCTTCCTTGCTTCAGGCAACGATGGCTGCCCAGTTTAATTGAATGTGTTCTTTGTGTTTGAGGAAGAAACATAAAATGTTTAAATCTGTTGCTTTAGGTTAGAGATTCACCTTAGAGTACAAATTGTTTCACAGTGAGATAACTAGTCCTATACAAATATACCTGAGAGGCTAGGATACAGTACTGGAATACTGAATTATATCAGAATAATGCCATTAAGGTATCCTAAGGGATGTTAACTTAAGAAAGTAATGTAACCAAAACAGCTACACCTGGTGGGAGTGTGTAGTGCTTTGTATTCAGTATGAATTACAGTCCTTCCTAACAGCTAGCTTGTGGCAGAAATGTAACAAATGGTAATGTTCAATTTACCTTGCTGTTGTAGAGTGTTCTGCAAAACCTTCTGTTTCACCTGTTTCTATCAGAAATTCGGTGCGTCGCAGAACAAAGTTATGTGTAGATAACTGAAATGTGTCCGGTACTGGTATGGTAATGGTCTGGTACTATATGATACATAGTATGATGAGGGCTCCTTTAGTTTTCTTATGTAGGTGTTAAAGTAATTGCTGTGATTACTCCTGAGACCTTATAAGTTCTGGTCATATTGATGATTTTTTTTTTTTTTTAATTTGAGTTAACAAAAAAAAGAGTATGTGTTTATAGAAAATGACAGTGATTACGTGAAAATACGTATTTGGAAAGAGCTTTTGGGTACTGTCTTATTTGGCCTTTAAAACCAAGCATTGGGCTTCTCATATCTGCAAGATACAAAATGTCTTTTGTACAAAGAAGGCTGGCTGACTCGACCATTGAAGCACGCAGAAACATTCATTATTCTTTTTTTTTTTTTTTTTTTTTTTTTTCCTTCTTTTTTTCTCTCCCCCTGTGATCGGAGCGCTGAGCCTAAACTGCAGGAAAAGGTCCTAACTGAGAACAATCAGGATGGGAAACTTTTGGAGAAGAGGTTAAGGAAAGGATCAAACTCTTAACATTGCTCTGTGGACCGATCTCCGTGTCCTGAAGGGCAAAACCACTAATGCAGCTTGTTGATTTTTTGTAGGACTCTGTCTGCTTGGCATGATGTGTAAGCGGGAGTCGTGTATGCTGGTAGGGCTTCTGGGCACTAATGTACTTAAAGTAATAGCAGTGGGTGTGTTTCTGGCTTCAAACGCTTAACTCCTATAGTTAGAGCTGTAGTAACATGCGGATGGAGAAATCTGTTGCAAAAATCGGAACTGCGAAGCTGTTCAGTTGTGCTGGCTGAAACTTTTCTCCACTGTTTTCCATAGAAAATTGGATTCTCTTATAAGTGACTTCTGAAAAGGTTTCTGCTTTCTTTCCATTATTTTTCCAGTGAAATGTCTTGGCAAAAACCATTGAATTTTCTCTGGGAGCTCATATTTCAATTTTAAATTGAATGTTTAGGTTGAAAATAAGAACTCTTTATTATAAAGTTCAGCTGGAGAGAATTGACTGCAATAACTAACTTTTAATGTGTGTTTAGGTATTTTTTTATAAGCTTGTTATGAATAGCTTTGGGCATTCTCAATAATTACTATAGACTGCAACTTTTAACTTTAAATACTTAGTCCGTAGACCACATTAAAGAGATAAGGTCTTGTCTCATGAAATAGCTTCCATTTATGTGGCTCAGAAGATTCCGAGGGCCTCTCAAACTACATAAATATAAGAACACTGCAAAAGTACAGCCAGGCTAGCAAGCAGCACGTAGTATGGTTCACGTCTGTGTGTAGGGAAGGAGGGAGGGCGGGAGAGAGAACAGCTTGGGGCAGAGTTGGAGGATGAATGGAACTCCTCTTCGTGACAGAAAGTACTGTGGCATCATCTCATGATTGTGAACAGAACAGATACGCTTCTTGAGACTCATCCAAAAGGCTTCTGCACAGTGTACTTCATGATTGATGGCCAGTCTGTTTGTAGGAGGCTCTTTACCAGGATATTTTACTGACAAAGCATTGTGAGTGCAGATGCAGATGCAGTGTGAAGCAGTGCTCTCACGGATGCCTGTTTGCCAAAGCATAACACAAGGTGCTTTATAACATGCCTGCACTAGAGATGTAGCTGGCATGCTGGTGTTGGTCATGGGTCACTGCAGCCTGAAAAATAAAAAAAAAAAAAACAAAAAACAAAGCAAAACAAAGCACAAAAAACCCAAACCCTAAAAACATGTCTGAATTTGAGAAGCTTCAGGCCATCTTTGAGTGTGCTGGGTTGACTGTTGGCTGAGCCAGGAGTAAGGTTTGTCAGACTGCTCTCATTGCAGCAGAGCCATCGGGAATCGCTGTCCGTCCCTCCCAACCTGCTGGTTTCAGTGATCATCCACTGGGTCTGTGAAAGGATCTGGGCTAAAGCCGCAGCACCGAGCTCGCTTGTGTGTCTGGCCAAAACCAGTGCATCTGCTTGAAAGGATAATGGGCAGAGGCTGATGCTGGTCAGTCGGAGTGGAGTCTGTGGTTTTAGTAAGGTTTCTATTCAACTTGCCTTTTGAGTTGCTGAATCAATCTCTATCAGGGTCATAAACAATTGCATGAATAGAGATGTGATGACTGGTGCTGTTTAATGTCTATTCTTACTAAATCTTACAACCATAATGTTGAAATGGGACTAAAGGTTTCTCTAAAGAGGGAAACTGCTCTGTATTTCCTTTAGATCTGTTTCTCCGACTTCCCACCTCCATTTTCCATGGCCGCCTTCTGTTTTGAAGAAATGTTGGGAGATCATCTCTTATTTTTTTTGCCAGAATTGCATGAGATCTTGGGAGCTTGTATACTCAGACAATGTATGCTAGTTATAGAGTATAGTAAACTTGGTAAGTGTTTCAACATGAGAAGTTTAGCAGCAGTAAATGTGGAACTGTTTTCAACTTCATTATTCCTAGATAATGACACAAACTAAACTCAGAAAGGCCCCTTCTGGCTAGAGCTTCCACATGAGGTTGTATTAATCAAACCACTTGTTTAAACTGGATGATTTGTAGCTGTAGATGTGCATTGTGATTTTTGTTGTGTTTTTTTTTGTTTGTTTTTTGTTTTTGTTTTTGTTTTTTTTTTTTTTAAATTTATTTTTCATTAGACAAAGGAATCTGTTAATAAAGCAATTCTGGTTATTTATAGGGGCATTTCCATGAAGGCCTATAGGACAAGGGGTTTCTCTGTGTGTTCTGCTAGCACTGAAACGTCCAAAACCATCAATGAAGAATGTAACTTCTTCAGAGAAAACGGTTATGCCAGAATAAGCATGAATTCACTTTTCCGGTATAATGTGCTTATGTTGATAAAGCATATTCTTACTATACAGGAACACAGTTTACTGGAAGAGCTAGATCAGCCCAAGGGGTTTCTACTGTGATAATTCTGCGTGTAGCAAAACGTGAAGATTTATAGGGGATGTTTATGGATGAGTTTGACTGTCTTGGGTTATTTTTATACTTTGCAGATAAGAAATGAAAGAAAAATCCTCCTCCTATATGCTTTTTCTTCTTTTATATGTGCACTGAGAGTCAGGAGCAGATTTTAGTTCAGTTGCTTCCCTGTCTTCTAGGCCAAAATTTACGAGTAGAGTTACTTGCCTGACATTTCTGAACATCAGTTGGGTGGCTGTTTATTGGTGCTGTTGGTTTGTGTTGGATTTGGGCTGTCCCAGTCAGGCCCTGGGCGAATGCCGTAGGCTGGAGGAGGCACAACCCCAGAGCTGTTCTGCACGGCTTGCGATGTTCAGGGCCTTTGTGTAGCGTCGGCACGTTGTTACGAAACATGACCAAGGTAACACTCACCTTCTAGGCCACTGTGTATCTGATCCCAAATGTCCCGACTACTTTTAAGTTGGCTGTTGCTCTGTTTTGACAGCACAACTAGAATGTTTTTTTTATTAGTCTCTTGTGATTCCTAGATATGAGGTTAACTTTTTTGCATTCTGAAAAGAAAAGCTTTTCCTAGTCAGATAAGAAGTGTTTCTTCATACCTTTAATATAACAGACTGCAGAAATGTTTGCCTGCCTTTCTATCCTTCTTAGTCATGAGATTTTTATCCAGTTAGCTGAAGGGTTGTATGCAAGTTCCTTGGAATGAGAGCTTCTACAAGACTGGCTGATCCAAAGTATATAAACTGGTTATAGGAGGGGAAATCTGTTTCCTCATGCAAATACAAAAGCTGTGATACCAATGGAAAAGCTTCTATTTGATTTATATCATATCCTTCCATGTCTTGAAGAAATAGAAGTAATCCCAGGTGTTTTCTGTCATATGTCCATTAGTGTTTTTCTTCTGTTCCCTTCCTTTGCCAGTCTCCAATCCTCTACTTTCTGTTGCCTGTTCCTACCCTTTGCTATAGGATTTCCCCCTGGTAACTCTAACGAAATGACACTTCTGCAGCAGAAGACAAGGGAGATTATTAGACAGTGAGTGAGCCTTTATACTTCTAACTCTGGAAGGACCTTAGATACTAGACACCTAATTAAAAAGTCAAAGCCACTTCAAGAAACAAATGTCTAAATATAACCTCAATTTTGTGCAGATGGACTCTGGTAACTAAGGCTTCACAAGATGAATACAATATATATAGGAACTCCTGTAGCTTCTCTAATATAGAATTTTTATTAGCATGGTCCAAGGGCTTTATTAGCACTAATTTGGGACGGCTTGCTAAACTCACTTGTGCTTCTGTTGCTCCTGAGTGAACTCCCAAATTAAAGTCAACAAACAGCTGTGCCTCACAGCCTAGTGTATACTTGTAATGCACAAGTTTTAATGTGTTTTGTGCATGTGTTTTGTTTTTCATTTCATGAAAAGTTCTGCATATTCAGGCCTCTGATTTTTTTTTTTTGTGTGCTGTGAGGTTGGTTTTGTGTGTTTTTGTGGGTTTTTTTCCTAGACTAGTACCCATTCCTACTGTTTATTCAATGCTTTATTTTGGAAAACCATTCACTGTTCTAGAATCTTACTGCCCATATGGAGATGTGAGCATGTACCAGATGCTAGGTCGCTGAAGTCAGCTGTTCATTGTGGAACTTGCAGTCAAGTACCTATTGCATACCAATAATCCTCAAGGGTATGGGCTACACAATTCTTGATTTCAGGAAATGACAAAGAAATAAGTAGAATGACAGTTCCTTCATGTAAATATTTGACTAGTCCATAGAAACTTGCAAAATGTATTTTCTTAGGCCGTATTTTTTCTTACAAGAGCTCATTTTGATAGGTTTAATATCCTGGGTGGCAATCAAAGACTCCTTTCTTAGTATGCTTCCTACCTGTATTAAAAAGACTGTGGTTCCTCTAATCTTCTGACAAACTGCCCTCCTGATGTCTTTTTGAAAACATCTCTTTTCTTTTTATTTCAGGACAAACACCATGATGCTGCTCACGAAATTATTGAGACAATTCGGTAAGTGTTCAGTGCAGACGTGGCTAGAGCCCTTTCCTGTGTCTTACTGTGTCTCAGTGAATGGATGTCTTGAGACAAGATATAAAGGAGACCAGCAGTTATAATTATAAGTTAGCAGCCCTAAATTATTTTATAAGCTGAATTGATATTGTTGCAGTACAAATCTTGTCAAATAGACTTTGTTTTAACTTGCCTCTCTGTTGAACGGAATTAAAAATGAGTAGTGATATTCAACTTTGGTCCTTATGGTAGTCTGTATTTGATCTTTAGAAAAGCAAGGTTAAGAAAACATCATTGGTATGATGTGTGAAGATCTGGTCTTGCATATCCTTTTCCCTACCCTTTCCCTTTCCCCTTGTTGATGTGAAGTTACAGCATTGTTAGCATTTGCATTATTTGGGAATAATGTCCTTATTAGTATTCTGCTGATAAGTGGACCAGTGTGGGGAAAAATGTGAGGGTAAAGGTGAAAGAAAAGTGAAGAGTAGGAAGTCTTGAGTGTTTCCCAACACAGGCAGTGGTTATGACATGACTTGCTGTTATTTCAGCAGGATTAGGAGGTGACTTGCTGTAGAACAACTTTTATTAAATGCTAACACAAGCTCTTCAAACACCTGAGGGATGCTAATGTGTTATCCACATTAGATTGTGTAAAAGCTGTTCTTGCTAACTGTTTTAGATCCTTACCGTACACACTTCTCTTGTCTGAGGGCTGTATCTGCAGCAGGTTTTAATGGTTGGATGGTGCAGATAGAGGTGAGGCACAAAGAATGGTGTTTTATCTGCATAGCCACCTGAGCTTGAAATTTGGTCAGTCACATATGGCCTAGGAAAAGGTAGCAAGTCTTGTTTGCTCCCAGCGTGAGTGCTTGCATAGTAGTGTTCTTGATATTCACTTAAATACATGAAATAATAGCATTTTCCCATGATCTGTGGTGGGAGAGAATGTGTAACGGGCTAAGGGCTAGAGCTGAGAATTTTTCTTCTAAAGAATTTTTTTTTTCTAACTACAAAACCTTGACAGAAGATGCACTGCCACTACTACTTCCAGTTCACTTGTACTGATGTTGATGATGTGCCTTGGGAACCTGTGGCATCATTTGTCAGTATGATTACTGAGAAGTCCCTTTCTAAAGGGATTTAAACAGATGTGGTGCTGAAAGTGATTGCTGGAGTCATTGGTGCCATGCTTTCTGTGCTACGCTAGCTGAAAGCAAGGGGAAAACTGTGTTAGAAAGCAGTTGGGCCAAAGTAATGTTTCACAACTGTGTTTTTAGCGTGATTGCAGTGAATACAGTATGTTCAAAGGCTTTCATGCTGCCTTTGCCTGCCTTGTGCAAGGTAACCACAATGTGGTTATGAAAGTGGTGGGTAAAAGAATGCAAAGAAGTATTTATTTGTTCAAGCCTGTCAAACACTTGTTGACTGTCCATTTCCCTAATCTAAGTGAAAAAAAAATTAGAGATCAGAGTCCTAACATTTTTAGGGAGATGGAAGATATTAGTCAGAGGAGAGTCAGCCATAGGCATACAAGTTCTGTTTGTTACTTGCCTAGGTTTGATAAAGGTGAATCAGCCAGAAGGAACCAAAACTGTTGAATGTCCAGTCATTATTTTTTTTTCCTACCATTTTAAAAGTGAAGCACGCTTCAAGGAATATGAAGAAAAAGCTCTGCCATTCCTTTTGGAATTCATCCTATGACATGCTCCGAGGTTTTTTGAGTATGACAGTGCTTTCCCATTTTGATGCTTTTGGAGGAAAGTGTGTGCAAAGCTCATGCGGCTTTTAAGATGTCTTTGAAAGGAATTAATCTTCCTACATTCCAAGACTGAAGATGTCTTGTTCTGTAAGATGCCATTGTCAGATGCACTGCAAGTGGGTGCGTGCTTTCCATTTCTAATGGCAACAACATATGGGGCTTTGTTAACTCAGCTTGTAAAAGGGATCTTTTTTCAAAATAACTTTTGAAAAATCTGTTTTGGGTTGTGTCAAGTAAGGTATAAGAGCAGTTTAGAGCACTACACAGGGGAGAATATCCTTGCAATGAATGGTTGGTGCCATTGTTTTGGGGTGCTGTAGGAAATGTCTTCTCCACGTGCAGCTTTGTATCAGAATTGCTTTGAAATATTGCCCTTCTGCATCACATTTTATGTTAGAGTAGCATCATCTATGGCTTTGAGTATTTCTAGATGCATTGAATACACTTATCACCTTGTTCTGAAGCTGTGCCGTTTCAAGAGCTTTATACTACTGCCAGTGTCAACAGGCACCTTACTGTTTATTTCATACAAATGTGAACTATTGCAGCTTCCCAATTAGCATTTTGTTATATTTACCTTACTCCTAACAATATTGTGCTCTTTCAGGTCTACTGAAGTATTCCGTCTTACATATAGTAATTCCAGTCTAGAATTGAGACAGACTACCTTATTATACTTAATTGGAGATGTTTTTATTTGTCATTTCTTCTCTTGTTCCAGGTGGGTCTGTGAAGAAATCCCAGATCTCAAGCTTGCTATGGAAAACTATGTTTTAATTGACTATGATACGAAAAGGTGAGAGGAATATTTTTTTTTTTCCCCCCACCAGGAGGACAGGCCAACACAATTTATAGTGAATCAGTTTGTAACTAGTTATTCTTAGACACTATGAACTGAAGTTTTCTTTTAGAACTGGCTTCAGACTCTGCGGAGTTATTTTGGTAGGAAATGTGTAACAGCAATATTGGCAAGGGCTGTTGGATTAAGGACATAATTGGAAACTCCACACAGCAGAAAGTTGAGCTCTGGTGTACGTTGGAATTACTCACTTCAAAACAATGATCGGTATCTGCGCTGTTGGATGGTGTCCAGTGTTAGGAATCTGAATGGCACAGAGGTTTCTACTTCTGTAGTAACTAAGAATTCCTGTTTTGAAAGTGGCATGCCAGAGCTGTTTGTCAGTGCTGTGTCCTCCATCTGCCGTGACCGTGGGAGGTTAACCTTCCCCATCCCTCCTCTGGGTGGGATTCAGTGCAAGTGGAATGCTGTATAGTTGGGGGGCTAAATTAAAAGGCACACTGTTCATAACACTCTTCTGGGCAGTTAGAAGTAATTTTAAGATGCTGGTAGTTACATACGAACACCTATGCCACAAGTATCTTTAAATGAATGTATAGTCTGTGGCATTTACCTTGAAGCTGGGAGAGGCAGATTCTGACCTCTGGTATATCTATGGAGAGGTGTGAGGTTCTGTGTATTGACTTGGCTGTACTGAGACTGGAAAAAGAGATGACCCTCAAGCTGCAGTTTACAAAAACCTCCTTAGTTGCTTTCATGGGAAGGACTAAATTTGTTTGAGTCCACAGCATGGCTAAACTTTTAGAATGACGTTTACAGATTAACCTGCAGTGCTCTAATTAGTCACTGGCTATTTTCCTGAGCACCAGATACTTGTATCATGATCTGCTTAAGATACTTCTTCCTCTTCTCTTAATTTTAATTGTTTCATTGCAAGACTTGTTAGTCCCTCTATTCCTCCTGAAAAATTCAAAAGGAGAAATCAGGGTTGAGCATCCCTTGTCATCAGATCCATTAATTTGGATTTGTGGATTACTCACAGCGACTGCAGTGCTGTAACTTTTGTAGTTCTGGCATCCTCACTGGGCATGTTTAACTGGGTAGCATCAGTGTGGTTGGCAGCAGTACTGAATAAAAGAGAAAACCATCTGTTCCCAAAAGTCATACCCCACTTACCTTTCTGCAGCTTTCCAAGGAAGTCATAAACCTGTAATTTTGGTAGTGGTTTTAGTCTTTTTGCCTCCTTTGAAAAAATGAATCAGAAAAATTACTTGTAGCAGATAGACTGACACATGGATGTGAATGAGAAGCAGCAGATTATAGAAACGCATGCACCGTGCAGACAAAAACCCGTTTCAGCCTCTTGCTTTGTCTTAACGTGGAATTAAACACAGGCAGTTGAAAGCTTGAAGTGAAAGTCAGCAGTACTCCTCAGAGATGTCCTAGTCAGTGTAGTGGTAATGAGAATCACAAGAGACTGAAGAGCTGCTTCCTTCCGATGTCCCCTGGTCCCCCCGCCCCTTTCCTGATTTGGGGATAGCCATGATTTAATTATATTATTCCTGTAATTACTTGGATTGGTTTTTTTTGCTGCTGCTTTGTGGGTCTGGTTATATAATGGATGATGTTCCTAGTAATATCTTTTCTTCCCTGGCCTGAGATGAATTTATTTAATCTTCTCAGTTTCTGTCATTAAGTCATCTGCCTCGGTTGACTGTAATCCCAACCAACTCGTGAAGCAATCAGTATGTTTTCCTGATGGGTGAAATTTTAGTCTGTGTCCTGGGTCTGTCTGCATTTTCAGTCCCAGAGTTAATTTCTAGAGAAGTATCTTCTTGTTTCAGGACTGGTTATCATGGAGAGATGATGGAACAAAGGAGAAAACATTACAGATGTGTTAGATTTCTGTGCAGCTGAAAATATGGAAGAGAAGTAGTGGACTGTGAGAATACACAGTCTTGGAATGACTTTCCAGGTCATACTTTGAGTTCAGTCCTTTTTCCATTAATTAAAGAAACTAGCATTATTTGTCATATATATACTCTGGTCTACTGGGGACTTTTTGTAAAGGAAACTGTATACGAAGTCCTAAAGCTGTGTATGTAATTACATGTTCTGCAAGAAACAATCCCTAAGTAGCCACCTACTTACAGTATGTATGATGGCAAAAAAAGCACAAGGTTGTACTTTCAAACCTGCATTTTAGAGTTCTGTGTTTTTAACTGACCCTGTGTTCTTTCTCCCCACATAGCTTTGAAAGCATGCAGAGGCTTTGTGACAAGTACAACCGAGCCATTGATAGCATTCATCAGTTGGTATGTATTTACCTTTGTTGCCATCATGTTTATCTATCTGGTTTGAGATCACATATAGTGAATATTATCCAGAAAGTGGTGACTGACTTAGCGCTGGCATATATGTGTTAGTCTAGTTGCGTCACCAGTATTCAGCACTTCCGTTCTTTTGGGGACTTAAGTCTGATATTAAACCTTATTTTCCTGATCATACCTGGACAGTCAAGGAGTTAGTATTGGAGGGACATTCTTATAGGAAGGAAAAAAAAAAAACCCGTTGTTTTTTTTCTTTCCCCCAAACTACAGATTTGTAAACTATTACTCTTTAGTGAGCACTTCTGGCACCATTATTCTGGCACTTTGAAATAGCTAAGTTACCTTTAGGGAGAAGAAAAGGTTTCTCTGCATTTAGTGTGTAGAAGTTTCACAGGGATTTATCATATAGATTTACTTTTGCATGGGGAAATCTGTGGCTTATGGGTACTTAAATAATCCATATGAAGTCTCCTGTGTATTATGCAAGTGATCCATGGCTTTGGAATTTCCTTGCTTGCCACTCAGTTCAGCTGCTCTATTCTGCGGGATCACTCTGGCAAAACTAGAATGTAATCTCTTTTCAGGCCAATTTAACAAGCTTTTTGGTTTTCTTACCCCTATAAAAGGTTGAACTGGAGGAAGCAAAACATGAACAATGAATTAATGTTACTATTTGGTTTAATTTTGAAAGTGTAGATGGATTTTTTTTCTCTGATGTGCTTGTGGGAATTATTTGAAGCATGCAGTATTATTGCAACAAGATTTTTTTAGCCAGGCTTTCCTTCACTTTGTGAGTGTACAATTCCCTAGAACTTGTGCTTGTTTGGGTTCAGGTGTCTTCATGTGTATGTTGGTTAACAGCTGAAAAATTTGAAGCTATTCAACATTTGAAGTTGCTGTCTGAAGTGGCAAACCTGATTGGCTTCATCTTCTTGCCATTTGAATCTCAGAAGAATGTTTAGGTTGGATCCTAGAGTTGTCCTCTTTTTTTTGTTTGTTTTTCTTTATCAAAGGGAGAGGTAGACATTTTTGAAACCTTTATGTTTAGGACAGGCTGTTTTCTGAAGAAGAAAGGAAGCTTGATTTCCATCTCTTTCCTGCCACTCCCTCTTTGAGTACATACGATCCCTGCCATCCTACAGTTCTTGAAAGAGAAATGAAACTGCTCTTATGTTGACAGTACAGTCAACATCAGTTCAGTGGCGATCAGTAAATAAAAAAATGAGTGAACAAACTTTTACACCTACTCCAGCTATATCCAATATTAAACTTTACATTGCCTATTGATTTTTTTACATCTCTTTCATTTCCCCCTTACCATGTATTTCCAGCAGGCATATTTGAAATTACCCGTTAGTTGAGGTGAATCAAAGTATAGACCAACCGGTGTTGCGTAATTTCTTTGGTATCATTCACTGTTTTCATCTTTATGGAGTGCCTGCAGACCAGCTTGTGAGAGGGGCTGGGAGGGAATTTCTCTCATTTCTATGTTATGCCAATGCGGTCTTTTTTTGGTGACATCTACTTGTCTTCACGTTGGGTTCATATCTTCTTCCTGCTCTTTACCTTTAGTGGAAAGGAACCACCCAACCGATGAAACTGAACACTCGTCCCTCCAACGGGCTCCTCCGGCACATCCTGCAGCAAGTGTATAACCACTCGGTGACTGATCCAGAGAAACTTAACAACTATGAGCCCTTTTCCCCAGAGGTTTACGGAGAAACTTCCTTTGACTTAGTGGCCCAAATGATAGATGAAATTAAAATGACAGAGGATGATTTGTTTGTTGACTTGGGCAGTGGTAAGTGACCAACAACTTCAGTGGGTTTTCTTTTTATCTTTTTGCTTGCTGTTTTCCCTTTTCTTTAAAAAAAAAAAAAAAGTGAAATTCCTATTTGGAAAGTAAACCAGGACTAAAGATTTTGTTTGAGAATTAAGCACGTTTTCTAGATAATCCCCAGTGATGCTCCTGCTTTTTATGACAAGATTAAACAGACCAAACAGACATCCCAGACATTCTTCCCTGTGGTGTTAAAATGTCCACCTACAAATGCAATAAACTCTTATTTACAAAAAACTCTTGGTTTCTGTTGCTTTTGGTGGATGAACTTATAAAACCTGAACAATATTAAAAATAATGCTTCAAAGATAACAATAGCGGTTCCATTTCTAAGGATTCATCTGTTTTCAGTAGTTCTGTGTATGCCCTTCATATCTGAAAATGTGATTTCTTGACCCTTCCCACACCAGCATGAAACACTTGGAGTGAAATCTGAAAATTAAGCAGTTTTTTTCCTTGACATACTTGTCAGTGTGTCAAAAAAGGCTGTCTACTGTGCTTTAACAGCTGCCTTGTGAGACCCCACAAAAATCTAGCTTCCAACCTACAACTGCATCTTGTGAACATGTTAGAGTTTTAAAAGGAAATAGATGTTTCTAGTTGGTAAAGAAATCAGATATGACTCAAACACATGTGGAAGTGATATACTGAGTAAGAAGATGGGTGTTCTTTTTTTTGTTGCTAAAGTCTGGTCCAGAGCAGGAAAGGAGTAATAAGAATTTCCCCTTTTACTGGATGCGCTGTAACGTTTTAAATGAAGTATGTTTTGGTTTTGTTGTTGGTATGATACAGGATTTCTAGGGAAAAATATTTTAAAATACATTCTGTTGTTAAAAAACAAATATATTTTAAATTCAAATGCAGCTTTTTTTTTTTTTTTTTTACCTCATGCTTCCTGCCTTAGTAGGACTATGTCTGAAATGTTCTGTTTCAATGACTTATGTTCAGATGGGACTTTTAGAAGGGCATCAGATCTGACAAACTGTTTTCCATCTGGAAGAAAAAAATTGCTATAGATGCTCTCAATTGTTTGTTCAGGAAGGTCAAAGAAGATCATATCTGAAGTTCTGTAGTGCTGCTGATTATGTAACAAGCTAAATGTTGGATACTTTTACCTGCTATCATCAGAAATAAAATCAGGCATTTACTGGTAACCTCCTCACTTTAATCTTGGAGATTGACCAACAGTATAAAAATTCACAGTCTAAAAATCCTGTATGAAAGTAATGATTTAAATTCAGAAACCTTTTGACTTTTCATGTTTGGAGTGCTGAAACAATTAAAAGCAGAACGTAGTGGTTGAGTTGGTAGTGAAGGAGTGAACTTTTTGCAAATTGCAATCGAAGCAGTATTGAGTACAGTGTAAGTGAAAACATTGTCATAGTGTATTATTTCTATCGGTACATTTATTGCTGTTCCAATAACTACACACATACAGCAGTGGCTGAACAGCAGGGCTAAAGCCCCCCCAGGATGCTGTGGCTGTCCTTGGTAGTTTTGTGTGCGATGCCAGGAATATGTGTCTCGTTGCAGGAAGAATTTATGGAGGTATGCATCATCATTAGGCAAACTGAAATTGTAATACAGTTAAGTTCTTGTAAAAGGAAGAGCCAAAAGAAGACGAGATTAATAACTTAAGCTGTATCATGTGATATCTGACAATGCAGGCTGTTCTTGATTGTCCTTTTAGTCTTTGTCCTCCTTGCTCTTCATAAATAAGAAACAACAAAACAGTTCTGCCTCAGATCTTTGATTGTCTGTGTTTTTCCCCTCTGCAGAAATTTGTATCTCTGTATTTGCTTGTGTATAAAATATACATGTGTATGCAAAATGGGAATTGGCAAAAAAACCCCCAAAACAACCAGAAAACCCAACAACAAAACCCCCTGTCAGCACTACAGTTCTCATTGTGCCAGACAACATTATAGTGGTAATGGTTTAAATGCAGGAGTTCCACCCCTTCAATTACCAGTGCCGCTTCCTGCCGGCAGCCAATGAAATGGAAAACAGCAATATGTTTTCTGTGCAAATGGGCTATCCTCTTAGATTCACTCTTGTTTCCCATGTGGTCATCTGCAGAATGAATAAGTGCACTGGTGAGACAAGAATGCATTTTGTGTTAGTCATAGACAAAAAGTGATGCATTAGTGTACTACTGATGAATATTGGATGTTTTAAGAAAATATTAAGTGACTGCTTTAACAAATGTGGATTGACATTGCTCTACTGTGTGCAAAATGTGGGTTGCTCATAGAGAGAAATCTAATGAATATTTTTTCTTTTTTGAATGTAAGCTGGGGCGGCGGAGAGGGAATGCATTCAGGCAAGGTGTAGAAATGGCAGCTAGTTACTGCTGGCAGCGTCTGATGCAAGTGGAATTTGGAGTGATGGGAAGTTCATGCATTTTTAAGTAATACTTAGTCTTGCTAGTGTAGTGGTTGCTTCTGAAATTTTGAGTGTTGAACCCTATAATATTTTCTAAAGTAGAGTTCCGAAGTAACTCATGTTATAAATAAGCTTTACATGTTCTCAGACTTTGTCCAGCATTTTATGGTGAAAACCAGCATACACATTGCTAGACTGACCAACATTATAGCCAGTCTTTAAATTTATGGTGTAGGTATGTGACACACAAATACTTGTTTTGGGATGTGGTAGAGTTTCTCTAACTGTTTGTTCAATTAATTAAATAGTGAATTACAGTGTAAAACCTGTACATTTGATGAAATACATATAAAATTTGTGGGAAAAAAATTAAAATGCAGCTATTCTGAAATCTGTGTGAAACTGTAAAAATGACCCTCTAATATTTAGTAGAAGTAGCCATTATCAATACAACCATTGCTGAAATGTTTTAATCTTATGCTATTATCATAAGAAGTGCTCAATATGTTGAAAAATGTAAACCTTAGAACTACAGTGCTAGAAATTAATTTTTTCTGTAAGAAAAGTAAAATTGCACTGCTTTCTTAGTATTTCACATCTTGTAGGGAAATGGGACTTACTTTCATAATGCATGTTGCCTTGAATCTGCTTTTCAGTTGAGAGGTAGGCAGAGTTCGTATGGGAACTGTCAGACACAGCTGGGAGTTGAAATTGTACCCTGAAGCCTACTCCCACAGATTACCTGCATTTTTTCTGTTGGCCTTTGCTCTAAAAGCTCTTATCTCCACTTGCAGTGGTTTTCTACTGAAACTTGTTCTCCGGTCTGTTTTTTCTTTCCTGCAGGTGTGGGTCAGGTGGTGCTTCAAGTGGCTGCAGCCACAAACTGCAAACATCACTATGGTGTGGAGAAAGCTGATATTCCAGCCAAATATGCTGAGGTGAGTTTTTTTTTTGAAGCGAGTTGTGTGTATATGCCTCATTTGAAGGCTAACTCAGTGGTTCAGGATTACTTTTTAAGTGCTGCGCAGGAAGAAAAGCAGAGCTTCAGTCCTAGTTGCTTTTGCTTCTTGGGTCAGTGAGACCTGGAGCACAGCATGCTTGGGAAAAGAAAGGTATGTCTAGTTGATTGGCAGCAGTGCTTGTGGAGTGCACAGAAGGAGCATTAGCTTGTGCCTGAAGTGATTTCAGGAACAGGAGCTGTAAAGTGGTTTTAACAGTAATGGGGTAGGACCCATTCAAAAGGAAGAGCAGCATAAGCTTCACCTAAGCACCTGCAATCATTCTGTGTCTGAAATTACGCTAATACGAGGTTTCCAGAGACCATAGCATTAAGCAAATCTAGGAATTAATTAAAGAAGAAGTAGTTCTTAAAGGTTTTAAAGGCCGCGTTTCTGCTTATGGTAGTGATGCCCCTTTTTGGTGTCCTAAATCTGAAGTTCAGCGTAGTTATTAAACTGTTGTAGGCTAATTGATGAGGCCTGTGTTGGGTATCTGGTTAAAAACTGCTTAGTAGGCACCAAAATGAAGTCTTATAATAAGAAAACCATAATGTTTAGTCAGGCAGGCCATTTTCTTTCCACTTCTAATTCTGTGCCTATGGAGACACACAAAGATAATCAGTTCCAAGGCAAACCTGGAAAGCCAAATGAGCTACAAGCAAACAATAAAGGTTAGTCATGCCTTACCATAAGAAGTTTACTTTCTTCAGTAGACTGAACAGCAGCTTATCCCTCTGTATAGTTAAAACAAGCTGACTCAGTCTGTGCAGGCTAGGAAATTATACCTTATGAAAGGGGGGTGAAAAAAAAAAAATCCTTCATCCTCCTTTTCAGTGGTGTGGTCAAAAATGCATAAACACAGTGGTGAAGAGGATCAGACAAAGATCTAAAAATCCATTTTGTTTCCCCTGCCATGACCCAGTGGAAATTTCCAACTGGAGCGCTCTTTGCAGTGCCTCTGTGTGAGCCTTCTGGCTTCATTAGTGAGTCACTTGCAAGGCCTGGCCTGTCTGTGTTTACTAGTAAACATAAAGATCAGTGTTAAAGAGGGCAAGATACATTCTCACTTTCACTAATAGCCCTTCATGTCATTGTGCAAACACAAGGCTTTAGTGAAAATGGTTAGCAAACAAAAAAATTACCCACAAATTGAATATTAGGAGTGTTAACTCATGGGGTACCTTCAGTTTCAGAAGTACACCAGTATTTCATAAGATTACTGGATGAACAAAATATACTGCATTATTCTTCTGGTTACAGACCATGTCCTGTCAGATTTAACAACTAAACAGCTGCTGCAGTGTCAGAATGTGTGAAGCTGCCTGTGTACAGCTAATCTGCCTTGTGCTGTGTGTAATGGACCAGTTTTCCTCCCCATCTCTGACAAACATTTGTGGAAGGGTTTGGATTAAGTTTCTAGTTAAGATTGGCTGTGGCAACACATCTCTGGTTACTATGATAATTAATGCAGATGACTTTGAAAAGCTTCAGCTAAAGAGGAAGAACATTATGGATTTGTTTTAGTGGAGTTCTCTTTTTTTTAAAAAAAAAAAAGTAAGTTCACATAGCATATGAAAATACTGAAGATTTTTGAGTTATCCTACTAAGCTTTGGAGTGCTTTTGAAATGTAAAGAATTTTAAAACACATCTGTCAACACACACTGTTTTATTGACCTGCTGATGGAGGTCTCTACCATCTCCAACTTGCCAGGGAAACCAGAATTCCTGCTATGCTTCTCTCCCTTATCTCCTTTCCCTGTTACCTCCAAATTTGGGCCCTCCCATATGTGGAGTCAAATCCTAAAGATCCAGGAGGTTTTTTTCAGTCTTCTAAGATACTTGAGTTTCATTTTCAGATGTGTTGTAGCTGGGCCCTCACTGCCACTCTAAAGTGATGACCTGTGCTGCATATTGTCATCTATATAAGCTACAGCTGGGGATGAGATTTTGTAATTGGGGAGATGCTATTTGTAAGGCATCAAGCTATCTTGATGTATGGGGTTTTTGATTCCTTTCTCCTACATTTGAGCAATGGAAACCGGTGCCAGCCACCTGGTTGGGTAGTAGCAGCCTTCCATGCCCTGCAGCCCCAGTCTGGTTAGCTGGAGTTGGAAGCATTCTTCCTGGTTGTTCCAGCAAGCGCCATGCTCCTTCTATTTGCTGTTGCAATGCTTTGCATGCCACTTCCTGCTTTCTCATTCACCCTAGCAGGCATTGTCTTTTTCCTGTTTGTTCCTTTCCTATCTGGGCTTGGACTGGGCTGCATTCAGTGCCTCCTACTCGCTGTGGGATTATGTACCACAACACAGTAGCTGCCTAAGGTTGCGCCATTTTTCAGTGCTGAGCTGTGTTAACTCAGATTGCCTTGCCTATAGCATGTAACTGATGAAAAGGGGGGAGAGAAGAAGATGTCAGCTGATGAAGCAAAGGTTTTTTTAAGGAAACTAAACTACAATAGCTGTCTGCCTATCCTTTGAGTGTTAATGGCAAAAAACCCCAAACCAAACAAAAAGTCTTGGGAGTCAATGAACAGTCAGAGATGCATCTCCTTTTGCTGCTATGTAACTGGTAACATGAGATGTCCTAATAGGTGGTTTTGTTTTATCTCCTTCTAGACGATGGACAGAGAGTTCAGAAAGTGGATGAAATGGTATGGGAAAAAACATGCAGAATACACAGTGAGTGAAATTCAGCTGAAAAACTTTGTTATCCATGCTGATGTACAGAATTTGCAAAGTCCTCTTCAGCCTTTCACCAGCCAAGCAGCAGTATGAGTCATATCTGCTTCTTGGCTTTTATCTTGATCCTGAGGATGGTGTTCTCCACGACATCCTCCCAAGCCCCTCTCTTTGTCTTGCTTGAAAAGTGGTATGGTCTTATTGGGAGCACTTCCAGGTCTCTTCAGAAGCTCTTAGAAGATTCATTCTTCTAAAACATTGTTCTTTTGACCGGGGCTGCCATGTGTCTTCTGTTTGTATTAAATCTCCTTTTACTTTTTTTCCCCCTGCCCTCCTCTCTCCATGCTGTGGGAATTCTGCTGGGCAGACTATTGAAAATGGCAGCTCCTCCTTGGGTTTCTGAAATCTCCTGCTAGAAACAAAAGCTGAAGTTTTGGTTCTGCAGGCAGGTGAAGATGTGGTCTCCTGGGACAGGGGGTGGAGGGAATGGGATGGCAGGGTTTCAGCACTGGGGAGTGTGGGGTTGAAGTTCTGGATGACTGCCAGCACTGAGAGATTAATGCAGAAAACTCTAGGACCAATTAACAGGGTAGATGGTTTGTAGTTGGGGCTAAGGGTTGAGTTGTAGGCTCAGGAAGGATGGTGGGTGGTTAGTTCTGATTTGGAAAGGATTGGAATTAGATGCCCTGAGGGTGGAGCTAGAGCAGGAGGAGTAAATGGGTCATCACAGGACATCTCTCTACTTGGGGCTAGGGATACATGTTGTAATAGTTTTCCCCTTCCTCTGACTGTTACTTAATTACTGTGGATGTGTTTTCCACTCTGTAATGATAGTGTGAAGCAAGTGCAGAGTCATACACTGTCTTGTGTCATTCCTTCCCCTTTTCCTTTTCTCCCCTCTCTTAAATGTCATTAAGAACATCTGCTCCCTAATCATTTTCCAGTGAGGAAATGTATGTAATCATAGTACAATGGGAACCCACTGGCAGTTTTGAAAATACATGTATTTATGCTGCTTCTACCACTTTCCTATGGTCAAGGAAGAGGCTGAATGGATCAGGCTCGTTCCCTAATTGCCCCGAGAAGTTGGGTCACTCTTTGCGACTCAGAAGTTGCAGCTAGCAATGTGTACTGCAGTTGAAGCGTGAGCAAGTGTTTGGTGAACTACTTCTTCATTTCCCTTTCGTACAGAGCCATCATTGCTATGTTACAGGGATGGTTTGAACCACACGGCTTTCAGCGTTCCAGAAGTGTGGGATCAAATGGCAGGCTGTAGATGGCCAGCCTTTATTTCCCAATTTTCTGTGTCTGCTGGGATCCCTGGTGCTCTTTAGAGGATTTATATTGTAACAAAGGATGCTACAACCCTCCCTTTGGGAAGCAGGCTGGAGAAGGTGATGGTGCCACCTGCCTCTGCACTTCCTTCCTGAAATGCCTTTACTGTATAGCGTGATTTTCTTCAGAGGGATGCTGGGCCTGCTGTGGGACTAGTTTGTAGCAGGATTGATATCAGGCTGCTAACTCTTTCCTGCTGTGGAAACACTGTGAATGCTTTACTTTTCATGAAGTGGCCATATGGCATTTTTCCATTGTGTCACCCAGCTGGCATTACATGAAAGGAATTGTTACTGAAGATACTCTGCTTATGAGCTGTGTAATTTAAAGAATAGGATAGGAACTTGGACTAAAATATTGAAAGCATATTGATTGCCGTAGGCAGCGAGCATTTCCATATTGTGCATTCCAAGTGACAGAGTCTGGTACTATATTGAAACAAAGCTACTTATTTTTTGCTAGGTTCTTTGGCTTTTATAACTCTGTTTTCTGAAAAGTGTTCAGAGTAAAATTTCTCTTGAGTATGTGGTCTGCTTTTCTGGGAAGAGTTGAACACAGCATTTCTTGTCTTAAGGAAAGATGATTTCATATCACCTTGTCATAGTGACACTTGAAGACAGATTTTGGTCTTTTACATGTAGAGACATAGGGCAGCTTTTATTTAGTTTTTACTGCTTCATCAAACAACCTAGACTTACATTTGTGTTTTTTTTTTTTTTTGCCAAACAGTGTATTTTCTTTTGTTAACTCCTTAGGCAGCATCTTCTATAGGTGACTGTTGCTCCACAGAGAGCAAACTTGTATAGAAGACACTGGAAGGCATGGAATTAAAAGCCGCTTATCTTTGTCTTTCTGGAGAACAGCTTTGTCCCTGTGAAATGCTTAGTGAGGTCCCAAAACTCCAAATGTTGGAGACAAAATAAGCACAAATTGAAATAGTCTGTCATCAGCAGAGCTTAACTTGTGAATTCTACTCTGTTTTAGGCAGCCATATGAAAAATAAATATTTTGAGAAGAATAAAGTGTTGGAGGAGGGAAGCTTGGCAGAAGTTCAGTGGGAAGAAGTCTCAGATCCCACCTGCAGCTTTGTCTGAATAATGTGGACGGTGGTTTTAACTTCATGCATGTAACAGCTGCCTTGCTGTAAAAGTATAAATTGTGGTACATAAGGCAGCAATAAATCCTGCAGTTGGGTCTGCAGGGTTGTGGGTTTTTCTTTTTAACAGCCAAGAGCCTAAGAGCCTAGTACAATTATAGGTTTCCAATAGAAAGGGATTTTGATTTCTTACTGAAAAGTGATCTGCTGCTTGTCTTAAGTCTTGTCTTTTTAGCTAGCAGTGTTTTGGTGAGGCAACAGTTGATTGCCCTTACCAGCTCTGAAACCATCAGATTCACTTCCTTGCCTTCCCCACTGGAATATTCTTGTTATGGCTGGAAGTTCTGAGTTTGGACACATGAATTCTGGTGAGCAAGGTCCAGTGACAACATTTAAAATAAACCCTGATTGTCCAGGTATATTTCCATTCTATTTTGTCCACAATCATAGAAAAGTGTCTCTTTTGACAAATAGTTCCATACAAAATGCACAGAGTCACATACATGAAGATCTTTTCAGTAAAACAGAACGTGCATAGTCACCTTCAGATGATAATTGCATGTTGAACTTCTCCAGCAGCTAGTGGCGAAGTGTCCTGGGGCATGCTGGGTGCCTGAGGCTTCTGCAGAGCTACAGCTGCTGGTAATGGGTCATTGCTGCAGGCTGAGTGGGAAGATCCATTTGGGGCATGAGGGGAGTGGGAGAGAGGTTGCTCATCATACATTGCCTTGTGAGTCTCTTGATCTCCAGCTGTTGTAAATAATAGCATCTCATAATTCTGTTAAATACACCGAGTTTAATTTTAAATGACAAGCTGTTCAATCTCATGATTCTAATTAGAAAAAAAAAAAAATCATGAGAGTAACACTTTCTGGTAAGGATCTGTCTTAGTTTTTATATTCAACTGATATGTTTCATCTTGCTATAAATATTTACATCCCTGTGCTATGGTTGTATGGGGATTGATACCTAATTCCTGATCAGTTAGGGATAATCATATTCTTTGCTGGTCTTCTCTCTCACATTTGGAGGGAATGTATTACGTTTCTAGGGCTTTTTTCATCATCATCAGCTGCTTCAGCTTTTTGGACTAGAATGTCCCGCTTCCAACACATTTACTTTGTTTCAACTCCTTTTATCATCTTGTTTCTCTTCCCATGGATCTGAGAAGTTTCTAAGATTAGCCTTGCTCCATTCTTTTCAAGAAAACTGTTGTCTGAAGTAAATGGGAAACTTTTCTAAGGTCGTTAGACCTAGATAATTAGAGAATCTTTCTTGGGGAATTTCTGCACATGTGCAGTCGTCAAATTAAAAAGTGGTATTGCAATTAAGAGGCAGATGGGTTTTCATGGTTTCTAACTGTAAATATCCTCATGTGGCTTCAAAATCAGAGCTATCTCCAGGTATCTAGGGCACAATGCTGAGATTGCAATGTAGCAGAAAGTGCTTAAGCCTTCTTCCTGGGATACATTTGAAGAAAGTTTTCAGTGTCCTCAGTGCCTACTACCTGTTGTGCTCTTCTGCTAGGGGAAGGTACACGTCCAGTCATAGGTTAGAGGAGTTCTCTACAAGCAAAGTTGGTAGTGGCTGCAGTTGCACCTCGGACTTCTGCTGAAGACAAGGATTTGTTTTGTTTTGTTTACTCAGGGTTGTTATAACAGAACACCTTCCTCTGTTCCATAAAAACTTATTTTAGCAGTAGCTGGACATCATCTACAAGTCTTGAAAATAAGTGCAGGAAAACACAGGTCAGCGTTGCTAGAGGCTGGGATTTTGTCAGGATGGACAACTCTGACACATGTGCTGTCTGCTCAGAGGAAGCCCCAGTAGCTTCTAATTGCTGAAGATGCTCTGTGGTTCAGCCCTGTGGATTAGAGGTGATTTTTGTTGTGCGTAAATCAGTGGAAGCCTGGCTTCTGTAAGCTTGCAGGTTTGTCTCTGGTTGCATTCGGGGTGCCCTGTCTGGCTTGTTTTCCTGGAAATCTGTTCTGAGCAAAGGCAGAGTGATTTGTTTAGGAGTTTCATTGTCTCTTGTTGCCTGATACTAGCTGCTTGTTTGTGGGGATAACTGACATCACCTGTACTTAAAAACTTCCATTGCCTGACAGTACACTGCAGCTGAGGAAAGGGCAAGATATCTGTTTGTCCCAGATATTTTTGAACGCCCTATTTCAGCGGGAAACTTGATGTTTTGGTATTTGAAAAGCCCTCCAAACGTCCCCTGTGGCTTTGAAATGATGCCACATTTCGGAGGTTTGGATTCATGCCTCCGGTTATTTTTGAAAAGAACAGGAACCTAAAAATAACCATGTGTACTTTTCCAGGCAGAAATAACTGGTTTTTGTGAGCCAAGTGTTTGCATGGAGGCTGCTGGAATGAGGCATTCTGCGTGTGAATTTATGGCTTTGTGTAGCCAGTCAAACGGCGTTACCAGAGAGACTCCCAGCCCAGCGCTGGGGCGAGAACGAAGCCCTCCTCTGCAGCCGAGGGGCTTGACCTTCATAAACTGTTGCTCTGCTACGTGATGAATGCATGCCCGCTGGAGTGCACCTCTTGTTGCTTTCCCCGGGCGGTGACCTGCTGGTTTTCTTTGAGTTTCAGGAAGAGTTACTGGAATCGGATGCAGTTGAGCGTATTTCTGCAGTCTCTGTAGAACAAATTTATCTGTTTGAAAAACCTGAATAAAAACCTGTTTTGGCTTCTAAATTTGGAAACAATGCAGGCTGGCAGCTCTCTGAAGTGGATTTCACTGAGCTAATTATCCTTTTAGATAAAGCACGTCTCCTGCATTGTCTAATCAGATGAAAATATCTGCATTACAGATGGTCCCTTCCATTCATTATTCACTAAGGAGATTAAGTTTCGTAGAGAGAGAAGGAACATGATGGGGGTGGGGACACTGGTGGGAAGAGATTGAGTGCATCCACGTAGCTGTCACTGCTGCTCTGTCCCCATGTGCCACCTTCTCCCTACGTGGCCGTAACGGACCGTGTTGTTCTACTGGTTTAGCTACTGCAGCCCTTGGCCAGGAGTGAGTTACCTGGAGTTTCCTTACCAGTTCTTGTTTGCTCTCAAAATTCCTGTAAACCACAGAGTTGACTGGGATTTTGGGGGGATTTTGTTGGATTCCCTGCGTCAGGTGATGAGGAAGGCCCTACTTTCTTACTTTTAGGCCATCATTTATTGATCACTGCTCCCCAAGTACAGTAGGTGAAGAAACTGGTTGCTAGGAGTAGTCAATCAGATAGCTCTTGTACTCTGTTTTGAATGTAGCAGACCGCTGATCCAGGAATCACTGTCTTGGTTCCAGAGGGGGAAAGAGTAACCAATTTTCTGCCAACCACAGTTAACCATCTGGTTATTTCTGTACTCCAGTATTTTTCCTGGTGAGATTTTTCCCTCATCTATTGGCTAAGTATGAGCTAGGGTAGCATTACAATACAAAAATAGACGGCCTTAAACAGAGCTGTGGTTCATTTGAATTAACATGGCTATATCTTGCAAAAGTAGTCGGGGGAGAAAGTGTTCAGCCTCCATGTGTTATATCAGGTTAAAGCATGGAGATTTTGGTTATAACTGCTCTTCCTAACCACATAGTCAGGACAAACATATAGTGCAAATGGGTCCAAATAAAATGCAACAGCCACCTAGCTTAGATTTCAAGACCTTTATAAGAAGCTTAATATTTCAAAATAGTTCCATGTTACGCTGGCTCTTTGTTCTCTTGCTAGACTATGGCTTTATAATCATACTTCCTTATTTTTTTCTTTCTTTGGTTAGTGTATGAAAACCTCATGTAGACATTAGAAACTGTGTGGGGTGGAGGACTGCAGTACAGAAGCTGACTTGCAAAAATAGTTTTAAAATAAATATAGTTGCCTTGCACGTGGGTTTTCTTCTACTGTGTCTTCATTACTCAACCATGAAACTATTCACAACAAGAAAAGATAAGACTTGAAGGCAAAATTATCTCTTAAAATAATCTAGAGGTGGTCTCCATTCACAAATAGGGCATATAAAGCTCCAGAAAAAATGTTTCCGTATATGAGGTGTGAAAAGTTCAGTATTCTTTAGAACTGTTCTGATGTTGCATTGAGTTTCTGCTTTAGATTTTGAAAATACCTGGTAGTATGTTGTTAGGTTGGATACCTCTGAGTTCGGTCTCCAACATATGCTTTGTTTTTGCTACAGCAGGGATATCAAAACATGCATCCCCTCCCAGCAGGTGTGAGAATACAGGTAGTAATTCTGCTTTAAAATCTTAATTCAGCCTAGCTGTTTGGTGGGACAGATAATTCTGACTAACTTTAGTTATTCTAACCTGCTGTTTTCAGCATGTTTAGTTTCTAACACTTAAGGCTCTTTGCAGAGTTCTTGATCTCTTGCCCAAGAAGCCTCAGTGGTCCGTTTTCTCAGCCCTCCTGCACAGTGTGTGTAGCAGCAGGGCATTTGGGCATTCCCCCCCACCTCCTTCCCTGCTGAGGAGCAGACCCTTTCGTGTTGGCAACTGTGGCTTTGTCCTTCACAACGGCTCAGACAGGTTTACCTCCATTTGTCATCCCTTCTGTGGCTCTGAGTGGCGGTCAGGCTGCTCTGCTGGGAAGAGAAAGCTGCGGTGGAAGACACCAGGCCCCGGTACTTCCCTGAGACAGGGTAGCCCGGCTTAGCTAGTGAGGTTTGGAAGTAGCTTCAGTCTGTCTACACTGCAGTGCAGGCACTTCTGTTTGAGTTGTCACTAAATGAGAACAAGTGCTGGCATTCACTTCTTCCCATACAAAGGAATATATGCAGAAAAAGGATGCTAAGCAGTCACTGTCACTGCTTTGATGTTCCTGAGGTTCTGGTATAAGCCATCATCTAACTTGCCCCTTGGAAATGTGTCATCATCATTAATTATATAGTTGCATATTATTTTTTCTCTCCTCCTCTTATCTTCCTCTCCCAGCCTTCCTTCTGCCTTAGTTGTGGCACAGCAAAACAGCATGACCCATAGATGGCTCTCATTTCAAAAGTACAACTGAGAAAACACTGATCTGTGGAGAAGCTGTGTAGTTGTGGGTATTAACCTGGGTCTTGATGTGGTTTAATCAGAAACGTACTATATAAGTCACTGAAGTCGTAACTATAATTATTTTCAAATAAGGCCTTTATGTGACTTAATTTCTAACTTGACAGTGCTAGAAGTATTCAAGATATATGCTTAGTACCACAGAGACATCAGATGATGCTTGTTTGTCCTTTGCAACGAGAGCCTGAATTACCAGCCAGTGTTTCCAGCAAGCCCTGTGCCGAATCTCTTTGCGCCGGTTCCCCCTCTGCTAAGAGGGGCTGACGGAACCGCAGGGGTCAGTGGGGACCGGAGGCATTCGCTGAGTGTTTCTGGTGCGGGTGCTGTACGGCACTGCTGGCTTCTCCATGGAGCACGGTCTTCCTAGGGCATGGGTGATACCCGGAGACCCTTCCCTGTTCACCCCAGGGCAGGAGAGCAGCTGAGGGTGGGAGCAGACAGGAGGCACCTCTGGGAGCTGAGGAACAGCCAGAGCCAGCTGCTGAGCTCTGGGTGCTTTGTCTACTTGGTATTTCCCAAAGACTTCATTTGGCCTTATTTGTAGTAGTATCACCGAGTTGGTACAGCATGTTTGGCCTTCTCCAAAGGAAAAGGGATACGGAGCAGCAAGGTACAATGTTAACTCTTGTGTGTGTGTGTGGTTTTTTTGTGTTCTTTGTCTTTTTTTAAGCTGGAAAGAGGTGACTTCCTCTCAGAAGAATGGAGAGAGAGAATTGCAAACACAAGGTACAGTACAGCAATTGAATGCTGCTTTATGAACTGAATGTTTGGGAGTTTGTATAATGGAAATTGGGAGGCTGGCCAGCTTTTTATATAGAATTTCCATAGCAAATACCAAAAGTCTATCTGCCAACTTTTATACTGGCCTCTTTAGATCCTGTTTTCTGACTAGAAGAATGGGTTTAAATGCATGTCCCATGATACTACATATAAGGGTGTATCCAAGATAAATTCTGGTTATACAGAGAAGTATAAACCTCTGTTTTGCATATTGTTGTAGTTCATAACTAGTGTTTTGCCAGAATCACTGACATCTTGGCTATTGGTGCATACAGTTAGGCTCACGTTCCATTGGGAAAAAAAAAGCAAAAGACCCAAGTGAGTCTGTTCCAACTTAAATTGGGAATTCATTTAAGCTAATTGTCTTGAAAATTTATTTCTGTGAAGAACTGTACAGAGGGTTAGATGCCTTTTGATGGTAGCAAAAAGGGAGTAAATTTTTTAAAAGCAATGAAACGTTCTTCTGTACTTTTAAAGGTTTTGCATTCTTTCAGCCTTATGGATAGCAAAAAAAAAAAAAGTCTTTATACAACCTTCTGGGCCACCCTGTTATGTGGGGGAATGGAAGACCATTGTCAAAGAGGGCTCTCTGAAAGTCTTCAGCATTGTGGCAATTCGTGAATTGCTTCCAAGCCACTGTTTTAAGAGTACTTCATCAAGAAGGCATCTGCCAGGCTGATGACTTTTACATTATTATGTACCTGAGTAAACTTCTGGAGGTGCCTTTTAATTTGTGGACAGACTTTTTTCAGCCTTGAAGCGTGGTGGGGGTTTGCTTTGTTGCTTGATATTCCAAATGCACACTCCTCTGCTGTCTGTGCAACTTTCCTTGGAACAAATTTAATTTTTCTTTTCTTTTTAGCTAAATGACATCTAACTGCATGCAGAAATGCTGGTAGATGTTTATGTTGTATGGTAGGCAGCTAATTGTATGCCTACTGATCCGCAGCCACCTTGCTGTCTGATACAGAAATTCGGGAAGAAGTAGCTTTTTGCTCACAACTGTTAGGTGTTGGTGTTTGTTCCGAGTGTGCCAACTGTTCAGCGTCTGCTCTCCCTAATGAGACTGCAGATTGTCTGATGATTTCGCATTGGAGCCATCCTATCTTAGAGATCGAGTGGAAGTGTCACCCTCCCCGTGAGGGGGGCCTGGTGGCGGGGCTCTCAAGGGCAGGAGGCCTTTGTACCGGGCCATGGCCCTACGTGGCGGAGGGCTGACGGGAAGGCAGGCTGTGCAGCACGCAGTGTTCCTGTTCGTAACTGTACTTGCAGCTTAGCAATACGTGCTGAAAAGAGGGCTGAAGTCAAGGTGGACTGGGGGCTCCTGTGCTTCTGTCATGCACATACAAAACGCTGTGCCAGAATGAACACTAAAAAAAATATATATCTGGCAAGCTGTATCTTTTTCCCTTCCTTTCCTGGATGTTTTCTAGTCCCATTAATATGCTTGGCTCTTTTGCAAGGCCTCTTTTTTGGCACATGGTGGGAAGGAGGAGGAAGAAACCCCTGCTAGCCTTACTTGCCAGGCAGGGTTTCCCAAATTTCCAAGAGCAAGGCGTAGCAAGAATAACTTTTTTTTTTTTTTTTTTTTTTCCTTGGTGCATAAACATTTTTTTCATCCGTGGTTTTTAATAGCTTTGGCTGCTGCTCTTAAACTCAGTGTCCTTGTTGAACATGTTTCATGTGTGGAGGCACCAGGAGGGGAGTTTTCAAACAAACCTCTTGCAAAAAAATAAGTTTTTTCATGTTGAAACAATATGCCAGAATGGCTTTTGCAGTTTACGCGAGCAGAGTGCTCAATGGATTGCAAGAGATGTTGAGGACTCTTGTTGCAAGCTGGTAGGAAACGGACACCAGGAACAATTAGACCAGGCCTAGGCTCTTAAAAAATAAAGGGGTATTTCTTTTTCAATCTGTGATGTGTTGTGTTTCTTTCCCAAACATTTTTATCATTTCTGTGTTTCTACCTATGTGCGGGTTTCTTTGTTTCCATATGACTGGGTTTTTTTAGGAACAACCCCCCCCCACTGGATTGCCTAACCCAGAAAGAAAGATGCAAGTCCTCCATTGTGGGTTAGGGTGAAGTGCTGGGTTTAGGACAGGGAAAATGTGCTGGGAGGTGTGAACTGTCTTTTTGCGTTATGGAGGAGTTTAGAGCTAGAAGAGAAAATATATTTTGCTGTAATATTTTAGATGCATGTGAAGAAGTCATGGGATGAAATGGGTCTGTTGTGTTGGAGATTGCTTTTCATGTGTGGATTAACAACTGTGTGTTGGTAGTTGCTGTGTTGGTGTTTGATCTCATCATGGCAGAGGGGTGAAAACATTTTGCACGTTGTTTTTATGTTGAAACTTATGGTGCAAGACTCAGCTGTATGCCGAGTGGAACCATCAGAGCAGGATGCCTTGAAAATTTTAAAAATGTAAATATGTGGGCTCACAGAGTCTCTGAATGCTAAAGGTAAAGTACTGTTTTGTGTTACTATGAGAGAAGAAAGCATTTTGTTCGGTGGAAGTAGCTCTATAGTCAGAGACAAGTAGCGTTTGCAGTTTACTAAGTGGCTGTAAAGTCTGTGACTGACTTGTGGTTGTGGGGGGTAGTTGTGTGTGTATACTTGGGTGCCATTTGCCTGTCCTGTTCATTAACTAGACCATTATCTTGCAGTGTTATTTTTGTGAATAACTTTGCCTTTGGTCCTGAGGTGGATCACCAGCTGAAGGAGCGATTTGCGAACATGAAGGAAGGTAACAAGTCAAACTTGAAACTTTTTTCCATTGGTTTCCTGCTTGCTGCGGGAGCTGGTGGTGGTAAGGGCTTACTTACAGCCATCAGAAGCCAGGTTGGTGGGTTTTGTTCTGTGCCTTGGGCTTTTCACTTCCCATCTTGATATCTCCTCTGGCCTACCAGATTATTTGGAGGTAGCTCTGCATGTGAAGACTCTCTGTGAAGCTCTGTTGGGGTGGGAGGAACTGCTGGTTCTTTCTGACCTGTTACAGGAGCTGACAAAACATGCAGTGGCCAAGACTGCAAAGCTTCCTGACTGCATAGGCATGGCTTTGTATATCCCATTTCTGTAATTGCATCCTGAATTCAGTCACTGGATTCTCCTATTTAATGTTGTCACATTTAGTACTGGGTGTTGACTAATAAGTATTAAAATGGGGACACTGTCACTGGGTGTCTTGTGCTTCTTGAGAAGTCTCATTGCAGACACTAGTGACTGGGGATGCCCGGTAGCCCCACTGTGGCCCTTATGTTGCCCGAGGTGCCTTTTTTTTCTTTCCTCTAAACCACTTGGATAAGTAACAATTTAATTTGGTTATGGTAAAAATTACAAAAATAAGATTTCAGAAAAGAAAAATGTGTGGCGTGAACAAAGAAGCTGTGGCTTCCCATAATACGTCTTTGTGCAGAAGTAAATAATGTGACTTTTGGGCTCTGTTGCAAACCGTAAACCCTCCGAATTTAAGCTGTCATCTTTAATTTTAGTGGTTGAGCTTTTTTTTTTTTAAAAAAAACCCTTTAGTTTAGTGGTGGCTTGAGCAAAGTGGCTGGTTGGGGAAGGTTCAAACGATCTTTACAAAAATGAAAAAACAGTTCTCTTCCCAGAAGGTGCTCAGGCTCTGTGCCTTGGGCCGAATGACCACAAATAGCTGTGAAATGGAGATTAGCATTCTTTTAAATAAAAGGGCTTTGGGGGCTTGTGTATAAAAGACACTAACTAGAAATGAGAGCAGTGTTCCTAATTGAAATTTCTATAGATTGCCACTGAGAATTAATGTGCTCTTTTTTTGGAAGTGTTTTAAGATCTGTCATTTTAAAGTGGTCCTCGAGGTTGTCACCTCATAGCTACCTAGCAGGACTAATATATTGACTTTCTTGGATGCTGTCAGAGTAACTTTTATTTTTTGTTTTTTTGATAATGATATACGAGTGGTAGTTTTATTAGGGCTGTCCCTTAGGGCTCTGTACAGTGTTATATTTAATAAGTAGTCATTTCTAGAAGAAACAGTGGTAGCTTACTTTGCCTTTTTTTTTTTTTTTTTTCCAGGTGGGAGAATTGTGTCCTCAAAACCTTTTGCACCTCTAAATTTTAGAATTAACAGTCGAAACTTGAGTGGTATGATTGCCTTTTCATTTTTCATTACAATTAAGGTGTATCATTATTTGAACATGTCTGTAGTGAGTTTCTGTTGCTCTGTAAAGAGTTGAGTAAGTAAGTAGAGAAATGCTTTTGTACTATTATAGCATACATGCCAAAGTGTCATGTATTTAAAATCAAACAAACAAAAAACCCCACCTAACACTGGAACAAACAGGCACTCTTTTTATGGTGTTCATCATGCTGTTTAGATGTCTATAATGTCAATTTTTCCCTGGCTGGTCATCTTTTATAGCTGAAGAGAAATAAGGTGTGTCAAGGGCGTGATTCATTTCTTTAACTCCAAAGAGCTGCAGTGACTAACTTACATGCAAGTTCCTTATACCATAGCTGTCTAAATTTGGACAGGTAAATCCCACCACTCATGATTTGTAAACGATGCTTTGTTTAGAAGCTGAAATGTTCAACTTTGAACATCTTGTCTTCTGTACTCATTCATCGAACAGACATCCCATAAATGCCTAGTTGCTGTGTCTGTTTTATTGCCAACAAAGTTTTGTGCTTTGCTTCTCTTCTGAACATAGTAGACATGATATTGGCCGATGGTGTTCTCTGCAAGTATGTGAACTGCAGTTTAATGAGGTTTTGAGATAACTAGGGACATGGAGTATTAGTATTGCTTCTGACCTTTTTTCAATTTTCATTGTTGAAATTTTTCAAGTAAAAGAGCAATCCAAGCTGGGTTTTACACATATTTACTGTGTCCAGTGCAAAACATTCCCTAAATTTAAAAAATGCCTTATTCCCTTTCTTGTGCAAACATGGCAAGTAACATACTGAGCCACAAATCTCAAGCTGTATTTTCTGTTTTTGTTCTGACACTCATGGTAAACTGCTTTTCAAGAATAGTAATTTGAAGACTGTCATTAAGGCATTTCACTGAAATAGTGCCACTGTGAGTTATTTTTACTAAGCTTGAATTGTCGTGAATATCCTGTGCATTGGACACCCAAAACTGCCCTTTTCCTTCCTGTTTGATACTCTTTTATGTGGCATCTGATTGTTTGGAACCTTATTAACCATTGAGTCCTGGCTTGCCAATCCTTTGTAGACGTGTACTTGAAAATAAAAGGAGAAAATGGCAGAATGGTACTCCTGGAAATCCTCAAACCTCCAGAGAGCTGAGATCAGTCTGTCAGTTTGCTAATAAGACAAAGAGCACCTAAATAAATCCTACTGCCTCTTTTACAGCACACTAGAACTAGATGAAATATAAGAAAGCACTTCTGAGGTTTCAATTAGGAGGCCTGCCTACATAAATAAATTGGTTTTTGGCCTCTCAAGCCTTTTCTTTCCTGTCTTCAGACCATTTCATTATCTCTCTCTCTCTGCTAGGTTTGGGAGAGTGAAGTTTCTAAAACTGTGGTGGGGAGGCAAAGGAGCCAATGTGTACTACTTTTTTCACATAATAAAAGCTCTGATTGTGACTATCAGTTGAGCCAGATTTTTATCCTATTTTAGCTTTCACCCCAGTGTGGATTCATTGGGAATGTTTTCTAGAATGCTGAAGTTTTATATATCAACTGTTATTTAATGCTTAATGTGAATGTTGATGTCAAAATTATAGAGAGATAGCTAATTAGGATTTGAGTGAATGAGTTTACTTAGCATAACAATAGATAATAGCTTCCACTAATAGGAAACTCTTGCAGGGATTCAGATAAGAGGTCCTGAAAATAAATTACCTTTGTACGCTACAAACAGTGAAGGAAAATTGTGGGAATCAATTTTAGGTCTTAATCCCATTCTGTGACCCTCCTGTGTTTGGGAAATACCAATGTCAAGTGAACATGCATGGGGTGTGCTAGGCCTGGGGCTTGTTCCAGTCTTAATGGCCTGTTCCCAGTGCCACTTCCAGGGGAATGTGGTCCACTCAGAGCTCCTGGCATTAAATGTGGCAGATACCTTTCACGTGCAGAGGAGGTGATTTCACTCTGCTGTGCTAGCTTTACCTTGCTGCCCTACAAGGGTTTTTATAATATTTTTATTCACTGTTTTTTTTTTTTTTTTTTTTTTTGCCTGAGTATGCTATGACTCACGTGGCTTGCCCATCTATCTAATGTTTTGATCTGAAGTATGAACAGTTAAATAATATATGAAAATATAGTGGAAAATACAAAATTTTAAGAATCAGAAAACCTTTTTTCTCAATACCATTTTTGTCCTTAGTAGTTCCAGCTGGAAAAAGAAACAGAAATGTGGAAAGAGTTGGGGCAAACCAAAACAAGTATTAAAATGTGGTTAAAATAGTGGTTGAAGCTGCTGAGTCCTAAACCTTGCTTTTTGGCTCTTCTGGGTAATTTTCTTTTTAATTAGGAGTTTGCCATAATTTCTTCTGCAGTCATGCCACTCAATGTTCAGTGGTTATGGAAATGCTTAGACACATCCTATACCTATTAATTCTAGGGAACAGAACAAATATAGGCAAGAAAGCAAATATAAAACATGTTTGTCCCCAGTCCAAATATAGTGCAGTTACAGTTTACATGGGTTGAATCTAATGATGTTCTGTTATTGGTCCTATCTAATTAAATCCTGCCTGTTACTGCAATTGTGTTGTCGCTGGGTTCCTCATAAAAGTTGTCTCTGAGACACAGGAAGGTTCTATTTGTTAAAAGATTACACTAGCACTTAATTTTACTCTAGAATGGCTGACTATCTCTGAAGAAATGAAAGTTAGATCTCCCAAATTTCTTAAGTTTTCTGTAGGGTGAATGTAGCAAGAGAATAAGAAGTTGGTTTTTAAACTCACTGTAGTGCTTTCTTCTTGGATATTGCTATCCAAATACAAAATTTATCTTTTTGTTTTGAATATGCTTTTCCTGTTGCATGGCTAGTTTCAGCAGAGTAGAACTGAGTGGCGTGCTGAGCGAGCTTTGGTTCCCTAACTCGACTTTCTTGCTTTAGATATTGGCACTATAATGAGAGTTGTGGAGCTATCACCACTGAAAGGGTCTGTGTCGTGGACCGGGAAACCAGTTTCTTACTACCTGCATACTATTGACCGAACCATAGTAAGTATAAATACAGGCCAGTAAATCTCTGGCTGCATTGCCTGCTCTGGAGTCAACAGGCCAACTTTAGTTCCTTGTTCTTGGGAATTGTTTTCATATTCCTTTGCGTATTTACAGACCTGAAGCACTCATTGGCACGGGTGCACTTCGGTTACCTGTTCAAGCTTGCTGAATGTGCAAATCGCACTGCATGGCTCAGCCTTTGGCGGCTTCCGCGCAGCATTTTACACAAACAGTGTAATTATGGACAGTGCTATGCTAGTCTGTTAGTTTGTTGAAGGTGCACAGATTTACAAGTATAATTCCTTCTTCTGTTCCAGAACATGCAACTATGCAAAATGGTGGTCTTCTGCTATAGCTTCCACATTGAGTGAAGACTGTGGGTCTTTAATTCTTCAGTTTGCTTTGTGGTGTGCAGATCATTTAATTCTATCATAATCAAGCAGCAAATCTCAATTTTAGCTGAACTTTCAGTTGCTGTAGAACCAGCCAAAGCTCCATAACAACGCTGATGAGTTCACTATATTTTTTTTTCTAGTTTTAAGAACACAGAAACAGCTCTGTAGAAATACAAACTTTTGTGGAGAAATAGTTTGTTCCCACAGTTTTTTGAGATATGATAGTAAGACTATTTTTCTAAATCTGTTTTAGTCTAATAATGCTTTTGTTAAAGAATATACTAGAGTACAGATAAATATTTTAGTGTAGTACAAGGGTGAAGTAGCATCACTGAAAATAACCTTTTGCTGAGCAGAGATATATGACACAAAGCTTTGAAACAGGATAGACAATGGTGAAGATGATAAAACCTTGTTGGGGCTTGGATTATATCCCGCTACACAGCATGTCTGTGTCACTAAAAAGAATGAATGTAAATGGCTTCTTGATGTAGCTTATCAGAAGAAAACCAGTCAGAATTTCTGCAGTTCTGCATTTGTCTTAAGCTAATATTTTGTTTTTATGTATTCATCTGGCATGACTTTGAAAATGACTATCTTGTCTTTCTATTTTCAGCTTGAAAACTATTTTTCTAGTCTCAAAAATCCAAAACTCAGGGTAAGTTTCAGTCATTTTCTGTAGAAAACTCAGAATACTGGAGCAGCCACTATGAGGAATTCAGTCACTTGTTAAAGACGTACAGAATTGATAGAAAATCAAATTCTCTTGATAAGCAAGGAACATGGGCATGGAGCTAATTGAAGTGAAGCATCATATGCTATCAGGCACTAAAACAATCATGTTCAAGAGCTTTGTAATAGAGAATTAATGGGGCAGCCACAAGGTGGTTTGCCCTTGCATTGGAGGTCTATAAAGAGCTATTCGTTCATTAGAGAACTGAAGTTAAAGAAGGAAATGATAGTTTGAATCTGTCCCAGTGTTCAGCTGCATGAAAATGAAGCTGAAGAGCGCTCTGAGATGTTACTTTTGGGACTTGCTATTTGAGGCACGAAATGTATTGCCAGTTGCTGCAGTCTGTGCTATTACATGTGGAATTAAAGTGCCAGAGGATTTTTGAGACTGTGCTGGGCTGTATTATTCTGAAATAACCGGTGGGGCTGGTATTCCCAGTAAGAGAATTAAGTGAGGCCACTTAATTTAAAACTTCAGGTGAACGTTCATCTTCAGACTGACTTGCTTAGTAAGGGTTGAAAACACTGATGGTAGCTTTGAGATTGGGTTATCGCAGAGTGCTGAATTCAAATTTACAGGCAAAAAGACTTCTCAGAGTCAAAAGAAAAAATACAGAGTAGCATCCATGTGCTTTTGAACTTCCTTGCTTTTACTGGTGAGGCTATTTAAATATGTGGTTTATAAGGTCTAGTTGATAACTTGCTTAAATTGAAGAGGTATTGGAATTATCAGGGTTCTTGTGCAAATTAAACCTCACCTGAAAGGTACAAGAAAGGCTTTGAGTGAGCTCTTTGGAATTCCTGTCCTTAGTGCCTAGTAGCAAGTCAGGTTAAAAAGTTGCTGCTTTTGTTTTTTCAGTCTCCTCTACAGATAACTAGATGATGATTAATGGCTTTGCCATTTCGAGTCATGTAAGATTTTTTAAGTGATGTAGCAACACATGAAATGTTGGGGCTATAGGTAAAGCTACTTACTTTTTTTTTTAAAACCCCAAAACCTGTAACACCAGTGTGTGATCTGGGGGGTGGGATTGGGATGGGCAAGATAAGGAAAGAGATTGGGGCTTAATCTTCTTTGTTGTGTGGCTGCATGTTTGAAACCCATTACTGTAGGTAATGCAGTGCAAAAAGGTGACTTGCACTTATCTTTTCCCACTGAGTGTTGCCTGAGGCAGGGTAAGTTTTTTCACTTGCTGGTAACAAAAGTTTTTTGGGGGTGTTGTTTTTTTTTTTTTTGTTTGTTTGTTTATTTTTTTAATTAGGCATTGTAAGATAAGAGCACTTAGCCCTAGCTCTTGTGGAATGCTAAAATAAGAAACACAGTGGTCTGTATTAAAAAGTGATAAATATATGAGCAAATTATTAAGTCTTTTAAAACATTTATCCAGGAGGAACAAGAGGCAGCTAGACGTCGTCAACAAAGAGAAAATAAGAGCAACACAACTACTCCAACGAAGGTTCAAGAAAACAAGGTGAACATGCTACATTTTCATAGAGATAAATGTGTTTTCTTTATAGCTGTGCCTGAACTCATAATCCATGTCAGGAAAAGCCCGATTCTGTGAGAAGACTTGACTGTTCTGAACATGTAAACTGGAATAGCTGTTGCTGTGGGCAAAAATATGATGGAGTGACTTAATAAAAAGTGCATTTTGGAAGTGCACCACTAATTCTGGAAAAAAGATGTTGCAAGATTAATAGAGTAGTTGGTTGTCCACCCTTGCTTACCTTTAGCACCAGCTTGCAGAGCTTTCCCTGAGTCATTACTCACTGAATGGAGTTCAAAGTGTGCTGAGTCTTTCTTGCAAAGACTCATTTTCTTTCTCATTCTGTTGCATAATACTGTTAGAAATGCAGTGACTGCTCATGCACAAAAATTAATGTACTTTGACTTTTTAATGAAATTTGCTTGAAGAATATAGTCAATACAAGGTGAATAATCAGCTTTCCCTAGACAGCAGTTGCAGATTTCCTTTCCTGTAATAAGTCCAGAATAGAAGGAGCACAACTCCTTGGGTGTTGGGGTCAGCTCTTATCCCAAGCCAAGTCTACTTCACTGGCAAGTTGCTTCAGTTTTCTTTCATGAAACTATTAAACAAAGTTGTCAATGCTTGCTTAAAAGGAATGTAGGTAGAAATGACTAAAGAGCTTTTGGCTTTTAAAATCTCTTAGGATTCTGGTGCTGAAGAAGAAAAGGCTGCGGCGAATTCTGTTAAAAAAACATCTCCCTCCAAAGCACGTAAGAAAAAGCTAAGTAAAAAAGGAAGGAAAATGGCAGGCAGGAAACGAGGACGTCCCAAGAAAATGAACACTGCAAACACAGAGCGCAAGACCAAGAAGAACCAAACTGCACTAGAACTTCTGCATGCTCAAACTGTTTCACAGACATCTTCATCCTCTCCTCAGGGTGAGTCCAAGGCTGGCAGTGGAAGAAGCCTCCCCCTGCTACAACGAGCCTGGATAAGCCTCATCCGAGGCTCTGAATGCATGCTAAGTTACTGACTGGGTCTCACATTGTATGTGACCTGCTTTCCAATGGTAAAGCTGCTGTACTTGCAAGAAACACTGACTTTCCTAATCTGAAAGGTTATCTTTGTTTCTCTCTTTAGATGCATACAAGTCACCTCATAGTCCATATTACCAACTACCTCCTAAAGTGCAACGGCATTCATCTAACCAGCTACTGGTGACACCTACCCCACCTGCACTACAGAAGCTGCTAGGTAAGACTGTAATGTTGTCACTGTGTTTGTCATGGGAACCTCTACTCTGAGGTGTCTGAAAGAATGGTAAATCAAAGGGCTACTGATAACCACTGTGGAGAGCTATATGTTGAACGGGAGAGGGGTATAGCTGCTTTGCCATCTTCCCCCACCTGCTCCACTTCTGTTGGCATCGCCATGAGGTCTCTTCTGCTTGCTGCTGAAGTTGGTGTCTTGGTCTGCATTCGTTTTTTGACATTGTTTCAGCTCTCATTTGGCACAAAAGGAAATAAACTTGGGCTTAGCAGGAATCCAAAATAACTTGAAATGGAAATTCTAGTCAGAAATAACTTCATTTTAAATGAAACCATTCTCTTATTTTTAAATAATACAGTTTTGGGGAACACCACCCTAGTTTCTCTGCCAAATTTAGAGCAAAGCAAATGAGATGCTGTCTGAATTTTTGAGGTCACGAAGGTGGTGTGGTTGGAAAATACGCTCCGTGTGCAAGAGGTGTTTCAAGGAAAAACTTGGAGGGTGTTTTTTTGGGTCTTCTGGTTCCTCACCCCCCCTGCAACTGTTTCTGGCCTTTACATTGGCCGTGAGCCAGTCTAGGATCATCTGGGAATATGATACAAAGTTCTTGTCTGTGTAGAGACCAAGGGCATTTGTGGTGTCCTTTACTCCCGCTCTCTTGCTGTGGTGTCTTACGGCTATGACTGATTTCTTTCTGTAGAGAGAGAGAAGACTGATTTAGAGGGATGTTTCATGTCAGGAGAGGGAAAGAGTGGAGAGAATAACACTTGTCTGGAGTAAACCTTGATGCAGAAGGGTCTATACCATCTATTACGTGTCTTGGCTGCCTGTGGTTGCAGCAGACTGGACTTAATCATGTGGTTGGCTTTATGACAAAAGGGCCCCAGTGGTGAGGGCTGGGGAGAAGGAAGGTTCATTGCATGATTGAAAGACTGGAGATGGAAGGACAATAAATTAACTGCTCCTGGGAGGGTAGAGTAAATGTGGGTGTAGAGCTTGTCATCCCTCTGTATGGAGGTAGGAGGAGTACAGCAAGCCCTGTCTTGTGAGCTGGAAGAATGAGTACTCTGAGCTCAGGGCTGGTTTTGACTGTTACAGCTAATCTCCTATCATTTCTACTTACAGTGCATTAGAAGATGTTTAACTCCTCTTTCATCATGCAAAACCACACCATTAGCACCCATCACCTTCCTCTGCATTTTTGAATGCATTGTTATGACTTCCGCCGGGGTACCTATTAGAAGTAGCTAATGGATCCAAGAGTTTAGCTTGCATCAGAAGATGGATTTTCAGCTGCTCTAAATTGACCTTTAATGGCTTGATCTGATTTACAGTCTAAATAAAAAGCAGGAGGGAGCAAAGAGGGGAGAGGTGTCAAGGGAGCAAATAGGAGGATTGCACTTACTCTCACTTGAAATGTTTCATCTCCTTATTTATTTTGCAGACTCTTTTAAGATCCAGTACATGCAGTTCATGGCGTACATGAAAACTCCTCAATATAAAGCAAGTCTGCAACAGTTACTGGAGCAGGAGAAGGTGGGTCTCATTTTTAATACTTCTAAACAAAATTACCACACTACCAGATACTTTAGTTGTGTGTGGGGGAAATGCTGGAGATTGATGTTGTGTACACTTAACACCAGTGCTACACCAGGCCAATTAAAGCCTCTGCCAGAGTACTGCTCAGGCTGAATGGCTGTACCTGGGGATTTTATTGCTAAGTCAGTCAGTCTTTGTGTGCTTAAATTTCCCATCTGTAAACTGGGAGAGATACACCTCCCCTCTTCCCTCTGCCGCCCCTCCACCTAATAAGACTTACTTCAGTATTTCTGTGTTTTCCTATATTTTGGCATAAAGCCGTGTATTCCTTCGTGGGCAGCTGGTGTCTTGAACCCTGTCCTTTTATCCATTTGGAACTGGCAGTTTAATTTCTTCTTGAAATATCTCATGGGTCACAGGAGCAAGGGGTGGTGCTCAACCTCTCGAGCAGTATGCAATGCCTGAATACATTCCTGCTCACCACTTAGAGGGGCTTCCCTGCATGGAAGCATCCTGCAAGCTGCTACTCATACTGCTCTTAGATAATTAAATTGTGCTTAGTCTAGATAAAGGTTGTAGTAAATTTGGATGAAGACTATCTTGAAAAATGTATAGGTAATAATTTATTGGATCTGAATTTTCTTGTTCTTGACATCTATCATTTTCCCACTGTAGGAAAGCCTAAATGAGTTGAGCACTGTAGCATCAGGATAGCTCATTAAACTGTCTTCACTAACTTAAGAGACTTAATCAGGCATCCTTAGTATTGATAATCTTAATCTGTTAAGATTGCACTGGTGGGAAAAGTGTAAATTTACCAAGTTGTGGGTTGAAATACGTGGAAAGGCAAAGAAAATTCTGCAGTTGTGTAGTTTGGCATTTTTCTCTGCTATGGAGCCATCTCCCCAGCAGAGGGAGGAGATTTACCATCTAAACACCTTTTCTGCTTGTATTACTTTACCTCAATTATTAATAATTTAATTGCTTTATAAATTAGCCTTGATGAGAGAGACTGTGCCTGCTACTTCTGTGGAGGAATCTTTCCCCATAGACCTCAACAGTAAACTTTAACTTCTAATTCTTGCTTTTGGTAGCCCCCATGAAATGTTTCCTTTGCTCTGTGGCCTTCGTGAAAGTGTCAGCAGAAAGCCATAGCATTGTTTTATGGGATTTTCCATCATGGGAACTCTTTTTCCAGATGAGAGGGGCTAACTTGTGCCACCCTGTTTGTTATTGAGGATTGGTTGATGCTGATGTGGTGTTTGTGTCAACCTTTTTTCTATGGTTGTTTCCATTTGTTTTCACAGCCAAACAGCACTTTGAATTTTCAACTTTTTCCTTAAGCAAGTGTATTTTTCTGCTTGTTCTGTACTTGTCAAGAAAGTCAGCATAAAGTTAATTTATCTCCTTGCACAGAAAATAGCATGAGAAATGATAGCGTGCCAGTATTGTGGAGTACACTGAAAGTATAAATTGGGAGCGTGGAAAAGTAATCACTTCATGTTGGTGTCTGACAGCTGTTTCATACTTCAAGACATTAAAATGAGGAATTCAATATGAAAATATTTTTTAATGGGGTGTTACACGGAGAGCATGGCAAGTTAAACTTCACAAAGGCAGAAGCAGAACTTTGCTTCATGAGGTGCTGTTGTGTAGTCTTTGTAATAACTCCCTCTTACATGAAGATATTTCAAGTACAAGAAAATTGTTTCTGTAATAGGATTTTAAAATAAACAAGATGCTGTGAGCTGCTAGTTCACCAGATTACCCTTAGATGGTGCTGTCAGCTCCTCCACTGCTTGTAAAGGCTGAATGAAATGACTGATGTTGGAAGCATAAATGATTTTTTTCAGCATCACCCATGGCAGCCCATTCAGCATTGCAGTAACTCAACTGTTTTCCCAAGTCGTTGGCATGAGAGGCAACAAGAGCTGTACGCCAGGTTCTGTGTTTTCTCACACATGTGGAACTTGCCAGCACTGCTGCTTCCTTGCTTGGAAGATCAAGGTGCTTTTTACCCTTGTCCTCCACTTTTTCTGGAGTGATGGCTCAGTTTCTGCACAATTCCTGTTTGGCCTCAGCAGCAGAAGTTGGAGAAAAATGTAATCTCCAGAGCTTACTCTTCTTGCTGCACTCATTTTTCAATTGGAATCTGAATAAATGACATGCTTCAGCCAGTCCTATCCTTGCCCTTTTCTGCTCACGTAGTGCACGACCGTGAAATGAGTAAGCAAGTATCTAGTTAAGGAATGTTATGGGCAGGAAATGTTCTGTGAGTGGAAGGGTCGGGTGGCCCGCTGAAGTAATTTTGGCATTAGAAGTACAAGTGGTTTGTCTTATTTATGATTTTCTTCCTACCTCCCCCACAGTGTATTCTCATTTACTGCATGTCTTTCATGAGTGTTGTATAGGAAAATTCTGAATTGAGAATCTGGAGACTTAGATTCTATTCCCAGTTTAGTAACAGATTTCATACAGATAATCTTTTCCAGTTCCATTTCTGCTCTGTAGGATGTGATTGTTACTACTTCTTTACAATGCACTAGGAGGATAAAAATTAATTTTTAAGACTATCCTGATCATATTTTACCATATAACAGAAAAAACTATTTAAAAGGCCTTTTCAGCTTACTTAACGTCACCAAATGTTGAACACTAACAAATACAGGCTCACAGAAGTCTGAGACAGAACTATGTTAGTTCATACATCTCCCCTCTGAGCTCAGATTCACTTCCAACTTGCTATACAAACTAGATGTAAACAACTTAAGATGGACCATGCTGCAGTTGGTGCTAAAAGTGTATTTTCTCACTCTTCCCTCTTCCAGGAAAAGAATGCTCAGTTACTGGGGACAGCACAGCAGTTATTCACCCACTGCCAGGCACAGAAAGAGGAAATCAAACGTCTTTTTCAGCAGAAACTTGATGAGGTAGCCCTGGTCTGGTGGAAGTGGATGCTTGTTAGTCATCTGCATGCAAACATTTTTGATAAAAATAAGTAAGACCAGAGTAGTCTTGGGTCTTCAGCTTCTGTTTTGCAGCAGATAGTATGAAATAATATGGAATCTGTATCACTCTTTGACTATGCTTTATCTTCACTGTTGGAATTGTTGTGTGCCGCTCTATCCGAGGGAAGGGGGTGACAGACCACAGACACTGTGGTATTTTAGTAAAGGATGCATCCCCTGCTGGTTGAACAAACTCTGTGTTGCCAATGCAAGTTCAGAAGCGCAGAAGGAAATGTGGCTTTCTACAAAAATAGTGTTCTTTTGGCTGGCAGGAAACTAAATGCCAGTTGTAAAGTTGAATTGCTGGAACAGCAGCTACAAGTGAGGTACTTTTGTCCTTCCTTGTTATCCCCTAGCAATGACAAAGTGCCTTGGAGAATGCTCAGGGACTTCCTGTGAGCTGCATAAGTTCTGCAGATTTCCTCAATGTCACTTTTGAATGTGACAGTTGTCTTGAATTAGGGTGTCCAGACCTTACTGAATGATCTCTTTCCTTCTCCCTCTTCATCTCGTAGTTGGGAGTTAAAGCTCTAACATACAATGACCTGATTCAGGCTCAGAAGGAAATCTCTGCTCACAATCAGCAACTGAAAGAACAGACGAAACAACTGGAGAAGGATAACAGTGAACTCAGGAACCAGAGCTTACAGCTGGTGTGTACGCTTGTGTCTGAGTAGCAGGGTGATGCTCCCATTTGTGTAAGGACAGGTCATGAGCCAAGGGCTGCCCCTGTCTTCAAGGTATCTTAACAAATGAAAAATCATCCAGCTGCTATAGCTCCTCTGTAACAGAGAAGAATTATGGGGGAAGGAATGCAGGTGGTCCTTTTTCTTGGTAACCTTTATTTTACCTCTAACCAAATGCTGAGATGACAGTTGGCTCTGGCCTCAGCTGTGTCCCATAAACAGCTTGGCACCTGCACATGCACTTGTCACTGAATCTGGATCTCACTGGCCAAGAAGTTTGTACAGTGCTTGCTTTGTGGTAGCCATAACGCTTGTGTTGTTCATCTTGATAACTCAAACCAAGTTAGGTAGGTGAGGGGGAAATCTGGATGTGGAAGTGGTTAGGGAGGGTGGGTGGTAACATTCTTTAGAAAGAACCAGGCCACCTCCTGCCACACTATGTTGGGAGCACGGGACCATTTTGGTGGCATTTGGCTTAAGCTGAGAGGAATTTTTAGGGGGCTAGAAAGCTTCATGTGTATATCTAGTTGAAAGGTGCATGGCTTTCAGCTTGCATGCTGGGTGGTGTGAAGTGGTAAATATGGTCTTTTGATCTGTTGATCCTGTGTCTTTGCAGCTTAAGGCACGGTGTGAAGAACTGAAGCTGGATTGGTCAACACTGTCACTGGAGAACTTGCTGAAAGAGAAGCAGGCGTTGAAGAATCAGATTTCTGAGAAACAAAAACACTGTTTGGAATTGCAGGTAGAGAGCAGGAAACAAATCTAAAGTTGCCAACTTGGGATAGCTCTTGGGCGATGGGCCAGCTAAGGGCATTTGACTAAATATGATGTTAAAGGATAAGCTAGGTAGCTGCTTTTCTTGGTAACACTGTGGAAGAAGGAATCATGGTTTACCATTAAATGTAACTAAAAAATATGACCTGATGAAAAAAAAAGGTCCTGCTTGTTTGTTTGCGTGTTCTGATGTCTCAATTCAGGAATCAGTTCCCACAGAATGTCACTTACCACAGTGAAAAGAAATGAAACTCCTGTGTCTGAAGAACTTTTCTTTTCCTGTGAGATTAGCTCTAGAACTAATCCAGCCTTTTGCTGGATGCCTTGACATGGCATGACTTTCCTTCAGTGCCTGTATTGAGTTACTCCGTACTCTCTCGATAAGTTGGAGATACTTTGTTTGCTTGTAGTATCTGAAAAGTGCTTTTAAGAGTCTCTGAGCCATTCCCCTTACCTGTACCTTTTGGTCTCAAGCTCAGAGCAGCATGTTGGAAATTTGTTGCTCAAATTTTGGGTCAATTGTTCTGCATTGTTCCCAGAAATGGGGCCACTTTTCCCGAGAAGCATATGAAGGCAAAATTCCATAATGTGATAGAATTGTTTAGTGTGGTTTTTAATCATTGTCTTCCTCTTCATTTAAAGATCAGCATCGTGGAACTTGAGAAGAGTCAAAGACAGCAGGAGCTCATGCAGCTGAAATCGTACACGCCATCTGATGAGTCACTGTCAGTACAGCTACGCAATAAAAACCATTTGAGCCGTGATCCTGAGACTGATCATGGCAGGTTCCAACTGGAGCTTGAATGCTCCAAGTTTCCTATGCCCCACATCAATGGCATGAGCCCTGAACTGTCCATGAACGGCCATGCTACTCCCTATGAAATTCATAACACCTTTAGCAGGCCCTCTTCCAAGCAGAACACCCCTCAGTACATGACCTCTCACCTGGACCAAGAAATAGTTCCGTGTACCCCAAACCACAGCAGCAGACAGAAGGCAGACAAGATGACGAGCTTGTCCTTACCTGATTATACCAGGTTTTCCCCGGCTAAAATAGCACTAAGGAGACACTTGAATCAAGACCACGGAGTCAATGGGAAAGCAACAGCTAATGAGATACAGAGGTGAGAGTGATCATTTCCTAGGATGGGAAAGGAGGGATAATTACTTGCTTTAATAACAGTGGTTTATTTGGATTGTGAAAAAAATATTTTTAAAAGTGGGGGGTTATACACTTTTAAAAGTTCTGTTTCAAGAACACCAGCAGTGCCAGCTGATTGGGTAGATAAGGTGGTACAGTGCCTTGAGTTTGCTGCAGGAATTCCTTGCAAAAGAGGAATCATTAGCTTTTGTATTCTAACGATAGTACATCTCTGTTCCAGAGCTGACCATGTCAAAGAGAATGGCCTTACATATCCAAGCCCTGGTATTTCAAATGGCATAAAGCTGAGTCCTCAGGAAACTCGGCCCTCTTCCCCAGCGGCCTTACCAGTTGCAAGCGAGAAGGTAAGAGATCTGCTAGTGCTGAAGTGCAAAGGTGTTACACCTGGTAGAACAAAGAAAAAGTTGGCCAAACTAGGGAATGCAGGCATGTTCCTTTCTGTGGTAAGCTTGGCATGGAAAATAATGCAAGATACAATAGGTGTGATACAATAAAAAGGAGCTGGATAGAGGAAGAGAATGCTGTGCTCATGAAAGGCATGCTTACCTCTGAGGTAGTGGTTTGCATATGAACTGTGCCAGTAATGCTGTGGGACTTCTTTTTGATCTGATGTGTGTCTACTTGAATCTGAAAAGTAGGTTCTTTCACAGGTAAAAAAATAAAAATAACAACAAATTGTCCACATAATTGGTCCAGCCATGAAACATATTAGTGCTCATTTCAGAGCAAGCAGATGCCCTCCAATAAGAGGTTGCCATGGGAATATTTCTGTCTACTACATCATCTTCGTACAGAGGGCCTCAAGATATAAAATCTGTTAGATGAGTGCTTTTCACAGAGCTCTAACAAAGACACTAGGAAATGAGCTTGTCTAAGGCATATTTTTCCTTATATTTGAGACCAGCAGTAGCTTTAATTTATGTATTTCAATGCTGCTGGATATTACTGTCCCAGTAAACTGGTGTTGGTAACAAAGCTGCTCGATTCATACCCTGTCTTTGCTATATAGTCATCGCTCTTAAACGTGTAATTTTTTTTTTTTTGCTTTTAAAAAGGGACACACCCCCACCCCCACCCCACAAAATACAAATGAGCGGGTTACCATTAGTTTAAAAAGTCTTTTCAGTAATAGCATGCAGTTAAGAACATTACTTTCTCTTTTGCATTTACAGGTTTTGAGAGAGAGAACCTCTGTGAGTAATGGAGAAACTATCACCAGCCTACCTATCAGTATTCCTCTCAGCACAGTGCAGCCCAATAAACTCCCTGTTAGTATCCCTCTGGCCAGCGTAGTCCTACCTAGCCGTGTTGAGAAGGTGGTGAGTAAGGGATTGTCAACACTTTCCATCCCTAACTAAAATCACACTGGGCAGTAATGGGGTGCTGTGCACCAGAATCCTTAGTGGGCTGCTAATCTTCAATGTCTGATGCTTTGGGGGAGGCTGCTGTTTGGATGCATCCTCTTGGCTCTTAGTTATTCTGTAGACTTTTCCTCTCATGCCTCTGTGGGGTGGTGGTGTTTCAGCTGGGAAGAAAAGTAAAGTACGTAGAATCATAGAACGGTTTGGGTTGGAAGGGACCTTGAAGATCATTTGGTTCCAACCCTCCTGCCATGCCTCAACATGCCTCGAGATCCTAGTCTTAAATATCTGGCTGGGTGGAAAAGGTGCAGAGTCTTAGAGTTTGTGGCAGTGAAAGCAGAGAATCACACATGCCAGTTTGTTCTTAGCCCTTGCCTTCTTGCATGACCCTGGGAAACACATTCTTCTGCCTCAGTTTGGTCATCTCAAAATTGTCTGTCTTTATCACATGCATGTGTAGGATGAACTTGAATAGCGCCTTGAGGCTACAATACCTAATGTGACTGCTCTGCAGCAGCAGAGAACAACTAGAGAACTTTTTGGGCCATCTCTTTTTGAAATCCTGATAACTCCACGCCACTCTGTGGCAGAGGAGTTTGAAAAGCCTGGACCAGTTTCTCACAAATGTTTGTCACAAAAGTGTTACAGTAGATAACTGAGAAGCGTTTGCTGCTTTCACATGAGTGCTGTGAATTTAGAATCCATCCACAGATGCTCACCTCACAATCCCATATTTGGAGAGCTGGAGTTCTTTCATAGTATTGAATCCATTATCTTTCTCCAGCTGTAGACTGTTAGCTGTAGCAGAACTGCAGTCTGCCCAGCTCCGAGCAGAAGCTGCATGTCCTCAGAGAGAGAGGATGTTAGCTCTGGATGGCATCTCTCACTTCAACACATTGTTTATTCAGGCTACCATTTCACAATTGTTTTTCCTGCTTTAGAAAAACACTGCTTGTTCATCGTACCCTCAGAGAGAGTACCAGAGAACATAGCCTGATGCATATCATGTTCAGTTTGGGGTTGTTTTGGGGAACTTTGTGTGCACAGTCTTGGGGACATGATACAACCACTTATTTCCTTTCTGGCTGCCTGTGAAACAGTGGACTGAGGCAGTTGTTCTCTGATTGCACTGCTGTCCTGAGTCTAAACTTCCTGGGACGATGAGCCTGTTCTATGTGCATGGTATCTGTTGTGTGCCAGTTACAGTATAATTAATCACTCTGTTTATTTTTGTCCGATAAGATGCTGCTCTATGTTTTTCTCAAAACAAACTCTAGGACCTTTAGGAAGTAGAGTCACTTTCCTTGGTAGATCTACTAATGCATGTGAATTTTGTTTAAACGGTCGACTTCTGAGTTCACTTCCTGTACTAAAATGCCTGTTTCTCTCCCCCCCAGAGAAGCACACCTAGCCCAGTTCATCAGAGTAGAGACTCATCGACACTTGAAAAGCAGATTGGTGCTAGTTCTCATAATGGCGTAAGCAATGCTGCTGGAAACAAGCCACTGGCTTTGGCTACCTCAGGTAACAGCCTCATCTACACAAAGGTGTCTTGTCATGACAGCACCTCCATGTGCACACGCCGGAGTTTTCTGAGCACTTCTTGTCAGGTCATTCAGGCAGTAGAGTGCTAGATAAACGCGTATTTTTTAATGAGACCAAAGAGTCATGGATGATGATGTTTTGAGACGGTATGTGCCTACAGCTTGGATGCATTCTGGCATGAAGTGTTGTTTTGATGTGCCTTTGCCTGAACTGCAGGACCATGCAGTGTGAATAATTGCTTTTGTAAATTCTTCTATGTGGATTAAGAGATTCCTACTTTTACAGTGTGGCAAACTAGCAAAGTGTTGTGTAGCTATACTGTGAGCTGATGATCTGCCTTTAGAAGTTTTATTTTACAGGGTGGCGGAGTTTTTTTTCATAGAAAAATTAATTTATTGATGCAGGTCACAATGGTGCCTCATGAGCAGTTGTAAAGGCACAAGTGTCTGGGTAGGAAGAAAGGTCGAACAGGAGAGGGTAAGGATACCTTTAAGTGCAGACATTGCTTCTGAACTCACTCGTCTATTGAAATGGTGGCCTTTAGCTATTCAGGATATGGAAATGTTGTGGACCAGGAAAAGTAGGTTCTAGCATACAGAAGCTATTGTACAGCTGATCCCTCATCAGAGAGTGCATTTGTTTTTAATGTTTACCACCTCGAGGGGCTTGTGTTGTTTCTAGCATCTGTTTTGCAAAGAAGGGCTTGGCTGCAGTTTTCTATAAAACCAATGAAGTGTTAAAAAACCCCCTTGTTATAAAACAATACCATGTTCCCTTCTACCCCTTTCAGTTAGCCCAGAGACAAGGCCTTACTAGAGCGCTAAACCCATTTATGAAACACCATGACAAATAATTCCCTTCCCAAGCTTCCTCCCATGTGGCATTCTTCTGCCACAATTTCTTTGAAGATCCCCTGCCACTTCCTAAGCCACAGCCTTTTGTTTAATTTTGAGAAGAAGGTGGGCTGTATAGATGACAAAGTCCCTTCTTTTTTGGAGAAGGAATCTGACTGAGTTTGGCTGTCTTATTTCCTTGACGAAAGGAAAGGGTTGAGAGTAGAGGAGCCCTGATTTCCTAAGGCATAATAGTTACAAAGACAGACACACTTGAATTGCATTTAAAAACCGGGTAGAGCATAGGAGATCTCCATACAACACATGAGTTTTCCTGAACTGGCAAGAGAGTAGTGAAAATCATTAACCCCTAACCGTAACTAACTGTCAGCACACAGAGCCACGTTCTCAACTGCACTGTGTCAAAAAAAAAAAACCCAGCTGTGCAGTTTTCCGTGTAACGCGCGGCCGCTGGCTGACCTAATGCAGGTATTGCTGAAACCACTCCCAGTCATCCCAGAAATCTAGCACTGTGAACTATCACTCAGCAGAAGCAATGATGTATACTTTCCCTTTCAACAGGTTTTTCTTACTCTTCTGGCTCCGTGGCAGTCAATGGAAATCTTACAAACAGCCCAGCCCATCTTAACCATAGTGTTGATCAGGCAGCTCTGGACGACTCTGGGAGTCTGTTTAACTCAGTAGGGTCTCGGAGTTCCACTCCACAACATCCTTTGCTAATGATGCAGTCAAGGAACCCTGGGCAAAACTCCCCTGCTCACCAGCACTCAACAAGCCCCAGGTTAAATGGCACCTCCCAGAGCCTGGTAGGGGTATTGCAATATGCAGATGCTCAGAAGATGTTTGCCGAAGGAACAAAGGGGGATCTTCAGTCTGATGCAGCGTTTTCAGATCCTGAGAACGAGGCCAAGAGAAGAATCATCTTTACAATCTCTCCTAATACAGGACATGTAAAACAATCCCCTTCCAACAAGCACAGTCCTCTGCCCACGAGCGCTCGGCTGGACTGTGGCCAAGCACACGCGCAGGATGGGAAGAAGCGAGGCCGGCGGAAGAGATCCTCCACTGGGAATCTCAGCGGGAACTCCGGGGTCTCCCCGAAACGCAAATCCTTACCTACTGTGTCTGGACTCTTTACGCAACCGTCAGGTTCACCGCTCAATATCAACTCCATGGTAAGGGCAAAAATGAAACGCTCTAGCAAGAGAGAAGGGCCTGGGAAAGCTCTTTGAATTGGAAATAAGCTTCATCTGTTCTGTTCTTTAGCATACTTTCAGGCTGTTACAGTGCTAGTAGCTAGAATTGGCTTGAAGACCCTTTGTGAAAATGGCCCCTCTGAGAGGGAAGAGAATTGCTGAAAAGTTGATGAACTACTTCTGTGTAGGTAGAACATCTTCGAAGAGTTCTTTTCTGTCAGATCATTGAAAATTAGAAATCATGTCTTCCCTTATGACAAAGAGCGGGTTTCTGCAGTGAAGTTGATTTTTAGGCTGTAGGTTAAATATTTTGAAAATAATTTAAAGTAAGATTGACTAAATAGCGTAAGAGTGCCAGAAGCATATGGCATTCTTGCATAATTAAGCCAGCTATACAAGTTGTGTTCATGTGATCTGCAGTGTTAGTTTGAAAAGAAATGTGATTATCCCATGTTTTCATTTCTGTGTTTAAACATAAAATCAAAGAATGAAAATTAGATATTTTTCCAAGTTATGTTTAAGCTTTCATCCCGAGTTCTAATGGAGGATGGTGGAGTATAACAGCAGTGCTAAACAAGCAGCTCTTGGTATATCCTAAAGCTGAGCAAGTTAAGCCTGCTTTTAATATCCTTAACAAGGTACCTTATTTCTAAAGGGATACTCTCATCTGTAACCGCTTTCTTTCCTTCTTGCCCAGGTCAATAACATTAACCAGCCTTTAGAAATAACAGCCATTTCCTCTCCTGAAAATTCCCTGAAGAACTCTCCTGTTCCTTACCAGGACAATGACCAGCCCCCGGTACTGAAAAAGGAAAAGCCCCTCATTCAGAGCAATGGCGTTCATTACTCTCCTCTAACATCAGATGAAGAGCAGGGATCGGAAGATGAGCACAATAGCAGCAGGTGAATACACAGGCGTAGGTTTTAGGATGAGATTTCTCTGAGAGCTGATAACGGTGCTCTAAACTGGAGAGGTGTGTTAAGCCTTCTTTGTTCCCTTTGCTTGGAGACTGAATCTATTATGCCGAGCCTCTTACGTGGCTGAAATTGTGAAGAGGGAAGGTATTTAGGAAGTAGTGCTTGAATGTGGGAGCCTATTCTTGCTGTGTATGCAAGGCTGACAGAGTCTGGCCTCTGAAAGAATTAGTGTAGAAATTATTTTTTTTTTTACTACATTGTTTCATAGGAGCACTGAGGCCGTGTGTGTAATCTTTAACTAAGAATCTGCCTCCTGCTCACGCCCAGTCTTAGCCTTATTCAAAATTCTTCACTTCCTGCCCCAAAATGTTGGTGTGTTGCTCTGAAAATTGAATACTTGCCACCCTTTACTTGCCTGTGGGGTGCAATTTTTTTCTTGCTATAGGTGCTAGAAAAGTAACCATTGTAGAAATGGGAATAACAACCTACTTCTTGTGAAAGAAAAGCAACAATGAAGTCTTCTGAACATACACTAATCTTGGCAAAGAGCAATAATTCTGTAATAGCTTCTAGTTAAAGTTTGCGGTGGATTTTTTTATACTTTTGAGTTCCTTTACTAACATACAGCTGTCCAGCTGACTTGGCTTTATATACTGTAGTCAACTGTTAAGATGTGAACATGAGGAAGATGGGTTATGAGGGTAAATATGCAATAAGAGGTCTACAATAAATACTATAACCTTTTTATTTTCCTACTAGAATTGAGAGGAAAATTGCAACAATATCACTGGAAAGCAAATCTCCACAGAAGACTGTTGAAAATGGTAGGTGTGAGGGAATGCTAATTATTTGTTCTAATGGTTGATCTTGGGAATGGGTGTCTGCCACTGACCGAAGCTGTTAGTCGGTAGCGGGCTTTTCTGTGCTGCTAAGCAGAGTGCAGTTCTGCCAGGGCTTATGCATAATCGTAATTAAGACAGGTATCTTATAATTACAGATCTGGGGCCAGCTCTTTCTGTGGTCACAGATCACCAAAGATGTGACCAGTTTTTTTTACTGACCTGGGGTTTGGGCAGGGATCTGTAACACAAAATGGAGGAAAAAGTAGATCAGCGTTCTCAAACTTCTTCAGAGCATTAATCTAAATTTTTAAGGACTTCTAGGTGACTTCACAAATATTTCTGCCTTTGGATCAGAAATAGAACAGCAGATTGGTAACATGGGAGCGTTGCAAGATAAAACGCTGTTCTTAATGAGCAGACTCAGCGAACGCTGGTTTTTGACGTTTGTAAATTTTCTTCCAAACTAGGTGGCAGCTTATCTGGGAGGAAACAAGCACAAAGCAACGAAAACATAAATAGCAGTAAATGGAAATCTACTTTTTCACCAATATCTGACATCAACCTGACCAAAACTACAGACAGTCCCTTGCAGTCGGTTTCATCTCTGAGCCAGAATTCGCTGTTTGCCTTCAGGCCGTCCTCCGAGGATAGCCTTGCCATCGACGCCAAGATCACAGCGCACGCAAGGAAAAGCATGGCCATGCCCTCGTCTGGGGCAGATGGGCTCAGCCCTAGTACAAACTCCACTAACGGATTCGCGTACAACGGTGGACTGTCAACTGACATTGGTTTACACAGCTTTATCGATGGTGCTTCTCTTCCGCATAAGGCTTCAGAGGCGACGCCTTCCAGCTGCTCCCTGGGTTTCCAGTCACAGCGGAGCAAAGATGTGGGGGTGTCGGAAACGAATCCGTTTTTAAACAAGAGGCAACTCGAAGGCCTCAGCGGCACGAAAGGAGAAGACTTAAATCGGTCGGCGGTCAAAGGCAAAGAGATCAGCGAAATAAGCATTCGTACTGGGGGTTCTTCAGAAAAAAACTCTTTGCAGCATAACGGAAAGGTTGGCAAAGGAAGGGACCGAGATGTGGAGTTTAAAAATGGCCACAACCTTTTCATTTCTGCTGCTGTTTCATCTGGTGGCCTTCTGAATGGTAAAAGCCTTTCTACTGCTGTTTCTTCAGCAGGCAACCCAGCATCTTCTGTTCAGACGCACCATCCTTTCCTAAACACTTTGACCACTGGATCACAGTTCCCCCTCGGCCCCATGGCCTTGCAAGCAAACCTCAACTCAGTGACAAATTCCTCAGTATTGCAGTCCTTATTTAATTCAATGCCAGCTGCTGCCAGTCTGGTCCATGTGTCATCAGCTGCAACCAGACTGACTAATTCTCACACTATGGGGAACTTCTCTCCTGGGGTTACAGGTGGAACAGTTGGAGGTAGGCAGAACTCTTTCTCTGGTATAAGACAGGGCCTAAAGGAAAGTCTGACACTGCCTCTCCAGGGGTGAAACCCTTTCATTTCTGCAGGATGTGAAGCAAATCTGTCCCACATAACCAGTCTCCTCTATCTCTCGGAAATGCTAGGATGAGTTCAGTTCCCCACAGTGAAATCTCATGAGCTTTGTCTACTAGATGAGCTTGTTGTATCACCTTAATGAAAGAATACACCCAGACTTTGTGATTTCATAATGTATGCTTGTTCAGATGTTGCTGTGTTGGAACCAACTTAGGTCTGCCTGCAGGTGTAAGATTTAACTTGTCCTGGTACCAAGTTAAGGATCTTTAACTTGTCAACTTGAGTAAAGGTTGAGATTAGGCCTTGAATGGATTTAGCATGATCCAGGAAGAGCAAAACATCAGTGCCTCTTCAGAGGAGATGGTGTTGGGAATTGCGTAGCATTCTGGCTCTTGAATGGACATGAAGAGCATTTCTTTGCCAGGAAGGGCAATGCCATATGCACCTTGCACTTCTGGGATTCTGCACAGGCTTGGCTTCTGTGGCCCAAACCGGAGACAAGCTGGCAGGACTAGAAGATAGCCTGAACCTGCCGTTACTAAGTGTCCAAGGCAGTTTTTCTTACCTGTCCATAATCATTCAGGCACCATGTCGGGAAATCCTAACTCTCACATCTCTCAGCACATAGATTTGCTGGAAATACAGTCTCCCCTCTGCTGCCCTGTAAGTGGGACAGCAGGAGGGTGGGGAGGGAAGAGCAGCAGTTTGTGTCTTCAGATAAACAACTCTAGAGACCACGTAATCTCATCAAAAGTCTACCCGTGTGGTATAGAACTGACAGTTCTTGGGTCTGACCATTTTTCCTCGTGGCATTTAGAGGTTGGCAGTAGGAAAGGTAAGTGAAATCTTTTGTACCTCCTGGCCTGCACCATTATCTCTCATTGCTTGCTGCCTTCTCATGCTGCATATTTTTGTATGGGGCTGTAACTATTATAATTTTGCTTTTTTCTTTTTTTTTTTTTTTTTTTGGTTGTTGTTTTTTTTGTTTGTTTGTTTGTTTTGTTTCTCTTGTCACTTGAGACTGTACAAAGCCCATCTGTTGAAGCTGAGTTTTTCTCTCCTGTTTGCAGGTATTTTTAACCATGCGGTGCCTTCTGCCTCCTCTCCTCATCAATTTGGAGCCAGTTTCAGCAGCAGTGCTGTCTCTAGCAGCACAGTGCTAAGCTTAAACCCTCTGCAGGCTGTTGCCAGCACCTCATCCGCATCCTTCCCACCCCCTTCCTCTAATTTAGTAACATCTAGTGAGACTAGATCTGCTCAGCACCTCAACAGAGCGCCAGTGCAATCTGTTTTCCATTCCCCTCCACCTCCTCCTAACGTTTCATTGCCCCCACCTCCTCCACTACTTGCTTCTAACCCCGAGCCTGCGCTTCTGCAGAACCTGCCATCCATCCCACCCGGTGAAGCTTTTTTGCCATCCTCTTCTGCTGCTTCTGTCCAAACTGCTAACGCTTCTTTGTCTATTAAGCTAGCTTCTCTCCAGCACAAAACCTCCCGCCCCTCCTTTACAGTCCATCACCCGCCTCTGCCCCGTTTGGCGCTGGCACAGTCCGCGCCCATGATCACGCAGTCCAACGCAGCTGGCACGTCCGCTATGTGGGTTACACTTGGCATGCAGTCTCCTTATGCTTCGCACCTTTCTGGGGTTAAGCCACGATAAAGAGCTTGCTTAGCTAACAGTTCTTATTTTGTAAGGTAAGGCTAGAGAAAAAAAAAGAGGACTTTTGTACAAGATGCTGAATGATGCTCCTTCCTTTTCAGAGATAGGTTGGGGATGGAATCTGTGAAACAGAAACCTCTAAAACGTGGGAAGCAAATAATCTGATGGCAGAGGATGGAGAGTCTTAATGCTCTCTGTTCTGGGAGTCAGGATTTCTCGACAAGGAGTGCTCAGAGTGGTAACTCTGGTCTGTCTCATCGGACGTTAGGATTATGTTCAGGTTGAGATCACTTCATGAAAATGTTTATTTCTGACGATCGGTAATCAGGAAGAATTGTCTATTTTTAAGTATGGTTTTATACGGTTATTGGAAGTGGTTGTTGTCTACCTTGATTTCCCCCCTCCCCTCTTCTTGCCTTCTGACACAGACTGTTGCATTTCCACAAGTCCATGTTCGCATAGTGTTAGGATGCGTGATGGTGCTGCTTTGTGATTGTATGTGGCAATGTGGTGGTCTTGTTTTTGCTGTCAGTCAACAACAGCTGCTCTAAATAATCATAAAGTTAAAAATCTCTAGGTTACAAGCTGCAGCTTTGGCTTGGAGAACAAATGCACTGGTCTTGCATTGCAGTTATTGTGCCCCCTGCACCAATGGAAAACGCAACCACAGGTAGCAAAGGGTTGTAATTTATCTGTGCACTGCAGCTTTATTGGACTTGCCTGCGAGGGCTAACAGTAACAGACTCCATCGGATGCTGTATTTATGCTCACTTGGCAATCACTGGTTTACTGGGTAGACTGTGAATGAGAACACAGGGAATCTTCAGGGCTAACTGCGGTCCATGCTTCATAAAGGCTGGGGCCATAGACGAGAGGAGGGTTTCTGGAGACTGTATGCATTTTTACTGAAGCAGGTATTTAAATGTCTTTAGAGGAACTCCAGAATAAAGTGTACCACCACAGAGTTGGGTACTGTTGTTAATGAAAATACTCTGTGGCATCCTGATGTAACAACTTGTGCTTGCAAAGTTAAATCAGTATGTTAGGCCCCAGAGCTTGCTCCTGCTTTTCTTGTAGGTCTTTGATGTTGTTGCTGTTCACTGATACCAAAGCTACATACGATATATGGTCGAATACTCTTTGCTGCTTATAAAACATATGACTCAATTACAATATACCTGAGAGATTCTTTTGACTCTGCATTGTGTATAGTGTCTTCATCATCAAATTGCTCCACAGACACAAACAAATCCTCATTAGTCTTTTGTGAGGCACGTAAGTATTACCTCCGTCCTCCTATACAAGAAAGCGAGGCTGAGGAAGAGTTTTGAGTAACGTGGTCCCTGTGTGCCACCCAACAGTGTGATGTGGTTACAGAACGGGCTTGAAAGAACCTGGACAGAAACAAGATGGGGGAGAAGAGCCAAGGAGGGTTAGGCTTGGGGTTTTGTATACGTGAGCAACTCAAGCAAGGGCGGTGTGAAAGCCTTCTGCTGAAGCAGTTGCCTTTCCTGGAACTGAGGTCGTATCGGGCTAGACTCCAAACCGTTGGATGCCATGGTCCCTGTCACAAAAGAGTTCTGAGCAAAATAGGCGAGGCACAAAAGTGATGTACGGAGAAGAGTAGCTGGATGACAAAGCTGGATTGTGGAGCAAAGGAGCAGAAGTAATGCTGCCAGGAGGTGGTGTATGACAGACGTACCGTAGCCGTGGTCCCGCTCTGTGTGACTCTTGAACGTAGGTCAAATAGTTGAGCAGTTTCATTGACGTCGGTGTAAATACGTGTGCTCAGAGCCCTGGATGAAACTAGGTTGAAATCTGGAATCAGGGGCTAAAATCAACTGCTTTGCTTCTCATAATGTCTCTCCCCCAAGGTAATAAAAAACTCAAAGCAGATCAGCGTGTGCTAGAAAAAGATGGAAGTACTGAGTGGGGGGGAGTACTCCCCCCCCCCCCCCCGCTCAGAGTCAGTCACAGGAGGACAGAATTCAATACGGTTACACGGGCAGAGAGCTTTAAAAACTGCAGCAGCCGGGAAGGGCCGCGTGTCGCCCTCGGAGGCATCCTTTCTTTCTAATTGCAGTTGGGTCAAAGAGTTGCTCCTTCTTTGCTGGCTAATGAGGTCTTGGAGCAATGTAGCAGTGACTGACACATCTAACGCACAGCAGATTTTTGTCTTTTATTTAGATGAGTCTCTTCCTCTCCTCCTGTTGTGCAGGTAACTAGGATTTCTACCTCAACCCAATGTGACCTATGCAAGGACAACGTGGACCAACTTCACTCGGCTTCCACTGAAAGGTGCTCACCTGGCCTGTGCAGGGGTTTCTACTCTCTTACTACTGGACAAAATAAAAACATTAAAAAAAGACCTAAACAACAGAGAAAATATTTACTGTGAATCTGAGTAAAAAAAGACAAAAAAGACAAAAAAAAAAAAAAGGGCAAAAGAGATGCTTAAAGCTCCAGTTTGTATTGTTGATAGTTTAGATAAAGTATTTATCTTTTTTTAAAATGAAAACAATTTTGACTTATTTTATTCCACCTAGAACCATAAATACAACTTATTATTAAATTCTCTGAATAATAAAGGACTGGCACACCAGCAGAGATGTAAAGAGCCTCCTCTCGGTGCTATTTCATCCGTTAGAACTGTGCCTCTAGTTTGAATCCTTGGTGCTGAATTTGGAGGGTTGACCAATGCCAAACCCAGTTCTCAGAAAGGTCTGCAGTTTATTTATTGAACTTACTCTGTTCATATACCAAAATCCACTTGGTTTGCAGCAGTGTGAGCTGCAGAGAAAGGCAGTCTTCTGTCTCATGTTTTGTATCACTTTGAACTGAGCTGGGCGCTCTGTTAACTGGGTGGTTTTTAATTGTCTTTGTTACGTACAAGAACTCAGTACTCCCCTCTGGAGTGGCAGCTAGAGTACCTGGGGTGGCCCGGGCGAGCTCAGCCATCGCAGGCACAGTTGGAACAGAAAAAATTCAAGTCCTGCCCCATTCAAACTACTTCACTGGGCCATTTGCAGTTGCTGGTGGCACTCGAGTCACTGTGAATTTTGGTAGCTAGTCTGGTAACTTGTTTTGGGATGTCATTGGCATATGAACAGGGTGCATAATCACTGGTATTGGTCAGGCCCTTTTTACCAACATTGGGAAGACTGAACGTAGTGCTTCTGTACTGGTGCAGGTAGCAGATTCTCTCAGCTTGTTGTTTTTGTTCCAAGTACAATGTATTTTGTTAGTAGGGTTTTGATACTTGATTCAGAAATGGCTTAGCCGTGTACATTTATTGATGAAGTGCATTTTGCTTTTGTATTTCTTTGCTTTAAGTAGGTCTAAATGGTAGTTCACAAAAACACCACAATCTAGCTTACCATGCTGCCACACTATCAGACTGGTGCAGTTAATTGTATTGTGACTTGGTGTTCTGTGTACAGAAAGTGCCGCTCGGAGCAGCGGCTGTATTTTATAGAGATGTGATGAAAAAATTATAAATTTCATATACTTTATTTCATTTATTTTTAGATTGTACAATGCACAGTAAACTTGTAAAAACTTATTTATTTGAGTGCACAAAGTGAGGAGAAGGATGATCCATTAACTAGAAATCACCCTGGTCTGTAGTTCAGACTGGACCAAGCACCAATAAAGGAAACTACAGTAGAAGAGGGGGAATTGCAACAGCAAAACGATGAGAAGAAAAACACAGTTAGGCTTGGGGGAAATACCTGCCGGCTAGCCCCCGTGCCCTGAGGGGCAGCACTGCCCGCTCTGCGCCGGAGGCACTCGCTGTCCTCGGATCCCTTCTGGGTCCCTCGTGCTCCCCGAGGATCTCCCGCCGCCAGCAGTCGGGCATTCACCCGCGACTCCAGCCCTGCCTTAGCAGCCGCCCGCCGGGGCGTCCCGCCGTCCCCGAGAGCCGGGCTGAGCGCGCTGGCTCTTTTGTCTCCTGCCTCAAACCCGGGGTTGGGGGGAGGCGAGGTGCCTCTGCCCTCGGGTGCTTCCCTCCTGCTGCCTGGGTCCCCGAGCGACGGTTGAGCGCACCGTGCCGGCCGTGGTCAGGAGAGCGGTGGGGGGTGAGGTGCCAGGGCAGCTCCTACCCTCTGCACGCTTCAGTTAGTCCCTTCGCTCTGTACCTCATCCCTGGTAATCTTAGTAGAGATATAGGACCAAGTGTGCAGCTATTTTGTTGATTCCTACGCGTGTCTTCCATAGGCAGCCTTTGCGTGCAGAAACTGTTCATCTAACTTTGCCGCCTTACTCACTGGAAAAGGAAGGGATCGATAGCCCTGGAAATTAGGGACCTTTGGGAACTGTTTTCTGCTTTGCATGTGGGAGAGGACTTGACAGCGGTGCACCCTGCTGAGTCACGGCAAGATGAAAACCTAGAACAGGGCAAAAATGCTCAGAGGGTGATAGCTGAGAAACATCCAGTAGCTTCTAGTAGAAGCCGTACACAGTTTATGTCCTGGAATCCAGGAAGACAATGTAACCCAGATGTTTTGCAGCTGGGAGTTGGGCCGCTCCAGCTTCTTCCAGATCTTTGGGTAACTGGAAGCTGCGGAGCTGCCTTAGCATCCTTCCCAGCAAATGGCAGAGTGCTCAGGTCTTGGAAGGCTTTAAATTGGTAGGCTGTGCCTGAGCAATTGCTGGAGAGACAGCGGCCTTAATTACATCTCCCCCTGTCATTTATATCCCCAGTGAGAGAGAGGAGGAAATGCAAGTAGAAGCTTTTAATCACTCTGCTTTTATCGGATCCTTTTCTGAAAAGGGTCCGAAATACAGAGCTCCTTGGACCTCTTGTGCCCCCTTTCATCTCAAACCACAGAAGACGTCCAGCAAGAGAACTCAGCTGCCATCACCTGTCCTGTACGGGCAGGGCTCGCTTGCGCTCGCACCCGGGGTGCTCACAGGACCCTGGCAGAGACGTGTGTTTGGGGAAGGAGCCGACTCGCTGCGCTCTCTGGGACCTGCTGTGCTCTCCACCAGCTGCTCGAGGCCCGGGTCGCCCAGCTGGCTCCGGGCACTCCGCGGCCGAAGAGGACGGCTAGCTTCTCGTCGTGGGAATGACTTGCTTTGTCCCGAGGCTCCCAGCATCTCGGGAATTGGTGCCTGGGGAGCAAGACAGAACTGCAAGACATGGTTTAGTGGTGGACTTGGCAGTGTTAGCTTCACAGCTGGACTCGATGGTCTTAAAGGTCTTTTCCAACCTAAATGATCTCGGATTCTATGACCCTCCGGATCGAAGGCCCTGGGCAGGGAGTTTGTCATCTGCTCGCCGGTGGGTGTTGTGGAAAAGCAAAGCCCCTTCTGTCCCTCAGAGTCGTCACCTGTGGTAGCAGGTGCTTCGGTGAGCAGCCGCCAGCCCGTGTTGCCTGCAGGACTTGCTCGGGAGCAGCTGTTGGAGACCCGCGGCACAAGCCCGCTCGCTGTAGCTGAGCACGCGTGCGCTGTCAAGGCGTTTTCAACTACCCGGCATTTTGGAGTCTGATTCGCCAGCTGTCATCTGGGAAAGCCAAATGAAACCAGATGCTGACCCAGGAATAAACAAACGTGTAGTTAGGATGTGCTTGAAATGGATTCAGTCTGCTGGCCAACGTGCTGAGCATCTGCTTCAACCTCCCGGGTCTGTTGGGACCAGGCCTTCATCTACCTCTGCATCTCCTCAGTGCTGTCATTCCCAGGGACCCCGTGTTTCCATCTTGGCAGCCCACGCTGCAGGAGTCCGGAGCTTCTCTGGCCTCGCTGGTGTCTTCCACCCACGTCTGGTACCTTTGGCACCTTCACCTTGCGGCACGTTGTGTAATTGCAACGCGTTTCACTTGCGTGGCTCCTCTCATCTAAATCTTCATAGTAATGTGCTAACGCTTGCAGGCAGCGGTGTGAGATGGGAAGCCAGGCAAGGGCGGGTTTTGGACTGATGTCTTAGTATTGCATTAACTGGGAGGTATTGGCAAGAGATTTGTGGTGTTGTCTTCCCTGCTGCCCGGTCTTTTATCACTTTGTCATAATCCTCAGGCAAGTTCAGCTTGCTTCTCCTCTGTCTGCAAAACGGGGAGAGCGTTTACCTCTGCTCTAGGGTTGCAGAAGGAATAGCTTTGAGATGGTGAGATCGGAGCCATATGGCTACAAGAACAAGACCCTCGTGACCCTACTGTAGGAGTGCTGCGCCAGAGGTCTGAAACCTGTTTTCAATAATTGGAGATGCTTTTGAGTAATCAAAGCCAAACAGCCAGTTCCAAAAAGGAATTCCTTCTGTGTTACCACATCCTGCCGGGTCCAGTCCTTTCGTTGCTGTCACACATGTTCCTTCTCCTCCACGCCGCCGTTGCCAGCGAGGGACTCGTCAGGAAGCTAAAATACATCTTGTAGCATATACGTTGCCAAAAAATATGGAACTTCCTGAGCGTTGCGCTGAGCAAGACCTGTGCCCTGCTGCTAAATGTCAGCCTTGAGGAACAAGCCTTGCGCGCTCTTCCTTTTTTGGTGATTTGCTACCCCTGGCTTGCGCTTGCTGGGTTCAGTCCGCTGAGACCCACCGTGCTGTGAAGCTGGGAGTGCTCCAAAAACATTAAACCCAAACTTGCTGTTTGCTGCAGATTAGTCATTCAGCAACAATTCTTCCATTAGCCAGGGGTGTGTAGGACACGGAGCAGTCAGATTTCTCTGCTTATCGTGTAGCTGAGGGAGAAAGTGGGAAAACATTGCTGCAGGACGTGAAAGCTTGGGTTGCTGAAACCGAGCCAGCGTGCAGACTGGCGGGGAAGTCGAGCTGCCCCTGCATCGCCTCTTGTTTTGGTGCAAACGAGGCTGTTTCCTTTTAGGAAGGCCGTGGATTGGTCTGGACAGTCGCAGTGATGGGAAGCATCTTCACCTCTCTTAGTCCAGGCTTTGGATGAAATGGGAGAGAGGCGAAGGGGGAGCTGCCAGCGACGGGGCGTGCAGCACAGCCTAGGTGTACAGGGCAGGTGGAGACAGAGTGCCGTCTCCGACCAGTGTCCTCTGATAGCAGGAACTCCTGTCTCCTTGGCCACCCAAACACAGAAATACTTTCTTGTGCTTCCATTTCATTTCCTTCCTTTCTAGTGGCAATAGCGCGTGATTTATGTTCATCCTGCTGTTGGCTGGGGTTTGGCGTGGCTCTGGGTGTGGGCTCGGCCTCGATTCCCCCTGTGCCAGGACCGGCTGGCGGGACGGGCGCGTGAGGACGAAGCTGAGCTTGCAGGGTCTGAGTCTGTGACTGCACCTACAGTCGCTGGAGTAGCCCGGGCAGGAAGGTTGCATCACTGGATTGTGAAGGGATCTACTAGTCACTGGTTTTGTGGATCAAGAGCTTTCAAATCCCCAGGGCTTGACGCTCCTCAGCCTGAGACACCCAGCTGTTTGGCACACCCAATTACTTAAAGCATTGAGCAGCTTGCTTCTTTCTTTGCCCGGGTATTAAGTTTGACTAAATAACTTCTTTATTTGAAATCTGCTGAGCAGATAAGTTTCTGGCTTGATAAGCTCTTCCGTTGCATCTGAATAACATTTCAAAGTGGAGCATTGCTTCAGTACTGCTCGGCCGTGGAGGCTGGTCGGGGTGGCCCCGTGTCGCGTGGTCAAGCGTGTGGCTGCGTGTACGTGTAGGTGCCTGCTGGGGACGAGTTTCCTCCTGTGAGGTGTTGGTGACACTTCAACCTCCTCCTTCGGGGGCTGGACTAGCCGACCTTCAAAGATCCCTTCCAACCCAAACTCTTCTGTGATTCTCTCTACAGAGAATACCCGGGAGTAGCTGCTCTGCCTCAGAAAATAAACGGGAGGGGTGTGAGCGGGAAGGAGATGGATGGAAGCCAGCTCTGCCTCGCCTGTTTTTATTGCAGCACGGATTCATACCGGACGCAGTGGGGCTACAGCAGCCTTTGCAGGTCGGGTGCTCCACACCACGGCGGATTTACACCCCGCAGTGAGGAGGGGGTGTCTCATCCCAGCCTTCCCTGCAGAGGCGGCTGTGCCCTCCCGTGCTGCTGGGCTTCCCCTTCTGGGAGAAGGTCTTTTAGTGCGGAGTAACGAGGTGGTGGGCAGGCAGCTTGGGGTCACCTCCAGGGCCCTCTGTGGGTTGATTCTTGCTGGGATTGTTTATTTAGAAAGCAGCATCTGCTCCCCCCCACTCATTATTTTTCCACTTGGAAGAGAGTCCAAGCAGAGGGGAGAGGCTGAGCGATTGCATGGCAGGGGAGAGCATCGGCAAATGCAGAGCTGGTCTCTGCAGCAGGGCAGACTTGGCTTTTGTTCAGGCGATGGGTTTTTTTTGTGGGACGCAGAGTGGTGAGCAGCTCGAGGGCCAGCACGCGCTTTCGTCTCCTCCGAGTTTATTGAGAGCTCCCCCCCCCCTTTCTTTGTGACTCCTGCGGATGCGTCCTTGGCCCTCGGACCCGCGGCAGGGACTCCCGGCCGGAGGCGACCCCCGGCAGCTGCCTGGCTCGGCAGGACAAAGCCCTGCAGACACGGGAGGTTTTGCAGGAGGGGGCCTTCAGGTGACAAACGCCGCTCCGTCACCCCGCGGCTCCCTGCCCCGCGCGAGGTTTTTGCCGCGTTGCTGGAAGGGGAGACTTCCAGCGCCGGGAGCTTGCTTTCGAGCTGCTGATCCCGACATCCCTCCCCTGGCCCTTCCTTCCTCAGCTGGGTCTGGAGTTGGTGCTCATCCCCCCCCCCCCAGCTCTGGTAGCACACAGGCGCTGCCCCTGGCTGGAGCGGGGCGAGTGCCCACGGCAGGCGCTGCTTGCAGACCAGCCCTTCGTTAGGACTTGCTAATTTGTCCCGGTGCCCACGTTCAGGCGGCTTTGGTCGATCAAGTTCTACGTAGAACCCGTTTGCTTTCAGTGTTGGAATCAGTCCTTTTCGTACAGGGTATGGAAACCTGAAGGTTATCGAGATATTTTTTTCTGGGAGGGAGTTAGCCCAACTCACACAGGTGACTGTCTTGAAAAAATTCTGCTTTTGTTGTTTTTGCCTGAGCCAAAAGCATAAAGAGGATTAAGCATTGGGAGCTCCAAATGACGATTTCTTCAGTTAAGGAGTGGATGTTGTGCAGTGGACTGCAAACCAACAATAATGCATTTTAAAATCGCAGTTTGGGGAGAAGAAACTAGACAGTGTTTTTGTGAACTATCTCTGCAGCACTGAGGAAAAATGACAAGAATTGGATTTTATTGAAGCACAGAGATGTAGTCAGTGTACGAGTATTTGAAGTTTTACGGCTGTTAAGGATTTTTTTTCTTCCTTTTTTTGCTCCAACATTTCCATAGCTTGCATATCAGGTTTTCACTAAAAGATGGATTACCAGTTTTTAAAATGTTGTTGTGCCATATTTTATTTATCCTTATGCATTATAAATATATAAATATCTATTTAGACTGAATATTGCAATGCAAGATGCTATTATTGTGAACTTCAGGGTTTAAATCTGGGACAAAAAAAAAGTGGGAAATACTTCTCCAGTATATTTGCTCTTTGTGACCCTCTTTCTGAAGAGGTTTCTTAAGTTTTTAGTTTAAAAACAAACTCACATCTTAAAATTCAAAGTTTTACGATGCTAACCCTGAAGTTCTCAAGTTTGTGATCCTTTGGTTTTTTCAAGGTACATCTGGTTGCTTTTCTGGTGCAGTCAAATCATTCTTTAGAAAGGTCTTGGTTCTGGAGTTAATGAGGAAAAGGTGGAATGGGTTGATCCATCCTGCTTGGCTTTTTTAACCTATTAATCTTTTAAGCGATCAATTTCAAATTAAAAACCAACTTTTTAGGTCTCTGTTCTACTTAAAACTTTTTAGGAGTGAGAGCCTGCCCTCGCTGAGTGGGACTTTGATGGGGAAAGCAGTAGATTATGAGGTTGCTGTTGCTCAGGAATTGATTAGTAAACTTTTAACTACTAATAAAAATCCATTTTTCAATGGATTTTTTAAGAAAAACATTTTCTTAGAACAGTGATATGGGATGTTTCCTAGTGAATAGGAATTAGTTTATATAATTTAGCCTATTAAACTGAATTATTTAAAATTCAAACTTCCCCTAATTTATCTTTTGTTGTGGTTTTTTTTTTTTTGGTTTTTGTTTTTGTTTTTTTTTTTTTTTTTTATACCGGTAAGTTGTCCTGTCATTCCTTTCATTCTTCCATAGAAGTAGCGTGAATTCTTCTGGTGTGTATATATGTATGTATAATATATATATTTCCACCCTGCCTTTCTAATTCTCCACAATGTAAGAGTTAGTTTTTTCTCCCCTCCCTCCACTTAATTTCTTGTGTCTTCACCTTGATTTGTAATTGAAACAATGCTTTGAAGTTTTGTCTTTATATTAAAGTGTATGTATTTTAATACACCGTACTGTTGTGGAGTTTCACTGCTTCAGCAGGGGCCGGTGCCCGAGGAAGGGAGACGCCCTGGGCCGGGGCTTTGCGTTCAGCTCTGCCAAAGCTGAGGATAATGACGCTCCGGGGTTTAGCACGCCGGTGACATTGCAACCCCCCCCCCCCCCCCGCCCCCAGCGACGCTTCCTGGGGACCCTTTTACCAATTTCACCAGTATGATAAAACTGAAGGCAGCCAGGCGCCGTGTTTCAACTCTGCAAGTGATGCTCGCAAGGCTTTCTAAGCTAATTTTTAGTAAGACGATGGAGATGAAGGCCCCGCTGCACCGAGCGCTCGCGCGGCTCCTGGCTCTGGCTCGCTCTGTAGGGGTTGGGAACAGGTTGCAGCAGCCTGACCCACCTTCCTCAGCCTCCTCGTTGCTCAGGCTGCTGCCAAGCGCTCGGCTCCATCGATCCAAAAACCCCTGAAGGTCTTTGTCGGGGCCGGCCCCGGCTGGCTCCTGAGCGGGCGCCCCCCGTCGCCGTCGGCCACCCCAGGGACCCGAGGTGGGAGCCGCCGGGGCGCCCGGCCCCACCGGGGCTGTGCCGCACCCCGAGCTCCCTCCGGCTGCCCCTCCCCAGCGAAAGGTTTGGGTTTCTTAGAACAGCTCTGACTGCCGCAAAGATTAAAACAAGTTTTTATTGGAAACGTTCACTATACGACGGCTAAATGGCTTCGGTACACTTTCAGGGAGCCTGTACGCAGCGCTTGCTGGAAAAGGCCCCTGAAATACAGAAAGCATGAGGACTGGAGTATGAAAAGTGAACAAATCACCAGCGATTGATGCAGATTTCAAAGTGTCTAGAAGTACCATCTGCCTTTACTCCTGAAACCTAACCCAGTGTCCTAGTGCTAGTCTGGAAATCGATCTCCGCTACTGGGCCTGGCTGGCCCGTGTAACTCTTCACAGCATTTGTTTTACATTCAGTTAAGAAATGTCATGGTTGCCTCTTAAATACTGTTCCCCGTAACATCTAAATAAAATGCCCGTTCTATGTACAGTGCAGCCGGTGGCCGTCAGCTCTACCTGCTGGAAGGCGTGTCAGGAGGACGCGGGATAGTCCTGGCAGGCACAGGGGCGCGGGGGGGGTCAGCTACTGCCAGGCACCCTGAGCCTCGCTTCAATTTTGTTGCCTAGAAATGATTGAACGTGGGCAGAATTCCAGGGGGGGTTTGTTTCTATAGGGGTTGACTTCACCTACGGAAGGATTCCCTAATGCTGAACCCTGGGGGGCTGAGTCCGGACGGGGCCGTTCTGCCTCCGCGAGGGGCTGGCAGGAGCTGGGGAAGCCGAGGGAACGGCGGCCGCCGCTCAGCTCTGGTTATTCTGCTGCTGAGCCTGGAGTGTCCCCACCTCTCCCCTCCAGCAACCAAAGTCTCTTTTTCACAGTAATAAAGCTGCTGTGGCCCTCCCTAGCACGTCAGGAACATGCCCCTGCACTGAGGTAAAGCAGAGTAGGCTTGTCAGGATTAAAATGCACTTTAAAGTCATCTGAGGACACTAATTCCCTAAAGCACGAGCTCTCGTCTGTTCCTGCTTTTAATCCCTCATTGCTGCGTCCACTAGAGTTGCCATCTGTCTTCAGAACAGCCCTCTTGTCTGCTTCCACCCTCTCATGCCCTCAGCTTATCACACAGGGCAGCTGCCCCTCTGCTTATTTTGGTAATTGCTGGAGCAAGCACCTGGAATGTTTGAAGGGAATGGGAGTAACTGGGGAGGGAAAGGAACAGTCTTGGCTTTGAGGTTAAAAATAAAGCATCGGTGACATCTGCTACTCTCCTGGTACCCAGCAGCGTGAGGTAAAGACGGAAGGCCAGGCCACTAAAGCTTGCCATTTGGGCTCTTGTTTTGGCATTCATTCCCCCCCAGGGAGGAGGAGACCCAAATCTTCCCTTCAAGCCCAGCTCACAGCCCAGGCTGCTCCACCTCGCCGCGCTCCCGCCGGCGCAGCCCGGAGCTGCAACCCCCCGCAGCTCAGGCCAAGCCCCTGCGCTGCATTCACCTGCCCCAGCAGCAACTCGAGTTCCTTCTGTCATCAACTGTCTGATGACATTACCTGGGACCTTCCCGGGGGCCTTTCCTGGAGGTTCTCCTGGTCTAGTTCCAGGGGAGCTGCTGCAGCCAAACAAAGTGGGGCTCCTGAAGCCCTGGGTGCAGGTGTGGGGAGTGGATTTCCCTCCCCCAGCTCTGGGCAGTTTTCCTGGGTGCAGCCAGAGCCACGGCTTAAGAGGAGAGATGCTGTTTCTTCATGTTTCTCCCTCTATTACAGGAGCTGCAGGGAAGGCAGCCCTTGTCCCCCGGCAGCTCCCCCTGACCTTGGCAGTTTTCTGGTCTTTCCCTTTGGACACTCACAAAGGGGAGAGCAGCTGCAGCAATGGCTCAGGGAATGAAGTGGTAACGCCCGGCTGTTAAATGCAACTTGGGCTTAACTTCTGCGTGCCCTGAAGCTCAAACATCCAACCCAAGTGGAGCAGTTCCTGTCTTTACAAACCTCTCCATCTGGCTTTCCTCTCTGGGAAGCCACTAACTGCACAGCTTCACCCAGCCCGCAGCATTGCAGAGGGAGGCAGGATGACCACACAGAGCCCTCAGCCCTGTCTCTGCTCCCTTGTGCTTCGCAGCTTTGTTCTCCAATGCGTCTGTGAGTGCTCTGATGGGCTGTAGCACCGGCTTCATCAAGGCTCTAGGAATTAGCACCACCTGCCCAGAGAAGGGGGAAGGAAAACAACCCCAGGAAGCGGGTGCTAGTGGCTGCAGAGACTCTGCTGCCTGGACACGGAGGAGTGGATGCCCGCTCCCATCAGCGGGAGCTGTGGTTGAGCTCTCCTGGTGATAAGGGAAGGCCTCCTACTCCTTGCTCAGCAGCTGGGCTGTCAGGGCTCTGCTAGCAGGTCTCAGCAATAAACTGGAGAGGGAATGACTGGGTTAACCCTGCAAGCACAGACATGCAATCAGTCGGAGCATCCTCTCACAGCAAGGGGACGAACCCTCCACGGCTCCCTTGGAGACTGCAGGGAGATCCTGGGCCAGAAAAGCTGAGTAGCTCCCTGCAAGAGTGGGACAGGGAGGAAGAGGAGGGCTAGAGCTGGCGCAGGGCCTGTCCCAGAAGCTCCAGGTGAGGGGGACAGGAGCTCTGTTCAGTCCCTGCCGCCCCTGCTCCCTTGGAGCCAGGGTGGCTTTACTCCCAGTGCCGCAGCAGCGCGGCGTCAGCGCCGGGGCACGGTCTGCAGGGAGCAGTTAAAACTGGCTGCTGCCACAGCTGGGGCAAGTGGGAATGTGCAGTGAATTCCCTTTAAAAAAATAGTACAAAATTATTTGGCTAATAAATTAGAAAGTCACTTGGTCACTGCTGCGGGGAACTGTGGCTGTTCGTCCCGGGGTAGGGCCTGGGGGGGTGACCCTGGGGCCAGAAGCCAGTTCAGCCCAGGCGAGGGGATTACTGCTTGCGCGTTCCCAGCTGGAAGCGGGCTTCCTCGGAGATCCCGTACTGCTCCAGGGGGTCCTGCAGCAAGAGCACAGGGAAGGCACCAGTGAAACCCAGACAAGGCGGGGGGGAAGCCAGCAGGGCCGTCCCCCAGCCAGCCTGCAGCCTGGGGCTGGGCGCAGATCCCCGTCGCGTGCTGGATTTATCCCAGTCCAGCCCCTGGCTGCTGTTTCTGGTGCAGAAAGTTGAGCAGCCCTCGGGGAGGACACGGTGGATAACCACGGTCTGTGGGCTTCAGTCCACGCTGGCACAGGAGCGTGCAGGTGAGCTGCAGCCACCTCGGGCGGGGAAGCTCTGCGGAGCCTGGCAGGGGTGTGAGCAGCAGCTCAACCCCTGTATGCTCTGATCTGGCCAGGGCTGCCCGTCAACTCTTCCAGAGAACCGCTGGGAGTCTGGGCTAGCCCGGGCCAGACCTGCCCAGCCACAAACCTCGGGCTACTCCGCCACTGGAAGAATGTGTGTACCAGGGTTGGAGCTGAGCACAGTGCAGGCTGCTCGGTGGAGGAAGGCTCTCGGGCCTGGTTGTTGAGACCATGGCTTCAGGAACTGGTTTACTACGGGATCTCTCTTATACACGTGGCAGCAGCCTTGTGCGGGACAGCTGGCAGCAACACCCCAGATCACCAGCTCCGGTCCAAACCCATCGGTCACCACCTGACAAGCTGACTTGAAGGGACTCACCTTCCCTGTCATTTTCTGGATCTCATTCCGGTAGAAAATCAAGCTCCTCCTCATGAACTCATAGCTGTAAGACAGGAACAGACCATGCAGCAGGCTGAGCAGAAAAGGATGTGGAGAAGTTTCAGATGCTATTTAGAGCTGAAGGGAAGCTTGCTTGGGAGGAGGCGACCGCTTTCCCCCCTGGGTTCACCACAAGCTGATCACAGTAAAAAAAAAAAACCAGCACAGAGCACACAACACAGACCTCGCGCTGGTGGCTCAGCCCACCTGGCTCGCTTGAGTGCCTCAATCCACTCCTGACACTGCTCTTCACTGTCGCATTCAAAGCAGTATTTCCTCTCCGGCTCCTCAACAAAACCTGTCAGGGATAAGGAAAAGGCTTAAGGGAGCTCCTGGCAGAGCTGCGTGTGCTCCAGTCTCCCACCCCAGCAAGAGCCAGCCTCTGCCAGGCCACAGTCAGCACCTCTCTTCAACAACGATGATCTGTGACCAAGCTGGTAACCCAGGCCTCTGTCCCATCTCCCTTACCCTGGGTGGCTCCACGCTGGCCTGGCGCAGCTGCCTACAGCGTTCCTCAGCTCAGAGTAGCCAAAGACTTCAGAGAGGAAAGAGCAACTTCTCCAACTGCGAGCGACAGCTCAGAACTGAACTGGACCAACGTGGCTGGATTCAGGACTGAAACTCCCCAAGCCTCCTCACAGTCACCAGAGATTCAGGAATGAAAGTGGAAAACGGCCCCGAGGAAGTGATTTTCATCTATGCAAAGGGCAGCCATCTGAGGAGTTCAACTGCAGTCAGAGAAGGCACCGACCTGTCTTTACTGGAGGCTTTTGGGAATTTGGTACTGTGCACGGTGGAAAGCAAGTCCCTGTGCAACTCCAGTTCTTTACCAAGACAGAATCAGGACATCTAATTAAATACACTGTCTCCAGAGCTCTGCTCTTTAGTACACAGTCCACAGAGATCTAGGCTGCTGCTGAGAAATAACTGGGTCAGGCTGCATCCAAACCCCTCAGGGCTGCTGTGTGGGGACACAACCTGATGCCAACTGCCCTCAGTTTTAACACTTTTCTCAGGAATCCTCATTCACCAGAACTCCCGACAGTCCTAAAGCCCCAGAAATTCAGAGCGTGGTGCTTAGAGAGATCGGTATGTTCAGGCTGTCTGAGGGTCCTTTGGAGGCTGCAAGAACACCACCCCTCCCGGCTAACAGAGGAGACAAGGCTCTGCACAGAAAAGCAGCTGTGCCCGACAACCAGGCCAAAAGATATGGGGATGGCCTTGGAGAAACATCCTGTTATTTTCGCCACATACCTCTCGCACAATGATTAGTTGTTGGATGAAAGGCTGCTTACAAAGGACGACACGCCATGAGCCAGCTGGAGCCACGGCTATCAACACAAGGACAAACAGCGTGGCGGGAGGACTGGTGCTAGATTAGCCCGACAGATGGTTTATCTGAGGCTCACTTTTTTTTTTTTTTTTTTTTTTTGATAAAATGCAATAGCACAGAAGCAGCGATCTGTCAATACCAAACCCTCCTTGAGTGGGATTTCCACAGGCACTACACCGTGGTCTGTCTGTTGTTACTGCTTCTCTCCTCACGTGCAGCTGTGCAAATCACACAGTTTCAGCCACCGATGAAACATCGCTGTCCTCGGGATGGGGGACAGCAACGCCAGAGTAACAACTGGCAGCTGAGGAGGAGGAGGAGGGCTGAGGAGCACTAACCCCGCTGTTACCGGAGAAAGCGAGGGAAAAGCAGAAACCAAGCAGTAAAACGTTGCCTTTTATGTAGCCCTATTTGCCACGAGAGAAACGCAGAGGGAATGCATACACAGAACTCACTGATGGAGAAGACGTTCTCCTCCTCTTTGGTGATCCGGCAGTGCTCCAGCAGCAGAGCTCCAATGGGCTGGAAAAGACCCGGCGAGAGGGTTCAATCCACATCGTCCACCAGTGTGACAGTGAGAACCCTCAGAGGTTGCCTAGTGCCTTTTAGCTCCATAACCTGGTGCTACTTTTAAAGTAATTCAGTCTAATTGTACGAATGTTCCATGTTCTTTTAATCAACCTTTTTGTGTCCGCTGACATGTTTCACTGTGCTAGCCCTACCTGTAACACTTCCCATACACTAACGAGGTGTTAAACATTTCTACTGGCTCAGATTCAGCCTGGGCTTTAGCATTCGTTTCTGTGATGCAAAGGCAGTGAAGTTTACTTCCTTGCTCAGTAAATCAAGTGCAGAGGAAGTATTTAGCACGACACACAGAACAACTCACATTGTACTTTGTAAGGGCAGTCCTCAAGCCTTGCAAGAGGTTAAGAACAGCGTGTCGATGGAACTAGAACAGCTCAGGATAAACAAATTGTCGGTATTATTTGCTCTCCAGTGCACGCTGAGCAAGGACATGAGAACCAAAGGGTGATACAAGCCATAAACAAAAACAACCCACAAGCAAATTCTTTTGTCCAAGCTAAACAAAACACAAGAGGCAAATAAGGCAGCCAGGAAGATACTGAAAAACCTGGTTTACTATGTATTTCTGGCACAACAGTTTTACACGAGCACCCTCCACCTACCTGCTGAGCTACTGTTGATCCTTTCAAGATCACCCTCTCCCCTCCATCAGAGCACACAGGGGTGCTTAACAAAAAAACACCAGAAAAGAAGAGAGCAGGGCAGCGCCGGGTGGCAGCGAAGGAGACGTGCCGTGTCCTCGGAGCCTCGTCCCCCACCGGCGCAGGAGCCACAGCGGAGTCTGTCCACAGACACGTGCCAGAGCGACTGCTCCGTGCCCCAGCAGAGCAGCTCTCAGAGCCTGCGCTTCGGCAGGAAGGACAAAAGGGCTCTTCTGAAAACGAGAGCTCGGCTGTTATCAGGGTAAAATATTTATGATGGACTAAGTCTAAAAACGCCACTAAAAGCTTTCCAGTTCCTTTGTTTATAGCACCAGCACGTACACAGCACCTTTCCTCACACACATTATTAAGATTGCTTTTATATTCATTTTCCAACAAACGAATCGAGTTATCGAGGGATTCATTAAAAACATCAACAGATCTCAGCAGTGGCAAAGCCAGAAACAGACCCCAAAGGTCCCATCCCTCATTTCTTTTTTTTCCTAGACCTAGGCAGGCCTTCTGCACACCCCAAAATAACAATATTGACAGGGTACAGCCACAAAAGCTTCCCAGTAACAGTGAGCATTGTATGCAATAAAATTCCTGGCATGAAAAAGAAGAAACAATGCTAGTTCTTTTCCTGGGAGAGCAAAATAGCAGCTTCCCCTTACAGTTTAGCAGATAAGGCACAGTCCTACAAACAAACGTTACAGACTCCACCTTTTGCAGTTCTGGGGCAACAGTTATGTTTAAAAGCTCCGTTCCCAGCTCACAGGAGAAGCACCTGGGTGCGGTTAGATGGCAGTGCCTCTCCTCACCCCCACGAGCTTTTGCTGGGTTGACAGAAGAGGAAATGTGGGCGCTGCATCCTGGCTCTGGCAGCCTGTTACTGTCCCATTTCACAGAGCCCACGCAACCGGTCCACGGAAAAAAGCCGAGGGAGGGAGGAAAACAAACAACGACAGCAGAGCAGATTCCTTACCTCCGCTTCATCTGTCCGGAAGTAGAAGAGAAAGTTGACAACAAGCTTCACCAGGCGTTTCTTTAACACTGCAAAGAAAAACAAGTGGTGAGGTGGGTGGAAGGGCCAAGCCAGCCGGCACGGGGGGAGCGGAGGGAAGCCCCTTCCCCCCTGCCATGGCACCGGTGCAGCCGAAAGCTCCAGCACAGCCTTTTGCTCCGGGAGCAGCTCACAACGGGGACCCTCCTGCCGCCGTGGGGTGACAAAAGCCACTCTGCAGCTTCTCGAGTGGGCGCTGGGCAGAGCCCGGGGCACCCCCGGGAGGGCTCGGGACGGCGGGGAGCCCCGGCCGGGGGGGGGGCCCCTCGGAGCGCCAGCGGCCACCCGAAGGCCCCGGGCGCAGCAGAGGCCCAGCACACGGGAGCGAGGTTTCTTTTTCTAACGCTCTGCTGTTCGCAAGAAACCGGTTTGCGAGAAAATTCGCTGCGGGGTGCGTGTGTGTGTGTGTGTGGGGGGATTTGCAGAAACTCTTCCTCCAGCGCTCCGGGCCCCCGCCAGCCCAGGCCCACCCCGGCCTTGATGCCACCACTCACGCTCCTCACTCCCGACTCACCAGTCCTCCCACTCTGTTCCCAGTCCCCCGATACCCCCAACGCTCCACAGCTCCCGCCCGGTCCTGTTCCCACCCGCAGTTTCCCAATCCTGATTCTCCAGTACCCACCCCCCCCCCCCCCCCCCAGGGCGCCCGGTTCTCCCAGTCCCCCCGCAGGCCCAGTCCTGTCCTGTGCCACCGCCCTCAGCGCCCCCCCCCCCCCTCACCGCTCCCCTTCTTGGGCACCCGCATCAAGATCTCGGCCGCCTTCTCGGCGGGCTGCCGGGCCAGGGACAGCAGCTCCCGCTCGTTGTACCGCATGGCGAGACACCCCCCACCCCGGTTTCCCCCCCCCACCCCACCCGCCCGCCCCGGTCACTGCGGCCGCCCCATCGCCCCGGAACCGCTCGGCCCGGAAGCGGCACCCGGGGACGGGAAGGGGGGGGGGGGGGCGGCGCATGCGCGGGAGCAGAGAGCGGGGCCGCGGCAGCGGTACGGGCCGGGCCGGGCCGGGGGGGCCTTGTGGGGGGGTGACCCTTGCTGAGGAGCGCTTGGAGGATGTTTGAGGGGGGCTTTGACCCTTACGGGGGGGCTGGGGGTGTTTGGGGGGGGCTTTGGATCTTGCTGAGGGGTTGGGGGTGTTTGTGGGGGGCTTTGGCTCTGGCTGAGGGGTTGGGGGTGTTTGTGGGGGGGCTTTGGCTATTGCTGAGGGGTTGGGGGTGTTTGTGGGGGGGCTTTGGCTATTGCTGAGGGGTTGGGGGTGTTTGTGGGGGGGCTTTGGCTCTGGCTGAGGGGTTGGGGGTGTTTGTGGGGGGCTTTGGCTCTGGCTGAGGGGTTGGGGGTGTTTGTGGGGGGCTTTGGCTCTGGCTGAGGGGTTGGGGGTGTTTGTGGGGGGGCTTTGGCTCTGGCTGAGGGGTTGGGGGTGTTTGTGGTGGGGCTTTGGCTATTGCTGAGGGGTTGGGGGTGTTTGTGGGGGGGCTTTGGCTATTGCTGAGGGGTTGGGGGTGTTTGTGGGGGAGCTTTGGCTCTGGCTGAGGGGTTGGGGGTGTTTGTGGGGGGGCTTTGGCTCTTGCTGAGGGGTTGGGGGTGTTTGTGGTGGGGCTTTGGCTATTGCTGAGGGGTTGGGGGTGTTTGTGGTGGGGCTTTGGCTCTGGCTGAGGGGTTGGGGGTGTTTGTGGGGGGCTTTGGCTCTGGCTGAGGGGTTGGGGGTGTTTGTGGGGGGCTTTGGCTCTTGCTGAGGGGTTGGGTGTTTGTGGTGGGGCTTTGGCTCTTGCTGAGGGGTTGGGGGTGTTTGTGGGGGGCTTTGGCTCTGGCTGAGGGGTTGGGGGTGTTTGTGGGGGGCTTTGGCTCTTCTTGGGTGTTATTCAAGGGGGGCTTTTCTTCCTGCTTTGGAGATGAGATGTTCGAGGGGGACTTTGACCCTTGCTGGGGTGCTGGGGGTGTTTGTGTGGATTTTGGCCCTGGCTGGGGGGTGTTTGAAGGGGGCTTTTCCTCCTGCTGAGGGGCCAGATGTCTCTGTGGCTTTCCTGCAAAGGTCTTACCCTCACTGAGGGATTTGTGTATGTGTGGGGGGGCTCTGGCCCTCGTTGAGGGAAGGGTGGGGGGTGTCTGGGACCTCCCGTGGGGTTTGGGGACAGTGTACAGAGGCCCTGACTTTCCTGGGGGGGGGGGGGGGGGGGGGCTCTGCCCTTCGCAGAGAGTTGGGGGCTGTGTGGGGGTGGCTCTGGGGTCTTGGGGGGCACTGGGGTGGTGGAGCAGTGACTAACCTTGGTGGTGGAGAGGAGCTTTGGCCGGCGGCGGGTTCAGGGGCTGTTCGCTGTCAAGGTGGAGGGTTGGAGGTTCCTTTTTGGGGGGGCTGGGGGGAGTCGCTGGTGGGGCTGTTGCCCATTGCTGGGGCCCAGCTGAGCTTGAGCAGGAATACGTCTCTACGTAGAAGAGGTGGCTGAGAAAATAGGAAGGGCTCTGGGGGCTTGTTTGGGTCGTTTTATTTCTACTGACCTTACTGAGTCAGTGGTACAAGACTTGCTCCATTTGAAATTGTGTCCCGTGGCGAGTGGCCAGGGCACGGTTTGTCGTGCTTGTCTCATGTCCTTACCGACGGGCCCAGATAGTGGTGTCTACTCCCGGTTAGGAGGAGCATTCGTTATTGCTCACGTTGCTTTTCCTCATTTTTCCAGATTCTCTCTTTCTCCATAAGTAGCTGAAGCACAGGAGTTCCCACCATGGATTTTCAGCATCGTCCTGGAGGTAAAACTGGAAGCGGAGGCGTAGCCTCTGCCTCAGAAAGTAACCGAGACCGCAGGGAGAGGCTCCGGCAGCTGGCTTTGGAAACCATCGACATCAACAAGGTGAGCCTTGGCCCCCTGCCTAGGAAAGGAAAGACCCGGTGCTCCCGTCCTGCAGGCTGTGGTGGGGATAAGTTTAGAGCTTTGCCCGAGTGAAACGGCTTGGAGGGCGAGAGATTTAGTGGAGAGTTGTGGACTGGAATCTGGTTTCTGGGAGTGTGGGAGTTGAATGAGAAACATTTGTGACGGGGCTGACCAGAGAGATGCCAGCAGTTGCGTATTCAAGTAGCCGTTACATTATTTTCAGCCTTCTCAGGACTGGTTTGTATTTTACTGTTTCCTGCCTGCAGTTGGGTATGCTGTCACCAATTAACAAAGCTGCTATTGTTTCTGTTGTCATTGTCCTAAAACAGTGTTATGCTATTCATTTAAATCTACAAACTCAGTTCTCCCAGTGCAGCAAAAGTTCGACAGTATTTTGATTATTCTGTTTTTTTGCCATGTATTTTGCTTGTAACTTTTTAATTATTCTCTTTCTAGGACCCTTATTTTATGAAAAATCACTTGGGCTCTTACGAATGCAAGCTTTGCCTAACGCTGCACAACAATGAGGTGAGTTGAAGAGCTGTCTGTCTTGATCTTGGCAGCAGGTATTTTAGAATAATAGCGCAAGAACCTGGGACGTGCCTGATGACTGACAGCTGAAGTGATGGTAGGTGGGTAGTGGCTTCTGTGCGTTAAACCTGACAGTTTCTGACAGTTCAGCAGTTGAGAGCAGTCTGCAATTCTTAAGTGAGATTCCTCTCTGCTAAGGATTAAAATATGCTTGTCAACAGGTGATACAGAGTGACAATTATCTTTCAGTGTAGGAACGGTCCTGTCTTCGTTTAACTTTCTTCTACCTTGTGTTTTATTTTAGGGAAGTTACTTAGCACATACCCAGGGGAAGAAGCATCAGACCAATTTGTAAGTCATTCTCTACTGTAGCTTTATGCTCCATTACCTAAGCACTTTAAAATGATGATTGTATGCATTTATGAGTCTTGAAGTCCATTACACAATAGCACACCGCATGTATGTTCTTTGACTGTGCTTGTTTCCTAGTGAACAGTCTGGCACTGGCCAGGAGGTACAGACCAGATCTCCTCCAAAAAAACGGTGCTGACAAGCTCCATTTTGAGCTCAAGTTTAAAGCCAGTTGTGAGATTTCTGAAGGAAGCGAGAGAAAAAGTTTCAAAAGCAAACTGTCTGAGACTAGGTGTAAGAATCTGGTTATGTGAATACAGAGTGGGAGAAGTTTGTAGGTTTTATTTTAAGAAATTGAGCTTGCTTTGGTTTAGATGACTAGTTTGTGGGTTTTTTTTCTTTTTTATTTCAAGAAGTAAGTCTTCTCAAATCTATCTGTGGAGGGGGCACCAAGGTCATCTTGCGGGTGGTTAAGATAATTGAGATGACAGCCTTTAGTCAGAGGAAGGCTTGGATACAGTTGGTCTGTAGTGGTGCATGGAAGAGAAATAGCAGGTTTTCCTGGCATGCTGTCTGTGAAATGCTGAATATTCTGTTCTAAGGGATTCAAACTGCTCCTACTGTATCCCTTAGAAACAAGTGCAGCTAACCTTTTTTTAATTTGACACCTTTCAAATTAATCCAGGGCCCGTCGTGCTGCCAAGGAAGCGAAGGAAGCCCCTGCCCAGCCTGCACCAGAAAAAGTCAAAGTGGAAGTGAAGAAATTTGTGAAGATTGGACGACCGGGTTACAAAGGTGTCTCAGGGGTGTCTGTCATGGGAGACACCTAATGCCTGCTGGAGCTTGCCTGAAGTGCAGTGCTGGGGATGTGAATTATTAATTAGTCTTTTTAGCAGATCTGTCCATGAATAAGATATGGGTTTATCTCCTGATGTCCTTTATTGTTTAAATTACCCATGGAACATCTCTTTATTGCTGACAGTGAGAGAACCATTTTAATAATAGATTGGTATGTCTCAGTCTTTCAGCTCTTATTAGTAGTCCTGCAGGAGATGATGACATTGTTTCAGTCTCTCTTCTCCTTTTATTGTGTTGTACCACCTTTCACTAATGCTCATAAATCACTCATTGCATGTATAGCTCAAGTTTTTTCGCTGATCTCCTCACTGTTTTGTTTTGGCCTTCAGTACTCAACTTGCTTTCTTTATCTCCCAGCTTTGTTCTGCAGTGCACGGTGGCTTTGCCCCACAGAAGTGGAATTTCAGCAAAGATGCTTAGTAGCTTCGGCTAAAGACAATGTGGCGTTTTGTTTGATAAATGGGAGAAACATCTTGTAATACTTTGTTGTTGGAAGCTTTGTGTGTTGCCTAGAGCAGAAATAACATTGCTCTAACCCTGCTGTGCGAGGTACTGAGCTTTCTTATTTTCGTTACAGTGACCAAACAGAGAGATCCAGAAACAGGCCAGCAGAGCCTTCTCTTCCAGGTAAGGGCCCTGTTAAAATTTTTGGTGTCTGGGTTAACCAAGTCAAAGTGCTGCTAAATGAACAGTTCTTTGCAGGATTCATGAAATAAATTCTTAAAAAATAGGCCTTACCTTGCTAGTCCTCTGCTCTTGATTGTACCAAGCAAATCCATGTTCGTAGTTGTCAAGCTGTTTCCTGTGGTGGCACTAGGTTTTCTGTCTGGAACCGATCTCTCGATGTGCTTCGTGGTTGAGGGATTTGTTTTGTACGAAGTGGGAGTGAAAAGGGGATGTTCTCCTTAATGCTGCAATAACCCCCCCAACAGATTGATTATCCGGAGATTGCAGAAAGCATCATGCCTCGTCATCGGTTCATGTCAGCCTACGAGCAAAGGATTGAGCCCCCTGATAGACGCTGGCAATACCTTTTGATGGCAGCGGAGCCCTACGAAACCATAGCGTTCAAGGTAAGATTTGGGATTAACTGATTGTTGGGAAAGCTCCCTTCCCATGTTTTCCAATACATTAATTCCCAGTGAACGTAATTATAGACTTCTGTTCTAGCCTTCAACGGGTTAATGGAATGGAAAGGGGGGTTAAGAAGACATGACTGGAAGTCATTAAACCCTCCTGAGAATTAGTGGAGGACTCTGGCATGAAAACTAGGCTGTGTGCTGAGCTCTGGGGAGCCATTGAATTCTCAGTGTCTGGCACAGAAAGGAGCTCTCTGGGCTTTGCTCCTCAGCCTTTGTGCAGATGTTGAGAAGGTTTTTTGCCAGCACACTTGTCCTTGACCGATAGGGAAGTAACTTAATTCTTTCCTGCCCCTATCTCTATCTAACAACATCCGAGATTAGCGCATCTCACAAAGGCCTGGAATAACCGTGCTTATCTTGCAGGCTCTGGTACTAAAAAGGGCCACTGAGCTAAGCTGGTGGCACTAATAACAGCTCCTTCTTTTTCCTTGCAGGTGCCAAGCAGAGAAATCGACAAAGCGGAAGGAAAGTTTTGGACCCACTGGAACAGGGAAACCAAACAGGTACCTGGAGCACTGCAACATCTTTCTTAAGGGTTAAAGAGGGAAGCGGGAAGGCAGAGCAGCATGGGGGGAGAGGCAGTGCAGGAAGAGTGCACCTCAGTGAGACCCGTGCTGGCTTCGATGCTCAAGCCTTCATTCCTTCAATGTAACTGTGCAGTGACGCCTCCCGACAGAAAGATCTTCCTCTGTGTGATCTTTGTGAGAATTTAACCTGGGAGGCAGAGTCCTCGGCTGCTGTCAGCAGCGGCAGAAAGGTGCGTGGGCGTGCAACACCAGTGCCCTCTCTGCGGCTGCTCACGGCGTGTTTCCTGCACGCCGCTGGCTGTGGTGAGCCTGGGGCGTGGATGCCCCCGCTGGGCATCCTGGGGGGGAGCAGGGGCTGGAGATACCGACCCCATCACAGATGGCTGAGTGCTTAGAATGAGTTTCAGAGGAGTTAAAGTGCTGGACGGTACCGGTGCAAGCCATGGAGGCTGCCCGGGGTGGAAAGGCAGCCGTGATCTGTGACGGGGAGAGGTCAGGAGAGATCCGTGGACAGAGCAGCTGTGTTCTGTGACGGCACGGAGTTGTCCTGAGGATTAATCGTTCTCTTCTCTTTGCTTTTCTCCCCTCCCCAGTTCTTCCTTCAATTCCATTTCAAGATGGAGAAGCCCCCAGCTCCCCCAAACCTCCCTCCAGGGCCCCCAACTGTGAAGCGGCCTCCTCCACCTCCGCTGATGAACGGCTTGCCCCCCCGGCCCCCCCTGCCAGACTCCATGCCGCCGCCTCCTCCGGGAGGCATGACTCTGCCTCCCATGCCTCCCTCCGGGCCAGTGCCACCACCTCCAGTGCCACCTCAGTTGCCACCAGCACCCGGTGTACCTCCCCCTGCTCCTCTGCCACCCATGATGAGGCCACCTCTCCCCACGGAGGGGCCAGGCACCATCCCCCCTCCGCCTCCCTCCAACTGAGCCTCCTCCTGGACTCAGTCCCGCTGGACTCCTCTAGCTCGTATCTTTTTATATGCAGATCACGACTGATTCAGAGAAATATTTCTGTTTTGTATGCCCGTGAATTTGACTAAATCCTGTAGGTTCATTAAAAGGTTTTCAGTTTTCCTTTCTCTGTGTTTTCCTGTGTTTTGGTTAAAACTCTTGCTGTGTGTTCACTTTCTTTAGCCCTTCGACAGATAAAACATTCCCAATCTGGTTACATTTTGGAATTCTCCAAAGAGGAGGCAAAGGATTGGAAATTTCTAGGCACCTCAACCTCTTCCTAACTGAATAGCTACATCAACCTCGGCTCAGCTGTGTTGGCTTAATGTATTACCCCCTCTTAGAGTGCTTGATGTGTATCCCATAAATTACCAGCCAGTTAATCAGTTGCTATTCAACCAAAGTCCTTTAGCAAGCTGTTCATTCAGTGCTGGGGAGACTTGTCATAGACAGACAGAAAGGATTCTGTTACTGCAGCACCAGTAATCGCAGCAGTGGGCAGAATGGAGGGCAAGCAGAATTCTCTAAATCCAGTTTTCTCTTGTCTTCCTGCTGAATTACGGTCTCAATCGGCGGAGCATCGCTCCTGCTGCATTTGGAAACCTCCTTTCTCCTGGGTGCCAGAGCACTGTACTGTAGCTCAGGTGTTGCCAGCTAAAAGCTGGAAACATCTCTGCTGCGGAAATCAGTTTGGACTGCTGCTCAGGAGTCCTTGAAAAGTGCCAGGCGATTTCCTTGACAATTTTAGAAAGAGTCATCCTTCCCTGGTACGCAGCTGCCTGGCTCCTACCCGCTGCTCGCTGTTCGTGCCAAACATGGGTTCACAAACAAAATGTTGGTGCTCTCGTCTGTGGCGGGGGCTGGGATCTCTGGGAATGTTCTGTCAAAAGAAATTGCCAAAGCTGCAGTGATATTAAATCTTAGTTTATTATTACAATTCATCAGATGTTGTCTGTGGCACTCTGAAGCACCTGCTGTTGTGTAGGATTTTTATTGTATATATCCTCCCGCTAGTAGACTAGTTTTGGCAAGCTTTTGGCTCTCTGTGGTTTATATTTATACTAACATTTCCTTCAAGCAATCATTTGGTTCCCATTAAGAAGTAGACGCTGTTCTGAGATTTCTCCTCTCTGCCCTTTGCAGGGTTCCTTTCGCTCAGCTGGGGTGTCTCGGTGGGTAGAGGCATCGCTGGGGGCCGGGCTGCCTGACCCGGCCTTGCTCTCGGCCAGCGCCTGGCTCGCCTCCGGGGCCGGGGGGGAGGCTGAGCTCGCCGCAGCCCTGCAGCTGCCCGACCCTTTGATGGAGGAATCTAAGCCTTTGCCTCTTCTGGCCTGACACGGGGTCGCCCTCGGTCCCACCCGGGCGTGCTTGGCCCTCGCTGGCTTTACCGCCGTGCTGGAAGCCCTTTGTCTCGAGCTGAGCTGGCCCGATGCCCCGGTCGGCTTGTGGGGGTGGGTGTCCCCGCTGCCAGGTGCGTGTCCTTTGTCACAGCTCCTGGAGGAGAGCGGTCACCTTCAGCCCTTCGCTGTGGTGCCCCTCGCCCCTCTCCCGTTTGGGTGCGCAGTCCGTTTCTGACACGTAGCCAGATCCTGAGCTCCGAGCTGTAAAAGTCTTGGAAACCCGGAGAAGGGTCTGAATGTGCATTGGAACGTTTTTGCATGTACAGTTCCCCTGGCCCTTCATTGCCAAAACCAGGAGACGCCCTGGCTGGGGGGATGTCTCTCTGAAGCGGCTTAGGTAGGTGGCGTTGATAAGTCCAAGTGTTACGGTGGGTATTGGCCTCTCGTAGAGGGAAAAGTCCTTCTAATACGTGCGTGGTCAGACTTTCTAAGCCAACTCTCAAGTGTTCAAAGTCATCAGGCTGCTGCTGCACCCCACGAGATTCCCCCTTCAGAGGCTGAAGCAGCCTGGGGGGCTCCGGAGATGTGTTACGAGCCTCTGCAGGGCGGCCTCTCCAAACTGCGGCGCACGAGGTGCCGGCTGAGGGGGAGGCTTTCCAGTGGAGAGAGTTGAACACTTTCCATACATCTACTTAGTTGCTGCCATTATCTGTCTCCATCCCCCTCCTAGTCTGGCTAATTCTTCCCTTCTGGTGTTTCACTGCTGGTGGGAATAGCATGTGCCAGTGCCCATGAAGATCCAAGTCTAGACATCCGTCCTCCTTTAGAAAACATCCAAAGTCAAGGACGTGCTTCCCTACGAGTAAAAGAAACAGCTTTAATTTTTTTACATTTCCAATACTAGGGGCAAACCCAAAAATAGAACAAAAAAGTTTCTTTGAAACATCCCTCCCTCCTCTCTAGCATGACGGTCTTTGAGTTTCTCAAGGGAGGTGTGTTGTGCGTTGTCAATTCAAGGCCACCGGTTTTTAAAAGTGAGACGCCGTCCTCCCCTTCCGCCCAAGTGTTTTGAGATGTGTATGAGCAGCTCGGACGACTGCCTTGGCAGTAGCTGAAGTGGGAACATGAAGGCTGCTCTTAGGGTGCTTTTGCCATGCCTGGTGCTATTGCTCCCCTCTGCAGCACTTCCAAGAAAGGGGAGCACGGGGGAGAGGATTTCCCCAGTTAACCAGCTGGAGATGAGCCTGCCGGGGGATCTGGGACTGGATGCAGAGAGAAAGAGAGAAAATGCCACTTTACAGGAAAGGGTGAGACCCAGCTCGGCCCCAAGATCAAGGATGGCTGCTGCTGCTCGCCTCTTTTCTAAGCCTGACCCAGGAGCAAAATGCCTCCAGGGGCTGCCTGAGGAAGGGGGCATCGGCTGGCCTGGCTCCAGCCTGCCCCCCTGGCCGCTCGGGGGGCTGGAAGGGCCCGTGTGCAGGGTGAAAATGGACCAGGATGGGCTGACCCCCAGGCACCTGGAAGTTGTGGGTGTTCTCACCCACTACGAAAGTGGCTTCATCAAGCTGTTGAGACAACGCACCAGCTGGGACGAAAGCCTTCTCGAGACGTTCGGGCTCTGCCCGGCCGGGGAGGCGGGTGCCGCTCTCCGTCCCCTGAAGCACATCCACGCGCACGTGGTGGAGCCGGGGCAGGACCGCTTCCTCGTGCTGCACCTGGAGGAAGGTTGGTGTGAAATCCCCACGCCAAAGCTGAGCGGAGTGGGGTGAGCACAGGGCTCGGGGGGGGCCAATGCTGTTTGCTTGCCCTGAACGGGAGATTTAAACAAAAAATTTAAATTCGTGGGGTTGGGTTCCTTTTAAAATTAGTAAAGTGTCTTGCTGGGTACATTTTTAAGGAGCTTTAGTAGTGATGACAGCTTGTGTGCAGCAGCGTGCCCGGCCCTTGCCTGTGACTAACACCCAGGTGCCGCAGCCTCGGTGGCTTCTGCTCTGCTTTTGAGATTACAAGCGTTTCTCGCCTTCTATCTTAACGATGCGGGTTAGGACTTGGTCCCAACTCTGGGAAAAGAAACGAGAGGGTTGGACGAGCCAACCTGGCTGGTCCTGCTGTGGCCTGAGCAGTCGGCTGCAGCACGTGCCGATCTCCCGCTCGGTGCTGCCGAGGAGCTCGGGGTCCGGGGCTTGCTCGTGTAGCTCCAGCCTTAAGTGAGAACCAGCAGCGCGCGTTCCTCTGCCCTGTCTGTGGTAAGTGCTGTGCTTGAGGGGGAGCACAACACCGTTTTAGTCCGGCCTTCCTCATAGCAAGAAGGTCACAGTTGTTTCTTTCTTCTCGGAATCTCTCCCTTCCCTCCCAGATTTTGGATTTTCAGCTGAATTGGCCAGTGCTGGGCGGTTGGGGAAGTGGCTTTTCCCCAGGCAGTGCTGCTGGCTGTGACGCAACGGCCGCAACGTCCCTGAGCCGCCGGAGGAGCTGCTGGGGGAGATGAGATTTCCATGGGGATCTCCCATGAAAATTTGCCAGAGCCACCCTGGGAGTGAGGCGGCCCCTGCTCGCGGGGGGTTTGCCCTGCTGACCACCTCCCTGATACTGGGAAAGGGGATTTGCCGTGTCCCTCCAGCCTGTCGGCTCCTGTCCCAGATGCTCTGCCCACCTCATGGGACCGGCCCTTGGCCCCAAAGCCCCTTCCTCCCCCCGCCGAGCCCTGTGCCCGCCGGAGGGGGGACTCACCCCTCTATCTTCTCCTTTCCAGTGAAGTGGGAAGCCCAGGCGAACCTCTGGTTTAAGCTGGTTTTCCAGGCAGAGGTGGGCCGGTCGCTGGGAGAGCTGCGGTTCGCCTTGCTGCTCTTCTACCGGGGCAGCCGAGAGGGGCCGGGCGCTGGGCACCGCGAGGAGCTGCTGGCCACCGGCACGGGGCTGGAGCGGGAGCAGGTGGGTGGCCACGGCCGGGGGAGGCCAGTCCTGGGTGCCAGCAGAGAACGTGGGAGGGGGTGTCCCAGCTCTGCTGGCCCAGCACCTTTGCCATCCCCTCCCAGCACCTTTGCCATCCCCTCCCAGCACCTTTGCCATCCCCTCCCAGTCCCTTTGCCATCCCCTCCCAGTCCCTTTGCCATCCCCTCCCAGCCCCTTTGCCACCCCCTCCCAGTCCCTTTGCCATCCCCTCCCAGCACCTTTGCCATCCCCTCCCAGCCCCTTTGCCATCCCCTCCCAGTCCCTTTGCCATCCCCTCCCAGTCCCTTTGCCATCCCCTCCCAGTCCCTTTGCCACCTCCTCCCTGTCCCCTTCCCACCCCCTCCCAGCACCTCTGCCCTGCCGCTCCCTCCCGCCGGGCCAAGCCATGCCTCAAGATGGTGCTGTTACCCTGTCCCCAGCTCCCGGCAAGGACAGCGGGATGGCCCGGGGTCCCCGGCCCGTTCTGGGGGTCCTGGCTCCCCACCTGCCCCAGGGCTCTGCAGCCTGGTTGAAGGCAGCAGCCGCGGCACCGCTGCTGGGAGGATCGGGGCTGGGGCTGGACTCCATCGGGGCTCTCTCCCCACCCCCCCGGGGGGTCCCGTGGGCCTCCCTGCACCCCATGGCTCCCAGAGCAGCTCTGGGGCTGGGTGGTGAAGCACCCCCTCCTCGCTCCCCCCCCTCCCCATTCCCCAGCTCCCTGGGCCACCGCAGAATGCGTGACCCTGAGCCAGCAGGGACCGGAGCCGGGGGGGGGAGAGGGGCTCATTTCAGTGTGTCCCCCCCACCCCGCAATGCCTCACCCACATCCTCGGTGCTCCTGTCTCTTTTGCCCCCCGAGCAGAGCCTCTGCCTCACCAGGGACACCCAGTACCTGGTCCTGGGAGCCGCCGTAGCGTCCGTCACCCGCACCAGCGAGCAGCTCAGCTTCGAGGCTTCCCTGGTGATCAGGCGCCGCGGAGAGGGAGGTGGGGATGGGGGAAGGAGGGGACAGCGGGGTCTGTGCCCTCTGTGTCCTGACTCGGGTGTTTGGGATGCGTGGGAGACCCCGGCCCACCGTCCTCACCGCCCCTCTCCCCACCAGGTGCCCCCCTGCTCCCCACGGAGACCCAGCAGCTCCTTTTCGGCTCCGATCACAAGTGCTTCACCAGGATGACCCCGGTGCTGCTCCTGATGGCCAAGTCACGGCAGCAGGAGGAGGAGGAGGAGGTGGCTTTGGCCCCTTCTTCCTACCTCTCTGCCGACGGGGTGCTGGACGTGGCTCCGTACCCTCAGCTCAGGTCCGTGCCCCTCGCCACAGCGATGGAAAAACACAGGGGGCCCCAGGGGGGAGAGGGACTGTGGCGGGAGGATGTGGGGCAGAGCCTGGTGGAACCCCAGGGGTACAAGGGGACCCCGTGACCCTCCCTGTGTTCTCCTCACAGCCCACCCCAAGCCGGGACCGAGGAGCTGCTGGCCCCCACTGCCCCGAGCCAAGCCAACACTTCGGCCCCGGCGCCCGGCGGCAGCCGCTATTTCCTGAGCATCCTGACCCGGTTCATCCGCCAGGTCCTGAGCCCCTCCAGCGAGCCCCCCACCCAGCCCAGCTCCCACCACTGGCTGGACTTCCAGGTGATGGAGACCCTCCCTCACCAGCTGCTCAACCTGTCGGAGGAGGCAGCCCTGGAGCGGCTGGTGCAGTCGGAGGAGCCCTCGGTGCTGCTTTTCCCCCAGGACAGCGGAGCTGTGCTGGAGCAGCACTTGGGGGGCTGGCAGCTGGAGGGGACCGTGCTGCAGCTGCTGATGGGCAAGCTGCAGGCGGTGATCCAGGAGCTGAAGGACATCCCGGCTTTCCAAGCCAACATGGGGCTTTTCCAGCATCTCCTGAGCTTGTGCTACTACCCGCCGGGGCCGGGTGAGGGGCAAGGCGGCGAGCGGCCGCCCGGCTCTGGGAAGATGCACACGCTGCTGCTGCTGAAGGCGTTGCAGACGGTGCGGGCGCGCTGGCAGGAGCGGAGGAAGGTGCTGCGGCAGAACCGCAGCGCACGGCACCAGGCCCACTGCCGCCTGCAGGAGCTGACCGTCGACCTGCACGACCGCAAGTTCATCGTCATGCCCACCGTCTACGCGGCCAACAACTGCGAGGGTCCCTGCAAGCTGCCCCTCTCCACCCGCATCCCCAGCTACTACTCGCACACGGTGCTGCTGTTGGGCATGCAGGAGCGGGGCTCGCCCCTGCAGCGGGCTCCCTGCTGCGTGCCCGTCCGCTACTCGGACCAGCTCATCATCAGCCTCTCCGCGGAGGGGCTGGAGGTCCGCAAGTTCCCCAACATGGTGGCAGAGGAGTGTGGCTGTCGGTAGAGGCACCCGCCCTCCTCCCCGCTTACCCCCATCCCGTTTCCCCCTCCCCTAGTTCGCCCTCGCAGCTCCGGGAGCTGGTGCTTCTCGCCGAGGTGGGAGCTCCCCGCGTGTCCTTTCCCCACCGTTTGGCTCATTAGCGTCGCTCTGGTTCTGGGTTTGTAGCCGTGCTGGTCCCTGGGGGCTGCTGCTCCGCACCCCGGCGTTACCCCGTGCCTGCTCCCTGGGGGCTGCTGCTCCGCACCCCGGCGTTACCCCGTGCCTGCTCCCGACGCCGGGGATGCCCGAGGTGCCGGTGGGGCTGTGCTGCAGCGTGGCTCTGACCCCACGGTGGGCTTTGGGCTGGATACGGGTGCCGCGGGGCCATCACAGGAGGGCAAGGCTTGGCAGATCCAGCCAGGACTACACTTATTTATCCCTTGCCTTCTGTTTCTGCAGCAGCTGGGCAGGGCGATTGTTGCTTCCTCCAAGTCCCGTCCCCCCCCCCCCCCCCCCCCGGCCCTTCTTGCAGCATCCTCTGGCCATTTCCCAGCCCATGGCCCACCACGAAGCCCCCACCAGCCACGCAGCTCCACCTGCGAAAGCAAAACCAGAGGCAAAATCCCGTCGCAGGGATCAGCCTTTATCTGGGGACCCGTCCCCACGTGAGCCAGGGGCCATGGAGAGGCAGTGGCAGTGGCTCGGGGCTCCCAGCCAGGTCACGTCTGCATCGCCCCGCGCTGACCCCGCTCCCGGGACACGGCCAGAGCCGGGGGCTGTGGGGAGGGAGGGCTGAGAGCCGGGCGTGATCCCGTTACACCTCCTGGGCCGCTCACACCATTAATGGGAGCGGGTGCGAACGGCTGCCAGAGCACCTGCTCCGCGTCGCTGCCGGCACCGGCATGGAGAGCCCGGTTGCCCCAGATCATCTTCCCAGCTCAGCCCGGCCCTCAGCGAGACCCGCCGGGGCTGCTGCAGGGTCCAAACCCCGGAGAGCAGCTCCTGGGCTCATCCCAGCTGCAGCCAGGGACCAGCCCTTGGGCTTTGCAGTGTCCCCACGGGGCTGGCATGGGCACAGCCCGCGTGGGGATCCGGGTTAGCCCTGAGCCCCTGTACATTGCAGATTGAGGGAGGGCACAGAAAACACACAAACATAACCAGGAACAAGACCTTTTCTTGTTTTTTTTTTTTTGTTTTTTTTTTTTGTTTGTTTTGTTTTGTTTTGTTTTTTTTTTTTAAAACATTCAATTTAATACCTTATTAAAAATGAAAATAGTCTATTTTAACCTCTATTGATTTAGCAAATACTTAAACTTGCCGTGGGCTGGGGCTGTGAACATCTCCCGTAGTTGCTACAGCGCTGCATGATATTGCACTTGTGTTTCGTTCCTAAAAGCGACTCTGTGAAGGCAAGGCCCGAAGGGCTCCCCGGGTGCTGAGCTCCCTGGGTGCTGGGCTCCCCGGGTGCTGAGCTCCCTGGGTGCTGGGCTCCCCGGGTGCTGAGCTCCCTGGGTGCTGGGCTCCCCGGGTGCTGGGCTCCCCGGGTGCTGGGCTCCCCGGGTGCTGGGCTCTCCAGCACTGTTTTGTTACCAACGAGCTTCCCACCACCCTGCTGCGATGGCACCGGGGCCCGGCGAGGTCGGGGGGTGGTTGTTCCCCCAACATCCCTCTGAGGACGGCTGCAGCCTGGCTTCGTTAACCCAGAACACACTTTTCTCTTGATTTGCTTTGAATAAAACCATTAACTGACTTGAAGAGCTACGCAGTCTAGAGACAAACTCTGTTCACCGGGATCCCTGTGTCCTCTGCGCTGCCCCGATGCCTCGGGGACTATGAGTGAAAATGAACTGCAGGAGAGATTTTGGGTGGGGATGGAGAAATAGCAGGAAGCCCAGATGAAGAGAAGCTCCTTCCCCCAGTCCTTTCGGGTTGCCTTTGTGAAACTAATCCAGGGGGGGCCCAAAGGCCCCGGGGAGGCTCGTGCCAGGCTCCGGGGCTGCTGTGCTGCTGCTCTCGGAGATCCCGGAGCGCTGCCCGCGCTGCCGGCCCCGGGGATGTCTCTGGAGAGCAGGCGGGGAGCTGCAGGGTGCCCTTCGCCGGGGGCGGCGGTGGGGTTGGACCCCCCTGGATTCAGCATCATCGAGCCCCTCGGTCGCCCCGGCCTCAGTCGCGCCTCTTGCTCTCCCTGGCCCTGCCCGTGCCGTCCTTCCCCGGGGCGGCCGCCGGCTCCCAGGGCTTCCTGCCCTTCTGCTGCCGCCAGTCCCGCTTCGGGCTCTCCCCGCCGCCCTCGGCCCTGCTGGGACGGCCTTTCCACCCCTCCTTCCTGGGCTCATCCCTCTCCCGCCGGCTCTCCTTCCCCTCCCGGCTCCGCTTCTTCTGGGGCTGCTGCTCCGGTTCCCGGGGGGCCCTGGGGGCTCTGCTGGGCTTGTCCCCCAGTGCCCTGTCCTTGGCTCGCGCTTCCCTCCGGCTGCTCCGCTCTGCCTGGGTGGCACGACCCTCCCGGGCCTTCTCTTCTTTCTTCTCCAGCTTCTTCTCCCGGCTCTTCTTCACCTCCGCTGCAGCCGGTGGCACCTCGGGGACATCTGCGGGCTCTTCGTCCCCGTCCTCCGGTGCCGAGCGGCCAAACCACTTCTTGAAGATCCAGGGCTCTGCCTGGGGCGGGGGATGGAGGGGATCAGGTGCTGGTGACAGATTCCAAGGGACCAGGGCCCCTCTCCATCCCTCCCCTGGGGACGAGATGCTCCTCTGCTATGGAAGGTGCCCCGAGGATGCTGTTTCTCCCCCCACCCCCCACTCGTACCAGGTTGCTGTCAGCATCGCTGTCATCGTCACCGTCATCGTCACCATCATCATCTTCACCATCGTCCTTGAGCACGCTGCTCGCCGGCTGGGCAGCCACCACCTCTTGGACCTCCTCCTCCTTGGCGCTGACCACCTCTGGGAGGGGAGAGGGACACGGGACGATGCTTTTTGGGTGCGATGTCCCAGACATGGGGTCCCAGGGCCACCCCACCCTGGGACGTGGCCCCGTCTGAGCCTGGATCCGGGGGATCAGGGCAGCCTGGAGCATCCGAACCCACCTTGAAGGGGAGGTGGCGGAGGGTCCTGCCTGCCGCGGCTGACTCCCTCCCTGGAGCATGGCGCTGGAAGAGACGGGGGGGGAGAGGAGGCAGGAGATGACAGCAGGGTCTGGCCCCCCCGTCCCTCCCACCGGCTCCCGGCTCACCTTGGAGCACCTGGAAGGTGACGCTGAGCAGGGCGACGACGGAGGCCACCAGGATGCACTTGTTGAGGGTGAGCCCTTCCCAGACGAGCGGCTCCTCCGCCGGGTCCAGGCTGGGGGGCTCCACCTTCCTCTGCACGGGGAGGCTCTTGGGGACTGGGGACCCCCAAGGCAAAAAGCGTTTACTGGGGGAGCTGGGAAGCGGCAAAGGGCTCTGAGCTGGGGGGTGGGAAGGGCTCTTAGCATCCTCCTGCACAGCCCATCCAGGGCAGGGGCAGGAGGAAGGTGTTTGGGCCCCAGTGGTGTTACAGCATCCCCGGGCTCAAGCGGGGAAAAAACTTCGGCCTGAGCCCCCGGCTCTGCTGCTCCCCCCGCAGCTGGGTGGAGAGGAGGAGGAAGAGGAGGAGGAGGAGTGGGATTTGGCAGTTGGATGAGGAGACCCATCTCCATGTGGCTGAGCTCCCGGGGGACCGTGGAGAGCAGAGCTCGTTAGGTCAGTGCTCTGTAGCACAGAGGGGCTGGCCAGGGATGCAGGACAGGATTTATACCTCTGGTCTGCGGCCACCCGGGGCCAAGCTGCTCATTTTGGGGCAGACAAGGGCTTTCCTGCACACCTACCTGGAGGCCCGGTGGTGCCGCCTTTGACTCCCACCTTCTCCACCCGCTTCTTCTCCGCCGCTTTCTTGTCCACGCCGAGCGGTGCTGGCTCTGGCATGCTCAGCTCGGGCTCGTCCGGATCCTGCTCAGAGATGCCGAGTCGGGTCCTCGCCTCCTCTAGCCCCTGCGGGGAGGGGCGTGAGCGTGGCTGGGGGTGTGAGAGCCTTGCGTGGCCCCATGGGGACAGCGAGCAGCGTGGCGTGGCGGGATGGAGTGGGGGGGGGGGGGCACGGTGGGCGTCTGTGCTGCCTCCCAGAACAAGGGGGTGCTCAGCGCAGCCGTGGAGGGGCCCGTTCCCTGCCCCCTGCAGCCCACGCTGACGCTCCCCGGGTCCCCCGGGCTGAGCCGCCGCTGCCACCAGCCCCGAGAGGTACGAGCCAGTCTGTCACCAGCTCCTCAAGCATCTAACCCCGCTGTGTGTATTTGCATCAGCAGCCCTAAAAACACCTTAGGGTTGGTTTGTTGGTTTTTTTTTTTTTTTTTTTGGTCTGCTAAAATGGATTTAGCCACTAGCTGGCTCCGTGCTGCAGAGAAGGCGCCGGGGTGCGGCACCAGCAAACACGGGTGGGCTGGCGGCTGCTGACCCCCAGAGTAGCCCCCGGCGCTGGATTTGCCCCCAGCCCGATTGCGCACAGCCGCACGCACCCACTGAGGGCAGTGGGTCGGGTCCAGGGCACGCTGGCTGGGGTGGGGTGGGGGGGGGACTGGGTGCTGGGAGAAGAAGCACACGATGCGTTGGGGTCTGGGCTCGGTGCTGCTGGGGACGGGTGGGGGGGTGTGGGGTGTGTGGGGAGGGGGGGGTGTTTGGTGGCCGGGCTGGCTTGTGTCAGCGGCACCGGATTGGTGCCACCAGGGAGAGCTGCCCACTGGCACCGGTCAGTGACAGTGACAGCGACAGCTGAAGGACGTGGCTTTGGGCTCCCCCGGGACGGACGCGCTGCAACACCCCGCCGAGCAATCCCGGGCTGAATGCCGCTGTGGGACAGCCCCCCCCCCCCTCCCCGCCCCGGCGCAGGGACCCCCCCGGCCCCGGGATGCTGCACACTCACATGGGCTCTACCGCTCTCCTCGCCGCCGCTCACCGGCGTGTCGGCATCTGTTAAAGACAAGCAGAGCGCGCGGTTCGTTAGGCGGCGAATTATGGGGGGAGGTGGGAATCGCCGGGAACTGGGGGGCTTGTGGCCTTCCCGCTGCCACCCGCCGGCCCGCAGAGCCGGGGCATCACGGCCACGTTTCCCCCGTTAGCACAGCCGGGTCACCCGTGGAGAGAGGGTTTAGAAGACACTCGAAAAGTTCCCCCGGCCGATGTGGCAGCGGATGGCAAGGTTGGGGTGTAAGAGCAGCACCATGCAGGTCTGGGGCTGCTGAGCCCCACAGTGGCACCATCCCCGATATCCCCGAGGAGCTGCAGCCCAGGGGAACGGTGACCCCCCTGCCCAGGCACCCGGTGGGCACCAACAGCCCAGGGTGTGCCCGGACACCCTGAAAACACGCGGCTGAAGGCTGGAAGGCTGGAGGCAGCTCCGGCTGTAGCCTAGACAGCAGGACAAGCTCCAGGTACCGCGGAGCAACCAGACCTCAGAGAAGACCTCGAGCCAGCCAAGAGGATGGTGAAGCTCTGGGACGACTCGCAGGGCTTTTCCCAGATGTGAAGCGGGAGAGAAAACCGGAGGGTCCCCAGGGCTCTGCAGCCGTTTGATGCAATGAAGGGCTGGGGAGGGTGCCAGGCTCCCCGGGGGTTTCTCTGCCCCTGGGTCTGGGGTGAGCTATGGGGGGTGAGGATGCACCGACAAGGTCCCAACCCCATGTGGCCTCAGCCCTCTTGGCACCTCCAAGCGCAGCCCTTGCTCTGCTGGGATTTGGATGCCACATCCTTGCAAGCCCTCACCAGAAGGAGGAGTTTTTGCCCTCTTTGAGCCGGATTTATGTTTATTTTCCCTCAGTGGAAGAATGACTGCTGAGAAAAATTACCAGTTCCCATGACAAACTCTAAGACATGACATTAGAAGCAAAACAAATAAGATGAAACCTTTTGGCTGAGGAACCATGGCCTGAAAGGTCTTTGCTTTCAAGAGGAAATAAAAAAAAGTCTTTGGTTTTGTTTTAGTGATGGTGAGTCCAGTCCTTCCTCTGCTGGGAAGCGAAGGAGCTGCCCCAGGATTCTCATGTTGGCTAGAGGGGTTCCCAGCCCCAAGGAAATCGCAAAGATGGAGAATTTTTCCTTAAAGCGTTTTTTCCACCCCCAGGTACTTTTTGTGGTTTTGAGCTACACAGCTATTCTCACTTTTTTTGAGAAAAGATGATCATGAAGAGGTTGGAGGAGGGCACAAGCCTCTGTTCCTCTTCACCCTGGCCACGGCCACAGTCCCCACGGGGTTGGTGCCACGCAGGGGCCCCTCGATGCCCGAGGTTGCCCCGCGATTTCAAGGCGCTGCAAAGAGCCACCTCTGCCAGGCTGAGCCCTCTCCTGCCGGGCCCCAAGCACCACGGCAGCAGCGCTGGCGCGGCCACGGCTCACCGTGAGGACGAGGTACCTTCTCTCCTGTCCTTCCTTGGCCACCTCTGAGTGCTCCCCGCCTGCCCGGGTGGCTCGTTGGTGGCCTCGGGGCAATCCAAGTCTTTCTCCAACACCTCACAGGGATCTGCTGCCATGTCACTTCGAGGGACTCTCACTAAACTGAGAGGGATAAAACAAATACCGGGCAGCCGACGGGCAGCAGCGGCGGCAGCAGCGCCGGGCGGCAGTGCCCCGCAGCACACGGCTGTCCCACCACATCCTCACGGCGGTCCCCAGCCCTCGCCTGAGCTCAGCCCCTTGTTGCGGGGTGCTGAGCTGTTCCCATACTTCCAGCCCTCGGGCTTTGCCCGGACGGAGGAGCCCAAACTGCCTCCAGCCCCCGGGCACGTTTCCAGGCTTTGCCGCGACGGCTGCAGAGCTCTACGGCAGCCACGGCGTGACTGGGCAGGCGGCCATCCTCCCCCTACACCAAGTGCCCCACGGGCATTAACTCAGTCCCAGAGCCGACCGGCTCCGTGTCCGGGTCTGTTCCCCTCTGGATGGGAGATGGGGTCCGTGCCCCAGCAGGAGGCAGATGCATTTCAGGGCTCTAGAGCCCACGTGGGATCCTCGTTCCCAGCCAGGATGGCTCGTGTCACCTGCAGGAACAGGTCCCGGGGCTGGTTCCTGTCGGACCAGCTCCAGACCAAGCAGGGCAGGGATGGCCACCGATGCCAGGGACATTTTGCCCGCGGCAGGGCTCCTCACCCCCAGCCCCAGCGCCCAGCTCCAGCCCTTGGCTCACCCTGACTCCCGCACGGGAGAGCTCCCGTACGACTGCTCGATTCATCCATCCCCTCCCCGGTGCTGCCTCTGCTCCTGCTCCCTCGGACGCGTGCTCCGCACGCCAGATCCTCTCTTAAATGCACAAAATCGCAGACACGCCACGAATAATCGGCTCCGCTCTGCTGTCGCCGGGACTTTTCCTGCACAAGCTCCTGAGGTTGCCTCTACTGCTGACTCACATCAAAGAAACTTCCAAAAATAGTCCCCCTTGCCTGCCCTGCTCTCCCTGTGCACGCTCGCATGGCAGCGCCGGGACAGGCCCCGTGGCCCCCCGACCCACTCCTGGCCGGCAGCGGGCCAAGCGCTGCCTCGCGGGCTGTGCCCGGGGGGCTGCCCCACATCCAACTGAAAGGGTTAAAAGCCACAGAAAGTCGTACCTGGGGCTCGACCACCGCCGACTTGCCTCCAGCCCCCCCAGCTGGCTCTGGCTCTCTGGGGTAATCTACAGCAACAGCTGCCGAACCGTGCCGGAGCAAAATAGCACCCAATCACCGGGAGCCGGAGCACCCGCGCTTCAGCCCCAGAAAAGGCAGTTTAGCCCCAGGCATCGAAAGCAGGGGCTGCGGCTAGCCAGGCGGGCACAGGGGGATGTGGCTGGTCTCTCTGTGAGTCCCCCCCCGCGCCCCCCAGAGAGCACGAAGAGGCGAGAAGGGGCTGTTTGCTCCCCGAGCCGGGGTCTCTGAGCCAGCTGTGGGATGGGCACGGGCGCCGGGGATGCAGAGAGCAGAAACCTGCCAGGCACAGTTAAGAGGAGGAGCAAGCCCCTGGCACCAGCTGTGCTTAGACAAGGGTGGTGAAAACTGCTTTTTGCCAGTGTTCAGAGCAGGTCCTTTGCCCTCCGGCCCCTCCGATTTCCCCGCAGTATCTGTCCCTGCAGGCAGGTCCCCAGGAGCCCTGCTGCAGCCACAGGCACCTCTTGGGGAGGTGGGGAGGGATGTGGTCCTCTCCGCAGCTTCCCGCTCACAGGAGGTAGTGAAGAGATGAAGCATCTCTCGTTTGGGGACCTGAAAATGTCCATCGGGCTCTGGCCCTGCCTGTGCAAGGTCACCCAGAGCCCCCAGCTCAGCACGGGCGGGGGCAGCCTCGGGCAGAAGCGCCTGGCCCAGGGACGTGGTGCAGCCGTGGCTGGTACCAACCTGGAACATCTTGGAGGCACCCTGCTTTGAGGACATCTTTCTTACAGAATGCCATTTCTGAAAGGCTTCAGGTCTAAAAAAAAACCCCTGAAACCGATGCTCCATGTTGGCAGTATTGGCATTTTTCTTTAGCATGGGTGTGAAAGGTCTTTGGTTGCAAGATCTAAAGGAGGAATAAACCAGGGACTGGCATCCCAGAGGGGACTTAGTCTTTTCCCAGACACGCGGTGAGCCTGGGTCACGGTCCTGCTTTAGGACCATGCAGCAAACGAACCCAGGAGCAGTCTGCTTTCCAGGGCAGGGATTTCCCCTCTTTGGCAGAGACAGGACCGAGCACGTTGTGAACCCTGCCACAGTATAAATAACGCGCCGCTGAAGCCGAATGCAGATGGAGGAAGGGCTGGAGCTGTAAACACAGCCCCTCACGCTGTGCCAGGGCTGCGGGTGCACATGCCAAGGGTAGTTTTCTCAGTTTTATTCCCGCTCCAGTAAGGTCAGGGCTGTTAACTGGCAAGACGTTTGCTTTATAGGGACATAATGAAAGCAGAAAATCATGAATGGGCCAAATAAAAATCCCTTCTTCTTCCAGTTAATCACGTTTCCCATGGCGCTTGCAGGTTTGTAAGCTTGCTCCTGCCTCCCGTGGGCGAGCTGGTCCTCCCAGGAAAGAACCTGGGGGTCGAATGGGCAACATCTGCACGCACAGAGCTCAGGCAAAACGTCCTCTCACTTCATCCCTGTGTGGGGCCACGAGACAGAGAGCTCTCCTCGCCCTTTCTAGGCCCTTTCAACATCTAGTTCCTGCTGTGGGGAGGGACCAGGAGCATTTTTGCCTCCACATGTTTAGCTCTGAGCTGTTCCCTGCTGGGCTGCAAAGCCTCCATCTCCATCGGACAATTTATCCCAGGCAGATGGAGGAACGAGATTCCCAGAGGCAAATTCTTTCCTAATCCCTTGAACCCCCCCAAATCCCAGCTTCTCCCTTGCCCTGAAACTGATAAAATTGTCGCTGGGGCAGGGTTAGCTCAGAGAGGAGGGAAACGTGATCCAGCTGGGAGACCAGGCAGAGAGAAAGCTGCTGGTGGAAGAGCTCGTGAGGGCAATCAAACAGCATGAGGACGGGGGCCCGGCTGCACACAGGCTGCACCCCATGTCCAGGCTAAATATTGACTCTCTGGATTTGGCTTGATAACGCAAATCTATCTTCTCTGACTTCCCAGGCTGTCAGCTTGCCTCGGATTCACACGGGTGTGTGTGCCCGCAGGGTGCCGGCTGCCCCCCAGGCTCTGCCGCGGCTTCGTGGTTTGTGGTCCAGACGGACTGAGTTGTGCTGCAGCATCCCCCTCTGCTTCTATGGCAACGTTCATTTATCCTCCCACCAGGACATAATCGTCTTTCTCCCCGTCTTTAATAACTCGCAGTTAAAAGGCAATCATAAAGACATAAAATTAGTCACTGATTATTTTCACCACGGGTTAGTTCTGGGGATGAATTTTTCTTCTCACCATGTAATTCTCCCTCTCCCCAGAGCCCCTGCTGCTCTGGCAGCCCCAACCCGACTCCGTCTCCTCCTGCCACAGGTACAAGGGGAGGCAGATGCTCGAGCTGGTTGTGCAGACGGGTTTCCTGCTGCCCCAGCTCTCAGCCCAAACCCTCCGGCTCACTGGGCTGCAGGTCTTTCCCCTGGATTTCATCCCTGGCTCCACCAGACCCATCTGCCCGGGTTCCCAAGGCCTGGGAATCAAAAACACCCTGCCAGCTCTTGGAGCACTTACCCTCCGACCCCTCACATAGGCAGGGTTGGGCTCTTGACCTGATTTTAAAACGGAAATGTGGATGTTGTCTGCTAAGCCACGGCCCCCTGGGCGAAGCCCAGCTCTGTGGTAAGTCCCTGCTCCAGCAAGAGCCCCGTCACCTCCACGCTGGCATCGTCCCTTTGTGCAGCTGGGGGTGGCAGTGGGTGCCAGCTGATTCGGGGCTGCACCGGTGAGAGCTCCCCCGTTGCTGCCGGCTGAGCCGCAACGCGCTGCCGGGCAGCCGCTGGCACCAAACACCTGCCGGGGATGCACGTGGCACTCAGGCCAGGCACTGCACGGGCTTGTTGTAGGTGCTTCGTGTCTCAGAACCCTCCACCCTTCTCTTAGATGTGGTTGGAGGTTGCCACTGGGCCGAGATGCGATCGGAACGGGGCTGGCGGCTGGAAGAGAGGATCACAGAAACATGATTTCTCGGGGAAATCAGGTGAAAGAGCATCCCGATTCCTTGCATGATCAAAAACCTAAAGGCACAGGTGTCCCCATAGCAACCTGGCCACGTCCCAGTGCTGACAACAATATTCTGCTGACCCAAAATTCCTCTTTCAGTTGGATCCAGCATACATCAGCTCTTCCCATCCTGAACGGTTGTGCAACGTCTGTGTGCTGAAACACAGCTGCTGCCTCCTTACCCCGAGGTAGCAACACATCAGCGTCAGCCAGGGAGATTATTTCTCCGTGTGATTGCAAGAACCACAGACCTTTACGAGCACTGGCATTATTAAGAAATGCTTGGGAAGTTACAGGAAGCAAAGAGATGTCTTCTCCCTGCCAGCTGCGCTTCTCCTGTCAAATCATGATCTATCATCACAGAAAGATTTTAGATACGTTGAGCCGAGCAATCTCCTTGCAGCGGTGCAGCTAACTGAAAGCCTGGAGCATTCTGGAAGCTGGACGTTCGTGTGGCTTCGCGCCACCAGGCGTTGCAGTGGGGTTGGGTCGGGCTGCCCGTGTCGGAGGAATCCGGTGAGAGAGACGGAGAATCCCCTGCACCGGCCGATGCCCCGCGGCTGGAATCTGGACGGGCTCTGCTGCCCCAGTGCAACGCCCTGGCCGGCTGCTTGCAGATCTGTTGGGCATCTGATAGCGGAGAACTGCTACAGGAGCTCAGACCTGGGCCCTTCCTCCCAGCTTCAGTGGTTTGGGTAGGGAGGAAAACACAGCCGAGGGGCCCTCTGCCTCCTCTCCTGGGGCAGGGCTTTAACACGGTGTGGAACTGGAGAGGGGGCAGACACGAGCTCTGTGGGACAGGTGTCATCTCAGGCCAGTCCCTGGTTTAATGAATCACGGCTTGCAGCGTTTTTGAGGACCTTCTTCCTCTTATCCTGAGCTTTTAGGTGTGGGTGAGCCTGGCGGGACAGCAAGCCAGAAACACTATGGGTCTTTGTTTAAAGGCGAGGGGACATCTTGCCTACGGATCGCGTTGGGAGGACGCGCCACCACAAGGTCTTCTGCAAGATGCTGCAGACCAAGCGCCAGCTTAACACATTCGTCCAGCTGAAGATGGCAAAGGTGATGACATCTGTCAGAGAAATAACCTCCTATGTCACCTCTGGTTTTCCAGTCCTGAGCTAGAGCTGGCCAGCCGTCCATCCAGGCACAGAGCAGCGGCTGTGCCGGACACACAGACCCAGCTGGCAGCAGCGTCCCGATCATGTTCAGGGTCTGGGGTGTCTCATAATTGTGCCCAGTGATGGAGGAATCGTGCTGGGCACAGAGCTGAGCAGGACAAGGAGCCCTCAGGTCCTGGTCCCTTGCAGGCTGCCGTGGTCCAGCTACAGACCTCAGTCCTGGGATCGGCTGGAGCTTGGGCTGCTCGGCACCACGCCAAGAGATCAGGCTGGCAGGGGCAGAAAACACAACATGGAGCACATTTGTAACTGGCCAAGAGCTGTGCGCATGTGCTCTTAAATGAGATGAGCCTGTTAGGTCTCTGCAAAGAGCAGAAGGGGCAACAGAGAGGGTGTGGGAAGCCCCTTCTGCCCCGCTCCTCCTCCCTCACCGCGACACCCGTGTCTGAGCGGGGACGAGGTACCGCAGGCAGCGAGCCCGGGGGGGAAGGCTCCCGGCCCCGCCGCTCTCGGCACAGCAGCTGGGATCACACAGGGGGGAGCAGCACCCATAACCCACCCAAATGCTGCTGGCAGCCAGCACAAACCACCGCGGTGCCGTCGGAGGGACAGCCTTTCCCCGGGCTCACCCCATCACCTCGCCAAAAGCTGCTGGGAGCATTGATCCCTCAGCACCCTCTGTGATCTATAGGTGTTCAGAGCAGCTCTACATTAAAGCCAATCTGATCACACTCTAATCCACGTGTGACCTAAATACTCCAATTTACAAATCTCAGAGGTTTTCGCTCCCTTTGCCTGGCAGAAGGAGCTGCATTCGGGTCAGCTGGAACAGAAGATGCTGGATCCCATTAAATGCTACTTTTAGTCTCGGCTGCTTTCAGTAATTGTTCCATGATCCATTTTCTCACAGCCCAGCGTCGCTTAGGGCTAATCATTATTCTCTTTGAAGATTTACAGCTGTTTGTACCTCTGAGGAGAATACAAGTACGCGACTGTGTTTGAACATGACATTTCAAGCGAACTGTCCTTGGAAATATCATTTGGGAACGGGGAAAGCAGCTGTGATGTTTGTTGCTTTAAGGGTCGCTGCTGGGGGTTGTTGCTCTGTCAGTCTGAAACAGCCATGTCAGGGGAAACTGAGGCAAAAGGAGATTAAGGGGAAAGCGAAGCTTTGTGTAAGGGGTGTTGGGACAGCCTGGGAATAATATCCCAATGATCACAAATGTTTTCCTTTTTGATTTTCCTGCAGGAGGGCAGTGGTCAGTTTGTTAGTGCCTTTAGCTGGTGAGGTTCGGTCCCCCCACCCCGGCACCGTGGGAGCTGCAGATGCTGACCCCTTCCTCCCTTGGCAAATGACACCCAAGGAAGGAGCCGCTTCGCTCTGCTCCAGGCAGACGCCCTGCAAACAACACAGGGCACCAGGAGCGAGAGGGCTCTGATACCAGAGCTGCCCCGGGGCGAGGGGGGGGTGTTCCCCCACTCCTGGCAGCAGCCGGCCCCTTTGGACGATGGCAGCCCACCGGAGCGCAGGTCCTGCCTGTTTTAGTGCCTTTCCCAGGGCTCCGGGTTGTCCTGACACCATTAATAACACCGCGGAGCCCCCGCGGGACCGAGCAGCCATTTCAAAAGAAGCAATCAGCCCGTGTCTAGAGAAACAGCTTTTTGTCCCTCTTGCCATGGCAGGGGGGATGCTCACAGCCCTCGGCGGCTGCGCCGGGCCGGCAGCGAGGAGCTCAGCCCCTGCACCCTCCCGCCGTCGGTGTGACATGGGGTGGGGGAGAGGAGACGTCCCAGGCAGGCTTCAGGTCTTTAGGATCAGGACAAAGTACATCAAGGCACAAAGCCCACCACAAAGTACAGCAGAAAGTACTGCAGCAACAGGAGAAATGGAAGGAACTCCTTAACCATGTCCCCCCAGACTCTTGGCTGGGGTTTCCCAGTGCCTCCTCCACAGTTCCCCGTTTCTCTCCCTGTAATCAGACAAGAAATTCCTAAGTTAAAATTCAGCAGACTTGAGAAACCAGGGGCAAAAATTTCATAAACGCCAGGTTTGTCTGTTCTCTCTTCCCTGCCTCACACCACATATTTCTCAGTTTCTTTGTGAGAGTAAAGGAAGTCCGGAGAGGTTTGGGTTCTGCTTTCTTAAAAGAAATCCCCCCCTTGACAGGACCAGGGCTGTCTGCTCTGGTGCTGCTTGCCCCTGTAAGGCACTTGCTGGGGTCCTCATGGATGTGTTTTGTCATCTGTCTGAGGTCTGGAAACTTTGATGATGACTTTCCTTCTCTGAAATTCTAACTGGTCTCCAAACTACTCTGCTAATTATAAGCAGTGCAGAAAAGGCTGGGACCTGGGGACAAGGTTTATGAGTGAAGTTCCCTTCTGCTCTAGCTTTCCCTCTCCCTACTTGCATAAAGTAATGCCAAGTGAAATATATTGTGTAATAGTAACAGGCAAGAACCAAACCATTTAGGCCTCAAAATAGCAGTAAACTCCCTTCCCAAAGCCACATTCTTAATTATTCAGTTTTCTTTCCTTTTTGCCTACCACCCTTAACGTCATCCTGCAGACCAGGTTTTGTCCAGTGCAGGCAATTCCACTGCAATGAGGCAAATATATAATTGCTTGCATCCACCCAGCTTGCAGGTCTGTAGGAACTGTAGGGCTTTCAGCTCACATCCTCCTGGGCTAAATCAGAATACATCAAAGCTCATGATATTTAACATTTTCTAGTCCTTTCCAAAAATGTCCCTGCTGGTCATTCTTTCCTCAGCTGTATCCCGCTCAAACAGCACACAGCAAGGTTTGTATTTAAAATAACGCTTGAGACTCCCCACCGACGCGACCGAACTGCGAGAATCCTGCGGCTGCGGCTTGGCTGAGGCAAAGGACGGGCAGATGGAGAGACAGACAGAAAAGGGGAGCGCCTTCCCTCGTCATAAACCCAGATTCTGCTGCCCCCACGCCACCAAGAACCCGGAGCCCGTGAAGCCAGCACCCTGCTCTGCACGGCCGGAGCCCGCGTGCCTGTGGCTGGAGCTGATGGTCAGCAGCCAGGCAATGAAATTTCCCCTTCAGCCCGTGGCACAAACACAAAAGCCTTTCAGGAGCGTCGCTCTGCTGTCGGCACCGGCGGCGGGGAGCTTGCGCAGAGCCCGTCCGCGCGGCACTAGGAGGAGAGACGCCGCTGTGTTTTGCGCTCATGGGTCACTGTTAATATCTGCAGCCCGCAAGGGCTTTGCTGAATCACAGACACTTTGCTCGAGATGTTGGGTGGCAGGCCAGAAGGAGTGTTGCTGGTGTAAATCCAAGGCGGCTTCTCTGAATCCGTGGGGTTATGCTAGATTTACGAGGAATGGCGCTGTGGCTCTTTGGCATCCAAAAGGCCCATCTTACGGACTGATGCTTGGTCACAGCTGCCTGCCATCACCAGAAGAATGCAAATTTCCTGGCAAAGCCAGGCTGCGGTCACCAACTTGCCACGGCTAATACAAGCTTAGGCAGAAATTTTTATGAATGACAAGAGGGGAAGCTTCAAGAATGAACCTTGAATGAAAGTGGGCTCCTGCCCACCTGGCTGGGGGAAGGTCTTTAAAGGGCCTTGGACAAGTATCTCCACCCGGGTGGATCCCGAGTTAAGCAATCATTCAGTCTGGAGCACTGCCCTGTTTTTTTATGCTGTTTTCTCACCCATACCACACAGTGATGTGAGGACCGAGGCTTGTTCTGACTTCTGACCCTTCTCTTTTCCCTCCTTGAAGAAACCAAGCAACCTCATTTTCACTCCGGTTTTGGCAGCCTGTGCCGTGTTTTGGGGCAGGACGTAGCCCTCTGTGATCATGCCTTGGATCACAGCAGCACAGACTGAATTAGTTCCCATGATCGTCTAACGACACCAGTCTGGTATTTCTTGGCAAAAAGGCACAAAGTAATGAAATGTGCCCCAGGATGGGGCAGGTAGATGCAGAGACATGCACGGGAAATGGCAGTGTGCCGGTGTTTGCTTGCGTGCGCAGCCAGCAAGGACTTGAGGCAGGAGCCTGCGGGCTCTGGTAGTAACAGCTATTTAAAGTGATGATGGAATTATTAAAAAATGGCAGCACCGGTGCATGAATGGGCAGAAGAGCAGGAGATGAGCTGTGCCACAGCCCTCTCCCAGTGGCAAGGTGCTCTGCCCCCCGGCTCTACCCTCGCATCGCTTGTCTAGGGACTCCCCAAATGACCACTGAAGATTTTGTGACTTTGGCTGTACAACCCAACTATAGAACCAGGGACATGGATCCAGGCGTAAGCTCCATCCTGGGAAGAAAACCCAGGCACAGGAGCTGGAAGAGGGGTTTTGGCAGGGCACTGGGCAGGAATTGCCTTGTCCCTTACCAGCTCTGGGACAAGTATTTGACTTTGAAGTGTGGCTGCCCTTGAGTGGTGCCCCAGGGGCACAAGTGAAGCCCATTAAAGGGATGCGTGCTTGCAACACAGCTCTAAGACAAACGTTTAAACACGACTACCCATAGTTTCATCAGCTCCCCCCCCTCCTCCTCGCCCCACATGTGCCCAGCCTGCTTCACACTGGGAGGTATGAAAGCAAAGCCAGCTGAGCCCTTTTGCTGTTTTTTTTTTTTTTTTTTTGTTCCAGTGAAATGCAAACAACAGCCTGAAAGAATTTCCTCCTCAAGCCCCGAGTTAGGCCCCAAATTAGCCATTCAAAACCACGAGCATTTTCTTTCTGTAGGCCCCAGCACCCGCCCCCCCCATCTCCAAACACCACGATGGCCGGGCTCAGGCCGCTGCAGCTCAGGAGGCAGCCAGGTCCCACCAGCACAGCCAGAGCACGGTCTCCAAGCCAGCTCCAGGTCTCTGCAGTGACGCAGCTGATTTCATATTCAAGACATCTGGGGGTTTTAAGAGCAGAAGTGAGAAGAGCACAAGACACCCCTGCCCCTCCAGAAGCGGGGTGGAAGAGCCCTCTCCATCCCCATCAGCCTCCTGCAGTGTTGGATGGATCCCACACATCATCTGAAAGCCAGGTAGTGACACCCACCTCTGTCAGCCCACCCTACATTTCCAGCCCTACATAACGCAAGGAGGGTGCTATAGAAAGGCTGGGGGGGGAAAGGCAACTCCCCCTTTTCATGCCCACAAAGGCTGTCCCCACCCCCAAATCACTCTGTAGTCACCACTGGGCTCTTCTGCCCTACAGTGACCAGGACCAGAGACAGAAGCTGTGGTGGCCCAGCAGGTGACGAGCAAGAGAATGAGGAAGAAGCCTGGAGAAACCAATCAGTCCGTGCCAGAATCCCACTGGGAGTGTTTTGCTCCTGTACTTGGAGGTGAATGATCTCATCGGAGAAACATCAAAGGCAGCAAACCATTTCTGCAGGTGAATGAACAACAGAGCCAGGCTGAGAACCGCGGGACAAGCCGAGACAGGTCACGGCACAAGGCAGAGCCGGGGTTTGGCTGCAGGGAGGTTTGAAGCTCTGGGCTGCCTCGTGGGAATTTCTTTTAAAGTCAGGCTGGGGAGGAGCGTTGGTGAGTAACTGCTCCATGGCAGGTCCAAGAAGTGAATAATTTTCCAAGAACAAAGGTTAAAAGCCTAGAGACTTCAATGAAAGGCGCTCTATAAATAGGACTAAGCAGGCAGAGCAGTGGGAACAACGGGCAAAAAAACTTGATGTGGAAAAGGGGTGGAAATGATCAGACACCCATGTTGGGATTGGACATGTGGTTGTCTCTGCCAAGCAGATGTTTTACATAAGTTACCATTGCAAAGAGTTTGGGGTTTTGGTTTGTTGTTTTTTTTTTTTTTTTTTTTTTTTGTAAAAAAACCCCAACTTTCGGACACCCCTCTGAGAGCATGGCCCGTTGCACCTCATGCCCGAGGAGAGCAGTGAGCTGTCTGAAACCACCGTGCCCCAGCGAGGCGGGACTGGACTTGTCCCCGGACCAGGGCACCGTGCTGGCGCGTGGGACAAGGCACCAGAGCTGCAGCCGAAATTTGGTGTTGCTCAAACCGTCACATGGGACGACTTCTGCTGCGCCCAGAGGAACCGGAGGAGCTTTCCGACTGATTTCTGCCCTTTTCCCCCCATCCCCACTCCCCTCATGTCTCTTGGTGGGGTCAAGCAGGGGGCCCTGGCTGGGGTGGGCAGGGACAGCCTCGCTACCGACGTGTGTGCTGCACGGTGGAGCTCTGCCTGCCCGTGCACAGACGTGTGGACCTGCATCTCCCTCTTTCAAACAGGAAAAAACATCCATCCCAGGGATATTTATCCTTCCTTTCAGTTTACCTGTTGCTGATCGGTGCTTTCTACAGTTATGAGAAAGAGGGGTGGGGTGTCAGGTAGCATGACCATGTACACTTTGGTTCTTTAAAAAGCGATAGTCCACCTGCAATAACAGGCTGTAAATGAGCTAACGCTGCTCAGAGATCTTCGAGTCACTACGGATGTAACTGTGCAAATGTCAGCTCAGGGCTTACGACAGCCAAAAGGCATCCTAGGGAACCTGCTGTGAGTGGTGCAGAGATGATGCTAGAAAAAACCCATTCTGTGTTTGCAGGACTCTCCTGTGCACTCATGTCTCAACCGCTGCCAGCAGCTCTGGTCACCTCTGAAAAGACACAGATAAGCAAGAAAAAGGGATGGGTGTGGGCGCAAACGGTGGATATGGCAGAGCTTCCACACGAGGAAAGACTGAGGAGAGGAAAACGTCAGCTTGGAAGAGAAACAAAAACCTGACAGAGGCTCCAGAGAGGGAGCAGATACTCTCCGAGTCACAAAGCACAAAAATTGGGGTGCCAGATGCAATTAGCAAGTGAGAGGTTGAAAACCAGCAAAGGCCGTCTGCGCAGACAAAGGAGTCGTGGATCTCATTGCCGTGGGATGTGGCAGGAGCCAAGTGAAAACAGACTTCGGAAAAAGAGTTGAAAAACCCACCTGAAGGAAGGATCCATGCTATTAGACTTGAGAGCCCAAGTTCAGACTCGAAGGTCCAAGACCAGCGGGTCGGCCGGCCGGCCGCGGCGCTGCACGCCTGCTCAGCCTGGCTGCGCTCGCTGACTCGCTGTTGCGGGGTAGATGCAAATCCAGCAAAGTCAGATGATTTACAGGAGCTTTGCAATTGTGTCCAAGGTTAGAAGCAGGGCCCAGATTTCCCATAAATTACTACATTAAGGCTTTGCATAAAAGTTTAACAGCATGAAGTATGATTCATGAGGAACCTGTAATGTTTAATTAAAGGGGAGAAACTGATCCGGCTGTGAAAATCTTCCAGATCCCGTGCCAAGCTCATCATTGACTTAATTTACGGGACATAAACAGGCCAGAAAATGGCATAAGCGGTAAAGTCATATAACTTTTGCCAATTTGGGATACAACGGCTGTGCAAAAGGAGGGTGATTTACAGACTAAATGAGATGAAGGCGGAGGTGTAGCAAGAAAACAGTGGATAAACTCCTGGGCAGCGCAGGATGGGAGGATCTAGCCTATACTCTGCTACAGATACTGTTTTTGCTACTGCCCTGGTTTCTGCCTCCTGGCCTGAAGGTCACTGGTCTTTACAGAGCCATGAAATTCCCCATTGGCTTAAATTACACATGGCCTTCAGGCTTCCAACTCTAGACGTCAAACCGTCAAGGCTGCCATGTCAGTGACATGGCCATAACGTCTGGTCTAACTCCAGTGAAACTGATAGAATTACTTTGGATTTACAGCAGTACCACCCCCTGCACCCCACCCGCTGCGGGGAACGTTTCTCCAGTTTCCCCGGGGCTCTGACTTCCTTGCTCTGTGCATGCCTCTCGGTGTAACCATGCCCACGGCGGGATGCAATGTGTGCCCAAAAAGGGATTCTCAGTATTATTCATATGGAAAAAATGCTGTGGGATTGCTTCCCTTCATGTAACTAACTGGTCCCATGACCTCAGTTTCATGATTCTTGATTTCTGAGGGAAATAATTTCCAATACCAAGAAGGGAGAGGCTGCTGGGTTTGTGGGGAAGGCAGCGGGGAGGCTGCAGTGAGCAACTGCTTGCAAAAGAGACCGGCTTGGGAGCCACACCTAAGATGAGCTCGGCTCCAGCCCTGCCTCCCCACACCATCTTTCTGGTGCGTTTTTAGCAACCATGAGCAAGCCAGTGAACTGGGACCCTGAGCAAGACCTACGAGCCACAGAAACCTGTTGCTGGAGACGCCTTTGGTGGCGTGTTCACCAGTCCCTAAATAGAGCAGCTCTCCACTTACGTGGTGGAAAAGAGGGACGTGAAGAATTCAAAACCAAGAAGGGAGAGGACGTTGCTGCAGAGCTACTCAAGTTCAGCTGCAGTTTCACAAACGCTTTAAATATCACTCCCTGCTGTCCTGTCCAGGCCTGGGCAGGGCAGAGAAACATGAAAGCTCAAGGTCTTGGGGGGAAAAAAAGTGAACAAATAGAGGGGAATGACAAGAGCGGCTCCCTGACTGTACAAGGAGATGCTTCCAGCTCCCTTCCTTCCCTCGGTCACTGTAGGAATCAGGATTTTGCAGCAAACTTGAATCTGAGTACTAGAGAGTGAAAGGAACTGCAGTGGCAATCGGGTGGCTCATGTCACATCCCTGAAGCACCCCACGGGCAGCCGCAGGACGCAGTGCCACAGCTAAGGACGCGGGAGGAAAACCAGCCTGCCTCCTGCTCCATCCCCGCCTTGGGAAGAAGGCTCTCCCCATGTTTCAGAAAGACACCGGGTACACAAGAGGGATTTCAAAGCGGAAGAGAGCAAACTGAAAAGGCAAAAATGTACGCAAAAAAGCCCAACCCAAGACTTTTGGGTGCGACAAGCATTGCAGGTGCTGGGAACACCTCCGCAAGGGGAATGTTTGAGGATAAGCACCAGCTCACACCATGGGTAAGAGAGGGTTTCACCCTAAATCCACCATCCCAAACCATACAACAGTATCTTCCAGAGCTTGGTTCAGTTCAGCTTCCAGCATCCAAACAACAGGTTTTTCTGTTCCTTGTCTCAAGATACGAACCACTGCTTGCCACATCCCACAACCAGAAATCACCCTCAACACCCAGCCTATAATTTCCATTTATTTAGCTTAATCCCTTTCACAATGCATCACCCATGCCGTTGCCTTCCTCTTTTGGGTGCTCACCACTTGTGACTGGCCTACGGCGGCGATTGCTCAGCCGACCTGCAACATCTGCTCCCATCTTCTCTGGTTTTTGGGGACAAACCCAGGCCCAGCTCCCGGGAAGGTTTCTGCCCTGAGCATTCCCACCTCCATCCTCACAGTGCAGATGACTGAAGGTGGCTGGTGGGGCCGGCGTCTCGCAGCACAGGGATCGGCTGGGGACGGGAGCGCAGGGGCAATGCAGAGTGGCGAGGGAAGGCATGGTTTGCACAGGGAGTTAAAAAAAGTCAGCCCAGTCAGCCCTGATTGCTAATGAAAGCCTCGCAGCTGCGTACCACTGGGATTTTCCTTTCCTTATACCTGAGAACGTTGTTGTCAAGACCACAAAGAAAACACAACGAGAGCAAGAGCAGGAGATAAAGAGGAAAGCTGGGCAGCACTGCGTGTGGAGGGAGGGGGGGAGATGTAAGAGGGAGAAGGAAAAGGGTCAAGGATGTGGGTGAGCAACTGAGCCAGAAAATCGGGTAAAAAAGGCAGGGTCTGAAAATGGTGAAAAAAGCAAAACGGAGCACCACGGCAAAGCAAATCCATGGGGAGGAGGCAGGAGAGCTCCTGGTCAGCCCCCAAGGACAAAAGCTGCGGAGGGGACGGACAGAGGGACACGCAGCTCTCCCGGGTTGTGTTTGCGGGATGGCGAGCGGCAGCCCAAGCACCAGAGCCGTGCCCACGGCCAGCGCGTCGCCCCGTGCCCCCGTGTCCCTGCCCGCTCCCCTGGCCCTCGCCGCGGGGGAGCTCGCGCCCGGAGGGTGCTCAGGACCAGTGATGGGCCACAGCTCTCCCCGCCGCGGCCACCTCTCCCATCTGTTTTTCCTTGTGCCAGATGGGAAGGGGAGGGAGGGATGGGGGATGGGGCCGCATCGCTGGGATGTCGGGGATTCATTTCTTTCTATTCTTTTCCCAGTGACATTTAAATGGCTGGCCCCAAAACGCTTTCTGATTGCTGTTTTTTTTTCCCAATGACACAAAGTCTTTCAGAATAAATCATTTAGAGACACACACACACACACAAAAAAAAAAAAGCAGCAGCTCTGACCCTACAGGCACATACACCTCCCTCCTCCTCATCCTCCCCTACAAGCGTCTTTTGGAGCTGCTCAAGCGAAGGGGAGAGTGAGCAGGAGTAATTTTCCACAGATGCAGGGAACAACTGAGCTCCGCATGGTTTTCGTCGTTAAAATGCTTCCCTCCAGCAGTTTATGTTCACCCACACCAGACAAAGGCGATATGCGTGCAGAGACCAGTTCAGTCTTGCTCCACCCGCCGGTGGTGAGGAGTCGAGGTGCGGGGTGACGGGGAGGAGGAGTGGGGGGAGAGATGCTAATGCCATGAGGTGGGACCCACTCCAGCTCCTCTCCCTGCGCGGGCAGGGGATGGCTGAACCCAGCTCTGAGTCACCCTTACTCAGCCCCGGCACAGCCTCAACCGTGCTCAGGTACCCGGGCTGGTTTGGGGAGGGGAGAGGGGACGGGGCAGCTCTGGCACAGAGGAAATGCGTGCGTGGGTTTAGGGGGAAGCACCACTCAATGCTGCTGGTGTGGCACCATCGTCCCCGCGAGGCTGGGGGAGGAAGGAGGCCACATCACTTGGCAGCAGTGCTTGCTTCAGCCTCGTGCTGCGGGCCCAGCTTCTCAGAGGATCCATCCCCTCCACTCCCACAGGGTCTCCAACCACCCCACAGAACGGGAGACCACCTTCCCCGTCCTCCGTGCAAACACCAGCCGGCAGCGGGATTGCTCCCCACGAGGGGAACACGTTCTTGTGCTGAGGGTGGATGCTGGTACCCTGTTTCTGCTGAGAGGCTTTAGAGGGGAGCAAGGGGAGGTGGTGGGCATCCTCAGCACCGTCTCCCCAACAGCACAGCCCAAAGCGGGCTGAACACTGCTGGGGGGGGGGGGCACGAGGCTGGGGAGTGGAGCTCAAGCCCTAAAGCACAGCAGGGCTATCCCCAAGTCGAGCAAAACCTCGCTGCGATCCTTTCTCCTCTTTGACCTCGATTCCCATCCCGTTTCCACCCCTTTCAGATAGAGGAACATACTTCAGTCAGTGGCAAGCAGTTCTCTGGTGCTGAGCATCACCTGCAGCCCCCTCAGGAGGAAGGAGGATGGGGTTTGAGCCCTCAAACATTCCCTGCCCAGGTGTCAAACCTACACATGGCTATGAAAAGCACAACTGGTTTTTATAGCACAGATCTGCCCAATATAAGCTGCAGGCTTTTGCAACTAAAAGAGCTTTTAAATGTCCATCTCTGGGACCTGCAGGACAGCAGGGTGCAAGTTTGTGGCTGGCAGCTTCGCTGCTCTTGCACATGAAGTCACAGTATTGTTTTGGAGCCCCTTCTGGCACCTCTTCCCCGAGCGGTGCCTATTAAACCCACCATCCTCAGAGATTCGCTGCTCGCTGGGAGCACGCAGGGCTGAAGGGACAATACCACCGGTCTCGTGGGAACCATGTCAAGAGGACCTCTAACCCTGAGTGTGATGAAAGATGAAAAGCAACCAGTTTTCACCCCCAAAAAATCATGTTCTTCGTTCCTTTACAAAGATCAGCACATGGGAGCTAAACAGACTCAGGCCCAGGCTCCTGGTGGGAGATCTCTAAGCAACATTTTTGTGGTGCAGAGTCAGGTTTTGCCAAACTCCTTCCACCTAGATACCACCGAGCCAGCGGTTCAGACCGATGCTGGTTTGTATCCCTTTGCCAGACCACTGAAGAAGGCTTTCAACAAAACATCAAAGCAGAGACCCAAATGAATCACGATCCAGTGCTGAGGCTCCAACAGCCCCTTCATGAAGCACAACAGCCTAAGCCCTACTCCTTGTTGAATTATAACCCCCCCCCAGGTGGATGTGCCAAGCTTTTCACGCCCTGGCTGTGTGTGCTTTTTAAACTCTTTTTCCAACGCCCAGCAAATACATTTAGAAATAGTTGGGTTTTACCTAAGAGGTGATGGCACTTACGTGGTCACAGAGAGATGCTTTACATATATAGCTTGTGTGGGAAAGACTTCAGATGGCTGAGATACTTCCTTGACAAGAAGCATAACAAGAAGAAAGGAAGCTTTTACAGAAGGCAATCCTCAGTTTGCTTAGCCTAACAAAACAAAGGCCAGAAGGGGTAGGATTGCTACACATAAAAGCGCCCAAGAGAGAGCTGAGACATCTATTTAAACATAAGGACAATGTTGGCATGAAACCAATTGGGAAAAAAATTGGCTACAAGTAAATATAACTGGGATTAAAAAGAGCTTCATAACTTAGAGCACTCAGCTTGTGGAATGGCCTTGCAGGAGACACACTGGAGGCTGTGGGGGTAGAGCACTTACCTTTAGGAACAGGATCCTAAGACCATGTGTGGACAGCAGGTCTGGCTTTGACTCAGAAGGTCTTTCCTAGTCCTACGCCTCCATCAGTAAAGACATTCCACGTGTAGGTCTCTGAAACTGGGAAGCTAACCCTTGCAGCGTAGGGAAGTCCCTCAGTGTCCCCATAAAGCTGTGTCAAGAGCTCTTGAAAACTTCCCAGATGAAAAGGCAACCCAAGAAGATACATGAGCTGACTTCCTTTGGATTGTGTGTGCCTTGAGATTGGTAACTTTTCAAAGTACTATAATGAGCACAGATCTTGGAGAGCTACAACAATAGCTTATTTTTAAGGAAAATTAAGAACAGCTTATTTTTCCTAATCTTGCAGTTTCCTCCAAACAAATGTGTCACAGCTGTTATACCTGGAGGTCATGGAAAAAAGGTCTCATCGGAACTGCTGCAAGAAGTATTTTGGCCAAAGAAAAAGAGTTTGAATGTGTCCTGTACGAATACAATGAGAGACTGAAGAGAAACTGTCTTCTTGCCCATGGTAACAGAATGATGAATAGCAGTCACGAATTTAAGGGGGAAAATCCCAAATACTTTGTAGCCGTAAAGACAGAAAAGTATTGGAAGAGATTGTCTAGGGAAACGCCGGCCTCCCTAGCACTGAAGGGTTTTATGAACAGGTTAGATACATCTCTCAGGAAGGATTCCTGAAAAGCTGATCATTTTGGGCGCAGGAGCATGGGTGTTATGGCCTTCTGCAATGGCAGCTGATATCACCTGTGGTACAAAGCTCAGCACCCAGATGAAGACGACGTGGCCTTCTCTGATCACTTATGTTCAAGGCTGGATGAAGAATTGCTGCTAGCTGCCAGCACGAACCCAATGGGCCCTCCACGTCCTGCAGTGACCTGGAGATGCCAGTCCCCCAGCCAGCCCGAACGCCTCGGTCCCAGCCTGTAGTGTCACAGTCTGAACTGGGATGATAAAGGCTTAATCAAGCCTTATGTATTACTAAACTTTATTTGTGTTGCTTTGCATGCAAGGCTCAGGAAAGGCTTGTTGCTAAAATTCAGAGTTTTAAAAACCTCAGGGACACTGAGAGTGGTGATGCAAAAGTAGTGATGCAAATAACCAGAGTTCCAGTGCCATCGTGTCGGTGTTGTGTGACAGACACAAGCTGCAGTGGTGGTGGTCAGAGCCATGCAGAGGCCCGGGGTGGTGGTCATGTCAACTGACATCACCATGAGAACGATAAAATTTTTAAAAATATAGTATTGTATAAATTGGTATCTTGCAGCCACCTCCATAACAATTCATGGGGAAAAGTATCCTGTTACCACAAGCAGGCATCTTTCTGAACCCATTTAAAATCTTAAAACCACAATATATAAACCTAACAATACCAAATGGCAACACATCAGGAAACCATTGAAAGAAAATCCCAGTATAATGAAAAGCAAATTAAACATGGCTATCACTGCCAAAGAATAATATCCCATAAATATTTTTAAAGGCAACAAAGAGGATTATCAATGACAGTTGGGACAGGATAAGGACAGATAATTTAGGTTCAAGAGAACATTTTGCTTATTTCAAAAGTACATTGAGGAGACTTTTAAAAGTGACCTAAACTCCCCAGTCCATTTTCTGTAGGATTTGAGGTCAGAGGAGGCAGCCTGAAGGGAAAAGAGGTGCGAGACCTCTTCAGCTCCAATCTCAGCTCTGCCTCTGTACAGCCTGAGGCTGGTCCTTCCTCCCTGCCTCAGTTCCCCAATCTCTGACACAAGCGCAGTAAGTTACAGGCTCCAAAGGGAGCACGAGGGCTGCAAGGACTGAGAGGTATCATTGGAAGCTTAAACATGTAAACCACAGATCCTGCTTTCCCTGTCTAACGAATACAAGTGGTCCCAGGGATGGTGTAGGATCTGCTGCCACTGCTACGACACGCTCTGATCTCTGCAGGGATCAGTTTTAATGTGCATACTCTCGCCCATTAAGCCCGTGACTTGATTTAGCAGAACTACAGAGCTGCCGTACTGTGCACATTGTTCTGACAGCTGTTAAGGACTGACCTGCTGGCTCTCATTACTTCCTGTCACATCCTGTTCCTTGAAGGATAGCTGATTACATTTTCCTCCCTAATAAGCTCAATGAGTCTGAAGATGGGCTGAGACTGCCCAATTGGACAGTACCTGATTTTTGGCTTTCACTGCTGCCTGATGGCTGGCAGTCAGAGATTGAGGATATGTCTACGTGTGAAGCCAAACAAACGTGGAAACCTCATGGGGAATAAGGAACACCGAGCTCAGAAATTAATGTGCTGTGGGACAAATGTCCAGGGAAGCACCAGGAAGGCAGAGCACCATTACAATCTGCATTGCAACCTGAAAGGACATACCCACTAGACAATCCAAAATGGAAACTCTCTGACCCAAGAGAGGACAAACATTTATATGGGGATCAGATGTCCAGAGGACCAGAAGTAATAGCTCTAACAGCTAAAATGCCCCCAAAACAAATTTCAGAACTAATTCGTAACTCTTGTCCAGACAGTTTGTTTTCTGTAATCACAACTGCTCCCTTTCTTTGCATACACCTCTGAAGCAGTAGGTTTTCAGATTGTCATCTGAAGTACTTGGTAAAAGTCTCTGTAAGCAGGAAATCAAACTAACTAGGTCATCGGTCCAATCCCAAACAGTAATTTCAAGGTTTCTTGCCTTCCTTATGCCACCTCTTTATCTTCTAGCACCTTAGGAAATCTGTTGGTCTTATTAAGAGTCACAAGCACATGCTTAGCTCTGCATGGAAGTGCGCTTTTGCACTCCCCAAAGCTTAGGCTACCCTGCCTCTGCAGCAGGAAGCCCCGGGGGTTGAGTTGGGGTATCTGCATGAGATTGCTGGGCTTACACGCAGCAGGACACATGGGAATAAACAGCCTCCCTAAAGCCTGGCTACTTTTGAAACACAGGGACGGGCATCATGATGCTCTCGGGATGCTGCTGGAAAACACTGCAATGCTTTGCACCGAGTTGCACCTTTCCAGCAGGGAATGAACCCTCCAAATCTCTGCTTCTTCTAGAGTTAACAACAAACAAAAGGCAGGGTAGGTTAATTTGTACCTAGAACTGCTTCATAAATAAACACCTTTAGGAAAACTAGAAAATTCTAGCAATGAAATAGAGCTGCCTTAAAGTCTCCACTCCTAAGTGGGCTGACAACCTGCTGACTTATTTGATAGCAGTTTGCTGTCAATCCCTTATGAACTTCACTATTGCACCAGTTGTCTTTGGATTTCAGTTTGTTGCTTACAGAACAAGCTGTGGGGAGATGCCAAGGTCTGCACGGGTCAGGGGTCTGCTCCTCACCCACTGCTCAGAGGGGCTGAAGAGGCACAGAGGCAGGGCAGGTTGGACGGGGTATGCAGCAGGGGAAGCTCGCGTTGCCATCGCTCTGCCTGCTGCGTGGGCAAAGGCTCACCAGAGCTGTCAAGCTGCCGCCTTTCACCAGCCTGAAATTCAAAAGTATTTGTTTTGAAAAATGCAAACAACCCAAGCTGCTAAGCTGGCCTGATGGCTGGTTCCAGCTCCGCTCTCAATCAGAGCGATTGCTGACTATCTTGGTGCACAGAACTGTGAGTAAATATTGGTTCAAACATGGATAGCGCATGGGCAGAAGCACAAGGCTGCATGAAGTTCAAATAAATAGTCTGGGAAAAGTGACTGCTGCCAGGGCTGGACCTCCCCCGTCCCTCTTGCGGCACCCTGAGGGCTGCCCTGGCTGTTAGCACAGCTCCAGGTGAGCTCTGGCCAGTGAATTTGCTAAGCACTGAATCCACAGGGATTATACCCAAAATAAAGCACAAACATACAGCTGGAAGAAATCTCACTTTGCCAATTCTGCAGGTCAGAGGCCATTCTTGGGCTTGCTCTCAGCTACAGCACAGGGGTGAACTGGTTCACAACTTTCTAAAGGATGAGTGTGGGATATAACTTATTGCGGGCTAAATAACCTTCCCTGCCCTCGAGGCTCGTTCATTTTATTTATGGGAAAATATGCTCGTTAATGCTCTTATCACAGGAATGATCTAATCGGGGGGGGGGGGGGGGGGAAGTCTCCTTTGAATACATTCATTTTAATGAGCTGCTCGGTGAAATGTTTAGGCAGGCAAAACTGACTCTGAACTCGTTTCTGACAGAGCAGACTCTGCACAGGTCTTAACGCTCATCCTGCTGGCATCTGTTTGTTTTGATAACATTTCCAAATGAAATTACGAGTTACAAAAGCCGAGCTGTACTGTGCATTTCCTCATCCCTAAGGTTGACTGATCCAAGCACAATAGGAACTGAAGGAAAATAAGCCGCGCCGTCCAGCTCGCCTTCCCGACAGAGGCTGTGAAAGCAGCCCATCCTGCAAAGAAACATCAAACTGTGCTGAACTCTTCTGTAAGAGAAAAGGGAAGCTTAAACAAAAAATAAATTAGTAAATCCACCACACAAAGGCTCCAGCAAGCAAGTGAGGGAAAGGGGTCAGCAGAGAAAGAAAATGTTCACGAAAGAATTCCAGAAAGCCACTGCACATCGAAATGCTGATTACGACATGATTGCAGTGGGTCTCATTTTCTCAGGACCCGGCTCTGCAAGGTGCTGTGCACCCCACCGCTCCCTCCCACGCTAACGGGAAGGAAAGTGCTTGATCTCCTCTCTGAGTTGAGCTCTCCTCTGTGGCACTGCACTGTTGATAGAACCGAATCTTAATCACCTCTCATTAGCTTGGGGAGGGGGGAGCGGAGGTAGAAGAGGGGATGGAGATGTGAGCTGCATCTGCTCCAACGTAAACGAAACAGAAGATGGATTGTGGAAGGGAGGATGTTGCAATGTCTTCCACTTCATTGTTTTGTAACTACCTCTGAATTCCTCGTGACCATTTGTTCATAACTGGCAGCAACACCCGGAGAAAAATCAATACAAAAATCAAGCTTGTGGAACATTATTCTTAAATTACAGAACTTTAACAACAAACTGCTCAAGCACACTTATTTCCCCAGAAACGTTAAGGTGGCATCCTCTGCCTGTATCTCATTTCTCTCGCTGTTGGCTAATCCACTCTCTAGATGAGTATACCTCCTGTTCTCACTTCAAACTTCTCTCCTCATCCCCACATTGTTTTTATACGGAAACTGAACAGCACTGCCTGGTAAGTTTGATCCTGCAAACTTAAAGAAAATAACTCAGCACCTATGAGGTGACCATCACGATGTTGTACTACACCCCTAAATCAGATAACGAGACTTTAAAGCATTTTAAGCATCTGTTACCTCATCTGCATTCAATATATAGTCCTCTTCATACCAGCTGTTTTTAAGTGAGAAAGCAGAGATCCAAAGTTTCTTTGTAAAGAAGTACAGACATTTGTTGGCCTAACGAACTATGACTGCTTTCTTCTAGTTCAGTATCTCACAAAGATCTTGGAAAATAAATTCCCTGTGCTGGTAAACATCTAAGAATTCCGGCTTAATTTGGCAGTGGCATGCAGAATCTCCTTCCAGCACAAGTGGGTCTGCAGAAAACCTGACCTTCAAATCAAATCAGTCTTGCACTGATGACAATGAAAATGAGGAGAGTTTTCCAGCTAGAATAAGTGTTCTAATTACATGCCCCACAAAGATCAGAATAGATTCTAACACACCAAATAGCGTTTTCAGTGGGGGAGTATTTAAAATTAGATAACTGGTAGTTAACTGTTACCTGTAAGGAAATGAACCAGAAGTTCTAAGGAAGGAGATGGGTAGACTTAAGATCCTTGCTTTATAAGACTTATAAACTATAGGTCTTACGAAGTTTAGAAGTAATACCGTCCACTGTTTTGGTAAAGACCTCACAAGCTTTTGCTGTACTTCATCTCCAGACAGAACTGACCAAGATGAAGATTTAAATTATTCTGGGGCTAAAACTGGCTAAATTATAGGGTGGATAAGTCATCATACATAACAATTTATATGAAAACAGGTCATGGCGGACTGAATCTCTGCCTTAGTTTCTGTCCTGTTTTGGTGCTTGGCTACATCTCTAGATAACTTAAAGCTGTAAGAACAAGTAGAATCTTCCTGGAGTGGTAATAGAGCGAAAAGGCAATCAGAACAATGTTGTTTTATAGTCTGGCTCAGTTACTTTATTAATATTTTTTTTAACCATTTTTGGGGAGTTCCTAAGTGTGTAATGCTATGTAACGACTGCACATGCTTTGCAAGAGAGCTCATGTTTTTCTTTCTGTTGTACTTCCCTAATCAGCAAATCAGAGATAGCTTAATTCCCATGATGCTTCTAAATGTCATAAACATCTATTTCCACATTCAAGAAGAGCTATGACAGCATGATGCGGCTAAGCAGAAAATATAGAGGGACTTCTGCTACATGTCAAATATAATTTTTTTCCCATTCACCTTCACTGAAGCTTTGTTACTCCTCTAGAACATGGATGCAAAAGCTGCTTCAAGGAAGCTTGCAGCAGCCTCCAGTAGCCTCTTCAGTCGCAGAAAAACACACAGAAGCACTAATATTTGCAGCCATGTTATTTAGATATGTTTTAATCACCTAAACAGAACAGTTTATCTTTTGTCCTCTAAATAAAAGGTGTGGTACAACCACGTTATCAATGTGCAGGACTTCAGAACCAGCAAGTCTGATGAGCGTTTCAGGTCCTGTACATCTTTCTAAGCACTAGTTTCATGTCATCTGATCACAAACACTTGCAAACCTGAAAACAGACAATGAAGAAAGACATTTAGTTACTTGTCTTTGCCCATTTTTTGCTCTAACATCTGTTTACAACAGCTACCAGTTTTGAATTTGACTTTAACTTATTCCTGTGCTGCCATAAAATATTCTTCCAATCTTTCAGAAAGTACAAATTCTAAAAGCTTGATAAAGAATCATTAACTGGTGGTTTTGACTAATGTTTGAGACCTCTTGTGTTAAAAGAAATTGAAAAGCATGCTGAAACCAGCTAAAAAAGGAAAAAGAAGTTCTAGAAGATAAAATTTGTTGGCTTTCCTCAACCTGAAACTGTTTAAACTTGGATTCCTAATGTGGAATTCAGTTGTGTTGCTGCTTCTGTACTTTCTCCGCTAACAGATCTGGTTACTGAGTAACTCAGACTGTACAAGATATTGTCCCAGGTCGTTTCATACAGCTTAATTGCTATGACCTGCTTGTATAATAACACAGAACAACTGGGACTCGCTGCACGCTTTCCTCTGAGGAGTTCAGTAAGCAGTTCGGGAGAGAATTGATATGAGCTCCCTGCTGTATCTCCTGCTTTGGGGGCTATGCTCATCCTTTGAAACCTGTTTTTTGGAGATGGGAAGGCTGTGGTAGTTGCGAGCCAGCGGAATGAGGGGGCCTTTGACAGCGTATTTGCGGACACCAGCATAGGACTTGGGATGAACTATGTCCTCAGGACTTTGATGGACAGGATTCTCTATTTCCAATAGTCCATCTTGCCTGTGTTGAAAGCTACTGTGCCACAGCAGCTGTGGGCAAGGAGGAGAGGATGAATGGATGCCCACACATCAGCTGTTAGGGTCCACTGCCCGGTGTATTAGATAATACCAGGGCCTGAGATGGGTTTGGACTCCGATGCCAAACTAGGAATGCAGCTGGAGCAACCCAGACACTGACACAGCTACTTCTGCTTACTCTGCCACAGGTAGGGTAATCATGGCAAGCCAGTGGTAAAAAACAGCTGGAGATGGCAACATCTCAAACTGCCTCAACTGGTAATCCTGGAATTGTGAGTCAGAGGCTTCTCTGTGAGGATTTATGAATCACTGTCACTGCTAAACTGGAAGTCAGGCTATCTCAGCAAAACTGCAGCTGGAACTAATCCCACATGATATTTAACACACAAAACCAAAACAGGCTGATTGGGCTTTTTGCAGACTACAGAACGCCACAGTGTTATCCGGGTCACTCAACTGTAAAATGGAACGATGGCTCATTTTGATGACAGGTATCCAAAGGGCAAAGCTGTTTCCAGAGCCACAGTAACGAGGAAAGCAGCTGCAAAGATGATGTCCTCTGACACAGTGCCATTATAAGGAATTACAGCTGGATTACTACATAAATAATAAATGCCATTATTAGAAATAATGAAACCTATCACAAAATGGTAAGGCAGTCCTTCTGTCGACTAACACATTAATTCCCCCATCGGGAAAACCTTTCTAAAACAACACACAAAACATGAATTGCTAAATCTTCTCTGATGTGCTTCATTTGGTCCGGATATTCCTGAATTGCAGCTATCCCATTGTTTCAAGTTGGTCTCTGGGTAATGCATTAAATGGCAGTCGGCTTCCCCTCCCCATAAATCAACAGCCAAATCTAGAGAGCAAGATGAAAGCAAGCACTAATGTCTCAGTTATGCTGTGTTCTGGGAGCTAAGTGCAGATACCTGCAGCAGGAAAAGGATTTTTCTTGCATACCTCTTAACTTACCATGACTCCCAGACAAGTCACTGGCTGCTGGCCAGGCTAGGCTTCTCATCTAAGCTGTAGGAGAACAGACAGTGTTTTCTTTTGGCAATATACTTTGATCCATCATAGTCAATAGAGCAGTTTCAGGACACAGAAGGTGGGTGAGGACTTAGACACTTATCCTTGTGTAAAGTGGAACCAATCAACGGACTATCCATGTGCTCAGAGCTCCTGGATGGGAATATTTTAAAGCAAATAAAAATAAGCAAGATAGTAAAAAAACCTAAAAACAAACAAAAAAAATAATGGCCAAATGCAGCTATGGTACCTAAAGGCAATAAAATAGGTTTGTCATAACCCAAGTTGAATGAAGAAAAAAGAAATACCGCTACCTAAATTTTTTTACAAAACCAGTATTTTGAAAACCATTACAATGTATCTTTGGTAGCTTTCATTGTCTCCTATAAACACCTTATTACACTTAATTTACAAGGCATACCTGACTTCAAACTTAATTCAGCATAATTTAAACCATTATTTTGACCTTTCTTTCCATAAAGGGTAAGATCCACTGTTTAGGATGTGCCCTAACTTCTGTGATGTTTCTGATCTGGTCTTCAGGCTGAAATATTCAGAACTGGCTGAGTCAAAGATCTTCTGTCGTGGAAATTATAACCTATTTACCTTTTGTACACATTTGTTGCTTTAAGATTAATTGTAAAGATTTGCCCCCACCCCCAAAAGGATGAAGCTGCTTTCATCAATATCGTCCAAAAGAGAAGCAGGGTGTCTGATTTTCAAATTCACATCCTTTCCTTCAGACTTTGTTCTTGGGGCTGCAGAAAGACCCAAATGTGTCCCCAAGCCCCGGATTTCCAAAATCCTTGCAGCAGATGAAAAGCAGAGCACTTTCCTGTCACGGGAGTGTTACGGGCTGTTTGTTATGGGGCTGGGGATGCTGACCAACTTCTGCTACGTAAATAACTAGGGTTTATTCACTTCCTCATGAAGATACAACACAAAGCCTTTTTTCTGCCTAAAATATTACCACAAATCATTCCCCAGACAACCAAAACTATGAATTACCGCACCAGCCAGCACACGCAGGCCCAAGGGAAACTGGGGGACATTGCACTGGGAGGCAGGAGCACGGCCACAGCCCAAAACGCACACCCCAAAAACGGGTCACGACCTCAGCCCGTCCTTTTAGGGACCCTCTCCAGTACGTGGGGGATTTTCTTCTCAGTTTTTTAACGGAAGTTTCTCTCAGCATCGAGCTAAGAAACGTTTTGCGCGACTGCTCAGAGGGCGGCGACACCCCCCGGGTCCATTGCTGCCCACGGGAGGCGCCGCTGCCGCCCCTCTGCTGCCTCCACCAGCGAGCGGGCAGCCCCACGGCCGTACGGAGATCACGACCCCCGGGGCCGGGGCCGGGGCCGGGGCCGGGGCCGGGGCCGGTCCGCACCCCCACTCCCCCCTCACTCCCGCCCGGTGCCGACGGCCGCTCCCCGCCCCGCTCCTCCCCTCCCCCGCCGGCGCATGCGCGAAGCCGGGCCGAGCCCAGCCCCTCCCTTCCCCCCCAGTTTACCTCAGCCAGGCGGGGGCGCGGACGCGGGACTCGAACCGGCGGCTCTGAGGGGAGTGAAGGCTGCGGCGCCGCGCCGAAGCCTCCCGGCCGAACCCCATCAGGCCCCGCCCACCCACAGCGCCCTTAGCCAATCAGAGACCTTTCTTCCCCTCCCCCCCCCTTCCCGAGGCCCTTCTAACCAATGCTGAATACCCTCACGCTGCCAGCCAATAGGGAAAGAGCTTGCTGTTCCACCCCAAACGCGCCCTTCAGCCAATGGGAAGCGAGTTTTTCTAAGGGACAATCAGGCTGTTCACCGGACGGGAGTCCTTTCCTAGTCGGAGGCGTGGCTCACCCCGCGGGGCGTTGCCATGGAGGGAGGCGTGGCCTAGGAAGGGTATATAAGGACCCACTGCGGCGGCGGTGCCATTTTGTGTAGCAGAGGCTGGAGAGCGGCCGGCGGGAGGCGGCGGAGGGTTTCGGGGTTCGGACCAGAGCGGCCGGATGGTGAAATCCTCCCTGCAGCGGATACTCAACAGTCACTGCTTCGCTAGAGAGAAAGAGGGGAATAAAAGCACCATCATGCCCGCTGTGCTGAGCCTCAGTACCGGACAGAGCAGGTGAGGGGCCGGGGCCTCCCTCAGCCTTCGCACCGCTGGGCGCTCGCCGCCTCCTCCCTTCCCCTCAGGGCCCGCCCTGATCCTTCTCCTCCTCCTCTTCCTCGTCCCTCAAGCGCCGGTCGCCTCCCCCGTGACCGGGGGGAGGGGAGAGCTGCTCCGTGGCGGGTGGGGGAGGGGCGGCCCGCGCCGCCGCCTCAGCGCTGGGCGCTGCGGCCTGGTCTCCTCCCCCGCAGAAAACGGGGGGAGGGAAGAGAGGAGAGAGAAAAAGAGGTGGTTTTTTTTTTTTTTTTTTTTTTTTGAACGCCCAAGGCGGTGTCTGCCTGCTGTAGCGCCGGTTGCGCCCCCACCCACGCCTCGGTCCGGCGTGACTCGCCGCCGCGCCGGGCGACACGTCCCCCTCCCCCGGGCGGGCCGCCTGCGGCCGCCGCCCCCGTAAGTCGCCTCACACCGCCGGTGCCTCCCACCGTGTGCCACGTTAGCTGCCGTCTGCCTGCGCGGGGAGCTCCCATCGCATCTCCGGAGTTGTCATAACCGTGGGAGGAAGCCTTGAACAGCGCACACCGGCCCCTGACGGGAGGCGGCTGAGCCGGAGGCCGCTCCCGAGCAAGTTAATGGGCTGAAAGGTGCCTGGAGGCAAAAGCCGGGCTGGAGACGGGGCCTGGAGGTGTCGTCATCCTGCTGGGGGGAAAAAAACCCCAACAATTAGGCAAAGATATCAAAGGATCGAAAGCTGTTATCCCCTTATGTAATCGTAGATATTCTCGAAAACTAATCGAGGATACTGAGCCCGAAGTAGAATGTAAGAGTGTTCTACTCTCAAGGAGAGCTGTTAGTTTAAAACTCAACCAAAAGATTAAACAATCCTGAGAGATGCTGGGAAGAAAATACCTGAATTGGGGTGACTGGTGTAGTGTGATGGATGCTTAGGACATCAGTCTGCCTTGTATGAAGGAAGCCGTGATTAGACCTTGTATGTGGACTGTGAAATTTTTTTAAAGGCCATTTTTATACTTGGCTGCTATTTAAAGATTATTTTTTTCCAAGAAGAGTAAGTGTACACAAACATCACTCTGAAATACATTCTTGATTGCAAAGTGTAGGCAGTGTTCATTATGCACTGCCTTTCATTGGGCAAAAGGTGGAATTGTGTAAAGGATTGCTCCTGCACACTTCTGAATGGGGTGCTTAAAGGCTTATTTGTAAGGGTAATCAGGAATGGGTAGCCCTACAATCGTTCTGAGATAAAATAAGTATCTGATGCTAGTACTAAAGAAAAGCGTCTCTCAAAGAGCTTAAAATAATAGATTGAACACTAATTTAATTGAGAGAGCACAAATTTATTTTTTTTTAATGAAACTTCGCGGTTGCTGTGCTTAATAATGCCTTCCAGCATACAGTATTCGAGCTATATGGCCATTCAGTGCCTTTCGAATGTGGATTATTTGTGACAAGTTTCAAGCTCATTAAAAAAATGAAACTCATATGAACTGTGCAAAATGGTGGATTATTTTGTACATGTTTATTCTGATTTGCAAATGGCTGCTGGCACTTACAGACAGGACGATTGTGAAAATTTCCCTAAGGGCCTCGATTGCTGCATCTGCTGAGATGACGCAACTCAAGAGTGAGCCTGCAGGGTGAAGGATGGTGCAGAGGGAGGGGCCAGGCAGCACAGCGTTTGCTCTTAGTACAGTAGAAGGCTTATTTGGTTAAGCGGGCTTATAGGGGGGTGAAACTTAGTGTGCATACAAGAAAGATGTTTCATATCTTAAGAGGATAACCTTCTTAAGTACTGAACTTCGCCGAGCAGTGTAGAATTTCGCTGAAGAATTTGTAGAAAGGTTTGTAGGTTGTCAGGTGTGGTCTTGATGTTAAAACTGGTCAGTTGGCCTCTGAGCATGGTGAAAACACTTGAGGTGGTGACATCTGTGAGGCTATTTCATGTAATTTTCTGACCTCAAGCCAAGAGTACTGGTGCAAAGGTCTGAGGTAATTAGGGCTGTATATCACAGGGAAAAATGATCCCTAACTTGCTGGGCCAGTGTACTCGTGCTAATTTAAGAGAACAAGGTGGGGGAGAATATGGGATCTTGCATGTGTGATAGCAGAATGGTTCTTCTCTTGAACCATTCTCAAGCATACTGCTGCCTTGGTATAGAAATACACCTTGCTTACTTCAAGCTGAGAGTATTTTCATCTCCAAGTTAGTCTTTCTCTCCAAATACTGCAGTAGCAGCTTTCTGACCCTTGTGAGTCTGGGTGTGAGGCAGTGTGCTTGTCCCTGGTCAGGAGGTTCCTTTGTCTTGCCAGTTGCTCAGGTTGCAGTGGGAGGAGTTCCTTTGGCCTAGGTTTTGGGTTTTGTTTAAATCTTGCCATCTGATCACTGTTTAAAACCTAGAATTCACAGGGCTTTGTCTAGCACTTCTTGTTTGCCTGTTTAACTGTGATCCCTTTCTAGTTCCAGGGTTCCCTTCAATTGCTGTAGTAACCTGGGTCCGGGGCCTCGGTGGTGCTCCTGATGTCCCTCACCCACCCCTGAAGATCCCAGGTGGGCGAGGGAATAGTCAGAGGGATCACAATCTTTCAGCTAATTTATTTTATTCGGTGAGTATGAATAATGATAAGCAACTTGCTGTGGTGAGCTTGAATGCATTTTTTGCCTCAAGCTTATTAATGGGAGTTATCCCTTCTCCAAAATGAATTGGAAATAACTTTGCACGTATTACTGCTACAGGATAATCGGCTGAATGTAACAGAAGAACTAACATCTAATAACAGGACAAGAATTCTGAATGTCCAGTCACGGCTTACAGATGCCAAACAGATTAGTTGGAGAGCAGTGCTGAACAACAACAACCTCTATATAGAAATTCCCAGTGGTGCTCTGCCTGAAGGGAGCAAAGACAGGTGGGTAGAATAAACTGCAGCTGCAGTTGAACTTGCCTCCCTCTTGAAGGCCTATCAGTGGAATAACACTTTCCTGTTGTTGCTGTTAGTTTCCATTGTTCTAAAAGTTGAAGTCTAATCATGGTACTTGATCTCTCTTATAAGAGGCTGCAACTGCATGATTGTAGTTTGAGGGCTTCTTGTACCTGCTTTGTCAGGCAGAACCAACCCAAAAAGTCGGTGATGTCAGTCTGTGTTCCCAGGTACTGGGTGGCTGTTTTTATTCACTGAAAACACCGGCCTGGTTCTCAGTCTGTCACTGCAGTGTTCTCCCTTCAGCTGAACAGAAAACACATTTTCTGTGTCACTGAAGGCCTAGATTTCTGCCTCAAATTAATCGTAGGGCTCGGGGATCTCCTGTTGGTGTGAGTCTCCAACTACTAGCCTCTTGTGCCTGTGAGTTCACGTGCAGGTTGGCTCACAGGGCCTTGGTATCTCTGAAGGAAACGCTTGCTCGTGTGCACTGAACGCTTTGTATTTGTCTTGTAGTTTTGCAGTTCTTCTAGAGTTTGCTGAAGAACAGCTTCGAGTTGATCATGTGTTCATTTGTTTCCACAAGAACAGAGATGATAGAGGTAGGTATTAACTCGTAGCACTGTCCAGAGATGTGAATGCAGTATTTGAAGTTGGGTTTGGTGGATGCTTTAACTGTTGTACTGTATCAAGTGGATGAAACTTGTTCTCTGCTTTTTTTCTAGCTGCATTGCTCCGTACTTTCAGCTTTTTGGGCTTTGAGATTGTGAGACCAGGGCATCCCCTTGTCCCCAAGAGACCAGATGCTTGCTTCATGGCCTACACGTTTGAGAGAGACTCATCAGAAGAAGAATAGATTGCAATGTTTGCCTCTTAGAGCTTTCTTGTTGTCTATAAAGATGATTCTGTAGAAATTTTGTCAACATCTATTACAGTACATATAAATCTGTATGAAACATTGTGACCAACTGCTCTGGTGGTGAGATGTTGAAAATTTCAGACTCCACATCTTTTTCTGGATTTGTGCGCATGTTGTGGTTGTGCAAATAAATGCTCCCTCCAAATTAGCAGTATATTTCTTGAAGTTTAATATTGTGTTTGTGATACTGAAGTATTTGCTTTAATTCTAAATAAAAATTTATATTTTACTTTTTATTGCTGGTTTAAGCTGTTTAAGACTTGCACTCTGAAGAGGTGGCTCTGGAACTGCCCAACCATTAAAGCTGCAGGTATGGAAAGGCGTTGGTCATTCTTTGCTCGACTGGAACTCATGACTCTGATCTACCAGGACTTGAAATATCTAGCAATCCTATAAAAGCCTATTTTTAGTGAAATAATTAGCGAGTTGTTAATTTCTGCTGGTAATGGGGGGGTTGCTACATCCCTCCTCTGTTAGTGTTTCATACTTCAGGGCATGTGTTGGTTGAAGAGTCACAAGTGAAATGGTGAGAAGCCCAGCTCGTGGCTGCCTTGAGCTTCAGCAGTCTTTGAGTATCAAACATTCACTTTGATACCTGAAGTCTCGATGTTGCCAGTAACAGCAGAGCCTCGCACCAACGCGTATTGCAGCAAGGCTTGATGAGTTCTTTGGCTGTGATCTAGGAAAGCTTGGGGCACTTCTGTAGCTAAATACTGTCATTGAGGCTGGGCAGCCTCCAGAACTCCTGCGGAGTCTGATGGGCTGAAGCGTAAGGAGAAGGGGCTGTTGTCAAGCAGTGCCTGTTCTTGGGAGTCCACCGATGGCTGTTGGCGTTCAGGATGCTGACCAACAGGGGAAACGGCTGCTTGTGTAGTGCTGGAGTTAACAAAACTCGTGCTGAAGTTGCCAGAGATGTCTCCAAAGGGCTGTGCTTTAAAGCCTTGTATTTATTTATTTTTTTTTTTTTTTCCCCCTGTACCTAACGCAGCTATGGAGGCTTGCTTGGCACCATTTGAGCTGATTAATCTTTCCTGTGAATCTCTGGGCTGGGTTATTTTACCAGGTTGTTTTGCTGTGAGTCAGCATAATCAGGAGCACATGATCTTCAGGGGTGTGTGCTCTGCCAGGGCCTGACAGCCCCACGGAGCTTGGCTCATGGAAGGTTGTGCGAGTGAGGGGGCACAAGCATCACCCCCCCCCCCAGCGCATCTCTAGGCAGATGTTTTGGGCTAAGCAGTAACTGCACTCGCACGGGACACGCCAAAATGCAATCCCCGAAGCTCCCTTCTCAGCCACGCAGCACAGAGCAGGTCCTGTAGCAGCATCTGTAACACGAAGCAACTCTGGGCACGGCACCGTCTTCCCGGAGAGCCTGATGTTAAATTAGCATCACACCGAAAAGCGGGTGTTCTTGATGGTCTGTTTAATTGGCTTCAGCTATATTTATCAGCCTCTCGCTAATGCTGCACCAGCTCAGCCTCTGCTCTGCTCCTCGGGCGCTGGGGTGGGGTGTGTAGTCACCTCTGCTGGGGCCGAGGCTGCTGGCTGTGCTGAGCCCCAGGGTGCGGGGGAGCTCTCCTCCTCACAGGGCTCTTGCCAATTTTTTTTGTGGCCGCACGGTCATGTTCCTCCTGTGAGGTGTTTCTGGAAAGCTGTGCACTTGCTCTTCTTGGCGTGCCGAAGGCCAGCAAAGAGGAGGGGGGCATGACTGGGGAGAGCATGGTCCTCCTTTACTCAGCAGGCCAGCCAAGCTCTGAAGTTCGTAAGCTGATTCTCTAGAGAAATTTCTGTTTTCCCCTGCAATGCTCTGCTGTGGTCTGCTTTCCAGAGGGATGTGGGAATGTGGAGATGTATGTGGTCCTGCCTTGAAGGCCACGGCCCCCAGTAGATGTTTCGTGGGTACCCCAGAGGGCTCCTGGCAGAAGGGGAGGGGGGTCACCCAAGGTGGACACCAGAAATGAGGGTGCAGGAGGTGCTGGGCTGGGCCTGCAGGCGCCGGCAGAAGCGGGTTTTGTCTTTTGTTTTTCCAGGATCAGATGCCCAAGGTGACGTTGGGTGAGCTGCTGCTGTGCCACGGCCTTTACTGCCATCTTGTAGCCATGTGAGATATTACAGGGGAGAGTGGGGACAGCAGGGACAACCCCTCCCGCGTGTTTTTGACCCCAAAGCCCATACTGAAATTTGAACGTTTCTGTGGCCCGGCTGTGCTTGGGTGCTGACTGTGTCAGGGTCCGCGTGGCCGGGGAGCTTGTTTGGTTCCCCCCTGGTTTGTCTGGCCTGGGCGGGGGGGCTGCACTGCTGGGTTTGGGTGCTGCTCGGGGAGGGAATGATCCCCCCCCCCCCTTTGCACGGAGCCTCGCGCAGAGGGGCTGAGGGCTCGGCTGGTTCTTCAGCCCCGCTTGCAGCTCAGGGGATGAGGCTGCTGCCTTGCCCACGCTCAGCGGGCAGGGTGGGAGGCAAAACCCCACTGCCTGGGGGAACTGGGAGCCTGCTTCTCTGTGGGTTCATCTTGGGAGGGGTCACAGCTCCGGTTTACTAAGTTTTGGTTTTTTTTATTTTTTTAACTCAGGGACTCCTAGGAGGAATCCTCCTTGATCCAGCCACGCGACAGGCTCTGGTGACCGCCTGCTGCACCCCTGCCCACGTCCATGGGGCTGCCAAGGCCGGGATGGTCCGTCCCACTGCGTGCGCAGCCCACGGAGGCTGCTCTTGCTGCTGTCAGGTGATAGCTGCGAGTGGATTAATAATTACTTATAAGTTAAATTTCCCGAGTGGGGCTTTGCGCTTCACTATGACGGTCGGCTCATCATCTGCGTGGGTTTGGGGACCAGGGCGCAGATCCTGCGTGGCGCTGCGCGGTTCACAGCGAGCAGCAGATGCAGGGGCCCTGCCTCGCTGCAGCCAGAGAGCGACCCTGCAGCCCGGTCCCGGGGGGCAGCGGCCACAAACTAACCTCAGCTATTTGCTAGACACCATCGAGGCTGTTCCGGCTAATCACCACCGGGCAGTGAAGAACCAGCTTTGTGTTTCTCTCTGGATACATCACTGGGATGTGTAATGCTGTCAAAGAAGCACATAAAGGACCAGTATTTAAGAGGCTCAGCTCTGGGTTTTATTGAAGCTGTGTGGCTGCTGTATTTCCCCCTTTAAAATGTCATTTACGTTTGTGACTATGCCACAAATTGTTTCTAAAAGAGCAGGCTGTACGTGGGATTGTATTTCTCCTTTGCTAACGGTGCATTAAGGTAACCTGTAATGTGTGGCTTTGCATTGTTCTTTAAAGCAGTGAAAGCCTCACTGCCAGAGGAGAGGTCTGAGAGGGTTTTGTACAAAGTCTTAGCCCCGTAAACTTTACTCAGGATAATCAGCCACTAACTTGGTGCTTGATCCTGTGGCTTCCATCCAGCCGTCTTTCCTGAGGTGCTGTGATAAACTGGACCCAAACAAAAATTGGTTGAGGGTGTAAAAACACACCCTGCGTTGTGGGAGTCATGGGTGGGAGTTTGGTCCCAGCTTCAGCATTCACGTGCTGTGGGAAAAGCGGGTTTGGGTTTGCAAACAGAGTTTTCCCAGCCAGGCCCAGCTTGGGTTCCTTGTGAGCTGGGGGATTTGGCCAGGTCCTCGTGGGCTCTTGGCTTCGAGGAGACCCTTTGGGTGGGCTGAAATTCAGTTTGCCTTTAGGGAGTGTAGAGCGCCTCTGTGGCTTGGTAAAGCGTGTGTTCGGTGACCTCCTTGAAGTACTGGCAGCACAGCCACTCCTCGAGGCCGGGGCTCCCCACCGCCCCAACCGAATTCTCCGCAAACTTGAGGAGCAGCAGAGCCCTCTTCACCTCCACCCAGCTCCGGAGCAGAGCGAGAGTCTTCTTGCTTCTGGCAAAGAGCTCCTGGCGAGGTCCCCAGAGCAGGACCTGCAGGATGCTCCTTGCCTGCTCGATGGAGACCCTCTTGCAGGGATCTCTGTGGAGAAGCAGCATGGCCAGACGCTTGAGTCCCGTGGAATAGATGGACAGGGAGGGGATCTGAGGAAGTCTGTTGCTTCTGAACCCCAAGGTGTTCTCCAGAGAGATGTCCACGTGCAAGATCTGATAGATCAGCATGCCTACGTTCAGCTCATCTGCCACTGGGGTGGGCGGTGCAGCAAGCCCCTTGGTCCAATCCTGCTCTTGGCTGGTAGAACAAGGTCTTTGCTTGTCTTGAACCTTGAAGAAGCTGCTGATGAGCAGCCTTGGAAGGGAGAGCCCCAGGGATGCCTCCTTGCCTTGCTGGCTCCAGGGAGGACACGGGCACTGCACCAGCAGCAGGTTCTCGGGGCAGAGGTCCCCCCGCCCCACGTTCTGCACCCGGAGATGCTCCAGCCCCATGCACACCTGCAGGAGGAGGAGGCAAGCCAGGCGTTCGTAGTGCCCAGGGCTGGTCCTGTGCAAACCGTGGGATCCCTTCACAAAGCCTGCCAGGGTCTGGTAGGGAACCTCAGGAGAAATGAGGACCTGCAGGACAGGGCGGGTGGCGAGATGGGCTGGCTTCTCTCTGGAGGGGCTTCCTGGGAGCACCAGCTCCCAGGGGAGGTGGTTGGTGAAGCGGCCGATCAGGCGCTGGATGCTGCAGTGCACCCCGAGGGAGCTCTGCACCCCCAGGCTGGTGCAGGATGGCTTGGGGACCTGCAAGGAGAGACAGGGTATGGCCAGCTGCGTGAGGATGGAGACAGGACATGGCCAGATGCATGAGGACGGAGCGTGAGGATGGGCCGCTGCCTCAGCTCAGGGTCACCAGCCCTGGCCTGACCCACCCGCGGTGCTGGGCTCCCCACGCACCCTCTGAACCCACTGGCACCCACCAGAATGGCTTTGAGCAAGAAATGGGAAAGGGGGAGTGCGGGGTGGGGTGTGTGTAACCCCCAGGTTAGCTGCAAAGCTGCTTTGCTGGGTCTCATCCTGCGCTGCCCGAGGAGCCAGCTCTGCTCCAGCCTCTACTTTGCGTCCACTGGCCCCTCGAGATCACTTGCCAGGGCCTCTCCCCCAGTGGTGCCGTTTTCCTTGACGTGACCTCTGGGCCTGTGGGAGCTGTCACCCTCGCCTCCCCAGCCTGCTGTCTCATTTAGCAAATGCAGAAGTAGGTGCAAAAAGGGGAAGTGCCTGCGTGACGGGGGTCAGGGGAAAAGCCAACGGTCCCGGTTCACGCCTCCCTGCAGCATCGCAGCCCCCGGTGCTGCAGGAGCTGGCTCCCTCTGCACCACCCAGGGCATTTTCTCCAGTTCCCTTCTTACCTTGGCTGCAAACACCAGCTGGGTTTGCTCAAAAGTGAAGCCCACACGGAAATACCAGGCGTCCCCGCTCTCGCAGCACGGCTCCCGGTCCAGGATGCTGAGCGCTGCCCAGCTCTTCCCTGCCAGCTCTGCCTCCAGCAACTGCTGCCGCTCCTCCGGCCCCACGAGCTCCTCCTGGATGCGAGCCGAGAGCCGGGCCAGGGTGGCTGCCTGGCACCCCAACACCACCCCGCACACCCCAGCCGGGCTCTCCAGGAGCTGCCCCAGCTCCCCATCCGCCGTCCCGAACGTCAGCTCCGCCGGACTGGGCGATGGGGCTTTTTGTGGGCTGGTCCGGGCCAGCGGTTCCCCCAGGCTTTGGGACTTAGTCAGGGGCTTCTTGGCTCCCCAGGAGGGTCTGTCCTGTAGTGGGACAGAACCAGGAGCCCCCTCCTCAGGCTGGGGTGGTGGGGTGCTGTAGAGAATGCTGCCGGCCCATCGCGTGGGGTCACCCTGATAGTGCTGGGATGGCCCCTGCTCCGGGAGGGACTCTGCTCGCTGGAGATGCTTTTTTGGCAATGGGGGAGGCAGGGGGTCCTGGTTGGGCTGAGAGGGGGGTCTCCCAGCTCCTTCTCCTCGGCTAGCCTTGCAGGGGACGAGGTGGGCTCGCAGCTCTCCTGGGGGAGGGAGGAACAAACACGGCAGGGCTGAGACTTTCCTAGGGTGGGATGAGGGGCTGGAAGAAAGTGGGAAACTGAGCAGGGTGGGCGTACAAGCACGTTGTTACTTATTTGCCCCATATTTCCAGCTCCAAAGCAATGCCCAGCGCCAGCTGGGGTGATGGCCGGGTACCGCAGGAGGAGGACAGGGACAGCAGCAGGGGTTTGTCCCCCACCGTCCAAGCTGGCACCTCGGCGGGGAGGAGGGCGGCGGGGTCGGGGTGTCACTCACCCACGTTGCTGTAGATGAGGGCTGAGTCGGGGGGTCGAGGCGGGCGGCCCCGCGGGGTGTCCGGCATGGGGGCAGGCGGTCCGGGGGCACCCAGGTCCAGGCTGCTGCAGCGGGTGTGCATGCTGCCCCGTGCCTGCACGACGGCCCTGCACGGAGCCGGGAGTCAGCCCTCGCCCCCCCCCCGGGGGGGTTCTGTCTCCTTTCAGTGCCGGCTTAGGGGAAGAACAAGGAAAAAGGGGAAGCAGTGGCCTGGGGGAGCCCTGGCTGTGTGGTTTTGGGGCAAAAGACTGAGAGTTTGGGGGCTCAGCGACTCTAGTTCCTGCACCGGGGGTGCTCCTACTGCTGAGGGGTGGGGGGCTGCCTCAGGGGCTTCACACGTGTTGGTTCATATGGATGCAGGGGGGGTTGTGGGGGGGTGGTGTACACACGGGGTCACGTCTGCCCTGTGGTCCGCGTTGGGTGGCCGTGAGGAGGACACGATGGTGGGAGAGGTGTGGGAGGAGAGCGGGAAAAGCCTTTGACACCCCCCAGGCCAAGTCTGGGGGGGCAGAGCGGGGTGGGGGGGGCTGTGCGTGGGGAGGAAAAAGCAGCGAGCCCGTAAGAAGGAGAGCAGCGGGAAGGAGCCCCCGTGGAGGTTTCGTTTCCCCATCCTGGTCAGGCTCGATGCAGACCTGCAGCTCTGACCCTGCTGCCACAAGCGGTACCGAAACCACATTGGCTTTCTTTAAAAACACCGGTTTCTGCTGGGGACATCACTCACTGTGCAACTTCAGGCTTTGCCCTTCTTTGGCCCAGCTCGGCCCCCGTTCCCCCCCCAGGAACCCCGGGGATTATTGCCCTGCCTCTTGCTGCGGTGCAAAGCGTCGGGCTGAAGCAGCCTTGCTGGGCTGCTGCTGCTGGGAAGCTCCTTTTTGGGTCCCATTTGCAGAGCGGTTTGTTACCTCTGAGTTTTCCCTGGCAGCGGTGGGGGCCTGGGGGGCTCCAGCTCCATCTCCCGGCTTGGCAGAGGCTCCCGCTCCCCGTCCCAAACTCCCCCGGCGTTGGCCATGGCGCTGCCGCCGGGAATCGCCTTGCACAACTCGCTGCAACCCCCCCCCAGCGCAGGAAGATGTTCTTTCAAAACCCGCTTCTCGCAAGTCTAAAGGAAGCCGGAGGCTTGGCCTCGCTCCCCGGCAGCCCCCGGCGCTGCTCCGGGGCCACACGCTGCCCGTGGAGGCTCCTGCTGCCGTCGCAGTAATTGCGTCGCTTTCGGTGCAACCTGTTGCAGTGGGTTTGCTTTTCCCCGAGCTGCTTTCTGGACGGCAACTGGGTTGAAGGGGGGGTTTCCCATGGTAACCCCCCCCCCCCCAAAATTACGTCACTAATTTGTCCAGGTTGTGTTACTCTAGATGGCTCGGTGAGGCAGAATTATTTTTTTTTTATTCAGTATTTTTTGCTGGAATTTCCTGCAGCCATTGCACAAGAGGCGCCCAGTCATTAGAACACACTTTTTTTTTTTTCCTTCCAGAGCTTTACAGGCACAGAGAGAGCACGAAGCAACACGACTCAGCTACTGAAAAAAATCCCATCAGTGGCTGTCCCCTCTGGCATAAAGTTGCTCTTTTAACACTCTAACCCCCCCAATATGTTAATATCTCCTCCTTTCTATTCAGTCTTTGAACTAACTAGCAAATAACTAATGGCACTCATTAGCAATTGGCCCGGGTGAGTGGGTGAGCCCCTCTGCTGACAGCTGCGGGAAGCCGACTTCAGGGATTTCTCCTGGGAGCACCAAGGCTGGGGATGAACAGCCTTTGGGGAGCATGGATTTGCACGAAGAAAGTGGAAGCCACCCTATTTTTCACCTTTTGAGGCAGACCATGCAACCCCAGCAGCGGCGTGGGCACCCATGGGACTCGCTGCCTCTCCAGGGCTTCGGGGGGGTGGGGGGGGGTGTCAGTTTGGGGCTTGGTGGGTGTCTGTGAGCCTGCAGGCACCCCCTGCGAGGCGCCCACCCTCCTCCACGGTTTCCTCACCGGGTGTTTTGCAATCCGTATTTCCCAGCCTACCCCAAGGAAGCTGGTAGGTTCGGGTGCGTTGGCCCGCGGCGCTCGCCGAGGGCTGTTTCTGCGGTGCCGAGGCCGTATGCTAGAGCTGATAAAAAATACACGTCGGGGCTGAGTCACGCCTGAATCCGGCGCCAGCTCGGGGAGGATGTGCAAGACTTTGGGAGCTGACAACCTGCCCCGGTACCCGCGTGGGCCTTCCCACGCTCTTGCCCGCTTTGCTGCTGGAGCTGCTCGTCCCTGTGCCCCGGCAGCCCAGCGCTGCCCAGCGGGGAGGCTTGGCTTTGTGCTGCTCCCTCAACACGTCAGCTCGGGCTATAATGCTGTAAAAATAAAGAATATAAATGGAGCATTTAAGATTCAGCAGGATCCTGGTGCTCGGCAATGGCGTGAGTGTATGTATGTCCCTCATCCCAGTTAAGTCATTTATGTTCGTGACTACCACAAACCGGTTTAAGCAACAGTAAATCTATTAGAAGCATCAATATTTTTCCCTAATGAGTAATGTTACCTTCAAGATATACCAGAGACCATTAGAAATAAAACTACAGAATTAATGCAGTGACCGTGACCCTACTAAGCTAGAGAGAGGTGGCACAAGCCCAGAGGAGCCCCACAGCAGGGTAAGCAGGAATTGCCTTTTGCAGAAGTATTAGGTGCATAGTTCCTGCTGCCTCTTACTATAATAAAAAAAGACAATCCAAGTTTAAAAGCAAGCCAAGCCCTTGAAAAAGGGCTGTTATTTTATATTGCTAAGCCCTGCAGGACTAGTGAGCAAATGCTGATTTGCTTCTCCAAGCCACGGGGCACCCCCGAATCCATCGGTGGGGTCCTCTGCCTGGCCCAGGCTGGTAACTGCAGGGCACTGATGGCAACTGCAGTCTCTGGTCCAGGGGGTGCTGAGCCCTTTGCCCCCACTTTGCACAGGGGTGGGATCTGGGGAACTGATGCAGGAAAGTTTTACTTAGCCAAAGTCTTTTTAGTCTGTAAGGAAATTGGTTTCTCCTCCCAGCGGGAGATACGATCTTTAAATGCACCTGCTGGAAAATTGCATTTTTCTAATTGTCTTTATTTTTTTAAATTTTTTTTTTTCCCCCCACAACATTTTTTTCTCAATACATTGATGCTGTGGGAATGCTCCGTGCCTGGCTCAGGGCAGACCAGGGTGATGTCTGTGGCACTGCCAGGCCTGTGTGGGCAACAGAGGGCACCGAAACCACCTGAGCTGGTTTTTCAGCATCTACGGTCCTGGCAACTCTCATCCCCTCCCCCAAAGCTGCTGCAGGAGTGGGTGGGCTCAGCCCTGGCTCCCACGGGTGTCCCTGAGGCCACGGTGCACCCAGATCCTCTGGCACAGGAGTGAACTGTAACCCCAACCCTTAACCTCCTGGGACTCTTTTGCCACACAATATTTTTTTCATGCAGGAAATGAGAGAAAAAACCCCAATTTCCTCTTTTACTCCCATGACATCTCTCACCCCAGCTGCAGGAGGACCAGGGTGCTGGCAGCACCCTGGTTATTTTGCAACCAGGAGCACCCTCCTTTGTGCTGGTGAGGTGGGTGCCAGGAGCCCCCCCCCGCGCTCCCAGGGAGCAGTGGGGTGTGAAATTTTGGGGTGCAGAGGCTGGGAACTGGCCCAGGGTCCTTTTCTCCAGCAGATGGAAGCATTGCTTTGCTTCCAGCACCCCGCAGGCTCCCAGTCCCATGCTGGGAAAGCTGGGACTGGGGGCTGGCATGGGGGCAGGTCAGCCACTGAGCCTGGAAGGAGGGAAATGGGGGGGTGGTGGTGGTGAAATTTTGGGGCGGGGTAGCAGCCCCTTTGCTGGGGACACAAGGAGAGATGGAGCCCAGCCAGCTGGGCAAGGGGACGCCGGGCTGGCCGAGCAGGGTAGGGTTGGCCTCTCATGGGCCAAGGTGTCCCCTGGGGCTGGTGGGACAGGAAAGGGGACCAAGACGGTCACTTCAGTCTTCCTCAGAAGAGGGACACCCCCCCCCCCACGCCCTCCCTCTCCTCCCCCATGCTGCTGGCTCCCGCTCCTTGGCCTGCCTGCAGTGCCCCTCCGTGCCTCAGTTTCCCCAGCCAGAGAGCTGCGGCTCAGATTCCCCAGTGCCCAGTTTTCCAGTCTCATCGGAGAGGTTTGTCTGCATGCGTGTCGCTCTGCATGTGCACGCAAACACGCGTGCACACTCTTGTGCGTACATGAATCCTTTTAACACCTTCCACCCCCACCAGTTTCCCTGCAAGTAGGAGGCGAGGTGCTGGCTTTGCACCCTTCAGCTTAAGGCATCCTGATAAACACTCCATTAATAATTAATAATAGATTAACAGCAGTGGCAGTTTGTTAACACATGCTCATTAATCATTTATTAGTTATTAATATGGACTTTAGTACCCTCTGAAAGTTGGTTTAGCATTGTTTATTAAGGGTTTTGTGGGGCTGATGGTGGTGATGACCAGGTAGGGGGGTTTGAAGCCCAGCAGGACTCGGGGTGGGGGTTAACACCTGCCTGAACCCCAGGACACCCCTGGGCTTGCACCAGGCTGGAGCAGGTCTGGAGAGCACAAAGCACGAATCCTGCACACGGTTCAAGCGGCTTTGGCTGCCCTTTCCGGGTCCTGCCCAGCTCCACGCTCGCACTCAGCCCTGCTTGGGTTTTGTCCACTGGTTTTGGCTTTTCTTATCTGAGGCACATGGAAAAGAAAAGGAGGGGGGGAAAAAAAAAAAACACAAAACAAATGAGCCACAGAAGTCCCTTTTTTTTTTTTTTTTTTTTTTTTTTTTTTTTTTTTTTTTCTCCCGCAAATACATTTCACATGCTCGTTACATATAAAACTGTGCCAGGTCTGCACTGCCCAAACCTCCCATTGCTCCCAGCTGCAAGGGTCCCTGCCCAATCCCCTCCCTTGCCCCAGGTAAAAAAAAAAAAAACCCACCCAGACACCGAACAAGGGCGTGTGGGTGAGGCCAGTGGGACCCCCAGTACGACGCGGCATGCACGGCTCGGGGAACGAGGGGGCACCGGCCACGCGAAGGGGTCACGGGCAACGGCCGGACCCCCGGCAGGGGATGGATGGGCAGCACCCCCCCGCCTCCCCGGGCAGGGGCTGGATCCTGGCAGTGACTGGCTGCACCCCCAGCAGGCAAGGGGAGCTCCTTGGAGAGGAGGGCTGGGTGCTGAGCACGCCGGCTCCTTCCCCCCTCTCCCCCCCTGGGGCTCAGCTGGGGGGCACCCAACGCCCATGGGCGCGACAGCAGGATGGGGGGGGGCAGCAGGACGGGGCGCAGTGGATGACCCAAGCGCTTGTGCCCCATGCACCAAACCTCACGGAGAGGTGTGTGTGGGGGGGTGTGTGTGGAGGGGGGGGGCACAGCCCCGACCCCCTGTGAGCTCCTGCCTCGAGTGCAGCCCTGGGATGCCCGGCAGCACGGGCTCAGCTGCCCTCCAGCTCCCAGAGCCAGCGCGCCCAGCCGGAGCGCTGCCGGCTGGAGAGGGGACGTCCACGTTGGGGGGGACACGAGCCCACAGGAAGGGGGACAGAGGTGGGACCTGCAGCAACCCCCCCCTGGGGTGCACGTGGGAGGAGAAGAAAGAGGAGGAGGAAACAATAAGATCCCTGGCCTGGCTCGGATCCCTCCGGGCTCTTTCCTTCCAGCTGTGCCAGCTCTGCTCCTTCTCCCACCCAAAAACCTACACCCCGAGCTGAAGCCAGCGCTGCCCGGGCAGGGGTGGGAGGGGAAGCTGGGAACCAGGGACACCGACCCGCGGTCCTCAGCGCTGGAGGGTGCAGGAGCTGGGCGGGTGCGATGGAGGTGACAGTGGGGACCTCCTCTTGGTTTTTCTTTTTGCCGTCAGGTCCCGAGCTGCCTGTTCCAAGCCCTTCTCTCCACTTCTTTCCTGGGCTGTACGGCCTCCCTGCGCACGGACGAGCCAGATCCTGCTCTCCTGCAGACTTCGACTTTGCAAGCCAAAGGAAATGGACTCAAAAGGGCCTTTTGCACCCATACGAATCCCGACCCCCCCACCCCTTCACCCCCCGCTGCTCCTGGGGCGGCTTGGGCAGATGCAAAGACAGGGCCTTGCATCACCCTGGGGCTGCTCCTTATTTTAATGCCCTTGGCCTAATTTTGTGGGTTGTTTTTTTTCCCTTTTTTTCCCTTCCTGACACCTACTCAGAGCTCAGCCATGGGTGGGTGATTATTGCTTGTGCAGGAGCGTCCCTGGGCACCTGCGTTTGCAGATGCCGCATCTTAAATCCGCCGACGGGAAGCTCTCAAGGCACGGCCGTGCCCTGTGGGGTCCGGCTTTGCTGAGGGGCTGCGGGAGACCCCCGGCTCAGCACAACCTCCCCTGGCGCCCCAGTTCCGCCTTGCCCCGGAAGACATTTCTCTAGGAAATTCATTAAAAAAAAAAATCGTTGGACCAAAAAAAAAAAAAAAAAAAAATCCCAACAACCAGAAAAGAGAAGAACCATAAACGACCACCAGGAAAGTTTATGAAGAGTCTCTTAAAAAAAAACGGGAAAGGGGGAAAAAAAAGGAAGCCGTTTTTTTTTTTGTTCCCAGGCCCAAATGCTGCTGATCTCTTGGCTAGAGAAATGCATAGTTGGTAGCAAAAATGTTGGCTACATGAGGAGCCCCTGGAGCTGGGCCGGCCCCTGAGCCACTGTGCCCCAAGAGCTCACCGCGGGGCCGGGACAGCCGGGGCCGTCGCTCCCCGACCCTGAGGTCCAGGTGGTTCTGACCGTGCTGGCCCGCGGCACCTGCGGCACGTCTCCAGCTGCGTCCCAGCACAGCAAGGTCCCACCGCCAGCGCTGGGATGTCACCAGTTGCTCCCACACACCCGCCCTGGCCCCGGCACGCTGCGGCCGTGCCTGGGGCCAGGCAGCAGATGATGGTTCTCCTCTGGGAGAGGCTCAGATCATCTTCATGTTGAACTTCCTGGCTCCTCCTTGGCCGGTGGTGGTGGTGGGACCGTCCACTTTGCGGAAGGAGTACTCCACCGAGAAGTTGTTCTTGTGCTGCCCCCGGCCCCGGCTCCAGACGAAGAGGAGGAGGAAGCAGAAGAGCACCACACCCAGGAAGGTGATGCAGCCCATGGCCGTGGAGACCAGGATGGTCTTGAGGTCCAACGTAAACTTCAAGAAGACCTGCGTGTCGTTGTGGGAGGTGTCGTTGAGCTCGCTGAGGTACAAAGTTCGGTTCGCGTAGTGGGAGCCATCGGCTGGCCGCCCCTTGACCGTCAGGGTGGCGAAGTAGGTGTCGTTGCCTCCCGCGTTGCTGGCGATGCAGATGTAGGTGCCGCTGTCCTGCACCTGGGCGAAGCGGATCTCCAGGGTGCCCCCCGGCAGCACGGTCGCCCGCCCCGTGCTGCGGGTGGTGATCATGCGGTGCTGGGGGGACACCCAGGAGATGGAGGGGTCCGGCTCCCCATCCGCCCGGCAAAGGAAGGACACGGACTGCCCTTCCCGGGCCGTCACGTGCTGCAGCTTCCGATCCCTTATCTTGGGCTTCTGGCAGGTGAAGTACTCGAAGAGCACAGAGTCCGGGAAGTCACGTAGGGCGTTGCCCTGGATTTCGGGGGGCGAGGAGCACATGGGCTGCTGCCCATCGAAGTTGAGCGTCTTCCGTCGCTGCAGGATCCAGAGCAGGCGGCAGTCGCAGGCCAGCGGGTTTCTGTCCACACGCAGGGTCTCCAGCGTGTTGACGGAGTGGAAGGTGCTCTCCTCCAGCGTGGAGAGAAAGTTGCTGGAGAGGTTGAGCAGCCGGATCTGTCTCAGGCCGGAGAAAGCCTGCGGCTCCACCGACACCAAAAGAGCGCCCACGATGTGGAGCTCCTGGAGCCGGATGAGGTCTTTAAAGGAGCCCTTCAGCACAGTGCTAATGGGGTTGTAGGACAGGTTCAGGTACCGGAGGTACACCAGGTTCCTCAAGGCAGTGGCGGGCACGGCTGTGATGTTGGTGTAAGTGATGGAGAGCGAAGTGAGGTTCAGGCCCTGGAAACTGGTGGGGGATATGTCTTCCAGCAGCGGCCAGTTGTCGATCTCCAGTTGCAGGAGGTTGTAAAGTTTCTTGAAGTTTTGGTCCTCCAGCGCAGAGATGCTGAGGTGCCGGAGCCGCAGCACCTCCAGGTTCTGGAGGTAGGAGAGCGACTCGGCCGAGATGGAGGTCAGGTTGCACTTCTCAATGGTCAGCTGCTCCAGGCCCAGCAGCCCCGAGAAAGCCCGTTGGGAGATGTACACCAAGTCGTTATCGCCCACCTCCAGGCTCTTCAGGTTTCGCAGGTCCTGGAACATGTAGTCCAGCAGGATGACGAGTTTGTTCTCGCTGATGTCCAGGAGGGTGAGGTTGGTCAGCTTGGTGAAGACCCCCGGGGGGATGAGCTTGAGCTGGTTCCCCCGCAACCGCAAGGTCTGCAGGTTGAACAGGTTGCTGAAGGCGCCCGGCTCCACATTGGAGATGATGTTCTCGCTGAAATCCAGCTCCTCCAGCAGCGGGTACGGGGAGAGGTCCCCCGGGTTCAGGCAGCGGATGCGGTTCTTGTTGAGGTCCAGGATCTTGGTCTCGGTGGGGATGCCCTCGGGGATGGAGGTGAGCCGCTTGCGGTGACACACCACCGACTTGATCTGCGGGGCACACTCGCAGCGGGCAGGGCAGGCTGCCGCCCACGGCGGGCTCAGGAGGACCAGGTGGAGGACCAGGACCGGGAGCCAACATGTCATTGTGTGGAGCATGGTCTTACGGGCTCGCTACCATTCTCCCACGCGCCTGGAAGGGAGAGAGATGCGGAGTCAGCGGTGAGCCCGGGGGCGGCCAGCAAAGTCCTACCCAGCCCCAGATCACCCATCTGTGGGCTGAGACTGGAAAACACTCCCCGAACCACGGCCCATGGCGCTGATAAGGTCCCAGCACCCCCCGGAAACCCTCAGGACCCCTTTCTCAGCCCTAACGTGTGACCCGGTGACTGTGCCCTATGCAAACCTGGGCTAAACAAGCCTCACCGCCTTCACGCACCGTTAGGAGAGCAGGGAAACTGAGGCAGGGGGAGAGATTTGTGAGAGGAGACACGGCTGCAGACCCACATCTCAGCCTCTGCTCCCCTCCCCAAAAGCTCACACCTGCTCTGTGCCACTGACGGTGCACGCACAGGCATAGGGAACAGCGAGAGCCTGGGATAACCAGAGACACAGACCCCCCAGGGCAGTGGAGGAGAAAAGAGATGCAGCCAGAGGCCTTACAAACTCCTGACGCGGGTGGGATGCCACATTGCCCCTGCTCCCCACGCAGCTGCTGTGAGATCTTGTCCGGCAGCACGAATCCTCCTTCTTAGACCCCGGGCTCAGTGAGGTCCCGCAGGATGGGGGACGCTCGGCACTGCACGTAGGGACAAGTCCTCCCGTCCCCGTCCCCAGCGCCACCCTCCCAGAGCTGAGATTAAGGCGGCTGCAGGCAGGATCTTCGCAGACGAGGGATTAACACCGACCTTGCGCGGTGCGGTGCCCCAGCTGCCCTCCTTTCCAGGGATTAGCACTTTGCCGCCGCTTTCTCTTTTCTCTGCTTCCCCTTCCCCGTTCCCTGTCGCCTTCTGTGCCCCAAATCTGCTGGGCTGCCACTGCACCGAGAGATGCACCTCCCAGTGCCCACCTCAGCTGCCTTTCCATAACGAAGCACTGTCATTAACCTAATTAAGTGGCAGAGCTGCTTGGTCAGGGTGCTGCGGGGTGTTTCTGGGCCCGGTGAGGGAAATGCAGGCAATTTGGGGGGTACTGAGAGCAGAACCACCCCTCCAGCTCCTCTGTGGAGGTGCAGCGAGTGGGGCAGGTCTCAGCCCCGTGCTGGGGGTGAAAGACCCAAAGAGAAAATATCCCAAATGAACGGAATGACATGACCAGAAGTGGCTCAACATCTCCTGGGGTTGGGTTTGGCTCGCCAAAGCGGCGTGGGGGCAAGAGCCTGGGCAGAGCATCACCATCAACGTGGGGGCCCCAACCTGGCCTGCCTGCCTCCATGGGGAGACGCTCACCATGTCCTGACAGCCGCCTCCTTCTCCTCTTCCACCTCCGACTCTTCCACCTCCTCACTGCCAGGATTTATTTGCTTTGTGCCTTCCCAGGTGCCTCCTGGCTGCTGCACCTCCGGAGCAGGAGGCACGAGCATCCCTCTCCCCATCTGCTCTTTATCGACAGCATTTATCTGCGCTCCGGCTGCCCTCGCCGTACCAGCTTCTCATGTCAAAACCCACCCGTCCACGGGCCATCTCCCTTTGCAGACTCAGACCCCTGCTTTCGCCATTTTCCAAACTTTCAATAGCTCAGTCACACCGATGGCTTGAAGGGGCAGAGGGGCCCCAGCCCCTCCAGCACAGGAGGCTCATCACCCTCACGGCGCTGGGACAAACTGGTGTGTGGCACCCAAGGGGCAGCCAGGCTCGTTCCAGCCCTTCTGCCTGCAGGGAAGCCCAAGCCACGGTTCCAGGGAGCGCTGGACCTTGCTTCAGGGGTTTTTTGCCCCGCACACATGCTCCCTCTGGGCACACTGGGGACCCCAAACGCGACTGTCAGAGCCCAGCAGGATGTGGGGAGAGGGGACAGGAGGATGCGACATCTGTGGCTGCTTGAGCCCATCGTGGCATTGCTGCATGTCCGAGCCCATCCCAGTGCCACCGCACGTCCTCATTGACCAAAAGCCTCTGAAGAGGCCAAACGTGCAGCTGGTGCTTAGTTTAGGGGGTGATGGAGGGAGAAAGGAGAAGCTGCTGCTTGTCACTGGGAGAGATTCTGGGAGCTGCTGGGGTGGGCTCACAGTGTGGAGAGGACGAGCCACCACATCCACTCGCATCCCCCATCCCTGCCCCTTTGCTAAGGGGCACCACGGAGGAGAGAGCACCCAGGGCCACGGGGATAGCGGGGCAGGACACGCAGGTCCCCATCCCAGGGTGCTGAGCCATCCCCTGCTTCCCACCAAGTTGCTGCCCTTCGCCCAGACCTCCCAGCCCCTCTCCTCCCCAAATCCTCTCTCCCGCAGCCCCCAGCCTCCCCCCAGCTGTGTCCTGACCCCATCCCGGCGGGCTCTGTCCCTCGTGCAGCATCCGCACCCCAGCCCCAGGGAAGCTCAGGGGGGACAGACCAGAAGGAGCCTGAAGGTTTTGCTGCCCTCCCGTTCCTTCTTACCCCCTTCCCTGTCCTTCTTTGCACTCACAGAGCGCTGGGCTCACCGCAGCCCTGCCCCGGGGTCGGCACCACCGGGATGAGCAACGGGACCTCCCGGAGAGGTGACACTGATGGAGTGGGGACAGCAGGAGCCGGCCCATCCCCATGGCCACGGTGCTGACAAAGGACAGCAAAGGCTGGTGTCACTCTCCCTCCTGTCCCCAAGGGGCCGGTGGGACATGGGAATGGCCTCGGGGGGCCGGAGGGGCTCCTGACCCTCTCTGTCCCCACGTCGTGGGGAAGGATGCAGTCGCTGGGGATAATTTCCTGCCCCGATCCTATTATCCACGCTGAGCAATTCTCTGGCAATAAACCCATTGCTCGGTGCAATTTAAGAGCCGCAGGAGATTATCTTTCAGGGACTTTTTTTTTTTTTTTTTTTTTTTTTGGTGCGTGTCTTCATTTTGCCACATTTCCCTTTTTCTTCCAACGACTCAAACCGAGAGGGAAGCATTATCATTTTTCACACAGCCGCAGGGAGGGGATTAACAGCCGGGCGGGATGGATGCAGCACCGGCTTTCTTTGCCGGGGGGGCAGCAGGGTAGGACTGGAGACCCCACTGCTGCCCCTGCCATGCATCCCAGCCCCTTCCTCCCCCCTCACCAGCCACGCAGCCCCTCTCTCTACCACTGCTCAGGCTTCACCCATTGCACTCGACCCCCCCGCCGTGTCCTGACCCCCCCATGCCCAGTAACCAGGGGTCCCCAGATGCCACCTGGGCACCGGAGAGGGATGCGGCTGGAGCTGCTTGGCAGCCTCTGCCTTCAAGGAGGCTGCTCACAGCCGTGCCAAGAGCCATTTTGTGATCGGCTCTGCCTGGCTGGCGGCCTCGGGAACCTGAGCCAGCTCCAGGGTGAGGGGGGGGGACGGCTTTGCTTGGTCCCCCCAGCTCAGAAGGCTCCACTCCTGCTCCACCACGGGGCTAGATGGGAAGGATGCACCCAGGCACAACCTGGAAACCTGCAGGAAAAAAACCCTCCTAATTTATTGTGACACTTATTTAGTGTCTCTACACTAAATAAATACGCTCAGGCACTGCTGCCAGGCTAATGGTCTCCCACACCTGGATGTATCTTGTGCCTGCTCTTGCTTCCCCCGTCAAGGGGGATCTGGCCCCTTCCCCTGCCCTGCCCACGGCCGCTGTGCCAGAGGCAGCCCACGGGCACGCCGGCTGTCCGCCGCGTTCATTATGAATGAGCCCAGGGTAACTGTACTCCACTTTTGGTTACTACTTTGGCCACTTGATCCTCTAAGCAAAGGTACGAACCTGCTGGCGTTGTTTTACCCGGCAGCCGGGGAGCAGGAGCCACAGCCCCGGGCTCTCCTTCCCGCTCCGCAGCCGGACCAGAGCATCAGCCGCCCCCGCTGCCCCGCAGCTGCCCCCCACGGGTGCCCGGGTGGAGCCTGGCACAGTCCCGACACCCTCAGCAAACCCCACGGGGGTTGGATTAATGGGTGCTGGATGAGCCCCCTCCCAGCAGACCCACAGGAGCTCCGGAGCAAGGAGCCGAGGCCGGTTCTGCCCCTGCGCGTCTCCGCCGGCTCCAGGACATCCCGCAGAAGCTGCCCCCGCTGCGGAGACCCCGGGGTCCCCCGCAGTGACAACCGGGGCCCCACGGTCCCTGTCTGGCCCGGGCAGAGCCAAGCACAGAGCCGAGCCAAGCCGAGCAGCGCCGTTTATTAATAGCTCATTACTCCGATAGCGCAGCGTTCTCCAGGGCTCGCCTGGTCCCTGGGGAGCGAGGCCAATTAAGACTCTAGTTGAAGGCCTAGATAGAGGCTCTTTTTCGCATTTAATTTATTTTTAAAAATAACACGCCTGCTGCATGCAGGGTTGGGAAACAGAGCCAGGGAAGCCCGAGGCAGAGGGGCTGCGGCACTGCGAGGGGAAGCAGAGCTGACCACCTTTGGGGCCACTTCTGAGCCCCTGGGAGCAGCCCCCTCCTCCCCTCCCGGACATGTGGCCACTGAGCCCATTTTGTCCCAGCCACCGGCAGCACTCTGCTTCCCAGCAGGCAGAGCCCAGAGCGTGGAGGAACCGGTGTTCTCCGACCGTCCAGCTCCCAGATGCTCAGCCAACAAGCTGACCCTGCTTACAGGTGAGTTGCCGCTCCCTCACACCACCAGTTCTTAGAGGAACGGGGGTGGCAGGGTCTCTTCCACCCCCTTCGAATGGCTCCTGATTCGGTCGCACACGCTCGGCATAGCCGGCTCCTCTGAGAGCAATTGCTCCTCAGCTGCCATTTCTCCCTTTTTCTGAATAAAGACCCAAAAATAAGCCAAGGTTGACATTTCTAGGTTTTGACACTGTGCAAGTACAAATACTTCAGTCAAAGCAGCATCTTGTTTTATCCCTCCATGGACTTGCAGGTTGCAAAATGGTCCTGCTGAGACCTTTTTCAAGAACCCCACGGGTGCTGCTCGAGGCCAAGCCCGTGTTACCCCTCCTTTGTGGGCTCTGCCTGGGGAGGCCAGGAGCACCCAGGGGAGGTTACGTGCTCAGGCTATGGGATGCTGCTCCACCTTTCCAGGGAATGCAGGGAACCCCAGGAGAGGGTGGAGACCCCCAGCTACGGAGGGAGCAACCGGGACACAGAGTGACGCTGGGACCCCCATGCATTTTGGAAAGGCTCATCCTTAAAACAGCGACATGGGGGGGATAACATCAGCACCCCGACATAAGGTGACAGGGAGGTGGCAGTGCCAGCACATCCCAAACGCGGCATGAGGGGGCTCCTACAAACACCCCCGGCAGCCAAACGCTGCTGGAAACACCCCGAGTTGATGCCCGTTCACCGCTGCCCACCCGAGAGCCGGCGACCAGCCCTGCCCCGGCAGCGAAGCGTCCCAGCCGCCTGCCCACGGCCGCCCTCGCTCCCGGCTGCTCTCCCCAGCCTGTGCCAGGCTCCGTGCCAGCGGCTCCGCAGCGACAGCCACGGCTCTGCCGCGCCGACGGCGGCCCCTCCGCGCTCGCCAGGGGCTGCGCCAGCATCCTCACAGGCACCACTGCCCCGCTAAACCCCTGCGCTGGGGCTTGGGCTGGGTTTGGGGGGCGGATGGGAGCGGCCGAGCATCCTCTGCTCAAGCGGAGAGGTGTTTCCCCTGGCCCAGTTACAGCTCGCTAGGATCGCTTAGGCGAGAGTGCCGGACTCTCTGTCAGCACAAGCTCCCGTGTGCTCCCGTCTGTTGTGGTTTGGGCCTGATCGGCAACCAACCCCCGCAGCTAATCACCCTCCCTTCCCCCTCCCCACCTGGGAATGGGGGAGGGATTAGAGGGGCGAAGGGAGACTTGCAGGCTGAGATAAGAACAGTTTAATAATGGCAATAAAATGAGAACAATAACGATGATGGGGGAAAACAAAAAGAGATATATAAACAGGCGATGTACAGCGTAATTGCTCACCACCCGCTAACCAATATCCAGCCCGTTCCCGGCCAGCGACCCCGAGATACCAAGATCCCACAATCGCAATCCCGGAAGCGAGAGAGCTCCTTCCCAACCACCCCTCCTTTATATAGTGAGCATGACGTTCCATGATATGGAATATTTCACTGGCCAGTTAGGGTCAGGTGCTGTGGCTGTGCTCCCTCCCTGCTCCCTGTGCCCTTGTGCACGGGCAGGACATGGAGAGTCGGAGAGTCCTTGAAGTCTCGGCAGCAGCTGAAAACATCAGTGTGCTATCAGCATTCTTCCCATACCAAACCCAAAGCTAAATCCAAAACACAGCACTCGTCCAGTCCCTGAAAAGGAATATTAACTCTATTTCAGCCCAAACTAAGACACCGTCCCAGGGCATCAACTAGATGAGTCTCGATGACCAGGAACGGGAATTTGGTTCCATCAAGCAGGCTCGACGGCTCGTCTGGGACTTGAACCACTCGGAGCTGCTGGCACAGGCTTGGAGCAGAGGGCGGGCGCCCCGAATGCGGATGCCAACAGCACCCACAGGCGGGTGCCAGGCTGAGCCCTGGCCCCAAGCTCTACCCCTGGGCTGGGAGCCTTGGCCCAGGTCTCAAGGGAAACCCAGAGCCAGAGCCACTGTGGGACAGAACTCTTCAAGACCAGAAAAGGAGCCCAGCTCCCCAGTCCTGTGCCAAAACCTGTTCAGACGTCTGCTCGTTTGTACCTGTTGGGAAACCCCAAGCCTTCAATTATGCCTTGCAAAACCCATCAAAAATTAAACCCTCCCACATATGGTTTTGGGGCTGCAAAAGGAGAAAAAATCAGGGTCCCCAGGAAGTCTGCTTTGTGCTCAGTTTTCACTAGAGACACCACCAATATAGACCTGCAGCACCCATGGACTGATGTGGGCCCCGGGGGGGGGACTTTTAGGCATTTTTCAGAGCTGACAGAGCAAACTTCCATGGCTGAATGTGAAATCGGGGATTTGAACCCTGTTTTGACAGCTGCCGCTTGGCTCACAGCAGAGCACAGTTACCACGGGTGTTTTCTGGGGGGCGGTGAAATGAGGACTGAAGGTGACCTGTGCCACTCAGCATCTCCGGGGTTTCTCATGCCACCTCCCCAAAATAAACCTGTGGATCCTGCAGCTTTATTTTTTCCACTGCCTCGAGACTGCAAAACCAGCAGGTTTGTGGCCACACTGAGCTTGGAAAAGCCCCAGAAAAGACTGGGGGACACTGGGGGAATGGAGGTGATGATGAGAAGCTGAAGGGCATCCCTAGGACCTTCCCTGGCTCCAGGGGTGACACCAGCAGGTCTCTCCCTCTGCTTAGGGCAGCAGAAATAACTCAGCTTATGCTGGGGAGCGGAGGACATTAAATCAGAGCTGAGGCGTAAACAAAGGGCAGAAAACTCAGAGGGTCAGAGAAGGCCAGTGATGTTCCTGTGCCTTGCTCTGACGAGGCTCTAGCGATCAGGCAATTAGCAAACCAAGCACGAGAATAATCCAGCTGAAAAAGGGAGAGGAGGAGAGAGCTGGGGGTAAGAAGAAAGGAAATCCACCACCAGACCTAATGGAGAATTACCTAGCAGAGATTTATTCCTAATCCCATCAGAGTCTGGCCGGAAAATAAATTCTCCCACCTCTGCCACTCTCAGTGCACCCACAGCATGTTTTTCTGGGTCAGTTCATTCCGCAGCAAAGCCGGGCTGGGGCAGGCAGAAGGGCAGAGCTGGAGGAGCAGAGGGGAGAACCGAGCGGCTGGGTGGGCGGCGGGACAGCCCTGGGGGTGGGAAGGCTCCCGGCAGGCTCCGTATGGTGCGTGTCCCCCCCCTCCTGCGGGACCTGGCGAGTGCCCCGAGGCCAGGGGCTCCCCAGAGCACCCCGAGGCCGGGGGCTCCCCAGAGCACCCGGCACCCGAAGCCATGGCAGAGTCCAGCAGCAGGGCTGGGACCCGTGGCCGCCGTGCTCCCCACAGTCACCCTTGTGTCCCTCTGGAGGCAGCTCAAACAGAAGCAGATTTTCCCGACGCCTTGCAGAAATGGGGAGAGAAAGCGTGGCAGTAGAGATCTGTGTGAGGAGACAAGCTCCTGCTGGGCCACTGCAGAACACGTCCCGAAGCATGACTTAAGGGAACTGCTTGAAAAACATGAAAACCTTATACGGAAGGGAGTTATTTCTGTGACTGGCAGCTGCTGCATCTCACGCGTCTCCCCTGCTCAACAGCCCCAGGTCTCGGGGCCAGCCGGGACAATGCTGGAGCAGCAAGACTACGTGAGCTTTCAGTGGAGGGAGGATTTACCCTTTCTACCCAGAAAAAGCCACGACTGACGTCTTCATGGAGCCGTTTTCACACCCTGTGATCCCATCCTGAGTCCTAGCTGAGTCCTCAACAGCCGTGACCACAGGACTCTCCACTTTCCTCCCACGTGGAAACTCCCAGCCCTCGCAAATGCTGCGAAAACCCAGAAACAAGGATTCCCTAATGAGCTAAGATGCCAAGGAGACAACTCGAAAGAAGCCACCACTTATTTTTAGAGACAACCTTATGATTCTTGAGCACGTGGCCCAGGCAATATTGCGCAGGCAGCCACAGATTGGCCGCAATCTGCTTTTTTTCTTGATAGACATCATGTCTGAATCTCTATCTCTACAAGATGCTCCCAGGAGAGAAGACATTTAGATATGATCACAAAGTACAACATTTCTAAAAGGTCACTGCGTGTACTAGGGAACGAGGTGCAGAAGCCACTCATCAGCAACAGGGGCTTTGGGGAGGTATTTAATATTCCACGAGCATCTTTATTTATCTACCAAGGTGAACAGCTCCTCTAAAACAAGGGAAGGAGGGAACAGGACAAGTGGGTGCTATACTCTTATTTTGACCCAAGTAGTTAGACTGAATCCACCAGCCAGATCTGAATCTCAGCTGCTCCTGGGAAACGTTGGCTGAGAGTGAACCTGACCCGGATCTCAACAACTTCAGTGCCACACAGGAACTAAGGCTGAGCTTAACTTCCCGTCTTTAACTGTGCCCAAAACCATCTTGTTGCCAGTGACCTGCTCCACTAGCACCTGTCAGAAACACTTGAGTTGAACTTGGCTTTAGGCAGTGGCAGTGGTCCTCGGACAGGCAGGGGGGGGTTATTTTTTTGAGGATTCCCAGCAAATTTCTGCTGTGCAGTGAGGACTTTTAATCTGCAGAAGCCCGTTAATATCACAGGCAGGATGATGAGGGTCTGGAAGGCAAATGCAGGCTGACAGGCCACATCCCCGGGACTTCCCTTCCTCCAGACGTTTTGCCACCACTGTCTGTCACCAGGACACCCCATGGCATCCTTGTCCCCTGAGCACCCCCTCCAGCTGGGACACGACCCAGCAACGAGCTCAGAGGCAGCCCAGGTCTAGAAGATTCCCCCTGTAAAACCACTTTCCTCTTCTCCCCAAGGGTAGGATACAGCCCGGGGACTCAGGGCTTTGCAAAGCTCCCCGTGTGAACCCAAGCTCCCCATCTCAACCAGCCCAAGGCCCAAGGTTTGCTTGTACTCAGGTTTCTTCCCGGCCCAGCACTGGGCGCGGGGATGGGGAGTCTGAGCCCCCGGGGAGATGTCCTGCAGGCATCTGTCAGTTTTAAAGCCCACGCCACGACGTTGCTGAGAGATTTATAAAACCCAGGCTCGTAACAGCCCCGGGCCAGCACAGACGTGACAGTCAGGCACGCACGTCTCCTGGCTACGAGCAGACCATCTCGGAAAACAGGGCTACGCTCCTGGCGAGGGCTCCTGCCCCCATGGAGACACAAATAAAGATCAATAAATGAGAGAGGGGAATTTGCTCCTTCTCCTGCAGCTGGCTCCCCCTCCTGCCTCCCGGGGCGCGCGGCCGCTTTACGAGCTCATCGCTTACCTTCTGCACCAGGGCTGGTGAAACACAGCCTGGGAGCAACACCCTGAGAGCAAAACCTCGGTGGAGGAGAGCACCAAAGCTGGTGTGCCACGCTTGGCTGGAGCCACGTGGGAGGGGACGGAGGGAGCTCGCTGGATGTCCACGGGCTGTGCTGGGGCCGGTGGTGGGGACACGCCACGGGAACACCCCTGTCCTGAGGACACATCACCCAAAGGGGCTCCCAAGCAGCAGGGAGAATGTGCCACCTCCTCACACGAAGGGACCCTGCGCCTTTGCTCCTCTGACCCTGACAGCTCCGCAATGAATGAAGAAGCAGGGTGATTAATAATCATAACAGAAAAGCATATGCTGTAATTAGCCACCTTTCAGAAAGCTGATTGATGACACTGCTTGGGGGGGTGTGGAGTGCTCGGGCTGGCATACATGTGGCCAGCCCCAGCCCCAGCCCGGCCAGCAGCACCCATCAGAGCCCTCCCCGCGCTGCCGGCCGATGGCTTCGCAGCAGCCCGGGTGCCAGCTGCCCCCCCCACAGGCTTTGCCCCTGCAAACGACCTCATTTGTCCACCTGGTCCAACGCGCCAGCCCTCGTGAGATGAGGTCGTTCATTCCCCTCAGCATCTGGGTGATGCTGGTCGGAGCCCCTCGGAGGGCCGGCGCATAAATCAGGCTGTGATCAGTGCCACTAGTTGCCAGTGCTGGAGCTTTGATGGCAAAGTCAACTCCTAATCCCTTACCTGCACCACGGTGGCACCCGCGAGCCCGGTTGCCAGCAGCACTGAGGTGCCAGGCGCCGCACAAAATTAAGTCAAGGTAGTCCTGGCCACCTCCCTGAGGCTCCTGGATAAAACAACAGCCCTTTCCAGGCTTAACCCTCCGAAAGGACCCTGTTCCCGAGGGCTCAGCCCCCTGGGGTGCCTTCACTCACGGCGGGGGGGGTGCAGGGGTGCCCGGCATGCTGGCGAGCCCAGCTTCCTTCCAAAGAGGGAGCCCAGAGCCCTGGGGCCGGCTGCTGCCAGGCACAGCACCTCGGGAGGGCGATGAATCATTTGGGGATGCTTTCATTTGACCAGACCGCGGGACTCGTGGGCAGGATGAACAGACTGACAGGCCAGACTGACAGATGTCTGCTCTGACAACAGGGCGGGAGAGGCAGCCATGGGTGGAAAACAACCTGGTTCCAGCAGAACTGCTCAGCTCTCTGGAGGAAAACAAACTTGTAGCTCTGCAAGCAAGCCTCTGCGGATGCAGAGGGGTGAGAGGTGCAGATGTGGAGCCCCTGATCTGCTGGAAACCCTGCTCGGAGCGGGAATCCCAGGCAAGGGGACTGCGGAGCGACAGCTTTCCCTCCACCTTTCAGCTCTGCTCAGCACCAATCCTGGGCTGAATGCATTTTTTACGACCCGTCTACAGCTGCTGCATTGGAAATTTTATTGCCATCCCAATTATGATCATGGGAGCAGAGAGCAAAGAAAACAAAACGCCATTACAGGGTGAAATAACGCTTGACATTGCAAAGTATACCTTGTCCTGCCAGGTGGGAGTAACCAACCCCCACACTGTAATGAGCCCCTGAGAGGGGAGGGGGACAGGGGACTCGTCCCAGCCCTGCAGAGAGCAGATCCCTCCCAGCCTTGCTGCTCAGATTTTGGAGGGGCCAGCTGAGCCTTGGAGGGGGGGGGGGGGGGTGTCCAGCTGCGCCACCCCCACATCTCCTCCAGGCTGGAGATTGCAGCTAGCAGTGACATTTGAAGCGAGACACGCTGGCGTCGGTCCCCAGATCTACAGCTTCAGGGCATCAGCTGTGGCTGTGGGACCAGGAGAGAATCTCCTTTCCCATATGCAGCCCCAAAGAGGTTCCCAAAAGTCAAAGTCTCCGAGGCGGGAGGGGAAGGCGATGGCAGGGCCTTATCACTTAATTCCATGTCTGGCACCTCGACAGCAGAGCAAGGGCAAAGCCTCCAGAGTCCCGCTGCCAGGACGGAGCTGATGGGCTCCCAAATCCCATGGAATTTGTTCAAACCCTGAACCGCTGCTCTTCTGAGCGGTGCTGCGCCCACATCGTGGCGTGGCCGAGGCTGGGGTCCCCGCTGCTGTCTGCCAGCAACCTCAGAGCTTTACACCCCTGAGCTGCACATCACGTCCCCGCTAGTTACTTTTTGCTCATTTTGGGGTCGTGGCAACAGGCAGGAGATTTTTCAGCTGTTACGTGGGATAAACCTCCAGCTCGACAGCACAGAGTGCTCCACGCTGCAAAATGAGGGTGGGGATGAGGCGGGAGGTAGTGCCACCAAGCAGGGATGGCCTGGAGCTCAAAATGAGCTGGATTTCAAGCGTCCCAGCGCACAAACCCAGTGGGGTGCAAGGGCAGTGATGATGCTGACCCCTCCTCACCCCACTCGAGCCCGGGGAGCACTCACCGTTCTGCAGGTCCGGGGCTGCACCGACATCTGGGTCTGCTCCAGCATCCGAGACTGGGGACGTTTAAATGGCAAAGTGTCCGGCACAGCCAGCCTCAGCTCCTCTGGAGAAAACAGCGTAAGGAGACAACTGTAAATCACCTTTCCAGAGTGTCCAGCACAGAAATCTCAAATAAATGCCCCCGAAGCCCAAGGACATGGCACACAAGGCAACTCCCAGAGAGGGGAAGGACCCTTAGTGTTGCTCCAGCCCGATGAATGACCTGACCATTGCAGCTTGTCTAGTTATATATATATATATATATATATATAAAATTATATAGCACTTTGTACCCTGAAGAATCCTCTTACAAACAGGAGAGCAGCCGAGACCACCACCACCGTGGCCAGCTCCGGGGTGGAGCAAGGGAAGACGCGGCAACGCTTCCCGGCAATCACACACAGGGATTTCGGGAGGAGACGGCACCCACGCAGCGGATGCCCACGGCCAGCTCTCCAGGGATCCTCTCCTTTGGGGAGATTCGACCCCAACTTGGAAGCAGAAGTGCCACTGGCCAGACCCCCTGTGCCGTGTCCCCGCCCTGGGCACTTTGTGGGGTCGAGAGACACGCTCCCAGCCCTGACAACTGGTACAGGAGATGGAGGACACCAACCCGCAAGCAAATGATTTGCTACAGTTTTGCTAATTTTGAGCTCTCTGGATCAGGTTTAATTTGCCTGTAACAAAGAAAGAGGGAATTTAAATAGCTCCTTTTTTTGAGGGGAAATCCAGCTTCTCCTGGTTAACAGACCACAAATGGTCCCAGACTCGGGTCCCGTTCGGTTATACCCATGCAGAGATGCTGCTGTTACAGCTCGGCAGCTGCCCCGACTCACCCCTGCCCCCTGCTCCTGCCCGGCCGAGCTGCCCAAGGGCAGCAGCAGCGACTGGGGAGCTTAATTCCTGCTGAGAGAGGCTTGGGGAGCCTTAGACAAAGGAGCTTTCCCTCACCTGGAACTGGTGGAGAACAGCAGGGAAATAAGGACGCGGCTCTACAGCAGCAGCCAGACCCGGTGGCAGAGGGCTCGTACCCCTTAGGACTGGGGTGGGGACACCCCCCGGTGACAATGGGGAGCCAAGAGGTACCCCCAGGAGGGTGGGTGTCCCCTGCCCGCTGCTTACGGGAGGGCAAAACCTCACTTTCGGGGCCCCCGGAGAACTGACAGTGTGCAGCACTCCAGAAAAGCTGAAATTCCTCCAGGAAACGCATCGCTACCCCAAAGGAAAAGACAGAGGGATTCCCCGAAAACCCACCGGCTCAGGCTCAGCCGTGCAGGTGCCAGGCAGGGGCTCCGCTTCCCCGTCCCCCCCCCCGAGCCGGGTGTCCCCGTCCCCCCCCACGCCTGGAGGGGTGCAAAGTGGCTGGGCTTCAACTGGTGACTGACAACCCCAGTTCATTCCCTCTTCCAAGACCTTCTTCTTGTCCACTCTGCCTGGGGAGCTGGACTTCTCCCCGGGGGTGGGGGGTGGGGGGGGAAGCACCCACATTTCCAGCTGCCAGAAGGTCACAGCGATACACTCGGCCCTTCACCCCATCCTCCCCCACGCTCCCGTTTTGCTGTCAGCGGTGGGGATGCACACGCACACAATTCAAGTCGTGCCCTGGCAGGGACGCACGCCAACAGGGAAGCAGCTAGCAAGGAAGGAGCCGTGCTAAAAATCCCCCCCCATTAGCAATCGCAGCAAGGAAATCTCCTGCCAGGCTTTGCTGGGGGAGCCAGGGGATGGACCAGCCTCTCCGGGCTGCGACAACAGGGACAGGGACTGCCCCAGGGCTGGCAGCGGGATGGGAAAAGCCCAGCACAGATCCCAGGCACGATGGCATCTCCTCACTGGGGGAACGTCCCCACGCAGGACCCTGCAGCACGGGTGGCTGATGCACACAGCCGTGGGGAAGTCACTCAGACCCAACACTTAAAGGCGAGAGCAACCCAAACTAAGCCCCGCTATAGGGAAACAACCCAGAAACATCTCAGCCTGCCCTCAACACCTGCAGGGGGAAGCTCCAGCACCACCAGCGACTACAACGTGGGGCAATTCAGCAAGGATTTCGTCTGGAGGGTCAATCCAGTGCAGGTGCTTCGAGGGATCACAGCCCCGCTGGTGTCGATGCACAAATACCTGTTTCAGGTCCGTGGTGCCTGCAGCTGCAGAGCAGGTGGGGCTCCCCTGCTGCCCAAGTGATGTGATAACTGGGAGGGGAGGGGGTTTGTTTTGCACTGCAGCGATGTGCCCGGGACCTGCGCCTCCACGCATTTTGGCAGGGGTGGAGGGGGCACCGCGGGCGACGCTCGGAGGCGTTGCCATCCAAGAGTTAAGTCCAACTGTGACAGCACAGCTCGGCTTGCCGCTCCTGGAGGCCAGGCTCTGCCACCGGGGATGGACAAAGCAAAATTTCAAACAAATTCCAGCAAGCTGGACATGCCTATGGATTTACTGCGAACCCGCTGAAACCAAATGGCAATAAACCAAAATCTGCTCAACTCCCTGTGCTTACCGGCCCCCTCCTGCTCTCCAGGCGGGCAGCAAAGCACAGAGCAGCTTTGCCTCTGGACCTGCCTGTGCAGTGTGAATGTGCCGTTTAAGCTCACTTTAGAGACTGCCTGGGCTTGGATTAACAAACACCCACACGGGTTACGTGAGCCCATCATTCCCAGCCCTCTGAACGATGAGGGTCTCAGCTGATGGTCTTTGCATTTGGTTTTGGCAGCTCCTGCGTCACTTAGCAACCTCCGTTTCAGGTTACTTCAGGGTTTTTTTTGCCTGCAAATACATTTTAATCCCTGTGAAATGGGACCCACCAGCATGTGGGTGAAGTGGCCTAAAACCTCCTCCGGTCCCACGCGCTGGCCGCAGGGGCACAACTCCCCAGCCCTCCATGTGTTTGTACCATCAGAGCACTCGCCACTGTCTAACCCATGTGCCTTGTATTTTAAAACTTATATTTTAACTCTTTTCTCAAATAATTTGATGGAGGTGCTGGGGGATGAGTCTGCTCTCCCCAGGCACCGCACAGAACCTGCCTCTCCATCAAGGAGGCTCCGGTGCAAGTTCTGTGCACGGGAGCCTCTTGAAGAAGAAATTCAGCAGAAAAACCAAAAGCCAAATGGGACCTGGGAGTCACATGAAATCAGCAGAGACACTTGTACCTCCAGAGGACCGGATCAGGATGCTGGAGCCAAGCTCTTCTAGGGCAGGAGCATCCCTTGGGACACACCTACCAACCCTCCCAGCTGGAGCCAGCAGACACACACGGCAGAGAATCTGCAGCTCATCCCTGACCATGAGACTTGCAGCCCCCCTGAGCCCACAACCCCAGGAGCCCTGAACACGGACCCCAGGAGCCCTTCAACACCCCCATGCTGCTGCTCACAGCTGCAGGACACTCAACAGTGCTCAGGGTCTGGCCGGCCAACGTCATACTGTCCCAGGGTCCCGGAGAGTGAGGCATGAAGCAGTAAGCCAGAGACTTTTGCTCATTAGTGTAATTAACATCAGACTTCCAACCAGCCGGGCTTCCGTTTGACCTTTAGTTATTGAAATATGAACAATAAAAAAGTGACGCGTTATTGGGGAAGGGGTGTCACAGGCTGTTCATTTGAAATCTTCGATGAAATCTTCTTTCTTAGAGTCCTACCCCCAAAGAGCATCTTTCTGCAAAAGTAAATAGGAAAATTGGGAAAACCATCAGGGAAGGAGGAAACATTCAGCTCCACCTGCCCGCAGCAGCAGCCCAGAATGGACGTGGCATCTCCCAGCTTCTGAGGAGGCACAGCCAGAAATAACCCCATAGAGAGAAATGGAGAGACAGGGCAGAGCTGCTAAAAAAAATAAACAGAGGAAAAAAAAAAAACTGTTTCTTAAGAGTCTTGGGAAAGTGGGAAGTCACTGAGATGGAGTCAGCCGAGCCAGACCCCAGCGTCACGGTATCGAGCCAGCAGCAATAGGTGCCCAGCCCAGCATCGAGCGGTCCCTGAACTGGGGACGGCTCTGCCCGTGTCCCAGCGTGAACCGTAACTCAGGGGCCAGCGACAGCCACGACCCAGCCAGGACCTCGGGGCAAACTCACGGGGGGGAAAAAAACCTGGCAGCTGTGACAGGAACACGCTTGGTGATGGATGAGGCCGATCCATGAGATCACAACCCCCTTTGCCACTGCAACAGCAAACAACTTGGGCCTGAATTTCCAGAGGCTGCCAGATGTTGGTGCAGGGCTGAGCAAGGCAGGGGAAAAGCAGCGGTGCCAAACCCCAGCGGGACCCTCCCTTAGTGCTCTGCCACAAGGTTGGTGCTTGATGCAAAATAGTGACCCTGAAGGCAAGAAGAGAAACTGCTCCCTGAACTGATGATGGAAAGGGTCCAGCCTCCAAAATAACCCTGGACTGACTAGGAGGGATGTCCAGCATCACCAGCTGTGCTTCCCCGGGAGCGGACCAAAGGCCCCAGCTCCACGTCAGCCCCGGGCCCAAGGACTAACAAAGGCAAGATTATTTCCCCCCCCCTCCATTTGTCACACTTAGTTAATACTCCCGCTTATGGAAAAAGGTCACAATTCAAATCTCATTTCTGTCACTTCATCTTCAGCTTGCAATTTCAGGGTCCTGCTCATTTGCCATCCCCAATTAGCGTTCAATTATGGGGGCCCTGCTCCACCCCACCTTGTTGCTGCGATGGAAAGGCGAAGAGACAGAGGTCCTGGCCGTGCGATCTCGCCTGGGTCTCCAGCGAGGAGATGCCCCGTAGAAAGCTGACCTGAGAGCAGCCTTTTTCCTCTGGCAGCACGAAGGGAACCAGATGGACTTTCCTTCAAATGAGATTTAAATGGAAAAATACAAAATAGCTCATTCTGGCAATATTGAGGAGTTGGTGCCCAGCTGTCCTGATCACAGGGAAGGTCAGTCTGGGTGACCCTCTGGAAAAAGAGGCCAGAAGCACCAACCACCCTCGTGGTTTGCTCCTCTGCCTGTACCGCTGGGACCGGGTCCGAAACAGCAGCCAGGACACGGCGCTGGGCGCAGAGCTCAAGACCTCCTGCTCCCCTCAAGGGGAAAAAAACCCACTTGCCTAATTTGAGGTATTACAGTATCCATAAACCAGAGTCACTGCAGAGACTCGGCTGATGTTGTTTGGACGGGATGCTCGGCCAGAGCCACTTTAGTTACCCTGCCCTGCGGGACGGTGCTCTGCAAACCGCTGCTGCTTACTGACCCGCGAGGAACATCGCCAGGACTTTTTGAAGATGGAAAGCGTTCAAGAGGCCTTTTGAAGATGGAAAGTGCCTTCCTGAGCCTTGCTCGGTCCAGCCACAGCCCATCCCCACGGGCAGCGCACTGCTGTTCCTCTAACTTTGGTTATTTTACAGCCAGCCTGGCTGCCTGACAGCTCTGTGTTACAGCCAAAGTTCCTCGTGTTCCAGGGCCAGGTGAACTGGCCCCACAGCATGCAACCCACCAGCACCCCTCGAAATTATTTCAGCCTGCAAACGCACCTTCTCATCCACCTGGACTGAAACAGCATCCAAATTGAGCAGGAAAAGCAACCAAAGCCTCGGGGGGCACTTTTCTGGAGGCGAGTCAGAGGCCAGGCGCATCCCCCAGCCCGCTGCAGGCCCGCGTTATCGCTGCTTCCCTTTGCTGCGGGAAAGAGCCACGATGTACCCACACTCCCAGCTCTGAAGCCAGAAGAGACTTTGCCACCTTCAGAGCGATGGGTTCCTCAGCTCTGGGCAGAAGCAGGACTGTCCCTGCTGCCCGGGCTCACCCCAGGTCCCGCACAACCTCCTTGAGTCTGCTGGGAACATCGGGGCCCTGCGACGTGACAGGGGCAGTGCTTGGGCTCAACTGTGCCCAGGGCAGCGAGAGGGAAAGAGGGACAATATTTGTTTCAAATGTTTTTTCTGTTCTCTTCCTATTAAATATTTTCCCTCTTCCTTTCCAAGAACCTCCTTTATTTCTTCCTGTCTCCCTCTAGCAACGGTATCTGGGAGAAACAATGAATTTTTAATAGAAGAGGGCGGTGGGAAGAGGGAGACCTTAAGGCAAAATGATAAAACATTGATCTATTAAATAACCCCCCATCATCACAAAACCACATTTTAGGGAGAAGGAACCGCACGAGGGACCGTGCAGCATCAGGAAGGGACTGATGGATACAAACATCAGCTCATGTTCAGGGTCACAGCCCCCCCCCTTTTCTCCTAACCTGGTGACAGGATGGATGTTGCGCACGAGCAAGTTGCAGACAGGGTGAAACCTGCTCTGAGGGGCTTTCCCAGCTGTTCCACATGCCCTTGGCCATGGCTGAGGTGGGTCTGGGCATGCGAGACCCCGAACAGGCCACTGAACAGGCAAGGGGATCCCTCCAGCTCCCCTGCCCGCAGCACTGCAGGTTGTCCCTCTGCAGCACCTTGAAGCCGAGCTGTTCCCATCACCTGGTCCCCGCACCCCCCCAAATCCTCCCCGGGCTCTGCAGGGACAGGGCTCACCCTCGCCAGGCCGAGGATGCCCAGCTCACCTCCTGAAGTGCCTGGCCCTGCCTCCCCATCACCCGGCTAAACCTAAATATAGTCCCCGGTTCTCTTTTCTTGTAGACACAACGGGTGCTCCGGGTGAAAGTCCTTTCCCATGAACTCATTGTTGCTTAATAAAGCACAAACCCTCGGAGACATTGATGCTGGGATCTGTCATTTTAATCCTCGATGACACTTGTTCCTCTCCACTACAGTATGTGGCTGCTGCTATTTTGGCTGGCACATCGGGAGCTGAACAAGAAGCCCTGGCACTCCAGGTCTGAGCTGTTAAGAGCTGGGACGCAGCTTTAAAAACCAAACCCATATGATGGATGGGACTGCAAACTGCAGTGAAGCTCATGGTGGCCTGGAAAATTCAGGGGGAGGAAGGCAGGAAAGCACAAAAAGAGCTGGGCAGCGCAGGAAGGAGAAGGGCACGGGCCAGGCTGGTACCCGGGATCCTGCCACTGGGTGCCCGCCTGGATGCCCAGGCGCCGCGGCAGCCTGGGGATCGCAGCCCAGACCCTTCATGGTTAGCCTCTTTTTTTTTTTTTTTTTCCCCCCCTTTTAAATCATCCACAGGGAAGACATTTCTCACAGTTTTCCCAAATTATCCACCCAAATCCCTGCTATTTGACCACACCGGGGTGAGTTTGCTCCTGCCCTCAGTTTGCTCATTTCCCATGAGGAATAAGGAAGGGCAGCCCCTGCTCAGGGCTGGGGAGGGCTTTGCTCTCCCCTGACAAGTACCATTTCCCCACTCTGCCACCCACAGCAGCCCCGGCCCCATGCCCTGCCCTCCCTTAGCCCCCACCTCCAACACCCCGTAGGCATGGGGCACCCCAGGGCCAGCCCCAAAGCATCACAACTGAAAGCAAAGGGATCAAAAGGAGAAACTAGCACATGCTGTTGCTGATGGCTGCCCAGTGCCCACCACCAACTGCCAAGCGATGCCGTGGTCCAGCCCTCCTTGCTCCTGCATCCCCGTAGCCAACCCTCATGGAAGCATTTGCTTTGTCTTTCAAGGTAAACCCCACATAAACTTCAAAAATATCCTCCTAGAAAAGCCAACCGATAACGCCCGAAGCCCAATCAATTTCCCTACCACGGCCGGTGAGCTGGAGCAGCTCTTGGCATCTTTTCCCCAATGCTCTCCTGGGTTTTATTGCTTTCCTTCATCTCCTCTCAGATCTGCGCTCTGAAGATTTTTGCCCTCGCCTGTTCGTTTTGGTGTTTTTCCAGGATTTACAAAGTGGCCCTTTGAGCTCCAGCAGCACCTCCATCGGCAGCACCTTCTGCCCCCGCGTTGCAGCCCCTGCCCGGGGACGCGAGAGATGCTGCACGATGCTCCCTCTGCCCTTCTCAGACAATTCAGTCATCGCTTCACAGCTGCAGACACAGAGAGGCAGCAGGATTTTTGCTGTCTGAGAGAGCATAGAAACCTACAGAGCCAGGCCTCCGGGCTACGTCTGTCTACAATCAGGGAAACTGAGGCACGGGCTGCATGTTTTATAGCCCCCTGGTGACTCAGCACAGCAGGGGACAAGCTCAAGGATGGCCTCGCTCAGCCCCTGGGTCCCTCAGCTCCAAGATGTGGGATTTGGTGCTTGGGGAAACGCTGCTGGCAGCAGCCGTCCCACCCGGGCTGCCCACGCCACAGCGAGCCGGCGGCGCGGGAATCACTGCTGCCCACGCAAAACGCACCCGTCCACGTGCTTTACGTTCCCAGTGTTATTTCCAGGGCTACGGCAACAGCTTGCTCCTGTCCTGGGGATGCGAACGCAGCAACGACGGGGCTCGTGTCTGTTGGAGCAGCCCAGCTCCTCTGCCTTTGGCGGGTTTTGTTCCCCACGCCGCTGAGCACAGAGGGGCCACCTGCTCCCCGGTGGGATGCTTGAGGACAAAACAGTGGCTTGTTGACAGTTGAAAAGGATCGATTCCAGCCACATCAAATTAAAGCCTTTAAACGCCAAGTGCAAATACAACCAGGCACTCTTGTCTGTCTGTACCATCAGGCTTCAAATTCAATGTTTAATTTGGGCCCGTGCTGTTGCTTGGAGGGAAAGCACGGGGATTAGGTTAGGGCCTTCGAGCAAGGGATGCATTATCTTGCAATGCAGGATTAGCACAGCAAATAAAAAAAAAAAAAAAGCCCCCGGCCCTGCTATCTTTGGCAAGGGATCAGCACAAGTGTGTCCCCTGGGAAGGGCTGAGTGGTGGAGGAGGCGGTGCAGGATCCGGCCAGGCCTGGGCCGTGTCCCGGCTCTGCCACCGCAGAGTCCCTCGCTCAGCCCGGGCATCGATGCCACGGGGCAGCTCAGCAGGGCAGCCCAAGAGGGGTGAGATACAACCCAGCTCCCGTTTCTCTGGCCCTCCAGCTCCCTTCTCCCAATAGGGCAGGATAAAAGCAAAATCTGCTGATTTTTAACCCCAAAATCCCAACTCTTTCATGAAACCACTTTGCCTCCTACTTCCCCGCACCGGTGGGAGCACGTTTGCTCCCTGCTCTCGGGGTGCTTCTCCGGCTCTTTTGCAGACTGGGTGTTGCTCTGTTTGAGAGCATCTTTTGCCAAGCTCAGCTCAGCTGAGGACCAAGGGCTTTGGGAAAGGCTGCAGACATCCAAGTGGGGTTCTTACAACCTCTGAAAACCATCAGAAACACTGGGGGGGGGATCAGAGCCACCTCTCCCAGCTGCTCTGGCCAAAACTCACCCAGCACTGCCAGTCCTCCAGCAGCAAGAGGCAACAACAATGCTCCCTCCCCTCCACCTTAATGAGCGACACAGAAACGCCGATGATAAATACATTAGCTCAAATTAAACCAGATCAATCACAGGCTGTCAAACTGGCAGCTCCCCAACACATCTTGAATTATTCTCGTGTTTAAATCAAGCGTGCCACGTTTCTTGCCATGCCCCCGGGTGCAGACAGCAGGGACCTTATCCCCAGTCTCCATCCTGCAGCTTAGTAAGGGCTGATGAAGCAGTGGTGAAGGGCAAAGCTTTGAGGTGCAAAGCCCCAAGGCCCTCCCCCCTTTACCAGTGGGTTATTGCAGGGGTCACCACCTGAATTTCTGCAGTTTTGAGGCCGGCAACAGAATCTGGCCCCAGCTTTAAAGACACACATGAACATATCGCACCAAGCATCTGTTTGGTTTGCTGGGAGCTGCTGGGCCACTGCTTTTTCAGGTTTGTGGGTTTTTTTGGTTTTGTTTTTTTTTTAAAATTCCCTGTGATTTGATTGAGAGATGTTTGTAGGAACTTTCCCTCTCTGGATGTGGCTTTTCTCATGGTGTCTCCCCCGCCACGGGGCTGGACCTGGGTAGCCCAGTGCCCGCCGGGGTGCTCCGCTCCGGGCAGGGCAGGCTCCTGCCCGCAGGCAGCGCATCCCCAGCCAGGGCGAGAGCGGGCAGCACCGCATCGGCAGCCGAGACCAAACCACGAAACCAAACACCAAGTGGGAGCTTTGAAAGGCCCAGGCTGGTGCTCACCAGGCCACCGAGTGTCCTCAACCCCGTCCCATCCCCGGGCTCCAGCCTCTCCGGCTGGCGCAGCCGATGATGCTCTTTGCTCCGAAGGGATGGGCTCACGCTCTGGGTGCTGCCAGGATGCGGATCCACGCTCCGATCCGCTCTCGATCTATTTTGCAGGCGCTCTGCTCGCTTCCGTTATCTTTTCTCCTTCCCAAAAACCTCGTCTCAGGGTAAGGCTGGGCACGAATTTAAAGAGCAGCTGCTCTTCTGCAATTGCTCCCTTGCGCGAACGCTGTGGGAATTAGAGCACCTTTTGTCAGGTTTTAGCTCAATCCGCTTTGCAAGTGGATTAAGAAACTGGCACAAAAGTACTCTGGATCTGGAGTCGGAAGAGGCAGGCTGCTATTCCAGAACAGTGATAGGAGCCGCGTATGCTGCGATTGCTGCCTGCTCCATCTCCCCGAGAAACACAACCCCGGCAACATTTGCATTTAAACCAAGCCTGGGATTTTTGACAGGAAAACCCACCTAGCCCTATAATCCAGAATGCTGAGAGAAGGGGGCAGGCAGGGCCCTGGGGTGGCGAGGAGCAAGAAGCTGCAGGACTGGGGGGAAAACCAGGAGCGATGGGAGATGGGGGAAGACCCTTCCTGACGCCTGGCGATGTTCGGATCCCTCAGGTCTGCCAGGGAAAAGCTACGAGCAGCGGCCCCAGCCCTGACAGCGGGGAGACTGCAGGTACCCGACCCTCCGGAGCCGAGGGCAGGGCGGAGGATGGAGCCGGGCAGGGTCAGGCTGAACCTCCCGGTGCAGCCCCCCCCCCGCCTGCCTGAGGCCACTGAAACCCCCGGGGCCAACCCGGCACGGGGGGGGGGGGGGGGGGGGGGCAACAGCCCTGCTCCCCACCGCCGAGCCCCCCCGGGCGGGGCTGAGCCCCTTTCCCCCGGCCCCAGGGCGAGACTGCGGGGAGCAGAGGGGCCTTGCAGCCCCGGGCGGTGGGCACCGGCCGGGCAGACCCCGGGAAGCCGCTTTTGGGGTGTCGGGGCGGGGGGGGGGAAGGTGAAGGAAAGCGGCCCCAGGGCCCCCACCCCCCCCACCCACCCCCACGTGTGCGCCCCGCCGGGCTCTGCCTCCCCCGGCCCCGCTGGATCCGCTCCGGCGCGGCCCGAGCCGGCGGTGCTCCCCCGCCTCCCCGGTCCCGGTCCCCGTCCCCCATCGCTTTCCCGTCCCCGGGACCCCGCACTCACCGCTCGGCTCCGGGCTGCCCGTGGCGCGGCGGCGGCGCGGGCAGAGCCGCAGCCCCGGGGGCGGCTCCGGCCGGACCCCGGCCCGGCCCCGGCTCCTTTCCCCGCCGCGCTTGCCCGTGGCGCGGCGGAGCGGGCGTGGGAGCCGCCCCCCCCCCCCCCCCCTCCCGCGCCCCCCGCCGCCCCGGGAGCGCGGGGGAGGGACGGGGACGATGCGCGGCCCCGGGCTGCGCTGCTGGGCTGGGCGGGGGGAACGGACGGAGCCCGCGGAGAAATGCGGGGACGGGCGCGGCGGGGGGGGGGGGTCCCCCCACTCTCCCCGCTTTGCCGTGCCCAAAGGGGAGGCACACCCCCCCCCCCCCAGCCCCAAACCAGCGTGTCCGGGTAGCCCCCCCCGCCACGGCTCCCCCGGCCCTACACTGGCATCCCCCCACCCGTGTCACCCTGCCCTGGGACAGCGTCCAGGCACCCACCTCACCGTGAGCTCCTCTCGCTGCACCCCGCGGAGGTGAGGATGATGATGGACCAACGCGGCCGTTTCCCCCCTATCCGACAGGGAAACTGGGACAGCGGAGCCCAAACAGCTCCGTAACAGCGGGAACGAGCACAGCCCCCAAACCCAGCCAGGGCTCCTGCATTGGTACCCCCACCGCGGGCTCCGTTGCCCCTCGCAGCGGTGCCAAGCTCACGGGCAGCCGCAGCAGGGCCAGGAAGATGCCAAGGTCGCAGGGCACCCCACCAGCACCCACACCCCACATGGAGACAGTGCTCACCGTTAGGCATCCCTCCTCGAAGCTCTCCTCTTGTCCCTCTCTGCTCCCTCTAAAGCTTCCCACAAATAGGGATGATTTGGTTAATCAGGCTTTGAGGCTGAGCGAGGCCAGCTCCCTCGTTAGGGCTGATTGCCTGCCAGGGCAGAATTGTTGCTCTCCTCTGTTCGTCGCCGCTTGGTCCCGGCTGGCATTACCCTTGCTGGTCACAGGGCTCAGGGGCTGTGGAAGCGGAGTGTCCTGTGCCCTTGATCTGTTGCGTGACAGCCGACAAGCATCGCCTGCATGGTTCACTTACATTTTCTGCATCTGACAGAGGTTTTCAAGCTGGGTTTGGCAGCATCTCCTCCATTTTACAGATGGGGAAACTGAGGGAAGAAATCAGGGGTAGGGAGCAGGGCACAGCACTGAATCCCAGGCTGATTTAATGCCATGGGCTCCCCTATTAGATGTTCTTGCTTGAATTGGCTCTGTTTGTGCAGGATGCTGCCAGGAGAAAGGCCAAAAGCTCTCCCAGTTTGGTTGCCTTATCGGTTCCACTTGCAACTTTCATTCCTTGCGGCAGCCCAGTGCTTCTGCTGAGGGAGATTTCTGGCTGCCTCCTACTGCTCATTTGCTCCGGGATGTGGATTTATAATTTCATTGCAGGCACAAGCATTTCAGGCTTTCCTATTTGAGTTTCATCCACAGCTTCATCCCTGGCTCTGCAGTTAAAACCAGGAGATTTACATGGGTGTTAACGAATTTCATCCCTGTTTTAAACAATGACAATTTATCTGCTTAATAAAAGATGAAAAATCCAAGTATGAGAAATGCAACTGGTTTAGTTGGAGATGTATTTTTAAGAGGCTGGCGTGGGGGGGAGGGCGTGCCAGAGCAATCCACGTTTCATTTCAATTCCCCAGGATGAAAAGGTGATTCTGGCTAATTTGAACCTAGTCATTAAGCTGCTGTTTCAAAAACACAGAGTCAATTAAACAGCAGGCCCCCCCCCTCCCTTGCTCCGCAGGCCTGCCTTGTTATTAATCAAGGGACAGGGGGAATTGCTTCATCCACACTGCTCATGCTCCTGTCGCTGGGAGCCAAGTGCTGATCTGATTTTGTCTGATGAAAGATGCTTTCCTGCCTGCTGGCCAGGGTTAGCGTTGACTGGGGGGGTGCAGAGTGCTGGCAATGCAGTGGGGAAGCTGGGGGAGCCCAGGTCAGAGGGGGCCACCTTGTCCTTGTCCCCTCCCCAAGCCCCTCACCAGAAAAACAAGTTATTTATGTCTCACTGTGTCCCCTTTGTACTAGTATTTTACTTTGGGGGAAACCAAGGCACAGACAAGTGATTTGCCCAGCAGAAGGGAGAAGGCTGGTTGTGATTAAAGCCCGTCGTGTGAGTTTTAGCTCAGCCCTGCTCCTGCCCTGGGTGCACCCCAGTTTCCACCTCCTCTCATTAGCCTTGATGCCCCTTTAGCATCACTTTGAGCTTTAACAAAAGAGCAGGATAAAGGTGTGGAGAAAAGGCACCAGGCCAGAGCCCCATAGTGGACACTAGAGAAGCCCACAGGACCGTGTCCCTAGGTCTTGCTCGCCGATTAATTCAAACGAGCTTCAATATGAGCATTAATCAAAAAAGGACCTTATGCCAGGAGAAAGGGGACAGGTTGGGACAGGGGTCCCCTGTGCCCTGCACACCAATAGCCAGCTCCCTGCCAGGGGCCGTGGCATTTTGGGTGCTGGGTTGGGACCCGGTTCCTTCCACTTTAACCCCATGTGTCACCTCTGTCCCAAGAGCTTTGCCCAAATAATTCTCACCGCAATTGAGAATGGGGACCCATAAACCACATTGCTCCAAACTCTGCCTCTTGCTCAGCATCAAGACTGGAGATGGAGCAGGGCCAGACGGGTCACAGCTGAACACAAATGTCACCTCCTCCCATCGAGGTGTCCCTGTCCCCAGCTTGGGGAGAAAAGCAGAGAAGTGGCAGGGCCCCGGGGCTGTTGGCACGCAATGCTTCGGGGAGGGTCTCTGCCTTCGGAGGTGCTGTTCCAAGCAAGCCAGCGTTAGGAGCATCTTGACAAGTTTTACTGCTTTCTGGGGCATTTTCACACAGACTCAGCAAAATGATTTGGAAAAAAAAAAAAAAAAAAAAAAAAAAGGCGAGAGAGAAATAAAAAAAAAAATCACAGCTGCTCTGGCACATGCTCAAAATCCCAAAGTGTTTTTGGCTGAAATGTGCCAAGGGGAAAAAATATATCCAGTAAACAGAGAGGTAAACTCCCTTTTGCCCCCAGTTTGCCTTCCCATGGTGGAGCGTGGGAGCTTTCCCTGCTGAACCCAGGGGCCAGGGTTTCTCCAGGCCTGCCGGGGGTCTGTGCCAGCCCCCCAGTGCCACTGGACACGCTGGTCCCCTGCCAGCTCAAATGCAGCACTCCAGCACTGCCAGCTCCGGTGACAGCCAGTGATTTTTTTTTTTTTTTCCCCCCTTAAGGATGCAGCAGTGGGAGCCATGTGATGACTACAGACTCTTGGTGGTCATTAATTTTGACTAATGGAAACCTCGATTAACTCCTAGAAGGAGCCAGCTGGATGGCTCACGATGCATGCAGTGGATTCAGAAGGAGCCAGTGTTTGACCCTGCAGAAATCGGGCGGCCGGGGAGCTCACCGAGAGCCCCTTTGGCGCTGGACTGATGCTGTATTGCTCGGGGATGCCAGGGAGCCAGTCCTCGCTTGGTGGGGTACCATCCCTAGGGCACGGCTGGAGGGCAGCCCAGGCACCCCCCAGCCCCAAAATGTGACTGCACCAGAGCCACCAAACCACAGGGCCTGGGGACAGCACCATGCCCACCCTGGGGTGGATGCTGTCGGAGCTGAGCCTTGCCCTGGGACACACCACGGTGCCTCTTTCCTGGGTGCCTGCCGGCTCCGGGGGCACAGGGAGGGGGGTTATTCCCCCCTCCATGTGCTGGTTGGAGGCTTTGCAGAGACCCAAACCCGAGTGGAGAGTGACACCGCATGGCCAGAGGCAGCAAGGCCCTGGGTGCCCCGGGGACACCACCCCATGCTGTCCTCTCCCCGGGCTGGAGGGCAGGAGCCCCGCTCCATCTGCTGGTTCCCAGTCTGGACCGACCCTCTCCTGGGGACTTGCCAGGGTGGGACCCCGTGGGACCCCCCGGCACTGCCTGGCTGTCCCATGGGCTCGGTCTGGCCGGGTCCCGCATCGGAGCCCCAAAATGCAGCCTCCCCCCGACCCGTGTCACTCGGGCACGGCTCCAGCATGCAGACGGAGGGGCCTGGCCCACTGCCCCCGCGCCGGGGGTTTGGGGAGCTCAGGGCAGGGTCGCTGCCGCCCCGCAAGCGACGTACGTGACCTCCTCCGCACGGAGCCGGCGTTGTTCCCCCTACAAAGGCCGTTTCCTCCTGCTCGCTCTGCCCTGACCCCGATGTTTCTGTGTCTGCGGTTTTGATCTGCTTCAGAGCGTGAACCCCCGAGGGAAGACATCTCACCCTTGTATTTACCTACAAAGCACCGGACATACGTACCTGTTCTGCAAACACAGCCTGAGCCGATGACTAATCCTAGTTACTTTTAATAAATATTTGGTAACTACAATGAAAGTTTCTTTGGCCAAGCACCTGCTGTTCTGAGCTGTCCCCAGCAGAAACACCATCAGGCGAAAGGTTTTAATCTGAGCAGGAAAGAGAGGGACCTTTCCCTGCTCCGACTGCCAGGGCTTCGAGTGACAGCGGAGAGGAGCTGGTGCTTGGCTCCTCACCGCCCTGGCTCCCTCCTGCCTCTAACAACCCCGAAGTGAGCCCTTTTGCCACGTCTGGGTCAAGGTGTCCCTTCTGGCAGGGCAGTCAGCCCAAGGTGACGAACTCCCACAGAAGTAGGATTTCCCTCCATCTCTTTTTTTAAGGCCCATGGCTCAGTTTTGCAGAGCCACCAAACACCAGCGCCAGTTGGCTTCAGCAGGAGCTTTGCACGCCCAACAGCCCTCAAAAAAAAAGAAGGATAAAGCAAATTACCTCCGGTTCCCCAGCACAGGCTACATTTCTCCCGCTGCCACCCAGCACGATGCGTGCAGTGGGGCTTAGCCTGCCCCAGGTCCCCTTTGCAAGAGCCTCACTTCTGCAGCCGCTTTGCTGGGGGCAGAAGCGCTTGCACAGCACCCGGGTCCCTACACCTGCCTGTGCTCAGGGAGCAGATCGCTCCCGGCACGGAAGCGTGGGGGCTCCGGGGGCTCCCTCCAGGGCTGCTCACCCACAGCACTTGGCTCTCAGCCCCGCTGCAGCTGGGGACAGAGCCCACGGCCGATGATTTATCCCCTTTAGCAGGTGGGGCCAGCGCTGCCCAGCTCATTTTCTCATCCTGGCACCTGAGGCATTTTTGTTTGCCTTGCTAATCCAGGAAGGTGCTCCAGGTACCAGGATACATTAATAGAGGAATCACTGCCAGCGCCCCAGTTCCTCCTTCCCGCTGTGATCCTCAGCTCCAGAATGGGCTTTGCTGCTGCTGCCCAGCCCAGCCAGGCAGGGGTGCGGAGCCATCTGTGTCCCCAAGGGCCCCCGGCCACTGGCGGGGCTGGGAGCAGCCTGGTGTGGTGGGGGCAATGCAGTGACACCACAGCGGGGGGCCCTGGGGTGGGAAAGCCTAAGGAACTGCCTCATGTTGGGCTCCCCGCTTGACCCAAAAGCAGTGGGGAGCAGGAAATTTCAGGCTCTTAATCCAGCTCTGAGCGCAGCTGCCCACAGTGGCAGAGCATCCCCAGGCTGTCCATAGCTCAGGGGATTTGGGGAGATGGTGGCTGGGCTGTGGGGCAAGGGCAGGCAGCGAGCTGGGCACAGACACTGCAAATGCTCCCCCCAACCCACCCGGCTCTGCCAACAAACCCAAACTGCACATTTCTGCAGCACCAAGGCCCTCAGGAGTCCCCCCAAGGGCTGGGTACACATGGAAGGCAGCACTGCAGTCACTCTGCACCAGAGTGAACGGGCAGCGCACAACCCTTCCCACGGAGCCTCTGCTCTGGTCTGTGCAGGTTGGCTGAGCCACCTGGGACTCTGCTCACGAGTGGGTGAAGGACAGGGTGGAGGGAATCTGGCAGCACCAGTGTGACCACTGCCATCAGAACTGGCCGAGATGTGGGCTGGCGTGTGCTTGGGGCAGTGTGGCCATCCCCAAGCAGGTGAGCAGGAGAAGGGGTGATGAGCGGTGCTGGCACAGCAGGTTGTTTTGCAACACGCTGCCCGTTTCACCTCCTCTCTTCTTTGTGTGGCAGAGGTACCGACGGGCTGCTGGAAGGGTCCAAGGTTGCCTCTCTATCCCTAAACCAGTGCAGGGGTTCGTGCCGGAGCCGTGCCCGGCGGGATCCCAGCGCTCCTCGCTGCCGGAGGGCTGGGGGCGGCCGCTCGGCTGCCTGCTCGCTCCCTCCCCGCTAGGAAATTGCTCCCGCTGAAATTCAGCCCACATTTCCCTTCACTCGGCTGCGTGGTGTGAAACGCGCTCCCCGCCCCCGTCTCCCTCGCCCTCCCTCCGCGCGCGCCTCCTGCCTGCCTTTATCTGAGAGCGGCATCGAATCTCTCCCAGCAGCTCCAAGCTCGTTTTCAAATATCATTAGAAGCCCCTTTGCAGGCGATTAGGATTCCAGGCACTGCAGAGCCGCGGACGGCAAACACGCCATTCGCACCCGCTAGACGGAAACTGGCCCCGGTGCCTTCTCCGCCCCGTGTCCCCGCGACCCTGGTGTCTGTCTTCATGCTTCATGCAGGTAGACCAGGTTCTCCTCTCCTTAATTCACCAGCTCAAGCCACGGCTGTGTCTGCTCACGGCTCTGGGAGCTGCTGTTCCCGGCTGGCGATGAGACCGCTGCAGACGAGTCGTGGCAGTCTCGTCCCCAGTTCAGCTGAACAGAATTGCACGAGTGGAGCGCATAGCACGGGGGGGGCAATAAAACCCCAAAAGTCGTGCCTGGCTCCGCTGCGGGATGGCCCTTGCCGGGCTCTCGCACAGGGATGTTGCAGGTACGAGGTGTGCTCGCTGACCTCAGGGGTGCTGGCAGCGCAGGCAAGGGCGAGCTCACCGGGACCATTGGCCAGGAGACGCCCCCCCCTCACCCATTTCTAATGGCTCCCTCTCAGTTAGGCAGCATTTCTGATCCCCCGGTCACTCTGCAAGACACTGTCTTGGGAGAAAAGCTGCACGTTGGCGTAAATCGCTCAGGGAGGCATCTCTAACTGCTGCCAGGCTTTACCCCTTGTTTGGAAGGAACTAACTCAAAGCTCCAAACGTGCAGAGGAGACCACCCGCACCCCGGCATGGGCTCGGCGCCCGCCCTCCCAGCAGGTACCTGCCTGGCCCCTCTCCTCTGCGGTGGCCAGTGGCAGCTGGCGGGTGACAGTGGTGACAATGTTCTTCTCCGGCCCTTTGCTTATTGGAGGCTTTCAAGGTTTTCTTCACTCTGCTGTGCCCTGTCTCTGTTCACCCAGGCTGCCCAGGGGGATGTGGCCTTTTCAGTCCCTTTCGTGGGTCAGGATTGTGCTGAGGTGAGGGGAGAACCCCCAGCAATTTTCTCCATCTTCCCTGTCCTCACACGTATCACGTCCAGAAGATGAACTCAAACAGCGAGGGAAGAAACTCCCTCAGTCCCTGCCTTTTACTGCTCTGCTGAGTCCAGCACATGGGGTCCTGCTTTTTTTGGCTGCCTCCTTGTGCTCCACATCCCATGAGTGGGATGGGAGCCGTTATGTTGAAAGACATGACAAATTATGCTGGTATGCAGTGATGGTAGAGCTGATTCATAAGCCAGGTGGGTCTACAAGGTCTAATTTGGGATGGAAGATAGCTGATGAATTCTTTAGTAATAAGGAAGACTTGGGAAACTAACTTTTCTTTGATGAGCACATTATTACCTACCAATTATTACCTGCCATTGCCCTGACCATCCAAGCACTTGGCTGCTGCACGTCAGAGAGGCTGTCATGGTTAGGAAATAGGTTTTAAAGAGGAAATGCTTAAATAAGAAACAGCTTAAAATTTGCTGGGAGGATCATCCCCCATCTGTGTGTTGGTCTCCAGGGGCATTGGCCAACACCAGTTTGAAAACTGCAGTTTCTCCCCTGGGAAATCCAGCTGTTTCCAGGTGTTGAGCGTCTCTTCTGACCCACGCATGACGCTCGGCAGCGCCGGCTGCGTTTCGCCTGCCACAACAACCCTCATCCCTTCTGCCCTCCGTGGGGACCAGGAGCGGGTGTCGGGGTGCTCCGGCCACCCCGATGCTGAGCGACTCTTCGGGGCTGAGTGCGGCTCCGGGGCTTGAAGCGACTTCTCCAGTTTGACACCGCGGGAATTGGCTTGGTTGCTAAAAGCTGCCTGCGGCCGGGCAGGTAATTACAGCACCGCTGGCAGGCTCGTCCAGACGGGAGCACCTTGGAGGCTGGAGGAGAAAGGCTCTGCTTCGGCTGTTGACAACTCGGTGTGGGATCCGTGCAATTGGGGCTGCTCTCACACACCTGCTGGGGCTCCCGGGGGGGGGAAATGTGGGGTGGGGGACTGGTGTGGAGTGGGGGCTGCGGGAACGTTTTGGGGAGCATCAGTGCCGGAGGTAAGAACTGGCGCTGCACCTGGCACCCGGCCAGCGTTATTAGTGTCTCATTTTTACAGGCAACAAATCCACCCACGTCCTCGAGGGAAGGAAAAGCTGTTTGGAAACAAGACCTTTACCTGGCACACAGATCCGGAGATGTTTGTCACCCCACGCCTTCCCTGACCGAAGACGTCTCGCCCCGCGCCCGGCTCCCCGCACACTACCCCACGGGATTGGCAGGAGAGGGGCAGCTGTGCCCAAGGGACCACAGTCCCACCCCGGCCATCCCGTCCCCCTTCCCTGCTCATCATGCCAGCAACAGCTCTCTGCACCTCACACCGCTTAATATGCGAGAGGGCGCAAAGATCTCTGCACCCTGCCTCACGCGATGAATTATTAATCCAGCATTAGACAGGCTGGACAGTTAAATCTTTCCCACCAGCCATCCCTGGCTGTCTCCCAGCAGGCAGGGACACTGGGGCTGGGTTTCCAGGCACTACTGGGGGAAGTGGCCAGAGACTGAGTGACCCAGGCCAAGCACAATCCAACCTGTCTGGAGACCATGTCCCTTCCCCTGTTCCACCACTGAGTTGTGGGGAATTCAAGGTAGCTCTGACCCCTCGCCCTGCACCAGCCTTCTCTGCTCCACCCCAGGGTAAATCCTGGACCAAACCTTGGGGTCCTCCTGCCACATGCTGGGAAAGATCTGAGCACAGGGCATGGGTGCTGCAAGAGGAGGGGGTGCTCAGGGAGCACACTGCAGCGCCCGGGGCTGTTGCACAGAGCAGGGCTCCGAGCCCAGCTCCCGAAATGGGGGCAATTGTGTGGGGCAGGTACCAATGTTGGGGCTGCCTGGGGCAATTCAGCAGGGGAGGGACTGGCTCAGCTGATCCTTTACTCAGAAAGACCCAGGTGCAAAGGTGCTAATGCTGGAGCTGTGTATCACTGCACGCACCCGGGGAGCTGCGAAGGGACGTGCTTCGCGGGGAGCAGCATCCCCGCTCAGATCATACGAGCCTGGGGGGACACATCCACCTCGGCCCGTGGCTGGTGATGCTGAGCCAAGCTGTCCCTGCTCCAGCTCGCGGGGCCCGTCCCACCTCCAGGCTCTGCTCCACCTCGGTGGCAACACCTCCTCGCTCAGCCCTGTCCCTTCCCGGAACGAATCTCACAGAGGCTCCATTCAGTCAAGCCCCAGCATTTGCTGGAAGCCCCCAAACAGATCTCATGGGCACAAATGAGAGGAAGAGAGCAGGAGGAAGCAGAAGTGCATTACAGCTTAAGCAAACACTCAAGGAGGCATTGTCTTATCGTGCTCCACGTCTGGTAAAAACTACTAAAGCTTTATTAAACGTTAGGAGTAACAATAATCCATCACACTGCTGCTGTCATTAATCCTTGGTAATTGTTTCTATAATTAAAAGCCCCATTGTGTCTTGTCTCTCTAATATGATTTATCAGATAGGGACCACTCTTGCATGAATGATGCATGGCTGTTGGGAGGACATCTGCCTCGGGGCTGCTTGCATTTAAGAGAAACCATGGTGCCTGCCTTCAGCACCACTGTTCCCTCACAGTTCCCATCCCTTGTGTGCACCTCAGGGCATTCAACCCTGAGGATGAAATCCCCATCTTTGAGACACCCTTTTGCTGCCTGGACGTCAAGAACCGAGTTGTTTCGATCCTTTGTGCAAAGCTCCAGGCCTCTGATCAACAAGTGAGCTACAGCCAAGGACAAAACTAGCTCATGAGCAAAAATAGCAAAAGAGAAGCCACCTACTTCCCTGGAAGTGCGGGAGGGCTGGGGTTTGTGTCAGCAGATCACACCCCTGACTCTGATGTGAGCTGCAGTAAAGGTGTCAAACAAGGTGGGAGGACCTACTCTGCTGGTGATAAACTAGGTGGTCGTTAGATTCTTTTTCTATTAGAGACCCTAGAGCCAACGAGGGGACTGGCTGGAACGTGCAGTAGAAGATGCAATCCAGGGCGGTTCCTTGGTTGCACAGAGCTGTTCTGGGCACAAAGCTCCCTTGCCTGTAGGCTCCTTCTGAAAAAGGATTTTTGGTGATAAAACCGGGAGCTGCGAAGTAGGCTGGAAGAGTCATCTTGAGGTCCCAGCAGACTGCCCACCTCCACTACGCTCTGCGAGGACGCCAGCCCGGGGCAGGCGCCTGGAGCCCCTGGAAGCACCGAGCGGGGCACAACAGCCAGGGTGAGCCGCGCAGAGCAGGAGGTCCCCTGGGGACAGAGCAGCCTCACCCACCTCTTCACACTGCAGACTTTCAGGCACCATGCCCAGGTCTCCATATGGGGACACGACAGGAGGACGAGGCAGAGGAGCACCCACGGCTACGGGTGGGGTCCCCGGGGAGAAAGGGGGGTGTCAGAGCAAGGAGGGGACGGGTGGTGATCTACGCTCCAACTCTGTTCGTGCCACAGGTGCCTTTTCCCATGCAGACAGGCCCAGGGCACTCTGGCCAAAAAACCTCAGCCCCTTGGGGCTCTTCTGCACCCCATACCTGGAGCCACCCACAAGCACTGGGAGGTCACACATAAGCGCCAGCAGATCAGCTCTCTGGCAAGGACCTCACCCTTCCTTACCTCTGTGGGGTTGGGATGGGAGTTGTCCTTGGTTCTCAGCCTTCCCTGTTGCCTCCCATTTTTCTAAGCTAATATCTTGCAGCATCTTAAATGAAATATGAATAAATACAGCAAGTTTTAGAGAGTGCACGGATGAAGCTAATCGGACCTGAAAATTACTCTCCTTTCTTGTGTGAGTCACAAGCCTAATGTATGTGCATATTAATGCTCGCAGCACGCTCTCCTTCCCATCTTTGTTTTCAAGAGCTTTCACTGGGGGTTTAGCTAAAAAGACACACGCCACAGCTGCTGCGGGAAAGGCACAGCTCATTTCCCAGCTCAGCTGATCATGGCCATTAGCGTGGGGGGTCTGGCCTGCTGGATCTCACAACTTTTCCATCACTTTGCTCACAGTGTGACACACACAATAAGTCTCTGGGCCTCAGCTCTCCATCTCCCAGCTGGACGTCAGCCCAGTCGTGGCATTTGGTATAGCACCGGTTTCTCCATGCCACCCAACTGTGACCAACAGCTTGGCTCCAGTTCAAGAGACTACGATGAGCACAGCAGCACAAATATTGGCTCAAGGCCTTTGGAAAACTTCATCGTTCAGAATACACACAGGCCAAAAATATCTGGCCTGGAAACTGCACCTCCTAGGTGATGGCTCCATTTCTAGCAGCACCAGCGATGGCCAGGAACGCTCTGTCGCTGGTGTGATCATCTGCTCCCAGTTACACACTTGGATGCAGCCATTGAGGGGGCTGGGAGCCCAGACCAGCGCTAAAACACTGCTTAGTTGGTCCAAGGCATCCTTGGACACTCAGATCCAGCTAAGGCACCAGGAGCAGTGGTCAGCCCTGACAAAAAGCCCTCCCTGGCAACTGTGAGACTCCCCAAGGGCAACTGGGGGCAACCTGGCTGGGTCTCACCGAGCACATCCCTGAGCGAAGTAGATCCCACCCTTGGCCCTGCCTCCAAACCACCGCCTGCACCTGGGGCCACCCTGCCTCCTCAGAAAAAGGCACAAATTAATCCCCCAGTGTCCTGGGTTGAGTGAGTGGTGGAGTTTTTTTGGTGGCAGGGGAGGGGGCTATAGGGGTGGCCCCCTGCGAGAAGCTTCTCGAAGCTCCCCCAGCCCAAAACCACGACACCCAGTCGCGCAGGACCAGGGCACCTCACCCTGCAACCGTGCTGCCCAGAGCGGTGCGAGGCGAGCAGGTACCAGGGACGGTTGTTTGTCTCTTGGCCGCACAGACACGCGGCTGCAACACCAGCTCTAAACCCCACTGGTTTTAGAGCAGCTACACAGCGCTTCAGCGCCGGTTGTCTGCATCACAGACCCTTGGCACCGCCCGGAGCTTGTACCGAGCTCCCCAGGGACACATCAAAGCCTCCCTTGTTCCTGCGGCTGTCACGGCATGAAGATAAAGCTGGGATTATCGCTGCGAGCTGCCAGGAGATGCAGGCAGGAGCCTCCCGTGGGTGACAGCGCCGAGCAGGCGGCTGCCTGCAGCGCTGAGGGTTTGCACCCCCTGCGGAGGTGCTGGGAGGCTGAGGGGGACAGGCAGGAGCACGGGCAGAGGGAACCCCCCCAAAATCGCCCCTCTGCTTCGGAGGAAGGGGGCTGCCAGGGCTCCCGCTGCTTTTCGGGAACTGCAATACCAACTGCCTGCTCTTCCCACTGGCAGGGATACTGGTTTTGCTGGGGCAGAGGCGGAACCGCGCCAGGCACAGCGCCGCGGCCCAGCATCTCCAGGGGTTCACAAGCTCATGTTTTGCTTTTCACACAGCAGGGTCCCTTCGAGAGCAGGAGTGAAGAGAAGTTGTTGCTGGGCTGGAAGAGGCAGGGGACGGGGTTCAGGTGGTGCTCAGTGCCTGCCCCTCACTGCTGGAATGGTGTGACTAACCAGTTCTGGAGGGACCAGGAGACTGAACCAGGAAGAGAAGCCTGATGAGAAGAGAAATGCTGTGGTTTCATGTTCTCCCAAAATAGAGGAAAAAAAAAAAAAAAAATGTAACAGTTACAACCCATAAAGATGATTTTGCTGGAAATTAATGTTTTGAGTCCCGAGCAGTTAGATGAATGTGACTGAAAAGAAATGCCTCCTGTAATTTTAAAAATTACACTTAACCTCATTATTTCTAGTGTGCCAGGACAGAGGCGCTGTAGCTGAGCACGTTCCCCTGCACACGAGGAACCCAGCAGTTGCCCCTAAAGGACAAACAGGAACAATTTTTCTCTGCTCCTTGTAGGAAAGAGCAAAATGCTTCTTCCGGCCCTGGAGCAAGGTTGGAAAAGGGTTTCTGACCCACTCGATTACCAGCTTTGAACAGCAACAGCATTTGTTAGGAAACTGCTCCACAGGAGGCGAGTGCTGCTCTGCCCGTCAGCCCTGTTACCAATGGCTCACCCCTCCACTGAGCATAGCCTTGCAAATCCATTTCTCCATCCTAATTAGGCTTCATCCAGGGCACAGAGCCAGCAGCCTGAGGAGGAGAGGATGCTAATGAGTGCCAGTCCCAGGGGAGCCCCCGTCACCCCCTTTCCCTGCCTGTCCAGGCCACGGGGCTGCTCCCCTGCCACCCCAGCCCCCCACGCTCCCAATGACAGGCCCAAGGTAACCTGCCCGTGGCTCCTAATTGGATTTGCTCATGCTAATTACAATAATTTTTGCCTCAATTAAGCCATATTTTCCCACGCAGCTCCCTTGTCATAGGTCTAGCAGAGAGCCCTTTGCAGGCTGCTTGGTGCTCATGTCCCCTAGGGACCCTGACCATCAAGTCACCTTCACTTACCCCTTCAGGGTCTACTCAAGGGCCATGCTTGTTTCTTCATCTCCTTACCACTGGATTAACCCCTTAATTCCTCTCCCTCTGCCCATCCAATTCTCCCTCCTTCCTATCTTTTTCTCCCTCAGTACCTGGCTTGCTCTTCAGTGGCCCTTGCCAAGGAGATGGGACTGGCCCTGGTGTCACCCACAAAGCCACTAAGACTAAATGGACCCTGGGGCTATAGGGAAGGTGCAGACCTCAGCTCTGGGACCTGCAGGCCAGATGGTTTCCACCATCCCGACTGCTCTGATCTGCAGGAGGAGGCGGGGAAGCATTGCCTGAAAAAGCAGCAACTGGAGATTTCCAGGGTGTGCAAGGGTGGAGGGAGCGAATCCGATTCTCAACACAACCCTCCACTACAGCTTAGCTTCTCACCATGGCCACCCCCCTCTGCCCAGCTCCGAGGGGAAGGGTGAGGGGGGAACCACACAAAAGCTGGGTTTGGGCGATGCCCAGGGCTATGCCCAAGTGCAGCAGAGCCTCAGCTGGGCACATCCCACACCCCCTCTTGGGCCTTTTTGCAGAACAGGGGATGCTGACGAGGACTCCATGCATCTCCAGCCAACTGGAATTCAATAACCTGGCTCCCTCAGGCTGCTGCTTGTATTGTCCAGCCCCAAACAGAGCTGGGCTACAGCCACTCTGCGTGGCCTGGGGCACATCCCTGTGCTTCACCTCCCCACACCGGGGGAAAAATGGGCTAAAAAGCCACAGAACGGGACAGGGAAGAATAGGGAGAGAGGGAAGAGATGCTCAGAAGTGCTTTGCAGATTCTTGTCTTTTGGCAGAATGGCAGAGTCTCTCATCCCTCCTGTGCCCTGCTCTCAATCCCCCTTCTTCACCTAGATGTACAGAGCGACTAAAGTCATCAAAAAGCATCAGGTTCTGTAATATCACATCCCAGCGAACAGGCTGGCTGCATCACCACTAAACTGCCCCAAACAGCCTTTTAGCAATGAATGTGTATTTCTGGGATGTACAAGCCTTATCCTACCACAACTAGATGAAGTCCACGCGCAAGCAGGTGTTTGGGGCAGCTCACTCACAGCCCCGCAGGACCCATTACCCCCCTTGCAGCAGCGGCACCCGTCAGGCCACCAGCAGCCCCTGCTACGTTCAGGCACGTCCCAGGCAACCAGCCACCTCTCTCCAGGCTGAGCCTCCACACCCTGGCAGCAGCATGACCATCAGCTCCCTTCTTTTCACCCTGTCACCACAGACATGCACCACCTACCTCCTTAGGCTGAATCCAAGGTGATGACCTTGGGATAAAGCAGCTCTGCAGGTAGTTCTCACTCCACCAAGCCATTTACTTCCTCCATGCTTGCCTGAGGAGGTCTCTTCTTCCTAAGTCAGGGCTATAAAAACCTAGGAAGCTTTGGGCATGCCCCTCATTGCAGGCAGGTGTGCACAGAATTAATTCTCAGGTGAATTCAAGGAGTCAGATTTAGTGCTAGTTGCTTCCTCACTACATTAAGGCATAATCACTCTGCAGCCTGGCACCCAGACAATGGACAAAGCCGCCTCTATCTCCACATCCAGTGCTACTAAAGCTCAGGAGCAAGCAGGAAAAGCCTGCACAGATTTCAGAAAAAGCCCTTACCTATCTACACACCACTAAAGGATGTTTTATTATTCTCTGCTTTGAAAATGCTGGCTGCAAATAATAGGAGAGCTATCAAACACAAACAAGGAGCAACCGAATTAATGCAGAGCCCGATGTAATATCCAGTAGTTGCAATATCAGCTCCTTTGACACTTAAGAAAAATCTTGCAATTATTCAGCAGTAATGAAAACAGTGCTAGTGTGGCTGCAGATAATGCCAGGTAAGAGGCATACCTGCATTTACAGAGAGACTGACACAGGTAAGGATGCTGAACAGCTTCATGACTCGGGACTGTTCTGCAAAAATAGCTGATCTAACCTGGGAAAAAAAAACAAAAAAAGGCTCTGCTTAGTCCAAGACATGCCCCACTGAAACAGAGGTACAAGGGGCCACTTCCAGGTCTCTGACCAAACCTGTATGGGGAAAGCCAACTTTACAGTGCCAGGGAGGGCTTTAAGGGCTGCAGGTCGAGGTGTCCTGACCCAGCCACTAAAATACAAGTATTTCTTCTTTTAGATGGTTCACTGCTGGTCAGAGCGGCCCTTTGCACAGTCACGTTAGCCCAGCAGGAAAAGCTGCACAGAGCACGACATGCCTCAGAGCTGCTTTTGACAGAAGAAACAATCTTTAATTAGAAAGACATTAGCATCCTTGATCACAGCAGGGACTGGGAGTGAGGACACCTCCATCTTCATTTCTGCCCTGCCTTTGAACTCCCCGTGATTTTTAACTCCTCATTCTTTCTTGTAGACCATAGGAATTGGGAGACATGAGAACAAAACCTCATGATATCTCAACACCTCCCTCCCTTCAGGGCTCAGAAGGATTGATACTATTTTAGAGGCTTTGCCCATGTCAGGGGGCAAGCACAGACTAAGCTGGTAGAGGTAGCAGTAACCATCTGCTGCTGCGCTCAGAGCAGGGTCGGCCTGGCCCACCCAGGTTAAACCTGCCCAAGATCTCAGCTTGTTCAGCACAACATCCCTGCTGCAGGATGCCGGTTATTTTTAAACAGTTGGAGCATTGTTAGTCCAAGCTGATACACACACAAATATAGCTGGAGGCAGTCGTGCCATCAGACACAGCCTCCAGGCACGCCCTGAGCGAGAGAGCCAAACACCCTGAACTGTTCCCATTTTTATACTCACATTTGGAGGAGTTACTGCTCTTCGCAGTTTCAGAGACTGTGACTTGTTCCAGGCAACAGATCAAGTGTTGGCCAACCTCAAGTGCCCACATTCAGGCACCTTCTGATCCCAATCTGCTTTTCCAGACCCTGAATCACCCTTTGCTCAGCTCCTGCACTGAACCAGGGTCCTCTGTCAGATCCCTGGGGAGGGAGAAGGCTCTGTGCAGAAGGACCCAGGTATAAAGAAGCCAGAAAGCAGACCGAAGACCTCTGTTTGCCGAGCAACACGGACTCCATGTGAAATTGGTTGGTTTATCCCAAAGGTACAGACTTGCTAGCCCCCTGTATTTCTGGGGATGACAGGTATGTGGAGGAAGGATTTTTTTTTTTTTTTTTTTGAAGCAGCCATCCTGCACCTCTGCAGCCAGCCAGCACAGGGCCCTGGAGAGACCAGTCAGTGTGGCCCTGCTTGGGTACCGCCACATGGAAACCCAGCTCCGCTCAGCCTGAGCCTACACCACCACTCTCTGCCCCCCTCTCCTTCCCATCACACATTTCAGCATTCCCAAAGCCATCACCCACTCGGGAGCCACGAAAAGCTGCTCCACAGGAGGGATCAGAGGGGAAGGTCCCGCTGGCAGCCCCATACCCTGGGCTCCCAGCAGTAGTAGTGTGTCTGTGCCATCTGGTACACAGGAAGAACCTGCCAGCTCCAGATGCTGACAGCCAATTGCATCCCAATTCATATGAAAAAAATAGGGTAATTTTATTGTAAAGCTCAAAAAATAACATGGTATTTGACCAGACATCTTACTGGAAGACACAGCTGCCCCAGGGAACCAGGCATTTACACCCACAGCAGAGGTCCAGGTCCATGGGTCAGGGTTCCTGTTTATCCTAGAAAACACAAGATATTTTAGCCAAAACTCTGGCCAGCCATTACTGACACTGGCGGGGTGAGCTGCTGACCACAAACCCACCCACCCTGCACCTCTCCTCACCCTCCACTTCTCTGCAAGCCAGGCTGCTGAGCACCAGCTTCGTGGGAATTGGGAGGGTATCCACCAGTGCTCTGGCAACAGATGGGTCTGGAGCAATGAAGGACTCTCCCACAAATCCACCCCAGTTTGCAGTGCAAGATACCTGGGCCAGTGAGTTACGGAGGGCTCGTGGTGACCTGCTGGTTAGTGGCTCTGGGTCAGAGGTGGGTACTGGCACAAGATGCTCAGCTGGCATCTGGCAGCCCTGTCACGCAGGGGTGAAGAGCTTGGGACACCTCTCCTGCTCCATGCTAAAAGAGGGTGGGTGGGATTAGGGCTCAGCACAGAGGAGTCCTTACCCCGTACTGCGACAAGCTGCTGCTGTCATCACCGCCTGCATCAGCCTCCTGCTCACTGCCATCCCCACTGCTCACGTCAGCTTGTGGCTTCTGGGCATCGCTATCATCCCCACTGACGTCTGGAGCATCTCCCCCACTGCTGGACCCAGCTGCATCCTCTGGTCCCAGCTCTGTGCTTGCAGCCAGCAGCTCTGGGGTATCACTAACCCCAGCCGGTTGTATGTCCTCTGGCTGCAGAGACAGGGTCATGGTCAGACTGCAGCTGGGCAGCACAAAAATCCATGAGTGATCTCATGAAATTCAGAGTAGTCCGAGTAACCCCAGACACCTCTCCTTCTGTAGGCAAGGGAACAAGGACTTAAGTACATTCTTCCAGGTCAGTATTTGCAAATGTACCCAGGACCAAGGCTACGGCCAGCATGGGGCAGGAACACTCACCTGGAGATCTGATGACTCCTTCAGCATAGTGATCCCATCCCGCTCTTCAAGCTCTAGGTCTTCCTCAGTGTCATTCTGGGACTCATATTCCTCACTATCTGTTTCCACATCTGAGAGCTGGGGAGGAAAGCAGCAGTCTGAGCAAGGACACACCAGCCCTATTCCCAATGTCATTGGGAGCCACAGCCAAATAGCCAAGGATGACAGGGATGTTGCTTTGCAAGGACATAAACCAAAGGAAGACTTTAGTGTATGGGACAAGTGGGGCACCCACACCTTTCAGACACTGATGAAGTGATGTTCAAGTGCTCTTTGGACAGTCTTCAGCCCTCAGCGTGTGTACAATAAAGGAAACCTCCTTACAGCTCCCTGCACGGGCTCCTCCGCAGACCTGGGCAGTGGCACTCCCGGCAAACCAAGAGCACACAGAGACCAAACACAATAATCTGCCAATTGCTCAGCCCCCTGAGAAGTAAACCTGCTCAGCAGCCAGGACATCATACCTCATATGTGATGTCTCCAGAGTCCTCCTCTGTCAGGTCACTGTCCAGTAACACCAACAAGGACTCCTGCTCCTCCAGAGCTACGTCATCCCACTTCCTCTTGTTTGCTTTGCTAAATGGGTTGTTTGGAGCTTCTTGGATCTCTGCAGGGATTCATAGGAGGCACAAAAAAACCAAAATCACAACACATACAGAATAAATATACATCTGTGTGCTTCCCAGCTTTTTACGCAGCACAGACATTCCAGACTGAGCGTGTTTTGATGTCATGCTGCGTGCTGCTTAGCTGCAAAGCCTTCAGGTATTCCAGGAGGCCACAGCTCTTACCATGGGACATGTTGCTCTGGCCCCAGTCTGCTGACAGGTAGCCCAGGATGTTCTGGATCCTGGTGGGGACAGTGGAGGGGAGGAAGCATACTAGTCTCCCCCAGAGCTTCTTGGCAAGTTGTCCAGGCCTGGTGGGAGTCTGTGTGGGGCAGACTTTGCTGATAATGGTCTCCACAGGGACCACAAAACCAATCCAGACTAATGTTTTCTGAAGAATCTTCAGCTGCGAACAGAGGTACATTAGGACATGTGAGAACTTCCAGATATTTAAAGTCCTCAGTGACACTTTTAAACCCTGTTCTGTCCCAGTGTGGAGTTGAGATTGGGATCAACTTCAGCCAGGTAAACCAGGACCAGTTAGACCGTGCATTGTCCAAAAAGACTCACCGTCTCTCCCAGCCCAGAGAAGGAAAGAAACACAAATGCTGCAACAGCCAGTAGCAAAAAGGGAACAAGACAAGACCAAACCAGGCAGAGGTCAAAAGCTGAAACAGGAAGGAAAGCAGAGGACAAGTACACACTGAGTACAGTGCAGTGGGAAAAGACTGAAAGAAGAGAGAATATCTAGCAGAGAAACCAAAGGAACTCTCAGTCTCAAGGTTTTGTAACCCCATCAGCTTGGCTTCAAACACCTCCACCAGCAGGAGCATCACCTACCAGGTACTTGACAAAATTCAGCTGAAGGACCTGGCCCAGGAACCTCCTGAAGAAGGAGTAGGGCTCACTGCAGGTAACCGGCCTCCCCTAGTCAGAGAAAGAAAGGTCAGACACCCTCCACACCAGCCCTGACAGCACCTCCAACCGAAACAACTCCTTTAGCATCTGAGGATCTCTACCTGTTCTGGGTTGGCCCGTGGCCTTAGTTGCTGCTCCATGAAATCCAAGAACCTAGACCAGTCAGAAACCCAGCTTAGCCCAGTCTGCAGCCCTCAAGCTACTTGTAGCTGCTGGCCCAGCTGCTCCTCATTGCACTGATGAGCTGCTGGCCCCACTAATCAGTGGGACAGCCCCATGCCCTCCCATGGGGGTTGCTCTAGTAGGAGCACTGCTCTTGATGCTTTGTTTAAGGGCTGATGGCCCTCAATTAGGGGCTTATTTTCTCTTAATTGGGGGTGGCTGTCTCCTCTTGGGGGTTGTAGCTTGCCAAGACTCTGATTTGGGATATCTCCTCTCTGTGCTGATGGAAATAGTTGAAGGACAGAGGAGATGTCAGAAAGCCTGCTCTGCTGAGCCCCCAGTGATGGGAGAAGCTGGACCCCGGGTGAGGGGAGGCCTCTCAGCATCCCACCCCCTCTGTGCCCTCCCCTTGCTCCCACACTGGGGGGAAGCTGGTGGCTGGATTTTGTTCCAGTCAATAAGATAAAAAGGAAGGGAGGAGGTGTGGGTTTTTTTGAACCCACAGACCGATCACCAGCCAGCAGTTCTGCGCACGCGCGAACACACACGCACACTCCCCTTCGTAGAACAGGCTTAGCTGAGCTCCTAGAAGCACCTTCCAGATGCTGCTTTGCGGCAGATCCTCTCAGCACCTGCTCTGGGCACTCTCTGCGATTTTAGCTTTGGACAACAGACCTGCTGACTCCCACGTGCAGCCCAGCATCAATCCTCCCCCTTGCTCTACGCTTGGCCAGGGCTGGGCACCACAGCGTGCAGATGGGCTGGGGTTGTGTCTCTGACCAGTTCATGCCTCACAACTACTGGAAGGGATTTTCAGCTGTTATTTCTACCAAGCAGGTGGTTTTGAAGCGGGGAAAGGCATTTAATGTTTGGGTGTCTCTTTACCCTGTTGCAAATGCTGGCAAGGCCTGGGGTGGGCACAGTGTGGGGGCATTGCCCTCGGGGTGAAGGGCACAATGTTGGGGTAATGGAGCACCCACCTCCCTGCTCCATCCAGCTGAACAGGGCATTGTGGCAGGGGCGACCCTGCAGAGCTGGAGATCTGTATCCAGCATCTGCAGATCTTTCTTGCAGCCCTGCCTCTGGCCACACATTTGGGGGAGAGACGTGAGAACCCTCAGCAGTGCTGGGATGTGGCTGTTTACGATGCTCTGAGATGGTCTCCTGGGCTTGTCCAGGCTCCCAACCCCTGTTTGTGTCAAAACAAGCCTGGCCTTGCTCCTGCTCCTGCTGAAACCCATGGCAGAGCCTCGCTGGTTTCCAGCATGGGACATCACAGCATGTTACAACAGCCCAGCTGCACTGCTGCAGGAACAGACCCTGCACCACACAGAAATGGAGCTGCTTTTTCTCTTCATCCTCTGCAGAGCAGGAACCAACATAAAGCAGCCATTATCCACTTGCTAGTGGAAGAGGCTCCCTTAGCCAAGCTGGGGTGGCAGGGAAACCTGGCTCTGCAGCTCTGCCCGGCTGCAGAGGGGGAAAATGCAAAGCAGCCTTTGGCTGAGGGTCCTCTGGGTTTCGTGCTCCCACCCGGGGGATGCACAATGCCTCCCTTCACCGTGGCCTCATGCCCTGGGGGTTGCCTGGGACCATTCCCCCCCCCCCCCGCCCCCGCAGTCCCATCCCCAGCTGGGATGGGAGCACAGAGATGCCGTGAGAAACAAGCCAGCACACAGCGACAGCAGGGATGGGAGGAGGGACTCGGGGGCCCCAAGGGTTGAAATTGCCCATTTCTCCAGGTAATCGCGTGGGCCAAGGTGGAGATTTTCCTGACGGGAGTTTTGCTAGACGGAGCTGAAGCGTTCGTCTCCCTCTCTCAGCTCCGGCTGCCCCTTCTGCTCAGCTCCAACCTGATGCCCACGGACGGTGACTCATCCTGCACCGGCCACCGCTCGCCGCTGCAGCCCTGGCTCACGCCGCCCCTCCAGCTCTTCCCCTCCCCGGGGCCCCCCCCAGCTCCCGTCTCACGGGTGACAGGAGCTGGCCGGCGCCGGTGGCTCTGTATGTGAGCGGGAGGGCAGGAGCAGAGGTTGGGGGTGAGTGTCTCCTTGCCCATCCCTTTCTGCCCGTCTCCCCTGTGCCCAGGTGGGTGACAAATCGCTGCTGGTCCGGAGGGAGCCGGTGCAGGGACCTGGCAGCCGTCGTCACGGCGCGTCACCGCGCAGGGAGCAATCAGGGCTGGCTGCAGAGCATAAATACAGAGCGCTGCTCCAGGCAGCCCTCTCGGTCCCACCACGTCGCTCTGGGAGGGGATGCTCTGTCCCCACGCGCTCCAGAGCAAGAGCTCCAGGGACATCTTCCTCCACGTGGTGACCCCCGACCGCATCCCGCAGTTTATTATCCCCTCTCTGGACATCCACAAGAAGCACAGGAGCTCAGGCAATGGGAAGGGGCAGCCAGTGGGGACGGCTTGGAGGAACAGCTCGGACTCAGCACCGGAGGATGAGCACGATGTGCCCGGCTCTGGCTCGTGCTGCTCTAAGGCCGGGCTCCCTGCCTCTGTGCAGGCTCTCCCAGACCCCACTGCTCGGGCAGCTCTGTCCCTGCCCCATCTCCCCAGGGTCATCACCCCGTATGGCTTTGTCACCCTGGGGCAGAGCCCACAGGTCACCAATGAAGAGGCGTTGTTTTTTCACTCGGGCTCAGGTTACCCTCGAGGTCCTGCTGCTGAGATATGTCCCGGCTGGCAGGAGGAGCCAGGATGCTGCAGACGTCCCGGGATGCCTGGTGCTGGGGGTGGCGGCTGCTCCAGGATGGGTGGAGGCCTGAGGGACCACGAGCAGCCGAATCTCCATGCCACCGGGCACAAGGATGGTGGAGGCAGCCAGGCCTACAGGACTCCAGGACTTCCCCTGCCCAGGCGTGCCAGCCCGCTCAGAGACATCCAAACCAGAGATGTTCTGGAAAACAAAGAGGCAGAGAAGAGAGAGAGGAGGCTCCTGGGAGTGGGCTATGAGAGGAGCAGCTCCAGCCTGGAGCTCCCTGCTGAGACACCCAGGAAGAACTTGCTCCAGAGGATCCTCAGGAGGCACCTTGGCCATGCTCGGAAGCTCAAGCCTACGAATTTCACTCTCCACTGATCTTGCAAAGCAGCTCTGAGAAACAGAGGTTCCCTAAAGACTTGGGGAAGAGAGACATCCGCAAATGCCTCAGATGTGTCACTTTACCTGGATGAAAAGCACTGATTGGCATTGCCTTTGGCATTGCCCTTGGCTGGGGCACCCCAAGGGCTGTGCAGCAGGAGACCCCGCAGGGCCAGGGGCTTTGCTGGCCGGGGCAGGACGGGCAGCAGCGGTGAAGCTGTGCAGGGCAGGCTGGGGAGCAAAGCAGGCTGCAGGTTTGTAACCATGCAAATGTCTGAATAAAACATTTCAACTGACCAGTGCACCTCTCCTTTTTTCTTGCCTGTGCCAGCAGTTCGGTATCACCAGGATATTTTGGAGCACTCCCTCCTATCGTACCCCCAGTCTCAGTGGCTCCTGCTGTTGATCTCCAGGTGAAAGCAGGCCCAGCAAGGGCTTAAACTGCTGAAATGCAAAGCAGGTCACTGTCTGAGCCCCCCAAGACATGAGCTGCAGCAGGCTAGCAGAGAAGAGTGATCACACCCACTTTACGGCTGGTTTCCAGCTTTGTGGGTGTAGGGTGGGATGTTTGAACGTGTCAGGGTCCCTCTCCCAGCCTGTCCATCACAGGCAGAGCCTCTGCTTTCAGGACACAGCAGCTTTCCTGAAATAGTTACTCCACAGGGTACAGTTGCCAACCGCTCTTAACCAGCTGCGATAAAGCGAGTTTCACGTTATTGGCTGTGCTCTCATAAATTGCTTTTCGCTTTTATTGAGAAGCAGAACCTGCAATGCCAGAATGAAAGCGTTCATGGTCAGCAATGTTTTGGGGCTAATGGAGCAGAGCCTCCTGGGTCAGCAGCGCTGGGCTGCTGCCACGTTCACTTTCAGGGCTCTTAATTCTCAGTGAAGAGTCCTGAGAGGTGGAATTGGGAGGGCTGGTTCCAGTCCAGGCGGGCAGCTGGAGTGCAGCCAGCTGGGGGACACTGGGATTCAGCTGAGGTCTCTGCAATAAGACCAGGCGGAGCAGGCAGCAATCAGGTTTTGCATCAGGGCCATTAAACGGGGAGTTTATTAACTCAGTTTGGTTCCCATCCCTGCTGGGCTGGCTGCGTGACCTGGGCCACATCCTGCTCTAACTCAGTGGCTTGGGTTCCCCCATTTCTTCGGTCTTGTTCGACTATAAGCTCTTTGCTGGAACTGCCACTTGCAAGGGAGCTTTGCCCAGTGTGTCTGAGCACCACCCAGCAACAAGGATGAGCAAGAAGCAAGCCACAGGGCCCCAGAGTCCCTCCTCTCCTCCAGACGATGCTGCATGAAAGCACCAGCGCGCAGAGGACTTCAGCGTCGGTGTGAAAGGGGGGTGGGAGCTTTTCATAGTGCAAAGCCCAGACTCTCCAGGCGTATACGTGCCCTCCTGCACGGCTCGTGGCATGGATATTATGTGCTCTTTCTCCAGCACAGGAGAATGTGGCAGCCAGGGCTGCTAGAAAGGGAGCTGGGATCAGTTATGCGACAGAAAATCCTCTCAACAGCTATAAGGAGCACTGGCACTAAGAGGTGAGACAGGAACTAAGGCTTCTGAAAATTTAAACTGATCTCCAGCTCCTGAGGGCATCACCTCTGTTCAGCACTTAGGGCTGAGAGGGCAGATTGAGTTACCAGAGATTAATAAACGAATGGTTATCAGTTACTTGAACTGTGATATCTGAACATGTGCATGCTCCAAGCTGACAGGAAAACGTGAATTAAGCCATGCTCCTATAAACCTCTCTCCTTTTTCTTTTGATGCTTAAACTACTACATAGTAATGACTCTGTCTAACTGCCTCATCATCTTCCAAGGGGGCAAATCCTTGATGGAAGCTGACTGAAATGGAAAGCCTGCTGTGTTTAGCAATTAAACCTGGAGATTGGGAGCTAGGACTCCTGGGTTTTATTCCCTGCCTGGTGACCTTCCTGAGCTCCTGGGAGCCTTTTTGTGACCCTTACTTTGTCTACAAAATAGGAAGAAATCTGCTCTGCTTTGCAGGTGGATTGCAGGGCTTCATTCATCCTTGTTCACAAGACATCACCGGTGCCCTTGGCAGGATTTCCCAAGGGAAGAAATATTATGATATGTTATTACAGCCTGACATGGTACAAGACTCATTTCCTCTGGATGTGCCAGCATGGGGATTATCAACCCAGACAGAATCACAAATTAAAGGTTTGTTTAAAATGGTTGCAGTGGGGATTGCTACGTGGCAGGCGTGGAGCCGGGGCTAAGCTGGGAAGAAAACATCAATCCCCTGCAACACAGCAAAGGTGCTCTGCGGTGAAACTGTGCCTCTCTGCCATATATCTGCTGGCTGCCAGGTTACAGCTCAAGGCATCTCTCCAGCCTGTGAAGTGAGAAGGACAATATCTCCCACTGGAGCAACGTGCCTCTGAGATTTACAGGCTGCCCTTTCCCTGCAAACCCTGATCCAGGCAGTGAGAACGTTACATCAGGAGACATCACTGATGTGGCAAGATAAATAGTTGTTACCAGCGGCTGATTATTCTGCCCGGGCCTGGTACATTTTCTAAATGCTGTTTCTGTCTGACTCAGAATTTTGTTCTAGCCTCCTGCAGGTACAGACAGCAGAAAAGCTCGGGGCTAATTATCCACTCTTATTCCCACATACAGCGGTTTTAGCAGCACAAACCACGCTTGGCTGTAAGTAGGTGGAATCAGAAAAGTAACCAGTTCAAATCTCCTGAGCACGAGGTGCTGGATCGGGGACAGCTCTCGAGATCCTCTGCAGCCGGCAGCTTCTCCAGCACCCTCCTGCGAGTCTCCACTGCCGCAGCACCAGTCGCTGCCGTCCCGTTGAGCCGCAGCCTCCCCTGGCCCAGCTGGGACCCTCTCCCATGGTACTGAGATCCTTCTTCCCTTCGCACTGACCCCTCCGAAGGTTCAGATGCTCCAGACGCCAGTTTATTTGAAAGAAAACCAGCCTAACTGGGCAGACACCAGGAGCACTTCTCAATGCCTCAGTTCCTGCAAACTCTGTAGCAAGAAAAATAAACAGACCTTCCCTTTGATCTCAGTGGGTCTAGTATATGTCTCAAGGTCTCTATGATGGCGTTGCCTCCCCTGTTCTCTAGCATTTCCACTGCAACCTGTGGAAATCAGCATATATTACTTTTCTTTTCAAACAAGCCCAGCTTTCCCCCGGCCAGGCTGTTACCATCACTGGTCACATCGGCACTGCAGCCCAGCACCCTCCTGTTAGACTCTATAGGGGCAGAGCAGAGACATACCCACCCCCCCCCCCACCCCCCCCCAGGGATGCCAGTCTCTCACTGTTGACAACCTTGGGTACCACAAATGTCACCTATTCCATGATGAGGGAGGGGTGTCGGTCTCACAGACACCGGGCCCTATGCAGCAGCAGGAATCCGGTGGGAGCAACAAACATTTCTCTATGTGATCTTTATGCGATGGAGCACCTGGCCTTCCCGAGATCAATACTGAGCTGCTGTCTTTGCCAAGAATTTTATAGTCAGTGTCCATGCCTGCCGGGTGAGATAAACCCCTTCATGTGCTCATTAGCTACACAGCTCCTCTCCCAGATAATTGGCGCTGGAAAGGTCATGCTCTGGCTATGAGACAGCCTGCCGCAGTCAGGAGTCCCAGGGAGGCACGTGGGGCCGGAGACCGGGATGCTCTGACTCCAGTGGAGTTGGGAATGCACTTTCCCAGCTGGTTGCCCACGTGGAACTCGGTTCTCCTGCCCTCCACCCTGCTTACCCCTCCCGAAACCCTCCACGCCGCGGGCACCTGGATGCTACGAGGGTAAGAGCATCCCCGGGGGGTTAGATTTCAGCTCCTCAGCTGGCAGGCCGTTTGTGACCAGGTAGCGACTGCCACCGATTTAGCTGTTACTCTCCTGTGTTCTGTGGACGGGTTGGTTTGCTCGTTTCCATTACCGCCGGCGTCCGACGGCCAAGCTGCGCGCGTTAGTGGCGAGTGGCACAGGGAAAAGGCACAGGGAAAAGCAGCAGGACCTCTGTCCCCAGCCGCAGGGGTTATAGCTGTGTGAGTGCATCCAGGTCCTCGCTTTTCCCTTCAGATGCTCCTGGAAAGCCAGCCGTGGCGAGATCGATCCACTCACGAGGAGGAGAAATACTAGTTATATTCCCTTCCTCAGTGTTTACTTTAAACCCCAGCGTGATCATCTGTTGCTCTTCATGAAGAGTTGAGCATCATATCTGAGTGATTTTCAAGTGGTTCCTCTTGCTCTGAATATATTCAAATATCTCTAGAGAAGGGGTTTACAGTGTGCAACTGGGAGAGTGTGCGGGCACAGCTGGCACACAGGGGCTGCAATGTTATCTCTGGACATCTGTGCTCTATTGCTGGAGCCCAGCTTAATGGAAAAGCAAAGACAAAGCAGCTTCTGTGCTGTGAAAAGGAGGAAAATTCCTGGCTGAGCCCATCCCACGGCACCAGGTGGGACGTGGCGATGGGAAAGCAAGAGCATCCAGGACAGGGAAAAGCTCAGCAGGGTTAGCAAGAGCCAGGCTGCTGCAGACCTGAGCCTGCCCGGTGGGACAGCACTGGCAGCATCACTGGGGGGAGAGGTGGGCTGGGACCCGGCACACACTTACCCACCTTTGGGGAGCGTGTAGGTGTGTCTGTGAGCGGGCACAGGGATGGGCAGGAGAATTCGCCTCATGGAGCGATATCCCCCATGAATTTCCACCCGTGGCCATGTATTTCCTCCCACAGCCACCCAGGAGCAGCAGGCAGGTTGCTTCCCTGGTGTGGTTGTGCTGAGATGGAGCAATAGAGACAGAACACGACCCGCTGTGAGAGATGCCGCAGTCATCGTGCTGCTGAACTGGGGTGAGCTGTCGGGGGGATCCCCCCAGGGCATCTACACTGGACCCCAGGCCTGTGACTGCTGGTTCCTGCTCAAGGAGATGCCAAATTTCCTGAGCTGGAGGTTTTCACTTGCTGCAGTTGCAGCCCTGGGTGCCAAAGGGTGGCTGGAGAGCTGTGGCAGCAAGGCTAATGGGCAAGACAGCCACGCGGGTATTCATAAAGAGTTGCCCATTATTTTTTTCTACTTGCAGCTTCTCTGACCAGGGTTTGCTTGGACCCGCTCCTGGATAATGTCACTCACCCATGGTTTAGTGTAGCTTTTAGGCCACACACCAGAGGTACTTGGCTCAGGTTCCTCTTCAGTGCCTCTCCTTTAGCAGTCCTCCAAAGCTGCCCCTCTGAAGAGCAGCAGAACGGGTGGTGGGGAACCTGGAGATGATTTCCCACTGGAAATGGCAATCCTGGGGAACCTGGAGATGATTTCCCACTGGAAGTGGCAGTCCTGGGGAACCTGGAGATGATTTCCCACTGGAAGTGGCAATCCTGGGGAACCTGGAGATGATTTCCCACTGGAAGTGGCAGTCCTGGGGAACCTGGAGATGATTTCCCACTGGAAGTGGCAGTCCTGGGGAACCTGGAGATGATTTCCCACTGGAAATGGCAGTCCTGGGGAACCTGGAGATGATTTCCCACTGGAAATGGCAGTACTGGGATGCGCTGGCTCTGGCCTGGGGATTCCCGTGGTTACTGAAGAGGGTCTCCAGCCATGAGAAATGACCTGAGAGACACAGATGTTGTTGCTGATGGCAGCACATTGTGAAGGTATCCCTCCAGCTGCATGGCTCTGCAGGAGGAGACCTTGGTTGTGACCCTCAAAGCAGGACCTGTGTCAAACAAAGCGGTTTGGGCTGTTTTGCTTTCTTGGGTTCTCCAGGGTACATGGATGGAGAGCACGGGCGGTGGTGAGGTCCCTCACGGGGGCTGCTTTGCCACCCACTCATGAAGATGAAGCAGAGTCCTGCTGGCAGGGCTCACCCGAGCTGTAACAAAGCTGCTCCCTCTGCTGCGGGCTGGAGTCAGCCCAAACGAGACTGCCAGCTCAATTAGAGGAAACACACGGAAGGCATCTGCAGGGATAGATCCAGTTTTCAGCACAGGGCAAAGCCAGGGAGCTATATTTTCATCTTGTTTCTGCTAATTATCCATGTAGATGAAACAAGCTGTTAAAGTTGGAAACCAAAATAATTTTCTTCCATACGCTGCCTTCGCACCTCCCAGGATTTGACCTTACTGAGGAGCAGAGAGCTGCTTTGTTCATTTGTGGGTATTTTACTTCCTCCTGGCGCCTCTTCCCATGAGCTTGTCTACAACATGCCAGATTCACAAGCCAAAGCCTATTGCCGTGCCCACCCTTGGGAAAAACAGCTTTTGCAAGAAATAGTTTTCCCAGGCTTGGGGTTGTTTCTTACACAGTGTGGAAACCCTTCCAGGCTGGATGCAGCCGTGCTGGGAAAACCTCTCCTTACGGTAGGCCAGCAGGTCTTGCAGGAGCACGAAGCCCTGGGAAGCCACGTGTCGCGCCGGCTCGGCAGCCCGGGATGGGAGGTCTTACCAGGACCGGCTTCACAATGCCACAGCTGGCTGCCCACGGGCAGCGGGAACGAGGCAGAGGTGCATTTCTCACTGGTAACTGCCGTTTTCCTTCTGTCCAACAAATCAATAAACTGCGGCTCAAAAGAAAATCGTTACTTGCCTTGCCTCCTTTCATGTTCATACTCCGCAAGGAGCTTGAAATGCAAAAGGAAAAGGAGGCTGATCGCTTCAGCCCGATTTGGGGAAGCCACAGGGATCCCAGCCCAGCTCAGCTGGAGGGTGATGGAGCTGCAGACCCTGCCGGGGCGCACAAGGCTCCTCTTCGGGAGCGAGGTACCAGCCAGGGAAGTCAGAGAAAACCTGTAGCAGAGAAGGGAGGTGAACTCTGTGCACCTGGCACCCGACAGCACGACTGAGAACGGAAACACGGCGAGCCAGTTTTCCTGGTGAAGAGATAAACCTGAAAAGCAGCTTTGTTATTTACACCGGGGCGGGGGGGGGTTCAGCGCAAACGCAAGCCGCAGGGCTGGGGTCGTGGCACAGACACCAGGGCCCTTCTGTGCCCGGCGCTGTCCAAACGCAGCGACAGCCCGACCTTCGCTGCAACCAGCGTCCCACCTGGCCCAGCCTCTGCCCAGTTCATGAGTTACGAGACCACTGGACCTCCTGTAACCGCTGGGTGACCCGGCCTGCACAGCAAAGCCAAAGAGAGCTGAGGGGAGGAGAAGGGAGGGCAAGGCACTGTTCGCTCGTTATATACGCCAGCCTGGAGGCTGAAAAATTAAAGGCACCTGGTTTTCAGACCTGGGGCCTTTCTCTGAGTTATCTCCAAACTCCTCCTGTTTCAATGGCCTTCAGCTGACACCCTCCACAGCTGCGGTCTCCCACTGCTCCGTGTGAACCTGTGTGCTGAACTGCTGCTCTTCGGCCCCTTCTCTCAACAACGCTTCAAGCCCTTGGCGTGCCTTCATGCGATAGCAGCCAGCAAGTCAATCTAGGGGATCAGCAAACATGACAATTGCAAATCTCTTCATCAGTAAGGTTGACTAATGCTCCCCCAGACGCCGTGTTCTCATCTTCTGCCTCAACCCTTTCTTCACATGGCCAACTGCATGTGAACGCGCTGCTAGAGGCTTATAAACCAATATTGCTTTTCCCATCAAAAGCCATGAGTCATATAATTTTTTAAAGCTACAAGGCCCACCTTTGTATCTGCTTCAAGCTAATTGCTTTAAAAAAGAAAAGCAGCAGGATTCATTGTTTCTTTAATTGCCCTCAGGGCTGGGTGTAGGGTGAGGGTGAATTTATTTTAGCTGGGAGACGATTTTCATTAGGGGATAAAGGAGAAGAGAGAAAAAGTGTTGTTCTGTCCCTTAACAAAACAATCCTTTGTGAAAGCTCTGGAGGGCAGGGAGCCAGGCTGCTGAGGGAAATGAACCCACGGGTGCTGTGTCACCAGTGCAAGCACAGCAGCAGCAGCAGCAGCGAGCACCCGCTTGGCCCCGGGGGCTGGAAAGTCCTTTGGGTATCAGCGAACAGGAGCGACAGTGCAGAGTGTGAAATGCCTTTGTGCTCAGGAGGTTGCCCTCCGAGCAGCCCTCACAAGGGAGAGCTTGACCTGGCCTCTATCTGGCCGACCACAGAGGTGTTCAACGTGTCAGGGGAAACTGAGGCACAAAAGCTTACCTCGCTCACCCAGAGCTGCCCACCAGGAAGAGTGTTCTGCATCGCCACTAACCCCACCACGTTTCCTGCCTTGGGGGCTTATTTCCCAAATTACACAGGGCTGTGCAGTGCTGGCAGTTTGGCTTTGCTCCCAAGGGAAGCCCGCCCTTGGAGCTGTACTCCCGGACTCTGCTTTACCTCTGAATCACCCACGCACGTGGAAGAGCAGCCGTCCTTGCCGCAGGGCGGCCGCCCGAGTGGACCCTTATTTGTAGGAGCAAGAAAATGGCTGTTCCTCCCTGGGGGCTTATCAGAGTGTGTCCGGGCCGGGCTCGTTGCCTGTGAAAACAGCAGAGGTTGAGTAGCCCTGTGTGCCACCGAGGGGTCTCCCCAGGCTTCGAGGCAGAAGAGGAGGGACACTGAAACACGGAGCCGCCCTGCAGGAGAAAAGCCCCGGGGGAGCCGAGCACAGGGTGAGCTCCTGGCAGAGGCGAGATTCCTCTTTGCTTCTCGCCTTGTCGCCTCCCTGTCACTGCCCAAATCTCGGAGGGAAATTCATGGTCCCCCTTCGCTTGGTGTCTCCCCCCTCGCTCCCCTGTTGCTCTCGCTGCAGCGGCCTGGGGCTGCCGGCGTGGCCGCACGCCCTGCCCTGCGCTGCCGTGACGCTCCATCGGTGTGGGGGACTCTGATTTCCTGATATGACTCTATTCTGGGAAATGCATTTCAGCAAGACCGGCTGGGCTGATGGAGTCTTAATCACTCTGTGCTTCAGAAGAAGTCATGAAAAGGCAATAATACCTGGGTATTTATGGCCCTACAATTGTTCCGCTCTGCAAGGCAAGTATTGGGGAAAAGAGAAATGGGCAAAGCACGTGAAAGGACATTTTTTTCTGCTTCTGGAAAGCAGAACAAAGAAGTGTGAGGATGGAGTGAGCTCTGCAGAGCCAGCAGACATGCAGCCCTCTGAGCTAAATGGCAAAAGCTGTGAATTTGCTGAGTGGGAGCTCTTGGCAAAAGCCTGAGGGAACATGGTTGCACAAGTGCTAGTGTCAGAAATACTGATGGTTTTGAAGGCTTGACAAGGAAGAGCCCAGGGAGGAGAAAGGATACAATGTGATTTATGTGACCAGAATAAAAGAAGAAAATGTCAAAAGCAACAGTTGTCATCAACAGGTGACTGAAGCCGGATGCAGATCTTGCAGTGTTGTCACGGGGATTTTGGGTGGTGACTACGGGGCTACGGGAACAGAGACCTGATTCAGTTCATCTTCGGCGACCTCCCCAGCAGCTGGCTTGGGAAGTGTCTGGTGAGACTGGACATGCTAGCCAACTGCAAACTAACAAATTGTTGGTTTGCTTTGGAAAGCTCAGTCTGCATTGTGGTTTCATTTCTGGCTGCGCGTGGGTCTTTGGAGGGTGAGGCTGCCCCACTGAGCCAGGCCACGCCGGCACGTGGGAACAGGTGCCTTAACCCACGGCCCAGCCGTGATCTGGCTGTAGGAAGATGAACTGGGGTGGGTATGCAGAGGGGTGAGGGAGATGCTGGGGTCCTGAGAAAACCTGTAAAATCAGAAAAATCCCTACAACATGAACCTAACTCAGCGCAGAAGAGCTGTCCGGTACCGACCATTTGGAGGCTGCATGGCTCCAACTTTGTCTGTGTTTCTGTGACTGAACACTGGGATGAGTCTGTGAGGGCAGCCGGGGCAAACAGCCCAGCGCCGCGACCCTCTACTGAACATCTGTGTGTGTTTTTACGCAGCCCTTTGCAGCCACCCTACAATAACAACACCTCACATCCATTCCCTGCTTTTCCATTCCTTACAAAACCCAGTGACCCTCTGCTCCCTCCAAAGCTTAGCGTATTTCTGACCGCTGGAAGTTTTACAGGAAGTTTTTGCTCTGTCCAGAGATGTCTCTGTCATCATACCGAGTGTTTTAGCCTCCAGATGAAGGCTGTTCAGCCTGTCCAGGGTCACCTCTGCCCTGCAAACCCCATATTCTCCCCCCATGCTTGGCACACCCCCCAGACCCATTGATGCTTTCCCTTCCCTCGGCAGGAATTCTGGCCGCTGGGCTGGGAACGGCAGACACAGAGAAACTACGGGTCAGCGCCTGCTGAGAGCCGGCGAGGGCTCGCCCGATGAGGAGGAAGGGGCTGCTGCCACATTGCTGCTCCCTGGACCAGCTCAGGGAAGAAAATCTGTGCTTGGCCATGGAGGAGAGAGAAACGAAGGGGATGCTTTGTATCTCCACCTTCAGGAGAAGAGAATGCTGTTAAGGAGAGAGCTGTCGGGGAGATCTCTTTTCTTCTCCTCCTCTTTCTCCCTTCCTTCTTTCCTTCCTTTGCTCTGTCAGTCACCTTACAGCTCTGCTCCACTGCACATAACCTTTCAGAGAGGCACTTTCCTGCAGTCCCAGTGGAGTCTCTCAACCTGACAGCATGGTGAGAAACCGCTGGAGGCGACTAAACTCACAATATTCTTTGAGGAGTACACTGCGGGAGAGATCCTCTTGCTTTCCTCTTCTGCAGGAATTTGCAGTCTGCCTCACGGCCTCCTGCCAATAAGTGTAATATGTAAAAAACCCATTACTTTATCCAATTTTACTTATAATTTTGGAGTTGACATACTATTTAGAAATAGTTGAATCAAGCTTTTTATTATAGAAGGACAGTGATGGGAATGCAGAGGTAGATACTATATTTACCCAATTAATAAGATTAGTCCTATTGATTTTAATGGGGGTGATTCAGTGACTTGAGATGAAACACTAGCTTATTTATCTACTGGATCACAGCCAGATGATGCAGCATCTTATAGGATCTGGCCCTTAAATATCACAAACTAGCTACAGTCAGTGCAGGAATCCAGTCCTTTTAGTAGTGCTAGTCTTAAGATTATGTTGGGGGTTTTATTGCTATTATTTTAGGCAGAGTGCCAAAGAGGGAACAGTATGATTAATATTCAGGGAACAGATCCAGAGGTAATGGTCCCCAGGAGCCCGGGGCCAGGGAAGCTGACAGCTCAGTTTTCTGGGTAGTCGGCTGGAACTGCTGATTTCTGAGCTGCACGTTGGATACGCTGCCAGCAACATTTAGGGATGGATTGGTGGGCCTAGAAATAAAAACTGCTTACCCACAAAGCTCACCCACTCTGCTGAAAGGAGCCATTAGCCCTGTTTCTATGGGATCAGTGCTGTCTCTGGGGTCCTGCCTTCACAGCGTGTGCAGATGTGATCTCCCTGGTTTGCATCCCCCCCTGGTACCTCACGCCCAGGCAGGACCCTGTTTGCATATGCAAAATTGCCTCCTCTCTCTGTGCCTTGAGCACGAACCTGAATTCAGGGTTCTGTTATAACAGCAGGCACCCATCCTCCCAGCTATACAGACATGTGCAATGCAGCTCACCTTCCCTTGGCTGGGACAGCTGGACATGGAGACAGACAGACTGCAAGGGCAATGCCCTCCCGAGCAAGGAAACACTGTAGAGCAGCCCAGGGATGGGTGCAAGCTCAAGGTGCTGAGCTGTCTCCATCACCTACGCCCTCGCTCACCTGGGCTGGCTGGGGCTGTGGCAGTACGTTGGCTGCTGCTTTGCAGCATCTGGTGCCCTCCCCTGGCTCCCCGCCGCACTGTTCGCGCTTGATGCCAATCTTCTGCAGCTACAGTCCAGCGCTCACTGGTTTTCAGCAGAGTCAAGAGAGGAAAGCTGCTCCTTGCCCTAAATTTTAAATGTCTGTGGGTTTTTCATCTTTGTGAACAGTTCAGGATCTCTGAGAGCCCCTCCCTAGGTTTCTCTCCTCCAACGTTTTTCTTAGTATGTCTAATTTCTTCTTTTACCATTAGCTTACCTTTCTTCTCCTTTCCCCTCTGTGCCTTGGTTTAAACCCATCCTCTTTTAGCTAAGGCTAAGATCAGGGTTTTTTTAAGAAACAACCTCATAACACCTCTCCTACGGGTGCTGCCTAGGAGCAGCAGTAAGGCCCCAGTCACCCTGTCAGATACTCCCTAACAGATATCACCACATTTGCAGAGAAGCACAGAGGATCGTGAGCTATTCCTGAGTGAAGGGGATTCATTCTGCCCAGCGCTCAGTGTCAGTCCTGGCCTGGTGCTGGAGGAAGCCAAGTGCTGTTCTCAGAAACATCATTGCTCTCCTTGACTCCACAACAGGCAATGAATGTGAGTTTGCATTCAGCTCCATCAGCATTTCTGGTGCCAGGGAGACAATCGGGAGAAACCTCGCACTTCTCTGGGGTGAGATGTTCCATCTTCTGAACAAAATGGATTTCTGTTAATATGGCTTAGGAAGAAACTTCCCAAAGAGCAGGATTTCCTACGGCCCCTTGGATGGTGCTTCTGTTCCATCTCCTGCGGCCACTTGCTGCTGCCCATCGCGTGAGGCAGGAAACTGGTTTTAGTAGGACATTGACAGTTACCAAATTTTTTTTAACTAACATGTCTCGAAATTTGTTTGTTCGAAACCAACTTTTTGGTTGGTTCATTGTGGGAATGCTGGGAGCCAGGACAGACAGTCCTTTTCATACAGCCTTCAGATACTTCATGTTACAACAGTGAGGCCAGAAAACAAGCCCTGTAACAGCTAAATGACCTGGAAAGAGCTTGTTGGTCCTTGGTACTTTCTATATAAACATTCTGTCATTGCCTCAGTGGAACTGGGCAGAAATGCTGGGCTCTGAACAGGAGCCGCTTTGGGAGGTGCAGACCCTGTAAGACAAGGTGTACATCACTTTGTCAGCATACGCAGTGCTCTGCCCTGTTTCAGCTGACCCTGCTCCTCCTGGGACTTGTAAAATCTTTCCATGCTGAAGGAAAAAAGGACAGCTTCCACTCTCAGCCACACAGATCCCAGCAGAGTCAGCTCCCATGGGAATACACTCACTCCCTCATGGACGGGAGTTCAGAAAGTGAGAGCAAAATTTTGGTATTTTCGTCGAGTGCTATATGACAATATGATCTTACATTATTCATTGGACACTCCTGACAGTGCATGCCACACAGAAGATTAGTCTATGCTATGCTTTAAATTCTGAGTCTGCTTGTGCAAGGGGAATAATAATTAGACTCTTGTAAATGTTAAAAAAGAAATGTCTTAACACTAATTAAACTTCTTTATCTTTCACAGTTAGAGCAGTTAACATGCCAATAAAAGGTATCACAGGAAAACAGTATGTTTATTTATCAGATGATTCTTCTGAATGTAAGGGCCTCTCCTTTACAAATTACATGATGAAAGAGCAGATGGCATATGAAGATGATAAAAATCCAGACTGTTGTCCTATATGTCATCTCAGAAGTGAGGCGGCTCAACTGAACATCATCATTAATATTTAAGGGAAGAGCAAGACTTCTTAGGACCCAGGGCTGCCACAACAATGGTGTAAGGACAGAAGGACAGTCCATTCCAGCAGGAGACTACAGTCCTTTGGGCTAGAGGATACCTGCCCCACTAAACAGGGGTCTTCCATCCATCAGCAGGCTGAGCATCAGCAACCCCGTGCCACCTGGAGACGGTGAAGAGGAGCAAAGCCCTGCACCAATGGATGGCTGTGGCACCCAGCCCCTCCAGTGCTGGCAGTGGCCCCGTGAGTTTCACGGCAGTGACGAGTGGGGCTCAAGGTCTCGCCTGGATCTGCTGCTTGGCTCCCACCCGTGACCGTGCTGACCGGCGCTGCACAGCCAGGGAGGGTTGTGTCCCCTGTGGCATCTCAGCAGGACAGGCAGCCCCACGCTAGCTGGAGAGCTGAGCACCAACCAAAAGGCGAGGAGACATGGGAATCACCCGTGTGTATCTGAGCAGAGGCTACTGTGCCGGGTCATCACCACGACAGTTGTGCCACCGTGGCAGGGTGAAAGGAGCTTGGCCTTGTGTAGAGATGCCCAAAGCTGTGGGACCCGGCATGGCAACAACCAGAGCAACTGCTCCAACCCAGACAGGCTGCAGAGGGAGGTCAAATGCCCATGTCCTGGCAGGCTGGTGCTCGGTTCCCCGTGAGCACAGGAAAGCTCTCTAGCAGACCCTTCTCCTAGCTCTCAAAGTCCAGGTATCGACTGCCTTATTGTGGGTTTTTCCAAGGACGCAGAACCAACAACATCTGACTTCCAGAGCCTGGAGATGAGGTGACCTCCACTGATAGAAGTGCTGACTGAGGCAGGACCGTGCCTGCTTGCTGCCCACATTGTCACCTTTGTCGTGCTGCCTCCCTAACTGAAAGCTCAAAGAGCCCAGGGGAAGGCCAGGCAAGAGACAAGTCAGCAAATGGAAAAGGGCTGCTCTGTTCCCTTTGTGCCAACATCTCCACTCAGCCTTTTTTTCAAGGACACGAGTTTTTGAGAGATGAAAGGTGCTGCATGCAGTGGCGACTTCCAAATCATAGATGAGGCTTGGAGGTGACTGGCTGTTTGCTGCAATGTTCCTGACAACGTGGATAGGAGAGTGGGTCCGGAGGGAAAAGGAGATGAAAGGTAGAGCCTAGGAGCAGAAAAGAGCTGCAGTGTCCCTGGGGGAGCAGAGATGTTGAAAGGAATGAGAGAGGAGGAAGTCATGTAGGTAGAGAGAGCTGGACATTAAAGAGCGAGCCTGAACTTTGGTGTCAGGAGCAGCATGGTGTGCAGGATGAACGCAGGACAGGCTTGACATGGAAAAGGCTTTGTAAAGTTTAGTCTCAGTGAAATGGTGAGTAAAATCCAGTCTGGAGGGTTCCTGAGGGATGAGAAAAGACAGGAACACAGGCAGTGACTGACTATCATTTTTAGGTAAAAGAAGTTAGGAGAGCATCTGCTCATCAGTGGCCTGGGACCGTGTTTATGAAACTTTGGGCACACTGATACTCCAGTTCAGACCAAGGGCTGTCAGAAGATAAAACTAAAAGACTAAACCTGCTGCGTTTACACCCAGCTCCTGTTCTAGACGTGAACAAAGAGATTTGACATGTTTTCCTGGCCCAGCCCGTGATGTGAGGTTGCACCAAATCCATCCCTCTAGGTACACAGAGATGCCCTTTCAATCATCTGAGCCCCTGGATCAGCCTGCAAAAACCTGAACTGGCTTGTAAAGATAGTGTCCTCTGCATGCATGAAAGCAAGCTGCTGTAAAACAAGGAACATACTATTTTTAGAGAACATAAATTTATCTGCTCTTATTTATTCAGGGTGTTGATCTTCAAGTCTCAAGAATCACACTAGTTTCTTACCACGAAGTTGCTAATCATTATGGAATGCCTGGGAATGACATGTCTTTACTAGTGTGATACCACAGTATAATTTTAACAGAAATTTTTTGATTTGTTTATACAAGCTGATAAGGTTCACCTTTCCTGTCCAGGATTTTTGCTGAAGGAAAATGACTACATTTATGTCGGGGTGTCATTTTCTGAAGATGGCTTGTGTTGTTATGCCATTAAACTCCGCACTGATCTAGTATCAAATTCTTGTCTTGAGATTATAACCATGACAAACTGCAACAGCTATCAAGGCCGTTGTTAAAATCCGTCTGGGCTTTTTGCACTTAAATTAAGTGTTCCAAATACTAACTTTGTTCCTAGAAAGAAAACTTCTTGGCTCTGCATTGAAGGAACATGTCAGGAAATGGATCCGGTCTTGATTACATTGTACTATAAATTAGAGGAACGGACATTTAAAAAAATCCAGCTGAATCTCATACTTCAAAGGCAGCACAGCAATTTGTAGATGCAGGAGAGGATTACCCCCTCCACCCCACCCCCCCCCCCCAGTGCACCACCACATTTTCAAGAGATGTATCAGGTGTTTTTGTGAGCTTTGCAGGTCTGGTCCTTGCCTTGACCAGTTCCAGATGCCAGACTGCAGGATGCTACAACCGAGAAAGCACAAGAAGGGAAAGGACTGGCAGCAGTGAAATTTCCTGAATGTTTGCTTTGACACAGTTTTTACATTCTGGCCAGGCTGTGGTTTGTCTTAGATTGCAGCAGACAAATGTGCAGGTCCAATGACAGCGGGGCAGATGAAAACAGGCTTGTACCAAGCAATAGTACAGACGGAAGAGGCGGCAGCTGCTCTTTTCCCACCACTGCAGTTACATACGGCCTCCAGCATCTACCAGCAGAGATCTGAGTGGCCAGGAGGGATGGTGACCATCAGGATAGAAGGGCATGGTACAAGGTGGAGGAGAAACCTTTCAGCCAGCTCTCACATGCACCAGGTTCCCGTGGCTGTTGATCATCTTCTTTCAAAAGCAATTGATGACACAAAGTTTATCCAAGCACAAACACAGGTTACTGCAGGATTTCCAAGCCTTCCACTCCATGCTGTGATACTCCAGGCTTCCTGTCTGCTGCAGTCGTTTCGATGCTTTTGGTTCTGCCTGGGGGTGGAGTTCAGGCGGAGGCAGCTGAACCTGGCATCTTGTCCTTTCTGCAGACCAAGACACTCTCGCTGATGGAATAAGCTCATTTTTCACATCTGCATTCTGCGTGCTGGACTTGTTCTTGCCTCTACTTCACCCCATGCTCAAGATCAGGAAAAGGTCAAGAAAGTGAGTGAAAATGGTCTGTCCGTTCAGGGTTGATGTTCAGCTCACAATGTACCTGGGCTTAGGAGCTCACCCTGCAGGATAATGGAAACCAGCTTGGGTCCCATAAAGGCCAAAGGCACCTTCCTGCTGTTAGCTACTCAGGCTGCCCAGAAAACAAGCTGACAAATAATACCCCATATCACCTGCAAAGTCACACAGAAACCTACTGGGACAAGGTTCTGAGCAAGTTGCCAGGAGGGAAGAAACTGTGATGAACCTTTGATAATTGGTGTAAAAATTCCTTGCTGACCTCTTGTTCTGATTAGATTCATTACAGAAAACGCACAGATGCTACACTGACTGTATCTGCACCCTCATCTGCTTGGCTCAGTACAAACATAAAATTCATCAGCCGTACTGAGAAAAGCTTTTAGAAGTTCACATAATTCTATTAGACTATCAAAAAGATGATCTAATCATGTCAGTTCAATTATTCAGGCTAGAGCAAGCTAAAATCTTTCATATTACCTAAACTGGAAACCTTCTGCTGTGCCAGTCCTCTGGTAGAAATCTGCTCATCTAAGGAAGGGATTCATGCAGACTTTATTCTTTCTTTTCAATTTAAATAGCGGGTCTTTCTGGGTAAGAAAATCCTCTAAGTCTGATATTAATCAGAAGGAAAAAGTGTATCGTGGACACCACAGACTATTCTGCAGGGTAGGAACAGATGCAGTGTGGGCTGGGGTTCCTGCAGGTCCGCGTTTAACGTCGTGCCTGGTCACAGAAGCTCTGCACCCTGCCTGCCTCCCATGGAGGTGTATTTTGGCAGAGGCCCCTTTGTCCACTTCAGCTTGGCATCGTGAGATTTCACAATGACGATGCCCCTGTGTTCCCCATTCCTGCTGTTGCTCATTTTAAAGCTTCTCTGTCCTCACTGAACTCTGGTCCTGTCCTTCCACATATCCTCCGCAAACCCAAATGCAGAGAACAGGCTTTCCCACCATTTGCTTGTCTGGCAGGACTTTCACTGGGACATCAGCTGTACATGCACATCCTCTTCTAATTCTACCCCTATTATGTGAAAGGACCCAAGATCTGACCTTCAGCGAACCCTTTTCTGTTGTATCTCATTCCTGACTCTTTGCTTACACCCATATACTTGATTTCCCATCAATCAAACATGTTGCTTTGTGGTTAAGGTGCTGTGCCAACACCCTGGCTCTTACCAGGTGCTTGGTTTCCAGAGACAAAATGTTCTTAGACTGAGCAATGTGTCACTACTATTCCTTTTGAAGCTGCCCTGCAGCTAATATGTCCTCCCTGAAAGCAAAAACATTGGAACAAATGGAGGAAGGGTATACAGACAAGCTTTTCAACCTGAAGCCTCACCCCTGAAGCCACCCCAAAGATACAGAGAGTTTAGCCTTGATCAAACAGAGCTATGAGCACACTGCTTGCCCTGCACTTGGCTATTGTTCTCGGGATAGTCCCAGCTAGCAGCAGTGATGGCCAGATTCGAGGAAGAGGGAGCATCCAAGAGCCAGCTGGCAGAGGCACTGTTTATGCTCCTGTTTGCTCACTTTGTCTCAAAGACTTCCAAAAGCCTCTCACTCCAGCAAAACAAATAAAGTGCAAGCTGCTGAAGGAATCCTGAAGAACACAGCACATGGCAACAAGCTGAGTCCTCCATACAGGAGTATAAATACAGTCGATCTGCATGGATCCAGACCACCACACTGGCATTTTTGCTACCCCTGTTTTATTCTAGGGACCACTGACGGGGAGATGGAGGCTCAAAGCTGCACAGATAAAAGCGCTGTGGTGGTGTCCAAGTCGTGTGGTTAAATAGCTTCACGGTGAAAAGTTCTCTCATTGATTAGAAATTAGTCTAGAGATAAAAAAACCCCAAAATGTAGAATTAAGAGGCAAACTTTCAGCATGTAAAGAGATTAGCAACTCTATATCCTAACAATTTGTGCAAGAGACGCAATTGCTGCATATATTTAGTGATGATTTATAACAGACAGTCAACAGTGGATGTCAGAAAATTATGGCTTACAGAAAATTGTTTAGATACGAGAGATTTTTGAATAGTCCCAGACATGAGAGGATTCTGAGGAACCTTGGAAGGGCAGAAAAGAATATCAGCTGGACAACAGAATGGCAGATTAAAGTCAGTGCGATGCGATGCATATGGGAAGAAACAGTCTGAACTATTCCTGGTCTTGGCGTGTTGTAAATCAGCTGAAAGGCCTTGGTGTCACTGTAAAGAGCTCATTAAGAAGCATCTGCTCAGCAAAGCGTTCTGACCAGAAAAGCAGTAAGACATTAGGATATTTAAATATAGGTTTTATGTAATGATGAAAATATTATAGTGCCATATATTACATTAGTGATGATACCTCCTCATCTTAAACAGTGTGTTCAATCCAGTTCTGTTCCCCTCATTTGGAAAATATAAATCAAGTTCAAAGAGTGCAAGAAGAAATGCTAAAGGCTTGGAAGATTTCCATATGAAAAGAGGCTGCTTGGACTATTCCAACTTTAGATAAGAAATTAAAAATGAAAAAACTGAATTCCATTCACTACTGAATGGTATGGGAAAAGAAAAAAAAATGATCTCCCAAAAAACTCTGTTGTATTGCTACCAGAATAAGAAGGAGAAACTGATATAAATTCAAATAACCTTTTTATGTCAAGCATCATTAAAACTCAGATTAAATACTTTTGATCTGGAAACTCATTAATACTATGTAGTAATTTGTGCCCAAGAATTCAGTAAGATTCCAAAAAGAGTTACCTCCCCCTCCCACAGACACTTGCACACAGACAATGACAATTCTCACAAATTCTTGTTAAAATCTCAGTCCTCTGGGAGCTTCTGAGGCTCTATCTTGAGTCAGAGCTCACACTTCTAATCTACCACTGAAGCTGGGATTTTAGACAACTCACTTGACACCACATTTTCTCCAGGAAACATCCAGAAATGCTTCTGTAATATCAAGCCTAGTAAATCTAGGCTGCTGGTATCCACCTGTCAGTTTAGCTACTAATGTAACAATTAAGGCGTGTAAAATTAAATTCACATGCACATCCTTATTTCGAGCAATTTCAGGTAATTCCCTAACCTCCAACTACTGGTTTTAAAGCCTCAAAAAAAAAAGCCATCCCACTCCAACTCCAGATACAACCCTGTGCCTGAGCGTAGAGCCAGCCACGTGCTTGGGAACCCTTAAAAGCACTTTGTGAGAAGCCCAGTGGTCACTGCAGGCTCTGCGGGGGACACCTTCACTGCATTGCTGGTGGCCTCAAGGCCAGTCTCAAGGCGAAATTCACCCTCAAATCTGGATGTTGATTCTTAGGAGCGAGCTCAGGACAAGACTCAGGGCAAATCAGTGTGCTTGAAAGCTGCCCCAAACATGCCCTGCTTTGAAAAGGTGCTCCAGCTCGTGCCAGCTGCGCGGGGAGCCGACTCGGCCAGTGCCAGCATGACAAAGCTGTAGGCACTTGCTGCGATACGTGATGTCAGACAGACAAGCTGAAACCCAAATGCTACCTGGAAATTTTCATTCCTCCCTTACGGTCAGGGTAGAAGAGATCCACAAGGTGGTTGAAGTTCAGGTTCCCTTCCAGACCCGTGTGGCCTGGAGCTGGATCGCAGGAGAGCTCTGAGGCTTGGGCATTCCCCAAACCAGCCAGCTCAGGTAGAGCATGACCAGCAGCAAAACGTTCTCTTCTCTCCTTGGCGGTGGGACTGCTCCAGAGCGCCGAAGTGATGGGTAAGGGCTGTGTCAAGAAGAGTTGGGATTACACAAGAAAGTCTCAAGTTTTAAGATTTGGACCAAAACTTGTAAACCTTTAAAAGAACATTCTTTTTTTTTTTTTTGAGAATTTCCCCATGTTGTTCCTAGACAATCCTTAAGTATTAGTACTAGCAATTTTAATTCTCAAAGAGAAATCCACACCTCACAGGATCAGAAAGCTACACTGGCAACACATTTCAAACTCAGTTTTCCTCCCTGCCAATCTACTGGCTACAAAAGACACGCTCCTTCCCAGAGAGTACTCCTAAGCCCTTCTGATGAGTAAAGGTGGGGTTTTTTTTGTTGTTGTTTTTTTTTGTTTGTTTGTTTGGGTTTTGTTTTTTTTTTTTTTGTATTTTTTGTTTTTTGTTTTTTGTTTGCTTGTTTGTTTTGGTTTGTTTTGTTTTTCTGCTTGCAGGACACCCACTCATTTTCAAGACACCGCACACACACATTGCTGAGCAATGCAATTTCAGTATTTCAGTTTAAAGCAAGGAAGAACATCTCAGAAGAGCTCACCATGTGATGACCTGAGCACCTGCGGGAGGCTGGCACAAGTGATTCTTTCTGACCTCACATCTGCAGTGTGGCTGTGGAGAAGAAATCTCGTGTCTCATCCAAGTTTGAGCTCCTGACAAACTATTCCTCGAGCTGGTAAAACAAACTGTGCAGCATTTAGAAATATTTACAGACCTTTCACACTGCGATATTTTAAGTGGATACAATTTCCATGTATTTATATATTATCACACGTCTAGGGAAGAAGCCATCTTCTGTTGTTAATATAAAGAGAAATTATCACGAAGGAGAAAAATGCAAGTTAAAATATGGTCTTTGTAGGCAAGGCACCAGAGGCAACACTGCTTAGGAACGTATGGAAAGAGGCAAAAAAGGGCAAAAAGAAGGAAAGGGCAGAAACCAGCCAGGCTGTGATGCTCTGCCCCCAGGCCACGGTATTGCTCAGACATTTTGGGCATCACCATCTCTGACCTCTGCCTCCTCCCAGCACAAGAAGCACCACGAGAGAAAAAGGGTGTGAAGGAGCCAGTGGCCGGGGGCCTTGAAGACATCAGGGAGAGCAGCGCTGTGCCGTGCTCCGAGCCGGCCCGCTGAGCTTGCCATCGCGCCGGTTCCCACCCCGTATTACTGGAAACCAGTCCTGGGTAGGAGCCACTCCCTTTGCCTTTTGCTAGGGCTGTGTAGCAGTGTACTAACGCACCTGTCTTTAACAGATGGAGTCATGAACTTAAATCTTATCCGAGCTTGAATACTTTGAAGCAAAAGTTCGCTCTTACTGGAGCTGAGTTTCACTGTCAGATCTGCAGGGAGCAAGGAGAGGAGAACTGACAATCTCAGAGGAGGAGTGTCAGCAGGGACTTCTGCTAGGGACTTCAAGCACTTCTGCTACCAAATTGCATGTCTCTCTTAATGCATCAAGTTTTCAAAGTTTTAAAAACCAACACTGATGAAATACCTCTGTCTTATACTCTTATCTGTGATATTTTACAGATTCCAGAACTTGTTTTTGAATACTTGGCACTACCCAATCAAAGTCAGGGGTTGAAATGTTTAGCGCATTAAGACTACACCTACGTGGAAACTGAAATGTCTGTTTCCTTGGAAATTCTGTAATTTCAAACTCAATTTTCATTCCAGTGTGGAGTGAAATGTCATATTTAGAAATTCAGCACAAAATGAGATGTTTAAAAAGTTTTTAAAAGTTACTTGAAGCACTCTGTTGTCATTTTGACAGGCTTCTTTTATATTCTTATTGTAATTTATTACATTAAGTAATAATTTTCATAGCAAAAATTATTTTGAAAGGAAAAATGGAAATGTGAGGTTCTTGTCATTTTAAAATGGAACACTTCAGCCTTATTTGCATGTTTGACTTTGCATTCAGAATATAATGGGCAAAATCCAACACAATTCTGGTGAAAGCTTAGATTTTAATAAAGCATCATTTTCTAAGAAGAAAATGTATGAGAATGATGCCTAGCTACAGCATGACTCTATACTGACTTGTTCCTAGTCTGATCCCTCTTGCTGACTCCTACAATCCTTTGCTTTGATGTCACTTCAGCGAATGTACAAGGTGGACAAGTGCTCCTTGGAGTTAGGTAGGTGATGTTCACCTCAAATCTTACATATGCTTAGTAAGCACCAATGAAGGTCACAGGGTTTTGACCATCTCAGAGAAGATCTGAGCTGGATAGAGCTGGGGGATGAACCATCTCTTATGCTTAGCTGGATAGTTTGAGATGCCCTAGGGAGCGGGGTGGAGGATTTAAATCTGCTCACATTAGGGTTGGCTTGCACTTGAACGAATCCTTGATAGAAGAAAACCTAAAAAGACCGCTTTAATATACATTTCCACTACATTTTTTTTTTTTTATTTAGACATCTCAGGTGTGATAGAAAGTTTCAAGCTCTCTTTTTAAGAGCAACCACCCATGCTATCCTAATTAAGCAGGTGGAAAATAGACGTGCATACCAAGAAGATCCCTAGAATTACTGACATTTTTATCTTACTTCAGTTAATGAAAGGTGCTTTCACCGTTCCTGCTTTACAGCTTCACTGAACTGTACTGTTTGAGACTTACATGTGTTTGCATTACAGTGGCAAACCAGCCACACAGGTTACTTCTATATAAACGGCATATCTTGACTTTGCAGGATCTGAACCTGGCATGAGTTTGCTAAATCCTTTTGAGAACCTCATTCCCGCAAATATCTGCCTGCAGCAAGCCCCTGAAGGATGCCTTCTGCTACTGCTGCACCACCGCTAAGCAAGCAGGCTCACGGGAAAGGAGAAGGGCTCGAGTCCTCTCCAGATGGGGTCTCCCAGCACCAAAGCATCTATCAGCAGAACCGGGACCACTGCTCTTCTCTGTGTAGCTCCTTGCTGGGAAAGAAATTCATGGCCTGGGTGATAAGTTTGAAGAGGAAGGTAATCAACTCACCTGGGGTCTTTTCAGCCAGGGAAGTAAGAGGTACACAGCAGATGCTAAGTGAGGCTGGGGACTCCAAAGCTCCCTCTCCACAGCACACTTCTGCCACCTGTGTCATCCTGCCGTGCCTAGGCTGAAAAATATTTTTTTCCCTTTCTATTCCTCTGCATCTGGAAGAACAAAATGTTACCTTTTCCAGGCCTTTGTAGTCATTAATTCCTTTAAGGTGGCAAAGGAGATTTTAGAAAGAATGAATGTCATGAAACTTTGGATCACTAATAATGACATTGTTCCCAAAAGCACACTAGGAAATGCACACACTGTCTCTCATGACTCACAGTCTGATGAAACCTGTTGTCATCACTTCTCCAAGCATATTTGCCATTATGTCACTCCTCACAAGGTCAGCCTGTCACTCCTTTTGCTCCACATCAAGAATGATCTGGCCTGGGCAAGGGCTCAGTGCTGTGATGGGGTTTCTGAACGTTGTCCTTCCTCACGCATGCTGGGTGTAACACAGCTTGGACGTGCTGTAGGCATTGCTGCACCCCCCCCCAAGCTCTGTCACATGGTGGATCACCTCCAAACCCCTCAGATACCCCCAGGGCAGCTGAATGGGGGGAGCACAGAGGTTGGCAAGGCCCTGCTGGCAGCGGTTTACTTACTTTTTTAGCTACTCTGCAGAGATGAGGAACTGGGAAAATGAGCATGAGAAGCACCAGACAATGGTAGCCTCACCATTGCCAAGAGCCACCCTGCCCACCCAGAATTGGCAGCTGAGCACAGGACCATGCCACACAGCTGCTGCCGTTCTGCAGTTTGTACTCTCTCCTGCTCAGCTAAGAAGGCAATTTGTATTGAAGATGGTTTATATTAACGTTACATCGCATGCAGGGTCATTTAGGCAGGAATTTCTGTGCTGGAGAGAGAGAGGTGGGAGGTAGCACACTGCAGTGATCCGGCTGCTCCAGAGGTGTCTGCAAGGAGGTGCACGAGCCTAAAAGCCAGACCTTAAACTGCACAGACCACAAACTATGAAGGCAGTGACACTGATACAGTGACACTGGTACTGTTGTCTCCCTGCTGCTCAGAGAACCTCTCATAAAATCTGGAGCCATTCCTACTGATGGAGAGCAAAAGGGATGACAGATTTTCCTCTCGCTGCAGAGGATATCCCTTACTGTAGTGGGTAAGAGCTGGGTGAGGGAAGGGGAAACTGCTCTGCATTTTTTTTTTAAGCTGAGCCAGGATGGCTGCACCTGCATTTCACGCAGCCACGGCATCCCTGTGCGTGTTACGGCTAAATAAGCAAGGCACCTGCAAATCCTCTGCAAGGCAGCAGGGCCTGCTAGCACCCTTACACTTTAGGTAAAGACACGTTAATGGATCACTGTACTTTAAAGGAAGTCCCAACAAGGGAATCCCTCAGGCTCCCGTTATGGTAAGAAAGCACACCTACCTGGCTGCAGAAAACCCCAAATCAGGAGGCATTTGTTAACAAAGAAGAAAAGCCCTTCTAAAGAATGCAATGCTAGAAATGCAGGTATACAGGATCCACACATATCCTTGAACACTTGACCTCCACATTAATGCTTCTCACCACACCCCAAAAGTATGAGCATCCAGTATAACTTCATGCCATAGGTGCTATTCTTTCCTCTGTGCAGTGAAGCAGAATGCCTCTCTGTCAGCTCTTTCCTTGTGTTTTCCCAACCACCTCCCTTCATTATTCCCCTCTTAAGCATTTGATTGCTGAGGAGTGTAAAGTACACGGCCAAATCCAGGTCAGGCCTTGAATTTCAGTATTTGTAAAATACAGAGGTATCCAGGTCTGAGTTTCATTGTGATCCAGCAGGTAAAAAGGGGACACTTCCAAAACCGAGAGACCTAGCTGGAGTCATGAGTCACAGCTGCAGCAAAAGCTCAGGGTCTGGCTTTAAGATCTCCACGGTGCTCACGTATCCGCCAGCAAGCGCGCTGTACAGTGTGCTCATGCCTGGGGTAAGGCTGGCCCTTTCTACACGGAGGGTTTTGAAATGCACCTGTAAAATAGTTAATCCGTGGGACTGTGATCTGACAGAATTCCAGGCATTTGCACTATTTTCTTTCAGAAAAGTCCTTTGGACCCTTAGTCAGCTACAGGATTTAGTTGTATTATTTACAAACTGAAAGGAGGAAAAAGAACCACCCAGCAGGTCCTTCACGAGACAAGGCAGAGCCCCTCCTCACAACGACTGAACTGCGTCAGTGCTAACCTTTCAGAATTCTCCTGTTGCAGAGGAATGACACCCAGACATACCTGACTGACAGCCAGTGACTCAGAAGCTGAACCGAGCAAATTAATATCATTATGCAATGGTTCTCGGGGTTTCTGCAAAGTTTACACATAATTTCTTGAAAGGGAAAGGTGATCATGAGTGGTGGCAACACATTCTTGCTCCTCACCTTCAAATCAAGCCACTCTTCCACCAAGCAATGACTAAAATGAAAAGAGCAGGAGCCGTGACCAGTAGCACTAATTTTTCTTTTTCAAAGATCAGTTGAGAATAAAACATTTATTCTGCATCTTAGATATTCACAAGACACATTCAATGCCCCCAGTTCATTGAATGCATCTTGAGGAACTTCTAGACAGATCACACCACAGCTTCCAAGCTGCAGTGCAATGAACTCCATGAGATTATCTTTGCTCTACAAAAGCAAATTTGATATCCTTTTGTGTTACAGGGGTAGGTACTGTTGAACCAAGCCTACCAGAGACTTTTGTGATCTCCCATGTTCAGCAGCAGTATCATTACTACCCTTTGAATGGCCTGGAGAAAACAAGATCTCAGGAGCCTTTCATGGCTGCTGGTGCTGCTAGTTCAACTCAAGTTTCAAATAGCAGGTAAGAAATGGATTTATCTCAATAATTTCCTTTAATCCATTAACTAGTCAGACTGGAAATTTACAATCAAATTATTCTTCTTTTATCAAAACTTTCCTGCATAATCATTTTCCTAAAGTATTTGCCTACATGCGTTTAAAAGAAAATAAATCAAGAATTTAATTTCTAAATATAGGTTACCTGCAAACAATGCCCATAGTGCTGGCAGCTAATGAATGCAACTTTGCAAATAGTTTCACTGTAGCTTCATTTCTAGTAGAGGAGTTTAAAATACTTACAAAAATAGTGTATGAAATATTCATCAATGGAATCCCACTATTTGGCCATCAGCTATTAAGTGGCCAGAAAATAGTAACATTGCATATAATACTGTGGGAAAGGCTTCAGGGTTTTATGATGGGCTGATCCATGTATGAATAAATGCTTATGGTTTACCAAAAACGCAGGAAGGAGCATTTAAATATTTTAATGAAGGAACAATTTACTTGTAAAACCTTGAATAATATTCCCATCTGTAATTCCTTGTACTACTTAGTAGTAAACTTGAAAGTTTGGTGTTTGAATATCATGTCTGCATAGATACTGAGGGGTAAGAGTAAATAAATATTTCAATTTTGATCAGACATGTTAGTTAAAAAGTTTCATTGAAATATCTAGAAGCAGATTTTTTTCAAATCATTATTTGAACTCAGTGTTGCTAATTACAATTTCAAGGTTGCCATCAGCATCTTGTAGAGCACTAGATTATTAAATAACTATTGTTATAATGTAATTAAATCTGAAATAGAGTCTACAAAGACTCTTAAAGATAATGTATTTTACATTTTTACATATTGGAGCTCTAGTAATGCATCAACACATGACATTACCACTGTCTTCTTATTGTAAGAGCATTGTCTCACTATTTTCTTACTGTTCTTTATCAGTAAAAATAAGCTTCTCAAAGAAAAAAGGAATAAGCTTTCTGCCTTAAAACTCAGCCCTTCCAGTATATTACCTGTGGATATGGAAATATACTTTTGGGAAGCTTTACTATAATTTTCAGGGATGTTTGGAAGATAGGAGAATCTCAATAGTGGAGTTATTTCATTACTCTTTATGTCAAAATGACCCTCCATGAACAAAACAACAACTCTGATGATAATTTTTTCCTAATCAAAAGAATGCAGAAACCCGAGCCACTCAGCCCACAGGTCTCACTGCAGCCTTTGCTGTCTGAGGCACTTCCCTGAAACGACTTTTCACAGGTCTCCTAAGGAACAGCGTGGGTATAGACCCAGGTCCCTAGAGCCATCCCGCTGTGAAGTCTTTGACAGCATTTCTGGGACCTGGAGCAGAACTAAAGGAGCCTTGAAGGTCCATTGCCTTCAGTCACATTTGCAAGAAAGTCCCTCTGACACATCCTCACTCCTCAGATGCTGAAAGGAGCATGTTCCAGATGCCAAGCCTGATGGGTTTGTGGAGTTATGCTGTCAAAGTCATGGTGCACAGGGGAATCATAAATTGGAGCTAGGGATGTTTTCTCCCCAAAGGTCTAATGCTGGGGGAACTGAGATGTTCTAGTTGGAGATATTAGGTTAGAAAGGAAACCAAAAGGATTCTCAAATTAGTCTATCCCTTCAGGCAAAAGAAATCTTCTACTGACAAGGAGAAAAGACAATTCCCAGCTAGCACAAGCCTACTAACCTCTGGCTTGCTTTTCCCAGAGTTGTTCCACCCTGAAATGAGTTCACCTAAACCCAGAAACAACCACAGAACCAGAGCTGAATAAGGAAGCCAGACAACAAAATATTCCTAATCTTCTGTTGTCTCCTTTGCTATTAAATCTCTTAGCAATTGGTCAGTGAATTGGCCACATAACCTCAGCATGGTAACTGGAGCATTAAGGAAAATACCTCCTCACTCCTGGGACTATGCCAAATCCTCCACGCCTGAGAGAGGCAAAGACAGGCCCTCTCATGGGCTGCACTGCAAACACTGCTGCATGCCCAGCATAAGCTCTGAAAACTAAATTTGAACAGGATTTAGATACTGAAATCCTGGCCTGTTCTACTGACAATCCCTGCTCTGCTGCATTTATTACCCTTCCCTTTGAGGCAGCCTTGCGTTCAGAACATTTGCCCCCAAACTAAGAGATGTGGGTTTAGTGGGTTTGAGAAGAATCAAAGCTGGTTTGCTCCTTTCTGAAGTATCCCAAACTCCATCAGAGGACACGGACCTTCTCCCAAGAGAGGAGAGCAGCAGATGCATTACTTGCATCTGCATGACCGCTAGAATGATCATTCACAGTTAGCTCCGTTTGCAATAATTCTATATTTACATAAGAACTGCACACAGTAGTGTGTTTGTAAATACTTCTCACTGCACAGCAGATAACAGCACTAAATGTACTGGGTAAGGGAAATTAGTACAGACAGAAGCAAGTACACTAGGAAGTACATCTATGTGTGCAAAGCCATGACCCAAAGGAGTTCAAGGAACAGTCTTTGCCTCCAGCTAAATTGGTCCTTATTGGGACTAAACATGCTCTGGTAAACTATCGTTATTTATTTGCATTGCTCAGCTGATGACACCAACAAAATTCACTGAAATTTTGGATGCTTTCCCTGCTGACCTCAAGGCATTAAGTGGTTGGAAAGGTCTGTGCACCTCTTTTGTACACCTGTATTTCACAGCACAACTCTTGGGTCTCCGCTGAGCTGGCCCTTGGGCTACGGGAAGAAAAGCCTCAGACAATTTAACAACAGCATGAAGGACGGATTGTTTCTCATCTATTTTAAAATCTGTAGAAGCAGCTTCCTTCCTGGGGCCTCATGATCCTTAGATCTTAGCCAGAATAAAGAGTTAATGGCAAGATTCAGTAGAAGCTTAATGCAAGACAAGTATTTGAATTTATAATATTGCAGTTTCACGATGGTTACTTTTTTCCCCTGAAGGGAAAGAAAGACTGGACCAACGTAAACTTTTCCTTGTAGAAACGTGAGGGTTTTTTGTTTTCATAACTGAACAATTGTTTTCAGATGACATTTATATTAACAGCTGTGCAATCGATATATGTACAAATTTTCTTAAAATTAAGGGGAAAAAAAAAGAGTAAATCTTGTGCTTCCATTCCAGATTTAAAGAAAATACTTTTACATATTGAAGATATATTTAAGTAAAAATATCTAACAGAGCAATTATCTTCCTTTCAAATTTTGTTTTGTTCTTTTTTAGTCCACCTGACAAATATACAGCATTGTGTTCTGGCCTGACCATGACTAATTTCAAAGTAAATACATATAACTAGCCAAAATAAAGCGCAATACAGAACCTGAATGTTTTATCTCCAGCTTTATTCAAGATTGTGGTCTGAAACAGAAGAAACATAGTCGGTGACTCTGAGGGAAGAGATTTGCTCGGACTAATTTCTGTTTCTATGAGCAGAAGTCTGAGTAATGTGATATAAGCCAGATTGCTGTTCAACCAGAGAGGAACAAACATCCTTTGATACTGCTTTTATCCCCTAAGTAAATAATGCTAAGAAACTGCAGAGAAGCCTGTAATAACATTTCCTGCTTCTTTCTTGTATCATTACCACATTAGGAACACTATTCTTCCTTGAACTAAATTTATATTTCATTTAATGAGGTAAAAAAAACCTTTAAAAATTGTAAAATGTAAAATGGGAGAGGGAAACAATACAAAACAGATCTATTGACTAACTGTTTTTCTTATACTTTTAAAGCCTGTAATTGCTTAATCATTGTCTTTATAAGACCTGCAAGAGATATAAGTCCATATATCAATTTCAAAAAAGGCATAGCTAGTAAAATTTAATCAATACCATCTGAGCAGAACACTTACATTTGAAGAATGCACTGTTTTCTCTATTTATTCTCAGAGTTTCCCCAGCTGAGCTGTATGAACAACATGCCCAAGACAAGCCTTAGAATGGCATGAGAAGAACACGAAGCAAAAACATAAAAAACTGACACAGAATCAGGAATCTGATACGGATAAGGATAAATGGGCCTGCATGGTGGTCTACACTACCAGGTTTTGCTGCTTTCATTATCAACGATTTTTCATTTAAATCCCCCCAAACTCTATGTGATGTTGCAGTCTGTGATGTACACACAGTCTGTGAGTCTCTGTTAGGGCTCGCCAATGCTGCTGTCAACTCATGGCAGGGCTGAGAGCCCAACCTGCCTCTCACTCCTTGCAACACCTTTGTCAGATCCACTTAGAGCTGAACTAGACCTTGAAACCCTTGTGTACAAGTTGAAGGAGTTCTAGTTTTAGCCCGCTGAGAGTTAAAAATAGGCTGAGGAGCTAGGAAGGGATGCAGAACCAAAGCCAAACCACAACACGAAGCTTCTGTGCGACCGAGTTCTGCGCACATGTCCCATTCGTTGACAGGCAGGCAGCAAAGCTCTGCGTGGTACGGAGGTGCGAGTGTGGGCCCAGCACAACCACCAGCAGGTTGGCTGTTTGACTTACAGCTCCTCCTAAGGAGATGAGAGAAGGCTCTGGGCAAGGACGGTGCAGGGAAGTTCAAACTGTTTGCATTCTGAGATGAGTAACATTCAGATTAAAAATATCTCCCCTCTTTTCAGATGAGAGGTAATGAAAGAGCTAGAAGCCTAAAATGATAGGTCACATTCAGAAGCAGTCTTAGTAAAGAAAATCTGCCATCTAAAACATTGCTAGTTTTAAGCTTCTCAGAGAAATGGTATTCTTTGGATTTACACTTAGGTTAAAGATATCAAATGGAACAAAACCAAAACAGTAGGGAATCAGGGCACAGAAAGTACGTGCATATCTCAGTAAGTGCTAACAGTATGGGAGAGCGAGTGAAAAACTCAGCTAAGAAACATTAGCAAATATTCAAGGATGAGGGGAAATAACAGACCCATATACTGAAAAGTGCAGGGGTATGAAACAACGGAGGACACTCTCCCTCATACAGTAGGGACAGCTTCCTCTGCAATTAAACTCTCTGAACTGAAGCAACAATCCCTTGGTTAACTACCACAATGGAGAGCAGGCAATTCCTTTACGAACACAGCCGTTGCTGAGCTGAACACACCTGTGTTGCCTGCAGCCAGGACAGACCACCCTCACCATCACAGCAAGACAACCAGCTGGGGCTGAGCATTCCCCGCCCCAACCGAGAGCGAGCCCAGCTCTGCAGGGGTAGTGCCTTCTGGAAACCACATAGCTGTTATTCACTACCCAGTAAGAACTGGATTTTCATGGGAGGAGACAAAAATAAACAGATCTTGCTATAAATTATCTTTATGAACTGGACAGTTGTCCTGGAAAATATGTTTATTAATTCAATTCTGCTAAACTGACTATATGGAAGGGTGATAAGGCAGGGTAACTTTCTTCTGCAGCCATAAAGCAGTCCACTTGTGAGTGTATTATTCCTTATGTACTATTTACAAATGATGCTGTTACCTTTTAAGGCTAATTTCCATTATTTCCTTTGCAAAAACTGTAGAAAACATGGAATATATAGGAACTGATATTTTAATCTAAGCATATTTGTACAGGCAAATATACAAGAACTCACCTCCAGAAACTCCCTAAGGGGAGGCTAGAAGCCTAAGCCAGGGAGACTGGGCTATGTTTAGACCTATTCCTAATGACAGCACTATTGTACGAAGGAGACAGCTCTCTGATTCCCCTATCAACTTAGAGTATCCCAGCCTTCTTTTAAACTGTATTGCAGAACAGTACTGAATTTTCTATTGTGTCCTTGTCAAGTATAGACTAATCCTGGAATTGCTCCTGCATCAGCTCTTACAACTTGGTATTTTATATTTCATTGCAACAGACCAGAAGGATCCAGCTAATACAGTGATGTCACAAATGAAAAACTGCCTTTTGAACTGTGCTGTTATAACTCATTAGACAAAATGTTCTTAGATTAATTATTCCAGATGATAGCAAAAAAAAAAATTTAATATTCTATACAAAAGATGTCAAGGTTAATGATTCAATCAGGAGAAAAACTGCTAGCAGAAAAAATACCTCCATATGACAGAAGTTTTTATATTAAATGAATAAAAAGAATTAAATATTTAAGAATTGAAGATAGCATCTACAAGAACCCAACATTCCCAATGGTACAACAACGCTCTATTTTACACTGAGGTTTTTCAAGTAAACAAACCTTTGCTCTTCTACATTATACTTTATCCAAACAAATTCACCAAGACCTACATTTATACCACAAAATGCTTGAAAAAAACCCCTTCAAACATAAAGCTTATTCCAGGGGGTGGTGTGAAAATCAGCCTGTTCAACGCCAGTATGCGTGTCACCCAATCTGTACCTTGGCACTCTGCCTTTAGGCACTGTGTGCAAGAGCCAGGCATAGGTTGATATTTAAAGCTATAATTCATCCCACCATCTCCGTACTATAGGACTTGTATGTTGAGTATAACGAAGACTTTTTCTTCCTATCAAATTTGACCGACTGTTTTGCCATAAGCTAAGGAATCACCATATTAAATACACTGAGGGGAACCCCACGCACTCTATGAATCGTCTCTTCTCTGTTAAGCGAAGTTTCTCACTTTTACTTAACGTTATTAATTATAAAATTACCAGTAGGATGCTCATTTAAAATGTATGCTTTTAGTAGAGCACTTGAAAGATGTTTAAATGTTTCATTAGGTTGGTATTGAAGCCTCACTGAAGTAAAATACTGACATGCTCCAGACTGGGCTTTGGCTCAGGGACGCTCCCAAGTGCAGGGCTCTGCCCCGTCCCCAGCCCACCTGCACCTGCCATTATGCTGGCTGTGCATTAGGGAAAATAAGAACCAGGCTCTGGCTTCGAAAGAAATCATAGGGCTTGCAAGGACCCTTGAATTTTTAGTTAAGCCTGTGAAAACGGGATATAAAGTGCTACCAGAAGACCTCATTATAAAGTCCAATTCAGCTGACTGAGCTTAGGTTCCTTGTTGCTTTTTCCTTATGGTAAATGTTTGCCCCTTTCATTCTGAATTGCTCCAAGCTCAAATACCTTGTGTTTTATTGCTGCATGGTGACAAGGGCTGACCTCTCCCTCCATTCCTACTACAAAGGCTTTTGTGTTTTACATGTTGCTAGGATGGAAGACATGGAAGGACTGTACCTTGTTAGCTTTTCCTTTGCCTCCTTCACGCCCCAAGGTGCTCTGTATGACCTTAGTCTTTATCCTTTGGCAGCCTCCACAAGAAGGAATAGATTCAACACGGCATTTAATCTGTAATTAAACAGAAAGACAGAGTGACATGGTCAGACAGGAAAGGTTTCAAATACACTCCTATGAAACTGCAGCAATACCAGGTGTAACTAAAAGACCATTGAATTTATACTACTAATGGGAGCACAACCTAGCACAGTGCAGCACCCTTGCTCCATAACTAACAAATATTTCAGGAAAAAAACACATCAAACTCATAGGGTGCAAGCGAAGAACAACCCCACCCAAAACAAACTGCTTGGTTTTCTTTAAAAATAAGTAGACTTTAATTAATCTTTTATGATTCCTTGATGTTGTCCTTTATTCCCATGTGCTTTGCTACTTTTATTTTATGAGGTATAGGATGGCCTCTAGTGGCCCACATGATGAGCAAGGAGAGACCCTGTTCTGTTTGATTTAGCAGGGCATGCACAGAAGGAGGATGTGGAGCCAAACACAAGCCTTGCACAGAAAACAGACCCAAGTGTTACTAAACAATCTCCAGACAACAACTCCTTCCCCATGTCAAACAGTAAATATAATACTAACTTACAAGATGCGTTTTTCATTCTGGAAACTAACACAAAGTATTTTCCAGATTATAAACTTATTTTATCTCTCTGTGAAAGCTGTCTTTGCAAAACCAGTACCTGCGTAGGACAGCAGGGACTTGATCAGGTTTAAGGTATGCTGTTAGCGGTACTACTTTCGTATGAAATGAGATCAGTGATGTGATTCTAGTCCCCAAAGGACACTTTTGAACATCTCCAGTCCACTGCTAGGACATTCAACTCTCTGGGTACCTGAATATCACCTAAAGCAATGGTAGAGGGATAGTTACAGTCCATTAGGTTCATTGCAGCAACACTGGAAATCAGGAGGCAGTGTGGTTCATATCTGTGAAACAATAATCTCAATTCATCCCTCCATTGACAGTATATGAGCAGAAGAAGAAGCAAACCTCATGAAATTCAACAAGGCCAAGTGCAAGGTCCTGCACGTGGGCCAAGGCAATACCAAGCACAAACCCAGGCTGGGTGAGGAGTGGCTGGAGAGAAGCCCTGCGGAGCAGGACTTGGGGGTGTTGGTAGATGAAAAACTGAACATGAGCCAGCACCGTGCACTCACAGCCCAGAACCGCCCCGTGCCCTGGGCTGCAGCCAGAGCAGGGGGGGGGGCAGCAGGGCCAGGGAGGGGATTCTCCCCCTCTGCTCCGCTCTGGGGAGACCCCCCTGCAGTGCTGGGGCCAGCTCGGGGGCCCCCAACAGCAGAAGGACCCGGAGCTGCTCGAGCAGGGGCCAGAGGAGGCCACGGAGATGCTGGGGGGGCTGGAGCAGCTCCCCTGGGGGGCCGGGCTGAGAGAGTTGGGGGGCTTCAGCCTGGAGAAGAGAAGGCTCCGGGGGGACCCTGAGAGCGGCCTCCCAGGGCTTAAAGGGGGGGCAGGAAAGGGGGGGGGGACTCTGGGTCAGGGGGTGGGGGTAGGACGAGGTGTAATGGTTTTAAACTGGCAGAGGGCAGATTTAGATGAGACCTAAGGCAGAAATTCTTCCCTGTGTGTGGGGGTGAGGCACTGGCCCAGGGTGCCCAGAGAATCTGTGGCTGTCCCCCTCCCTGGAAGGGTTCAAGGCCAGGTTGGACGGGGCTGGTGCTGGGGGAAGGGGGCCCTGCCCGGGGCTGGGGTGCCACTGGGGGGGCTTTGAGGTCCCTGCCAACCCAAACTAGTCTGTGATTCTATGATGTGCCTCTCATTTCTTCTAGGATCGTAGGGTTAGCATATTTCTGCCTGAAGTCTGGGCACTGTTTGAGGTTGATTTGATAATCGCAAAACCACACAGGAGTTTTTCAATTAGCTATTTCCTTTATTTGAGCAAAAGGTGGTGCAAAGAATTGCTCCTGCAAACTCGAATCCTCTCCATGTGCTTTGTGAGAGAGTTGAGGAGTAAGGGACCCCCTGAGTGACTGCCCATCTCTTCTTCCACAGTCTAGGCAGTTATGTGTCATTGACACATTTTCTTATGGTCAATAACCGGAACATTGCTTTTGCAGACCTCCCTTGTTCCCAACTTGATAAGCAAACAGCCCAATAAACCCTTTATTTCTTTCCTTTTTTTTTTTTTTTTTTAGTTCCAAATGCTTTTTCATTAATGTTGCCACAAAGCAATTCTTGCATATGAAGACTTAGCTAGGCAATATGGGTCCTCATGAAAGTTTTAAATGGATGCACAAACAGAACTGAATTTTTGTAACTATAATTCAACACATTGGGTCCACAGTCTTCTTGCCCAGATAACAACAGGTTCTTAAACTAAGCAGGACTTTAAGGTGTGTCAGCTGCTCAGCTAACAGAGCAACATGCCTGCATTACCTGAGTTACTTCCATAACATTTGGAATTTGCTTGCAGAGGTAGCAGAGTTGCAAGGAGCCTGAAGCAACCTCTCGTTTGGACAAACAGTCTCAAGGCAACAAAATGACTTGGAAACATTGCTCTATGCACTATTTTATACAGAATACATTCATAGTCTTGACATTTTATTTCAACATATGCGCAACAGGTAGGATGCACCTTGTGTTAATTATTTCATAGAATGCTCCAGGGAAATTGTAAGATTTTATAATGAAGGGGGGAGATTTTTTAAAGGGAGTTGTGAATGTGTTGCTATATGTCAAATCTATACATCTATGTCTAACTATATTTAAGCTAGGACTAATAATAGCAGAGCGTATTAAAGAATTCCTGGAAAATAATTGTACTTAACATGTGCGTATAGTGCAGAGGGATGAATTCAAGGCAGAACATAATTGACATACTGTCTAGTAATTGCATATTTTCCTGGGAATGAAGAAGAGAGAGAAAAAAAAGTCCAAAACAGTTAAAACTTGAGCAGCCTGTGGCATATGCCCTGCAATGAGAAGCAAGATTTACTGTATGCTGTTAACCAGCTGTAGATAGGGGACAGTAACTGCGAAGGAGTTTGAACAAATGGTGACAGATAGTCACGCACACATTTGATCAAAGCTGCACCTTTTGCAGTTTGAAGTTGTTCTTACTATTTTTTCCTCTAGATACCAAAAGGAAGGATATGTGATTCTACTTGGTTCAGGTAGCAGTAAAGTCTACATTTTAGTAGTAATTCAGTGAGAGATTTTTAAACACTCAATGGGATTGTGCCTAAATTCCTTTATTTGTGTAAACAGCGAAAAGTTAAGTTCAGCACCTTCAGTGATTATTTTACCCTGTCTGCAAATATCCTATATCTGAGAGTTCACCACAAGAAAGAAAATGCATTTGCAACTTCTGCACACATAACCTGTCCTAATCCAGTTCAGCACAGTGCAAGCACTAAAAGGTAAAATTGTAGTCGAGTCTAAGAATACAAAATTAATTGTGGCATAAGAAGAAACTTCTACAAAAAACGGTTTTCGGTATTCATTGTGTCATTTACAGATGCTCTCATCTGCATCTGTAAAACTGCTGCAGGAGTCCGGAGGGTCCCTTACTAAAGCTGGTACATCTCCATTGACTGTTAATGGAAACCTTAAAGCCAACAATTCCCACAATTGCCCTCAAATATATATTCTACCAATATCTGACTTTTTAAATTGCTAGAATTAGGTGACAAACAAAAGGAACAAAAGTGAGGTGGAAATTCAGATTAAAAAAAAAAAAAAAAAAAAAAGAACAAAGCAACCCTTTACATGAATTTTAAAGCAGAGAAAGTTAAAATACCGGAATAATTGCAGAGAAACCTTCTGCCTCCTGGGGGCCGCAGAGGAAATGCTCCCTCCCCTGAGGGTCCTGCGTGTAGAACCCACTGTGCCACCCACTCTGCATCCTGGAGGATTTATTGAGCACAGAGGAGTTGTAGCTCCCTGTCTTGAAGAGTTTTGTCTCTGCTACACGCAGTGCTCTGTTTGGAGCAGGCAGGATCAGGAGACCTGGTTCAGAAAAGAGAAAAGATGTCAAAAGACTAAGAAGCATGCTAAAAATCTCACAAAAAAAAAAAAAAAAAAAAAGGGTTAAAAAATGAAAGAAATAAAAAAATTGTAAAAATCTTATCCTCAGAGGATGCGTTTCTTAATTTTTGCTAAGTATTGAGACCTACTTATTCCATCAGCAGGTGCAAGTAGCGTGGCACACAGCACAAATGAAGCGGCAGCGATGGGGGAAACGCCGCCAGAGGCTGAACCCACGGCTCTGGGACCATCAGCAGCTTCAGAGGAGAACCACGGCCCGGGTACAAGCAGAAGGACGAGCCCAGAAGACAGAGTTTCGGCCAGGCCACGTCTCCTCAGGCGAGGCGCTGTGGCTGAGGCGGGTCACCAACCTGCCAACACCACGGTGGCACCCGCGGAGCCCTCGACCCACACGCTAAAGCCCACAGCGATACAAATGGCAGACACGTCGCTGTGCCCCGGCTACGAGGGTGAAGGCGCGAACTCCCCACAGACTTCCCCCCAGACAGCCCCCAACACTGAGGGCCGCTGTCCCCCCCCCAGTCCCAGGCAGCTCCTCAAGTGCCGCAGACTCGGGTCGCCGCCACGGGGCTGACCCCGCTGTGCCTCTGGCTGGCAGGAGCAGCACGAGGGGCCCCTCCGCAGCCGCCGTTTGGGATTTGGCCGCTCTCATGGCAGCCAGCGTGGGGGGCACGGAGGGGCCTGGAGGGGTCCCCTCGGTCCTCGGGCCCAGGAGCCGGCCCGTCCTCGCTCGCTCCACGAGGGCTGCGTCTGGTGGGACACAGGCCTCCACGGCCACCGCAGGGACGGCTGGCACGGCACGGCTGGGCATCGCTGCTGCAGGTAAGAGGTTTTACAGCTTTACTGGGTAAGAGCAGCGATCGGCTGTTTCTTTTTTCTCATTTACTAATTTGAAGAAGTTCATTTTGGGTCAGATCATCCTCTTTTAAAGATGCTTTGTCTCCTCCCCCAGTGTCATCTTAAATGCGTTAATATCCCTTAAGCTAGGGAGATTTTTGCATTAATTTCTGGAAACTTTTCCTGTGTGACACATTATCCATGTCAATTTGCTCCTTAGAAACTCTCTCTGTGCTGTGGAATTATTTTTGTTCGCCACTGCAGATGTCAAGAAACTGCTCCAGTCACTCAGGCCTTCAGGGCATGAGTTGGGGCTGCAGGGCAGAATCAGTGACTCGGCTGTAGATTTCTGCCCTTTCACAGCAGGCAGGTTTTTGTCTGAGCATTCACTCATAGGAAACGTTGCCCAAATTCGCTATTATATTTTATTTTTATTTTATTTATACTTTTAACTTGGTAGTCAGTCAACATTGTGCCACTGTTCTTACTGCTTTTAGGCATCAGAGTCAGGCTTTGGGTTTAGGGCAAGCTTGGCAAAGGAACTGTTGAGAGGATATGTGCTCAGACAATAGCAAAAAAACTTAAACAGTACCCTAATCCAGAAGTAAATGAAAATAAAATAGTACGGAAACAGGGGAAATCACTTCCTTCCACAGCCCTTACCTGGTTTGTGTTCAAAATGCAGTTCTTTGTTAATGCCAGCAGAAGGAAGTATTCAGTTACAAAACAGCCTGGTAAAACCTGATAAATCAATCATAGTTTAGTAAGTATTCATTAACGCATGACAGTCAAAGAATGAAATTTATTATTAATTGCTTTTCAAGTTATTTAGAAAAGTGCTCACTGTTTCCCACCAAGGTTTCCCTTGCCACATCAGCAGAAGTACAAGAATTATTCCTGTTTGAGAACTGAAGTTTTCTTAGGAAAGTTCATTTCTTGTTAAAATGGTAGGCTTAAAAAGGAAATTATCAACAGCTTTTCTGAAGGTGCTGCATTCTTTCCAAACAAGTCAGTCCTTTCCCTTCACTTTCATTTACCTGTGCAAAATAAGGAGTGTACGCAAATAGGTGTTCCTGCCAGGGAGGTACCACACCTGAGTGCTGCTTCAAAGAAAATTAAGCTGGCTTATGCAAACGTTACTAGAGAGACATAATGATAATAACACTTCTTTTTTTTTTTTTTAAGGGATCTCATGACATCCCATGTAATGACCACTGCATTTTTATCACAGAGATGTTTGTGATAGGACCTATTTCCATGAGTAGATTTTGCCTGTAAATTCTATTACTTTTTATTAATATCAGTCCTGCCTGATACTCAGTGGACTACAGCGATAAGCAGACTTCACTGGCTATTTGTACTTAAAATTCAAAGTTAAAACAGAGGATTTGTGTCTTTTTGCATACACCTTTAAGATTCTCAGAATTATTCCCAGAACGCCTTTGTTTCAATTTTATTTGCCTCCATGTTTTTTAATACTACATCTCTCTTTCTCTCCACATGACTCTACAGCAAGCTGGGATGATTTCCCTTAATTTTTTAACCATTTTTATACATAAAGATAAAACAAAAGAAAGATTGTTTTAAAGACAGTGGCTAACCAAGCAAAAATTAATTGTGAATCACAAATTGCTTCTCCCTTACTAACACTTGAGGAAAGGTCAAGGACATGCGTTCAGCTGCTTGCACAAATAGGCAAGAACATACATGCGTCAGTCCCTCAGACTATGACATATGTGCTTGCTGTAATTTCAGAAACTTTGGGAGGGACTTCTAATTTTTTTATGTTATCCAACCAGTTCAGACCAAGCATTTAAGAGTATCTTTATATCACATAAACAAATGGAAAATGTATTTTACAGAGAAATAATATTTATGTGAACAAATCCAGGCTTCTAAGAACTATTTAGTTACTCAAGTAGGAAAACTGAATTTACTTTAGTTTCATTAGGAATGCATTAGCCAGTATTTACTAGTTCTTTACCTGTGAAAAGGACATTTTTCATATAAATTATCTCAAGCGTTTACAAACCAACTTGGATATTCAAAGCAGAAATGTACCCTATATGTTGTACAACACAGCAAATATAACTTGATTTTTCAATCCAATCAAACTAAGTATTTCACTAATACTCATAAACTCGCTGATAGAGTTATAACCATATGCTAGATACTTTCTAGGTCATACAGACAAACATCTACTTTTCTACAGTTTTTAAGAATAACTTTTCTAGTTATTATTTGAAATCTCACCCTCTAAACTTAGAACTAAGTTGGTAATGAAGACTCTCCATCAGGAAGTAGGTATTAAAAAAGTGTTGGTCCTTTCCCTAGCCAAAACACATGGTTTAGTGAGGACTGTTAACCATAATCTAATGGAAAATGCAGATAAGATTATTTTTTTGTTTCCTGGGTCCGTCTTGAACAAGAAATTTCAGGTTTGGAAGAAGTGTGAGTTGAAAGGGAAACAGGACTCTGAAAAGAGAACAAGGACAGGACTTTAGGGATGAGGAAATCCAAAACCAAACAACATCTGTACACCTGTAGATTTCCATATCCTTTGTAGATGAATCATGACATAGAATTCAAGAGGCATAAAGCACCAAACTCATTCAATGTTGTCAATGGTCCAAAATAGTTGAAAACCTTAATAATCATCTGAACTCATGGATATGGCAGTCCTTCTTCCTTAAACTACACTGTTACCTACTACTCCAGTTATCTAGCAATAGCAGCAGATTAATTCACTGATTTTTGCCACTTAATCTGTCTACTTTTGTGCATTCCCTCAAAGATGTTCTCCTGAATCCTTTTGTCCATTTTCTCATTCAGCCACAATGGAAGAAGTTCCAGGGGACCACTAAGACTAAGCAAAGTTGTCTGCCTGAAGTTATGGCAGTGGATATAACATTGGCCCCAAAGAATTTGTACAATTCACCTTGAAAGGATGAGACCAATGAGGTTTTTCTTAACAATCAAACTGGGCTTTTATTAGTATACAGCAACCCACAAAATAGCATCAGGAAATATTTTCTTGTTATCCATAAAAAAGTTGTAACACTTAAACGTAAATGTCAAAAAACAGCAAAACTACTGTCTTGCTTTCTGTCATGTGTCCACCCTAAACTTAAGTATCTAAGAAATGAATGTGTGATTGTGGCCTTCCTAAGGGTGTAGACTAGTCCCCATTCCTGATCATTTCATGCTCAGATTAACACAAACTGACCTTTTCAAGCAGCAAGTTTCTTATTTACCTTACCTAGAGGGAAAGTACCATATTCTAATTTAAAAATCCTTGGCTGTTAGGTACAAGCAGGTGTGTCACTCACCAAACCCTCAACAAGGTCCTGGCATTATGCAAGGTGCTTTAGTTTAAGAACATTCCACCTTGACCATCAGACTCATCTTCACTTGGTTGTGAGAGTTATTTCCACGTTATCAAGAGCACAGCAGATACTGAAGGGAATTTTGGACTCGGCTGGTAAAACTATAATCTTGTAAGAAAAAAAGATGGATTGGACAACAAATTTATCTCGATATAAGCATAAGTTTATATATATTATCATAGCATTATGCTGCTTTTCAGGTAAGTTTAATTTATTTGCTACTTTGACAGAAAAACTCTGTCAATATATTCTGTAAAGGTTTACATATTTTTAAAATGAAATTATTGCCACTAAAAACTATAACTAAAGATAACATTTTATTTGTGTCTGTGCAAGTACTTCAAAAAATACTGTTCATTAATTTATTCAGAATTTATCTTGTGGTACATTCTGTGAAAAACCCTTTGCCATACACTTTTGAGTGGTGTGCTTATCTTGCTCATTGCTTTGTCATTTTTTAGCACTGACGTTTACACAAGATTTCATCAGTTAAAAGGACAGAATAACAGAGAGGAATACAAACAGTTTTCCAGCGTTAGTGAATATAAATGGGGGAGGTAATAACAAAAGCTGAGCCGATGTAATTTAATTTAGCAAAAGCCAGAATATAAACTGTTATATTTGATTTTAGCAACCAAAATTAATTTTTTATGTTCTATTAAAAGAATGAGATGTTAATATTTACTTTATAAGCTGCTCATGTACAATTCTAAGTTTTTAATTCATAAGAAAAGAAAAAAAAACCCAAAGCATAAATGTTTCTAGAAAATTATCAAGCTAGAAGTATCTTGAAAATTTTATAATGCTTTCAAATTGTGTATTTTTTGCCCATGAAAAAGTGGTATCTGAAAATCAAGAATGACATTTTCAATGGCAACAGAATTACATAGGTCTGAGGGTCTGAAATGCTCAAGTCACTGAAACAATATTTCTTTTAGAATGAGAATTAGCTTTGTAAATACCTCTGCAATTAAAATACAGAAGGCATTTAATAATTTAAACATTTAATATTTTTTTAAAATTCAAGTTTGAATTACTTGATTTCTATATGGAAAAGCAGTTTTGTGGTAGTGATTACTCAAATTAGTATAAATCTCATTTTCTAAAAAAAAATAGGACATTTAGCAGTTTAAGTCCCAGTGACTTAGAGAACTGTCCAAACACAGATATCCAGGAGAATTAATTAAAATCAATGGAGAAGAAGTTACAAGTGCTTGGTAAAAACACATAAAATTCATCTGTTCACACCACTAGTAGCTTAAATGATATTAGTTTTAACATAAATGCAATTCACACTGTTTTAATTCCAGATTAGAGGGGAAATACAAACTAAACATTGCTTTAAATGATATAGGCTTCAAAAAACTTGCATAATACAAAAATAGTATTAATTTAGATTAATTTACTCTCTCCCAGTAGTCTTTTGGCTGTTTTAATTTTAGCTGGCGTATAGAAATCTGCACAAGTATTTCAGCCCAGAGCCAGATTTTAAATGGGTAGCATTTTGCCAGTTGAATGTGAAAATATTCACCTTTTGCCACTGCATCACAAAAAATCCCAGCTTTGATTTACAGCATGAAAACCTCTGTTGTAGTGCCCTATGAATTTCTGACTAGGATCAGAAAATCCATGGTGCATTGTAGTATGCACATTGTGATGAGACTTCCATGTTTTGGTGGATTCTCTGTGAATACTGCTTCATTAGAAGGACAGGTAATCAGGTCCTTGGTTCTATAGTTTGCAATTCAATCTCATGTTTTAATGTACATAAAATTACTACTTAAATATGAATATATCTAATTACTGTTAGATAAACACGCGCTTCCAGTTTGCTGGCTATGAGACTGGTTTGAGATACAGAGAGGTTAAGCCTCTGTGAATCACTGGACTTCTCTGCCAGGAGCTGCTTGCATAGCCTGAAAGCAAATCATACATCCCATTGTACAAAGAGCAAACATTGTTCTACGTTAACAGGAACATTGTAAAGGTATCGATACCACGGTGCTGACCTAGCAGCTACACCAAATGAAGATACAAGACAAAATTAGTTCATTGAGTTAGGCGCCCTCCTTTGGTATTCTGAAAAGAAACACAACAAATCTATTAGACGTTGCCAGGAATGGCTTAAACACCCCAGATAGTACAGAAAAAAAGGCAGAATTTAACCATTCTTTTAATGTGTGTATATATATATATATATATAAACACAACAGGGTACAGAGATTCCAGTATTGTGCATTTTAAAAAAAAAGGTATTCCTGATGTTTATGCAGATCTGCATCCTTTCTGTTAATAAGGAATGTACTTTCACTGACTCTTGCCTCTGAAATTTAGAGGCTTTATTTTGTTGTAAGCATTAGTATTACCACGCCTGTTATTTTTAATATTCTGCAGCCTCCCAAGCCCTCTTATGCACAAAAATGTTAGATCCTCACTTGAATGAGTTTGGAATCTAAAAAGACAACAAAGATAAAGGAACAGGGAAGGGGCAGGGCACTATTTTTACATATAAAGGAGAGACCTGTGCTTTGCTTAGCACTGGATCATAGCTAACAAGTCATGCTGAGGAGGGTTTGTTAGTTTGCTTTGCACAACAGGTTAATGTGGCAATAGAGCTGCTAGACCGGAGGTGGCTCACAGCCAAGTGGCTCCAGGTGGGTGCACAGCAAGCTCAGGTCTCGGGGCAGTGCAAGGAGAACATCTGCATGAAAAAAGTCCACACTAATTCTTCTCTTCAGTGGTCCGTCTAGTGTACTGTGGCAACAGAATTTGTCTACTAGGACGCTGGGATATGACAGTGATTCCTTACATTTTGAATAGCTTGGTCCGAGTACCTCTGCCTTTCCCCATCCTTTCTCTCTGTAACAGCACCAACTGAGGCAGAACATCAACCCTATTTATTTCCTGGGGAGTGTCAAGCACAACTGTTATCTAACCAGGCTGGTATGCCTTACAAGAAGAGAATCTTTTGACGTGACACAACCAACCTGACAGGGGAGAGACTGTGGAGACATGGGGTGTGATTCCTTTAAAGGATTATTAATAGAATGAGCCCCTCCTTAGAAACATACAATCTAAATGATTTTGAACATTTGCTTATACCTCAACAAAAGAGAGTAATTCTTTTAGGCTGACAAACGCACAGGTATTGTGTTGTCATTCAGTGAAGTAGATATGGATGAACAGCAGATTTTCCAGGCGCTGCCAGTTCAGAAAACCTGAAAAAATAATTAGTATTAATATATAATACTTCCATAAAAAGCAGCTCCAAATACATTAGACTTCTTAAGAGTTTATTTCTTGACCCCTATATTGATCCATTTGGGTATCTACTGCTGTTTTGTAATATGAAAATGACAGAGAAGACTTGACATTATGTCCCTCAGTGAAAGATATTAAAAATTTTGAAACAGCTCAGAGTTGTCAAAAACATATTATAGCAAGCTCTGAAAAAAACAGATTTGACCCTCTTTTCTATGGCCTATGGAAAACTGGGGAAGTCAAAAAGAATTGGGGATGGGTAGGAACAGGATGTCTCATTGAAAAGAAAGACTTGTATTTTTGGGAATTCACAGCAAACTATCTTTAGAGAAATAAGCAGAGAAATATTATAATTCACTATTTAAAATTAACAGAGCCATATAAAATGATAAAATGTTAGGAAGGACAAAAATGACCAAATTGCCATAATCCAAAATAATTATCTTATTTGTCAAGTAATATTGGCCAAAAGGAAATCCTCAGTTATACTAAGCAGTTAATAAGGTGTTTACCAATGACTGTCTAAACACTTCCCTAATAAAAGAGAAACATCCTACTCTACAACAGGGACAAGCTCACATCCAGCCAACAAAATGGATCATCAGAGAGATGCTCTGGAGAACACCAACAAAAATGAGACCACAGCTACACTGAACTCTACTCTGGTGACAACACCCACTTATACAAGAACAGTCACATCAGAACTTGAGAACAACGATGTTGGCGCTTCCATCAAGGCAGAAAATTCCAGTGACACTGCCCAGTCCAAGTTTCCTCCTAAGACTACACGTAAACACTCACTAAATAGAGCACAAAGTTCGACTATTCAGAGACTTGACAACACCACAGAAGAAAAATTGAACTCTGCTGTGGCAAAGACCAATGCAGTTGCTCCCAAACCACGTCTAAGAGCCAGAGATGCTCCCATCAACAACACAATTGCTCAGACAACAGCCTCTCACACCACCATCCTTGCAGAAAATTCCTCACCTTCTTTCTTCGACAAGACAACCTCCTGCCACCACCTCGATTCTTACTGTGACCAGTGCCCTGGAGAACACCACCACGACACAAACCACAGCGTCATCCAGCTCTACTCTGGTGACAAGATCCACTGCTTCTGGTACAGGTACGTCAAGCCTTGAGGCCAAAATTGTGAGCGTGTCCACCACGGTGCAACCCTCCAGCACGGCTGCCCAGTCCACGTCTCCTCCTCATACTACAGCTGCACGCTCTTCCACTTCAGCACAGTCCTCTGCTCTTGAGACATTCTTGACCTTCCCCACCACCAAAGAATCACCCAGCCCTGCTGCTGAAGAAACAACTGCAGTCACTTCCAGCCCAGCCGGAACTCCCACTGCTGACCTTCTCCCCAACACAGCTACGGAGACAACAGCCTCTCCCACCACCATCCTTGAAGAAACCTCTGCTCCTTCAACAGGGACACCTCCTTCCACCACCACGACCACATCCAGTACCACTGCTGAAACAACTGCAGTCACTTCCAGCCCAGGTGAAACTCCCAATGCTGCTCTTGTCACTAACACAGCTACGGAGACAACAGCCTCTCCCACTACAGTCCTTGGAGAAATTTCCTCAGCTCTCTCTTCAAAAAGACAACCTCCTGCCACCACATCGGTTCTTACTGTGACCAGTGCCCTGGGAAACACCTCCACAATTCTGACCACAGTGTCATCCAGCTCTACTCTGGAGACAAGCTCCACTGCTTCTGGTAAAGGTACGTCAAGCCTTGAGGCCAAAATTGTGAGCGTGTCCACCACGGTGCAACCCTCCAGCACGGCTGCCCAGTCCACATCTCCTCCTCATACTACAGCTGCACGCTCTTCCACTCCAGCACAATCCTCTGCTCTT